>NW_028322239.1:12430000-14830000 GCF_059928025.1 Delphinapterus leucas
TAATCCTAAACTGTACGCTAACACTAACCCGTACCCTAACACGTACGCTCACCCTAAACCGTTGTCGTACACTAACCTGTATCCTATACCGTTCCCAGCCCCTAACCCTAACCCTAACCCTAACCCTTATCCGAAGCCTTACTCTAACCCTTCGCTTAATCCTAAACCGTACGCTAACACTAACCCATACGCTAAAACCTAAGCTCACCCTAAACCGTTGTCGTACCGTAAACTGTAACCTAAACCGTCCCCTAAACCTAACCCTAACCCTAACCCTAACCCTAAGCCTTACCCAAAGCCTTACCCTAAACCAGCCCCTAATCCTAACCCGTACCCTAACACTAACCCGTACCCTAACACGTACGCTCACCCTAAATCATTGTCGTACCCTAACCTGTACCCTAAACCGTCCCCGTCCCCTAACCCTAACCCTAACCCTAACCGTAACCCGAACCCTTACCCGAAGCCTTACCCTAAACCGTCTCCTAATCCTAACACGTACGCTAACACTAACCCATGCCCTAACACGTACCCTAACTCTAAACCGTTGTCGTACCCTAACCTGTACCCTAAACCGTCCCAGTCCCCATCCCCTAACCCTAACCCTAACCCTAACCCTAACCCTAACCCTTAACCGAAGCCTTACCCTAACCCGTCCCCTAATCCTAACCCGTACGCTAACACTAACCCATGCCCTAACACGTACGCTTACCCTAAACCGTTGTCGTACCCTAACCTGTACCCTAAACCGTAACCGTCCCCTAACCCTTACCCTAACCCTAACCCTAACCCTCACCCGAAGCCTTCCCCTAACCCGTCACCAATCCTAACTCATATGCTATCACGTACGCTCACCCTAAACTGTTGTCATACACTAACCTGTACCCTAAACCATCCCCGTCCCCTAACCCTAACCCAAAACGTAACCCTAACACTAACCGTTACCTGAAGCCTTACCCTAACCCGTCCCCTACTACTAACCCGTACGCTAACACTAACCCGTACCCTAACATGTACGCTCACCCTAAACCTTTGTGGTACCCTAAACTGTACCCTAAACCGTCCCTGTCCCCTAACCCTAACCCTAACCCTAACCCTAACCCTAACCTGCACCCTAAACCGTCCCGGTCCCCTAACCCTAACCCTAACCCTAACCCTTACCCGAAGCCTTACCCTAACTCCCCCCAATTCCTAAACCGTACGCTAACACTAACCCATACCCTAACTCATACGCTCACCCTAAACCGTTGTCGTACCCTAACCTGTACCCTAAACGGTCCCCGTCCCCTAACCCTAACCTTATCCCTAACCCTAACCCTAAACCTAAGCCTTACCCGAAGCCTTACCCAAAACCGTCCCCTAATCCTAACCCGTACGCTAACACTAACCTGTTCCCTAATACGTACGCTCACCCTAAATCGTTGTTTTACTATACCCTGTACCCTAAACCGTCCCCGTCCCATAACCCTAACCATAACAATAACCCTAAACCTAACCCTTACCCGAAACCTTACCCTAACCCGTCCCCTAATCCTATCCCGAACACTAACACTAACCCGTACCCTAACACGTATGCTCACCCTAATCCGTTGTCGTACCATAACCTATACCCTAAACCGTCCCCGTCCCCTAACCCTAACGCTTACCCGAGGCCTTACCGTAACCCGTCCCCTAATACTAACCCATACGCTAACACTAACACATACCCTAAGACGTACGCTCACACTAAACAGTTGCCGTACCCTAACCTGTAACCTAAACCGTCCCCGTCACCTAACCGTAACCCTACCCCTAAACCTAACCCTTACCCTAACCCATCACCTAATCCTAACCCGTACGCTAACACTAACCCGTACCCTAACACGTACACTCACCCTAAACCTTTGTCATACCCTAAACTGTACCCTAAACAGTCCCCGTCCCCTAACCCTAACCCTAACCCTAACCCTACCCTAACTCTTACCCGAAGCCTTACCCTAACCCGTCCCATAATCTTATCCTGAACGGTAACACTAACACGTACCCTAACACGTACGCTCACCCTAAACCGTTGACGTACACTAACCTGTACCCTAAACCGTCCCCATCCCCTAACCCTAACCCTAAACCTAACCCAAACCCTTACCCGAATCCTTACACTAACCTGTCACCTAATCCTAACACGTACGCTAACGCTAAACCGTACCCTAAAACGTACGCTCATACTAAACCTTTGTCGTACCCTAACCTGTACCCTAAACCGTCCCCGTCCCCGTCCCCTAACCCTAATCCTAACCCTAACCCTAACCCTTACCCGAAGCCTTACCCTAACCCGTCCCCTAACCCTAACCCGTACGCTAACACTAACCCATACCTTAACACGTACGCTCACCCTAAACCGTTGTCGTACCCTAACCTGTACCCTAAACCGTCCCCGTCACCGTCCCCTAACCCTAACCCTAACCTTAACCCTAACCCTTACCTGAAGCCTTACGCTAACCCGTCCCCTAATCCTAAACCGTACGCTAACACTAACCCGTACCCTAACACGTACGCTCACCCTAAATGGTTGTAGTACCCTAATGTGTACTCTAAACCGTGGCCGTGCCCTAACCCTAACCCTAACCCTAACCCTAACCCTTACCCGAAGTCTTACCCTAACCTGTCCCCTAAACCTAAACCGTACGCTAACACTAACCCGTACCCTAACTCGTACGTTCACCCTAAACCGTTGTCGTACCCTAACCTCTACCCTAAACCGTTACTGTCCCCTAACCCTAACCCTAACCATAACCCTAACCCTTACCCGAAGCCTTACCCTAACCCATCGCCTAATCGTAACCCGTATGCTAACACTAACCCGTACCCTAACATGTACGCTCACCCTAAACCGTTGTCATAACCTAACATGTACCCTAAACCGTCCCCGTCCCCTAACCCTAACCCTAACCCTAACCCTTACCCGAAGCCTAACTCTAACCTGTCCCATAATCCTAAACCGTACGCTAAACCTAACCATACCCTAACACGTACGCTCAACCTAAAACATTGTCGTACACTAACCTGTAACCTAAACTGTCCCCGTCTCCTAACCCTAACTCGAACCCTAAACCTAACCCTTAGCCGAAGCCTTACCCTAAACCATCCCCTAATCCTAACCCGTACGCTAACACTAACCCGTACCCTAACATGTACGCTCACCCTAAATCTTTGTGGTACCCTAACCTGTACCCTAAACCGTTCCTGTCCCCTAACACTAACCCTAACACTAACCCTAAACCTAACCCTTACCCGAAGCCTTACCCTAACCCGTCCCCTTATCCTAACCCGTATGCTAACACTAACCCATACCCTAACACGTACGCTCACCCTAAACCGTTGTCGTACCCTAACCTGTACACTAAACCGTCCCCGTCCCCTAACCCTAACAGTAACCCTAACCCTAACCCTAACCCTTACCCGAAGCCTTACCCTAACCGGTCCCCTAATCCTAACACGTACGCTAACACTAACCTGTACCCTAACACGTACGCTCACCCTAAACCGTTGTCGTACCGTATCCTGTAACCTACACCGTCCCCGTCCCCTATCCCTAACCCTAACCCTAACCCTAAACCTAACCATTACCTGAAGCCTTACACTAACACATCCACTAATCCTAACCCGTACGCTAACACTAACCCATACCCTAACATGTACGTTCACACTAAACCGTTGTCGTACCCTAACCTGTACCCTAAACCGTCCCCGTACCCTAACCCTAAGCCTTACCCAAAGCCTTACACTAATCCGTCGCCTAATCCTAAGCGGTACGCTAACACTAACACCTACCCTAACACGTACGCTCACCCTAAACTATTGTCGTACCCTACCCTCTACCCTAAACCATTCCTGTCCCCTATCCTAACCCTAACACTAACCCTAACCCTAATCCTAACACTTACCCGAAGTCTTACCCTAACCTGTCCCCTAATCCTAACCCGTACGCTAACACTAACCCATACCCTAACATGTACGTTCACACTAAACCGTTGTCGTACCCTAACCTGTACCCTAAACCGTCCCCGTACCCTAACCCTAACCCTTACCCAAAGCCTTACACTAATCCGTCGCCTAATCCTAAGCGGTACGCTAACACTAACACCTACCCTAACACGTACGCTCACCCTAAACTATTGTCGTACCCTACCCTCTACCCTAAACCATTCCTGTCCCCTATCCTAACCCTAACACTAACCCTAACCCTAATCCTAACACTTACCCGAAGTCTTACCCTAACCTGTCCCCTAATCCTAACCCGTACGCTAACACTAACCCGTACCCTAACACGTACGCTCACCCTAAACCGTTGTCGTACCCTAACCTGTACACTAAACCGTCCCCGTCCCCTAACCCTAACAGTAACCCTAACCCTAACCCTAACCCTTACCCGAAGCCTTACCCTAACCGGTCCCCTAATCCTAACACGTATGCTAACACTAACCTGTACCCTAACACGTACGCTCACCCTAAACCGTTGTCGTACAGTATCCTGTACACGAAACCGTCCCCATCCACTAACCCTAACCCTAACCCTAACCCTAAACCTAACCCTTACCCGAAGCCTTACACTAACCCGTCCCCTACTCCTAACCCGTACGTTAACACTAAAACGTACCCTAAAACTTATGCCCACCCTAAACCGTTGTCGTACACTAACCTGTACCCTAAACCATCCCCTTCCCCTAACCCTAACCCTTACCCGAAGCCTTACCGTGACCCCTACGCTAACACTAACACATAGCCTAACACGTACGCTAACACTAAAACGTTGTCGTACACTAACCTGTACCCTAAACCATCCCCATACCCTAACCCTAACCCTAACCCTTACCCGAAGCCTTACCCTAACCTCTCCCCTAATCCTAACCCGTACGCTAACACTAACCAGTACCCTAACACGTACGCTCACCCTAAACCATTGTCGTACCCTAACTTGTACCCTAAACCATCCCCGTCCCCTAACCCTAACCCTAACCCTAACCCTTACCCGAAGCCTTACACTAAACCGTCCCCTAATCCTAACCCGTATGCTAACACTAACATGTACCCTATCACGTTCGCTCACTCTAAACAGTTGTCGTACCCTAACCTCTACCCTAAATCGTCCCCGTCTCCTAACCCTAACCCTAACCCTAACCCTAACCCTTACACGAAGCCTTGCCTTACCCTAACTCGTCCCCTAATCCTAACCGGTACGCTAACACTAACCCATACACTAACACGTAAGCTCACCCTGAACCGTTGTCGTACCCAAACCTCTACCCTAAACTGTACCCGTCCCCTAACCCTAACCCTAACCTTAACACTTACCCGAACACTTACCCTAACCCATCCCCTAATCCTAACCCCTACGCTAACGCTATCCCATACCCTAACACGTACGCTCACCCTAAACCGTTTTCGTACCCTAACCTGTACCCTAAACCGCTCCTGTCTCCTAACCCGAACCCTAACCCTAACCCTAACCCTTACCCGAAGCCTTAACCTAACCCGTCCCCTAATCGTAACCCGTACGCTAACACTAACCCATACCCTAACACGTACGCTCACCCTAAACGGTTGTTGTATGCTAACCTGTACCCTAAACCGTCCCCGTCCCCTAACCCTAACCCTAACCCTAACACTTACCAAAAGCCTTACACTAACCCGTCCCATAATCCTAAACCGTACGCTAACACTAACCCATACCCTAACATGTTCGCTCACCCTAAAATGTTGTCGTACCCTAACCTCTACCCTAAACCGTCCCCGTCCCCTAAACCTAACCCTAACCCTAACCCTAACCCTTACCCGAACCCTTACACTAACCCGTCCCCTAATCCTAACCCGTACGCTAACACTAACCCGTACCCAAAAACGTACCCTCACCCTTAACCGTTGTCGTACCCTAACCTGTACCCTAAACCGTCCCCGTCCTCATCCCCTAAACCTAACCCTAACACTTAGCCGAAGCCTTACTCTAACCTGTCCCCTAATCCTAACCGGTACACTAGCACTAATATGTACCCTAACAGGTACTCTCAAACTAAGCCGTTGTCGTACCCTGACCTGTACCCTAAACCATCCCCGTCCCCTAACCCTAACCCAAAACGTAACCCTAACACTAACCGTTACCTGAAGCCTTACCCTAACCCGTCCCCTACTACTAACCCGTACGCTAACACTAACCCGTATCCTAACATGTACGCTCACCCTAAACCTTTGTGGTACCCTAAACTGTACCCTAAACCGTCCCTGTCCCCTAACCCTAACCCTAACCCTAACCCTAACCCTAACCTGTACCCTAAACCGTCCCGGTCCCCTAACCCTAACCCTAACCCTAACCCTTACCCGAAGCCTTACCCTAACTCCCCCCAATTCCTAAACCGTACGCTAACACTAACCCATACCCTAACTCATACGCTCACCCTAAACTGTTGTCGTACCCTAACCTGTACCCTAAACGGTCCCCGTCCCCTAACCCTAACCTTATCCCTAACCCTAAACCTAAACCTAAGCCTTACCCGAAGCCTTACCCAAAACCGTCCCCTAACCCTAACCCTAACCTTAACCCTAACCCTTACCTGAAGCCTTACGCTAACCCGTCCCCTAATCCTAAACCGTACGCTAACACTAACCCGTACCCTAACACGTACGCTCACCCTAAATGGTTGTAGTACCCTAATGTGTACCCTAAACCGTGGCCGTGCCCTAACCCTAACCCTAACCTTAACCCTAACCCTAACCCTTACCCGAAGTCTTACCCTAACCTGTCCCCTAAACCTAACCCGTACGCTAACACTAACCCGTACCCTAACTCGTATGTTCACCCTAAACCGTTGTCGTACCCTAACCTGTACCCTACACCGTCCCCGTCCCCTATCCCTAACCCTAACCCTAAACCTAACCGTTACCTGAAGCCTTACACTAACACATCCACTAATCCTAACCCGTACGCTAACACTAACCCGTACCCTAACATGTACGTTCACACTAAACCGTTGTCGTACCCTAACCTGTACCCTAAACCGTCCCCGTACCCTAACCCTAACCCTTACCCAAAGCCTTACACTAATCCGTCGCCTAATCCTAAGCGGTACGCTAACACTAACACCTACCCTAACACGTACGCTCACCCTAAACTATTGTCGTACCCTACCCTCTACCCTAAACCATTCCTGTCCCCTATCCTAACCCTAACACTAACCCTAACCCTAATCCTAACACTTACCCGAAGTCTTACCCTAACCTGTCCCCTAATCCTAACCCGTACGCTAACACTAACCCGTACCCTAACACGTTCGCTCACCCTAAACCGTTGTCGTACCCTAACGTGTACCCTAAACCGTCCCCGTCCCCATCCCCTAAACCTAACCCTAACACTAACCATTACCCGAAGCCTTACTCTAACGCGTCCCCTAATCCTAACCCGTACGCTAACACTAACCCCTACCCTAACACGTACGCTCACCCTAAACCGTTGTCGTACTCTAACCTGTACCCTGAACAGTCCCCATCCCCTAACCCTAACCCTAACCCTAACCGTAAGGCTAACCCTTACCCGAAGCCTTACCCTAACCCGTCCCCTAATGCTAACCCGTACGCTAACTCTAAGCTATACCCTAACACTTACGCTCACACTAAACCGTCGTCGTACCCTAACCTGTACCCTAATCCGTCCCCATCCCCGTCCCCTAACCCTAACACTAAACCTAACCCTTACCCAAAGCGTTACCCTAACCCGTCCCCTAATCCTAAACCGTACGCTAACACTAACCCCTACCCTAACACGTACGCTCACCCTAAACCGTTGTCGTACCCTAAACTGTACCCTATACCGTCTCCAACCCCTAACCTTAATCCTAACCCTAACCCTAACCCTTACCCGAAGCCTTACCCTAACCTGTCCCCTAATCCTAACTCGTACGCTAACACTAACCCATGCCCTAACATGTACGCTCACACTAAACCGTTGTCATACCCTAACCTGTACCCTAAACCGTCCCCTAACCCTAACCCTAACACTAACCCTAACCCTAACCCTTACCCGAAGCCTTCCCCTAACCCGTCCCCTAATCTAACCCGTACGCTAACACTAACCCGTACCCTAACACGTACGCTCACACTAAACCGTTGTCGTACCCTAACCTGTACCCTAAACCATCCCCATCCCCTAACCCTAACCCTAAACCTAACCCTAACCCTAACCCTAACGCTAACTCTTACCCGAAGCCTTATCCTAAACCGTCCCTTAATCCTAACCCGTACTCTAACACTAACCCATACCCTAACATGTACGCTCACCCTAAACCATTGTCGTACCCTAACCTGTAGCCCAAACTGTCCCCGTCCCCTAACACTAAACCTATCCCTAATCCTAACACTAACACTTACCCGAAACCTTACCCTAATCCGTCCCCTAATCCTAACCCATACGCTAACACTAACACATACCTTAACATGTACGGTCACCCTAAATCGTTGTCGTACCCTAACCTGTACCCTAAACCGTCCCCGTCCCCTAACCCTAAACCTAACTCGTACCCGAAGCCTTACACTAATATGTCCCCTAATCCTAAACCGTACGCTAACACTAACCCATACCCTACCACGTACACTCACCCTAAACCGTTGTCGTGCCCTAAACTGTACCCTATACCGTACCTGTCCCCTAACTCTAACCCTAACCCTAAACCTAACGCTTACCCGAAGCCTTACCCTAACCCGTCCCCTAATCCTAACCCAGACGCTAACACTAACACATACCCTAAAATGTACGCTCACACTAAACAGTTGTCGTACCCTAAACTGTACCCTAAATTGACCCCTAAACCTAACCCAAACCCTAACCCTAACCCTAACCCTAACCTGAAGCCTTTCCCTAACCCGTTCCCTAATCCTAACCCGTACGCTAACAGTAACCCATACCCTAACACGTACGCTCACCCTAAAACGTGGTCATACTCTAAACTGTACCCTAAACCGTCCCCGTCCCCTAACCCTAACCCTATCCCTTATCGGAAGCCTTACCCTAACCCGTCCCCTAATCCTAACCCGTACGCTAACACTAACACGTACCCTAACACGTACGTTCAGCCTAAACCGTGGTCGTACACTAAACTGTACCATAAACCATCCCTGTACCCTAACCCTAATCCTAACCCTAACCCTAACACTAAACCTTACCCGAAGCCTTAACCTAAGCCGTCCCCTAATCCTGACCCGTACGCTAATACTAAACCATACCCTAACACGTACGATCACGCTAAACCATTGACGTACCCTAACCTGTAACCTAAATCTTCCCCGGCTCCTAACCCTAACCCTAACCCTAACCCAAACGCTTATCCGAAGCCTTACCCTAAGCCGTCCCCTAATCCTAAACTGTACGCTAACACTAACCCGTACCCTAACACGTACGCTCACCCTAAACCGTTGTCGTACACTAACCTGTATCCTATACCGTTCCCAGCCCCTAACCCTAACCCTAACCCTAACCCTTATCCGAAGCCTTACTCTAACCCTTCGCTTAATCCTAAACCGTACGCTAACACTAACCCATACGCTAAAACCTAAGCTCACCCTAAACCGTTGTCGTACCGTAAACTGTAACCTAAACCGTCCCCTAAACCTAACCCTAACCCTAACCCTAACCCTAAGCCTTACCCAAAGCCTTACCCTAAACCAGCCCCTAATCCTAACCCGTACCCTAACACTAACCCGTACCCTAACACGTACGCTCACCCTAAATCATTGTCGTACCCTAACCTGTACCCTAAACCGTCCCCGTCCCCTAACCCTAACCCTAACCCTAACCGTAACCCGAACCCTTACCCGAAGCCTTACCCTAAACCGTCTCCTAATCCTAACACGTACGCTAACACTAACCCATGCCCTAACACGTACCCTAACTCTAAACCGTTGTCGTACCCTAACCTGTACCCTAAACCGTCCCAGTCCCCATCCCCTAACCCTAACCCTAACCCTAACCCTAACCCTAACCCTTAACCGAAGCCTTACCCTAACCCGTCCCCTAATCCTAACCCGTACGCTAACACTAACCCATGCCCTAACACGTACGCTTACCCTAAACCGTTGTCGTACCCTAACCTGTACCCTAAACCGTAACCGTCCCCTAACCCTTACCCTAACCCTAACCCTAACCCTCACCCGAAGCCTTCCCCTAACCCGTCACCAATCCTAACTCATATGCTATCACGTACGCTCACCCTAAACTGTTGTCATACACTAACCTGTACCCTAAACCATCCCCGTCCCCTAACCCTAACCCAAAACGTAACCCTAACACTAACCGTTACCTGAAGCCTTACCCTAACCCGTCCCCTACTACTAACCCGTACGCTAACACTAACCCGTACCCTAACATGTACGCTCACCCTAAACCTTTGTGGTACCCTAAACTGTACCCTAAACCGTCCCTGTCCCCTAACCCTAACCCTAACCCTAACCCTAACCCTAACCTGCACCCTAAACCGTCCCGGTCCCCTAACCCTAACCCTAACCCTAACCCTTACCCGAAGCCTTACCCTAACTCCCCCCAATTCCTAAACCGTACGCTAACACTAACCCATACCCTAACTCATACGCTCACCCTAAACCGTTGTCGTACCCTAACCTGTACCCTAAACGGTCCCCGTCCCCTAACCCTAACCTTATCCCTAACCCTAACCCTAAACCTAAGCCTTACCCGAAGCCTTACCCAAAACCGTCCCCTAATCCTAACCCGTACGCTAACACTAACCTGTTCCCTAATACGTACGCTCACCCTAAATCGTTGTTTTACTATACCCTGTACCCTAAACCGTCCCCGTCCCATAACCCTAACCATAACAATAACCCTAAACCTAACCCTTACCCGAAACCTTACCCTAACCCGTCCCCTAATCCTATCCCGAACACTAACACTAACCCGTACCCTAACACGTATGCTCACCCTAATCCGTTGTCGTACCATAACCTATACCCTAAACCGTCCCCGTCCCCTAACCCTAACGCTTACCCGAGGCCTTACCGTAACCCGTCCCCTAATACTAACCCATACGCTAACACTAACACATACCCTAAGACGTACGCTCACACTAAACAGTTGCCGTACCCTAACCTGTAACCTAAACCGTCCCCGTCACCTAACCGTAACCCTACCCCTAAACCTAACCCTTACCCTAACCCATCACCTAATCCTAACCCGTACGCTAACACTAACCCGTACCCTAACACGTACACTCACCCTAAACCTTTGTCATACCCTAAACTGTACCCTAAACAGTCCCCGTCCCCTAACCCTAACCCTAACCCTAACCCTACCCTAACTCTTACCCGAAGCCTTACCCTAACCCGTCCCATAATCTTATCCTGAACGGTAACACTAACACGTACCCTAACACGTACGCTCACCCTAAACCGTTGACGTACACTAACCTGTACCCTAAACCGTCCCCATCCCCTAACCCTAACCCTAAACCTAACCCAAACCCTTACCCGAATCCTTACACTAACCTGTCACCTAATCCTAACACGTACGCTAACGCTAAACCGTACCCTAAAACGTACGCTCATACTAAACCTTTGTCGTACCCTAACCTGTACCCTAAACCGTCCCCGTCCCCGTCCCCTAACCCTAATCCTAACCCTAACCCTAACCCTTACCCGAAGCCTTACCCTAACCCGTCCCCTAACCCTAACCCGTACGCTAACACTAACCCATACCTTAACACGTACGCTCACCCTAAACCGTTGTCGTACCCTAACCTGTACCCTAAACCGTCCCCGTCACCGTCCCCTAACCCTAACCCTAACCTTAACCCTAACCCTTACCTGAAGCCTTACGCTAACCCGTCCCCTAATCCTAAACCGTACGCTAACACTAACCCGTACCCTAACACGTACGCTCACCCTAAATGGTTGTAGTACCCTAATGTGTACTCTAAACCGTGGCCGTGCCCTAACCCTAACCCTAACCCTAACCCTAACCCTTACCCGAAGTCTTACCCTAACCTGTCCCCTAAACCTAAACCGTACGCTAACACTAACCCGTACCCTAACTCGTACGTTCACCCTAAACCGTTGTCGTACCCTAACCTCTACCCTAAACCGTTACTGTCCCCTAACCCTAACCCTAACCATAACCCTAACCCTTACCCGAAGCCTTACCCTAACCCATCGCCTAATCGTAACCCGTATGCTAACACTAACCCGTACCCTAACATGTACGCTCACCCTAAACCGTTGTCATAACCTAACATGTACCCTAAACCGTCCCCGTCCCCTAACCCTAACCCTAACCCTAACCCTTACCCGAAGCCTAACTCTAACCTGTCCCATAATCCTAAACCGTACGCTAAACCTAACCATACCCTAACACGTACGCTCAACCTAAAACATTGTCGTACACTAACCTGTAACCTAAACTGTCCCCGTCTCCTAACCCTAACTCGAACCCTAAACCTAACCCTTAGCCGAAGCCTTACCCTAAACCATCCCCTAATCCTAACCCGTACGCTAACACTAACCCGTACCCTAACATGTACGCTCACCCTAAATCTTTGTGGTACCCTAACCTGTACCCTAAACCGTTCCTGTCCCCTAACACTAACCCTAACACTAACCCTAAACCTAACCCTTACCCGAAGCCTTACCCTAACCCGTCCCCTTATCCTAACCCGTATGCTAACACTAACCCATACCCTAACACGTACGCTCACCCTAAACCGTTGTCGTACCCTAACCTGTACACTAAACCGTCCCCGTCCCCTAACCCTAACAGTAACCCTAACCCTAACCCTAACCCTTACCCGAAGCCTTACCCTAACCGGTCCCCTAATCCTAACACGTACGCTAACACTAACCTGTACCCTAACACGTACGCTCACCCTAAACCGTTGTCGTACCGTATCCTGTAACCTACACCGTCCCCGTCCCCTATCCCTAACCCTAACCCTAACCCTAAACCTAACCATTACCTGAAGCCTTACACTAACACATCCACTAATCCTAACCCGTACGCTAACACTAACCCATACCCTAACATGTACGTTCACACTAAACCGTTGTCGTACCCTAACCTGTACCCTAAACCGTCCCCGTACCCTAACCCTAAGCCTTACCCAAAGCCTTACACTAATCCGTCGCCTAATCCTAAGCGGTACGCTAACACTAACACCTACCCTAACACGTACGCTCACCCTAAACTATTGTCGTACCCTACCCTCTACCCTAAACCATTCCTGTCCCCTATCCTAACCCTAACACTAACCCTAACCCTAATCCTAACACTTACCCGAAGTCTTACCCTAACCTGTCCCCTAATCCTAACCCGTACGCTAACACTAACCCATACCCTAACATGTACGTTCACACTAAACCGTTGTCGTACCCTAACCTGTACCCTAAACCGTCCCCGTACCCTAACCCTAACCCTTACCCAAAGCCTTACACTAATCCGTCGCCTAATCCTAAGCGGTACGCTAACACTAACACCTACCCTAACACGTACGCTCACCCTAAACTATTGTCGTACCCTACCCTCTACCCTAAACCATTCCTGTCCCCTATCCTAACCCTAACACTAACCCTAACCCTAATCCTAACACTTACCCGAAGTCTTACCCTAACCTGTCCCCTAATCCTAACCCGTACGCTAACACTAACCCGTACCCTAACATGTACGCTCACCCTAAACCGTTGTCGTACCCTAACCTGTACACTAAACCGTCCCCGTCCCCTAACCCTAACAGTAACCCTAACCCTAACCCTAACCCTTACCCGAAGCCTTACCCTAACCGGTCCCCTAATCCTAACACGTATGCTAACACTAACCTGTACCCTAACACGTACGCTCACCCTAAACCGTTGTCGTACAGTATCCTGTACACGAAACCGTCCCCATCCACTAACCCTAACCCTAACCCTAACCCTAAACCTAACCCTTACCCGAAGCCTTACACTAACCCGTCCCCTACTCCTAACCCGTACGTTAACACTAAAACGTACCCTAAAACTTATGCCCACCCTAAACCGTTGTCGTACACTAACCTGTACCCTAAACCATCCCCTTCCCCTAACCCTAACCCTTACCCGAAGCCTTACCGTGACCCCTACGCTAACACTAACACATAGCCTAACACGTACGCTAACACTAAAACGTTGTCGTACACTAACCTGTACCCTAAACCATCCCCATACCCTAACCCTAACCCTAACCCTTACCCGAAGCCTTACCCTAACCTCTCCCCTAATCCTAACCCGTACGCTAACACTAACCAGTACCCTAACACGTACGCTCACCCTAAACCATTGTCGTACCCTAACTTGTACCCTAAACCATCCCCGTCCCCTAACCCTAACCCTAACCCTAACCCTTACCCGAAGCCTTACACTAAACCGTCCCCTAATCCTAACCCGTATGCTAACACTAACATGTACCCTATCACGTTCGCTCACTCTAAACAGTTGTCGTACCCTAACCTCTACCCTAAATCGTCCCCGTCTCCTAACCCTAACCCTAACCCTAACCCTAACCCTTACACGAAGCCTTGCCTTACCCTAACTCGTCCCCTAATCCTAACCGGTACGCTAACACTAACCCATACACTAACACGTAAGCTCACCCTGAACCGTTGTCGTACCCAAACCTCTACCCTAAACTGTACCCGTCCCCTAACCCTAACCCTAACCTTAACACTTACCCGAACACTTACCCTAACCCATCCCCTAATCCTAACCCCTACGCTAACGCTATCCCATACCCTAACACGTACGCTCACCCTAAACCGTTTTCGTACCCTAACCTGTACCCTAAACCGCTCCTGTCTCCTAACCCGAACCCTAACCCTAACCCTAACCCTTACCCGAAGCCTTAACCTAACCCGTCCCCTAATCGTAACCCGTACGCTAACACTAACCCATACCCTAACACGTACGCTCACCCTAAACGGTTGTTGTATGCTAACCTGTACCCTAAACCGTCCCCGTCCCCTAACCCTAACCCTAACCCTAACACTTACCAAAAGCCTTACACTAACCCGTCCCATAATCCTAAACCGTACGCTAACACTAACCCATACCCTAACATGTTCGCTCACCCTAAAATGTTGTCGTACCCTAACCTCTACCCTAAACCGTCCCCGTCCCCTAAACCTAACCCTAACCCTAACCCTAACCCTTACCCGAACCCTTACACTAACCCGTCCCCTAATCCTAACCCGTACGCTAACACTAACCCGTACCCAAAAACGTACCCTCACCCTTAACCGTTGTCGTACCCTAACCTGTACCCTAAACCGTCCCCGTCCTCATCCCCTAAACCTAACCCTAACACTTAGCCGAAGCCTTACTCTAACCTGTCCCCTAATCCTAACCGGTACACTAGCACTAATATGTACCCTAACAGGTACTCTCAAACTAAGCCGTTGTCGTACCCTGACCTGTACCCTAAACCATCCCCGTCCCCTAACCCTAACCCAAAACGTAACCCTAACACTAACCGTTACCTGAAGCCTTACCCTAACCCGTCCCCTACTACTAACCCGTACGCTAACACTAACCCGTATCCTAACATGTACGCTCACCCTAAACCTTTGTGGTACCCTAAACTGTACCCTAAACCGTCCCTGTCCCCTAACCCTAACCCTAACCCTAACCCTAACCCTAACCTGTACCCTAAACCGTCCCGGTCCCCTAACCCTAACCCTAACCCTAACCCTTACCCGAAGCCTTACCCTAACTCCCCCCAATTCCTAAACCGTACGCTAACACTAACCCATACCCTAACTCATACGCTCACCCTAAACTGTTGTCGTACCCTAACCTGTACCCTAAACGGTCCCCGTCCCCTAACCCTAACCTTATCCCTAACCCTAAACCTAAACCTAAGCCTTACCCGAAGCCTTACCCAAAACCGTCCCCTAACCCTAACCCTAACCTTAACCCTAACCCTTACCTGAAGCCTTACGCTAACCCGTCCCCTAATCCTAAACCGTACGCTAACACTAACCCGTACCCTAACACGTACGCTCACCCTAAATGGTTGTAGTACCCTAATGTGTACCCTAAACCGTGGCCGTGCCCTAACCCTAACCCTAACCTTAACCCTAACCCTAACCCTTACCCGAAGTCTTACCCTAACCTGTCCCCTAAACCTAACCCGTACGCTAACACTAACCCGTACCCTAACTCGTATGTTCACCCTAAACCGTTGTCGTACCCTAACCTGTACCCTACACCGTCCCCGTCCCCTATCCCTAACCCTAACCCTAAACCTAACCGTTACCTGAAGCCTTACACTAACACATCCACTAATCCTAACCCGTACGCTAACACTAACCCGTACCCTAACATGTACGTTCACACTAAACCGTTGTCGTACCCTAACCTGTACCCTAAACCGTCCCCGTACCCTAACCCTAACCCTTACCCAAAGCCTTACACTAATCCGTCGCCTAATCCTAAGCGGTACGCTAACACTAACACCTACCCTAACACGTACGCTCACCCTAAACTATTGTCGTACCCTACCCTCTACCCTAAACCATTCCTGTCCCCTATCCTAACCCTAACACTAACCCTAACCCTAATCCTAACACTTACCCGAAGTCTTACCCTAACCTGTCCCCTAATCCTAACCCGTACGCTAACACTAACCCGTACCCTAACACGTTCGCTCACCCTAAACCGTTGTCGTACCCTAACGTGTACCCTAAACCGTCCCCGTCCCCATCCCCTAAACCTAACCCTAACACTAACCATTACCCGAAGCCTTACTCTAACGCGTCCCCTAATCCTAACCCGTACGCTAACACTAACCCCTACCCTAACACGTACGCTCACCCTAAACCGTTGTCGTACTCTAACCTGTACCCTGAACAGTCCCCATCCCCTAACCCTAACCCTAACCCTAACCGTAAGGCTAACCCTTACCCGAAGCCTTACCCTAACCCGTCCCCTAATGCTAACCCGTACGCTAACTCTAAGCTATACCCTAACACTTACGCTCACACTAAACCGTCGTCGTACCCTAACCTGTACCCTAATCCGTCCCCATCCCCGTCCCCTAACCCTAACACTAAACCTAACCCTTACCCAAAGCGTTACCCTAACCCGTCCCCTAATCCTAAACCATACACTAACACTAACCCATAACCTAACACGTACGCTCACCCTAAAAGGTTGTCGTACCCTAACTGGTACCCTAAATCGTCCCTGTCCCCTAACCCTTACCCTAAACCTAACCCTAACCCTAACCCTAACCCTTACCCGAAGCCTTACACTAACCCGTAACATAATCCTAAACCGTATGCTAACACTAACCCGTACCCTAAAACGTACGCTCACACTAAACCGTTGTCGTACCCTAACCTGTACCCTAAACTGTCCCCTTCCCCTAATCCTAATCCTAACCCTATCCTTAACACTTACCCGAAGCCTTACCCTAACCCGTCCCCTAAACCTAACCCGTACGCTAACACTAACCCGTAAACTAACACGTACGCTCACCCTAAAACATTGTCGTACCCTAACCTGTACACTAAACCGTCCCCATCCCCTAAACCTAACCCTAACCCTAACCCTAACCCTTACCCGAAGCCTTACCCTAAACCATGTCCTAATCCTAACCCGTACGCTAACACTAACATGTACCCTAACACGTAAGCTCACCCTAAAATACTGTCGTACTCTAACCTGTACCCTAAACCGTCCCGTCCCCTAACCATAACCCTAACCCTAACCCTAACACTAACCCTTACGCAAAGCCTTACCCTAGCCCGTACCCTAATCCTAACCCCTACTCTAACACTAACCCGTACTCTGACACGTACGCTCACCCTAGACCGTTGTCGTACGCTAACCTGTACCCTAAACCGTCCCTTTCCCCTAACCCTAACCCTAACCCTAACCCTTACCCGAAGCCTTACACTAACCCGTCCCCTAATCCTAATCCGTACGCTAACACTAACCCATACCCTAACACGTACGATCACCCTAAACCAATCTCGTACACCAACCTGTACCCTAAACCGTCCCCGTCCCCTAACCCTAACCCTAACCCTAACCCTTACCCGAAGCCTTACCTTAACCCGTCCCCTAATCCTAACCCGTACGCTAACACTGAGCCGTACCCTAACACGCACGCTCACCCTAAACAGTTGTCGTACCCTAACCTGTACCCTAAACCGTCCCTGTCACCGTCCCCTAACCTTAACCCTAACCCTTACCCGAAGCCTTACCCTAACCCGTCCCCTAATCCTAAACCGTACGCTAACACTAACCCATACCCTAACACGTACGCTCACCCTAAGCCGTTGTAGTACCGTAATCTGTACCCTAAACTTTCAACGTGCCCTAATCCTAACCCTAACCCTAAACCTAACCCTTACCCGAAGCCTTACCATAACCCATATGCTAACACTAACCGGTACCCTAACACGTACACTCAACCTAAACCGTTGTCGTACCCTAACCTGTACCCTAAAACGTCCCCGTACCCTAACGCTAACTGTAACCCTTACCCGAAGCCTTACCGTAATCCATCCCCTACTCCTACCAGTACGCTAACACTAACACGTACCCTAACAGTTATGCTCACCCTACACCATTGTCGTACACTAACCTGTACCCTAAACCGTCCCCGTCCCCTAACCCTAACCCTATCCCTTACCCAAAGTCTTAGCATAACCCGTACGCTAACACTAAGCGGAACCCTAACACATACGCTCAACCTAAACCGTTGTCGTACCCTAACCTGTACCTTAAACCGTCGCTTTACCCTAAACCTAACCCTAACCCTTACCCGAAGCCTTACGCTAAACCGTCCCCTAAACCTAACACGTTCGCTAACACTAAACCATACCCTAACACGTACGCTCACCCTAAAACGTTGTCGTACCCTAACCTGTACCCTAAACCGTCACCGTACCCTAACCCTAACTCTAACCTTTACCCGAAGCCTTACCGTAACCCGTATGTTAACGCTAACCGGTACCCTAACACGTACGCTCAACTTAAACTGTTGTCGTACCCTAACCTGTACCCTAAACCGTCCCCATCCCCTAACCCTAACCCTAACATTTACCCGAAGCCTTACTCTAACCCGTCCCCTAATACTAACCCGTACACTAACACTAACTCGTACCATAACACGTACGCTCACCCTGAACCGTTTTGGTACCCTAACCTGTATCCTAAACCGTCCCCGTCCCCTAAACCTAACCCTAACCCTAACACTTACCCGAAGCCTTACCCTAACCCGTCCCCTAATCCTAACCCGTACGCTAACACTAACCCGTACACTATCACGTACGCACACCCTAAACCGTTGTCATACCCTAACGTGTACCCTTAACCGTCCCCGTCCCCTAACCCTAAACCTAAACCTAACCCTAACCCTTACCCGAAGCCTTACACTAACCCGTCCAATAATCCTAAACCGTACGCTAACACTAACCCATACCCTACAACATACGCTCACGCTAAAACGTTGTCCTACCCTAACCTGTACACTAAACCGTTCCCGTCCCGTAAACCTAACGCTAACCCTAAACCTAACCCTTACCCGAAGCCTTACCCTAACCCGTCCCTAATCCTAACCCGTACGCTAACACTTACCCGTACCCGAACACGTACCCTCACCCTTAACCATTGTCGTACACTAACCTGTACCCTAAACCATCCCCATCCCAGTCCCCTAACCCTAACCCTAACACTAACACTAAACCTTCCCCGAAGCCTTACCCTAACCCGTCCCCTAATCCTAACCCGTACGCTCACACTAACTTGTACCCTAACACGTACGCTCAACCTAAACCATTGTCGTACCCTAACTTGTACCCTAAACCATCCCCGTCCCCTAACCCTAACCCTAACCCTAACCCTTACCCGAAGCCTTACCCTAAACCGTCCCCTAATCCTAACCCGTACGCTAACACTAACATGTACCCTATCACGTTCGCTCACTCTAAACAGTTGTCGTACCCTAACCTCTACCCTAAATCGTCCCCATCTCCTAACCCTAACCCTAACCCTAACCCTAACCCTTACACGAAGCCTTGCCTTACCCTAACTCGTCCCCTAATCCTAACCGGTACGCTAACACTAACCCATACACTAACACGTAAGCTCACCCTGAACCGTTGTCGTACCCAAACCTCTACCCTAATCTGTACCCGTCCCCTAACCCTAACCCTAACCTTAACACTTACCCGAACACTTACCCTAACCCATCCCCTAATCCTAACCCCTACGCTAACGCTATCCCATACCCTAACACGTACGCTCACCCTAAACCGTTTTCGTACCCTAACCTGTACCCTAAACCGCTCCTGCTCCTAACCCGAACCGTAACCCTAACCCTAACCCTTACCCGAAGCCTTAACCTAACCCGTCCCCTAATCGTAACCCGTACGCTAACACTAACCCATACCCTAACACGTACGCTCACCCTAAACGGTTGTTGTACGCTAACCTGTACCCTAAACCGTCCCCGTCCCCTAACCCTAACCCTAACCCTAACACTTACCAAAAGCCTTACACTAACCCGTCCCATAATCCTAAACCGTACGCTAACACTAACCCATACCCTAACATGTACGCTCACCCTAAAATGTTGTCGTACCCTAACCTCTACCCTAAACCGTCCCCGTCCTCATCCCCTAAACCTAACCCTAACACTTAGCCGAAGCCTTACTCTAACCTGTCCCCTAATCCTAACCGGTACACTAGCACTAATATGTACCCTAACAGGTACGCTCAAACTAAGCCGTTGTCGTACCCTGACCTGTACCCTAAACCATCCCCGTCCCCTAACCCTAACCCTAACCCTTACCCGAAGCCTTAACCTAACCAGTTCCCTAATCCTAATCCGAACGCTAACACTAACCCTTACCCTGACACGTACGCTCACCCTAAACCATTGTCGTACATTAACCTGTACCCTAAACCATCCCCGTCCCTAACTGTAACCCTAACCCTAACCCTAAACCTTACCCGAAGCCTTACCCTAACCCGTCCCCTAAACCTAACCCGTACGCTACCTCTAACCCGTTCCCGAACACGTACGATAACCCTAAACCGTTGTCGTACCCTAACCTGTACACTAAACCACCCCGGTCCCCTAACCCTAACCCTAACACTTACCCGAAACCATACCCTAACCCGTCCAATAATCCTAATCCGTACGCTAACACTAACCCGTGCCCTAACACGTACGCTCACCCTAAACCGTTGTCGTACCTTAAACTGTACCATAAACCGTCCCTGTCCCCTAACACTAACCCTAAGCCTAACCCTAACACTGACCCTTACCCGAAGCCTTACCCTAACCCGTCCCCTAATCCTAACTCGTACACTAACACTAACCCGTGCCCTGACACGTACGCTCCCCCTAAACCATTGTTGTACCCTAACCTGTACCCTAAACCGTCCCCGTCACCGAACCCTAACCCTAACCCTAAACCGAACGCTAACTCTTACGCGAAGTCTTACCCTAACACTTCCCCAATCCTAAACCGTACGCTAACACTAACTCGTACCCTAACACTTACGCACACCCTAAACCATTGTCGTACCCTAACCTGTACCCTAAACCGTCCCCATTCCCTAACCCTAACCCTAAACCTATACCTAACCCTTACCTGAAGCCTTAACCTAACCCGTCCCCTAATCCTAACCCGTACGCTAACAGTAACCCGTACCCTAACACGTACGCTCACTCTAAACCGTTGTTGTACCCTAACTTGTACCCTAAACCGTCCCGATCCCCTAACCCTAACCCTAACCCTAACCTTTACCTGAAGCCTTACACTAACCCGTCCTCTAATCCTAACCTGTACGTTAACACTAACCCATACTCTAACACGTACGCTCACCCTAAACCGTTGTCATATCCTCACCTGTACCCTAAACCGTCCCCATCCCCTAATCCTAAGCCTAACCCTACCCTAACCCTAACCCTTACCCGAAGACTTACCGTAACCCGTCCCATAATCCTAACCTGTACGCTAACACTAACCTATACCCTAACACGTACGCTCACCCTAAACCATTGTTGTACACTAACCTGTATCCTAAACCATCCCCGTACCGTAACCCGAACCCAAACCCATACCCGAAGCCTTACCCTAACCTGTCCCCTGATCCTAACCCATACGCTAACACTAACCCATACCCTAACACGTACGCTCACTCTAAAACCTTGTCGTACCCTAAACTGTACCCTAAACCATTCCCGTCCCCTATCCCTAACCCTAACCCTTACCCGAAGCCTTACCCTAACCCGTCCCCTAATCCTAACCAATACGCTAACAGTTACCCGTACCCTAACACGTACGCTCACCCTAAATTCTTGTCGTACACTAACCTGTACCCTAAACCGACCCGTCCCCTAACCCTAACCCTAACACTAAACCTTACCTGAAGCCTTACAGCAACCCGTCACCTAATCCTAACCCGTACTCTAAAACTAACCCATACCCTAACACGTTCGCTCACCCTAAACCGTTGTCGTACACTAACCTGTACCCTAAACCATCCCCGTCCCCTAACCCTAACCCAAAACGTAACCCTAACACTAACCGTTACCTGAAGCCTTACCCTAACCCGTCCCCTACTACTAACCCGTACGCTAACACTAACCCGTACCCTAACATGTACGCTCACCCTAAACCTTTGTGGTACCCTAAACTGTACCCTAAACCGTCCCTGTCCCCTAACCCTAACCCTAACCCTAACCCTAACCCTAACCTGTACCCTAAACCGTCCCGGTCCCCTAACCCTAACCCTAACCCTAACCCTTACCCGAAGCCTTACCCTAACTCCCCCCAATTCCTAAATCGTACGCTAACACTAACCCATACCCTAACTCATACGCTCACCCTAAACCGTTGTCGTACCCTAACCTGTACCCTAAACGGTCCCCGTCCCCTAACCCTAACCTTATCCCTAACACTAACCATAAACCTAAGCCTTACCCGAAGCCTTACCCAAAACCGTCCCCTAACCCTAACCCTAACCTTAACCCTAACCCTTACCTGAAGCCTTACGCTAACCCGTCCCCTAATCCTAAACCGTACGCTAACACTAACCCGTACCCTAACACGTACGCTCACCCTAAATGGTTGTAGTACCCTAATGTGTACTCTAAACCGTGGCCGTGCCCTAACCCTAACCCTAACCCTAACCCTAACCCTTACCCGAAGTCTTACCCTAACCTGTCCCCTAAACCTAAACCGTACGCTAACACTAACCCGTACCCTAACTCGTACGTTCACCCTAAACCGTTGTCGTACCCTAACCTCTACCCTAAACCGTTACTGTCCCCTAACCCTAACCCTAACCATAACCCTAACCCTTACCCGAATCCTTACCCTAACCCATCGCCTAATCGTAACCCGTATGCTAACACTAACCCGTACCCTAACATGTACGCTCACCCTAAACCGTTGTCATAACCTAACATGTACCCTAAACCGTCCCCGTCCCCTAACCCTAACCCTAACCCTAACCCTTACCCGAAGCCTAACTCTAACCTGTCCCATAATCCTAAACCGTACGCTAAACCTAACCATACCCTAACACGTACGCTCAACCTAAAACATTGTCGTACACTAACCTGTAACCTAAACTGTCCCCGTCTCCTAACCCTAACTCGAACCCTAAACCTAACCCTTAGCCGAAGCCTTACCCTAAACCATCCCCTAATCCTAACCCGTACGCTAACACTAACCCGTACCCTAACATGTACGCTCACCCTAAATCTTTGTGGTACCCTAACCTGTACCCTAAACCGTTCCTGTCCCCTAACACTAACCCTAACACTAACCCTAAACCTAACCCTTACCCGAAGCCTTACCCTAACCCGTCCCCTTATCCTAACCCGTATGCTAACACTAACCCATACCCTAACACGTACGCTCACCCTAAACCGTTGTCGTACCCTAACCTGTACACTAAACCGTCCCCGTCCCCTAACCCTAACAGTAACCCTAACCCTAACCCTAACCCTTACCCGAAGCCTTACCCTAACCGGTCCCCTAATCCTAACACGTACGCTAACACTAACCTGTACCCTAACACGTACGCTCACCCTAAACCGTTGTCGTACCGTATCCTGTAACCTACACCGTCCCCGTCCCCTATCCCTAACCCTAACCCTAACCCTAAACCTAACCATTACCTGAAGCCTTACACTAACACATCCACTAATCCTAACCCGTACGCTAACACTAACCCATACCCTAACATGTACGTTCACACTAAACCGTTGTCGTACCCTAACCTGTACCCTAAACCGTCCCCGTACCCTAACCCTAAGCCTTACCCAAAGCCTTACACTAATCCGTCGCCTAATCCTAAGCGGTACGCTAACACTAACACCTACCCTAACACGTACGCTCACCCTAAACTATTGTCGTACCCTACCCTCTACCCTAAACCATTCCTGTCCCCTATCCTAACCCTAACACTAACCCTAACCCTAATCCTAACACTTACCCGAAGTCTTACCCTAACCTGTCCCCTAATCCTAACCCGTACGCTAACACTAACCCATACCCTAACATGTACGTTCACACTAAACCGTTGTCGTACCCTAACCTGTACCCTAAACCGTCCCCGTACCCTAACCCTAACCCTTACCCAAAGCCTTACACTAATCCGTCGCCTAATCCTAAGCGGTACGCTAACACTAACACCTACCCTAACACGTACGCTCACCCTAAACTATTGTCGTACCCTACCCTCTACCCTAAACCATTCCTGTCCCCTATCCTAACCCTAACACTAACCCTAACCCTAATCCTAACACTTACCCGAAGTCTTACCCTAACCTGTCCCCTAATCCTAACCCGTACGCTAACACTAACCCGTACCCTAACACGTACGCTCACCCTAAACCGTTGTCGTACCCTAACCTGTACACTAAACCGTCCCCGTCCCCTAACCCTAACAGTAACCCTAACCCTAACCCTAACCCTTACCCGAAGCCTTACCCTAACCGGTCCCCTAATCCTAACACGTATGCTAACACTAACCTGTACCCTAACACGTACGCTCACCCTAAACCGTTGTCGTACAGTATCCTGTACACGAAACCGTCCCCATCCACTAACCCTAACCCTAACCCTAACCCTAAACCTAACCCTTACCCGAAGCCTTACACTAACCCGTCCCCTACTCCTAACCCGTACGTTAACACTAAAACGTACCCTAAAACTTATGCCCACCCTAAACCGTTGTCGTACACTAACCTGTACCCTAAACCATCCCCTTCCCCTAACCCTAACCCTTACCCGAAGCCTTACCGTGACCCCTACGCTAACACTAACACATAGCCTAACACGTACGCTAACACTAAAACGTTGTCGTACACTAACCTGTACCCTAAACCATCCCCATACCCTAACCCTAACCCTAACCCTTACCCGAAGCCTTACCCTAACCTCTCCCCTAATCCTAACCCGTACGCTAACACTAACCAGTACCCTAACACGTACGCTCACCCTAAACCATTGTCGTACCCTAACTTGTACCCTAAACCATCCCCGTCCCCTAACCCTAACCCTAACCCTAACCCTTACCCGAAGCCTTACACTAAACCGTCCCCTAATCCTAACCCGTATGCTAACACTAACATGTACCCTATCACGTTCGCTCACTCTAAACAGTTGTCGTACCCTAACCTCTACCCTAAATCGTCCCCGTCTCCTAACCCTAACCCTAACCCTAACCCTAACCCTTACACGAAGCCTTGCCTTACCCTAACTCGTCCCCTAATCCTAACCGGTACGCTAACACTAACCCATACACTAACACGTAAGCTCACCCTGAACCGTTGTCGTACCCAAACCTCTACCCTAAACTGTACCCGTCCCCTAACCCTAACCCTAACCTTAACACTTACCCGAACACTTACCCTAACCCATCCCCTAATCCTAACCCCTACGCTAACGCTATCCCATACCCTAACATGTACGCTCACCCTAAACCGTTTTCGTACCCTAACCTGTACCCTAAACCGCTCCTGTCTCCTAACCCGAACCCTAACCCTAACCCTAACCCTTACCCGAAGCCTTAACCTAACCCGTCCCCTAATCGTAACCCGTACGCTAACACTAACCCATACCCTAACACGTACGCTCACCCTAAACGGTTGTTGTATGCTAACCTGTACCCTAAACCGTCCCCGTCCCCTAACCCTAACCCTAACCCTAACACTTACCAAAAGCCTTACACTAACCCGTCCCATAATCCTAAACCGTACGCTAACACTAACCCATACCCTAACATGTTCGCTCACCCTAAAATGTTGTCGTACCCTAACCTCTACCCTAAACCGTCCCCGTCCCCTAAACCTAACCCTAACCCTAACCCTAACCCTTACCCGAACCCTTACACTAACCCGTCCCCTAATCCTAACCCGTACGCTAACACTAACCCGTACCCAAAAACGTACCCTCACCCTTAACCGTTGTCGTACCCTAACCTGTACCCTAAACCGTCCCCGTCCTCATCCCCTAAACCTAACCCTAACACTTAGCCGAAGCCTTACTCTAACCTGTCCCCTAATCCTAACCGGTACACTAGCACTAATATGTACCCTAACAGGTACTCTCAAACTAAGCCGTTGTCGTACCCTGACCTGTACCCTAAACCATCCCCGTCCCCTAACCCTAACCCAAAACGTAACCCTAACACTAACCGTTACCTGAAGCCTTACCCTAACCCGTCCCCTACTACTAACCCGTACGCTAACACTAACCCGTATCCTAACATGTACGCTCACCCTAAACCTTTGTGGTACCCTAAACTGTACCCTAAACCGTCCCTGTCCCCTAACCCTAACCCTAACCCTAACCCTAACCCTAACCTGTACCCTAAACCGTCCCGGTCCCCTAACCCTAACCCTAACCCTAACCCTTACCCGAAGCCTTACCCTAACTCCCCCCAATTCCTAAACCGTACGCTAACACTAACCCATACCCTAACTCATACGCTCACCCTAAACTGTTGTCGTACCCTAACCTGTACCCTAAACGGTCCCCGTCCCCTAACCCTAACCTTATCCCTAACCCTAAACCTAAACCTAAGCCTTACCCGAAGCCTTACCCAAAACCGTCCCCTAACCCTAACCCTAACCTTAACCCTAACCCTTACCTGAAGCCTTACGCTAACCCGTCCCCTAATCCTAAACCGTACGCTAACACTAACCCGTACCCTAACACGTACGCTCACCCTAAATGGTTGTAGTACCCTAATGTGTACCCTAAACCGTGGCCGTGCCCTAACCCTAACCCTAACCTTAACCCTAACCCTAACCCTTACCCGAAGTCTTACCCTAACCTGTCCCCTAAACCTAACCCGTACGCTAACACTAACCCGTACCCTAACTCGTATGTTCACCCTAAACCGTTGTCGTACCCTAACCTGTACCCTACACCGTCCCCGTCCCCTATCCCTAACCCTAACCCTAAACCTAACCGTTACCTGAAGCCTTACACTAACACATCCACTAATCCTAACCCGTACGCTAACACTAACCCGTACCCTAACATGTACGTTCACACTAAACCGTTGTCGTACCCTAACCTGTACCCTAAACCGTCCCCGTACCCTAACCCTAACCCTTACCCAAAGCCTTACACTAATCCGTCGCCTAATCCTAAGCGGTACGCTAACACTAACACCTACCCTAACACGTACGCTCACCCTAAACTATTGTCGTACCCTACCCTCTACCCTAAACCATTCCTGTCCCCTATCCTAACCCTAACACTAACCCTAACCCTAATCCTAACACTTACCCGAAGTCTTACCCTAACCTGTCCCCTAATCCTAACCCGTACGCTAACACTAACCCGTACCCTAACACGTTCGCTCACCCTAAACCGTTGTCGTACCCTAACGTGTACCCTAAACCGTCCCCGTCCCCATCCCCTAAACCTAACCCTAACACTAACCATTACCCGAAGCCTTACTCTAACGCGTCCCCTAATCCTAACCCGTACGCTAACACTAACCCCTACCCTAACACGTACGCTCACCCTAAACCGTTGTCGTACTCTAACCTGTACCCTGAACAGTCCCCATCCCCTAACCCTAACCCTAACCCTAACCGTAAGGCTAACCCTTACCCGAAGCCTTACCCTAACCCGTCCCCTAATGCTAACCCGTACGCTAACTCTAAGCTATACCCTAACACTTACGCTCACACTAAACCGTCGTCGTACCCTAACCTGTACCCTAATCCGTCCCCATCCCCGTCCCCTAACCCTAACACTAAACCTAACCCTTACCCAAAGCGTTACCCTAACCCGTCCCCTAATCCTAAACCATACACTAACACTAACCCATAACCTAACACGTACGCTCACCCTAAAAGGTTGTCGTACCCTAACTGGTACCCTAAATCGTCCCTGTCCCCTAACCCTTACCCTAAACCTAACCCTAACCCTAACCCTAACCCTTACCCGAAGCCTTACACTAACCCGTAACATAATCCTAAACCGTATGCTAACACTAACCCGTACCCTAAAACGTACGCTCACACTAAACCGTTGTCGTACCCTAACCTGTACCCTAAACTGTCCCCTTCCCCTAATCCTAATCCTAACCCTATCCTTAACACTTACCCGAAGCCTTACCCTAACCCGTCCCCTAAACCTAACCCGTACGCTAACACTAACCCGTAAACTAACACGTACGCTCACCCTAAAACATTGTCGTACCCTAACCTGTACACTAAACCGTCCCCATCCCCTAAACCTAACCCTAACCCTAACCCTAACCCTTACCCGAAGCCTTACCCTAAACCATGTCCTAATCCTAACCCGTACGCTAACACTAACATGTACCCTAACACGTAAGCTCACCCTAAAATACTGTCGTACTCTAACCTGTACCCTAAACCGTCCCGTCCCCTAACCATAACCCTAACCCTAACCCTAACACTAACCCTTACGCAAAGCCTTACCCTAGCCCGTACCCTAATCCTAACCCCTACTCTAACACTAACCCGTACTCTGACACGTACGCTCACCCTAGACCGTTGTCGTACGCTAACCTGTACCCTAAACCGTCCCTTTCCCCTAACCCTAACCCTAACCCTAACCCTTACCCGAAGCCTTACACTAACCCGTCCCCTAATCCTAATCCGTACGCTAACACTAACCCATACCCTAACACGTACGATCACCCTAAACCAATCTCGTACACCAACCTGTACCCTAAACCGTCCCCGTCCCCTAACCCTAACCCTAACCCTAACCCTTACCCGAAGCCTTACCTTAACCCGTCCCCTAATCCTAACCCGTACGCTAACACTGAGCCGTACCCTAACACGCACGCTCACCCTAAACAGTTGTCGTACCCTAACCTGTACCCTAAACCGTCCCTGTCACCGTCCCCTAACCTTAACCCTAACCCTTACCCGAAGCCTTACCCTAACCCGTCCCCTAATCCTAAACCGTACGCTAACACTAACCCATACCCTAACACGTACGCTCACCCTAAGCCGTTGTAGTACCGTAATCTGTACCCTAAACTTTCAACGTGCCCTAATCCTAACCCTAACCCTAAACCTAACCCTTACCCGAAGCCTTACCATAACCCATATGCTAACACTAACCGGTACCCTAACACGTACACTCAACCTAAACCGTTGTCGTACCCTAACCTGTACCCTAAAACGTCCCCGTACCCTAACGCTAACTGTAACCCTTACCCGAAGCCTTACCGTAATCCATCCCCTACTCCTACCAGTACGCTAACACTAACACGTACCCTAACAGTTATGCTCACCCTACACCATTGTCGTACACTAACCTGTACCCTAAACCGTCCCCGTCCCCTAACCCTAACCCTATCCCTTACCCAAAGTCTTAGCATAACCCGTACGCTAACACTAAGCGGAACCCTAACACATACGCTCAACCTAAACCGTTGTCGTACCCTAACCTGTACCTTAAACCGTCGCTTTACCCTAAACCTAACCCTAACCCTTACCCGAAGCCTTACGCTAAACCGTCCCCTAAACCTAACACGTTCGCTAACACTAAACCATACCCTAACACGTACGCTCACCCTAAAACGTTGTCGTACCCTAACCTGTACCCTAAACCGTCACCGTACCCTAACCCTAACTCTAACCTTTACCCGAAGCCTTACCGTAACCCGTATGTTAACGCTAACCGGTACCCTAACACGTACGCTCAACTTAAACTGTTGTCGTACCCTAACCTGTACCCTAAACCGTCCCCATCCCCTAACCCTAACCCTAACATTTACCCGAAGCCTTACTCTAACCCGTCCCCTAATACTAACCCGTACACTAACACTAACTCGTACCATAACACGTACGCTCACCCTGAACCGTTTTGGTACCCTAACCTGTATCCTAAACCGTCCCCGTCCCCTAAACCTAACCCTAACCCTAACACTTACCCGAAGCCTTACCCTAACCCGTCCCCTAATCCTAACCCGTACGCTAACACTAACCCGTACACTATCACGTACGCACACCCTAAACCGTTGTCATACCCTAACGTGTACCCTTAACCGTCCCCGTCCCCTAACCCTAAACCTAAACCTAACCCTAACCCTTACCCGAAGCCTTACACTAACCCGTCCAATAATCCTAAACCGTACGCTAACACTAACCCATACCCTACAACATACGCTCACGCTAAAACGTTGTCCTACCCTAACCTGTACACTAAACCGTTCCCGTCCCGTAAACCTAACGCTAACCCTAAACCTAACCCTTACCCGAAGCCTTACCCTAACCCGTCCCTAATCCTAACCCGTACGCTAACACTTACCCGTACCCGAACACGTACCCTCACCCTTAACCATTGTCGTACACTAACCTGTACCCTAAACCATCCCCATCCCAGTCCCCTAACCCTAACCCTAACACTAACACTAAACCTTCCCCGAAGCCTTACCCTAACCCGTCCCCTAATCCTAACCCGTACGCTCACACTAACTTGTACCCTAACACGTACGCTCAACCTAAACCATTGTCGTACCCTAACTTGTACCCTAAACCATCCCCGTCCCCTAACCCTAACCCTAACCCTAACCCTTACCCGAAGCCTTACCCTAAACCGTCCCCTAATCCTAACCCGTACGCTAACACTAACATGTACCCTATCACGTTCGCTCACTCTAAACAGTTGTCGTACCCTAACCTCTACCCTAAATCGTCCCCATCTCCTAACCCTAACCCTAACCCTAACCCTAACCCTTACACGAAGCCTTGCCTTACCCTAACTCGTCCCCTAATCCTAACCGGTACGCTAACACTAACCCATACACTAACACGTAAGCTCACCCTGAACCGTTGTCGTACCCAAACCTCTACCCTAATCTGTACCCGTCCCCTAACCCTAACCCTAACCTTAACACTTACCCGAACACTTACCCTAACCCATCCCCTAATCCTAACCCCTACGCTAACGCTATCCCATACCCTAACACGTACGCTCACCCTAAACCGTTTTCGTACCCTAACCTGTACCCTAAACCGCTCCTGCTCCTAACCCGAACCGTAACCCTAACCCTAACCCTTACCCGAAGCCTTAACCTAACCCGTCCCCTAATCGTAACCCGTACGCTAACACTAACCCATACCCTAACACGTACGCTCACCCTAAACGGTTGTTGTACGCTAACCTGTACCCTAAACCGTCCCCGTCCCCTAACCCTAACCCTAACCCTAACACTTACCAAAAGCCTTACACTAACCCGTCCCATAATCCTAAACCGTACGCTAACACTAACCCATACCCTAACATGTACGCTCACCCTAAAATGTTGTCGTACCCTAACCTCTACCCTAAACCGTCCCCGTCCTCATCCCCTAAACCTAACCCTAACACTTAGCCGAAGCCTTACTCTAACCTGTCCCCTAATCCTAACCGGTACACTAGCACTAATATGTACCCTAACAGGTACGCTCAAACTAAGCCGTTGTCGTACCCTGACCTGTACCCTAAACCATCCCCGTCCCCTAACCCTAACCCTAACCCTTACCCGAAGCCTTAACCTAACCAGTTCCCTAATCCTAATCCGAACGCTAACACTAACCCTTACCCTGACACGTACGCTCACCCTAAACCATTGTCGTACATTAACCTGTACCCTAAACCATCCCCGTCCCTAACTGTAACCCTAACCCTAACCCTAAACCTTACCCGAAGCCTTACCCTAACCCGTCCCCTAAACCTAACCCGTACGCTACCTCTAACCCGTTCCCGAACACGTACGATAACCCTAAACCGTTGTCGTACCCTAACCTGTACACTAAACCACCCCGGTCCCCTAACCCTAACCCTAACACTTACCCGAAACCATACCCTAACCCGTCCAATAATCCTAATCCGTACGCTAACACTAACCCGTGCCCTAACACGTACGCTCACCCTAAACCGTTGTCGTACCTTAAACTGTACCATAAACCGTCCCTGTCCCCTAACACTAACCCTAAGCCTAACCCTAACACTGACCCTTACCCGAAGCCTTACCCTAACCCGTCCCCTAATCCTAACTCGTACACTAACACTAACCCGTGCCCTGACACGTACGCTCCCCCTAAACCATTGTTGTACCCTAACCTGTACCCTAAACCGTCCCCGTCACCGAACCCTAACCCTAACCCTAAACCGAACGCTAACTCTTACGCGAAGTCTTACCCTAACACTTCCCCAATCCTAAACCGTACGCTAACACTAACTCGTACCCTAACACTTACGCACACCCTAAACCATTGTCGTACCCTAACCTGTACCCTAAACCGTCCCCATTCCCTAACCCTAACCCTAAACCTATACCTAACCCTTACCTGAAGCCTTAACCTAACCCGTCCCCTAATCCTAACCCGTACGCTAACAGTAACCCGTACCCTAACACGTACGCTCACTCTAAACCGTTGTTGTACCCTAACTTGTACCCTAAACCGTCCCGATCCCCTAACCCTAACCCTAACCCTAACCTTTACCTGAAGCCTTACACTAACCCGTCCTCTAATCCTAACCTGTACGTTAACACTAACCCATACTCTAACACGTACGCTCACCCTAAACCGTTGTCATATCCTCACCTGTACCCTAAACCGTCCCCATCCCCTAATCCTAAGCCTAACCCTACCCTAACCCTAACCCTTACCCGAAGACTTACCGTAACCCGTCCCATAATCCTAACCTGTACGCTAACACTAACCTATACCCTAACACGTACGCTCACCCTAAACCATTGTTGTACACTAACCTGTATCCTAAACCATCCCCGTACCGTAACCCGAACCCAAACCCATACCCGAAGCCTTACCCTAACCTGTCCCCTGATCCTAACCCATACGCTAACACTAACCCATACCCTAACACGTACGCTCACTCTAAAACCTTGTCGTACCCTAAACTGTACCCTAAACCATTCCCGTCCCCTATCCCTAACCCTAACCCTTACCCGAAGCCTTACCCTAACCCGTCCCCTAATCCTAACCAATACGCTAACAGTTACCCGTACCCTAACACGTACGCTCACCCTAAATTCTTGTCGTACACTAACCTGTACCCTAAACCGACCCGTCCCCTAACCCTAACCCTAACACTAAACCTTACCTGAAGCCTTACAGCAACCCGTCACCTAATCCTAACCCGTACTCTAAAACTAACCCATACCCTAACACGTTCGCTCACCCTAAACCGTTGTCGTACACTAACCTGTACCCTAAACCATCCCCGTCCCCTAACCCTAACCCAAAACGTAACCCTAACACTAACCGTTACCTGAAGCCTTACCCTAACCCGTCCCCTACTACTAACCCGTACGCTAACACTAACCCGTACCCTAACATGTACGCTCACCCTAAACCTTTGTGGTACCCTAAACTGTACCCTAAACCGTCCCTGTCCCCTAACCCTAACCCTAACCCTAACCCTAACCCTAACCTGTACCCTAAACCGTCCCGGTCCCCTAACCCTAACCCTAACCCTAACCCTTACCCGAAGCCTTACCCTAACTCCCCCCAATTCCTAAATCGTACGCTAACACTAACCCATACCCTAACTCATACGCTCACCCTAAACCGTTGTCGTACCCTAACCTGTACCCTAAACGGTCCCCGTCCCCTAACCCTAACCTTATCCCTAACACTAACCATAAACCTAAGCCTTACCCGAAGCCTTACCCAAAACCGTCCCCTAACCCTAACCCTAACCTTAACCCTAACCCTTACCTGAAGCCTTACGCTAACCCGTCCCCTAATCCTAAACCGTACGCTAACACTAACCCGTACCCTAACACGTACGCTCACCCTAAATGGTTGTAGTACCCTAATGTGTACCCTAAACCGTGGCCGTGCCCTAACCCTAACCCTAACCCTAACCCTTACCCGAAGTCTTACCCTAACCTGTCCCCTAAACCTAACCCATACGCTAACACTAACCCGTACCCTAACTCGTATGTTCACCCTAAACCGTTGTCGTACCCTAACCTGTACCCTACACCGTCCCCGTCCCCTATCCCTAACCCTAACCCTAACCCTAAATCTAACCATTACCTGAAGCCTTACACTAACACATCCACTAATCCTAACCCGTACGCTAACACTAACCCGTACCCTAACATGTACGTTCACACTAAACCGTTGTCGTACCCTAACCTGTACCCTAAACTGTCCCCGTACCCTAACCCTAACCCTTACCCAAAGCCTTACACTAATCCGTCGCCTAATCCTAAGCGGTACGCTAACACTAACACCTACCCTAACACGTACGCTCACCCTAAACTATTGTCGTACCCTACCCTCTACCCTAAACCATTCCTGTCACCTATCCTAACCCTAACACTAACCCTAACCATAATCCTAACACTTACCCGAAGTCTTACCCTAACCTGTCCCCTAATCCTAACCCGTACGCTAACACTAACCCGTACCCTAACACGTTCGCTCACCCTAAACCGTTGTCGTACCCTAACGTGTACCCTAAACCGTCCCCGTCCCCATCCCCTAAACCTAACCCTAACACTAACCATTACCCGAAGCCTTACCCTAACGCGTCCCCTAATCCTAACCCGTACGCTAACACTAACCCCTACCCTAACACGTACGCTCACCCTAAACCGTTGTCGTACTCTAACCTGTACCCTGAACAGTCCCCATCCCCTAACCCTAACCCTAACCCTAACCGTAAGGCTAACCCTTACCCGAAGCCTTACCCTAACCCGTCCCCTAATGCTAACCCGTACGCTAACTCTAAGCTATACCCTAACACTTACGCTCACACTAAACCGTCGTCGTACCCTAACCTGTACCCTAATCCGTCCCCATCCCCGTCCCCTAACCCTAACACTAAACCTAACCCTTACCCAAAGCGTTACCCTAACCCGTCCCCTAATCCTAAACCATACACTAACACTAACCCATAACCTAACACGTACGCTCACCCTAAAAGGTTGTCGTACCCTAACTGGTACCCTAAATCGTCCCTGTCCCCTAACCCTTACCCTAAACCTAACCCTAACCCTAACCCTAACCCTTACCCGAAGCCTTACACTAACCCGTAACATAATCCTAAACCGTACGCTAACACTAACCCGTACCCTAAAACGTACGCTCACACTAAACCGTTGTCGTACCCTAACCTGTACCCTAAACTGTCCCCTTCCCCTAATCCTAATCCTAACCCTATCCTTAACACTTACCCGAAGCCTTACCCTAACCCGTCCCCTAAACCTAACCCGTACGCTAACACTAACCCGTAAACTAACACGTACGCTCACCCTAAAACATTGTCGTACCCTAACCTGTACACTAAACCGTCCCCATCCCCTAAACCTAACCCTAACCCTAACCCTAACCCTTACCCGAAGCCTTACCCTAAACCATGTCCTAATCCTAACCCGTACGCTAACACTAACATGTACCCTAACACGTAAGCTCACCCTAAAATACTGTCGTACTCTAACCTGTACCCTAAACCGTCCCGTCCCCTAACCATAACCCTAACCCTAACCCTAACACTAACCCTTACGCAAAGCCTTACCCTAGCCCGTACCCTAATCCTAACCCCTACTCTAACACTAACCCGTACTCTGACACGTACGCTCACCCTAGACCGTTGTCGTACGCTAACGTGTACCCTAAACCGTCCCTTTCCCCTAACCCTAACCCTAACCCTAACCCTTACCCGAAGCCTTACACTAACCCGTCCCCTAATCCTAATCCGTACACTAACACTAACCCATACCCTAACACGTACGATCACCCTAAACCGATCTCGTACACCAACCTGTACCCTAAACCGTCCCCGTCCCCTAACCCTAACCCTAACCCTAACCCTTACCCGAAGCCTTACCTTAACCCGTCCCCTAATCCTAACCCGTACGCTAACACTGAGCCGTACCCTAACACGCACGCTCACCCTAAACAGTTGTCGTACCCTAACCTGTACCCTAAACCGTCCCTGTCACCGTCCCCTAACCTTAACCCTAACCCTTACCCGAAGCCTTACCCTAACCCGTCCCCTAATCCTAAACCGTACGCTAACACTAACCCATACCCTAACACGTACGCTCACCCTAAGCCGTTGTAGTACCGTAATCTGTACCCTAAACTTTCAACGTGCCCTAATCCTAACCCTAACCCTAAACCTAACCCTTACCCGAAGCCTTACCATAACCCATATGCTAACACTAACCGGTACCCTAACACGTACACTCAACCTAAACCGTTGTCGTACCCTAACCTGTACCCTCAAACGTCCCCGTACCCTAATGCTAACTGTAACCCTTACCCGAAGCCTTACCGTAATCCATCCCTTACTCCTACCAGTACGCTAACACTAACACGTACCCTAACAGTTATGCTCACCCTACACCATTGTCGTACACTAACCTGTACCCTAAACCGTCCCCGTCCCCTAACCCTAACCCTATCCCTTACCCAAAGTCTTAGCATAACCCGTACGCTAACACTAAGCGGAACCCTAACACATACGCTCAACCTAAACCGTTGTCGTACCCTAACCTGTACCTTAAACCGTCGCTTTACCCTAAACCTAACCCTAACCCTTACCCGAAGCCTTACGCTAAACCGTCCCCTAAACCTAACACGTTCGCTAACACTAAACCATACCCTAACACGTACGCTCACCCTAAAACGTTGTCGTACCCTAACCTGTACCCTAAACCGTCACCGTACCCTAACCCTAACTCTAACCTTTACCCGAAGCCTTACCGTAACCCGTATGTTAACGCTAACCGGTACCCTAACACATACGCTCAACTTAAACTGTTGTCGTACCCTAACCTGTACCCTAAACCGTCCCCATCCCCTAACCCTAACCCTAACATTTACCCGAAGCCTTACTCTAACCCGTCCCCTAATACTAACCCGTACACTAACACTAACTCGTACCATAACATGTACGCTCACCCTGAACCGTTTTGGTACCCTAACCTGTATCCTAAACCGTCCCCGTCCCCTAAACCTAACACTAACCCTAACACTTACCCGAAGCCTTACCCTAACCCGTCCCCTAATCCTAACCCATACGCTAACACTAACCCATACACTATCACGTACGCACACCCTAAACCGTTGTCATACCCTAACGTGTACCCTTAACCGTCCCCGTCCCCTAACCCTAAACCTAAACCTAACCCTTACCCGAAGCCTTACACTAACCCGTCCAATAATCCTAAACCGTACGCTAACACTAACCCATACCCTACAACATACGCTCACGCTAAAACGTTGTCCTACTCTAACCTGTACACTAAACCGTTCCCGTCCCGTAAACCTAACGCTAACCCTAAACCTAACCCTTACCCGCAGCCTTACCCTAACCCGTCCCTAATCCTAACCCGTACGCTAACACTAACCCGTACCCGAACACGTACCCTCACCCTTAACCATTGTCGTACACTAACCTGTACCCTAAACCATCCCCATCCCAGTCCCCTAACCCTAACCCTAACACTAACACTAAACCTTCCCCGAAGCCTTACCCTAACCCGTCCCCTAATCCTAACCCGTACGCTCACACTAACCTGTACCCTAACACGTACGCTCAACCTAAACCGCTGTCGTACCCTAACCTGTACCCTAAACCGTCCCGATCCCCTAACCATAACCCTAACACTAAACCTTACCTGAAGCCTTACACTAAACCGTCACCTAATCCTAACCCGTACGCTAAAACTAACCCGTACCCTAACACGTTCGCTCACCCTAAACCGTTGTCGTACCCTAACCTGTACCCTAAACCATCCCAGTCCCCTTACCCTAAACCTAAACGTAACCCTAACCCTAACCGTTACCTGAATCCTTACCCTAACCCGTCACGTAATCCTAACCCATACGCTAACACTAACCCGTACCCTAACACGTACGCTCACCCTAAACCGTTTTCATACCCTAACCTGTACCCTAAACCGTCCCTGTCCCCTAACCTTAACCCTAACCCTAACACTAACCCTAACCTGTACCCTAAACCGTCCCGGTCCCCTAACCCTAAGCCTAACCCTAACACTAACATTTACCCGAAGCCTTACCTTAACACGTCCCCTAATCGTAACTCGTACACTAACACTAACCCGTGCCCTAACACGTACGCTAACCCTAAACCGTTGTCGTACACTAATCTACCCTAAACCGTCCCCGTCTCGTAACCCTAACCCTAACCCTAACCCTAACCCTAAACCTTAACCGAAGCCTTACCCTAACCCGTCCCCTAATCCTAACCCGTACGCTAACACTAACCCGTACCATAAGATGTACGCTCACCCTAAACCGTTGTCGTACCCACCGTGTACCCTAAACGGTCCCCGTCCCCGTCCCCTAACCCTAACCCTAACCCGAACCCTAACACTTACCGGAAGCCTTACCCTAACCCGTCCCCTAATCCTAATCCGTACGCTAACACTAACACATACCCTATCACGTACGCTCACCCTAAACCGTTATTGTACCCTAACCTGTACCCTTAACTGTTCCCGTCCCCTAACCCTCACCCTAACCCTTATCCGAAACCTTACCCTAACCCGACTCCTAATCCTAACCCGTACGCTAACACTAACCCGTACCCTAACGTGTACGCTCACCCTAAACCATTGTCATAACTTAACATGTACCCTAAACCGTCCCCGTCCCCTAACCCTAACCCTAAACCTAACCCTAAACCTAACCCTTACCCGAAGCCTTACCCTAACCCGTCCCCTAATCCTAACCCATACGCTAAAAATAACCCTTGCCCTAACACGTACGCTCAAACTAAACCGTTCTCGTACACTAACCTGTACCTTAAACCATCCCCATACCCTAACCCTTACCCTAACCCTAAACCTAACCCTTACCCGAAGCCTTACTCTAACCCGTCCCATAATCCTATCCGGTACGATTACACTAACCCATACCCTAACACGTACGCTCACCCTAAACCGTTGACGTACTCTAACCTGTACCTTAAACTGTCCCCGTCCCCTAACCCTAACCCTAACCCTAACCCTTACCCGAAGCCTTACCCTATCACGTACCCTAATCCTAACCCGTACGCTAACACTAACCCGTACCCTAACACGTACGCTCACACTAAACCGTTGTCGTACCCTAACCTGTACCCTAAACCGTCCCCGTCCCCTATCCCTAACCCTAACCCTAACCCTAACCCTTACCCAAAGCCTTACCCTAACCCGTCTCCTAATCCTAAACCATACGCTAACACTAACCCGTGCCCTAACATGTACGCTCACCCTAAACCGTTGTCGTACACTAACCTGTATCCTAAACCGTCCCCGTCCCCGTCCCCTAACCCTAACCCTAACCCTAAGCCTCACCCTTACTCGAAGCCTTATCCTAACCCGCCCCTAATCCTAACCCGTACGCTAACAGTAACCCGTACCCTAACCAGTACGCTCACCCTAAACCGTGGTCATACCCGAACCTGTACCCTAAACCGTCCCCGTCCCCTGACCCTAACCCTAACCCTAACCATAACCCTAACCCTTACCCGAAGACTTACCCTAACCCGTCCCCTTATACTAAACCGTATGCTAACACTAACACGTACCCTAACACGTACGCTCACCCTAAACTGTTGTCGTACACTAACCTGTACCCTAAACCGTCCCCGTCGCCTAACACTAACCCTAACCCTAACCCGAACCCTTACCCGAACCCTTACCCTAACTCTTCCCCTAATCCTTACACGTATGCTAACACTAACCCTTACTCTAACACGTACGCTCACCCTAAACCGTAGTCGTACACTAACCTGTACCCTAAACCATCCCTGTCGCCGTCCCCGACCCCTAACCCTAACACTTACCTGAAGCCTTACCCTAAACCGTCCCCTAATCCTAACCCGTATGCTAACACTAAACCGTACCCTAACACGTACGCTCACCCTAAATCGTTGTCGTACTCTAACCTCTACCCTAAACCGTCTCCTTACGCTAACCCTAACCCTAACCCTAACACTTACCCTTACCTGAGGCCTTACCGTAACCCGTCCCGTAATCCTAACCCGTACGCTAGCACTAAACAGTACCCTAACACGTACGCTCACCCTAAACCGTTGTCGTACACTAACCTGTACCCTAAACCGTCCCCGTCCCCTAACACTAACCCTGCCCCTAACCCTAACCTTAACCCGTACCCGAAGCCTTAACCTAACCATTCCCCTAAACCTAATCCGTATGCTAACAGTAACACCTACCAAAACACGTACGCTCACCCTAAACCATTGTCATACCCTAACATTTACCCTAAACCGTCCCCGTCCCCTAAACTTAACCCTAACCCTAACACTAAACCTAAACCTTACCCGAAGCCTTACCCTAACCCATCCCCTAATCCTAACCCGTACACTAACTCTAACCCGTACCCTAACACGTACTCTCACCCTAAACCGTTGTCTTCCCCTAATCTGTACCCTAAACCGTCCCCGTCCCCGTCCCCTAACCCTAACCATAACCTTAACCTTAAACATTTCCCGAAGCCTTACCCTAACACGTCCCCTAATCCTAACCCGTACGCTAACACTAAACCATACCCTAACACGTAGGCTCACCCTAAATAGTTGTCGTACCCTAACCTGTACCCTAAACCTTCCTCGTGCCCTAACCTTAACCCTAACCCTAACTGTATCCCTAATCCTTACCTGAAGCCTTACCCTAACCCGTCACCAATCCTAACCCGTACGCTATCACGTACGCTCACCGTAAACCTTTGTCGCACACTAACCTGTAACCTAAATCATCCCCGTCTCCTAACCCTAACCCTAACCCTAAACCTAACCCTAACCCTTACCCGAAGCCTTACCCTAAACCGTCCCCTAATCCTAACCGGTATGCTAACACTAAACCGTACCGTAACACGTACACTCACCCTAAAACGTTGTCATAACCTAAACTGTATCGTAAACCGTCCCCGTCCCCTAACCCTAACCCTAACCCTAACCCTAACCCTAACTCTAACACTTACCCGAAGCCTTAACCTAACCCGTCCCCAATCCTAACCCGTACGCTAACACTAACCCGTGCCCTAACACGTACGCTCACCCTAAAACGTTGTCGTACCCTAACCTGTACCCTAAACGGTCCCCGCCCCCTAACCCTAACCCTAACCCTAACCCTAGCCCTAACTCTAACCCTTACCCGACGCCTTACCCTAACCCGTCCCCTAATCCTAATCCGTATGCTAACACTAACCCGTACCCTAACACGTACGCTCACCCTAAACCATTTTCGTACCCTAACCTGTACCCTAAACCGTACCCGTCCCCGTCCCCTAACCCTAACCCTAACCCTTACCCGAACCCTTACCCTAACCCGTCTTCTAATCCTAACCCGTACGCTAACACTAACCCATGCCCTAACACGTACGATCACCCTAAACCGTTGTCGTAACCTAACCTGTACCCTAAACCGTCCTCGTCCCCTAACCCTAACCGGAACCCTAACCCTAACCCTAACCCTTACCCGAAGCCTTACCCTAACACGTCCCCTAATCCTGACCCGTAGGCTAACACTAACCCGTGCCCTAACACGTACACTCACCCTAAACCGTTGTCGTACCCTAACGTGTACACTAAACCGTCCCCGCCCCTAACCCGTACCCTAATACTTACCCAAAGCCTTACCCTAACCCTCATCCGAAGCCTTACCCTAACCCGTCACCAATCCTAACCCGTACGCTATCACGTACGTTCACCCTAAACTGTTGTCGTACACTAAACTGTACCCTAAACCGTCCCCGTAGCCTAACCCTAACCCTAACCCTAACCCTATACCTAAACCTTACCCGAAGCCTTACCCTATCCCGTCCGCTAATCCTAACCCGTACGCTAACACTAACCCATACCCTAACACTTACACTCACCCTAAAACGTTGTCATACCCTAAACTGTACCCTAAACCGTCCCCGTCCCTTAACCCTAACCCTAACCATAACCCTTACCCAAAGCCTTACCCTAACCCGTCCCCTAATCCTAACCCATAGGCTAACACTAACCAGTACCCTAACACGTACGTTCACCCTAAATCGTTGTCGTACCCTAACCTGTACCCTAAACCGTCCCCATCCCCTAACCCTAACCCTAACCCTAACCCTTACCCGAACCTTACCCTAACACGTCCCCTAAACCTAACGCGTATGCTAACACTAACCCGTACTCTAACACGTAAGCTCACCCTAAACTGCTGTTGTACACTAACCTGTACCTTAAACCGTCCCCTTTCCCGTCCCCGTCCCCTAACCCTAACCCTAACCCTAAACCTTACCCGAAGACTTACCCTAACCTGTCCCCTAATCCTAACCCGTAGGCTATCACTAACCGTACCCTAACATGTATGCTCAACCTAAACCATTGTCGTACCCTAACCTGTACCCTAAACCATCCCCATCCCCATCCCCTAACCCTAACCGTAACCCTAAACCTATCCCTTACCTGAAGCCTTACCCTAACCTGTCACCTAAACCTAATCCGTACACTAACACTAACCCGTACCCTACCACGTACGCTCACCCTAAAACGTTGTCGTACCCTAAACTGTACCCTAAACTGTCCTCGTCCCCTAACCCTAATCCTAAGCCTAACCCTTACCCGGAGCCTTACCCTACCCCGTCCCCTAATCTTAACCCGTACGCGAACACTAACCAGTACCCTAACACGTACGCTCACCCTAAACCATTGTTGTACGCTAACCTGTACCCTAAACCATCCCCGTCCCCGAACCGTAACCCTAAACCTAACCCTAGACCTAAACGTTACCCAAAGCCTTACCGTAACCCGTACCCTAATCCTAAGCCGTACGCTAACACTAACCCGTAACCTAACACGTATGCTCACCCTAAACCGTTGTCGTACCCTGACCTGTACACTAAACCGTCCCCGTCCCCGTCTTCTAACCCTAACCCTAACCCTAACACTAACCCTAACCCTCACCCGAAGCCTTACCTAAACCCGTCACCAATCCTAACCCTTACGCTATCACGTACGCTCACCATAAACTGTTGTCGTACACTAACCTGTACCCTAAACCGTCCCCGTCCCCTAACCCTAACCCTAACCCTAACCCTATCCCTAAGCCTTACCCGAAGCCTTACCCTAACCCGTCCCCTAACCCTAACCCGTACGCTAACACTAACCCATACCCTAACACGTACGCTCAACCTAAAGCCTTGTCATACCCTAACATGTACCCTAAACCTTCCCCGTCCCCTAACCCTAACCCTAACCCGAACCCTAAACCTAACCCTGACCCGAAGCCTCACCCTAACACGTCCCCTAATCCTAACCCGTACGCTTACACTAACCCGTACCCTAACACGTATGCTCACCCTAAACCGTTGTCGTACCCTAACCTGTACCCTAGACCGTCCCCGTCCCCTAACCCTAACCCTAACCGTTACCTTAAGCTTTACCCTAACCTGTCCCCTAATCCTAAATCGTACGCTAACACTAATCCGTGCCCTACACGTTCGCTCACCCTAAAACGATGTCGTACCCTAACCTGTACCCTAAACCGTCCTCGTCCCCTAACCCTAACCCTAACCGTAACCCTAACACTAACCATTACCCGAAGCCTTACCCTAACCCGTCCCCTAATCCTAACCCGTACGCTAAAACTAACACGTACCCTAACACGTACGCTCACCCTAAACCGTTGACATACCCTAACCTGTACCCTAAACCGTCCCCGTCCCCGTCCCCTAACCCTAACCCTAACCCTACCCATAACCCGAAGCCTTACCCTAACCCGTCCCCTAATCCTCAACCCTACGCTAACACTAACCCATACCCTAACACGTACGCTCACCCTAAACCGTTGTCGTACCCTAACCTGTACCCTAAACCGTCCCCATCCCCTAACCCTAACCCTAACCCTAACCGTAACACTAACCCTTACCCAAAGCCTTACCCTAACCGGTCCCCTAATCCTAAACCGTACGCTAACACTAACCCGTACCCTAACACATACCCTCAATCTAAACCATTGTCGTACACTAACCTTTACCCTAAACGGTCCCTGTCCCCTAACTCTCTCCTTAACCCTAAACCTAACTCTTACCCAAAGCCTTACCCTAACGCGTCACCGAATCCTAACCCTTACGCTAACACTAACCCATACCCTAACACGTACGCTCACCCTAAACCGTTGTCGTACCCTAACCTGTAACCTAAACCGTCCCCGTCCCCTAACACTAACCATAAGCCTAACCCTAACCCTTACCCAAAGCCTTATCCTAACCTGTCACATAATCCTAACCCGTACGCTAACACTAACGCCTACCCTAACACGTACGCTCACTCTAAACCGTTGTCGTAACCTAACTTGTACCCTAAACCGTCCCCGTCCCCTAAACCTAACCCTAACCCTAAGCATAACCCTAACCCTTACCCGAAGCCTTACCCTAACCCGTCCCCTAATGCTAACCCGTACGCTAACACTAAACCGTACCCTAACACTAACCCATACCCTAAAATGTACGCTCACCCTAAACGGTTGTCGTACCCTAACCTGTACCCTAAAGCGTCCCCGTCCCCTAACCCTAACCCTAAACCTAACTCTAACCCTTACCCGAAGCCTTACACTAACTCGTCCCCTAATCCTAACCCCTACGCTAACACTAAACCGTAAACTAACACTAACCCGTACCCTAACACGTACGCTCACCCTAAACCGTTGTCGTACCTTAACCTGTACCCTAAACCGTCCCTGTCCCCGTCCCCTAACCCTAACCCTAACCCTGAACCTTACCAGAAGCCTTACACTCACCCAACCCATAATCCTAACCCGTATGCTAACACTAACCAATACACTAACACGTACGCTCACGCTAAACCGTTGTCGTACCCTAACCTGTACCCTAAACCGTCCCCGTCCCCTAACCGTAACCCTAACCCTAACCCTAAACCTTTCCTGAAGCCTTACCCTAACCCGTCCCCTAATCCCAACCCGTACGCTAACACTAACCCGTGCCCTAACACGTACGCTCACCCTAAACCGTTGTCATACCCTAACCTTACCCTAAACAGTCCCCGTCCCCTAACCCTAACCCTAACCCTAAACCTAACCCTTACCCGAAGCCTTACCCTAACCCGTCCCCTAATCCTAACCCGTACGCTAACACTAACACGTACCCTAACACATACACTCACCCTATAGCGTTGTCGTACCCAAACCTGTACCCTACACAGTCCCCATCCCCTAACCCTAACCCTAACCCTAAACCTTACCCGAAGCCTTACCCTAACCTGTCCCCAATCCTAACCCGTACGCTAACACTAACCCGTACCCTAACACGTACGGTTACCCTAAACCGTTGTCATACCCTAACCTGTACCCTAAACCGTCCCCGTCCCCTAACCCTAACCCTAAGCGTTACCCGAATCCTTGCCCTAACAGTCCCCTAATCCTAACCTGTACGCTAACACTAACACGTACCGTAACACGTACGCTCACCCTAAACCGTTGTCGTATCCTCACCTATATCTTAAACCTTCCCCGTCCCCGTACTCTAACCCTAACCCTAACCCTAACCCTAACCCTTGCCCAAAGCCTTACAATAACCCGTCCCCTAATCCTAACCCGTACGCTAACACTAACCCGTGCCCTAACACGTACGCTCAACCTAAACCGTTGTCGTACCCTAAACCGTCCCCGTCCCCTAACCTTAACCCTAACCCTAACCCTAACCCTTACCCGAAGCCTTAGCCTATCCCGTCCCCTAATGCTAACCCGTACGCTAACACTAACCCGTGCCCTACACGTACGCTCACCCTAAAACATTGTCGTACCCTAACCTGTACCCTAAACCTTCCCCGTCCCCTAACCCTAACCCTAACCCTAACCCTAACCCTTACCCGAAGTCTGAACTTAACCCGTCACCTAATCCTAACCCGTACGGTAACACTAACCCGTGCCCTAACACGTACGCTCACCCAAAACCGTTGTCGTACCCTAACCTGTACCCTAAACCATCCTCGTCCCCTAACCCTAACCCTAACCCTAACCGTAAACCTTACCCGAAGCCTTACGCTAACCCGTCTCCTAATCCTAACCTGTATGCCAACACTAATCCGTACCCTAACACGTACGCTCACCCTAAACCGTTGTTGTCCCCTAAACTGTACCCTAAACCAGCCCCGTCCCCGTCCCCGTCCCCTAACCCTAACCCTAACACTTACCAGAATCCTTAACCTAACCCGTCTCCTAATCCTAACCCGTACGCTAACACTAACCCGTACCCTAACACGTACGCTCACTCTAAACAATTGTCGTACCCTTACCTGTACCCTAAACCGTCCCTGTCCCCTAAACCTAACTGTAAGCCGTACCCGAAGCCTTGCCCTAACCGTCACCTAATCCTAACCTGTACGCTAACACTAACCATTACCCTAACACCTACTCTCAGTCTAAACCGTTGTCGTACCGTAACCTGTACCCTAAACCATCCCCGTCCCCTAACCCTAACCCTAACCCTAACCCTAACACTTACCCGAAGCCTTACCCTAACCCGTCCCCTAATCCCAACCCGTACGCTAACACTAACCCGTGCCCTAACACGTACGCTCACCCTAAACCATTGTCGTACCTTAACCTGTACCCTAAACCGTCCCCGTCCCCTAACCTTAACCCTAACCCAAACCCTAACCCTTACCCGAAGCCTTACCCTATCCCGTCCCCTATTCCTAACCCGTACGCTAACACTAACCCGTGCCCTAACACGTACGCTCACCCTAAACCGTTGTCGTACCCTAACCTGTACCCTAAACTGTTCCCGTCCCCGTCCGCTCACCCTAACCCTAACCCTTACCAGAAGCCTTACGCTAACCCGTCCCCTAACCCTAAACCGTACGCTAACACTAACCCATACCCTAACACGTACGATCACCCTAAAACGTTGTCGTAACCTAAACTGTACCCTAAACTGTCCCCGTCTCTTAACCCTAACCCTAACACTAACCCTTACCCGAAGCCTTACCCTAACCCGTCCCCTTATCCTAACCCGTACCCTAACACTAACCCATACCCTAACACGTACGCTCACCCTAAAACTTTGTCGTACCCTAACCTGTACCCTAAACCATCCCCGTCACCTAACCCTAACCCTAAACCTAAACCTTACCCGAAGCCTTACACTAACCTGTCCCCGAATCCTAACCCGTACGCTAACACTAACCCGTACCCTAACACGAATGCTCACCCTAAACCGTTGTCGTACCCTAACCGGTACACTAAACCGTCCCCGTCCCCTAACCCTAAACTTAACCCTAACCCTTAACCTAAACCTAACACTTACCCGAAGCCTTACCCTAACCCGTCCCCTAATCCTAACCCGTAAGCTAACACTAATCCGTGCCCTAACACGTACGCTCACCCTAAACCGTTTTCGTACCCTAAACTGTAGCCTAAACCATCCCCGTCCCCTAACCCTAACCCTAATCCTAAACCTAACACTAACCCTAACACTTACCCGAAGCCTTACCCTAACCAGTCCCCTAATCCTATTCCGTACGCTAACACTAACCCGTGCCCTAACACGTACACTCACCCTAAACCGCTGTCGTACCCTAACCTGTACCCTACACCGTCCCCGTCCCCGTCCCCTAACCCTAACCCTAACCCTAACCCTCACCCGAAGCCTTACCCTAACCCGTCACCAATCCTAACCCGTAGGCTATCATGTACGCTCACCCTAAACTGTTGTCGTACACTAACCTGTACCCTAAAACCTCCCCATCCCCTAACCCAAAACCTAACCCTAACCCTATCCCTATCCCTTACCCGAAGCCTTACCCTAAACCGTCCCGTAATCCTAAACCGAACGCTAACACTAACCTGTACCCTAACACGTACGCTCACGCTAAACCGTTGTCGTACCGTAACCTGTACCCTAAACCGTCCCCATCCCCTAACTCTAACCCTAACCCTAACCATAAACGTAACCTTTATCCGAAGCCTTACCCTAAGCCGTCCACTAATCCTAACCCGTACGCTAACAATAACCCGTACTCTAACACGTAAGCTCAACCTAAACTGTTGTCGTACACTAACCTGTACCCTAAACCGTCCCCTTCCCCGTCCCCGTCCCCTAACTCTAATTTTAACCCTAAACCTTACCCGAAGCTTTATCCTAACTCGTCCCCTAATTCTAACCCGTAGGCTATCACTAACACGTACCCTAACATGTACGGTCACACTAAACCTTTGTCGTACCCTTACCTGTACCCTAAACCATCCCCGTCCCAGTCCCCTAACCCTAACCCTAACACTAACCCTATCCCTTACCCGAAGTCTTACCCTAACCGTCCCCTAATCCTAATCCGTACGCTAACACTAACCCGTACCCTATCACGTACGCTCACCCTAAACCGTTATTGTACCCTAACCTGTACCCTAAACTGTCTCCGTCCCCTAACCCTAACCCTAAACCTTACCCGAAGCCTTACCCTAACCCGCCCCCTAATCCTAACCCGTACGCTAACACTAACCCGTACCCTAACATGTACGCTCACCCTAAACCATTGTCGTACCCTAACCTGTACCCTAAACCGTCCCCGTCCCCTAACCCAAACCCTAAACCTAACCCTAAACCTAACCCTTACCCGAAGCCTTAACCTAACCCGTCCCCTAATCCTAACCCGTACGCTAACACTAACCCTTGCCCTAACACGTACGCTCACCCTAAACCGTTGTCGTAGCCTAACCTGTACCCTTAACCGTCCCCGTACCCTAAGCCTAACCCTAACCCTAAGCCTTACCCGAAGCCTTACCCTAACCCGTCCCCTAATCCTAACCCGTACGCTAACACTAACCCGTAACCTAACACGTATGCTCACCCTAAACCGTTGTCGTACCCTGACCTGTACACTAAACCGTCCCCGTCCCCGCCTTCTAACCCTAACCCTAACCCTAACACTAACCCTAACCCTCACCCGAAGCCTTACCTAAACCCGTCACCAATCCTAACCCTTACGCTATCACGTACGCTCACCATAAACTGTTGTCGTACACTAACCTGTACCCTAAACCGTCCCCGTCCCCTAACCCTAACCCTAACCCTAACCCTATCCCTAAGCCTTACCCGAAGCCTTACCCTAACCCGTCCCCTAACCCTAACCCGTACGCTAACACTAACCCATACCCTAACACGTACGCTCAACCTAAAGCGTTGTCATACCCTAACATGTACCCTAAACCTTCCCCGTCCCCTAACCCTAACCCTAACCCGAACCCTAAACCTAACCCTGACCCGAAGCCTCACCCTAACACGTCCCCTAATCCTAACCCGTACGCTTACACTAACCCGTACCCTAACACGTATGCTCACCCTAAACCGTTGTCGTACCCTAACCTGTACCCTAGACCGTCCCCGTCCCCTAACCCTAACCCTAACCGTTACCTTAAGCTTTACCCTAACCTGTCCCCTAATCCTAAATCGTATGCTAACACTAATCCGTACCCTACACGTTCGCTCACCCTAAAACGATGTCGTACCCTAACCTGTACCCTAAACCGTCCTCGTCCCCTAACCCTAACCCTAACCGTAACCCTAACACTAACCATTACCCGAAGCCTTACCCTAACCCGTCCCCTAATCCTAACCCGTACGCTAAAACTAACACGTACCCTAACACGTACGCTCACCCTAAACCGTTTACATACCCTAACCTGTACCCTAAACCGTCCCCGTCCCCGTCCCCTAACCCTAACCCTAACCCTACCCATAACCCGAAGCCTTACCCTAACCCGTCCCCTAATCCTCAACCCTACGCTAACACTAACCCATACCCTAACACGTACGCTCACCCTAAACCGTTGTCGTACCCTAACCTGTACCCTAAACCGTCCCCATCCCCTAACCCTAACCCTAACCCTAACCGTAACACTAACCCTTACCCAAAGCCTTACCCTAACCGGTCCCCTAATCCTAAACCGTACGCTAACACTAACCCGTACCCTAACACATACCCTCAATCTAAACCATTGTCGTACACTAACCTTTACCCTAAACGGTCCCTGTCCCCTAACTCTCTCCTTAACCCTAAACCTAACTCTTACCCAAAGCCTTACCCTAACGCGTCACCGAATCCTAACCCTTACGCTAACACTAACCCATACCCTAACACGTATGCTCACCCTAAACCGTTGTCGTACCCTAACCTGTAACCTAAACCGTCCCCGTCCCCTAACACTAACCATAAGCCTAACCCTAACCCTTACCCAAAGCCTTATCCTAACCTGTCACATAATCCTAACCCGTACGCTAACACTAACGCCTACCCTATCACGTACGCTCACTCTAAACCGTTGTCGTAACCTAACTTGTACCCTAAACCGTCCCCGTCCCCTAAACCTAACCCTAACCCTAAGCATAACCCTAACCCTTACCCGAAGCCTTACCCTAACCCGTCCCCTAATGCTAACCCGTACGCTAACACTAAACCGTACCCTAACACTAACCCATACCCTAAAATGTACGCTCACCCTAAACGGTTGTCGTACCCTAACCTGTACCCTAAAGCGTCCCCGTCCCCTAACCCTAACCCTAAACCTAACTCTAACCCTTACCCGAAGCCTTACACTAACTCGTCCCCTAATCCTAACCCCTACGCTAACACTAAACCGTAAACTAACACTAACCCGTACCCTAACACGTACGCTCACCCTAAACCGTTGTCGTACCTTAACCTGTACCCTAAACCGTCCCTGTCCCCGTCCCCTAACCCTAACCCTAACCCTGAACCTTACCAGAAGCCTTACACTCACCCAACCCATAATCCTAACCCGTATGCTAACACTAACCAATACACTAACACGTACGCTCACGCTAAACCGTTGTCGTACCCTAACCTGTACCCTAAACCGTCCCCGTCCCCTAACCGTAACCCTAACCCTAACCCTAAACCTTTCCTGAAGCCTTACCCTAACCCGTCCCCTAATCCCAACCCGTACGCTAACACTAACCCGTGCCCTAACACGTACGCTCACCCTAAACCGTTGTCATACCCTAACCTTACCCTAAACAGTCCCCGTCCCCTAACCCTAACCCTAACCCTAAACCTAACCCTTACCCGAAGCCTTACCCTAACCCGTCCCCTAATCCTAACCCGTACGCTAACACTAACACGTACCCTAACACATACACTCACCCTATAGCGTTGTCGTACCCAAACCTGTACCCTACACAGTCCCCATCCCCTAACCCTAACCCTAACCCTAAACCTTACCCGAAGCCTTACCCTAACCTGTCCCCAATCCTAACCCGTACGCTAACACTAACCCGTACCCTAACACGTACGGTTACCCTAAACCGTTGTCATACCCTAACCTGTACCCTAAACCGTCCCCGTCCCCTAACCCTAACCCTAAGCGTTACCCGAATCCTTGCCCTAACAGTCCCCTAATCCTAACCTGTACGCTAACACTAACACGTACCGTAACACGTACGCTCACCCTAAACCGTTGTCATATCCTCACCTATATCTTAAACCTTCCCCGTCCCCGTACTCTAACCCTAACCCTAACCCTAACCCTAACCCTTGCCCAAAGCCTTACAATAACCCGTCCCCTAATCCTAACCCGTACGCTAACACTAACCCGTGCCCTAACACGTACGCTCAACCTAAACCGTTGTCGTACCCTAAACCGTCCCCGTCCCCTAACCTTAACCCTAACCCTAACCCTAACCCTTACCCGAAGCCTTAGCCTATCCCGTCCCCTAATGCTAACCCGTACGCTAACACTAACCCGTGCCCTACACGTACGCTCACCCTAAAACATTGTCGTACCCTAACCTGTACCCTAAACCTTCCCCGTCCCCTAACCCTAACCCTAACCCTAACCCTAACCCTTACCCGAAGTCTGAACTTAACCCGTCACCTAATCCTAACCCGTACGGTAACACTAACCCGTGCCCTAACACGTACGCTCACCCAAAACCGTTGTCGTACCCTAACCTGTACCCTAAACCATCCTCGTCCCCTAACCCTAACCCTAACCCTAACCGTAAACCTTACCCGAAGCCTTACGCTAACCCGTCTCCTAATCCTAACCTGTATGCCAACACTAATCCGTACCCTAACACGTACGCTCACCCTAAACCGTTGTTGTCCCCTAAACTGTACCCTAAACCAGCCCCGTCCCCGTCCCCGTCCCCTAACCCTAACCCTAACACTTACCAGAATCCTTAACCTAACCCGTCTCCTAATCCTAACCCGTACGCTAACACTAACCCGTACCCTAACACGTACGCTCACTCTAAACAATTGTCGTACCCTTACCTGTACCCTAAACCGTCCCTGTCCCCTAAACCTAACTGTAAGCCGTACCCGAAGCCTTGCCCTAACCGTCACCTAATCCTAACCTGTACGCTAACACTAACCATTACCCTAACACCTACTCTCAGTCTAAACCGTTGTCGTACCGTAACCTGTACCCTAAACCATCCCCGTCCCCTAACCCTAACCCTAACCCTAACCCTAACACTTACCCGAAGCCTTACCCTAACCCGTCCCCTAATCCCAACCCGTACGCTAACACTAACCCGTGCCCTAACACGTACGCTCACCCTAAACCATTGTCGTACCCTAACCTGTACCCTAAACCGTCCCCGTCCCCTAACCTTAACCCTAACCCTTACCCGAAGCCTTACCCTATCCCGTCCCCTATTCCTAACCCGTACGCTAACACTAACCCGTGCCCTAACACGTACGCTCACCCTAAACCGTTGTCGTACCCTAACCTGTACCCTAAACTGTTCCCGTCCCCGTCCGCTCACCCTAACCCTAACCCTTACCAGAAGCCTTACGCTAACCCGTCCCCTAACCCTAAACCGTACGCTAACACTAACCCATACCCTAACACGTACGATCACCCTAAAACGTTGTCGTAACCTAAACTGTACCCTAAACTGTCCCCGTCTCTTAACCCTAACCCTAACACTAACCCTTACCCGAAGCCTTACCCTAACCCGTCCCCTTATCCTAACCCGTACCCTAACACTAACCCATACCCTAACACGTACGCTCACCCTAAAACTTTGTCGTACCCTAACCTGTACCCTAAACCATCCCCGTCACCTAACCCTAACCCTAAACCTAAACCTTACCCGAAGCCTTACACTAACCTGTCCCCGAATCCTAACCCGTACGCTAACACTAACCCGTACCCTAACACGAATGCTCACCCTAAACCGTTGTCGTACCCTAACCGGTACACTAAACCGTCCCCGTCCCCTAACCCTAAACTTAACCCTAACCCTTAACCTAAACCTAACACTTACCCGAAGCCTTACCCTAACCCGTCCCCTAATCCTAACCCGTAAGCTAACACTAATCCGTGCCCTAACACGTACGCTCACCCTAAACCGTTTTCGTACCCTAAACTGTAGCCTAAACCATCCCCGTCCCCTAACCCTAACCCTAATCCTAAACCTAACACTAACCCTAACACTTACCCGAAGCCTTACCCTAACCAGTCCCCTAATCCTATTCCGTACGCTAACACTAACCCGTGCCCTAACACGTACACTCACCCTAAACCGCTGTCGTACCCTAACCTGTACCCTACACCGTCCCCGTCCCCGTCCCCTAACCCTAACCCTAACCCTAACCCTCACCCGAAGCCTTACCCTAACCCGTCACCAATCCTAACCCGTAGGCTATCATGTACGCTCACCCTAAACTGTTGTCGTACACTAACCTGTACCCTAAAACCTCCCCATCCCCTAACCCAAAACCTAACCCTAACCCTATCCCTATCCCTTACCCGAAGCCTTACCCTAAACCGTCCCGTAATCCTAAACCGAACGCTAACACTAACCTGTACCCTAACACGTACGCTCACGCTAAACCGTTGTCGTACCGTAACCTGTACCCTAAACCGTCCCCATCCCCTAACTCTAACCCTAACCCTAACCATAAACGTAACCTTTATCCGAAGCCTTACCCTAAGCCGTCCACTAATCCTAACCCGTACGCTAACAATAACCCGTACTCTAACACGTAAGCTCAACCTAAACTGTTGTCGTACACTAACCTGTACCCTAAACCGTCCCCTTCCCCGTCCCCGTCCCCTAACTCTAATTTTAACCCTAAACCTTACCCGAAGCTTTATCCTAACTCGTCCCCTAATTCTAACCCGTAGGCTATCACTAACACGTACCCTAACATGTACGGTCACACTAAACCTTTGTCGTACCCTTACCTGTACCCTAAACCATCCCCGTCCCAGTCCCCTAACCCTAACCCTAACACTAACCCTATCCCTTACCCGAAGTCTTACCCTAACCGTCCCCTAATCCTAATCCGTACGCTAACACTAACCCATACCCTATCACGTACGCTCACCCTAAACCGTTATTGTACCCTAACCTGTACCCTAAACTGTCTCCGTCCCCTAACCCTAACCCTAAACCTTACCCGAAGCCTTACCCTAACCCGCCCCCTAATCCTAACCCGTACGCTAACACTAACCCGTACCCTAACATGTACGCTCACCCTAAACCATTGTCGTACCCTAACCTGTACCCTAAACCGTCCCCGTCCCCTAACCCAAACCCTAAACCTAACCCTAAACCTAACCCTTACCCGAAGCCTTAACCTAACCCGTCCCCTAATCCTAACCCGTACGCTAACACTAACCCTTGCCCTAACACGTACGCTCACCCTAAACCGTTGTCGTAGCCTAACCTGTACCCTTAACCGTCCCCGTACCCTAAGCCTAACCCTAACCCTAAGCCTTACCCGAAGCCTTACCCTAACCCGTCCCCTAATCCTAACCCGTACGCTAACACTAACCCGTAACCTAACACGTATGCTCACCCTAAACCGTTGTCGTACCCTGACCTGTACACTAAACCGTCCCCGTCCCCGCCTTCTAACCCTAACCCTAACCCTAACACTAACCCTAACCCTCACCCGAAGCCTTACCTAAACCCGTCACCAATCCTAACCCTTACGCTATCACGTACGCTCACCATAAACTGTTGTCGTACACTAACCTGTACCCTAAACCGTCCCCGTCCCCTAACCCTAACCCTAACCCTAACCCTATCCCTAAGCCTTACCCGAAGCCTTACCCTAACCCGTCCCCTAACCCTAACCCGTACGCTAACACTAACCCATACCCTAACACGTACGCTCAACCTAAAGCGTTGTCATACCCTAACATGTACCCTAAACCTTCCCCGTCCCCTAACCCTAACCCTAACCCGAACCCTAAACCTAACCCTGACCCGAAGCCTCACCCTAACACGTCCCCTAATCCTAACCCGTACGCTTACACTAACCCGTACCCTAACACGTATGCTCACCCTAAACCGTTGTCGTACCCTAACCTGTACCCTAGACCGTCCCCGTCCCCTAACCCTAACCCTAACCGTTACCTTAAGCTTTACCCTAACCTGTCCCCTAATCCCAAATCGTACGCTAACACTAATCCGTACCCTACACGTTCGCTCACCCTAAAACGATGTCGTACCCTAACCTGTACCCTAAACCGTCCTCATCCCCTAACCCTAACCCTAACCGTAACCCTAACACTAACCATTACCCGAAGCCTTACCCTAACCCGTCCCCTAATCCTAACCCGTACGCTAAAACTAACACGTACCCTAACACGTACGCTCACCCTAAACCGTTGACATACCCTAACCTGTACCCTAAACCGTCCCCGTCCCCGTCCCCTAACCCTAACCCTAACCCTACCCATAACCCGAAGCCTTACCCTAACCCGTCCCCTAATCCTCAACCCTACGCTAACACTAACCCATACCCTAACACGTACGCTCACCCTAAACCGTTGTCGTACCCTAACCTGTACCCTAAACCGTCCCCATCCCCTAACCCTAACCCTAACCCTAACCGTAACACTAACCCTTACCCAAAGCCTTACCCTAACCGGTCCCCTAATCCTAAACCGTACGCTAACACTAACCCGTACCCTAACACATACCCTCAATCTAAACCATTGTCGTACACTAACCTTTACCCTAAACGGTCCCTGTCCCCTAACTCTCTCCTTAACCCTAAACCTAACTCTTACCCAAAGCCTTACCCTAACGCGTCACCGAATCCTAACCCTTACGCTAACACTAACCCATACCCTAACACGTATGCTCACCCTAAACCGTTGTCGTACCCTAACCTGTAACCTAAACCGTCCCCGTCCCCTAACACTAACCATAAGCCTAACCCTAACCCTTACCCAAAGCCTTATCCTAACCTGTCACATAATCCTAACCCGTACGCTAACACTAACGCCTACCCTAACACGTACGCTCACTCTAAACCGTTGTCGTAACCTAACTTGTACCCTAAACCGTCCCCGTCCCCTAAACCTAACCCTAACCCTAAGCATAACCCTAACCCTTACCCGAAGCCTTACCCTAACCCGTCCCCTAATGCTAACCCGTACGCTAACACTAAACCGTACCCTAACACTAACCCATACCCTAAAATGTACGCTCACCCTAAACGGTTGTCGTACCCTAACCTGTACCCTAAAGCGTCCCCGTCCCCTAACCCTAACCCTAAACCTAACTCTAACCCTTACCCGAAGCCTTACACTAACTCGTCCCCTAATCCTAACCCCTACGCTAACACTAAACCGTAAACTAACACTAACCCGTACCCTAACACGTACGCTCACCCTAAACCGTTGTCGTACCTTAACCTGTACCCTAAACCGTCCCTGTCCCCGTCCCCTAACCCTAACCCTAACCCTGAACCTTACCCGAAGCCTTACACTCACCCAACCCATAATCCTAACCCGTATGCTAACACTAACCAATACACTAACACGTACGCTCACGCTAAACCGTTGTCGTACCCTAACCTGTACCCTAAACCGTCCCCGTCCCCTAACCGTAACCCTAACCCTAACCCTAAACCTTTCCTGAAGCCTTACCCTAACCCGTCCCCTAATCCCAACCCGTACGCTAACACTAACCTGTGCCCTAACACGTACGCTCACCCTAAACCGTTGTCATACCCTAACCTTACCCTAAACAGTCCCCGTCCCCTAACCCTAACCCTAACCCTAAACCTAACCCTTACCCGAAGCCTTACCCTAACCCGTCCCCTAATCCTAACCCGTACGCTAACACTAACACGTACCCTAACACGTACACTCACCCTATAGCGTTGTCGTACCCAAACGTGTACCCTACACAGTCCCCATCCCCTAACCCTAACCCTAACCCTAAACCTTACCCGAAGCCTTACCCTAACCTGTCCCCAATCCTAACCCGTACGCTAACACTAACCCGTACCCTAACACGTACGGTTACCCTAAACCGTTGTCATACCCTAACCTGTACCCTAAACCGTCCCCGTCCCCTAACCCTAACCCTAAGCGTTACCCGAATCCTTGCCCTAACAGTCCCCTAATCCTAACCTGTACGCTAACACTAACACGTACCGTAACACGTACGCTCACCCTAAACCGTTGTCGTATCCTCACCTATATCTTAAACCTTCCCCGTCCCCGTACTCTAACCCTAACCCTAACCCTAACCCTTGCCCAAAGCCTTACAATAACCCGTCCCCTAATCCTAACCCGTACGCTAACACTAACCCGTGCCCTAACACGTACGCTCAACCTAAACCGTTGTCGTACCCTAAACCGTCCCCGTCCCCTAACCTTAACCCTAACCCTAACCCTAACCCTTACCCGAAGCCTTAGCCTATCCCGTCCCCTAATGCTAACCCGTACGCTAACACTAACCCGTGCCCTACACGTACGCTCACCCTAAAACATTGTCGTACCCTAACCTGTACCCTAAACCTTCCCCGTCCCCTAACCCTAACCCTAACCCTAACCCTAACCCTTACCCGAAGTCTGAACTTAACCCGTCACCTAATCCTAACCCGTACGGTAACACTAACCCGTGCCCTAACACGTACGCTCACCCAAAACCGTTGTCGTACCCTAACCTGTACCCTAAACCATCCTCGTCCCCTAACCCTAACCCTAACCCTAACCGTAAACCTTACCCGAAGCCTTACGCTAACCCGTCTCCTAATCCTAACCTGTATGCCAACACTAATCCGTACCCTAACACGTACGCTCACCCTAAACCGTTGTTGTCCCCTAAACTGTACCCTAAACCAGCCCCGTCCCCGTCCCCGTCCCCTAACCCTAACCCTAACACTTACCAGAATCCTTAACCTAACCCGTCTCCTAATCCTAACCCGTACGCTAACACTAACCCGTACCCTAACACGTACGCTCACTCTAAACAATTGTCGTACCCTTACCTGTACCCTAAACCGTCCCTGTCCCCTAAACCTAACTGTAAGCCGTACCCGAAGCCTTGCCCTAACCGTCACCTAATCCTAACCTGTACGCTAACACTAACCATTACCCTAACACCTACTCTCAGTCTAAACCGTTGTCGTACCGTAACCTGTACCCTAAACCATCCCCGTCCCCTAACCCTAACCCTAACCCTAACCCTAACACTTACCCGAAGCCTTACCCTAACCCGTCCCCTAATCCCAACCCGTACGCTAACACTAACCCGTGCCCTAACACGTACGCTCACCCTAAACCATTGTCGTACCCTAACCTGTACCCTAAACCGTCCCCGTCCCCTAACCTTAACCCTAACCCTTACCCGAAGCCTTACCCTATCCCGTCCCCTATTCCTAACCCGTACGCTAACACTAACCCGTGCCCTAACACGTACGCTCACCCTAAACCGTTGTCGTACCCTAACCTGTACCCTAAACTGTTCCCGTCCCCGTCCGCTCACCCTAACCCTAACCCTTACCAGAAGCCTTACGCTAACCCGTCCCCTAACCCTAAACCGTACGCTAACACTAACCCATACCCTAACACGTACGATCACCCTAAAACGTTGTCGTAACCTAAACTGTACCCTAAACTGTCCCCGTCTCTTAACCCTAACCCTAACACTAACCCTTACCCGAAGCCTTACCCTAACCCGTCCCCTTATCCTAACCCGTACCCTAACACTAACCCATACCCTAACACGTACGCTCACCCTAAAACTTTGTCGTACCCTAACCTGTACCCTAAACCATCCCCGTCACCTAACCCTAACCCTAAACCTAAACCTTACCCGAAGCCTTACACTAACCTGTCCCCGAATCCTAACCCGTACGCTAACACTAACCCGTACCCTAACACGAATGCTCACCCTAAACCGTTGTCGTACCCTAACCGGTACACTAAACCGTCCCCGTCCCCTAACCCTAAACTTAACCCTAACCCTTAACCTAAACCTAACACTTACCCGAAGCCTTACCCTAACCCGTCCCCTAATCCTAACCCGTAAGCTAACACTAATCCGTGCCCTAACACGTACGCTCACCCTAAACCGTTTTCGTACCCTAAACTGTAGCCTAAACCATCCCCATCCCCTAACCCTAACCCTAATCCTAAACCTAACACTAACCCTAACACTTACCCGAAGCCTTACCCTAACCAGTCCCCTAATCCTATTCCGTACGCTAACACTAACCCGTGCCCTAACACGTACACTCACCCTAAACCGCTGTCGTACCCTAACCTGTACCCTACACCGTCCCCGTCCCCGTCCCCTAACCCTAACCCTAACCCTAACCCTAACCCTCACCCGAAGCCTTACCCTAACCCGTCACCAATCCTAACCCGTAGGCTATCATGTACGCTCACCCTAAACTGTTGTCGTACACTAACCTGTACCCTAAAACCTCCCCATCCCCTAACCCAAAACCTAACCCTAACCCTATCCCTATCCCTTACCCGAAGCCTTACCCTAAACCGTCCCGTAATCCTAAACCGAACGCTAACACTAACCTGTACCCTAACACGTACGCTCACGCTAAACCGTTGTCGTACCGTAACCTGTACCCTAAACCGTCCCCATCCCCTAACTCTAACCCTAACCCTAACCATAAACGTAACCTTTATCCGAAGCCTTACCCTAAGCCGTCCACTAATCCTAACCCGTACGCTAACAATAACCCGTACTCTAACACGTAAGCTCAACCTAAACTGTTGTCGTACACTAACCTGTACCCTAAACCGTCCCCTTCCCCGTCCCCGTCCCCTAACTCTAATTTTAACCCTAAACCTTACCCGAAGCTTTATCCTAACTCGTCCCCTAATTCTAACCCGTAGGCTATCACTAACGCGTACCCTAACATGTACGGTCACACTAAACCTTTGTCGTACCCTTACCTGTACCCTAAACCATCCCCGTCCCAGTCCCCTAACCCTAACCCTAACACTAACCCTATCCCTTACCCGAAGTCTTACCCTAACCGTCCCCTAATCCTAATCCGTACGCTAACACTAACCCGTACCCTATCACGTACACTCACCCTAAACCATTATTGTACCCTAACCTGTACCCTAAACTGTCTCCGTCCCCTAACCCTAACCCTAAACCTTACCCGAAGCCTTACCCTAACCCGCCCCCTAATCCTAACCCGTACGCTAACACTAACCCGTACCCTAACATGTACGCTCACCCTAAACCATTGTCGTACCCTAACCTGTACCCTAAACCGTCCCCGTCCCCTAACCCAAACCCTAAACCTAACCCTAAACCTAACCCTTACCCGAAGCCTTAACCTAACCCGTCCCCTAATCCTAACCCGTACGCTAACACTAACCCTTGCCCTAACACGTACGCTCACCCTAAACCGTTGTCGTAGCCTAACCTGTACCCTTAACCGTCCCCGTACCCTAAGCCTAACCCTAACCCTAAGCCTTACCCGAAGCCTTACCCTAACCCGTCCCCTAATCCTAACCCGTACCCTAACACTAATATGTACCCTAACACGTACGCTCACCCTAAACCGTTGTCATACCCTAACCTGTACCCTACACCGTCCCCGTCCCCTAACCCTAACCCTAACCCTAACCCTAACCCTTACACGAATCTTACGCTAACCCGTACCCAATCCTAACCCGTACGCTAACACTATCATGTACCCTAACACATACCCTCAGCCTAAACTGTTGTTGTACACTAACCTGTACCCTAAAGCGTCCCCTTCCCCGTCCCGTAACCCTAACTATAACCCTAACCCTTACCCGAAGCCTTATCCTAACCCGTCCCCTAATCCTAACCCGTACGCTAACACTAACCCGTACCCAAACATGTACGCTCACCCTAAACCTTTGTCGTAACCTAACCTGTACCCTAAACCATCCCCATCCTGGTCCCCTAACCCTAACCCTAACGCTAACCCTATCCCTTAACCGAAGTCTTTCCCTAACCCGTCCCCTAATCCTAATCCATACGCTAACACTAACCCGTACCCTAACATGTACGCTCAATCTAAACCGTTATTGTATCCTAACCTGTACCCTAAACTGTCCCCGTCCCCTAACCCTAACCCTAAACCTTACCCGAAGCCTTACACTAACCCGTCTCCTAATCCTAACCTGTACGCTAACACTAACCCGTACCCTATCATGTACGCTCACCTTAAACCATTGTAATACCCTAACATGTACCCTAAACCGTCCCCATCCCCTAACCCTAACCCTAAACCTAACCCTTACCCGAAGCCTTACCCTAACCCGTCCCCTAATCCTAACCCATACGCTAACAATAACCCTTGCCCTAACACGTACGCTCACACTAAACCGTTCTCGTACACTAACCTGTACCTTAAACCATCCCCGTACCCTAACCCTTACCCTAACTTTAACCCTAACCCTTACCCGAAGCCTTACTCTAACCCGTCCCATAATCCTAACCCGTACGCTTACACTAATCCATACCCTAACACGTACGCTCAACCTAAACCGTTGACGTACTCTAACCTGTACCTTAAACCGTCCCCGTCCCCTAACCCTAACCCTAACCATAACACTTACCCGAAGCCATACCGTATCACATCCCCTAATCCTAACCCGTACGCTAACACTAACCCGTAGCCTAACACGTACACTCACCCTAAACCGTTGTCTTACCCTAATCTGTACCCTAAACCGTCCCCGACCCCGTCCCCTAACCCTAACCGTAACCTTAACCCTAAACCTTTCCCGAAGCCTTAAACTAACACGTCCCCTAAACCTAACGCGTACGCTAACACTAAACCGTACCCTAACACGTACGCTCACCCTAAATCGTTGTCGTACACTAACCTGTACCCTAAACCGTCCCCGTCCCCTAACCCTAACCCTAAACCTAACCTTAACCCTCACCCGAAGCCTTACCCTAACCCGTCACCAATCCTAACCCGTACGCTATCACGTACGCTCACCCTAAAGCTTTGTCGTACACTAACCTGTACCCTAAACCCTCCCCGTAATCTAACCCTAACCCTAACGCTAACCCTATCCCTAACCCTTACCCGAAGCCTTACCCTAACCCGTCCATTAATCCTAACACGTACGCTAAAACTGACCCATACCCTAACACGTACACTCACCCTAAAACATTGTCATACCCTAAACTGTACCCTAAACCATCCCCGTCCCCTAACCCTAACCCTAACCCTAACCCTAACCCTTACCCGAAGCCTTACACTAACCCGTCCCCTAATCCTAACCCGTACGCTAACACTAACCCGTACCATAACACGTACGCTCACACTAAACTGTTGTCGTACACTAACCTGTACCCTAAACCGTCCCTGTCCCCTAACCCTAAACATAACCCTAACCCTAACCCTAACCCTAACCCTAACCCTTACCCGAAGCCTTACCCTAACCCGTCCACTAATCCTAATCCGTACGCTAACACTAATCCCTGCCCTAACACGTACGCTCACCCTAAAACGTTGTTGTATGCTAACCTGTACCCTAAACCTTCCCCGTCCCATAACCCTAACCCTAAACCTTACCCTAACCCTCACCCGAAGCCTTACCCTAAACGGTCACCAATCCTAACCCGTACGCTATCACGTACGCTCACCCTAAACTGTTGTTGTACACTAACCTGTACCCTAAACCCTCCCCATCCCCTAACCCTAACCCTAACCCTAACCCTATCCCTAACCCTTACTCGAAGCCTTACCCTAACCCGTCCACTAATAATAACAAGTACGCTAAAACTAACCCGTACCCTAACACGTACACTCACCCTAAAACTTTGTCATACCCTAAACTGTACCCTAAACCATCCCCGTCCCCTAACCCTAACCCTAACCCTAACCCTAACACTTACCCAAAGCCTTACACTAACCCATACGCTAACACTAACCCGTACCCTAACACGTATGCTCACACTAAACCGTTGTCGTACCCTCACCTGTACCCTAAACCATCCCCGTCCCCTAATCCTAACCCTAACCCTAACCCTAACCCTTACCCGAAGCCTTACCGTAACCCGTCCCCTAATCCTAACCCGTACGCTAACACTAAACGTTACCCTAACACGTATGCTCATCCTAAACCGGTGTCGTACCCTAACCTGTACACTAAACCGTCCCCTAACCCTAAACCTAACCCTAACCCTAACCCTTACCCGAAGCCTTAACCTAACCTGTCCCCAATCCTAACCCGTACGATAACACAAACCCGTGCCCTAACACGTACGCTCACCCTAAACCGTTGTCGTTCCCTAACCTGTATCCTAAACCGTCCCCGTCCCCTAACCCTAACCCTAACCCTAACGCTAACCCTAAACCTAACCCTAACACTTACCCGAAGCCTTTCCCTAACCCGTCCAATAATCCTAACCCGTACGCTAACACTAACCCTTTACCTAACACGTACGATCACCCTAAACCGCTGTCATCGCCTAACCTGTACCTTAAACCGTCCCCGTCCCGGTCCCCTAACCCTAACCCTAACCCTAACCCTAAACCTTACCCAAAGCCTTACCCTAACTGGTCTCCTAATCCTAACCCGTACGATAACACTAACCCGTACCCTAACACGTACGCTCACACTAAACCATTGTTCTACACTAACCTGTACCCTAAACCATCACCGTCCCCTAACCCTAACCCTAACACTAACCCTAACCCTTACCCGAAGCCTTACACTAACCCGTCCCCTAACCCTAACCCGTATGCTAACACGAACCCATACCCTAACACGTACGCTCAACCTAAAGCATTGTCATACCCTAACCTGTACCCTATACCTTCCCCGTCCCCTAACCCTAACCCTAACCCTAAATCTAACCCTTACCCGAAGCCTCACCCTAACACGTCCCATAATCCTAACCCGTATGCTAACACTAACCCGTAACCTAACACATACGCTCACCCTATACCGTTGTTGTACCCTAACCTGTACCCTAGACCATCCCCGTCCCCGTCCCCTAACCCTAACCGTTACCTTAAGCCTTACCCGAAACCGTCCGCTAATCCTAACCCGTACGATAACACTAATCCATACCCTAACACGTACGATCACCCTAAACCAATGTCGTACCCTAACCTGTACCCTAAACCGTCCTAGTCCCCTAACCCTAACCCTAAGCGTAACCCTAACACTAAACATTGCACGAAACCTTACCCTAACCCGTCCCCTAATCCTAACCCGTACGGTAAAACTAACACGAACCCTAACACGTACGCTAACCCTAAACCATTGACGTACCCTAACCTGTACCCTAAAACGTCCTCGTCCCTTAACCCTAACCCTAACCCTAACTCTACCCATAACCCGTAGCCTTACCCTAACCCGTCCCCTAATCCTAACCCGTACGCTAACACTAACCCGTACCCTAACACGTACGCTCACTCTAAACTGTTGTCGTACACTAACCTGTACCCTATACCGTCCCCGTCCCCTAACCCTAACCCTAAACCTAACCCAAAACCTAACCCTTACCCAAAATCTTACCCTAACCCGTCCCCTAATTCTAACCCGTACACTAACACTAACACGTACCCTAACACGTACGCTCACCCTAAATCGTTGTCGTACCCTAAACTGTACCCTAAACCATCCCCGTCCCCTAACCCTAACCCTAACCCTAATCCTTACCCGAAGCTTTACCCTAACCCGTCCCCTAATCCTAATCCGTATGCTAACACTAACACGTACCCTAACACGTACGCTCACCCTAAACCGTTGTCGTACTCTAACCTGTACCCTAAACCGTCCCCGTCCCTAAACCTAACTCTAACCCTAACCCTAACCCTAAACCTTACCCGAAGCCTTACCCTTACCCATCCCCTAATCCCAACCCGTACGCTAACTCTAACCCGTACCATAACACGTACGCTCACACTAAACCGCTGTCTTACCCTAATCTGTACCCTAAACCGTCCTCGTCCCCTAACCCTAACCCTAACCGTAAACCTAACCCTAACCCGAAGCCTTACCCTAAACCGTACCCTAATCCTAAACCGTACGCTAACACTAAACCATACCCTAACACGTACACTAACCCTAAAACGTTGTCATGCCCTAAACTGTACGGTAAACCGTCCCCGTCCCCGTCCCCTAACCCTAACCCTAACCCTAACCCTTACCCAAAGCCTTACCCTAACTCGTCCCCTAATCCTAACCCGTACGCTAACACTAACCCATACCCTAACACGTACGCTCACCCTAAACCGTTGTCGTACCCTAACCTGTACCCTAAACCGTCCCCGTCCCCTAACCCTAACCCTAACCCTAACCCTAACCCATACCCGAAGCCTTACACTAACTCGTCTACTAAACCTAATCCGTACGCTAACACTAATCCCTGCCCTAACACGTACGCTCACCCTAAACCGTTGTCGTACGCTAACCTGTACACTAAACCGTCCCCGTCCCCGTCCCCTACACCTAACCCTAACCCTAAGCCTTACCGGAAGCCTTACCCTAACGCGTCCCCTAATCCTAACCCGTACCCTAACACTAATCCCTACCCTAACACGTACGCTCACCGTAAACCGTTGTCGAACCCTAACCTGTACCCTAAACCGTCCCCGTCCCCTAACCCTAACCCTAACACTAACCCTTACCCGAAGCCTTACCCTAACCCGTCACCTAATCCTAACCCGTACGCTAACACTAACCCGTACCCTAACACGTACGCTCACACTAAACTGTTGTCGTACACTAACCTGTACCCTAAACCGTCCCCGTCACCGTCCCCTAACCCTAATCCTAACCCTAAACCTAACCCTTACCCGAAGCCTTACCCTAACCCGTCCCCTAATCCTAACCCGTATGCTAACACTAAACCATAGCCTAACACGTACGCTCACCCTAAACCATTGTCGTACACTAACCTGTATCCTAAACAGTCACTGTCCCCTAACCCTAACATTAACCCTAACCCTAACCCTTACCCGAAGCCTTACCCTAAACTGTCCCCTAATCCTAACCCATACGCTAACACTAACCCGTGCCCTAACACGTACGCTCACCCTAAACCGTTGTCGTACCCTAACCTGTACCCTAAACCATCCCCGTCCCCTAACCCTAAACCTAACCCTAAACCTAACCCTATCTCTAACCCTTACCCAAAGCCTTACCTAACCCGTCCACTAATCCGAAAACGTACGCTAACACAAACCCGTACCCTAACACGTACGCTCACCCTAAACCGTTGTCGTACCCTAAACTGTACCCTAAACCGTCCCCGTCCCCTAACCCTAACCCTAACCTTAACCCTAACCCTAAACCTTACCCGAAGCCTTACCCTAACCCGTCCCCTAATCCTAATCCGTACGCTAACACTAACCCGTGCCCTAACACGTACGCTCACACTAAACCGCTGTCGTACAATAACCTGTACCCTAAACCGTCCTGTCCCCTAACACTAACCCTAACCCTAACCCTAACCCTTACCCGAAGCTTTACCCTAACCCGTCCCTTAATCCTCACCCGTACGCTAAAACTAACCCGTGCCCTAACACGTACGCTCACCCTAAACCGTTGTCGTACCCTAACCGGTAACCTAAACCGTCCCCGTCCCCTAACCCTAACCCTAAACCTAACCTTAACCCTCACCCGAAGCCTTACCCTAACCCGTCACCAATCCTAACCCGTACGCTATCACGTACGCTCACCCTAAAGCTTTATCGTACACTAACCTGTACCCTAAACCCTCCCCGTAATCTAACCCTAACTCTAACGCTAACCCTATCCCTAACCCTTACCCGAAGCCTTACCCTAACCCGTCCATTAATCCTAACACGTACGCTAAAACTGACCCATACCCTAACACGTACACTCACCCTAAAACATTGTCATACCCTAAACTGTACCCTAAACCATCCCCGTCCCCTAACCCTAACCCTAACCCTTACCCGAAGCCTTCCCCTCACCCATCCCGTAATCCTAACCCATACGCTAACACTAACACGTACCCTAAAACGTACGCTCACCCTAAACCGTTGTCATACCTTAACCTGTACCCTAAACCATCCCCGCCCCCTAAACCTAACCCTAACCCTAACCCTAACCCTAACACTTACCCGAAGCCTTACACTAACCCGTCTCCTAATCCTAACCCGTACGCTAACACTAAAACGTACCCTAACACGTACGCTCACACTAAACTGATGTCTTACCGTAACCTGTACCCTAAAGCATCCCCGTCCCCTAACCCTAACCCTAACCCTTACCCGAAGCCTTACCCGAAGCCTTACCCTATCCCGTCCCCTAATCCTAACCCGTAGGCTGACAGTAACCCGTACCCAACATGTACGCTCTCCCTAAATCTTTGTCGTACCCTAACCTGTACCCTAAACCGTCCCTGTCCCCTAACCCTAACCCTAACACTACCCCTAACCCTAACCCTTACCCGAAGCCATACCCTAGCCTGTCCCCTAATCCTAACCCGTACGCTAACACTAAACTGTACAATAACTCGTACGCTCACCCTAAACCGTTGTCGTACACTATCCTGTACCCTAAACCATCCCCTACACTGTCCCATAACCCTAACCCTAACCCTAAACCTTACCCAAAGCCTTACCCTAACCCGTCCCCTAATCCTAACTCATACACTAACACTGACACGTACCCTAACATGTACGCTCACCCTAAACCATTGTCATACCCTAACCTGTACCGTAAACCGTCCCCGTCCCCGACCCCTAACCCTAAACCTAAACCTAACCCTAAACCTTACCTGAGGCTTTACCCTAACCCGTCCCCTAATCCTAAACCGTACACTAACACGAACCCATACCCTAACACATATGCTCACCCTAAACCATGGTAGTACCCTAACCTGTACCTTAAATTGTCCCCGTCCCCGTCCCCTAACCCTAACTCTAACCCTAACACTAACACTTACCCGAAGCCTTACCCTAACCCGATTCCTAATCCTAAACCGTACGCTAACACTAACCCGTACCCTAACACGTATGCTCACCGTAAACCGTTGTCGTACCCTAACCTGTACCCTAAACTGTCCCCGTGCCCGACCCCTAACCCTAACCCTAAACCTAATCCTAACCCTTACCCGAAGCCTTACCCTAACTCGTCCCCAAATCCTAACCCATACGCTAACACTAAACCGTACCCTAACACGTACACTCTCCCTAAACCGTTGTCGTACCCTAACCTGTACCCTAAACCGTCCCCGTCCCCTAAACCTAACCCTAACCCTTACCCGAAGCCTTACCCGAAGCCTTACCCTAACCCGTCCCCTAATCCTAACCCGTACACTAACACTGACACGTACCCTAACATGTACGCTCACCCTAAACCGTTGTCGTACCCTAACCTGTACCCTAAACCGTCCCCGTCCCCTAACCCTAGGCCTAACCCTAAAACTAACCCTTACCCGAAGTCTTACCCGAACCCGTCCCCTAATCCTGACCTGTACGCTAACACTAACCCATACCCTAACACGTACGCTCACCCTAAACCATTGTCATATCCTAACCTGTACCCTAAACCGTCCCCGTCCCTGTCCCCGTCCCCTAACCCTAACCCTTAGCCGAAGCCTTACCCTAATCCGTCCCCTAATCCTAAACCGTACGCTAAAACTTACCCGTACCCTAACATGTACGCGCACCCTAAACCGTTGTCATAGCCTAAGCTGTAGCTTAAACCGTCCTCGTCCTCTAACCCTAACCCTAACCCGAACCCTAACCCTTACCCAAAGACTTACCCTAACCCGTCCCCTAATCCTAATCCGTTGGCTAACACTAACCCGTACCCTAACACGTATGCTCTCCCGAAACCGCTGTCGTACCCTAACCTGTACCCTAAACCATCCCCGTCCCCTAAGCCTAAGTCTAACGCTAACCCTAACCCTAACCCTAACCCTTACCAGAAGCCTTACACTAACCCGTAACTTAATCCTAACACGTACGCTAACACTAACACGTACCCTAACACGTACGCTCACCATAAACCGTTGTCGTACCCTAACCTGTACCCTAAACTGTCCCCATCCCCTAAACCTAACCCCAACCCTAACACTTACCCGAAGCCTTACACTAACCCGTCCCCTAATCCTAACCCGTACGCTAACACTAACACGTACCCTAACACGTACGCTCACCCTAAACCATTGTCGTAATCTAACCTGTACCCTAAACCGTCCCCGTCCCCATCCCCTAACCCTAACCCTAACCCTTACCCGAAGCCTTACCCTAACCCGTCCTCTAATCCTAACCCGTACGCTAACACTAACCCGTACCCTAACACGTACTCTATCCCTAAACCATTGTCGTACACTAACCTGTACCCTAAACCGTCCCCATCCCCTAACCCTAACGCTAACACTAACCCTAACCCTAACCCTTACCCGAAGCCTTACCCTAACCCGTCCCCTAATCCTAACCCGTACGCTAACACTTACCCGTACCCTAACGTGTACGCTCAACCTAAACCGTTGTCATAGCCTAACCTGTACCCTAAACCGTCCTCATCCTCTAAACCTAACCCTAAACCTAACCTTAACCCTTACCTGAAGCCTTACCCTAACCCGTCTCCTAATCCTAACCCGTTCGCTAACACTAACCCGTACCCTAACACGTAGGCTCTCCCTAAACCGTTGTCGTACCCTAACCTGTACCCTAATCCATCCCCATCCCATAACCCTAAACCTAACCCTAACCCTAAACCTAACCCTCACCTGAAGCCTTACCCTAACCCTTCCTATAATCCTAAACCGTACACTAACACGAACCCGTACCCTAACCCGTACGCTCACCCTAAACCGTTGTCGTACCTAACCTGTACCCTAAACTGTCCCCATCCCCGTGCCCGTCCCCTAACCATAACCCTAACCCTAACCCTTACTCGAAGCCTTACACTAACTCGTCCCTTAATCCTAACCCGTACGCTAACAGTAACCCGTACTCTAACACGTACGCTCAACCTAAACTGTTGTCATACCCTAAGCTGTACACTCAACCGTCCCCGTCCCCTAACCCTAACCCTAACCCTAACCCTAACCCTAACCCTTACCGGAAGCCTTACCCTAACCCGTCCCCTAATCGTAACCCGTACACTAACACTAACCTGTACCCTAACACGTACGATCACCCTAAACCGTTCTCGTACAGTAACCTGTACCCTAAACTGTCCCCGTCCCCTAACCCTAACCCTAACCCTAACCCTTACCCGAAGCCTTAACCTAAACTGTCCCCTAATCCTAACCCGTACACTAACAGTAACCCGTACCCTAACACGTACGCTCTCCCTAAAACATTGTCGTACCCTAAACTGTACCCTAAACCGTCACCGTCAACTAACCCTAACCCTAACCCTAACCCTAACCCTAATCCTAACCCTAACCCTTACCCGAAGCCTTACCCTAATCCCTCCCCTAATCCTAACCCGTACGCTAACACTAACCTGTACCCTAACACGTACGCTCACCCTAAAACGTTGTCGTACACTAATCTGTACCCTAAACCGTCCCCATCCCCTAACCCTAACCCTAACCCTAACCCTAACACTTACCCGAAGCCTTACACTAACCTGTCCCTTAATCCTAACCCGTACGCTAACACTAACACGTACCCTAACACGTACGCTCACCCTAAACCGTTGTCGTACCCTAACCTGTACCCTAAAACGTCCCCGTACCCTAACACTTACCCTAACCCTTACCCTAACCCTAACACTTACCTGAGGTCTTACCCTAACCCATCCCCTAATCCTAACACGTACGCTAACACTAACCCGTACCCTAAAACGTACGCTCACTCGAAACCTTTGTCGTACCCTAACCTGTAGCCTAAACCGTCACCGTCCCCGTCCCCTAACCCTAACCCTAACCCTTACCCGAAGCCTTACCCTAACCCATCCCCTAATCCTGACCCGTACGCTAACACTCACCCGTACACTAACACGTACGCAAACCCTAAACCTTTTTCGTACCCTAACCTGTACCCTAAACCGTCTCTGTCCCCTAACCCTAACCGTAACCCTTACCCGAAGACTTACACTAACCCATCCCCTAATCCTAACACGTACTGTAACACTAACCCGTTCCCTAACACGTACGCTCACGCTAAACCGTTGGCGTACACTAACCTGTACCCTAAACCATCCCCGTCCCCTTCCACTAACCCTAACACTAACCCTAACCCTTACCCGAAGCCTTACCCTAACCCGTCCCCTAATCCTAACCCGTATGCAAACTCTAACCCGTACCCTAACACGTACGCTCACCCTAAAGCGTTGTTGTACCCTAACCTGTACCCTAAACTGTCCCTGTCCCCTAAACCTAACCCTAACACTAACCCTTACCTGAAGCCTTACCGTAACCCTTCCCCTAATCCTAACACGTACGCTAACACTAACCTGTACCCTAAAACGTACGCTCACCCTGAACCGTTGTCGTACCCTAACCTGTACCCTAAACCGTCCCGGTCCCCGTCTCCTAACACGAACCCTAAACCTAGACCTTACCCGAAGCCTTACCCTCACCCGTCCCCTAATGCTAACCAGTACGCTAACACTAACCCGTAACCTAACACGTTTGCTCACCCTAAACTCTTGTTGTACACTAATCTGTACCCTAAGCCTTTCCCGTCCCCGTCCCCGTCCCCTAACCCTTACCCGAAACCTTTCCCTAACACTTCCCCTAATCCTAACCCGTACGCTAACACTATCCCATACCCTAACACATACGCTCACCCTAAACCGTTGTCGTACCCTAACCTGTACCCTAAAGCGTCCCCGTCCCCTAACCCTAACCGTACCCCTAAACCTAATCCTTACCCGAAGCCTTACCCTAACCCGTCACCTAATCCTAACCCGTTCGCTAACACTAACCCGTACCCTAACACGTACGCTCACCCTAAACAGTTTTCGTACACTAACCTGTACCCTAAAGCATCCCCGTCCCCTAACCCTAACCCTAACCCTAACGCTAACCCTTATCCGAAGCCTTACCCTAACCCGTCCCATAATCCTAACACGTACGCTAACACTAACCCGTACCCTAACATGTACGCTCACCCTAAACCGTTGTCGTGCCCAAACCTGTACCGTAAACCGTACCCGTCCCCGTCCCCTACCCCTAACCCTAACCCTAACGCTTACCCGAAGCCTTACACTCTCCCGTCCCCTAATCCTAACCCGTACGCTAACACTAACCCGTACCCTAACACGTATGCTCACCCTAAAGCGTTGTCGTACACTAACCTGTACCCTAAACCGTCCCCGTCCACAAACCCTAACACTAACCCTAACCCTAAACCTTACCCGAAGCCTTACCCTAACCCATCCCCTAATCCTAACCCATACGCTAACACTAACCCGTACCCTAACACGTACGCTCACCCTAAACCATTGTCGTACCCTAACCTGCACCCTAAACTGTCCCCGTCCCCTAACCCTAACCCTAACGCTTACCTGAAGCCTTACCCTAACCCGTCCCCTAATCCTAATTTGTACGCTAACACTAAACCGTACCCTAACACATACGCTCACCCTAGACCGTTTTCGTTCCCTAAACTGTACCCTAAACCGTCCCCGTCCCTGTCCCCTAACCCTTACCCGAAGCCTTACCCTAACCCATCCTCTAATCCTAAACCATACGCTAACACTAACCCGTACCCTAACAAGTACTCTCACCCTAAACCGTTGTCGTACACTAAACTGTACCCTAAACCGTCCCCGTCCCCTAAACCTAACCCTAAAACTAACCCTAACCCTAACACTTACTCGAAGCCTTACCCTAAACCGTCCCCTAAACTTAACCCGTACGCTAACATGTAAGCTCACACTAAACCGTTGTCGTACCTTAACCTGTACCCTAAACCGTCCCCCTCCCCAACCCTAACCCTAACCCTAACCCTAACACTAACACTTACTCGAAGCCTTACCCTAACCCGTCCCCTAATCCTAACCCGTACTCTAACACTAACCCATACCCTAACACGTACGCTCATCCTAATCCGTTGTCGTACCCTAACCTGTACCCTAAACCGTCACCGTCCCCTAACCTAACGGTAACCCTAACCCTTAACCGAAACCTTACCCTAACCCGTCCCCTAATCCTAACCCGTACGCTAACACTAACCCATACCCTAAAACGTACGCTCACCCTAAACCTTTGTCGTACCCTAAGCTGTACCCCAAACCGTCCCAGTCCCATAAACCTAACCCTAACCCTTACCCGAACCTTACCCTAACCAGTCCGCTAATCTTAACTTGTACGCTAACACTAAACCATACCCTAACACGTACGCTCACCCTAAACCGTTTTCGTTCCCTAAACTGTACCCTAAACAGTCCCCGTCCCCGTCCCCGTCCCCTAACCCTAACCCTAATACTAACACTTACCTGAAGCCTTACCCTAACCCGTCCCCTAATCCTAAACCGTACGCTAACACTAACCCGTACCCTAACACGTACTCTCACCCTAAACCGTTGTCGTACCCTAAACTGTACCCTAAACGGTCCCCATCCCCTAAACCTAACCCTAAAACTAACCCTAACCCTAACACTTACTCGAAGCCTTACCCTAAACTGTCCCCTAATCCTAACCCGTACGCTAACACTAACCCGTACCCTAACAGGTAAGCTCACACTAAACCGTTGTTGTACCCTAACCCTTACCCTAAACCGTCCCCCTCCCCTAACCCTAACCCTAACTCTAACAGTAACACTTACTCGAAGCCTTACCATAACCCGTCCCCTAATCCTAACCCGTACTCTAACACTAACCCATACCCTAAAACGTACGCTCATCCTAATCCGTTGTCATACCCTAAACTGTACCCTAAACTGTCACCGTCCCATAACCTAACCGTAACCCTAACCCTTACCCGAAGCCTTACCCTAACCCGTCCCCTAATCCTAACCCGTACGCAAACACTAACCCATACCCTAAAACGTACACTCACCCTAAACTGTTGTCGTACACTAAGCTGTACCCCAAACCGTCCCAGTCCCCTAAACCTAACCCTAACCCTTACCCGAAGCCTTACCCTAACCCGTCCCCTAATCCTAACCCGTACGCTAACACTAACCCGTAGCCTAACACGTACGCTCACTCTAAACCATTGTCGTACCCTAACCTGTACCCTAAACCGTCCCCGTCCCCTAACCCTAACCCTAACCCTAACCCTTACCTGAAGCCTTACCCTAATCCGTCCCCTAATCCTAACCCGTACGCTAACACTAACCTGTACCCTAACACGTACGCTCACCCTAAACCGTGGTCGTACCCTAACCTGTACCCTAAACCGTCCCTGTCCCCTAACCCTAACCGTTACCAGAAGCCTTACCCTAACCCGTCCCCTAATCCTAACCCGTACGCTAACACTAACCCGTACCCTAATACGTACGCTCAAACTAAACCTTTGTTCTACCCTAACCTGTACCCTAAACCGTCCCCTAACCCTAACCCTAACCCTGACCCTAACCCTTACCCGAAGCCTTACCCTAACCCGTCACCTAATCCTAACACGTACGCTAACACTAACCCGTACCCTAACACGTATGCTCACCCTAAACCGTTGTCGTACCCTAACCTGTACCCTAAACCGTCCCCTTCCCCTAACTCTAACCCTAACACTGACCCTAACCCTTACCCGAAGCCTTACCGTAACCCCTCCCATAATCCTAACCTGTACGCTAACACTAATCCGTAACGTAACACGTACACTCACCCTAAACCATTGTCGTACCCTAAGCTGTACCCTAAACTGTCCCCTTCGCCTAACACTAACCCTAACCCTAAACCTAACAATAAACCTTACCCGAAGCCTTACCCTAACCTGTCCCCTAATCCTAGCCCATACGCTAACACTAAATCGTACCTTAACACATACGCTCACTCTAAACCATTGTTGTACACTAACCTGAACCCTAAACCGTCCCCATCCCCGTCACATAACCCTAAACCTAACCCCAACCCTTACCCGAAGCCTTACCCCAAACTGTCCCCTAATCCTAACACGTACGCTAACACTAACACATACCCTAAAACGTATGCTCATCCTACACCTTTGTCATACCCTAACCTGTACCCTATGCCGTTCCCGTCCCCTAACCTTAACCCTAACACTTACCCGAAACCTTACCCTAACCCGTCCCCTAATCCTAAACCGTACGCTAACACTAACCCTTACCATAACACGTACGCTCACCCTAAACCGTTGTCATACGCTAACCTGTACCCTAAACCGTCCCCATTCCCTAACCTTAACCCAAACACTAACACTTACCCGAAGCCTTACCCTAAACCGTCCGCTAATCCTAAGGCAAACGCTAACACTAACCCGTACCCTAACACATACGGTCACCATAAACTGTTGTCGTACACTAACCTGTACACTAAAGTGTCCCCGTCCCTGTCCCCATTCCCTAACGCTAACCCTAACCCTAATCTTTACCCGAAGCCTTACCCTAACCCGTCCCCTAATCCTAACCCGTATGCTAACACTAACCCGTACCCTAACATGTACGCTCACCCTAAATCGTTGACATACAATAACCTGTACCCTAAACCGTCCCCATCCCCTAACCCTAACCCTAAGACTCACCGGAAGCCGTACCCTAATCCGTCCCCTAATCCTAACCTGTACGCTAACAGTAACCCGTACCCTAACACGTACGTTCACCCTAAACCATTGTCGTACCCTAACCTGTACCCTAAACCGTCTCCGTCCCCTAACATGAACCCTAAACCTAACCCTTACCCGAAGCCTTACCCTAATGCATCCACTAACCCTAACTCGTACGCTAACACTAATCCATACCCTAACACGTACGCTCACCCTAAACCATTGTCGTACGCTAACATGTACCCTATACCGTCCCCATCCCCTAACCCTAACCCTAACCCTAACCATAAACCTTACTCGAAGACTTACCCTAACACGTCCCCTAATCCTAACACGTACGCTCACCCTAAACCGTTGTCGTACACTAACCTGTACCCTAAACCATCCCCGTACCCTAACCCTAACCCTAAACCTTACTAGAAGCCTTACCCTAACCCTTCCCCTAATACTAACCCGTCCGCTAACACTAACTCATACGCTAACACTAACCTGTACGCTAACACTTATGCTCACCCTAAACCTTTGTCGTACACTAACCTGTAACCTAAACCGTCCCAGTCCCCTAACCCTAACCCTTACCCGAAGCCTCACCCTAACCCTTACACTAATCCTAACCCGTACGCTAACATTAACCCGTACGCTAACACGTACACTCACCCTAAACCGTTGTCGTAACCTAACTTGTACCCTAAACCATCCTCGTCCGAAAACCCTAACCCTAACCCTAACCATATCCCTTACCCGAAGCCTTACCCTAACTCATCCCCTAATCCTAACCCGTATGCTAACACTAACCCATACCCTAACATGTACGCTCACCCTAAACCGTTGTCGTACCCTAACCTGTACCCTAAACAGTTCCCGTCCCCTAACCCTAACCCTAACCCAAACCCTTACCCGAAGCCTTACCCTAACCTGTCCCCTAATCCTAACCCGTACGCTAACACTAACCCATACCCTAACACATACACTCAAACTAAATATAATATATAATGTAAATATATATATATATCTAAATATAATATTATATTGTAATATATTCAGGAAAATATGCATACGCTCTTTTTGGCCAACCCAGAAAGTGTGTAAAGGAAATCTGCACTAAAATGAAGTCTCATTGCCCCCAGCTCAAAAGGGCCATCTGAAAAAAGTGTAAAATCCAGAAAGGCAGAAAAGGCCATGGAAAAGCGGGAGACTTGTTATGCTGATGGGCGGGATGTAAATTGCCAACAGCCATTCTGGAGAAGTGTATGGTGTTTCCTGAGAGACGTAAAAAACAGAGCAACGGATCCTATGGAACTTCCACTTACAGCCCTATAGCTTACGGAAATTAAAATAAAAAAGACACAGCCACCCCAATGTTTCGGACGTCTCTGTTTACAAGAACCTCATCTACAGTACAAATTAAATATCCCAGAAAGCGAAAAATGGATAAGGAAGTTGTGGTACGTACGTACAATGGAATATCACTCAGCAATGAAATCTATGTCATCAGGCCCGTCGCGCCATAATGAGGGGATTCAGGTACGATGATTCTAAGTGAAATAAGTCACACAGAAAAAGAAACATAATAAGATATCACTAATACAAGGAATGTAAACTTGGCTACACATGAACTGAATTACAAAACAGAACAGGGTCTCAAATTTAGAAAACCAACTTATGCTTGTTTATGGGGAAAGGTGAGTTGGGGTGCTGCATAAAACCGGAGATTGAAATCAGCACAAATACCATTCCATAAGCCAAATATGTAATAGTCAAGACCTACTCCTTGCTCAACGAAATGGAATCAACACCCCATATTCAACGCCTGGGAATATACCTGACAAGTAAGAATCTTAAAACCCATGGATTTATATGTCTCCATAACGAAATCAAGCCTGTGGACAGCAGCCTAAAGGCAGCAGTGAAAATCCGATAAATCCCATTATCAAAATAAATTACAAAAACAAAACACAGTGACAGCGAAATAGAGAGCAATTCTTAAATAATTCATTCAGGGCTTGTGATGCAACCTGGATTTACCACATCTACACCCAGAGCTGGGTGAGACATAAGGCTGGACCACTTCGGGCTGATAGCATTATTGAGGTTCGGTGAGCAATGCAGACCCTTTGAAGTCATACTGCATGGTACCCATTCCATGGGTCCCAACTCTCCAGGTTTAAGGGATTCTTCCTTCAGCTAAGACATGCATGGGAAACCCAGATTATGGTCCACCTTGTGACCGGGAAACGTTTTTAAATGCATCTCAGTTTTCATCCCCTGGTACTCTGTTCACCATTCCAGACGCTTTACTAACACTCTCTCCACTTGGTGAGTCAGTGCCTTTAACCTCCTGTTTGGCACAGTTCGCAATTTCTGCACAAGATGAACAGGAATAGGGAGAACTAATGAGAGACTAGCTGTAGGCGTCTGCACGGGCAAATTTAATGCTCATTTCCCTCCAGGAAGAGGAATTAATGAAAATCTCAGCGTGCCGTGCCGGAACCAGATTAGGGCCTGAAGCAATCCTGCGGTTTTGCAGCTAGGTCACAAGAAAGCGAGTTGAAGAAGGAGGCTCAGGGACACTGTCATTCACAAACCTGCAGAGTTATAAATGACAGCTATCATCCAAAAATATATTGAAGTAAGGCTGCGAAGAAGACTTGAAAGCGGGGCAGAATTGCCGGAATCCGATTTCAGGAGGTAGACGGGAATTCCTCTGAAAGCATAGGAAAAGAGGCAGAACCTCGACAGTGAGGCACTTGGCCAAAAAGGACGTATACGTTTTTTCCAGGGCCCTTATTAACGAGGGCAGGAGGCTCCCAGCATGCTCTATTGGCCAACAGAGGGCCCACATTACCAAGGCGGCGTGAGCTAGCCAGGCGGGGGTGACCTCACAGCAGAGGGCCTACCTCACAGAAGGGTGAGGAACCCAGCCAGGATAAGACTCTCACCAGAGGGCCCACATCAACAAGGGAATCAGAACCAGTCAGGAGTGTCCTCACGCCAGTGTGGCCACATCAGCAGAAGGTGAGGAACCCAGCACATGTGGCCTCAAAAAAGGGGACACAAATCACGAATGGGCTGGGAGTGAGGCATGCAGGAGGAGACTCACAACAGAGGGCCCATAGAATAAAAAAGGTGAGGAATCCAGGAGTTGGAAACTCAAAGCAGGCAGCCCAGAGCACTGACGCTATGGGATACAGGCCAGAGTGAACTCACAGCAGAGGGCCCACATCATGAAACTGTGAGAAACCCAGCCGTTGGGACCACAGAACAGAAGTCCCACATGCCCATGGGGATGGGAACCTGGCAGGAGTGTCCTCACACCACTGGGCGCACATCAGAAAATGTGTGGAGCCCAGCACTTAGGGCCTGACACCAGAGGACCCTCATCACTGAGAAGAGGAGTCCCCAGCACGCTCCAACTGCAGCCAGAGAGCCTACGTCGCCAAGGCGACGTGTGCCAGCCAGGCACAATTGACCTCACAGCAGAGGGCCCACCTCACAGAATGGTGAGGAATCCAGCCACGATCAGACTCTCACCAGAGGGCCATATCACCAAGGGGATTGGAACCAGGCACGAGTGTCCTCACACCAGTGGGGCCACATCATCAAAAGATGAGGAACCCATCACATGTGGCCTCAAACCAGAGGAAACACATCACCAAGGGGCTGGGAGTGAGGCAGGCAGGAGGAGCCTCACAACACAGGGCTCAAAGGATAAAAATGGTGAGGAACCCAGCAGTTGGAACTTACCAGCAGGTGGCCCAGAGCACAGAGGTTACGGGATCCAGGAATGAGTGAACTAACACCAGAGAGCCAACATCAGGAAACTGTGAGCAACCCAGGCGTTGGGACCTCAGAGCAGAAGGCCCACATCGCCATGGGAAAGGGAACCTTACACGAATGTCCTGGCATCACTGGGCTCACATCAGAAAACGTGGGGAGCCCAGCAGTTAGGGCCTGAGGCCACAGGGCCCTCATCACCGAGGGGAGGAGGCTCCCAGCAGGCTCCAACTGCCACCATATGGCCGATGTCACCAAGGCGGGGTGTGTCAGCCAGGCAGGAAATGACCTCAGAGCAGAGGGCCCACCTCACAGAAGTGTGAGGAACCCAACCAGGATCAGACTCTCACCAGAGGGCCAACATCACCAAGGGGATGGGAACCAGGCAGGAGTGTCCTAACACCAGTGGCGCCAACATCACCAAGGGGATGGGAACCAGGCAGGAGTGTCCTCACACCAGTGGGGCCACATCAGCGAAAGGTGAGGAACCCAGCACATGTGGCCTCAAACCAGAAGACCCACATCACCAAGGGGCTCCGAGTGAGGCAGGCAGGAGTTGTCTCACAACACAGGGCCCATAGAATAAAAAAGGTAAGGAATCCAGCAGTTGGAAGCTCCAAGCAGGTGGCCCAGATCACCGAGGCTATGGGATCCATGCCAGAGTGAACTCACAGCAGAGGGCTCACATCCTGACACTGTGAGCACCCCAGCCGTTGGGACTTCATAGCAGAAGGCCCAAATCCCCATGGGGATGGGAACCTGGCAGGAGGGTCATCGCACCAGTGGGCACACATCAGAAAATGTGGGGAGCCCAGCAGTTAGGGCCTGAGGCCAGAGGGCCCTCATCACCGAGGGGAGGAGTCTCCCAGCACACTCCAATTGCAACCAGAGGGCACATGTGGCCAAGGCAACGTGTGCCAGCCAGGCAGGAGTGACCTCACAGCAGAGGGCCCTCCTCCCAGAAGTGTGAGGAACCCAGCCAGGATAAGGCTCTCACCAGACAGCCCACATCACCAAGGGGATCGGAACAAGGCAGGAGTGTCCTCACACCAGTCTGGCCACATTATAGAAAGGTGAGGAACACAGCACATGTGGCCTCAAACAAGGGGAAACACATCACGAAGGGGCTGGGAGTGAGACATGCAGGAGGAGACGCACAACAGAGGGCAAATAGAATAAAAAAGGTGAGGAATCCAGGAGTTGGAAACTCAAAGCAGGAGGCCCAGAGCACTGACGCTATGGGATACAGGCCGGAGTCAACTCACAGCAAAGGGCCCACATCATGAAACTGTGAGCAACCCAGCCGTTGGGATCACAGAACAGAAGTCCCACATGCCCATGGAGATGGGAACCTGGCAGGAGTGTCCTGGTACCGCTGGGCACACATCAGAAAATGTGTGGAGCCCAGCACTTAGGGCCTGACACCAGAGGGCCCTCATCACTGAGGGCAGGAGGCCCCAGAACGCTCCAACTGCCACCAGAGGGTCCACGTCGCCAAGGCGACGTGTCCCAGCCAGGCAGGATTGACCTCACAGCAGAGGGCCCACATCATGAAAGTGTGAGCAACCCAGCCGTTGGGACCTCAGAACAGAAGGCCCACATGCCCATGGGGATGGGAACCTGGCAGGAGTGCCCTTGCACCACTTAGAACGTATCAGAAAATGTGGGAACCCAACCGTTAGGGCCTGACGCCAGATGGCCTCATCACCGAGGGAAGGAGGCTCCCAGCAGGCTCCAACTGCCACCATAGGGCCGACGTCGCCAAGGCAGGGTGTGCCAGCCAGGCAAGAGTGACCTCAGAGAAGAGGGCCCACCTCACAGAAGTGTGAGGAACCCAACCAGGATCAGAGTCTCATCAGAGGGCCCACATCACCAAGGGGATGGGAACCAGGCAGGAGTGTCCTCACATCATTGGGGCCACATCATCAAAAGATGAGGAACCCATCATATGTAGCCTCAAACCAGAGGACACACATCACCAGGGAGCTGGGAGTGAGGCAGGTGATTGGAGGGGTACATTTAACTCTAATTTCCCACCAGGAAGAGGAATTAACCAAAGGCTCAGAGTGCTGTGCCGCACCCTGAGAACAGCCTGAAGCAAACCTGGGGTTTTGGGGCCAGCTTACAAGGAAGCGAGTTAAGAAAGGAAATCACGGGCACTGTAATTCACAAATCTGCAGAGTTATAAATGACAGCTATTGGCAAAAATATATTGAAGTAAGGCTGCAAAGAGGACTTGAAAACGAGGCAGAATTGCAGGAATCATATTTCAGGAGGTAGATTGGAATTGCATTTAAAACATATGAAAATCGGCAGATCTTTGACAGAGATGCACTTGGACAAAAAGTGCATATACATTTTTTCCTGAATATATTCAGGAAAAAACAAATATGCACTTTTTGGCCAACGAAGCACTCGAGCAATGGAAATCCGCACTACAATGAAGTCTCATTTCCCATTCGTCAAAAGGGCCATCTGAAAAAAGTGTAAAAACCAGAAACAGAGGAGAGGCCATGGAGAACAGGGAGCCTTGCTATGCTGATGGGCGGGATATAATTTGCCAACAGACACTCTGGAGATATTTATGGTGTATCCTGAAACATCTAAAAAACAAAGCTACAGAGCCTAGGGCACTTCCACTTTTGGCCCTATAGCTTAGGAAAATTAAAATCAACAAAACCCAGCCAACACAAAATTTAGGGCTGCTGTGTTTACAAGAACCTCGAGTCCAGTACAAATTAAATATCCCAGAAAGAAAAAAATGGATAAAGAAGTTGTGCTACTTACGTACATCGGAATATCACTCAGCAATGAAATCAATGTCATCAGGCCTGTAGCAGCAAATTGAGTGGATTTAAGTATGATGATTCTAAGAGAAATATGTCACACACAGAAAGATAATTATCATAAGATATCACTAATTGAGGGAGTGTAAACTTGGCTACACATAAACTGAATTACAAAACCAAACAGAGTCTCACATTTAGATAAAAAACTTATGCTTGCTTAAGGGCAAAGTTGAGTTAGGGTGCTGTATAAAACCAGAGATTGAAATTAGCACACATACCGTTCCATAAGATAAATATGTAATAGACAAGACCTACACTTTGCTCAACGAAATAGACTCATCCATGGTGTATCACCTCACATCTGTTAGAATAGGCATCATCAGAAAATCTACAAACAACAAATGCTGGAAAGGGTGTGGAGATAAGGAACCCTCTTCCACTACTGTTGGGAATGTAAATTGATACAGTCACTGTGGAGAACATTATGGAGTTTCTTATAAAACTAAGAATAGAATTACCATATGATACAGCAATCCCACTACTGGGCATATACCCAGACAAAACCATAAATCAAAAAGAGACATTTACCGCAATATTCATTGCATCACTATTTACAATATCCAGGTAATGGAAGCAACCTAAATGCCCACAGACAGACGAATGCATACAAATGTGGTACATATATAAAATGGAATATTACTAAGCCATAAAAAGGAATGAAATTGGGTCATTTGTAGAGACGTTGATGGATCTAGAGACTGTCATACAGAGTGAAGTAAGTCAGAAAGAGAAAAACAAATCTTGCATATTAATGCATATATGTGGAACCTAGAAAAGTTGTACAGATGAACCGTTTTGCAAGGCAGAAATAGAGCAACAGATGTAGACAACAAACGTATGGACACCAAGGGGGGAAAGCTGTTGGGGGGGGTGGTGGGAGGAGTTGAGAGATTGGGATTGGCATATATACATTTATATGGATAAAAGAGATAACCAAAAACAACCTGCTTTATAAAAAAATAAAATTAAATTAAAAATTAAAAAAATAAAATTAAAAAAATTAAAACAGAAAAAATATTCTTCCCTTCACATACATGTATTTATATGAATAAATTATTTCCATGCTTATATCTGTAAATACAAAAAAGAGGAATAAAATCTACCTTGAACTAAAAACGGAAAAAAGAAAAAAAAAGACAGAACCCACCAGTTACACAGAGGAAAACCCTATCAGGGCACTTGCTCCAGTTGTATACAATTCTGAAGTTGGTCAGTGGTGGGGAATCATCTCCCATTCAGCCAGCAGGCCCCACACAACAAGCGTCCTCATTGCAAAGCTGGGGGACCGTGCCGAGACATCTGTGAGTAAACGTGGGCTGAGCCCCAGGCCAGCTGCTGCTGAAATGTTCCCACCCTTCCCAGGTAAAACACCTGAATATGTACAAGGACTTGAAAGCCTAGAGGAAGGGCCATGGAGCCACATGAGCGACAGCATGCCAGCCGACTTGTTGCCTGCAGGCCAGCCAGGATGGTCCTGGCCCTGGGTGCTCTTCTGGAAGCTTTCCATTTCCCTGCCTGAGATACCCCTGCTGTCCGGGCCCCCACTGCTTTCTTCCTCACTCACCTCTGCCCAGGGAGAAATTCCAGAGGCAGGTATGGGTGACACATCCTCTTCTTTAGCAGGTGGCATCTTGGTAACTGCTGCAGAAAGTCCAGCAGAGCCCCACTCACACTGGGCCACCGACAAAGCCGTGGCCTCTCACTCCCTCCCACCAGTCCAGCCCCGAGACTGCTGACAGGGCAGAGAAAATGGCGTCAGGCACAGCTGCAGGGGCTCTTGCTGCCTGCAGCGGTGTTTATATTGATCTCAAACAGGCACACCTGGGGAGGGCTGGCCGGCACGGTCAGGCTTCCCAGGCCAGCCAATAATCACCCCTCAGGCACTCACAGTTGCAGAAACTGGAACTTGCTGAATCGGCCAGGTCCAAGGAACAGGTGTGGGCTCCTGAGAGTCAGGATAGAAAAGGGGTTGCAGCTCTGGCTTGTTTTCTAATTATATTATCTGGCCCATGAGTGGGAGACAACTTCAAGAAAACCCTCTCCTAATGAGAGGAACCCAGGAGTCAGGGAGAGGAGGGGTGGGTGGTGGGTCTAGACAGAGGCCTGGTGCCCCAGGTGCAGTGGAAGTCTCTGGAAGACCAGGTGGAGGGAGGCCACACAGAGTGATGCCCAGGGTCACAGACCTGTTGGAGCTGCTGTTTCTTAGTTCAAGTCCTGCTCTGAGGTGCTCTGTGTCAGATCTGAGTGACAGGTGAGCTGGAAGTGCTCTGCAATGAGGGCGATGTGCACGGTACCTGTGTGCCCAGCCCTGCCAGGGTAACTGCACGGGTAGCTCTGTATCCTGGGAGGGGCCTGACCACGAGAGCCCCATGGGCTGCAGGGGAACCTGCCCAGGGAACCCCATATCCTGGGATGGGCCTGAACAGGAGAGCACCGTGGGCTGCGGTGGGGGTGGGGTACCTGCCCAGGTGAGCTCCATATCCTGGGATTGGCCTGACCTCGAGAGCCCCATGGGCTGCTGGAGTCCTGGTAAAGGATGTCAGGACAGTCAGTGAAGCCACAGAGGATATGCCTCCAGTAGTTCCTAAATCCTACACCCTGCTGGTCATTCTACCAACCACCGGGACATGGTATTCTGTATTAGTCTTCAATGATGCCTTCTTTTGTATTCTATTAGTCCGAGAGTCACAAGAAATTTTGGCTTGTGAGTGGCAGGACTCAACATACAACTAAAACAATACTTCTGGGCCGTGTTGCCCCAAGGGTTCAAAAATTCCCACACCATCTTTGGGGAAAGCTCAGTTAAAGACCTAAAAGTTCTACCTCTGGAAAAGGAAACACTCCTTCAATATGCAGACGACATTCTGATCGCCAGCCCTACTAAGGAGACCTCTGAACTACCAAGCCAATAAAGGATACAAGTTGTCAAATAAAAAGCTCAAATATCACAGACTACGGTGACCTGCCTGGCCTTCATTCTCACAGAAGGTCGGAGAAGCCCATCTCAGGAAAGGGAAGAAACAATTTACAGCCTTACCCATTTCTAAAACTAGAAGACAGCTTAGGGGTTCCTGGGGAGGCCAGGGTTGGTGCTTCTGGATCCCTAACTACAGTCTACTAGCTGGGCCTCTATATGAAACACTGAAAGGAAAAGATGATGATCCTTTTGAATAGAATCCAGAAGTGGCCTTTCAAGAATGGAAAGAGCAGTCAATTCAGACCCTTGCCCTAGAACTCCCTAATTTAGCTAAACCCTTTGACTTTTACATTCCTCGTGAATGGTGAATCGCTATTGGAGTATTAGTGCAAAAACTGGGACCACTTGAAATGGAACAATGCAAGAATGCCATCCCGGTAGGATAAACTACGGTCACCAATGGGCTTGGCCCACCGCCACATCTGGCCAAGATACTGGCGGTATCTGAAAACCTGGAAATCAGCAGCCCAAAAGGCCACCTCCCTCCTAAGGGAAAAGGACCCCACGTGGTGATCCTAACCCCCAACCATGCCCTGAAGTTGCAGGGTTTGCTCCGTGGGCACACTGACCTCGAGTGAGGAGGCCCTCCAACTCCAACCTCCAGAGAGATAACCGGGGCAAAGGGGCACCATGACGACTCGTGTGACCATCACTTGACCTGGAGTTTCTCTCATAAAACAACAAGAGTGTGTCCCAAAAGAGTAGACTACTGCTTGCAGGACTTACTGCACCCAGAGCGGACCTAATAATCTTGGCGGGGGAACCGTATATCACGCTGTAACCATAGAAAAGCCTACAGACACTGTGATGATGGTGGCCAATAAGACTGGCTGGACTGCTGTTTACTTCAAAAGGCTGTTGACTCAGTGGCCATCATGGTCCTTCATCACCACTGACGCTGGACTGTCTGGGAATTGAGCAGGCAGGGTCCTGACACCTGGTGCTGTTTTTACGTTAATTCAGGGGCCTAATTGAAGAAAGCACAGACTACTGGTCAGAGCATCTAGGCTGGCAGAAACGGTCAGCCTAAGGTGGCCGAACAAATGTGGGGCGGGGTGAAACTGGACCTCACAGCGTCACTGCACATCTCCTTCCTGGAACCTTAAAGGTCATTAGAATCTATAACGCTTCCAATACTGGTGCTCAGGCGGACGAGCAGGGAGGCAGGAGGCCTGGGGACAATCAACGTCACCTGGAGGCTGCTGGGGAGAAGTTCTGACCCTCGCCAACGGGTATGAGGGCTCCTAACTCAGCACTCAGCAGTTAGAGAAGAAGGGTCTGCACCCTCAGCACTCTAAGAATGAGGAAGGGGAAAAAAGGCTGAAGAGGGCTTTGTCCCAGGCAAAGCCCCTTAAAAATCCCTGGGAGATAAAAATAGAATCTGGGCAATAAAATAAAGTCTAACCTTTTTTATCCTTTGTGCTTTGTCTAATTTCACGTGCTCCTAGGGTCCCGCATACAGAGGTTCAACAGCTGGCGCTTCAGACCAGATTTCCTAGTGCGGAATGGCTGGGTCGACACCTCAGCTCCTGGGGCACAGTGCACACTCCGCGATATAGAGCCTGAGCTGCAGCCAACCGGGCCCTCGAGAGCTCCGCCCCCTCCCTCCCACTGACTCTGACAGGATCTCTACACAGCAGCCCAGCCCACAGCCCACCGGGTAGCACATGCTCTCACCTCTCCATTCTCTGATCAAAATATAAAGTTTCCTTTGCTTCTGAACCAAACTCAGTCTCAATCTGTTGGCTCCAATGACACTGGGCAGGGGGACACTTGTTGGGGTCCACTCTGGAGGATCAGTAACAGAAATTGAGAACATTGTAACTTCAATGAACAGATGTGTGAGCCAAACTGTAATTGACATAGAACAGTGTATAAGGCTCGGGCAAAATAAGATGTTTCTAACACTTCCATTTGATATTTCCATCACTTTATTATAAGGAAGTTCAGTGAAAAGGTCTTATTTGTCAGGTCAATACTAGAGAAACGAAGTGATTTCTTTCCAAGGATGTACATCTAATAATCTTGGTTAAAGCTTCAATCTTGTTTTAAATGCTTTTCCATTGAAAATGATACCTCTCTTTCAGCTCCCCCATTTCTGAGAAGTATAAAATCTTATAATTTATTATGACCAAATGGGAAAGGTGGGAGGAGGGATAAATTAACAGTTTGGGATTAACACATACACACTGCTATGTATAAAATCGATCATCAACAAGGAACTACTGTATAGCACAGGGAACTACACTCAATATTTTGCAATAACCTATAAGGGGAAATAATCTGAAAACGAATAGATGTTTTTATTGACATCATCTATTAATGACAGTTAAAATGGAACCTAAGGGAAGCCAGTGGTGAGTGCTTCTGACCCTGAAGACTTCAATCATCTAAAGTTTGGACTCTGCCTACTTCCCAAGGCCCTTAATGAACCTATGTGTAGCCGTAGCTTAAAAAATTCCCCAGTTTGGGTTGTGGAGAGACACTGATTTTGAAAAAGCCCTGGTGTTCTCCTCACATGAATGGGACACTTCCTACAGCTAAAACATGCCTGTCACACCCAGAGGATGGTATACCGTCTGATCGGGAAGAGTTTGGAAAAGGCATCTCATCTCCTCATCTCCTGGTGCTCGGGTTCACCCCTCCAGCGTCTTTACGAACAGTCTCCCCACTTGGAGATGTCAGCACTGTCAACATCCTGTTGCAGACAGTTTGGAATTTGTCCAGAGGATGAAGCAGAAGGAGGAGGAACAATGAGAGACAAGTCCTAGGTGTTCGGACAGGCACATGTCACTCTTATTTCCAATCAGGAAGACGAAGTGACCAAAGGCTAGTGTTGCCCATGGAAACAGAATAGGGCTTGAGGAAATCTCGCTGCTTTGTGGCCAGTTCCCATAAACACAAGTTGAAAAATGGAGCTCAGTGGCACTAAAATTCACGAAACTGCAGAGTTGAAAATATCTATCACTGAAAAATGTCTTGAGGAAAGTCAGAGAAAAGGACTTGTAAGCAATGGAGAATGGCAGGAAAGGGATTGGAAGAGGTAGAAAGGACTCGCCATTAAGCACAAGAAAAGGGGCTGAACATTGCCAACATTGCAGTTGGCTAAAAAGGGTGTATGCGTCTTTTTCTGTATGTATTCAAGAAAAGGGCATATACATTTTTAGCCAACCAAACAGGTGGGCACTGGAAATCAATACTACAAAAGATATCACTTCGCATCAGTCAGAAGGGCCTTCCTCATAAATTGTAAACACCAGAAATGCAGGACAGGGCAAGGAGAAAAGGGAGCCCTCTGAGGCTTATACTGGAAATGTATATTGCCAACGGTCACTCTGGAGAAGTGTATTGTGTTTACTAAAGCACCTAAAAAATGAGCTACAGAGCACAGGGCACTTGCACTCATGGACGTATATCTTGGGAAAAACAAAAATCGAGAGGACACAGGCACCCCAATGTTTACCGCCTCTATGTTTAAAAGATCCTCGACTAGGATATAATATATATGTCTCTGGAGGGAAAAAATGGATAGAGATGTGGCACTTATGTAGAGTGGAATATTACTCAGCCTGGAAATCAATGAAATATGGCCAGTTGTAACAACCCCAGAGGAGTTACGTATGATCATTCGAAGTCACATAATTCAAAAAGAAAAAGACATACGATATTACTAATACATGGAATGTAAACGTGGCTACAAATGAACTGAATTACAAAACAGAACGGGGTCTCAAATTTAGAAAACCAACATATGCTTGCTTAAGGATAAAGAAGAGTTGGGGTGCTGCATAAAACCAGAGATAGAAATTAGCACAGATACCTTTCCATAAGCCAAATATGTAATAGTCAAGACCTACCACTTGCTAAACGAAATGGACTAAACACCCCATATTCAACGCCTAGGAATACACCTGACTAGTAAAAATCTTCAAACCCATGGATTTATATGTCTCCGTAAGAGAATCAAGCGTGTGTATAGATTTATGAATGCAGCAGAGAAAATCCAATAAATCCAATTATCAAAATGAATTACAAAAACAAAACACAATGACAGTGAAATAGAGAGCTATTCTGAAATAATTCATTCAGAGCATGTGATGCAACCTGGATTAACCACATCTGCACCAAGAGCTGAGTGAGACATAAGGTTGGACAGTTCGGGCGGATAGCATTGGTGAGGTACAATGAGCAAATGCAGAACCTTTGAAGTCATACTGCATGGTACCCATTCCATGGGTCCCAACTCTCCAGGTTTAAGAGATTCTTCCTTCAGCTAAAACATGCATGGGAAACCCAAAGTATGGTCCACCGTGTGACTGGGAAGCGTTTTCAAATGCATCTCAGTTTTCGTCCCCATTTACTCGTGTTCACCATTCCAGACCCTTTAATAACACTCTCTCCACATGGAGAGTCAGTGCCTTTAACCTCCTGTTTGACACAGTTTGGAAATTCTGCGCAAGGTGAACAGGAATTGGGAGAACCAATGAGACACTAGCTGTAGGTGTCTGCACAGGCGAATGGAATGCTCATTTCCCTCCAGGAAGAGGAAATAACCAAAGGCTCAGCGTGCCCTGCCGGAACCAGATTAGGGCCTGAAGCAATCCTGCGGTTTTGCGGCCAGCTCAAAAGAAAGCGAGTTGAAGAAAGGAGCTCAGGGGCACTGTAATTCAGAAACCTGCAGAGTTATGAATGACAGCTATCGTCCAAAAATATATTGAAGTAAGTCTTCGAAGAGGACTTGAAAGCGCGGCAGAATTTCAGGAAAACGATTTCAGGGGGTAGACTGGAATTGCATTTAAGCATAGGAAAAGAGGCAGAATGTCGACAATGATGCACTTGGCCAAAAAGGGCGTATGCGTTTTTTCCTGAATATATTCAGGAAAAAACGCATACGCCCTTTTTGGCCAACCAAGCAAGCCTGTAAAGGAAATCTGCACTACAATGAAGTCTCACTGCCCCCCGGTCCAAAGGGCCATCTGAAAAAAGTGTAAAATCCAGAAAGGCAGGACAGGTCATGGAGAACAGGGAGCCTTGTTATGCTGATGGGCGGGATGTAAATTGCCAACAGCCACTCTGGAGAACTGTATGGTGTTTCCTGAAACACGTAGGAAACAAAGCAACACAGCCTATGGCACTTCACTTACGATCCTATAGCTTAGGGAAATTAAAATCAAAAACACACAGCCACCCCAAAGTTTGGGACGGCTCTGTTTACAAGAACCTCGTCTACGGTACAAGTTAAATATCCGAGAAAGCAAAAAATGGATAAAGAAGTTGTGGTACGTACGTACAATGGAATATCACTCAGCAATGAGATCCACGTCATCAGCCCCATAGCGGCATAATGAGTGGATTCAGGTAGGACGATTCTACGAGAAATAAGTCACACAGAAATAGAAACATCATAAGATATCACTAATACACGGAACGTAAACTTGGCTACACATGAACTGAATTACAAAACAGAACAGGGTCTCAAATTTAGAAAACCAACTTATGCTTGCTTATGGGGAAAGGTGAGTTGGGGTGCTGCATCAAACCAGAGATTGAAATTAGCACAGATACCGTTCCATAAGATAAATATATAATAGACAAGACCTACTCCTTGCTCAACGAAATGGACTCAACACCCCATATTCAACGACTAGGAATATACCTGAGAAGTAATAATCTTAAGACACATGGATTTATATGTCTCCATAAGGAAATCAAGCCTGTGTACAGAGGCCTAAAGGCAGCAGTGAAAATCCGATAAATCCAATTATGAAAGTAAATTTCAAAAACAAAACACAAGGACAGTGAAATAGAGAGCAATTCTTAAATAATTCATTCAGGGCCTGTGATGCAACCTGGATTTACCACATCTACACCCAGAGCTGGGTGAGACATAAGGCTGGACACTTCGGGCTGATAGCATTGCTGAGGTTCGGTGAGCAAACGCAGACCCTTTGAAGTCATACTGCATGGTACCAATTCCATGGGTCCCAACTCTCCAGGTTTAAGGGATTCTTCCTTCAGCTAAAACATGCATGGGAAACCCAGAGTATGGTCCACCATGTGATTGGGAAACGTTTTCAAATGCATCTCAGGTTTCGTCCCCTGGTACTCGGGTTCACCGTTCCAGACGCGTTACTAACACTCTCCCCACTTGGAGAGTCAGTGCCTTTAACCTCCTGTTTGGCACACTTTGCAATTTCTGCGCAAGATGAACAGGAATAGGGAGAACCAATGAGAGACTAGCTGTAGGTGTCTGCACGGGCAAACGGAATGCTCATTTCCCACCAGGAAGAGGAATTGACCAAAGGCTCAGCGTGCCCTGCAGGAACAAGATGAGTGCCTGAAGCAATCCTGCGGTTTTGCGGCCAGCTCACAAGAAAGCGAGTTGAAGAAAGGAGTTCACGGGCACTGTAATTCACAAACCTGCAGAGTTATGAATGACAGCTATCGTCCAAAAATGTATTAAAGTAAGTCTTGGAAGAGGACTTGAAAGCGGGGCAGAATTTCAGGAAAACGATTTCAGGGGGTAGACTGGAATTGCACTTAAAGCATAGGAAAAGAGGCAGAATGTCCACAATGATGCACTTGGCGAAAAAGGGCGTATAAGTTTTTTCCTGAATATATTCAGGAAAAAACGCATACGCCCTTTTTGGCCAACCAAGCAAGCGTGTAAAGGAAATCTGCACTAAAATGAAGTCTCACTGCCTCCCGGTCAAAAGGGCCATCTAAAAATGTGTAAAATCCAGAAAGGCAGGACAGGTCATGGAGAAGAGGGAGCCTTGTTATGCTGATGGGCTTGAGGTAAATTGCCAACAGCCACTCTGGAGAAGTGTATGGTGTTTCCTGAAACACGTAGGAAACAAAGCAACACAGCCTATGGCACTTCCACTTAGGGTCCTATAGCTTAGGGAAATTAAAATCAAAAACACACAGCCACCCCAAAGTTTGCGACGGCTCTGTTTACAAGAACCTCGTCTACGGTACAAGTTAAATATCCGAGAAAGCAAAAAATGGATAAAGAAGTTGTGGTACATACATACAATGGATATCACTCAGCAATGAAATCAACGTCATCAGGCCAATAGCGGCATAATGAGTGGATTCGGGTACGACGATTCTACGAGAGATAAGTCACACAGAAAAAGAAACATCATAAGATATCACTAATACATGGAACGTAAACATGGCTACACATGAACTGAATTACAAAACAGAACAGGGTCTCAAATTTAGAAAACCAACTTATGCTTGCTTATGGTGAAAGGTGAGTTGGGGTGCTGCATCAAACCAGAGATTGAAATTAGCACAGATACCGTTCCATAAGCCAAATATATAATAGACAAGACCTACACCTTGCTCTATGAAATGGACTCAACACCCCATATTCAAAGCCTGGGAATATACCTGACAAGTAAGAATCTTAAGACCCATGGATTTATATGTCTCCATAAGGAAATCAAGTGTGTGAACAGCGGCCTAAACGCAGCAGTGAAAATCCGATAAATCCCATTATCAAAATAAATTTCAAAAACACAACACAATGACAGTGAAATAGAGAGCAATTCTTAAATAATTCATACAGGGCTTGTGATGCAACCTGGATTTACCACATCTACACCCAGAGCTGCGTGAGACATAAGGCTGGACAGTTCGGGCTGATAGCATTGGTGAGGTTCGGTGAGCAAATGCAGACCCTTTGAAGTCATACTACATGGTACCCATTCCATGGGTCCCAACTCTCCAGGTTTAAGGGATTCTTCCTTCAGCTAAAACATGCATGGGAAACCCAGAGTATGGTCCACCATGTGATTGGGAAACGTTTTCAAATGCATCTCAGGTTTCGTCCCCTGGTACTCGGGTTCACCATTCCAGAAGCATTACTAACACTCTCCCCACTTGGAGAGTCAGTGCCTTTAACCTCCTGTTTGGCACAGTTTGCAATTTCGGCGCAAATGAACAGGAATAGGGAGAACCAATGAGAGACTAGCTGTAGGTGTGTGCACGGGCAAAGGGAATGCTCATTTCCCACCAGGAAGAGGAATTAACCAAAGGCTCATCGTGCCCTGCCGGAACCAGATTAGGGCCTGAAGCAATCCTGCGGTTTTGCGGCCAGCTCACAAGAAAGCGAGTTGAAGAAAGGAGCTCAGGGGCACTGTAATTCACAAACCTGCAGAGTTATGAATGACAGCTATCGTCAAAAAATGTACTGAAGTAAGTCTTCGAAGAGGACTTGAAAGCGGGGCAGAATTTCAGGAAAACGATTTCATGGGGTAGACTGGAATTGCACTTAAAGCATAGGAAAAGAGGCAGAATGTCCACAATGATGCACTGGGCCAAAAAGGGCGTATGCTTTTTCCTGCATATATTTAGGAAAAAATGCATACACAGTTTTTGGCCAACCAAGCAAGCGTGTAAAGGAAATCTGCACTACATTGAAGTCTCACTGCCTCCCGGTCAAAAGGGCCATCTGAAAAAAGTGTAAAATCCAGAAAGGCAGGACAGGTCATGGAGAACAGGGAGCCTTGTTATGCTGATGGTCGGGATGTAAATTGCCAACAGCCACTCTGGAGAAGTGTATGGTGTTTCCTGAAACACGTAGGAAACAAAGCAACACAGCCTATGGCACTTCCACTTACGGTCCTATAGCTTAGGGAAATTAAAATCAAAAACACACAGCCACCCCAAAGTTTGGGACGGCTCTGTTTACAAGAACCTCGTCTACGGTACAAGTTAAATATCCGAGAAAGCAAAAAATGGATAAAGAAGTTGTGGTACGTACGTACAATGGAATATCACTCAGCCATAAGATCTACGACATCAGGCCCGTAGCGGCACAACGAGTGGATTCAGGTACGACGATTCTACGAGAAATAAGTCACACAGAAAAAGAAACATCATAAGATATCACTAATACAGGGAACGTAAACTTGGCTACACATGAACTGAATTACAAAACAGAACACGGTCTCAAATTTAGAAAACCAACTTATGCTTGCTTATGGGGAAAGCTGAGTTGGGGTGCTGCATAAAACCAGAGATTGAAATTAGCACAGATACCGTTCCATAAGCCAAATATATAATAGACAAGACCTACTCCTTGCTCAGTGAATTGGCCTCAGCACCCCATATTCAACGTCTTGGAATATACGTGACAAGTAAGAATCTTAAGACCCATGGATTTATATATCTCCATAAGGAAGTCAAGCGTGTGTACAGCGGCCTAAACGCAGCAGTGAAAATCCGATAAATCCCATTATCAAAATAAATTTCAAAAACAAAACACAATGACAGTGAAATAGAGAGCAATTCTTAAATAATTCATTCAGGGCTTGTGATGCAACCTGGATTTACCACATCTACACCCAGAGCTGGGTGAGACATAAGGCTGGACACTTCGGGCTGAGAGCATTCGTGAGGTTCGGTGAGCAAAGGCAGACACTTTGAAGTCATACTGCATGGTGCCCATTCCATGGGTCCCAATTCTCCAGGTTTAAGGGATTCTTCCTTTAGCTAAAACATGCATGCGAAACCCAGAGTATGGTCCACCGTGTGATTGGGAAACGTTTTCAAATGCATCTCAGGTTTCGTCCCCTGGTACTCGGGTGCACAATTCCAGACGCTTTACTAACACGCTTCCCATTGGAGAGTCAGTGCCTTTAACCTCCTGTTTGGCACAGTTTGCAATTTCTGCGCAAGATGAACAGGAATACTGAGTAGCAATGAGAGACTAGCTGTAGGTGTCTGCACGGGCAAATGGAACGCTCATTTTGCACCAGGAAGAGGAATTAACCAAAGGCTCAGTGTGCCCTGCCGGAACCAGATTAGGGCCTGAAGCAATCCTGCGGTTTTGCGGCCAGCTCACAAGAAAGCGAGTTGAAGAAAGGAGCTCAGGGGCACTGTAATTCATAAACCTGCAGAGTTATGAATGACAGCTATCGTCCAAAAATGTATTGAAGTAAGTCTTCGAAGAGGACCTGAAAGCGGGGCAGAATTTCAGGAAAACGATTTCAGGGGTAGACGGGAATTGCACTTAAAGCATAGGATAAGAGGCAGAATGTCGACAATGATGCACTTGGCCAAAAAGGGCGTATGCGTTTTTTCCTGAATATATTCAGGAAAAAACGCATACGCACTCTTTGGCCAACCAAGCAAGCGTGTAAAGGAAATCTGCACTACAATGAAGTCTCACTGCCCCCCGGTCCAAAGGGCCATCTGAAACAAGTGTAAAATCCAGAAAGTCAGGACAGGTCATGGAGAACAGGGAGCCTTGTTATGCTGATGGGCGGAATGTAAATTGCCAACAGCCACTCTGGAGAACTGTATGTTGTTTCCTGAAACACGTAGGAAACAAAGCAACACAGCCTATGGCACTTCCACTTCCGATCCTATAGCTTAGGGAAATTAAACTCAAAAACACACAGCCACCCAAAAGTTTGGGACGGCTCTGTTTACAAGAACCTCGTCTACGGTACAAGTTAAATATCCGAGCAAGCAAAAAATGGATAAAGAAGTTGTGGTACGTACGTACAATGGAATATCACTCAGCAATGAGATCCACGTCATCAGCCCCATAGCGGCATAATGAGTGGATTCAGGTAGGACGATTCTACGAGAAATAAGTCACACAGAAAAAGAAACATCATAAGATATCACTAATACACGGGACGTAAACTTGGCTACACATGAACTGAATTACAAAACAGAACAGGGTCTCAAATTTAGAAAACCAACTTATGCTTGCTTAGGGGGAAAGGTGAGTTGGGGTGCTGCATCAAACCAGAGATTGAAATTAGCACAGATACCGTTCCATAAGATAAATATATAATAGACAAGACCTACTCCTTGCTCAATGAAATGGACTCAACACCCCATATTGAACGACTGGGAATATACCTGAGAAGTAATAATCTTAAGACCCATGGATTTATATGTCTCCATAAGGAAATCAAGCCTGTGTACAGCGGCCTAAAGGCAGCAGTGAAAATCCGATAAATCCAATTATGAAAGTAAATTTCAAAAACAAAACACAAGGACAGTGAAATAGAGAGCAATTCTTAAATAATTCATTCAGGGCCTGTGATGCAACCTGGATTTACCACATCTACACCCAGAGCTGGGTGAGACATAAGCCTGGACACTTCGGGCTGATAGCATTGGTGAGGTTCGGTGAGCAAACGCAGACCCTTTGAAGTCATACTGCATGGTACCCATTCCATGGGTCCCAACTCTCCAGGTTTAAGGGATTCTTCCTTCAGCTAAAACATGCATGGGAAACCCAGAGTATGGTCCACCATGTGATTGGGAAACGTTTTCAAATGCATCTCAGGTTTCGTCCCCTGGTACTCGGGTTCACCGTTCCAGACGCGTTAATAACACTCTCCCCACTTGGAGAGTCAGTGCCTTTAACCTCCTGTTTGGCACAGTTTGCAATTTCTGCGCAAGATGAACAGGAATAGGGAGAACCAATGAGAGACTAGCTGTAGGTGTCTGCACGGGCAAATTTAACGATAATTTCCCACCAGGAAGAGGATTTAACGAAACGCTCAGCATGCCGTGCCGGAACCAGATTAGGGCCTGAAGCAATCCTGCGGGTTTGCGGCCAGCTCACAAGAAAGCGATTTGAAGAAAGGAGGTCAGGGGCATTGTAATTCACAAACCTGCAGAGTTAAAAATGACAGCTATCGTCCAAAACTATATTGAAGGAAGGCTGCGAAGAGGACTTGAAAGCGGGGCAGAATTGCAGGAAAACGATTTCAGGGGGTAGACTGGAATTGCATTTAAAGCATAGGAAAGGAGGCAGAACGTCGACAATGATGCACTTGGCCAAAAAGGGCGTATGTGTATTTTCCTGAATATATTCAGGAAAAAACGCATACGCACTTTTTGGCCAACCAAGCAAGCATGTAAAAAAAATCTGCACTACAGTGAAGTCTCACTGCCCCCCGGTCCAAAGGGCCATCTGAAAAAAGAGTAAAATCCAGAAAGGCAGCACAGGCCATGGAGAACAGGGAGCCTTGTTATGCTGATGGGCGGGATGTAAATTGCCAAGAGTCACTCTGGAGAAGTGTATGCTGTGTCCTCAAACACCTAACAAACAAAGCAACGGAGCCTACGGCATTTCCACTTATGGTCCTATAGCTTAGGGAAATTAAAATCAGAAACACACAGCCACCCCAAACTGTCGGACGGCTCTGTTTATAAGAACCTCGTGTACGGCACAAGTTAAATATTGCAGAAAGCAAAAAATGGATAAAGAAGTTGTGGTACGTATGTACAATGGAATATCACTTTCCAATGAAATCTATGTCATCAGGCCCGTCGTGGCATAATGAGTGGATTCAGGTACGATGATTCTAAGTGAAGTAAGTCTCACAGAAAATGAAACATCATAAGATATCACTAATACACCGAATGTAATCTTGGCTACACATGAACTGAATTACAAAACAGAACAGGGTCTCAAATTTAGAAAACCAACTTATGTTTGCTTAAGGGGAAAGTTGAGTTGGGGTGCTGCATTAAAGCAGAGATAGAAATTAGCACAGATACCATTCCATACGTCAAATATGTAATACTCAAGAGCTACCCCTTGCTCAACGAAATGGACTAACAACCCTATATTCAATGCCTAGGAATACACCTGACTAGTAAGAATATTCAAACCCATGGATTTATATGTCTCCATAAGAGAATCAAGCGTGTGTACAGCTGCATGAAGGCAGCAGACATAATCCGATAAATCCCATTATCAAAATGAATTACAAAAACAAAACACAATGACAGTGAAATAGAGAGAAATTCTTAAATAATTCATTCAGGGCTTGTGATGCAACCTGGATTTACCTCATCTACACCCAGAGCTGAGTGAGACATAAGGTTGGACACTTCGGGCTGATAGCATTGGTGAGGTTCGATGAGCAAATGCAGACCCTTTGAAGTCATACTGCATGGGACCCATTCCATGGGTCCCAACTCTCCAGGTTTAAGAGATTCTTCCTTCAGCTAAAACACGCATGGGAAACCCAGACTATGGTACACTGGGTGATTGGGAAATGTTTTCAAATGCATCTCAGTTTTTGTCCCCTGGTACTCGGGTTCACCATTCCAGACCCTTCACTAACACTCTCCCCACTCGGAGAGTCAGTGCCTTTAACCTCCTGTTTGGCACAGTTTGCAATTTCTGCGCAAGATGAACAGGAATAGGGAGAACCAATGAGAGACTACCTGTAGGAGTCTGTACGGGCAAATGTATCGCTCGCTGCCCCCCAGGAAGAGGAATTAATCAAAGGCTCAGCGTGCCCTGCCGGAAACAGATTAGGGACTGAAGCAATCCTGCAGTTTTGCAGCCAGCTCAGAAGAATGCGAGTTGAAGAAAGGAGCTCAGGGGCACTGTAATTCACAAACCTGCAGAGTTATGAATGACAGCTATCGTCCAAAAATATATTGAAGTAAGTCTGCGAAGAGGACTAGAAAGCAGGGCAGAATTCCAGGAAAACGATTTCAGGGGGTAGACTGGAATTGCACTTAAAGCACAGGAAAAGGACAGAATGTTGACAATGATGCACTTGGCCAAAATGGGCGTAAGCGTTTTTTCCTTAATATATTCAGGAAAAAACGCATACGCACTTTTTGGCCAACCAAGCAAGCGTGTACAGGAAATCTGCACTACAATGAAGTCTCACTGCGCCCCAGTCAAAAGGGTCATCTGAAAAAAGTGTAAAATCCAGAAAGACAGGACAGGCCATGGAAAACAGGGAGCCTTATAATATTGACTTACGGGATGTAAATTGCCAACAGCCACTCTGGAGAAGTGTATGGTGTTTCCTGAAACACGTAGGAAACAAAGCAACACAGCCTATGGCACTTCCACTTATGGTCCTATAGCTTTGGGAAATTAAAATCAAAAACACACAGCCACCCCAAAGTTTGGGACGGCTCTGTTTACAAGAACCTCATCTACGGTACGAGTTAAATATCCCAGAAAGTGAAAAATGGATAAAGAAGTTCTGGTACATACGTACAATGGAATATCACTCAGCAATTATATCTATGTCATCAGGCCCATAGCGGCATAATGAGAGTATTCAGGTACGATGATTCTACGTGAAATAAGTCACACAGAAAAAGAAACATCATAAGATATCACTAATACACGGAATGTAAACTTGGCTACACATGAACTGAATTACAAAACAGAACAGGGTCTCAAATATAGAAAACCAACTTATGCTTGCTTATGGGGAAAGGTGAGTTGGGGTGCTGCATAAAACCAGAGATTGAAATTAGCACAGATACCGTTCCATAAGCCAAATAAGTAATAGACCAGACCTACTCCTTGCTCAACGAAATGGACTCAACACCCCATATTCAAGGCCTAGGAATATACCTGACTAGTAAGAATCTTAAAACCCACGGATTTATATGTCTCCGTAAGAGAAACATGCGTGTGTACAGCGGCATAAAGGTAGCAGTGAAAACCCGATAAATCCCATTATCAAAATAATTTTCAAATACAAAACACAATGACAGTGAAATAGAGAGCAATTTTTAAATAATTCATTCAGGGTTGTGATGCAACCTGGATTTACCACATCTACACCCAGAGCTGGGTGAGACATAAGGCTGGACACTTCGGGCTGATAGCATTGGTGATGTTCGGTGAGCAAATGCAGATCCTTTGAAGTCATACTGCATGGAACCCTTTCCATGGGTCCCAACTCTCCAGGTTTAAGGGATTCTTCCTTCAGCTAAAACATGCATGGGAAACCCAGAGTATGGTCCACCGTGTGATTGGGAAACGTTTTCAAATGCATCTCAGTTTTCGTCCCCTGGTACTCGGGTTCACCATTCCAGACGCTTTACTAACCCTCTCCCCACTTGGAGAGTCAGTGCCTTTAAACTCCTGTTTGGCACAGTTTGCAATTTCTGCGCAAGGTGAACAGGAATAGGGAGAACCAATGAGAGACTAGCTGTAGGTGTCTGCACGGGCAAATGTCACGCTCATTTCCCACCAGGAAGAGGAATTAACCAATGGCTCAGCATGCCCTGCCAGAAAGAGAGTAGGGCCTAAAGCAATCCTGCGGTTTTGCTGCCAGCTCACAAGAAAACGAGTTGAAGAAATGAGCTCAGGGGCACTGTAATTCACAAACCTGCAGAGTTATGAATGACAGCTATCGTCCAAAAATATATTGAAGTAAGTCTGCGAAGCGGACTTGAAAGAGGGGCAGAATTTCAGGAAAACGGTTTCAGGGGGTAGACTGGAATTACACTTAAATTATAGGAAAAGAGGCAGAATGTCGAAAATGATGCACTTGGCCAAAAAGGGCGTATGCGTTTTTTCCTGAATATATTCAGGAAAAAACGCATACGCCCTTTTTGGCCAACTAAGCAAGCGTGTAAAGAAATGTGCACTACAAGGGAAGTCTCACTGCCCCCCAGTCAACAGGGCCATCTGGAAAAAGTGTAAAACCCAGAAAGGCAGGACAGGCCAAGGAGAACATGGAGACTTGTTATGCTGATGGGCAGGATGTAAATTGCCAACAGCCACACTGGAGAAATGTATGGTGTTTCCTGAAACATGTAGGAAACAAAGCAACACAGCCTATGGCACTTCCACTTATGGTCCAGTAGCTTAGGGACATTAAAATCAAAAACACACATCCACCCCAAAATTTGGGATGGCTCTGTTTACAAAAACCTCATCTACGGTACAAGTTAAATATCCCAGAAAGCGAAAAATGGATTAAGAAGTTGTGGTACGTACGTACAATGTAATATCACTCAGCAATGAAATCTATGTCATCAGGCCCGTAGCGGCATAATGAGTGGATTCAGGTACGATGATTCTACGTGAAATAAGTCTCACAGAAAAAGAAACATCATAAGATATCACTAATACACGGAATGTAAACTTGGCTACAGATGAACTGAACTACAAAACAGAACAGGGTCTCTAATTTAGAAAACCAACTTATGCTTGCTTATGTGGAAAGGTGAGTTGTGGTGCTGCATAAAACCAGAGATTTTAATTAGCACAGATACCGTTCCATAAGCCAAATATGTAAGAGACAAGACCTACTTCTTGCTCAGCGAAATGGGCTCAACACCACATATTCTACCCTTAGGAATATACGTGATTAGTAAGAATGTTAAAACCCATGGATTTATATGTCTCCGTAAGAGAATCAAGCGTGTGTACAGCGGCCTAAACGCAGCAATGAAAATCCGATAAATCCCGTTATAAAAAAAATTTCTAAAACAAAACACAATGACAGTGAAATAGAGAGCAATTCTTAAATAATTCATTCAGAGCTTGTGATGCAACCTGGATTTACCACATCTACACCCAGAGCTCGGTGAGACATAAGTTTCGACACTTCTGGCTGATAGCATTGGTGAGGTTCGGTTAGCAAATGCAGACCCTTTGAAGTCATACTGCTTGGTACCCATTCCAAGGGTCCCAACTCTCTAGGTTTAAGAAATTCTTCCTTCAGCTAAAACATGCATGGGAAACCCAGACTATGGTACACTGGGTGATTGGGAAATGTTTTCAAATGCATCTCAGTTTTTGTCCCCTGGGACTCGGGTTCACCATTCCAGACCCTTCACTAACACTCTCCCCACTCGGAGAGTCAGTGCCTTTAACCTCCTGTTTGGCACAGTTTGCAATTTCTGCGCAAGATGAACAGGAATAGGGAGAACCAATGAGAGGCTAGCTGTAGGAGTCTGTACAGGCAAATGTATCCCTCACTGCCCACCAGGAAGAGGAATCAATCAAAGGCTCAGCGTGCCCTGCCGGAAACAGATTAGGGACTGAAGCAATCCTGCGGTTTTGCAGCCAGCTCAGAAGAATACGAGTTGAAGAAAGGAGCTCAGGGGCACTATAATTCACAAACCTGCAGAGTTATGAATGACAGCTATCGTCCAAAAATATATTGAAGTAAGTCTGCGAAGAGGACTAGAAAGCGGGGCAGAATTCCAGGAAAACGATTTCAGGGGGTAGACTGGAATTGCACTTAAAGCACAGGAAAAAGACAGAATGTTGACAATGATGCACTTGGCCAAAATGGGCGTAAGCGTTTTTTCCTTAATATATTCAGGAAAAAACGCATACGCACTTTTTGGCCAACCAAGGAAGCGTGTACAGGAAATCTGCACTACAATGAAGTCTCACTGCGCCCCAGTCAAAAGGGCCATCTGAAAAAAGTGTAAAATCCAGAAGACAGGACAGGCCATGGAGAACAGGGAGCCTTATAATATTGATTTATGGGATGTAAATTGCCAACAGCCACTCTGGAGAAGTGTATGGTGTTTCCTGAAACACGTAGGAAACAAAGCAACACAGCCTATGGCACTTCCACTCATGGTCCTATAGCTTTGGGAAATTAAAATCAAAAACACACAGCCACCCCAAAGTTTGGGACGGCTCTGTTTACAAGAACCTCATCTACGGTACGAGTTAAATATCCCAGAAAGTGAAAAATGGATAAAGAAGTTCTGGTACATACGTACAATGGAATATCACTCAGCAATTATATCTATGTCATCAGGCCCATAGCGGCATAATGAGAGTATTCAGGTACGATGATTCTACGTGAAATAAGTCACACAGAAAAAGAAACATCATAAGATATCACTAATACACGGAATATAAACTTGGCTACACATGAACTGAATTACAAAACAGAACAGGGTCTCAAATTTAGAAAACCAACTTATGCTTGCTTATGGGGAAAGGTGAGTTGGGGTGCTGCAAAAAACCAGAGATTGAAATTAGCACAGATACCGTTCCATAAACCAAATAAGTAATAGACCAGACCTACTCCTTGCTCAACGAAATGGACTCAACACCCCATATTCAAGGCCTAGGAATATACCTGACTAGTAAGAATCTTAAAACCCACGGATTTATATGTCTCCATAAGAGAAACATGCGTGTGTACAGCGGCATAAAGGTAGCAGTGAAAACCCGATAAATCCCATTATCAAAATAATTTTCAAATACAAAACACAATGACAGTGAAATAGAGAGCAATTCTTAAATAATTCATTCAGGGCTTGTGATGCAACCTGGATTTACCACATCTACACCCAGAGCTGGGTGAGACATAAGGCTGGACACTTCGGGCTGATAGCATTGGTGAGGTTCAGTGAGCAAATGCAGACCCTTTGAAGTCATACTGCATGGAACCCTTTCCATGGGTCCCAACTCTCCAGGTTTAAGGGATTCTTCCTTCACCTAAAACATGCATGGGAAACCCAGAGAATGGTCCACCATGTGATTGGGAAACGTTTTCAAATGCATCTCAGTTATCGTCCCCTGGTACTCGGGTTCACCATTCCAGACGCTTAACTAACCCTCTCCCCACTTGGAGAGTCAGTGCCTTTAAGCTCCTGTTTGGCACAGTTTGCAATTTCTGCGCAAGGTGAACAGGAATAGGGAGAAAAAATGAGAGACTAGCTGTAGGTGTCTGAACGGGCAAATGTAACGCCCATTTCCCACCAGGAAGAGGAATTAACCAATGGCTCAGCGTGCCCTGCCAGAAAGAGAGTAGGGCCTAAAGCAATCCTGCGGTTTTGCTGCCAGCTCACAAGAAAACGAGTTGAAGAAATGAGCTCAGGGGCACTGTAATTCACAAACCTGCAAAGTTATGAATGACAGCTATCGTCCAAAAATATATTGAAGTAAGTCTGCGAAGAGGACTTGAAATAGGGGCAGAATTTCAGGAATACGATTTCAGGGGGTAGACTGGAATTGCACTTAAACCATAGGAAAAGAGGCAGAATGTCGACAATGATGCACTTGGCCAAAAAGGGCATATGCGTTTTTTCCTGAATATATTCAGGAAAAAATCATACGCCCTTTTTGGCCAACCAAGCAAGCATGTTAAAGAAATCTGCACTACAATGAAGTCTCACTGCCCCCCGGTCAAAAGGGCCATCTGAAAAAAGTGTAAAATCCAGAAATGCAGCACAGGCCATGGAGAACAGGGAGCCTTGTTATGCTGATGGGTGGGGTGTAAATTGCCAACAGCCACTCTGGAGAATTGTATGGTGTTTCCTGAAACACCTATAAAACAATGCAACGGAGCCTATGGCACTTCCACTTATGGTCCTATAGCTTAGGGAAATTAAAATCAAAAACACACAGCCACCCCAATGTTTCAGACGGCTCTGTTTACAAGAACCTCGTCTACGGTACAGGTTAAATATCCCAGAAAGCAAAAAATGGATAAAGAAATTGTGGTACGTACGTACAATGGAATTTCACTCACCAATGAAATCTATGTCATCTGGCAAGTCGTGGCATAATGAGTGGATTCAGGTACGATGATTCTAAGTGAAATAAGTCACACAGAAAATGAAACATCATAAGGTGTCACTAATACACGGAATATAATCTTGGCTACACATGAACTGAATTACAAAACAGAACAGGGTCTCAAATTTAGAAAACCAACTTATGTTTGCGTAAGGGGAAAGGTGAGTTGGGGTGCTGCATAACACCAGAGATAGAAAGTAGCACAGATACCATTCCATATGTCAAATACGTAATAGTCAAGACATACCCCTTGCTCAACGAAATGGGCTAAACACCCTATATTCAACACCTAGGAATACACCTGACTAGAAAGAATCTTCAAACACATGGATTTATATGTCTCCATAAGAGAATCAAGCGTGTGTACAGCTGCATGAAGGCAGCAGAGAAAATCCGATAAATCCTAGTATCAAAATGAATTACAAAAACAAAACAGAATGAAAGTGAAATAGAGAGCAATTCTTAAATAATTCATTCAGGGCTTGTGATGCAACCTGGATTTACCTCAACTACACCCAGAGCTGAGTGAGACATAAGGTTGGACACATCGGGCTGATAGCCTTGGTGAGGTTCGATGAGCAAATGCAGACCATTTGAAGACATAATACATGGTACACATTCCATGGGTCCCAACTCTCCAGTTTTAAGCGATTCTTCCTTCAGCTAAAGCATGCATGGGAAACCCACAGTATGGTGCACCGTGTGACCGGGAAACGTTTTCAAATGCATCTCAGTTTTCGTCCCTTTTACTCGGGTTCATAATTCCAGACCCTTTACTAACACTCTCCCCACTTGGAGAGTCAGTGCCTTTAACCTCCTGTTTGGCACAGTTTGCAATTTCTGCGCAAGATGAACAGGAATAGGGAGAACCAATGAGAGACTAGCTGTAGGTGTCTGCACGGGCAAATTTAACGCTCATTTCCAACCAGGAACAGGAATTAACCAAAGGCTCAGCATGCCGTGCCGGAACCAGATTAGGGCCTGAAGCAATCCTGCGGGTTTGTGGCCAGCTCACAAGAAAGCGATTTGAAGAAAGGAGCTCAGGGGCACTGTAATTCTCAAACCTGCAAAGTTATAAATGACAGCTATCGTCCAAAAATATATTGAAGGAAGGCTGCGAAGAGGACTTGAAATCGGGGCAGAATTGCAGGAAAACGGTTTCAGGGAGTAGAGTGGAATTGCATTTAAAGCATAGGAAAAGAGGCAGAACGTCGACAATGATGCACGTGGCCACAAAGGGCGTATGCGTTTTTTCCTGAATATATTCAGGAAAAAACGCATATGCACTTTTTGAACAACCAAGCAAGCATGTTAGAGAAATCTGCACTACAATGAAGTCTCACTGCCCCCCAATCAAAAGGGCCATCTGAAAAAAGTGCAAAATCCAAAAAGGCAGCACAGGCCATGGAGAACAGGGAGCCATGTTATGCTGATGGGTGGGATGTAAATTGCCAACAGCCACCCTGGAGAAGTGTATGGTGTTTCCTGAAACAGCTAAAAAACAAAGCAACGGAGCCTACGGTACTTCCACTTATGGTCCTATAGCTTAGGGAAATTAAAATCAAAAACACACAGCTGCCCCAATGTTTCAGACGGCTCTGTTTACAAGAACATCTTCTACGGTACAAGTTAAATATCCCAGAAAGCGAAAAATGGATAAAGAAGTTGTGGTACGTACGTACAATGGAATATCACTCACCAATGAAATCTATATCATCAGGCCCGTCGTGGCATAATGATTGAATTCAGGTACAATGATTCTAAGTGAAATAAGTCACACAGAAAATGAAACATCATAAGATATCACTAATACACGGAATGTAATCTTGGCTACACATGAACTGAATTACAAAACAGAACAGGGTCTCAAATTTAGAAAACCAACTTATGTTTGCTTAAGGGGAAAGGTGAGTTGGGTGCTGCATAAAACCAGAGATAGAAATTAGCACAGATACCATTCCATACGTCAAATATGTAATAGTCAAGTCCTACCACTTGCTCAACGAAATGGGCTAAACACCCTATACTCAACACCTAGGAATACACCTGACTAGTAAAATCTTCAAACCCATGGATTTATATGTCTCCATAAGAGAATCAAGCGTGTGTACAGTTGCATGAAGGCAGCAGAGAAAATCCGATAAATCCTATTATCAAAATGAATTACAAAAACAAAACACAATGACAGTGAAATAGAGAACAATTCTTAAATAATTCATTCAGGGCTTGTGATGCAACCTGGATTTACCTCATCTAAACCCAGAGCTGAGAGAGACATAAGGTTGGACACTTCGGGCTGATAGCATTGGTGAGGTTTGATGAGCAAATGCAGACCATTTGAAGTCATACTGCATGGTACCCATTCCATGGGTCCCAACTCTCCAGGTTTAAGTGATTCTTCCTTCAGCTAAAGCATGCATGGGAAACACACAGTATGGTGCACCGTGTGACCGGAAAACGTTTTCAAATGCATCTCAGTTTTCGTCCCCTTTTACTCGGGTTCACAATTCCAGACCCTTTACTAACACTCTCCCCGCTTGGAGAGTCAGTGACTTTAACCTCCTGTTTGGCACAGTTTGCAATTTCTGCGCAAGATGAACAGGAATAGGGAGAACGAATGAGAGACTAGCTGTAGGTGTCTGCACGGGCAAATTTAATGCTCATTTCCCACCAGGAAGCCGAATTAACCAAACGCACAGCATGCCTTGCCTGAACCAGATTAGGGCCTGAAGCAATCCTGCGGGTTTGCGGCCAGCTCACAAGAAAGCGATTTGAAGAAAGGAGCTCAGGGGCACTGTAATACTCAAACCTGCAAAGTTATAAATGACAGCTATTGTCCAAAAATATATTGAAGGAGGGCTGCGAAGAGGACTTGAAATCGGGGCAGAATTGCAGGAAAGCGGTTTCAGGGAGTAGAGTGGAATTGCATTTAAAGCATAGGAAAAGAGGCAGAATGTCGACAATGATGCACGTGGCCAAAAAGTGCGTATGCGTTTTTTCCTGAATATATTCAGGAAAAAACGGATACGCCCTTTTTGGCCAACCAAGCAAGCATGTTAGAGAAATCTCCACTACAATGAAGTCTCACTGCCCCCTGGTCAAAAGGGCCATCTGAAAAATGTGTAAAATCCAGAAAAGCAGCACAGGCCATGGAGAACAGGGAGCCTTGTTATGCTGATGGGTGGGATGTAAATTGCCAAGAGCCACTCTGGAGAAGTGTATGGTGTTTCCTGAAACACCTAAAAAACAAAGCAACGGAGCCTACGGCACTTCCACTTATGGTCCTATAGCTTAGGGAAATTAAAATCAAAACCACACAGCCGCCCCAAAGTTTCAGACGGCTCTGTTTACAAGAACATCTTCTACGGTACAAGTTAAATATCCCAGAAAGCGAAAAATGGATAAAGAAGTTTTGGTACGTACGTACAATGGAATATCACTCACCAATGAAATCTATATCATCAGGCCCGTCGTGGCAGAATGATTGAATTCAGGTACAATGATTCTAAGTGAAATAAGTCACACAGAAAATGAAATATCATAAGATATCAATAATACACGGAATGTAATCTTGGCTACACATGAACTGAATTACAAAACAGAACAGGGTCTCAAATTTAGAAAACCAACATTTGTTTGCTTAAGGGGAAAGGTGAGTTGGGTGCTGCATAAAACCAGAGACAGAAATTAGCACAGATTCCATTCCATAAGTCAAATACGTAATAGTCAAGACATACCACTTGCTCAACGAAATGGGCTAAACACCCTATATTCGACGCCTAGGAATACACCTGACTAGTAAGAATCTTCAAACCCATGGATTTATATGTCTCCATAAGAGAATCAAGCGTGTGTACAGCTGCATGAAGGCAGCAGAGAAAATCCGATAAATCCTATTATCAAAATGAATTACAAAAACAAAACACAATGACAGTGAAATAGAGAGCAATTCTTAAATAATTCATTCAGGGCTTGTGATGCAACCTGGATTTACCTCATCTAAACCCAGAGCTGAGAGAGACATAAGGTTGGACACTTCGGGCTGATAGCATTGGTGAGGTTCGATGAGCAAATGCAGACCATTTGAAGTCATACTGCATGGTACCCATTCCATGGGTCCCAACTCTCCAGGTTTAAGCGATTCTTCCTTCAGCTAAAGCATGCATGGGAAACCCACAGTATGGTGCACCGTGTGACCGGGAAACGTTTTCAAATGCATCTCAGTTTTGTCCCATTTTACTCGAGTTCACAATTCCAGACCCTTTACTAACACTCTCCCCACTTGGAGAGTCAGTACCTTTAACCTCCTGTTTGGCACAGTTTGCAATTTCTGCGCAAGATGAACAGGAATAGGGAGAACCAATGAGAGACTAGCTGTAGGTGTCTGCACGGGCAAATTTAATGCTCATTTCCCACCAGGAAGAGGAGTTACCCAAAGGCTCATCATGCCGTGCCGGAACCAGATTAGGGCCTGAAGCAATCCTGCGGGTTTGCGGCCAGCTCACAAGAAAGAGATTTGAAGAAAGGAGCTCATGGGCACTGTAATTCACAAACCTGCAGAGTAATAAATGACAGCTATCGTCCTAAAATATATTGAAGGAAGGCTACGAAGAGGACTTGAAAGCGGGGCAGAATTGCAGGAAAACGATTTCAGGGGGTAGACTGGAATTGCATTTAAAGCATAGGAAAAGAGGCAGAACGTCGACAATGATGCACTTGGCCAAAAAGTGCGTATGCGTTTTTTCCTGAATATATTCAGGAAAAAACGCATACGCTCTTTTTGGCCAACCAAGCAAGCATGTTAAAGAAATCTGCACTACAATGAAGTCTCACTGCCCCCAGGTCAATAGGGCCATCTGAAAAAAGTGTAAAATCCAGAAATGCAGCACAGGCCATGGAGAACAGGGAGCCTTGTTATGCTGATGGGTGAGATGTAAATTGCCAACAGCCACTCTGGAGAAGTGTATGGTGTTTCCTGAAACACCTAAAAAACAAAGCAACGGAGCCTATGGCACTTCCACTTATGGTCCTATAGCTTAGGGAAATTAAAATCAAAAACACACAGCCAACCCAAAGTTTCAGACGGCTCTGTTTACAAGAACCTCGTCTACGGTACAGGTTAAATATCCCAGAAAGCAAAAAATGGATAAAGAAATTGTGGTACGTACGTACAATGGAATATCACACACCAATGAAATCTATGTCATCTGGCCCGTCGTGGCATAATGAGTGGATTCAGGTACGATGATTCTAAGTGAAATAAGTCACACAGAAAATGAAACATCATAAGGTGTCACTAATACACGGAATGTAATCTTGGCTACACATGAACTGAATTACAAAACAGAACAGGGTCTCAAATTTAGAAAACCAACTTATGTTTGCGTAAGGGGAAAGGTGAGTTGGGGTGCTGCATAACACCAGAGATAGAAAGTAGCACAGATACCATTCCATATGTCAAATACGTAATAGTCAAGACATACCCCTTGCTCAACGAAATGGGCTAAACACCCTATATTCAACACCTAGGAATACACCTGACTAGAAAGAATCTTCAAACCCATGGATTTATATGTCTCCATAAGAGAATCAAGCGTGTGTACAGCTGCATGAAGGCAGCAGAGAAAATCCGATAAATCCTAGTATCAAAATGAATTACAAAAACAAAACACAATGACAGTGAAATAGAGAGCAATTCTTAAATAATTCATTCAGGGCTTGTGATGCAACCTGGATTTACCTCAACTACACCCAGAGCTGAGTGAGACATAAGGTTGGACACATCGGGCTGATAGCATTGGTGAGGTTCGATGAGCAAATGCAGACCATTTGAAGACATAATACATGGTACACATTCCATGGGTCCCAACTCTCCAGTTTTAAGCGATTCTTCCTTCAGCTAAAGCATGCATGGGAAACCCACAGTATGGTGCACCGTGTGACCGGGAAACGTTTTCAAATGCATCTCAGTTTTCGTCACCTTTTACTCGGGTTCATAATTCCAGACCCTTTACTAACACTCTCCCCACTTGGAGAGTCAGTGCCTTTAACCTCCTGTTTGGCACAGTTTGCAAATTCTGCGCAAGATGAACAGGAATAGGGAGAACCAATGAGAGACTAGCTGTAGGTGTCTGCACGGGCAAATTTAACGCTCATTACCAACCAGGAACAGGAATTAACCAAAGGCTCAGCATGCCGTGCCGGAACCAGTTTAGGGCCTGAAGCAATCCTGCGGGTTTGCGGCCAGCTCACAAGAAAGCGATTTGAAGAAAGGAGCTCAGGGGCACTGTAATTCTCAAACCTGCAAAGTTATAAATGACAGCTATCGTCCAAAAATATATTGAAGGAAGGCTGCGGAGAGGACTTGAAATCGGGGCAGAATTGCAGGAAAGCGGTTTCAGGGAGTAGAGTGGAATTGCATTTAAAGCATAGGAAAAGAGGCAGAACGTCGAAAATGATGCACGTGGCCACAAAGGGCGTATGCGTTTTTTCCTGAATATATTCAGGAAAAAACGCATATGCACTTTTTGAACAACCAAGCAAGCATGTTAGAGAAATCTGCACTACAATGAAGTCTCACTGCCGCCCAATCAAAAGGGCCATCTGAAAAAAGTGTAAAATCCAAAAAGGCAGCACAGGCCATGGAGAACAGGGAGCCATGTTATGCTGATGGGTGGGATGTAAATTGCCAACAGCCACCCTGGAGAAGTGTATGGTGTTTCCTGAAACACCTAAAAAACAAAGCAACGGAGCCTACGGTACTTCCACTTATGGTCCTATAGCTTAGGGAAATTAAAATCAAAAACACACAGCCGCCCCAATGTTTCAGACGGCTCTGTTTACAAGAACATCTTCTACGGTACAAGTTAAATATCCCAGAAAGCGAAAAATGGATAAAGAAGTTGTGGTACGTACGTACAATGGAATATCACTCACCAATGAAATCTATATCATCAGGCCCGTCGTGGCATAATGATTGAATTCAGGTACAATGATTCTAAGAGAAATAAGTCACACAGAAAATGAAACATCATAAGATATCACTAATACACGGAATGTAATCTTGGCTACACATGAACTGAATTACAAAACAGAACAGGGTCTCAAATTTAGAAAACCAACTTATGTTTGCTTAAGGGGAAAGGTGAGTTGGGTGCTGCATAAAACCAGAGATAGAAATTAGCACAGATACCATTCCATAAGTCAAATATGTAATAGTCAAGTCCTACCACTTGCTCAACGAAATGGGCTAAACACCCTATATTCAACACCTAGGAATACACCTGACTAGTAAAATCTTCAAACCCATGGATTTATATGTCTCCATAAGAGAATCAAGCGTGTGTACAGTTGCATGAAGGCAGCAGAGAAAATCCGATAAATCCTATTATCAAAATGAAATACAAAAAGAAAACACAATGACAGTGAAATAGAGAACAATTCTTAAATAATTCATTCAGGGCTTGTGATGCAACCTGGATTTACCTCATCTAAACCCAGAGCTGAGTGAGACATAAGGTTGGACACTTCGGGCTGATAGCATTGGTGAGGTTCGATGAGCAAATGCAGACCATTTGAAGTCATACTGCATGGTACCCTTTCCATGGGTCCCAACTCTCCAGGTTTAAGTGATTCTTCCTTCAGCTAAAGCATGCATGGGAAACCCACAGTATGGTGCACCGTGTGACCGGGAAACGTTTTCAAATGCATCTCAGTTTTGTCCCCTTTTACTCGGGTTCACAATTCCAGACCCTTTACTAACACTCTCCCCACTTGGAGAGTCAGTGCCTTTAACCTCCTGTTTGGCACAGTTTGCAATTTCTGCGCAAGATGAACAGGAATAGGGAGAACCAATGAGAGACTAGCTGTAGGTGTCTGCACGGGCAAATTTAATTCTCATTTCCCACCAGGAAGAGGAATTAACCAAAGGCTCAGCATGAGGTGCCGGAAACAGATTAGGGCCTGAAGCAATCCTGCGGGTTTGCGGCCAGCTCACAAGAAAGCGATTTGAAGAAAGGAGCTCAGGGGCACTGTAATTCACAAACCTGCAGAGTTATAAATGACAGCTATCATCCAAAAATATATTGAAGGAAGGCTGCGAAGAGGACTTGAAAGCGGGGCAGAATTGCAGGAAAACGATTTCAGGGGGTAGACTGGAATTGCATTTAAAGCATAGGAAAAGAGGCAGAACGTCGACAATGATGCACTTGGCCAAAAAGGGCGTATGCGTTTACGCACTTTTTGGCCAACCAAGCAAGCATGTTAAAGAAATCTGCACTACAATGAAGTCTCACTGTCCACCGGTCAAAAGGGCCATCTGAAAAAACTGTAAAATCCAGGAATACAGCACAGGCCATGGAGAACAGGGAGCCTTGTTATGCTGATGGGTGGGATGTAAATTGCCAACAGCCACTCTGGAGAATTGTATGGTGTTTCCTGAAACACCTAAGAAACAAAGCAACAGAGCCTATGGCACTTCCACTTATGGTCCTATAGCTTAGGGAAATTAAAATCAAAAACACACAGCCACCCCAAAGTTTCAGACGGCTCTGTTTACAAGAACCTCGTCTACGGTACAAGTTAAATATCCCAGAAAGCGAAAAATGGATAAAGAAGTTGTGGTACGTACGTACAATGGAATATCACTCACCAATGAAATCTATGTCATCTGGCCCGTCGTGGCATAATGAGTGGATTCAGGTACGATGATTCTAAGTGAAATAAGTCACACAGAAAATGAAACATCATAAGATATCACTAATACACCGAATGAAATCTTGGTTACACATGAATTGAATTACAAAACAGAACAGGGTCTCAAATTTAGAAAACCAACTTATGTTTGCGTAAGGGGAAAGGTGAGTTGGGGTTCTGCATAAAACCAGAGATAGAAATTAGCACATGTACCATTCCATATATCAAATACATAATAGTCAAGACCTACCCCTTGCTCAACGAAATGGGCTAAACACCCTATATTCAACGCCTAGGAATACACCTGACTAGTAAGAATCTTCAAACCCATGGATTTATATGTCTCCATAAAAGAATCAAGCGTGTGTACACCTGCATGAAGGCAGCAGAGAAAATCCGATAAATCCTATTATCAAAATGAATTACAAAAACAAAACACAATGACAGTGAAATAGAGAGCAATTCTTAAATAATTCATTCAGGGCTTCTGATGCAACCTGGATTTACCTCATCTAAACCCAGAGCTGAGAGAGACATAAGGTTGGACACTTCGGGCTGATAGCATTGGTGAGGTTCGATGAGCAAATGCAGACCATTTGAAGTCATACTGCATGGTACCCATTCCATGGGTCCCAACTCTCCAGGTTTAAGTGATTCTTCCTTCAGCTAAAGCATGCATGGGAAACCCACAGTATGGTGCACCGTGTGACCGGGAAACGTTTTCAAATGCATCTTAGTTTTGTCCCCTTTTACTCGGGTTCACAATTCCAGACCCTTTACTAACACTCTCCCCACTTGGAGAGTCAGTGCCTTTAACCTCCTGTTTGGCACAGTTTGCAATTTCTGCGCAAGATGAACAGGAATAGGGAGAACCAATGAGAGACTAGCTGTAGGTGTCTGCACGGGCAAATTTAATGCTCATTTCCGACCAGGAAGAGGAATTAACCAAAGGCTCAGCATGCCGTGCCGGAACCAGATTAGGGCCTGAAGCAATCCTGCGTGTTTGCGGCCAGCTCACAAGAAAGCGATTTGAAGAAAGGAGCTCAGGGGCACTGTAATTCACAAACCTGCAAAGTTATAAATGACAGCTATCGTCCAAAAATATATTGAAGGAAGGCTGCGAAGAGGACTTGAAAGCGGGGCAGAATTGCAGGAAAGCGGTTTCAGGGAGTAGAGTGGAATTGCATTTAAAGCATAGGAAAAGAGGCAGAATGTCGACAATGATGCACGTGGCCAAAAAGGGCGTATGCGTTTTTTCCTGAATATATTCAGGAAAAAACGCATATGCACTTTTTGAACAACCAAGCAAGCATGTTAGAGAAATTTGCACTACAATGAAGTCTCACTGCCCCCCAATCAAAAGGGCCATCTGAAAAAAGTGTAAAATCCAAAAAGGCAGCACAGGCCATGGAGAACAGGGAGCCATGTTATGCTGATGGGTGGGATGTAAATTGCCAACAGCCACCCTGGAGAAGTGTATGGTGTTTCCTGAAACACCTAAAAAACAAAGCAACGGAGCCTACGGTACTTCCACTTATGGTCCTATAGCTTAGGGAAATTAAAATCAAAAACACACAGCCGCCCCAATGTTTCAGACGGCTGTGTTTACAAGAACATCTTCTACGGTACAAGTTAAATATCCCAGAAAGCGAAAAATGGATAAAGAAGTTGTGGTACGTACGTACAATGGAATATCACTCACCAATGAAATCTATATCATCAGGCCCGTCGTGGTATAATGATTGAATTCAGGTACAATGATTCTAAGTGAAATAAGTCACACAGAAAATGAAACATCATAAGATATCACTAATACACGGAATGTAATCTTGGCTACACATGAACTGAATTACAAAACAGAACAGGGTCTCAAATTTAGAAAACCAACTTATGTTTGCTTAAGGGGAAAGGTCAGTTGGGTGCTGCATAAAACCAGAGATAGAAATTAGCACAGATACCATTCCATAAGTCAAATATGTGATAGTCAAGTCCTACCACTTGCTCAACGAAATGGGCTAAACACCCTATATTCAACGCCTAGGAATACACCTGACTAGTAAAATCTTCAAACCCATGGATTTATATGTCTCCATAAGAGAATCAAGCGTGTGTACAGTTGCATGAAGGCAGCAGAGAAAATCCGATAAATCCTATTATCAAAATGAATTACAAAAACAAAACACAATGACAGTGAAATAGAGAACAATTCTTAAATAATTCATTCAGGGCTTGTGATGCAACCTGGATTTACCTCATCTAAACCCAGAGCTGAGAGAGACATAAGGTTGGACACTTCGGGCTGATAGCATTGGTGAGGTTCGATGAGCAAATGCAGACCATTTGAAGTCATACTGCATGGTACCCATTCCATGGGTCCCAACTCTCCAGGTTTAAGTGATTCTTCCTTCAGCTAAAGCATGCATGGGAAACCCACAGTATGGTGCACCGTGTGACCGGGAAACGTTTTCAAATGCATCTCAGTTTTGTCCCCTTTTACTCGGGTTCACAATTCCAGACCCTTTACTAACACTCTCCCCACTTGGAGAGTCAGTGCCTTTAACCTCCTGTTTGGCACAGTTTGCAATTTCTGCGCAAGATGAACAGGAATAGGGAGAAGCAATGAGAGACTAGCTGTAGGTGTCTGCACGGGCAAATTTAATGCTCATTTCCGACCAGGAAGAGGAATTAACCAAAGGCTCAGCATGCCGTGCCGGAACCAGATTAGGGCCTGAAGCAATCCTGCGGGTTTGCGGCCAGGTCACAAGAAAGCGATTTGAAGAAAGGAGCTCAGGGGCACTGTAATTCACAAACCTGCAGAGTTATAAATGACAGCTATCGTCCAAAAATATATTGAAGGAAGGCTGCGAAGAGGACTTGAAAGCGGGGCAGAATTGCAGGAAAGCGGTTTCAGGGAGTAGAGTGGAATTGCATTTAAAGCATAGGAAAAGAGGCAGAACGTCCACAATGTTGCACGTGGCGAGAAAGGGCGTATGCGTTTTTTCCTGAATATATTCAGGAAAAAACGCATATGCACTTTTTGAACAACCAAGCAAGCATGTTAGAGAAATCGGCACTACAATGAAGTCTCACTGGCCCCCAATCAAAAGGGCCATCTGAAAAAAGTGTAAAATCCAAAAAGGCAGCACAGGCCATGGAGAACAGGGAGCCATGTTATGCTGATGGGTGGGATGTAAATTGCCAACAGCCACCCTGGAGAAGTGTATGGTGTTTCCTGAAACACCTAAAACACAAAGCAACGGAGCCTACGGTACTTCCACTTATGGTCCTATAGCTTAGGGAAATTAAAATCAAAAACACACAGCCGCCCCAATGTTTCAGACGGCTCTGTTTACAAGAACATCTTCTACGGTACAAGTTAAATATCCCAGAAAGCGAAAAATGGATAAAGAAGTTGTGGTACGTACGTACAATGGAATATCACTCACCAATGAAATCTATATCATCAGGCCCATCGTGGTATAATGACTGAATTCAGGTACAATGATTCTAAGTGAAATAAGTCACACAGAAAATGAAACATCATAAGATATCACTAATACACGGAATGTAATCTTGGCTACACATGAACTGAATTACGAAACAGAACAGGGTCTCAAATTTAGAAAACCAACTTATGTTTGCTTAAGGGGAAAGGTCAGTTGGGTGCTGCATAAAACCAGAGATAGAAATTAGCACAGATACCATTCCATAAGTCAAATATGTAATAGTCAAGTCCTACCACTTGCTCAACGAAATGGGCTAAACACCCTATATTCAACACCTAGGAATACACCTGACTAGTAAAATCTTCAAACCCATGGATTTATATGTCTCCATAAGAGAATCAAGCGTGTGTACAGTTGCATGAAGGCAGCAGAGAAAATCCGATAAATCCTATTATCAAAATGAATTACAAAAACAAAACACAATGACAGTGAAATAGAGAACAATTCTTAAATAATTCATTCAGGGCTTGTGATGCAACCTGGATTTACCTCATCTAAACCCAGAGCTGAGAGAGACATAAGTTTGGACACTTCGGGCTGATAGCATTGGTGAGGTTCGATGAGCAAATGCAGACCATTTGAAGTCATACTGCATGGTACCCATTCCATGGGTCCCAACTCTCCAGGTTTAAGTGATTCTTCCTTCAGCTAAATCATGCATGGGAAACCCACAGTATGGTGCACCGTGTGACTGGGAAGCATTTTCAAATGCATCTCAGTTTTCGTCCCCTTTTACTCGGGTTCACCATTCCAAACCCTTTACTAACACTCTCCCCACTTGGAGAGTCAGTGCCTTTAACCTCCTGTTTGGCACAGTTTGCAATTTCTGCGCAAGATGAACAGGAATAGGGAGAACCAATGAGAGAGTAGCTGTAGGTTTCTGCACGGGCAAATTTAATTCTCATTTCCCACCAGGAAGAGGAATTAACCAAAGGCTCAGCATGAGGTGCCGGAAACAGATTAGGGCCTGAAGCAATCCTGCGGGTTTGCGGCCAGCTCACAAGAAAGCGATTTGAAGAAAGGAGCTCAGGGGCACTGTAATTCACAAACCTGCAGAGTTATAAATGACAGCTATCGTCCAAAAATATATTGAAGGAAGGCTGCGAAGAGGACTTGAAAGCGGGGCAGAATTGCAGGAAAACGATTTCAGGGGGTAGACTGGAATTGCATTTAAAGGATAGGTAAAGAGGCAGAAGGTCGACAATGATGCACTTGGCCAAAAAGGGCGTATGCGTTTACGCCCTTTTTGGCCAACCAAGCAAGCATGTTAAAGAAATCTGCACTACAATGAAGTCTCACTGCCCCCAGGTCAATAGGGCCATCTGAAAAAAGTGTAAAATCCAGAAATGCAGCACAGGCCATGGAGAACAGGGAGCCTTGTTATGCTGATGGGTGGGATGTAAATTGCCAACAGCCACTCTGGAGAAGTGTATGGTGTTTCCTGAAACACCTAAAAAACAAAGCAACGGAGCCTATGGCACTTCCACTTATGGTCCTATAGCTTAGGGAAATTAAAATCAAAAACACACAGCCACCCCAAAGTTTCAGACGGCTCTGTTTACAAGAACCTCGTCTACGGTACAGGTTAAATATCCCAGAAAGCAAAAAATGGATAAAGAAATTGTGGTACGTACGTACAATGGAATATCACTCACCAATGAAATCTATGTCATCTGGCCCGTCGTGGCATAATGAGTGGATTCAGGTACGATGATTCTAAGTGAAATAAGTCACACAGAAAATGAAACATCATAAGGTGTCACTAATACACGGAATGTAATCTTGGCTACACATGAACTGAATTACAAAACAGAACAGGGTCTCAAATTTAGAAAACCAACTTATGTTTGCCTAAGGGGAAAGGTGAGTTGGGGTGCTGCATAACACCAGAGATAGAAATTAGCACAGATACCATTCCATATGTCAAATACGTAATAGTCAAGACATACCCCTTGTTCAACGAAATGGGCTAAACACCCTATATTCAACACCTAGGAATACACCTGTCTAGAAAGAACTTCAAACCCATGGATTTATATGTCTCCATAAGAGAATCAAGCATGTGTACAGCTGCATGAAGGCAGCAGAGAAAATCCGATAAATCCTATTATCAAAATGAATTACAAAAACAAAACAGAATGACAGTGAAATAGAGAGCAATTCTTAAATAATTCATTCAGGGCTTGTGATGCAACCTGGATTTACCTCAACTACACCCAGAGCTGAGTGAGACATAAGGTTGGACACATCGGGCTGATAGCATTGGTGAGGTTCGATGAGCAAATGCAGACCATTTGAAGTCATAATACATGGTACACATTCCATGGGTCCCAACTCTCCAGGTTTAAGCGATTCTTCCTTCAGCTAAAGCATGCATGGGAAACCCACAGTATGGTGCACCGTGTGACCGGGAAACGTTTTCAAATGCATCTCAGTTTTCGTCCCCTTTTACTCGGGTTCATAATTCCAGACCCTTTACTAACACTCTCCCCACTTGGAGAGTCAGTGCCTTTAACCTCCTGTTTGGCACAGTTTGCAATTTCTGCGCAAGATGAACAGGAATAGGGAGAACCAATGAGAGACTAGCTGTAGGTGTCTGCACGGGCAAATTTAACGCTCATTTCCAACCAGGAACAGGAATTAACCAAAGGCTCAGCATGCCGTGCTGGAACCAGATTAGGGCCTGAAGCAATCCTGCGTGTTTGCGGCCAGCTCACAAGAAAGCGATTTGAAGAAAGGAGCTCAGGGGCACTGTAATTCTCAAACCTGCAAAGTTATAAATGACAGCTATCGTCCAAAAATATATTGAAGGAAGGCTGCGAAGAGGACTTGAAATCGGGGCAGAATTGCAGGAAAGCGGTTTCAGGGAGTAGAGTGGAATTGCATTTAAAGCATAGGAAAAGAGGCAGAATGTCGACAATGATGCACTTGGCCAAAAAGGGCGTATGCGTTTTTTCCTGAATATATTCAGGAAAAAACGCATATGCACTTTTTGAACAACCAAGCAAGCATGTTAGAGAAATCTGCACTACAATGAAGTCTCACTGCCCCCCAATCAAAAGGGCCATCTGAAAAAAGTGTAAAATCCAAAAAGGCAGCACAGGCCATGGAGAACAGGGAGCCATGTTATGCTGATGGGTGGGATGTAAATTGCCAACAGCCACCCTGGAGAAGTGTATGGTGTTTCCTGAAACACCTAAAAAACAAAGCAACGGAGCCTACGGTACTTCCACTTACGGTCCTATAGCTTAGGGAAATTAAAATCAAAAACACACAGCCGCCCCAATGTTTCAGACGGCTCTGTTTACAAGAACATCTTCTACGGTACAAGTTAAATATCCCAGAAAGCGAAAAATGGATAAAGAAGTTGTGGTACGTACGTACAATGGAATATCACTCACCAATGAAATCTATATCATCAGGCCCGTCGTGGTATAATGATTGAATTCAGGTACAATGATTCTAAGTGAAATAAGTCACACAGAAAATGAAACATCATAAGATATCACTAATACACGGAATGTAATCTTGGCTACACATGAACTGAATTACAAAACAGAACAGGGTCTCAAATTTAGAAAACCAACTTATGTTTGCTTAAGGGGAAAGGTCAGTTGGGTGCTGCATAAAACCAGAGATAGAAATTAGCACAGATACCATTCCATAAGTCAAATATGTAATAGTCAAGTCCTACCACTTGCTCAACGAAATGGGCTAAACACCCTATATTCAACGCCTAGGAATACACCTGACTAGTAAAATCTTCAAACCCATGGATTTATATGTCTCCATAAGAGAATCAAGCGTGTGTACAGTTGCATGAAGGCAGCAGAGAAAATCCGATAAATCCTATTATCAAAATGAATTACAAAAACAAAACACAATGACAGTGAAATAGAGAACAATTCTTAAATAATTCATTCAGGGCTTGTGATGCAACCTGGATTTACCTCATCTAAACCCAGAGCTGAGAGAGACATAAGGTTGGACACTTCGGGCTGATAGCATTGGTGAGGTTCGATGAGCAAATGCAGACCATTTGAAGTCATACTGCATGGTACCCATTCCATGGGTCCCAACTCTCCAGGTTTAAGTGATTCTTCCTTCAGCTAAAGCATGCATGGGAAACCCACAGTATGGTGCACCGTGTGACCGGGAAACGTTTTCAAATGCATCTCAGTTTTGTCCCCTTTTACTCGGGTTCACAATTCCAGACCCTTTACTAACACTCTCCCCACTTGGAGAGTCAGTGCCTTTAACCTCCTGTTTGGCACAGTTTGGAAATTCTGCGCAAGATGAACAGGAATAGGGAGAACCAATGAGAGACTAGCTGTAGGTGCCTGCACGGGCAAATTTAACGCTCATTTCCAACCAGGAAGAGGAATTAACCAAAGGCTCAGAATGCCGTGCCGGAACCAGATTATGACCTGAAGCAATCCTGCGGGTTTGCGGCCAGCTCACAAGAAAGCGATTTGAAGAATGGAGCTCAGGGGCACTGTAATTCACAAACCTGCAGAGTTATAAATGACAGCTATCGTCCAAAAATATATTGAAGGAAGGCTGCGAAGAGGACTTGAAAGCGGGGCAGAATTGCAGGAAAACGATTTCAGGGGGTAGACTGGAATTGCATTTAAAGCATAGGAAAAGAGGCAGAACGTCGACAATGATGCACTTGGCCAAAAAGGGTGTATGCGTTTTTTCCTGAATATATTCAGGAAAAAACGCATACGCACTTTTTGGCCAACCAAGCAAGTATGTTAAAGAAATCTGCACTACAATGAAGTCTCACTGCCCCCCGGTCAAAAGGGCCATCTGAAAAAAGTGTAAAATCCAGAAAGGCAGCACAGGCCATGGAGAACAGGGAGCCTTGTTATGCTGATGGGTGGGATGTAAATTGCCAACAGCCACTCTGGAGAAGTGTATGGTGTTTCCTGAAACACCTAAAAAACAAAGCAACGGAGCCTACGGCACTTCAACTTATGGTCCTATAGCTTAGGGAAATTAAAATCAAAAACACACAGCCACCCCAAAGTTTCAGACGGCTCTGTTTACAAGAACCACCTCTACGGTACAAGTTAAATATCCCAGAAAGCGAAAAATGGATAAAGAAGTTGTGGTACGTACGTACAACGGAATATCACTCACCAATGAAATCTATATCATCTGGCCCGTCGTGGCATAATGAGTGGATTCAGGTACAATGATTCTAAGTGAAATAAGTCACACAGAAAATGAAACATCATAAGATATCACTAATACACGGAATGTAATCTTGGATACACATGAACTGAATTACAAAACAGAACAGGGTCTCAAATTTAGAAAACCAACTTATGTTTGCTTAAGGGGAAAGGTGAGTTGGGGTGCTGCATAAAACCAGAGATAGAAATTAGCACAGACACCATTCCATACGTCAAATATGTAATAGTCAAGATCTACAACTTGCTCAACGAAATGGGCTAAACACGCTATATTCAACGCCTAGGAATACACCTGACTATAAAGAATCTTCAAACCCATGGATTTATATGTCTCCATAAGAGAATCAAGCGTGTGTACAGCTGCATGAAGGCAGCAGAGAAAATCCGATAAATCCAATTATCAAAATTAATTACAAAAACAAAACACAATGACAGTGAAATAGAGAGCAATTCTTAAATAATTCATTCAGGGCTTGTGATGCAACCTGGATTTACCTCATCTACATCCAGAGCTGAGTGATACATAAGGTTGGACACTTCGGGCTGATAGCATTGGTGAGGTTCGATGAGCAAATGCAGACCATTTGAAGTCATACTGCATGGTACCCATTCCATGGGTCCCAACTCTCCAGGTTTAAGCGATTCTTCCTTCAGCTATAACATGCATGGGAACCCACAGTATGGTGCACCGTGTGACCGGGAAACGTTTTCAAATGCATCTCAGTTTTTGTCCCCTTTTACTCGGGTTCACAATTCCAGAACCTTTACAAACACTCTCCCCACTTGGAGAGTCAGTGCCTTTAACCTGCTGTTTGACACAGTTTGCAGTTTCTGCGCAAGATGAACAGGAATAGGGAGAACCAATGAGAGACTAGTTGTAGGTGTCTGCACGGGCAAATTTAACGCTCATTTCCAACCAGGAAGAGGAATTAACCAAACGCTCAGCATGCCGTTTCGGAACCAGATTAGGGCCTGAAGCAATCCTGCGAGTTTGCGGCCAGCTCACAAGAAAGCGATTTGAAGAAAGGAGCTCAGTGGCACTGTAATTCACAAACCTGCAGAGTTATAAATGACAGCTATCGCCCAAAAATATATTGAAGGAATGCTGCGAAGAGGACTTGAAAGCGGGGCAGAATTCCAGGAAATCGATTTCAGGGGGTAGACTGGAATTGCATTTTAAGTATAGGAAAAGAGGGAGAACGTCGACAATGATGCACTTGGCCAAAAAGGGCGTATGCGTTTTTTCCTGAATATATTCAGGAAAAAACGCATACGCCCTTTTTGGCCAAACAAGCAAGCATGTTAAAGAAATCTGCACTACAATGAAGTCTCACTGTCCACCGGTCAAAAGGGCCATCTGAAAAAAGTGTAAAATCCAGAAATGCAGCCCAGGCCATGGAGAACAGGGAGCCTTGTTATGCTGATGGGTGGGATGTAAATTGCCAAGAGCCACTCTGGAGAAGTGTATGGTGTTTCCTGAAACACCTAAAAAACAAAGCAACGGAGCCTAAGGCACTTCCACTTATGGTCCTATAGCTTAGGGACATTAAAATCAAAAACACACAGCCACCCCAAAGTTTCAGACGGCTCTGTTTACAAGAACCTCGTCTACGGTACAAGTTAAATATCCCAGAAAGCGAAAAATGGATAAAGAAGTTGTGGTACGTACGTACAATGGAATATCACTCACCAATGAAATCTATATCATCTGGCCCGTCGTGGCATAATTAGTGGATTCAGGTACAATGATTCTAAGTGAAATAAGTCACACAGAAAATGAAACATCATAAGATATCACTAATACACGGAATGTAACCTTGGCTACACATGAACTGAATTACAAAACAGAACAGGGTCTCAAATTTAGAAAAGCAACTTATGTTTGCTTAAGGGGAAAGGTGAGTTGGGGTGCTGCATAAAACCAGAGATAGAAATTAGCACAGATACCATTCCATACGTCAAATATGTAACAGGCAAGACCTACACCTTGCTCAACGAAATGGGCTAAACACCCTATATTCAACGCCTAGGAATACACCTGAGTAGAAAGAATATTCAAACCCATGGATTTATATGTCTCCATAAGAAAATCAAGCGTGTGTACAGCTGCATGAATGCAGCAGAGAAAATCCGATAAATCCCATTATCAAAATGAATTTCAAAAACAAAACACAATGACAGTGAAATAGAGAGCAATTCTTAAATAATTCATTCAGGGCTTGTGATGCAACCTGGATTTACCTCATCTACACCGAGCTGAGTGAGACATAAGGTTGGACACTTCGGGCTGATAGCATTGTTGAGGTTCGATGAGCAAATGCAGACCATTTGAAGTCATAATACATGGTACACATTCGATGGGTCCCAACTCTCCAGGTTTAAGCGATTCTACCTTCAGCTAAAGCATGCATGGGAATCCCACAGTATGGTGCACCGTGTGACCGGGAAACATTTGCAAATGCATCTCAGATTTTGTCCCCTTTTACTCGGGTTCACAATTCCAGACCCTTTACTAACACTCTCCCCACTTGGAGAGTCAGTGCCTTTAACCTCCTGTTTGGCACAGTTTGCAATTTCTGCGCAAGATGAACAGCAATAGGGAGAACCAATGAGAGAGTAGCTGTAGGTGTCTGCACGGGCAAATTTAACGCTCATTTCCCACCAGGAAGAGGAATTAACCAAAGGCTCAGCATGCCATGCCAGAACAAGATTAGGGCCTGAAGCAATCCTTCGGGTTTGCGGCCAGCTCACAAGAAAGCGATTTGAAGAAAGGAGCTCAGGTGCACTGTAATTCACAAACATGCAGAGTTATAAATGACAGCTATCGTCCAAAAATATATTGAAGGAAGGCTGTGAAGAGGACTTGAAAGCGGGGCAGAATTGCAGGAAAACGATTTCAGGGGGTAGACTGGAATTGCATTTAAAGCATAGGAAAAGAGGCAGAATGTCGACAATGATGCACTTGGCCAAAAAGTGCGTATGCGTTTTTTCCTGAATATATTCAGGAAAAAACGCATATGCAGTTTTTGGCCAACCAAGCAAGCATGTTAAAGAAATCTGCACTACAATGAAGTCTCACTGCCCCCCAGTCAAAAGGGCCATCTGAAAAAAGTGTAAAATCCAGAAATGCAGCCCAGGCCATGGAGAACAGGGAGCCTTGTTATGCTGATGGGTGGGATGTGAATTGCCAAGAGCCACTCTGCACAAGTGTATGGTGTTTCCTGAAACACCTAAAAAACAAAGCAACGGAGCCTCCGGCACTTCCACTTATGGTCCTATAGCTTAGGGAATTTAAATTCAAAAACACACAGCCACCCCAATGTTTCAGACGGCTCTGTTTACAAGAAGCTCGTCTACGGTACAAGTTAAATATCCCAGAAAGCGAAAAATGGATAAAGAAGTTGTGGTACGTACGTACAATGGAATATCACTCACCAATGAAATCTATGTCATCTGGCCCATCGTGGCATAATGCGTGGATTCAGGTACGATGATTCTAAGTGAAATAAGTCACACAGAAAATGAAACATCATAAGATATCAATAATACACAGAATGTAATCTTGGCTACACATGAACTGAATTACAAAACAGAACAGGGTCTAAATTTAGAAAACCAACTTATGTTTGCTTAAGGGAAAAGGTGAGTTGGGGTGCTGCATAAAACCAGAGATGGAAATTAGCACAGATACCATTCCATACGTCAAATATGTAATAGTCAAGACCTACCCCTTGCTCAACGAAATGAGCTAGACACCCTATATTCAACGCCTAGGAATACAACTTACTAGAAAGAATTTTCAAACCCATGGATTTATATGTCTCCAAAAGAGAATCAACCGTGTGTACAGCTACATGAAGGCAGCAGAGACAATCCGATAAATCCCATTATCAAAACGAATTACAAAAACAAAACACAATGACAGTGAAATAGAGAGCAATTCTTAATAATTCATTCAGGGCTTGTGATGCAACCTGGATTTACCTCATCTACACCCAGAGCTGAGTGAGACATAAGGTTGGACACTTCGGGCTGATAGCATTGGTGAGGTTCGATGAGCAAATGCAGACCATTTGAAGTCATACTGCATGGTACCCATTCCATGGGTCCCAACTCTCCAGGTTTAAGCGATTCTTCATTCAGCTACAGCATGCATGGGAAACCCACAGTATGCTGCACAGTGTGACCGGGAAACGTTTTCAAATGCATCTCAGTTTTGTCCTCTTTTACTCGGGTTCACAATTCCAGACCCTTTATTAACACTCTCCCCACTTGTAGAATCAGTGCCTTTAACCTCCTGTTTGTCACAGTTTGCAATTTCTGCGCAAGATGAACAGGAATAGGGAGAACCAATGAGAGACTAGCTGTAGGTGTCTGCACGGGCAAATTTAACACTCATTTCCCACCAGGAAGAGGAATTAACCAAAGGCTCAGCATGCCGTGCCGGAACCAGATTAGGGCCTGAAGCAATCCTGCGGGTTTGGGGCCAGCTCACAAGAAAGCGATTTGAAGAAAGGAGCTCAGGTGCACTGTAATTCACAAACCTGCAGAGTTATAAATGACAGCTATCGTCTAAAAATATATTGAAGGTAGTCTGCGAAGAGGGCTTGAATGCGGGGCAGAATTGCAGGAAAACGATTTCAGGGGGTAGACTGGAATTGCATTTTAAGTATAGGAAAAGAGGGAGAACGTCGACAATGATGCACTTGGCCAAAAAGGGCGTATGCGTTTTTTCCTGAATATATTCAGGAAAAAACGCATACGCCCTTTTTGGCCAAACAAGCAAGCATGTTAAAGAAATCTGCACTACAATGAAGTCTCACTGTCCACCGGTCAAAAGGGCCATCTGAAAAATATGTAAAATCCAGGAATACAGCACAGGCCATGGAGAACAGGGAGCCTTGTTATGCTGATGGGTGGGATGTAAATTGCCAACAGCCACTCTGGAGAATTGTATGGTGCTTCCTGAACCACCTATAAAACAAAGCAACGGAGCCTATGGCACTTCCACTTATGTTCCTATAGTTTACGGAAATTAAAATCAAAAACACACAGCCACCCCAAAGTTTCAGACGGCTCTGTTTACAAGAACCTCGTCTACGGTACAAGTTAAATATCCCAGAAAGCGAAAAATGGATAAAGAAGTTGTGGTACGTACGTACAATGGAATATAACTCACCAATGAAATCTATGTCATCTGGCCGGTCGTGGCATAATGAGTGGATTCAGGTACGATGATTCTAAGTGAAATAAGTCACACAGAAAATGAAACATCATAAGATATCACTAATACACCGAATGTAATCTTGGCTACACATGAACTGAATTACAAAACAGAACAGGGTCTCAAATTTAGAAAACCAACTTATGTTTGCATAAGGGGAAAGGTGAGTTGGGGTGCTGCATAAAACCAGAGTTAGAAATTAGCACAGATACCATTCCATATGTCAAATACGTAATAGTCAAGACCTACACCTTGCTCAACGAAATGGGCTAAACACCCTATATTCAACGCCTAGGAATACAACTGACTAGTAAGAATCTTCAAACCCATGGATTTATATGTCACCATAAGAGAATCAAGCGTGTGTACAGCTGCATGAAGGCAGCACAGAAAATCCGATAAATCCTATTATCAAAATGAATTACAAAAACAAAACACAATGACAGTGAAATAGAGAGCAATTCTTAAATAATTCATTCAGGGCTTGTGATGCAACCTGGATTTACCTCATCAAATCCAGAGCTGAGTGAGACTTAAGGTTGGACACTTCGGGCTGATAGCATTGGTGAGGTTCGATGAGCAAATGCAGACCATTTGAAGTCATACTGCATGGTACACATTCCATGGGTCCCAACTCTCCAGGTTTAAGTGATTCTTCCTTCAGCTAAAGCATGCATGGGAAACCCACAGTATGGTGCACCATGTGACCGGGAAACGTTTTCAAATGCATCTCAGTTTTTGTCCCCTTTTACTCGGGTTCACAATTCCAGACCCTTTACTAACACTCTCCCCACTTGGAGAGTCAGTGCCTTTAACCTCCTGTTTGGCACAGTTTGCAATTTCTGCGCAAGATGAACAGGAATAGGGAGAACCAATGAGAGACTAGCTGTAGGTGTCTTCATGGGCAAATTTAACGCTCATTTCCAACCAGGAAAAGGAATTAACCAAAGGCTCAGCATGCCGTGCCGGAACCAGATTAGGGCCTAAAGCAATCCTGTGGGTTAGCGGCCAGCTCACAAGAAAGAGATTTGAAGAAAGGAGCTCAGGGGCACTGTAATTCACAAACCTGCCGAGTTATAAATGACAGCTATCGTCCAAAAATATATTGAAGGAAGGCTGCGAAGAGGACTTGAAAGCGAGGCAGAATTGCAGGAAAACGATTTCAGGGGGTAGACTGGAATTGCATTTAAAGCATAGGAAAAGAGGCAGAACGTCGACAATGATGCACTTGGCCAAAAAGGGCGTATGCGTTTTTTCCTGAATATATTCAGGAAAAAACGCATACGCACTTTTTCGCCAACCAAGCAAGCATGTTAAAGAAATCTGCACTACAATGAAGTCTCACTGCCCCCCGGTCAAAAGGGCCATCTGAAAAAAGTGTAAAATCCAGAAATGCAGCACAGGCCATGGAGAACAGGGAGCCTTGTTATGCTGATGGGTGAGATGAAAATTGCCAAGAGCCACTCTGGAGAAGTGTATGGTGTTTCCTGAAACACCTAAAAAACAAAGCAACGGAGCCTATGGCACTTCCACTTATGGTCCTATAGCTTAGGGAAATTAAAATCAAAAACACACAGCCACCCCAAAGTTTCAGACGGCTCTGTTTACGAGAACCTCGTCTACGGTACAAGTTAAATATCCCAGAAAGCGAAAAATGGATAAAGAAGTTGTGGTACGTACGTACAATGGAATATCACTCACCAATGAAATCTATGTCATCTGGCCCGTCGTGGCATAATGAGTGGATTCAGGTACGATGATTCTAAGTGAAATAAGTCACAAAGAAAATGAAATATCATAAGATATCACTAATACACCGAATGTAATCTTGGCTACACATGAACTGAATTACAAAACAGAACAGGGTCTCAAATTTAGAAAAGCAACTTATGTTTGCGTAAGGGGAAAGGTGAGTTGGGGTGCTGCATAAAACCAGAGTTAGAAATTAGCACAGATACCATTCCATATGTCAAATACGTAATAGTCAAGACATACCCCTTGCTCAACGAAATGGGCTAAACACCCTATATTCAACGCCTAGGAATACACCTGACTAGTAAGAATCTTCAAACCCATGGATTTATATGTCTCCATAAGAGAATCATGCGTGTGTACAGCTGCATGAAGGCAGCAGAGAAAATCTGATAAATCCCAATATCGAAATGAATTAAAAAACCAAACACAATGACAGTGAAATAGAGAGCAATTCTTAAATAATTCATTCAGGGCTTGTGATGCAACCTGGATTAACCTCATCTAAACCCAGAGCTGAGTGAGACATAAGGTTGGACACTTCGGGCTGATAGCATTGGTGAGGTTCGATGAGCAAATGCAGACCTTTTGAAGTCATACTGCATGGTACCCATTCCATGGGTCCCAACTCTCCAGGTTTAAGTGATTCTTCCTTCAGCTAAAGCATGCATGGGAAACCCACAGTATGGTGCACCATGTGACCGGGAAAAGTTTTCAAATGCATTTCAGTTTTTGTCCCCTTTTACTAGGGTTCACAATTCCAGACCCTTTACTAACACTCTCCCCGCTTGGAGAGTCAGTGCCTTTAACCTCCTGTTTGGCACAGTTTGCAATTTCTGCGCAAGATGAACAGGAATAGGGAGAACCAATGAGAGACTAGCTGTAGGTGTCTTCATGGGCAAATTTAACGCTCATTTCCAACCAGGAAAAGGAATTAACCAAAGGCTCAGCATGCCGTGCCGGAACCAGATTAGGGCCTAAGGCAATCCTGTGGGTTAGCGGCCAGCTCACAAGAAAGAGATTTGAAGAAAGGAGCTCAGGGGCACTGTAATTCACAAACCTGCCGAGTTATAAATGACAGCTATCGTCCAAAAATATATTGAAGGAAGGCTGCGAAGAGGACTTGAAAGCGAGGCAGAATTGCAGGAAAACGATTTCAGGGGGTAGACTGGAATTGCATTTAAAGCATAGGAAAAGAGGCAGAACGTCGACAATGATGCACTTGGCCAAAAAGGGCGTATGCGTTTTTTCCTGAATATATTCAGGAAAAAACGCATACGCACTTTTTCGCCAACCAAGCAACCATGTTAAAGAAATCTGCACTACAATGAAGTCTCACTGCCCCCCGGTCAAAAGGGCCATCTGAAAAAAGTGTAAAATCCAGAAATGCAGCACAGGCCATGGAGAACAGGGAGCCTTGTTATGCTGATGGGTGGGATGTAAATTGCCAAGAGCCACTCTGGAGAAGTGTATGGTGTTTCCTGAAACACCTAAAAAACAAAGCAACGGAGCCTATGGCACTTCCACTTATGGTCCTATAGCTTAGGGAAATTAAAATCAAAAACACACAGCCACCCCAAAGTTTCAGACGGCTCTGTTTACGAGAACCTCGTCTACGGTACAAGTTAAATATCCCAGAAAGCGAAAAATGGATAAAGAAGTTGTGGTACGTACGTACAATGGAATATCACTCACCAATGAAATCTATGTCATCTGGCCCGTCGTGGCATAATGAGTGGATTCAGGTACGATGATTCTAAGTGAAATAAGTCACAAAGAAAATGAAACATCATAAGATATCACTAATACACCGAATGTAATCTTGGCTACACATGAACTGAATTACAAAACAGAACAGGGTCTCAAATTTAGAAAACCAACTTATGTTTGCGTAAGGGGAAAGGTGAGTTGGGGTGCTGCATAAAACCAGAGTTAGAAATTAGCACAGGTACCATTCCATATGTCAAATACGTAATAGTCAAGACATACCCCTTGCTCAACGAAATGGGCTAAACACCCTATATTCAACGCCTAGGAATACACCTGACTAGTAAGAATCTTCAAACCCATGGATTTATATGTCTCCATAAGAGAATCATGCGTGTGTACAGCTGCATGAAGGCAGCAGAGAAAATCTGATAAATCCCAATATCGAAATGAATTAAAAAACCAAACACAATGACAGTGAAATAGAGAGCAATTCTTAAATAATTCATTCAGGGCTTGTGATGCAACCTGGATTTACCTCATCTAAACCCAGAGCTGAGTGAGACATAAGGTTGGACACTTCGGGCTGATAGCATTGGTGAGGTTCGATGAGCAAATGCAGACCCTTTGAAGTCATACTGCATGGTACCCATTCCATGGGTCCCAACTCTCCAGGTTTAAGTGATTCTTCCTTCAGATAAAGCATGCATGGGAAACCCACAGTATGGTGCACCATGTGACCGGGAAACGTTTTCAAATGCATTTCAGTTTTTGTCCCCTTTTACTCGGGTTCACAATTCCAGACCCTTTACTAACACTCTCCCCGCTTGGAGAGTCAGTGCCTTCAACCTCCTGTTTGGCACAGTTTGCAATTTCTGCGCAAGATGAACAGGAATAGGGAGAACCAATGAGAGACTAGCTGTAGGTGTCTGCACGGGCAAATTTAACGCTCATTTACCACCAGGAAGAGGAATTAACCAAAGGCTCAGCATGCCGAGCCGGAAAGAGATTAGGGCCTGAAGCAATCCTGCGGGTTTGCGGCCAGCTCACAAGAAAGCGATTTGAAGAAAGGAGCTCAGGGGCACTGTAATTCACAAACCTGCAGAGTTATAAATGACAGCTATCGTCCGAAAATATATTGAAGGAAGGCTGCGAAGAGGACTGGAAAGCAGGGCAGAATTGCAGGAAAACGATTTCAGGGGGTAGACTGGAATTGCATTTAAAGCATAGGAAAAGAGGCAGAACGTCGACAATGATGCACTTGGCCAAAAAGGGTGTATGCGTTTACGCCCTTTTTGGCCAACCAAGCAAGCATGTTAAAGAAATCTGCACTACAATGAAGTCTCACAGCCCCCCGGTCAAAAGGGCCATCTGAAAAAAGTGTAAAATCCAGAAATGCAGCACAGGCCATGGAGAACAGGGAGCCTTGTTATGCTGATGGGTGGGATGTAAATTGCCAACAGCCACTCTGGAGAAGTGTATGGTGTTTCCTGAAACACCTAAAAAACAAAGCAACGGAGCCTACGGCACTTCCACTTATGGTCCTATAGCTTAGGGAAATTAAAATCAAAAACACACAGCCACCCCAAAGTTTCAGACGGCTCTGTTTACAAGAACCTCGTCTACGGTACAAGTTAAATATCCCAGAAAGCGAAAAATGGATAAAGAAGTTGTGGTACGTACGTACAATGGAATATCACTCACCAATGAATTCTATGTCATCTGGCCCGTCGTGGAATAATGAGTGGAATCAGGTACGATGATTCTAATTGAAATAAATCACACAGAAAATGAAACATCATAAGATATCACTAATACACCGAATATAAACTTGGCTACACATGAATTGAATTACAAAACAGAACAGGGTCTCAAATTTTGAAAACCAACTTATGTTTGCGTAAGGGGAAATGTGAGTTTGGGTGCTGCATAAAACCAGAGTTAGAAATTAGCACAGATACCATTCCATATGTCAAATATGTAATAGTCAAGACCTACCCCTTGCTCAACCAAATGGGCTAAACACCCTATATTCAATGCCTAGGAGTACACCTGACTAGTAAGAATCTTCAAACGCATGGATTTATATGTCTCCATAAGAGAATCAAGCATGTGTACAGCTGCATGAAGGCAGCAGAGAAAATCTGATAAATCCCATTATCAAAATGAATTAAAAAACCAAACACAATGGCAGTGAAATAGAGAGCAATTCTTAAATAATTCATTCAGGGCTTGTGATGCAACCTGGATTTACCTCATCTAAACCCAGAGCTGAGTGAGACATAAGGTTGGACACTTCGGGCTGATAGCATTGGTGAGGTTCGATGAGCAAATGCAGACCATTTGAAATCATACTGCATGGTACCCATTCCATGGGTCCCAACTCTCCAGGTTTAAGTGATTTTCCCTTCAGCTAAAGCATGCATGGGAAACCCACAGTATGGTGCAACATGTGACCGGGAAACGTTTTCAAATGCATCTCAGTTTTGTCCCCTTTTACTCGGGTTCACAATTCCAGACCCTTTACTAACACTCTCCCCACTTGGAGAGTCAGTGCCTTTAACCTCCTGTTTGGCACAGTTTGCAATTTCTGCGCAAGATGAACAGGAATAGGGAGAACCAATGAGAGACTAGCTGTAGGTGTCTGCACGGGCAAATTTAACGCTCATTTCCAACCAGGAAGGGGAATAAACCAAAGGCTCAGCATGCCGTGCAGGAACCAGATTAGGGCCTGAAGCAATCCTGCGGGTTTGCGGCCAGCTCACAAGAAAGCGATTTGAAGAAAGGAGCTCAGGGACACTGTAATTCACAAACCTGCAGAGTTATAAATGACAGCTATCGTCCAAAAATATATTGAAGGAAGGCTGCGAAGAGGACTGGAAAGCGGGGCAGAATTGCAGGAAAACGATTTAAGGGGTAGACTGGAATTGCATTTAAAGCATAGGGAAAGAGGCAGAACGTCGACAATGATGCACTTGGCCAAAAAGTGCGTATGCGTTTTTTCCTGAATATATTCAGGAAAAAACGCATACGCCCTTTTTGGCCAACCAAGCAAGCATGTTAAAGAAATCTGCACTACAATGAAGTCTCACTGCCCCCCGGTCAAAAGGGCCATCTGAAAAAAGTGTAAAATCCAGAAATGCAGCACAGGCCATGGAGAACAGGGAGCCTTGTTATGCTGATGGGTGGGATGTAAATTGCCAACAGCCACTCTGGAGAAGTGTATGGTGCTTCCTGAAACACCTAAAAAACAAAGCAACGGAGCCTACGGCACTTCCACTTATGGTCCTATAGCTTAGGGAAATTAAAATCAAAAACACACAGCCACCCCAAAGTTTCAGACGGCTCTGTTTACAAGAACCTCGTCTACGGTACAAGTTAAATATCCCAGAAAGTGAAAAATGGATAAAGAAGTTGTGGTACGTACGTACAAAGGAATATCACTCACCAATGAAATCTATGTCATCTGGCCCGTCGTGGAATAATGAGTGGATTCAGGTACGATGATTCTAAGTGAAATAAGTCACACAGAAAATGAAACATCATAAGATGTCACTAATACACGGAATGTAATCTTGGCTACACATGAACTGAATTACAAAACAGAACAGGGTCTCAAATTTAGAAAACCAACTTATGTTTGCTTAAGGGGAAAGGTGAGTTGGGGTGCTGCAATAAACCAGAGATAGAAATTAGCACAGATACCATTCCATACGTCAAATATGTAGTAGTCAAGACCTACCCCTTGCTCAAACAAATGGGCTAAACACCCTATTTTCAACGTCTAGGAATACACCTGACTAGAAAGAATATTCAATCCCATGGATTTATATGTCTCCATAAGAGAACCAAGCGTGTACAGCTGCATGAAGGCAGCAGAAAAAATCCGATAAATCCCATTATCAAAATGAATTACAAAAACAAAACAGAATGAAAGTGAAATAGAGAGCAATTCTTAAATAATTCATTCAGGGCTTGTGATGCAACCTGGATTTACCTCATCTACACCCAGAGCTGAGAGAGTCATAAGGTTGGACACTTCAGGCTGATAGCATTTGTGAGGTTCGATGAGCAAATGCAGACCATTTGAAGTCATACTGCATGGTACCCATTCCATGGGTCCCAACTCTCCAGGTTTAAGCGATTCTTCTTTCAGCTAAAACAAGCATGGGAAACCCACAGTATGGTGCACCGTGTGACCGGGAAAGGTTTTCAAATGCATCTCAGTTTTCTTCCCCTTTTCCTCGGGTTCACAATTCCAGAACCTTTACTAACACTCTCCCCACTTGGAGAGTCAGTGCCTTTAACCTGCTGTTTGGCACAGTTTGCAATTTCTGCGCAAGATGAACAGGAATAGGGAGAACCAATGAGAGACTAGCTGTAGGTGTCTGCACGGGCTAATTTAACGCTCATTTCCCACCAGGAAGAGGAATTAACCAAAGGCTCAGCATGCCGAGCCGGAAAGAGATTAGGGCCTGAAGCAATCCTGCGGGTTTGCGGCCAGCTCACAAGAAAGCGATTTGAAGAAAGGAGCTCAGGGACACTGTAATTCACAAACCTGCAGAGTTATAAATGACAGCTATCGTCCGAAAATATATTGAAGGAAGGCTGCGAAGAGGACTGGAAAGCGGGGCAGAATTGCAGGAAAACGATTTCAGGGGGTAGACTGGAATTGCATTTAAAGCATAGGAAAAGTGGCAGAACGTCGACAATGATGCACTTGGCCAAAAAGGGCGTATACGTTTTTTCTTGAATATATTCAGGAAAAAACGCATACGCCCTTTTTGGCCAACCAAGCAAGCATGTTAAAGAAATCTGCACTACAATGAAGTCTCACTGCCCCCCGGTCAAAAGGGCCATCTGAAAAAAGTGTAAAATCCAGAAATGCAGCACAGGCCATGGAGAACAGGGAGCCTTGTTATGCTGATGGGTGGGATGTAAATTGCCAACAGCCACTCTGGAGAAGTGTATGGTGTTTCCTGAAACACCTAAAAAACAAAGCAACGGAGCCTACGGCACTTCCACTTATGGTCCTATAGCTTAGGGAAATTAAAATCAAAAACACACAGCCACCCCAAAGTTTCAGACGGCTCTGTTTACAAGAACCTCGTCTACGGTACAAGTTAAATATCCCAGAAAGCGAAAAATGGATAAAGAAGTTTTGGTACGTACGTACAATGGAATATCACTCACCAATGAAATCAATGTCATCTGGCGCGTCGTGGCATAATGAGTGGATTCAGGTACGATGATTCTAAGTGAAATAAGTCACACAGAAAATGAAATATCATAAGATATCACTAATACACCGAATGTAATCTTGGCTACACATGAACTGAATTACAAAACAGAACAGGGTCTCAAATTTAGAAAACCAACTTATGTTTGCGTAAGGGGAAAGGTGAGTTGGGGTGCTGCATAAAACCAGAGATAGAAATTAGCACAGATACGATTCCATACGTCAAATATGTAATAGTCAAGACCTACCCCTTGCTCAACGAAATGGACTAAACACCTTATATTCAACACCTAGGAATACACCTGACTAGTAAGAATCTTCAAACCCATGGATTTATATGTCTCCATAAGAGAATCAAGCGTGTGTACAGCTGCATGAAGGCAGCAGAGAAAATCCGATAAATATTATTATCAAAATGAATTACAAAAACAAAACACAATGACAGTGAAATAGAGAGCAATTCTTAAATAATTCATTCAGGGCTTGTGATGCAACCTGGATTGACCTCATCAAAACCCAGAGCTGAGTGAGACATAAGGTTGGACACTTCGGGCTGATAGCATTGGTGAGGTTCGATGAGCAAATGCAGACCATTTGAAGTCATACTACATGGTACCCATTCCATGGGTCCCAAGTCTCCAGGTTTAAGTGATTCTTCCTTCAGCTAAAGCATGCATGGGAAAGCCACAGTATGGTGCACCATGTGACCGGGAAACCTTTTCAAATGCATCTCAGTTTTTGTCCCCTTTTACTCGGGTTCACAATTCCAGACCCTTTACTAACACTCTCCCCACATGGAGAGTCAGTGCTTTTAAACTCCGGTTTGGCACAGTTTGCAATTTCTGCGCAAGATGAACAGGAATAGGGAGAACCAATGAGAGACTAGCTGTAGGTGTCTGCACGGGCAAATTTAACGCTCATTTCCAACCAGGAAGAGGAATTAACCAAAGGCTCAGCATGCTGTGCAGAAACCAGATTAGAGCCTGAAGCAATCTTGCGGGTTTGCGGCCAGCTCACAAAAAGCGATTTGAAGAAAGGAGCTCAGGGGCACTGTAATTCACAAACCTGCAGAGTTATAAATGACAGCTATCGTCCGAAAATATATTGAAGGAAGGCTGCGAAGAGGACTTGAAAGCGGGGCAGAATTGCAGGAAAACGATTTCAGGGGGTAGACTGGAATTGCATTTAAAGCATAGGAAAAGAGGCAGAACGTCGACAATGATGCACTTGGCCAAAAAGGGCGTATGCGTTTTTTCCTGAATATATTCAGGAAAAAACGCATACGCCCTTTTTGGCCAACCAAGCAAGCATGTTAAAGAAATCTGCACTACAATGAAGTCTCACTGCCCCCCGGTCAAAAGGGCCATCTGAAAAAAGTGTAAAATCCAGAAATGCAGCACAGGCCATGGAGAACAGGGAGCCTTGTTATGCTGATGGGTGGGATGTAAATTGCCAACAGCCACTCTGGAGAAGTGTATGGTGTTTCCTGAAACACCTAAAAAACAAAGCAACGGAGCCTACGGCACTTCCACTTATGGTCCTATAGTTTAGGGAAATTAAAATCAAAAACACACAGCCACCCCAAAGTTTCAGACGGCTCTGTTTACAAGAACCTCGTCTACGGTACAAGTTAAATATCCCAGAAAGCGAGAAATGGATAAAGAAGTTGTGGCACGTACGTACAATGGAATATCACTCACCAATGAAATCTATGTCATCTGGCCCGTCGTGGCATAATGAGTGGATTCAGGTACGATGATTCTAAGTGAAATAAGTCACACAGAAAATGAAACATCTTAAGATATCACTAATACACCGAATGTAATCTTGGCTACACATGAACTGAATTACAAAACAGAACAGGGTCTCAAATTTAGAAAACCAACTTATGTTTGCGTAAGGGGAAAGGTGAGTTGGGGTGCTGCATAAAACCAGAGTTAGAAATTAGCACAGATACCATTCCATATGTCAAATACGTAATAGTCAAGACCTACCCCTTGCTCAACGAAATGGGCTAAACACCCTATATTCAATGCCTATTAGTACACCTGACTAGTAAGAATATTCAAACCCACGGATTTATATGTCTCCATAAGAGAATCAAGCGTGTGTACAGCTGCATGAAGGCAGCAGAGAAAATCCGCTAAATCCTATTATCAAAATGAATTACAAAAACAAAACACAATGACAGTGAAATAGCGAGCAATTCTTAAATAATTCATTCAGGGCTTGTGATGCAACCTGGATTTAGCTCATCTAAACCCAGAGCTGAGTGAGACATAAGGTTGGACACTTCGGGCTGATAGCATTGGTGAGGTTCGATGAGCAAATGCAGACCATTTGAAGTCATACTGCATGGTACCCATTCCATGGGTCCCAACTCTCCAGGTTTAAGTGATTCTTCCTTCAGCTAAAGCATGCATGGGAAACCCACAGCATGGTGCACCATGTGACCGGGAAACGTTTTCAAATGCATCTCAGTTTTTGTCCCCTTTTACTCGGGTTCACAATTCCAGACCCTTTACTAACACTCTCCCCACTTGGAGAGTCAGTGCCTTTAACCTCCTGTTTGGCACAGTTTGCAATTTCTGCGCAAGATGAACAGGAATAGGGAGAACCAATGAGAGACTAGCTTTAGGTGTCTGCATGGGCAAATTTAACGCTCATTTCCAATCAGGAAAAGGAATTAACCAAAGGCTCAGCATGCCGTGCAGGAACCAGATTAGGGCCTGAAGCAATCCTGCGGGTTTGCGGCCAGCTCACAAGAAAGCGATTTGTAGAAAGGAGCTCAGGGGCACTGTAATTCACAAACCTGCAGAGTTATAAATGACAGCTTTCGTCCGAAAATATATTGAAGGAAGGCTGCGAAGAGGACTGGAAAGTGGGGCAGAATTGCAGGAAAACGATTTCAGGGGGTAGACTGGAATTGCATTTAAAGCATAGGAAAAGAGGCAGAACGTCGACAATGATGCACTTGGCCAAAAAGAGTGTATACGTTTTTTCCTGAATATATTCAAGAAAAAACGCATACGCCCTTTTTGGCCAACCAAGCAAGCATGTTAAAGAAATCTGCACTACAATGAAGTCTCACTGCCCCCCGGTCAAAAGGGCCATCTGAAAAAGTGTAAAATCCAGAAATTCAGCACAGTCCATGGAGAACAGGGAGCCTTGTTATGCTGATGGGTGGGATGTAAATTGCCAACAGCCACTCTGGAGAATTGTATGGTGTTTCCTGAAACACCTAAAAAACAAAGGAACGGAGCCTCCGGCACTTCCACTTATGGTCCTATAGCTTAGGGAAATTAAAATCAAAAACACACAGCCACCCCAAAGTTTCAGACGGCTCTGTTTACAAGAACCTCGTCTACGGTACAAGTTAAATATCCCAGGAAGCGAAAAATGGATAAAGAAGTTGTGGTACGTACGTACAATGGAATAGCACTCACCAATGAAAACTATGTCATCTGGCCCGTCGTGGCATAATGAGTGGATTCAGGTACGATGATTCTAAGTGAAATAACTCACACAGAAAATGAAAAATCATAAGATGTCACTAATACACGGAATGTAATCTTGGCTACACATGAACTGAATTACAAAACAGAACAGTGTCTCAAATTTAGAAAACCAACTTATGTTTGCTTAAGGGGAAAGGTGAGTTGGGGTGCTGCATAAAACCAGAGATAGAAATTAGCACAGATACCATTCCATACGTCAAATATGTAATAGTCAAGACCTACACCTTGCTCAACGAAATGGGCTAAACACCCTATATTCAACGCCTAGGAATACACCTGACTAGTAGTTATCTTCAAACCCATGGATTTATATGTCTCCATAAGAGAATCAAGCGTGTGTACAGCTGCATGAAGGCAGCAGAGAAAATCCGATAAATCCCATTATCAAACTGAATTACAAAAACAAAACAGAATGACAGTGAAATAGAGAGCAATTCTTAAATAATTCATTCAGGGCTTGTGATGCAACCTGGATTTACCTCATCTACACCCAGGGCTGAGAGAGACATAAGGTTGGACACTTCAGGCTGATAGCATTGGTGAGGTTCGATGAGCAAATGCAGACCATTTGAAGTCATACTGCATGGTACCCATTCCATGGGTCCCAACTCTCCAGGTTTAAGCGATTCTTCCTTCAGCTAAAACATGCATGGGAAATCCACAGTATGGTGCACCGTGTGACCGGGAAACGTTTTCAAATGCATCTCAGTTTTCGTCCCCTTTTACTCGGGTTCACAATTCCAGACCCTTTACTAACACTCTCCCCACTTGGAGAGTCAGTGCCTTTAACCTCCTGTTTGGCACAGTTTGCAATTTCTGCGCAAGATGAACAGGAATAGGGAGAACCAATGAGAGACTAGCTGTAGGTGTATGCACGGGCTAATTTAACGCTCATTTCCCACCAGGAAGAGGAATTAACCAAAGGCTCAGCATGCCGAGCCGGAAAGAGATTAGGGCCTGAAGCAATCCTGCGGGTTTGCGGCCAGCTCACAAGAAAGCGATTTGAAGAAAGGAGCTCAGGGGCACTGTAATTCACAAACCTGCAGAGTTATAAATGACAGCTATCGTCCGAAAATATATTGAAGGAAGGCTGCGAAGAGGACTGGAAAGCGGGGCAGAATTGCAGGAAAACGATTTCAGGGGGTAGACTGGAATTGCATTTAAAGCATAGGAAAAGAGGCAGAACGTCGACAATGATGCACTTGGCCAAAAAGGGCGTATGCGTTTTTTCCTGAATATATTCAGGAAAAAACGCATACGCCCTTTTTGGCCAACCAAGCAAGCATGTTAAAGAAATCTGCACTACAATGAAGTCTCACTGCCCCCCGGTCAAAAGGGCCATCTGAAAAAAGTGTAAAATCCAGAAATGCAGCACAGGCCATGGAGAACAGGGAGCCTTGTTATGCTGATGGGTGGGATGTAAATTGCCAACAGCCACTCTGGAGAAGTGTATGGTGTTTCCTGAAACACCTAAAAAACAAAGCAACGGAGCCTACGGCACTTCCACTTATGGTCCTATAGTTTAGGGAAATTAAAATCAAAAACACACAGCCACCCCAAAGTTTCAGACGGCTCTGTTTACAAGAACCTCGTCTACGGTACAAGTTAAATATCCCAGAAAGCGAGAAATGGATAAAGAAGTTGTGGCACGTACGTACAATGGAATATCACTCACCAATGAAATCTATGTCATCTGGCCCGTCGTGGCATAATGAGTGGATTCAGGTACGATGATTCTAAGTGAAATAAGTCACACAGAAAATGAAACATCTTAAGATATCACTAATACACCGAATGTAATCTTGGCTACACATGAACTGAATTACAAAACAGAACAGGGTCTCAAATTTAGAAAACCAACTTATGTTTGCGTAAGGGGAAAGGTGAGTTGGGGTGCTGCATAAAACCAGAGTTAGAAATTAGCACAGATACCATTCCATATGTCAAATACGTAATAGTCAAGACCTACCCCTTGCTCAACGAAATGGGCTAAACACCCTATATTCAATGCCTATTAGTACACCTGACTAGTAAGAATATTCAAACCCACGGATTTATATGTCTCCATAAGAGAATCAAGCGTGTGTACAGCTGCATGAAGGCAGCAGAGAAAATCCGCTAAATCCTATTATCAAAATGAATTACAAAAACAAAACACAATGACAGTGAAATAGCGAGCAATTCTTAAATAATTCATTCAGGGCTTGTGATGCAACCTGGATTTAGCTCATCTAAACCCAGAGCTGAGTGAGACATAAGGTTGGACACTTCGGGCTGATAGCATTGGTGAGGTTCGATGAGCAAATGCAGACCATTTGAAGTCATACTGCATGGTACCCATTCCATGGGTCCCAACTCTCCAGGTTTAAGTGATTCTTCCTTCAGCTAAAGCATGCATGGGAAACCCACAGCATGGTGCACCATGTGACCGGGAAACGTTTTCAAATGCATCTCAGTTTTTGTCCCCTTTTACTCGGGTTCACAATTCCAGACCCTTTACTAACACTCTCCCCACTTGGAGAGTCAGTGCCTTTAACCTCCTGTTTGGCACAGTTTGCAATTTCTGCGCAAGATGAACAGGAATAGGGAGAACCAATGAGAGACTAGCTTTAGGTGTCTGCATGGGCAAATGTAACGCTCATTTCCAATCAGGAAAAGGAATTAACCAAAGGCTCAGCATGCCGTGCAGGAACCAGATTAGGGCCTGAAGCAATCCTGCGGGTTTGCGGCCAGCTCACAAGAAAGCGATTTGTAGAAAGGAGCTCAGGGGCACTGTAATTCACAAACCTGCAGAGTTATAAATGACAGCTTTCGTCCGAAAATATATTGAAGGAAGGCTGCGAAGAGGACTGGAAAGCGGGGCAGAATTGCAGGAAAACGATTTCAGGGGGTAGACTGGAATTGCATTTAAAGCATAGGAAAAGAGGCAGAACGTCGACAATGATGCACTTGGCCAAAAAGAGTGTATACGTTTTTTCCTGAATATATTCAAGAAAAAACGCATACGCCCTTTTTGGCCAACCAAGCAAGCATGTTAAAGAAATCTGCACTACAATGAAGTCTCACTGCCCCCCGGTCAAAAGGGCCATCTGAAAAAGTGTAAAATCCAGAAATTCAGCACAGTCCATGGAGAACAGGGAGCCTTGTTATGCTGATGGGTGGGATGTAAATTGCCAACAGCCACTCTGGAGAATTGTATGGTGTTTCCTGAAACACCTAAAAAACAAAGGAACGGAGCCTCCGGCACTTCCACTTATGGTCCTATAGCTTAGGGAAATTAAAATCAAAAACACACAGCCACCCCAAAGTTTCAGACGGCTCTGTTTACAAGAACCTCGTCTACGGTACAAGTTAAATATCCCAGGAAGCGAAAAATGGATAAAGAAGTTGTGGTACGTACGTACAATGGAATAGCACTCACCAATGAAAACTATGTCATCTGGCCCGTCGTGGCATAATGAGTGGATTCAGGTACGATGATTCTAAGTGAAATAACTCACACAGAAAATGAAAAATCATAAGATGTCACTAATACACGGAATGTAATCTTGGCTACACATGAACTGAATTACAAAACAGAACAGTGTCTCAAATTTAGAAAACCAACTTATGTTTGCTTAAGGGGAAAGGTGAGTTGGGGTGCTGCATAAAACCAGAGATAGAAATTAGCACAGATACCATTCCATACGTCAAATATGTAATAGTCAAGACCTACACCTTGCTCAACGAAATGGGCTAAACACCCTATATTCAACGCCTAGGAATACACCTGACTAGTAGTTATCTTCAAACCCATGGATTTATATGTCTCCATAAGAGAATCAAGCGTGTGTACAGCTGCATGAAGGCAGCAGAGAAAATCCGATAAATCCCATTATCAAACTGAATTACAAAAACAAAACAGAATGACAGTGAAATAGAGAGCAATTCTTAAATAATTCATTCAGGGCTTGTGATGCAACCTGGATTTACCTCATCTACACCCAGGGCTGAGAGAGACATAAGGTTGGACACTTCAGGCTGATAGCATTGGTGAGGTTCGATGAGCAAATGCAGACCATTTGAAGTCATACTGCATGGTACCCATTCCATGGGTCCCAACTCTCCAGGTTTAAGCGATTCTTCCTTCAGCTAAAACATGCATGGGAAATCCACAGTATGGTGCACCGTGTGACCGGGAAACGTTTTCAAATGCATCTCAGTTTTCGTCCCCTTTTACTCGGGTTCACAATTCCAGACCCTTTACTAACACTCTCCCCACTTGGAGAGTCAGTGCCTTTAACCTCCTGTTTGGCACAGTTTGCAATTTCTGCGCAAGATGAACAGGAATAGGGAGAACCAATGAGAGACTAGCTGTAGGTGTATGCACGGGCTAATTTAACGCTCATTTCCCACCAGGAAGAGGAATTAACCAAAGGCTCAGCATGCCGAGCCGGAAAGAGATTAGGGCCTGAAGCAATCCTGCGGGTTTGCGGCCAGCTCACAAGAAAGCGATTTGAAGAAAGGAGCTCAGGGGCACTGTAATTCACAAACCTGCAGAGTTATAAATGACAGCTATCGTCCGAAAATATATTGAAGGAAGGCTGCGAAGAGGACTGGAAAGCGGGGCAGAATTGCAGGAAAACGATTTCAGGGGGTAGACTGGAATTGCATTTAAAGCATAGGAAAAGAGGCAGAACGTCGACAATGATGCACTTGGCCAAAAAGGGCGTATACGTTTTTTCCTGAATATATTCAGGAAAAAACGCATACGACCTTTTTGGCCAACCAAGCAAGCATGTTAAAGGAATCTGCACTACAATGAAGTCTCACTGCCCCCCGGTCAAAAGGGCCATCTGAAAAAAGTGTAAAATCCAGAAATGCAGCACAGGCCATGGAGAACAGGGAGCCTTGTTATGCTGATGGGTGGGATGTAAATTGCCAACAGCCACTCTGGAGAATTGTATGGTGTTTCCTGAAACACCTAAAAAACAAAGCAACGGAGCCTACGGCACTTCCACTTATGGTCCTATAGCTTAGGGAAATTAAAATCAAAAACACACAGCCACCCCAAAGTTTCAGACGGCTCTGTATACAAGAACCTCGTCTACGGTACAAGTTAAATATCCCAGAAAGCGAAAAATGGATAAAGAAGTTGTGGTACGTACGTACAATGGAATATCACTCACCAATGAATTCTATGTCATCTGGCCCGTCGTGGCATAATGAGTGGATTCAGGTACGATGATTCTAAGTGAAATAAGTCACACAGAAAATGAAATATCATAAGATATCACTAATACACCGAATGTAATCTTGGCTACACATGAACTGAATTACAAAACAGAACAGGGTCTCAAATTTAGAAAACCAACTTATGTTTGCATAAGGGGAAAGGTGAGTTGGGGTGCTGCATAAAACCAGAGATAGAAATTAGCACAGATACCATTCCATACGTCAAATATGTAATAGTCAAGACCTACCCCTTGCTCAACGAAATGGGCTAAACACCTTATATTCAACACCTAGGAATACACCTGACTAGTAAGAATCTTCAAACCCATGGATTTATATGTCTCCATAAGAGAATCAAGCATTTGTACAGCTGCATGAAGGCAGCAGAGAAAATCCGATAAATCCTATTATCAAAATGAATTACAAAAACAAAACACAATGACAGTGAAATAGAGAGCAATTCTTATATAATTCATTCAGGTCTTGTGATGCAACCTGGATTTACCTCATCTACACCCAGAGCTGTGTCAGACATAAGGTTGTACACTTCGGGCTGATAACATTGGTGAGGTTCGATGAGCAAATGCAGACCATTTGAAGTCATACTGCATGGTATCCATTCCATGGGTCCCAACTCTCCAGGTTTAAGCGATTCTTCCTTCAGATAAAGCATGCATGGGAAACCCACAGTATGGTGCACCATGTGACTGGGAAACGTTTTCAAATGCATCTGAGTTTTCGTCCCCTTTTACTCGGGTTCACAATTCCAGACCCTTTACTAACACTCTCCCCACTTGGAGAGTCAGTGCCTTTAACCTCCTGTTTGGCACAGTTTGCAATTTCTGCGCAAGATGAACAGGAATAGGGAGAACCAATGAGAGACTAGCTGTAGGTGTCTGCACGGGCAAATTTAACGCTCATTTCCAACCAGGAAGAGGAATTAACCAAAGGCTCAGCATGCCGTGCAGGAACCAGATTAGGGCCTGAAGCAATCCTGCGGTTTTGCGGCCAGTTCACAAGAAAGCGATTTGTAGAATGGAGCTCAGGGGCACTGTAATTCACAAACTTGCAGAGTTATAAATGACAGCTATCGTCCGAAAATATATTGAAGGAAGGCTGCAAAGAGGACTGGAAAGCGGGGCAGAATTGCAGGAAAACGATTTCAGGGGGTAGACTGGAATTGCATTTAAAGCATAGGAAAAGAGGCAGAACGTCGACAATGATGCACTTGGCCAAAAAGGGCGTACGCGTTTTTTCCTGAATATATTCAGGAAAAAACGCATATGCACTTTTTGGCCAACCAAGCAAGCATGTTAAAGAAATCTGCACTACAATGAAGTCTCACTGCCCCCCGGTCAAAATGGCCATCTGAAAAACGTGTAAAATCCAGAAATGCAGCACAGGCCATGGAGAACAGGGAGCCTTGTTATGCTGATGGGTGGGATGTAAATTGCCAACTGCCACTCTAGAGAAGTGTATGGTGTTTCCTGAAACACCAAAAAACAAAGCAACGGAGCCTACGGCACTTCCACTTATGGTCCTATAGCTTAGGGAAATTAAAATCAATAACACACAGCCACCCCAATGTTTCAGACGGCTCTGTTTACAAGAACCTCGTCTACGTACAAGTTAAATATCCCAGAAAGCGAAAAATGGATAAAGAAGTTGTGGTACGTACGTACAATGGAATATCACTCACCAATGAATTCTATGTCATCTGGCCCGTCGTGGCATAATGAGTGGATTCAGGTACGATGATTCTAAGTGAAGTAAGTCTCACAGAAAATGAAACATCATAAGATATCACTAATACACCGAATGTAAACTTGGCTACACATGAACTGAATTACAAAACAGAACAGGGTCTCAAATTTTGAAAACCAACTTATGTTTGCGTAAGGGGAAATGTGAGTTGGGGTGCTGCATAAAACCAGAGTTAGAAATTAGCACAGATACCATTCCATATGTCAAATATGTAATAGTCAAGACCTACACCTTGCTCAACGAAATGGGCTAAACACCATATATTCAATGCCTAGGAGTACACCTGACTAGTAAGAATATTCAAACCCATGGATTTATATGTCTCCATAAGAGAATCAAGCGTGTGTACAGCTGCATGAAGGCAGCAGAGAAAATCCGATAAATCGTATTATCAAAATGAATTACAAAAACAAAACACAATGACAGTGAAATAGCGAGCAATTCTTAAATAATTCATTCAGGGCTTGTGATGCAACCTGGATTTACCTCATCAAAACCCAGAGCTGAGTGAGACATAAGGTTGGACACTTCGGGCTGATAGCATTGGTGAGCTTCGATGAGCAAATGCAGACCATTTGAAGTCATACTGCATGGTACCCATTCCATGGGTCCCAACTCTCCAGGTTTAAGTGATTCTTCCTTCAGCTAAAGTATGCATGGGAAACCCACAGTATGGTGCACCATGTGACCGGGAAACGTTTTCAAATGCATCTCAGTTTTTGTCCCCTTTTACTCGGGTTCACAATTCCAGACCCTTTACTAACACTCTCCCCACTTGGAGAGTCAGTGCCTTTAGCCTCCTGTTTGTCACAGTTTGCAATTTCTGCGCAAGATGAACAGGAATAGGGAGAACCAATGAGAGACTAGCTGTAGGTGTCTGCACGGGCAAATTTAACGCTCATTTCCAACCAGGAAGAGGAATTAACCAAAGGCTCAGCATGCCGTGCAGGAACCAGATTAGGGCCTGAAGCAATCCTGCGGGTTTGCGGCCAGCTCACAAGAAAGCGATTTGTAGAAAGGAGCTCAGGGGCACTGTAATTCACAAACTTGCAGAGTTAAAAATGACAGCTATCGTCCGAAAATATATTGAAGGAAGGCTGCGAAGAGGACTGGAAAGCGGGGCAGAATTGCAGGAAAACGATTTCAGGGGGTAGACTGGAATTGCATTTAAAGCATAGGAAAAGAGGCAGAACGTCGACAATGATGCACTTGGCCAAAAAGGGCGTATACGTTTTTTCCTGAATATATTCAAGAAAAAACGCATACGCACTTTTTGGCCAACCAAGCAAGCATGTTAAAGAAATCTGCACTACAATGAAGTCTCACTGCCCCCCGGTCAAAAGGGCCATCTGAAAAAAGTGTAAAATCCAGAAATTCAGCACAGGCCATGGAGAACAGGGAGCCTTGTTATGCTGATGGGTGGGATGTGAATTGCCAACAGCCACTCTGGAGAATTGTATGGTGTTTCCTGAAACACCTAAAAAACAAAGCAACGGAGCCTACGGCACTTCCACTTATGGTCCTATAGCTTAGGGAAATTAAAATCAAAAACACACAGCCACCCCAAAGTTTCAGACGGCTCTGTTTACAAGTACCTCGTCTACGGTACAAGTTAAATATCCCAAAAAGCGAAAAATGGATAAAGAAGTTGTGGTACGTACGTACAATGGAATATCACTCACCAATGAATTCTATGTCATCTGGCCCGTCGTGGCATAATGAGTGGATTCAGGTACGATGATTCTAAGTGAAATAAGTCACACAGAAAATGAAACATCATAAGATATCACTAATACACCGAATGTAATCTTGGCTACACATGAACTGAATTACAAAACAGAACAGGGTCTCAAATTTTGAAAACCAACTTATGTTTGCATAAGGGGAATGGTGAGTTGGGGTGCTGCATAAAACCAGAGATAGAAATTAGCACAGATACCATTCCATACGTCAAATATGTAATAGTCAAGACCTACACCTTGCTCAACGAAATGGGCTAAACACCTTATATTCAACACCTAGGAATACACCTGACTAGTAAGAATCTTCAAACCCATGGATTTATATGTCTCCATAAGAGAATCAAGCGTTTGTACAGCTGCATGAAGGCAGCAGAGAAAATCCGATAAATCCTATTATCAAAATGAATTACAAAAACAAAACACAATGACAGTGAAATAGAGAGCAATTCTTATATAATTCATTCAGGTCTTGTGATGCAACCTGGATTTACCTCATCTACACCCAGAGCTGAGTGAGACATAAGGTTGTACACTTCGGGCTGATAACATTGGTGAGGTTCGATGAGCAAATGCAGACCATTTGAAGTCATACTGCATGGTATCCATTCCATGGGTCCCAACTCTCCAGGTTTAAGCGATTCTTCCTTCAGATAAAGCATGCATGGGAAACCCACAGTATGGTGCACCATGTAACTGGGAAACGTTTTCAAATGCATCTGAGTTTTCGTCCCCTTTTACTCGGGTTCACAATTCCAGACCCTTTACTAACACTCTCCCCACTTGGAGAGTCAGTGCCTTTAACCTCCTGTTTGGCACAGTTTGCAATTTCTGCGCAAGATGAACAGGAATAGGGAGAACCAATGAGAGACTAGCTGTAGGTGTCTGCACGGGCAAATTTAACGTTCATTTCCAACCAGGAAGAGGAATTAACCAAAGGCTCAGCATGCCGTGCAGGAACCAGATTAGGGCCTGAAGCAATCCTGCGGGTTTGCGGCCAGTTCACAAGAAAGCGATTTGTAGAATGGAGCTCAGGGGCACTGTAATTCACAAACCTGCAGAGTTATAAATGACAGCTATCGTCCGAAAATATATTGAAGGAAGGCTGCAAAGAGGACTGGATATCGGGGCAGAATTGCAGGAAAACGATTTCAGGGGGTAGACTGGAATTGCATTTAAAGCATAGGAAAAGAGGCAGAACGTCGACAATGATGCACCTGGCCAAAAAGGGCGTATGCGTTTTTTCCTGAATATATTCAGGAAAAAACGCATACGCACTTTTTGGCCAACCAAGCAACCATGTTAAAGAAATCTGCACTACAATGAAGTCTCACTGCCCCCCGGTCAAAAGGGCCATCTGAAAAACGTGTAAAATCCAGAAATGCAGCACAGGCCATGGAGAACAGGGAGCCTTGTTATGCTGATGGGTGGGATGTAAATTGCCAACAGCCACTCTGGAGAAGTGTATGGTGTTTCCTGAAACACCAAAAAACAAAGCAACGGAGCCTACGGCACTTCCACTTATGGTCCTATAGCTTAGGGAAATTAAAATCAAAAACACACAGCCACCCCAAAGTTTCAGACGGCTCTGTTTACAAGAACCTCGTCTACGTACAAGTTAAATATCCCAGAAAGCGAAAAATGGATAAAGAAGTTGTGGTACGTACGTACAATGGAATATCACTCACCAATGAATTCTATGTCATCTGGCCCGTCGTGGCATAATGAGTGGATTCAGGTACGATGATTCTAAGTGAAATAAGTCACACAGAAAATGAAACATCATAAGATATCACTAATACACGGAATGTAATCTTGGCTACACATGAACTGAATTACAAAACAGAACAGGGTCTCAAATTTTGAAAACCAACTTATGTTTGCGTAAGGGAAAAGGTGAGTTGGTGTGCTGCATAAAACCATAGATAGATATTAGCACAGATACCATTCCATAAGTCAAATATGTAATAGTCAAGACCTACCCCTTGCTCAACGAAATGGGCTAAACACCATATTTTCAACGCCTAGGAATACATCTGACTAGTAAGAATCTTCAAACCCATAGATTTATATGTCTCCATAAGAGAATAAAGCGTGTGTACAGCTGCATGAAGGCAGCAGAGAAAATCCGATAAATCCTATTATCAAAATGAATTACAAAAACAAAACACAATGACAGTGAAATAGAGAGCAATTCTTAAATAATTCATTCAGGGCTTGTGATGCAACCTGGATTTACCTCATCTACACCCATAGCTGAGTAAGACATAAGGTTGGACACATCGGGCTGATAGCATTGGTGAGGTTCGATGAGCAAATGCAGACCATTTGAAGTCATAATACATAGTACACATTCCATGGGTCCCAACTCTCCAGGTTTAAGCGATTCTTCCTTCAGCTAAAGCATGCATGGGAAACCCAAAGTATGGTGCACCGTGTGACTGGGAAACGTTTTCAAATGCATCTCAGTTTTCGTCCCCTTTTACTCGGGTTCATATTTCCAGACCCTTTACTAACACTCTCCCCACTTGGAGAGTCAGTGCCTTTAACCTGCTGTTTGGCACAGTTTGCAATTTCTGCGCAAGATGAACAGGAATAGGGAGAACCAATGAGAGACTAGCTGTAGGTGTCTTCACGGGCAAATTTAACGCTCATTTGCCACGAGGAAGAGGAATTAACCAAACGCTCACCATGCCGTGCCAGAAACAGATTAGGGCCTGAAGCAAACCTGCGGGTTTGCGGCCAGCTCTCAAGAAAGCGATTTGAAGAAAGGAGCTCAGGGGCACTGTAATTCACAAACCTACAGAGTTATAAATGACAGCTATCGTCCAAAAATATATTGAAGGAAGGCTGCGAAGAGGACTTGAAAGCGCGGCAGAATTGCAGGAAAACGATTTCAGGGGGTAGACTGGAATTGCATTTAAAACATAGGAAAAGAGGCAGAACGTCGACAATGATGCACTTGGCCAAAAAGGGCGTATGCGTTTTTTCCTGAGTATATTCAGGAAAAAACACATACGCCCTTTTTGGCCAACCAAGCAAGCACGTTAAAGAAATCTGCACTACAGTGAAGTCTCACTGCCCCCCAGTCAAAAGGGCCATCTGAAAAAAGTGTAAAATCCAGATATGCAGCACAGGCCATAGAGAACAGGGAGCCTTGTTATGCTGATGGGTGGGATGTACATTGCCAACAGCCACTCTGGAGAAGTGTATGGTGTTTCCTGAAACACCTTAAAAACAAAGCAACGGAGCCTACGGCACTTCCACTTATGGTCCTATAGCTTAGGGAAATTAAAATCAAAAACACACAGCCACCCCAAAATTTCAGACGGCTCTGTTTACAAGAACCTCATCTACGGTACAAGTTAAATATCCCAGAAAGCGAAAAATGGATAAAGAAGTTGTGGTACATACGTACAATGGAATATCACTCACCAATGAAATCTATGTCATCTGGCCCGTCGCGGCATAATGAGTGGATTCAGGTACGATGATTCTAAGTGAAATAAGTCACACAGAAAATGAAACATCATAAGATATCACTAATACACGGAATGTAAACTTGGCTACACATGAACTGAATTACAAAACAGAACAGGGTCTCAAATTTAGAAAACCAACTTATGCTTGCTTAAGGGGAAAGGTGAGTTGGGGTGCTGCATAAAACCAGAGATAGAAATTAGCACAGATACCATTCCATTCGTCAAATATGTAATAGTCAAGACCTACCCCTTGCTAAACGAAATGGACAAAACACGCCATATTCAACGCCTAGGAATACACCTGACTAGTAAGAATCTTCAAACCCATGGATTTATATGTCTCCATAAGAGAATGAAGCGTGTGTACAGCGGCATGAACGCAGCAGAGAAAATCCGATAAATCACATTATCAAAATGAATTACAAAAACAAAACACAAGGACAGTGAAATAGAGAGCAATTCTTAAATAATTCATTCAGGGCTTGTGATGCAACCTGGATTTACCTCATCTAAACCCAGAGCTGAGAGAGACATAAGGTTGGACACTTCGGGCTGATAGCATTGGTGAGGTTCGATGAGCAAATGCAGACCATTTGAAGTCATACTGCATGGTACCCATTCCATGGGTCCCAACTCTCCAGGTTTAAGTGATTCTTCCTTCAGCTAAAGCATGCATGGGAAACCCACAGTATGGTGCACCGTGTGACCGGGAAACGTTTTCAAATGCATCTCAGTTTTGTCCCCTTTAACTCGGGTTCACAATTCCAGACCCTTTACTAACACTCTCCCCACTTGGAGAGTCAGTGCCTTTAACCTCCTGTTTGGCACAGTTTGCAATTTCTGCGCAAGATGAACAGGAATAGGGAGAACCAATGAGAGACTAGCTGTAGGTGTCTGCACGGGCAAATTTAATGCTCATTTCCCACCAGGAAGAGGAATTAACCAAAGGCTCAGCATGCCTTGCCGGAAACAGATTATGGCCTGAAGCAATCCTGCGGGTTTGCGGCCAGCTCACAAGAAAGCGATTTGAAGAAAGGAGCTCAGGGGCACTGTAATTCACAAACCTGCAGAGTTATAAATGACAGCTATCGTCCAAAAATATATTGACGGAAGGCTGCGAAGAGAACTTGTAAGCGGGGCAGAATTGCAGGAAAACGATTTCAGGGGGTAGACGGGAATTGCATTTAAAGCATAGGAAAAGAGGCAGAACGTCGACAATGATGCACTTGGCCCAAAAGGGCGTATGCGTTTTTTCCTGAATATATTCAGGAAAAAACGCATACGCCCTTTTTGGCCACCCAAGCAAGCATGTTAAAGAAATCTGCACTACAATGCAGTCTCACTGCCCACCGGTCAAAAGGGCCATCTGAAAAAAGTGTAAAATCCAGAAATGCAGCACAGGCCATGGAGAACAGGAAGCCTTGTTATGCTGATGGGTGGGATGTAAATTGCCAACAGCCACTCTGGAGAAGTGTATGGTGTTTCCTGAAACACCTTAAAAACAAAGCAACGGAGCCTACGGCACTTCCACTTATGGTCCTATAGCTTAGGGAAATTAAAATCAAAAACACACAGCCACCCCAAAGTTTCAGACGGCTCTGTTTACAAGAACCTCGTCTACGGTACAAGTTAAATATCCCAGAAAGCGAAAAATGGATAAAGAAGTTGTGGTACGTACGTACAATGGAATTTCACTCACCAATGAAATCTATGTCACCTGGCCCGTCGTGGCATAATGAGTGGATTCAGGTACGATGATTCTAAGTGAAATAAGTCCCACAGAAAATGAAACATCATAAGATGTCACTAATACACGGAATGTAATCTTGGCTACACATGAACTGAATTACAAAACAGAACAGGGTCTCAAATTTAGAAAACCAACTTATGTTTGCTTAAGGGGAAAGGTGAGTTGGGGTTCTGCATAAAACCAGAGATAGAAATTAGCACAGATACCATTCCATACGTCAAATACGTAATAGTCAAGACCTACCCCTTGCTCAACCAAATGGGCTAAACACCCTATATTCAACGCCTAGGAATACACCTGACTAGAAAGAATATTCAAACCCATGGATTTATATGTCTCCATAAGAGAATCAAGCGTGTGTACAGCTGCATGAAGAGCAGCAGAGAAAATCCGATAAATCCCATTATCAAAATGAATTACAAAAACAAAACACAATGACAGTGAAAGAGAGAGCAATTCTTAAATAATTCATTCAGGGCTTGTGATGCAACCTGGATTTACCTCATCAAAACCCAGAACTGAGTGAGACATAAGGTTGGACACTTCGGGCTGATAGCATTGGTGAGGTTCGATGAGCAAATGCAGACCATTTGAAGTCATAATACATAGTACACATTCCATGGGTCCCAACTCTCCAGGTTTAAGCGATTCTTCCTTCAGCTAAAGCATGCATGGGAAACCCACAGTATGGTGCACCGTGTGACCGGGAAACGTTTTCAAATGCATCTCAGTTTTCGTCCCCTTTTACTCGGGTTCATATTTCCAGACCCTTTACTAACACTCTCCCCACTTGGAGAGTCAGTGCCTTTAACCTGCTGTTTGGCACAGTTTGCAATTTCTGCGCAAGATGAACAGGAATAGGGAGAACCAATGAGAGACTAGCTGTAGGTGTCTTCACGGGCAAATTTAACGCTCATTTGCCACGAGGAAGAGGAATTAACCAAACGCTCACCATGCCGTGCCAGAAACAGATTAGGGCCTGAAGCAAACCTGCGGGTTTGCGGCCAGCTCTCAAGAAAGCGATTTGAAGAAAGGAGCTCAGGGGCACTGTAATTCACAAACCTACAGAGTTATAAATGACAGCTATCGTCCAAAAATATATTGAAGGAAGGCTGCGAAGAGGACTTGAAAGCGGGGTAGAATTGCAGGAAAACGATTTCAGGGGGTAGACTGGAATTGCATTTAAAGCATAGGAAAAGAGGCAGAACGTCGACAATGATGCACTTGGCCAAAAAGGGCGTATACGTTTTTTCCTGAATATATTCAAGAAAAAACGCATACGCCCTTTTTGGCCAACCAAGCAAGCATGTTAAAGAAATCTGCACTACAATGAAGTCTCACTGCCCCCTGGTCAAAAGGGCCATCTGAAAAAAGTGTAAAATCCAGAAATTCAGCACAGGCCATGGAGAACAGGGAGCCTTGTTATGCTGATGGGTGGGATGTAAATTGCCAACAGCCACTCTGGAGAATTGTATGGTGTTTCCTGAAACACCTAAAAAACAAAGCAACGGAGCCTACGGCACTTCCACTTATGGTCCTATAGCTTAGGGAAATTAAAATCAAAAACACACAGCCACCCCAAAGTTTCAGACGGCTCTGTTGACAAGAACCTCGTCTACGGTACAAGTTAAATATCCCAAAAAGCGAAAAATGGATAAAGAAGTTGTGGAACGTACGTACAATGGAATATCACTCACCAATGAATTCTATGTCATCTGGCCCGTCGTGGCATAATGAGTGGATTCAGGTACGATGATTCTAAGTGAAATAAGTCACACAGAAAATGAAGCATCATAAGATATCACTAATACACCGAATGTAATCTTGGCTACACATGAACTGAATTACAAAACAGAACAGGGTCTCAAATTTTGAAAACCAACTTATGTTTGCATAAGGGGAATGGTGAGTTGGGGTGCTGCATAAAACCAGAGATAAAAATTAGCACAGATACCATTCCATACGTCAAATATGTAATAGTCAAGACCTACACCTTGCTCAACGAAATGGGCTAAACACCTTATATTCAACACCTAGGAATACACCTGACTAGTAAGAATCTTCAAACCCATGGATTTATATGTCTCCATAAGAGAATCAAGCGTTTGTACAGCTGCATGAAGGCAGCAGAGAAAATCCGATAAATCCTATTATCAAAATGAATTACAAAAACAAAACACAATGACAGTGAAATAGAGAGCAATTCTTAAATAATTCATTCAGGTCTTGTGATGCAACCTGGATTTACCTCATCTACACCCAGAGCTGAGTGAGACATAAGGTTGTACACTTCGGGATGATAACATTGGTGAGGTTCGATGAGCAAATGCAGACCATTTGAAGTCATACTACATGGTATCCATTCCATGGGTCCCAACTCTCCAGGTTTAAGCGATTCTTCCTTCAGATAAAGCATGCATGGGAAACCCACAGTATGGTGCACCATGTAACTGGGAAACGTTTTCAAATGCATCTGAGTTTTCGTCCCCTTTTACTCGGGTTCACAATTCCAGACCCTTTACTAACACTCTCCCCACTTGGAGAGTCAGTGCCTTTAACCTCCTGTTTGGCACAGTTTGCAATTTCTGCGCAAGATGAACAGGAATAGGGAGAACCAATGAGAGACTAGCTGTAGGTGTCTGCACGGGCAAATTTAACGCTCATTTCCAACCAGGAAGAGGAATTAACCAAAGGCTCAGCATGCCGTGCAGGAACCAGATTAGGGCCTGAAGCAATCCTGCGGGTTTGCGGCCAGTTCACAAGAAAGCGATTTGTAGAATGGAGCTCAGGGGCACTGTAATTCACAAACCTGCAGAGTTATAAATGACAGCTATCGTCCGAAAATATATTGAAGGAAGGCTGCAAAGAGGACTGGATATCGGGGCAGAATTGCAGGAAAACGATTTCAGGGGGTAGACTGGAATTGCATTTAAAGCATAGGAAAAGAGGCAGAACGTCGACAATGATGCACCTGGCCAAAAAGGGCGTATGCGTTTTTTCCTGAATATATTCAGGAAAAAACGCATACGCACTTTTTGGCCAACCAAGCAACCATGTTAAAGAAATCTGCACTACAATGAAGTCTCACTGCCCCCCGGTCAAAAGGGCCATCTGAAAAACGTGTAAAATCCAGAAATGCAGCACAGGCCATGGAGAACAGGGAGCCTTGTTATGCTGATGGGTGGGATGTAAATTGCCAACAGCCACTCTGGAGAAGTGTATGGTGTTTCCTGAAACACCAAAAAACAAAGCAACGGAGCCTACGGCACTTCCACTTATGGTCCTATAGCTTAGGGAAATTAAAATCAAAAACACACAGCCACCCCAAAGTTTCAGACGGCTCTGTTTACAAGAACCTCGTCTACGTACAAGTTAAATATCCCAGAAAGCGAAAAATGGATAAAGAAGTTGTGGTACGTACGTACAATGGAATATCACTCACCAATGAATTCTATGTCATCTGGCCCGTCGTGGCATAATGAGTGGATTCAGGTACGATGATTCTAAGTGAAATAAGTCACACAGAAAATGAAACATCATAAGATATCACTAATACACGGAATGTAATCTTGGCTACACATGAACTGAATTACAAAACAGAACAGGGTCTCAAATTTTGAAAACCAACTTATGTTTGCGTAAGGGAAAAGGTGAGTTGGTGTGCTGCATAAAACCATAGATAGATATTAGCACAGATACCATTCCATAAGTCAAATATGTAATAGTCAAGACCTACCCCTTGCTCAACGAAATGGGCTAAACACCATATTTTCAACGCCTAGGAATACATCTGACTAGTAAGAATCTTCAAACCCATAGATTTATATGTCTCCATAAGAGAATAAAGCGTGTGTACAGCTGCATGAAGGCAGCAGAGAAAATCCGATAAATCCTATTATCAAAATGAATTACAAAAACAAAACACAATGACAGTGAAATAGAGAGCAATTCTTAAATAATTCATTCAGGGCTTGTGATGCAACCTGGATTTACCTCATCTACACCCATAGCTGAGTAAGACATAAGGTTGGACACATCGGGCTGATAGCATTGGTGAGGTTCGATGAGCAAATGCAGACCATTTGAAGTCATAATACATAGTACACATTCCATGGGTCCCAACTCTCCAGGTTTAAGCGATTCTTCCTTCAGCTAAAGCATGCATGGGAAACCCAAAGTATGGTGCACCGTGTGACCGGGAAACGTTTTCAAATGCATCTCAGTTTTCGTCCCCTTTTACTCGGGTTCATATTTCCAGACCCTTTACTAACACTCTCCCCACTTGGAGAGTCAGTGCCTTTAACCTGCTGTTTGGCACAGTTTGCAATTTCTGCGCAAGATGAACAGGAATAGGGAGAACCAATGAGAGACTAGCTGTAGGTGTCTTCACGGGCAAATTTAACGCTCATTTGCCACGAGGAAGAGGAATTAACCAAACGCTCACCATGCCGTGCCAGAAACAGATTAGGGCCTGAAGCAAACCTGCGGGTTTGCGGCCAGCTCTCAAGAAAGCGATTTGAAGAAAGGAGCTCAGGGGCACTGTAATTCACAAACCTACAGAGTTATAAATGACAGCTATCGTCCAAAAATATATTGAAGGAAGGCTGCGAAGAGGACTTGAAAGCGTGGCAGAATTGCAGGAAAACGATTTCAGGGGGTAGACTGGAATTGCATTTAAAACATAGGAAAAGAGGCAGAACGTCGACAATGATGCACTTGGCCAAAAAGGGCGTATGCGTTTTTTCCTGAATATATTCAGGAAAAAACACATACGCCCTTTTTGGCCAACCAAGCAAGCACGTTAAAGAAATCTGCACTACAGTGAAGTCTCACTGCCCCCCAGTCAAAAGGGCCATCTGAAAAAAGTGTAAAATCCAGATATGCAGCACAGGCCATAGAGAACAGGGAGCCTTGTTATGCTGATGGGTGGGATGTACATTGCCAACAGCCACTCTGGAGAAGTGTATGGTGTTTCCTGAAACACCTTAAAAACAAAGCAACGGAGCCTACGGCACTTCCACTTATGGTCCTATAGCTTAGGGAAATTAAAATCAAAAACACACAGCCACCCCAAAATTTCAGACGGCTCTGTTTACAAGAACCTCATCTACGGTACAAGTTAAATATCCCAGAAAGCGAAAAATGGATAAAGAAGTTGTGGTACATACGTACAATGGAATATCACTCACCAATGAAATCTATGTCATCTGGCCCGTCGCGGCATAATGAGTGGATTCAGGTACGATGATTCTAAGTGAAATAAGTCACACAGAAAATGAAACATCATAAGATATCACTAATACACGGAATGTAAACTTGGCTACACATGAACTGAATTACAAAACAGAACAGGGTCTCAAATTTAGAAAACCAACTTATGCTTGCTTAAGGGGAAAGGTGAGTTGGGGTGCTGCATAAAACCAGAGATAGAAATTAGCACAGATACCATTCCATTCGTCAAATATGTAATAGTCAAGACCTACCCCTTGCTAAACGAAATGGACAAAACACGCCATATTCAACGCCTAGGAATACACCTGACTAGTAAGAATCTTCAAACCCATGGATTTATATGTCTCCATAAGAGAATGAAGCGTGTGTACAGCGGCATGAACGCAGCAGAGAAAATCCGATAAATCACATTATCAAAATGAATTACAAAAACAAAACACAAGGACAGTGAAATAGAGAGCAATTCTTAAATAATTCATTCAGGGCTTGTGATGCAACCTGGATTTACCTCATCTAAACCCAGAGCTGAGAGAGACATAAGGTTGGACACTTCGGGCTGATAGCATTGGTGAGGTTCGATGAGCAAATGCAGACCATTTGAAGTCATACTGCATGGTACCCATTCCATGGGTCCCAACTCTCCAGGTTTAAGTGATTCTTCCTTCAGCTAAAGCATGCATGGGAAACCCACAGTATGGTGCACCGTGTGACCGGGAAACGTTTTCAAATGCATCTCAGTTTTGTCCCCTTTAACTCGGGTTCACAATTCCAGACCCTTTACTAACACTCTCCCCACTTGGAGAGTCAGTGCCTTTAACCTCCTGTTTGGCACAGTTTGCAATTTCTGCGCAAGATGAACAGGAATAGGGAGAACCAATGAGAGACTAGCTGTAGGTGTCTGCACGGGCAAATTTAATGCTCATTTCCCACCAGGAAGAGGAATTAACCAAAGGCTCAGCATGCCTTGCCGGAAACAGATTAGGGCCTGAAGCAATCCTGCGGGTTTGCGGCCAGCTCACAAGAAAGCGATTTGAAGAAAGGAGCTCAGGGGCACTGTAATTCACAAACCTGCAGAGTTATAAATGACAGCTATCGTCCAAAAATATATTGACGGAAGGCTGCGAAGAGAACTTGTAAGCGGGGCAGAATTGCAGGAAAACGATTTCAGGGGGTAGACGGGAATTGCATTTAAAGCATAGGAAAAGAGGCAGAACGTCGACAATGATGCACTTGGCCCAAAAGGGCGTATGCGTTTTTTCCTGAATATATTCAGGAAAAAACGCATACGCCCTTTTTGGCCACCCAAGCAAGCATGTTAAAGAAATCTGCACTACAATGCAGTCTCACTGCCCACCGGTCAAAAGGGCCATCTGAAAAAAGTGTAAAATCCAGAAATGCAGCACAGGCCATGGAGAACAGGAAGCCTTGTTATGCTGATGGGTGGGATGTAAATTGCCAACAGCCACTCTGGAGAAGTGTATGGTGTTTCCTGAAACACCTTAAAAACAAAGCAACGGAGCCTACGGCACTTCCACTTATGGTCCTATAGCTTAGGGAAATTAAAATCAAAAACACACAGCCACCCCAAAGTTTCAGACGGCTCTGTTTACAAGAACCTCGTCTACGGTACAAGTTAAATATCCCAGAAAGCGAAAAATGGATAAAGAAGTTGTGGTACGTACGTACAATGGAATTTCACTCACCAATGAAATCTATGTCACCTGGCCCGTCGTGGCATAATGAGTGGATTCAGGTACGATGATTCTAAGTGAAATAAGTCACACAGAAAATGAAACATCATAAGATGTCACTAATACACGGAATGTAATCTTGGCTACACATGAACTGAATTACAAAACAGAACAGGGTCTCAAATTTAGAAAACCAACTTATGTTTGCTTAAGGGGAAAGGTGAGTTGGGGTTCTGCATAAAACCAGAGATAGAAATTAGCACAGATACCATTCCATACGTCAAATACGTAATAGTCAAGACCTACCCCTTGCTCAACCAAATGGGCTAAACACCCTATATTCAACGCCTAGGAATACACCTGACTAGAAAGAATATTCAAACCCATGGATTTATATGTCTCCATAAGAGAATCAAGCGTGTGTACAGCTGCATGAAGAGCAGCAGAGAAAATCCGATAAATCCCATTATCAAAATGAATTACAAAAACAAAACACAAGGACAGTGAAATAGAGAGCAATTCTTAAATAATTCATTCAGGGCTTGTGATGCAACCTGGATTTACCTCATCAAAACCCAGAACTGAGTGAGACATAAGGTTGGACACTTCGGGCTGATAGCATTGGTGAGGTTCGATGAGCAAATGCAGATCATTTGAAGTCATACTGCATGGTACCCATTCCATGGGTCCCAACTCTCCAGGTTTCAGTGATTCTTCCTTCAGCTAAAACATGCATGGGAAACCCACAGTATGGTGCAGCGTGTGACCGGGAAAGGTTTTCAAATGCATTGCAGTTTTCGTCCCCTTTTACTCGGGTTCACAATTCCAGACCCTTTACTAACACTCTCCCTACTTGGAGAGTCAGTGCCTTTAACCTCCTGTTGGGCACAGTTTGCAATTTCTGCTCAAGAAGAACAGGAAGAGGGAGAACCAATGAGAGATTAGATGTAGGTGTCTGCACGGGCAAATTTAACGCTCATTCCCCACCAGGAAGAGGAATTAACCAAAGGCTCAGCGTGCCCTGCCTGAAACAGATTAGGGCCTGAAGCAATCCTGCAGTTTTGTGGCCAGCTCACAAGAAAGCGAGTTGAAGAAAGGAGCTCAGGGGCACTGTAATTCACAAACCTGCAGAGTTATGAATGACAGCTATCGTCCAAAAATATACTGAAGTAAGTCTTCGAAGAGGACTTGAAAGCGGGGCAGAATTGCAGGAAAACGATTTCAGGGGGTAGAAAGGAAATCCACCTAAAGCTTAGGAAAATAGCAGAATGTCGAAAATGATGCACTTGGCCAAAAAGGGCGTATGCGTTTTTTCCTGAATATATTCAGGAATAAACGCATACGCACTTTTTGGCCAACCAAGCAAGCGTGTAAAGAAATCTGCACTACAATGAAGTCTCATTGACCCCTGGTCAAAAGGGCGATCTGAAAAAAGTATAAAAATCAGAAAAGCAGGACAGGCCATGGAGAAAAGGGAGCCTTGTTATGCAGATGGGCGGGACGTAAATTGCCAACAGCCAAACTGGACAAGTGTATGGCGTTTCCTGAAACACATAGGAAACAAAGCAACGCAGCCTATGGCACTTCCACTTATGGTCCTGTAGCTTAGGGAAAGTAAAATCAAAAACACACAGCCAACCCAAAATTTCAGACGACTCTGTAGACAAGAACCTCGTCTATGGTACAAGTTAAATATCCCAGAAAGCGAAAAATGGATAAAGAAGTTGTGGTACGTACGTACAATGTAATATCACACAGCAATGAAATCTACGTCATCAGGCCCATAGCGGCATAATGAGTGGATTCAGGTAGGACGATTCTACAAGAAATAAGTCACACAGAAAAAGAAACATCATAAGATATCACTAATACACGGAATGTAAACTTGGCTACACATGAACTGAATTACAAAACAGAACAGGGTCTCAAATTTAGAAAACCAACTTATGCTTGCTTAAGGGGAAAGGTGAGTTGGGGTGCTGCATAAAACCAGAGATAGAAATTAGCACAGATACCTTTCCATAAGCCAAATATGTAATAGTCAAGACCTAACCCTTGCTCAACGAAATGGACTAAACACCCCATATTCAACGCCTAGGAATACACCTGACTAGTAAGAATCTTCAAACCCATGGATTTATATGTCTCCATAAGAGAATGAAGCGTGTGTACAGTGTCATGAATGCAGCAGAGAATATCTGATAAATCCCATTATCAAAATGAATTACAAAAACAAAACACTAGGACAGTGAAATAGAGAGCAATTCTTAAATAATTCATTCACGGCTTGTGATGCAACCTGGATTTACCACATCTACACCCAGAGCTGAATGAGACATAATGTTGGGCACTTTGGGCTGATAGCATTGGTGTGGTTCGATGAGCAAATGCAGACCCTTTGAAGTCATACTCTATGGTACCCTTTCCATGGGTCCCAAATCTCCAGGGTTAAGGGATTCTTCCTTCAGCTAAAACATGCATGGGAAACCCACAGTATGGTGCACCGTGTGACCGGGAAACGTTTTCAAATGCATCTCAGATTTCGTCCCCTTTTACTCGGGTTCACCATTCCAGACCCTTTACTAACACTCTCCCCACTTGGAGAGACAGTGCCTTTAAACTCCTGTTTGGCACAGTTTGCAATTTCTGCGCAAGATGAACAGGAATAGGGAGAAGCAATGAGAGACTAGCTGTAGGTGTCTGCACGGGCAAAGGGAACGCTCATTTCCCACCAGGAAGAGGAATTAACGAAAGGCTCAGCATGCCATGCCGGAACCAGATTAGGGCCTGAAGCAATCCTGCAGGTTTGCGGCCAGCTCACAAGAAAGCGAGTTGAAGAAAGGAGCTCAGGGACACTGTAATTCACAAACCTGCAGAGTTATAAATGACAGCTACCGTCCAAAAATATATTGAAGTAAGTCTTGGAACAGGACTTGAAAGCGGGGCAGAATTGCAGGAAAACGATTTCAGGGGGTAGTCTGGAATTGCATTTAAAGCATAGGAAAAGAGGCAGAACCTTGACAACGATGCACTTGGCCAAAATGGGCATATGCGTTTCTCCTGAATATATTCAGGAAAAAATGCATACGCACTTTTTGGCCAACCTAGCATGCACGTTAAAGAAATCTGCACTACAATGAAGTCTCACTGTCCCCCAGTCAAAAGGGCCATCTGAAAAAAGTGTAAAATCCAAAAAGTCAGCACAGGCCATGGAGAACATGGAGCCTTGTTATGCTGATGGGCGGGATGTAAATTGCCAACAGCCACTCTGGAGAAGTGTATGGTGTTTCCTGAAACACCTAAAAAACAAAGTAACGGTGCGTATGGCACTACCACTTATGGTCCTATACCTTAGGGAAATTAAAATCAGAAACACACAGCCACCCCAAAGTTTTGGACGGCACTGTTTACAAGAACCTCGTCTACGGTACAAGTTAAATATCCGAGAAAGCAAAAAATGGATAAAGAAGTTGTGGTACGTACGTACAATGGAATATCACTCACCAATGAAATCTATGTCATCAGGCCCATAGCGGCATAATGAGTGGATTCAGGTAGGAGGATTCTAAGTGAAATAAGTCACACAGAAAAAGAAACATCATAAGGTATCACTAATACACGGAATGTAAACTTGGCTACACATGAACTGAATTACAAAACAGAACAGGGTCTCAAATTTAGAAAACCAACTTATGCTTGCTTATGGGGAAAGGTGAGTTGGGGTGCTGCATAAAACCAGAGATTGAAATTAACACAGATACCGTTCCATAGGCCAAATATATAATAGAGAAGACCTACTCCTTGCTCAACGAAATGGACTCAACACCCCATATTCAACGCCTGGGAATATACCTGACAAGTAAGAATCTTAAAACCCATGGATTTATATGTCTCCATAAGGAAATCAAGCGTGTGTACAGCGGCCTAAACGCAGCAGTGAAAATCCGATAAATCCCATTACCAAAATAAATTTCCAAAACAAAACACAATGACAGTGAAATAGAGAGCAATTCTTATATAATTCATTCAGGGCTTGTGATGCAACCTTGATTTCCACATCTACACCCAGAGCTGGGTGAGACATAAGGCTGGACACTTCGGGCTGATAGCATTGGTGAGGTTCGGTGAGCAAACGCAGGCCCTTTGGAGTCATACTACATGGTACCCATTCCATGGGTCCCAACTCTCCAGGTTTAAGGGATTCTTCCTTCAGCTAAAACATGCATGGGAAACCCAGAGTATGGTCCACCGTGTGATTGGGAAACGTTTTCAAAAGCATCTTAGTTTTCGTCCCCTGGTACTCGGGGTCACCGTTCCTGACGCCTTACTAACACTCTCCCCACTTGGAGAGTCAGTGCCTTTAACCTCCTGTTTGGCACAGTTTGCAATTTCTGCGCAAGATGATCAGGAATAAGGAGAACCAATGAGAGACTAGCTGTAGGTGTCTGCACGGGCAAATGGAATGCTCATTTCCCACCAGGAAGAGGAATTAACCAAAGGCTCAGCGTGCCTGCTGGAAAAAGATTAGGGCCTGAAGCAATCCTGCGGTTTTGCGGCCAGCTCACAAGAAAGCGAGTTGAAGAAAGGAGCTCAGGGGCACTGTAATTCACAAACCTGCAGAGTTATGAATGAGAGCTATCGTCCAAAAATATATTGAAGTTAGTTGTCGAAGAGGACTTGAAAGCGGGGCAGAATTTCAGGAAAGCGATTTCAGGGGGTAGACTGGAATTGCACTTAAAGCATAGGAAAAGAGGCAGAATGTCGACAATGATGCACTTGGCCAAAAAGGTCGTATGCGTTCTTTTCCTGAATATATTCAGGAAAAAACGCATACGCACTTTTTGGCCAACCAAGCAAGCGTGTAAAGGAAATCTGCACTACAATGAAGTCTCACTGCCCCCCGGTGAAAAGGGCCATCTGAAAAATGTGTAAAATCCAGAAAGGCAGGACAGGGCATGGAGAACAGGGAGCCTTGTTATGCTGATGGGCGGGATGTAAATTGCCAACAGCCACTCTGGAGAAGTGTATGGTGTTTCCTGAAACACGTAGGAAACAAAGAAACACAGCCTATGGCACTTCCACTTATGGTCGTATAGCTTAGGGAAATTAAAATCAAACACACACAGCCACCCCAAATTTTGGGACGGCTCTGTTTACAAGAACCTCGTCTACGATGCAAGTTAAATATCCGAGAAAGCAAAAAATGAATAAAGAAGTTGTTGTACGTACGTACAATGGAATATCACTCAGCAATGAAATCTACGTCATCAGGCCCGTAGCGGAATAATGAGTGGATTCAGGTACGATGATTCTACGAGAAATAAGTCACACAGAAAAACAAACATCATAAGATATCACTAATACACGGAATGTAAACTTGGCTACACATGAACTGAATTACAAAACAGAACAGGGTCTCAAATTTAGAAAACCAACTTATGCTTGCTTATGGGGAAAGGTGTGTTGGGGTTCTGCATAAAACCAGAGATTGAAATTAGCACAGATACCGTTCCATAAGCCAAATATATAATAGAAAAGACCTACGCCTTGCTCAACGAAATGGACTCAACACCCCATATTCAACGCCTTGGAATATACCTGAGAAGTAAGAATCTTAAAACCCATGGATTTATATGTCTCCATAAGGAAATCAAGCGTGTGTACAGCGGCCTAAACGCAGCAGTGAAAATCCGATAAATCCCATTATCAAAATAAATTTCAAAAAAAAACACAATGACAGTGAAATAGAGAGCAATTCTTAAATAATTCATTCAGGGCTTGTGATGCAATCTGGATTTACCACACCTACAACCAGACCTGGGTGAGACATAAGGCTGGACACTTCGGGCTCATAGCATTGGTGAGGTTCGGTGAGCAAATGCAGACCCTTTGAAGTCATACTGTATGGTACCCATTCCATGGGTCCCAACTCTGCAGGTTTAAGGGATTCTTCCTTCAACTAAACCATGCATGGCAAACCCAGAGTAAGGTCCACCGTGTGATTGGGAAACGTTTTGAAATGCATCTCAGTTTTCGTCCCCTGGTACTCGGGTTCACCATTCCAGACGCTTTACTAACACTCTCCCCACTTGGAGAGTCAGTGCCTTTAACCTCCTCTTTGGCACAGTTTGCAATTTCTGCGCAAGATGAACAGGAATAGGGAGAACCAATGAGAGACTAGCTGTAAGTGTCTGCACGGGCAAATTTAACGCTCATTTCCCACCAGGAAGAGGAATTAACCAAAGGCTCAGCGTGCCCTGCCTGAAACAGATTAGGGCCTGAAGCAATCCTGCAGTTTTGTGGCCAGCTCACAAGAAAGCGAGTTGAAGAAAGGAGCTCAGGGGCACTGTAATTCACAAACCTGCAGAGTTATGAATGACAGCTATCGTCCAAAAATGTACTGAAGTAAGTCTTCGAAGAGGACTTGAAAGCGGGGCAGAATTGCAGGAAAACGATTTCAGGGGGTAGACAGGAAATCCACCTAAAGCTTAGGAAAATAGCAGAATGTCGAAAATGATGCACTTGGCCAAAAAGGGCGTATGCGTTTTTTCCTGAATATATTCAGGAATAAACGCATACGCACTTTTTGGCCAACCAAGCAAGCGTGTAAAGAAATCTGCACTACAATGAAGTCTCATTGACCCCTGGTCAAAAGGGCGATCTGAAAAAAGTATAAAAATCAGAAAAGCAGGACAGGCCATGGAGAAAAGGGAGCCTTGTTATGCAGATGGGCGGGACGTAAATTGCCAACAGCCAAACTGGAGAAGTGTATGGCGTTTCCTGAAACACATAGGAAACAAAGCAACGCAGCCTATGGCACTTCCACTTATGGTCCTGTAGCTTAGGGAAAGTAAAATCAAAAACACACAGCCAACCCAAAATTTCAGACGACTCTGTAAACAAGAACCTCGTCTATGGTACAAGTTAAATATCCCAGAAAGCGAAAAATGGATAAAGAAGTTGTGGTACGTACGTACAATGTAATATCACACAGCAATGAAATCTACGTCATCAGGCCCATAGCGGCATAATGAGTGGATTCAGGTAGGACGATTCTACGAGAAATAAGTCACACAGAAAAAGAAACATCATAAGATATCACTAATACACGGAATGTAAACTTGGCTACACATGAACTGAATTACAAAACAGAACAGGGTCTCAAATTTAGAAAACCAACTTATGCTTGCTTAAGGGGAAAGGTGAGTTGGGGTGCTGCATAAAACCAGAGATAGAAATTAGCACAGATACCTTTCCATAAGCCAAATATGTAATAGTCAAGACCTAACCCTTGCTCAACGAAATGGACTAAACACCCCATATTCAACGCCTAGGAATACACCTGACTAGTAAGAATCTTCAAACCCATGGATTTATATGTCTCCATAAGAGAATGAAGCGTGTGTACAGTGTCATGAATGCAGCAGAGAATATCTGATAAATCCCATTATCAAAATGAATTACAAAAACAAAACACTAGGACAGTGAAATAGAGAGCAATTCTTAAATAATTCATTCACGGCTTGTGATGCAACCTGGATTTACCACATCTACACCCAGAGCTGAATGAGACATAATGTTGGGCACTTTGGGCTGATAGCATTGGTGTGGTTCGATGAGCAAATGCAGACCCTTTGAAGTCATACTCTATGGTACCCTTTCCATGGGTCCCAAATCTCCAGGGTTAAGGGATTCTTCCTTCAGCTAAAACATGCATGGGAAACCCACAGTATGGTGCACCGTGTGACCGGGAAACGTTTTCAAATGCATCTCAGATTTCGTCCCCTTTTACTCGGGTTCACCATTCCAGACCCTTTACTAACACTCTCCCCACTTGGAGAGACAGTGCCTTTAAACTCCTGTTTGGCACAGTTTGCAATTTCTGCGCAAGATGAACAGGAATAGGGAGAAGCAATGAGAGACTAGCTGTAGGTGTCTGCACGGGCAAAGGGAACGCTCATTTCCCACCAGGAAGAGGAATTAACGAAAGGCTCAGCATGCCATGCCGGAACCAGATTAGGGCCTGAAGCAATCCTGCGGGTTTGCGGCCAGCTCACAAGAAAGCGAGTTGAAGAAAGGAGCTCAGGGACACTGTAATTCACAAACCTGCAGAGTTATAAATGACAGCTACCGTCCAAAAATATATTGAAGTAAGTCTTGGAACAGGACTTGAAAGCGGGGCAGAATTGCAGGAAAACGATTTCAGGGGGTAGTCTGGAATTGCATTTAAAGCATAGGAAAAGAGGCAGAACCTTGACAACGATGCACTTGGCCAAAATGGGCATATGCGTTTCTCCTGAATATATTCAGGAAAAAATGCATACGCACTTTTTGGCCAACCTAGCATGCACGTTAAAGAAATCTGCACTACAATGAAGTCTCACTGTCCCCCAGTCAAAAGGGCCATCTGAAAAAAGTGTAAAATCCAAAAAGTCAGCACAGGCCATGGAGAACATGGAGCCTTGTTATGCTGATGGGCGGGATGTAAATTGCCAACAGCCACTCTGGAGAAGTGTATGGTGTTTCCTGAAACACCTAAAAAACAAAGTAACGGTGCGTACGGCACTACCACTTATGGTCCTATACCTTAGGGAAATTAAAATCAGAAACACACAGCCACCCCAAAGTTTTGGACGGCACTGTTTACAAGAACCTCGTCTACAGTACAAGTTAAATATCCGAGAAAGCAAAAAATGGATAAAGAAGTTGTGGTACGTACGTACAATGGAATATCACTCACCAATGAAATCTATGTCATCAGGCCCATAGCGGCATAATGAGTGGATTCAGGTAGGAGGATTCTAAGTGAAATAAGTCACACAGAAAAAGAAACATCATAAGGTATCACTAATACACGGAATGTAAACTTGGCTACACATGAACTGAATTACAAAACAGAACAGGGTCTCAAATTTAGAAAACCAACTTATGCTTGCTTATGGGGAAAGGTGAGTTGGGGTGCTGCATAAAACCAGAGATTGAAATTAACACAGATACCGTTCCATAGGCCAAATATATAATAGAGAAGACCTACTCCTTGCTCAACGAAATGGACTCAACACCCCATATTCAACGCCTGGGAATATACCTGACAAGTAAGAATCTTAAAACCCATGGATTTATATGTCTCCATAAGGAAATCAAGCGTGTGTACAGCGGCCTAAACGCAGCAGTGAAAATCCGATAAATCCCATTACCAAAATAAATTTCAAAAACAAAACACAATGACAGTGAAATAGAGAGCAATTCTTATATAATTCATTCAGGGCTTGTGATGCAACCTTGATTTCCACATCTACACCCAGAGCTGGGTGAGACATAAGGCTGGACACTTCGGGCTGATAGCATTGGTGAGGTTCGGTGAGCAAACGCAGGCCCTTTGGAGTCATACTACATGGTACCCATTCCATGGGTCCCAACTCTCCAGGTTTAAGGGATTCTTCCTTCAGCTAAAACATGCATGGGAAACCCAGAGTATGGTCCACCGTGTGATTGGGAAACGTTTTCAAAAGCATCTTAGTTTTCGTCCCCTGGTACTCGGGGTCACCGTTCCTGACGCCTTACTAACACTCTCCCCACTTGGAGAGTCAGTGCCTTTAACCTCCTGTTTGGCACAGTTTGCAATTTCTGCGCAAGATGATCAGGAATAAGGAGAACCAATGAGAGACTAGCTGTAGGTGTCTGCACGGGCAAATGGAATGCTCATTTCCCACCAGGAAGAGGAATTAACCAAAGGCTCAGCGTGCCTGCTGGAAAAAGATTAGGGCCTGAAGCAATCCTGCGGTTTTGCGGCCAGCTCACAAGAAAGCGAGTTGAAGAAAGGAGCTCAGGGGCACTGTAATTCACAAACCTGCAGAGTTATGAATGAGAGCTATCGTCCAAAAATATATTGAAGTTAGTCGTCGAAGAGGACTTGAAAGCGGGGCAGAATTTCAGGAAAGCGATTTCAGGGGGTAGACTGGAATTGCACTTAAAGCATAGGAAAAGAGGCAGAATGTCGACAATGATGCACTTGGCCAAAAAGGTCGTATGCGTTCTTTTCCTGAATATATTCAGGAAAAAACGCATACGCACTTTTTGGCCAACCAAGCAAGCGTGTAAAGGAAATCTGCACTACAATGAAGTCTCACTGCCCCCCGGTGAAAAGGGCCATCTGAAAAATGTGTAAAATCCAGAAAGGCAGGACAGGGCATGGAGAACAGGGAGCCTTGTTATGCTGATGGGCGGGATGTAAATTGCCAACAGCCACTCTGGAGAAGTGTATGGTGTTTCCTGAAACACGTAGGAAACAAAGAAACACAGCCTATGGCACTTCCACTTATGGTCGTATAGCTTAGGGAAATTAAAATCAAACACACACAGCCACCCCAAATTTTGGGACGGCTCTGTTTACAAGAACCTCGTCTACGATGCAAGTTAAATATCCGAGAAAGCAAAAAATGAATAAAGAAGTTGTTGTACGTACGTACAATGGAATATCACTCAGCAATGAAATCTACGTCATCAGGCCCGTAGCGGAATAATGAGTGGATTCAGGTACGATGATTCTACGAGAAATAAGTCACACAGAAAAACAAACATCATAAGATATCACTAATACACGGAATGTAAACTTGGCTACACATGAACTGAATTACAAAACAGAACAGGGTCTCAAATTTAGAAAACCAACTTATGCTTGCTTATGGGGAAAGGTGTGTTGGGGTTCTGCATAAAACCAGAGATTGAAATTAGCACAGATACCGTTCCATAAGCCAAATATATAATAGAAAAGACCTACGCCTTGCTCAACGAAATGGACTCAACACCCCATATTCAACGCCTTGGAATATACCTGAGAAGTAAGAATCTTAAAACCCATGGATTTATATGTCTCCATAAGGAAATCAAGCGTGTGTACAGCGGCCTAAACGCAGCAGTGAAAATCCGATAAATCCCATTATCAAAATAAATTTCAAAAAAAAACACAATGACAGTGAAATAGAGAGCAATTCTTAAATAATTCATTCAGGGCTTGTGATGCAATCTGGATTTACCACATCTACAACCAGACCTGGGTGAGACATAAGGCTGGACACTTCGGGCTCATAGCATTGGTGAGGTTCGGTGAGCAAATGCAGACCCTTTGAAGTCATACTGTATGGTACCCATTCCATGGGTCCCAACTCTGCAGGTTTAAGGGATTCTTCCTTCAACTAAACCATGCATGGCAAACCCAGAGTAAGGTCCACCGTGTGATTGGGAAACGTTTTGAAATGCATCTCAGTTTTCGTCCCCTGGTACTCGGGTTCACCATTCCAGACGCTTTACTAACACTCTCCCCACTTGGAGAGTCAGTGCCTTTAACCTCCTCTTTGGCACAGTTTGCAATTTCTGCGCAAGATGAACAGGAATAGGGAGAACCAATGAGAGACTAGCTGTAAGTGTCTGCACGGGCAAATGGAACGCTCATTTCCCACCAGGAAGAGGAATTAACCAAAGGCTCAGCGTGCCCTGCCTGAAACAGATTAGGGCCTGAAGCAATCCTGCAGTTTTGTGGCCAGCTCACAAGAAAGCGAGTTGAAGAAAGGAGCTCAGGGGCACTGTAATTCACAAACCTGCAGAGTTATGAATGACAGCTATCGTCCAAAAATGTACTGAAGTAAGTCTTCGAAGAGGACTTGAAAGCGGGGCAGAATTGCAGGAAAACGATTTCAGGGGGTAGACAGGAAATCCACCTAAAGCTTAGGAAAATAGCAGAATGTCGACAATGATGCACTTGGCCAAAAAGGGCGTATGCGTTTTTTCCTGAATATATTCAGGAATAAACGCATACGCACTTTTTGGCCAACCAAGCAAGCGTGTAAAGAAATCTGCACTACAATGAAGTCTCATTGACCCCTGGTCAAAAGGGCGATCTGAAAAAAGTATAAAAATCAGAAAAGCAGGACAGGCCATGGAGAAAAGGGAGCCTTGTTATGCAGATGGGCGGGACGTAAATTGCCAACAGCCAAACTGGAGAAGTGTATGGCGTTTCCTGAAACACATAGGAAACAAAGCAACGCAGCCTATGGCACTTCCACTTATGGTCCTGTAGCTTAGGGAAAGTAAAATCAAAAACACACAGCCAACCCAAAATTTCAGACGACTCTGTAGACAAGAACCTCGTCTATGGTACAAGTTAAATATCCCAGAAAGCGAAAAATGGATAAAGAAGTTGTGGTACGTACGTACAATGTAATATCACACAGCAATGAAATCTACGTCATCAGGCCCATAGCGGCATAATGAGTGGATTCAGGTAGGACGATTCTACGAGAAATAAGTCACACAGAAAAAGAAACATCATAAGATATCACTAATACACGGAATGTAAACTTGGCTACACATGAACTGAATTACAAAACAGAACAGGGTCTCAAACTTAGAAAACCAACTTATGCTTGCTTAAGGGGAAAGGTGAGTTGGGGTGCTGCATAAAACCAGAGATAGAAATTAGCACAGATACCTTTCCATAAGCCAAATACGTAATAGTCAAGACCTACCCCTTGCTCAATGAAATGGACTTAACACCCCATATTCAACGCCTAGGAATACACCTGACTAGTAAGAATCTTCAAACCCATGGATTTATATGTCTCCATAAGAGAATGAAGCGTGTGTACAGTGTCATGAATGCAGCAGAGAATATCTGATAAATCCCATTATCAAAATGAATTACAAAAACAAAACACTAGGACAGTGAAATAGAGAGCAATTCTTAAATAATTCATTCACGGCTTGTGATGCAACCTGGATTTACCACATCTACACCCAGAGCTGAATGAGACATAATGTTGGGCACTTCGGGCTGATAGCATTGGTGTGGTTCGATGAGCAAATGCAGACCCTTTGAAGTCATACTCTATGGTACCCTTTCCATGGGTCCCAAATCTCCAGGGTTAAGGGATTCTTCCTTCAGCTAAAACATGCATGGGAAACCCACAGTATGGTGCACCGTGTGACCGGGAAACGTTTTCAAATGCATCTCAGATTTCGTCCCCTTTTACTCGGGTTCACCATTCCAGAACCTTTACTAACACTCTCCCCACTTGGAGAGACAGTGCCTTTAAACTCCTGTTTGGCACAGTTTGCAATTTCTGCGCAAGATGAACAGGAATAGGGAGAAGCAATGAGAGACTAGCTGTAGGTGTCTGCACGGGCAAAGGGAACGCTCATTTCCCACCAGGAAGAGGAATTAACGAAAGGCTCAGCATGCCATGCCGGAACCAGATTAGGGCCTGAAGCAATCCTGCGGGTTTGCGGCCAGCTCACAAGAAAGCGAGTTGAAGAAAGGAGCTCAGGGACACTGTAATTCACAAACCTGCAGAGTTATAAATGACAGCTACCGTCCAAAAATATATTGAAGTAAGTCTTGGAACAGGACTTGAAAGCGGGGCAGAATTGCAGGAAAACGATTTCAGGGGGTAGACTGGAATTGCATTTAAAGCATAGGAAAAGAGGCAGAACCTTGACAACGATGCACTTGGCCAAAATGGGCATATGCGTTTCTCCTGAATATATTCAGGAAAAAATGCATACGCACTTTTTGGCCAACCTAGCATGCACGTTAAAGAAATCTGCACTACAATGAAGTCTCACTGCCCCCCAGTCAAAAGGGCCATCTGAAAAAAGTGTAAAATCCAAAAAGTCAGCACAGGCCATGGAGAACATGGAGCCTTGTTATGCTGATGGGCGGGATGTAAATTGCCAACAGCCACTCTGGAGAAGTGTATGGTGTTTCCTGAAACACCTAAAAAACAAAGTAACGGTGCGTACGGCACTACCACTTATGGTCCTATACCTTAGGGAAATTAAAATCAGAAACACACAGCCACCCCAAAGTTTTGGACGGCACTGTTTACAAGAACCTCGTCTACGGTACAAGTTAAATATCCGAGAAAGCAAAAAATGGATAAAGAAGTTGTGGTACGTACGTACAATGGAATATCACTCACCAATGAAATCTATGTCATCAGGCCCATAGCGGCATAATGAGTGGATTCAGGTAGGAGGATTCTAAGTGAAATAAGTCACACAGAAAAAGAAACATCATAAGGTATCACTAATACACGGAATGTAAACTTGGCTACACATGAACTGAATTACAAAACAGAACAGGGTCTCAAATTTAGAAAACCAACTTATGCTTGCTTATGGGGAAAGGTGAGTTGGGGTGCTGCATAAAACCAGAGATTGAAATTAACACAGATACCGTTCCATAGGCCAAATATATAATAGAGAAGACCTACTCCTTGCTCAACGAAATGGACTCAACACCCCATATTCAACGCCTGGGAATATACCTGACAAGTAAGAATCTTAAAACCCATGGATTTATATGTCTCCATAAGGAAATCAAGCGTGTGTACAGCGGCCTAAACGCAGCAGTGAAAATCCGATAAATCCCATTACCAAAATAAATTTCAAAAACAAAACACAATGACAGTGAAATAGAGAGCAATTCTTACATAATTCATTCAGGGCTTGTGATGCAACCTTGATTTCCACATCTACACCCAGAGCTGGGTGAGACATAAGGCTGGACACTTCGGGCTGATAGCATTGGTGAGGTTCGGTGAGCAAACGCAGGCCCTTTGGAGTCATACTACATGGTACCCATTCCATGGGTCCCAACTCTCCAGGTTTAAGGGATTCTACCTTCAGCTAAAACATGCATGGGAAACCCAGAGTATGGTCCACCGTGTGATTGGGAAACGTTTTCAAAAGCATCTTAGTTTTCGTCCCCTGGTACTCGGGGTCACCGTTCCTGACGCCTTACTAACACTCTCCCCACTTGGAGAGTCAGTGCCTTTAACCTTCTGTTTGGCACAGTTTGCAATTTCTGCGCAAGATGATCAGGAATAAGGAGAACCAATGAGAGACTAGCTGTAGGTGTCTGCACGGGCAAATGGAATGCTCATTTCCCACCAGGAAGAGAAATTAACCAAAGGCTCAGTGTGCCTGCTGGAAAAAGTTTAGGGCCTGAAGCAATCCTGCGGTTTTGCGGCCAGCTCACAAGAAAGCGAGTTGAAGAAAGGAGCTCAGGGGCACTGTAATTCACAAACCTGCAGAGTTATGAATGAGAGCTATCGTCCAAAAATATATTGAAGTTAGTTGTCGAAGAGGACTTGAAAGCGGGGCAGAATTTCAGGAAAGCGATTTCAGGGGGTAGACTGGAATTGCACTTAAAGCATAGGAAAAGAGGCAGAATGTCGACAATGATGCACTTGGCCAAAAAGGTCGTATGCGTTCTTTTCCTGAATATATTCAGGAAAAAACGCATACGCACTTTTTGGCCAACCAAGCAAGCGTGTAAAGGAAATCTGCACTACAATGAAGTCTCACTGCCCCCCGGTGAAAAGGGCCATCTGAAAAATGTGTAAAATCCAGAAAGGCAGGACAGGGCATGGAGAACAGGGAGCCTTGTTATGCTGATGGGCGGGATGTAAATTGCCAACAGCCACTCTGGAGAAGTGTATGGTGTTTCCTGAAACACGTAGGAAACAAAGAAACACAGCCTATGGCACTTCCACTTATGGTCGTATAGCTTAGGGAAATTAAAATCAAACACACACAGCCACCCCAAATTTTGGGACGGCTCTGTTTACAAGAACCTCGTCTACGATGCAAGTTAAATATCCGAGAAAGCAAAAAATGAATAAAGAAGTTGTTGTACGTACGTACAATGGAATATCACTCAGCAATGAAATCTACGTCATCAGGCCCGTAGCGGAATAATGAGTGGATTCAGGTATGATGATTCTACGAGAAATAAGTCACACAGAAAAACAAACATCATAAGATATCACTAATACACGGAATGTAAACTTGGCTACACATGAACTGAATTACAAAACAGAACAGGGTCTCAAATTTAGAAAACCAACTTATGCTTGCTTATGGGGAAAGGTGTGTTGGGGTTCTGCATAAAACCAGAGATTGAAATTAGCACAGATACCGTTCCATAAGCCAAATATATAATAGAAAAGACCTACGCCTTGCTCAACGAAATGGACTCAACACCCCATATTCAACGCCTTGGAATATACCTGAGAAGTAAGAATCTTAAAACCCATGGATTTATATGTCTCCATAAGGAAATCAAGCGTGTGTACAGCGGCCTAAACGCAGCAGTGAAAATCCGATAAATCCCATTATCAAAATAAATTTCAAAAAAAAACACAATGACAGTGAAATAGAGAGCAATTCTTAAATAATTCATTCAGGGCTTGTGATGCAATCTGGATTTACCACATCTACAACCAGACCTGGGTGAGACATAAGGCTGGACACTTCGGGCTCATAGCATTGGTGAGGTTCGGTGAGCAAATGCAGACCCTTTGAAGTCATACTGTATGGTACCCATTCCATGGGTCCCAACTCTGCAGGTTTAAGGGATTCTTCCTTCAACTAAACCATGCATGGCAAACCCAGAGTAAGGTCCACCGTGTGATTGGGAAACGTTTTGAAATGCATCTCAGTTTTCGTCCCCTGGTACTCGGGTTCACCATTCCAGACGCTTTACTAACACTCTCCCCACTTGGAGAGTCAGTGCCTTTAACCTCCTCTTTGGCACAGTTTGCAATTTCTGCGCAAGATGAACAGGAATAGGGAGAACCAATGAGAGACTAGCTGTAAGTGTCTGCACGGGCAAATGGAACGCTCATTTCCCACCAGGAAGAGGAATTAACCAAAGGCTCAGCGTGCCCTGCCTGAAACAGATTAGGGCCTGAAGCAATCCTGCAGTTTTGTGGCCAGCTCACAAGAAAGCGAGTTGAAGAAAGGAGCTCAGGGGCACTGTAATTCACAAACCTGCAGAGTTATGAATGACAGCTATCGTCCAAAAATGTACTGAAGTAAGTCTTCGAAGAGGACTTGAAAGCGGGGCAGAATTGCAGGAAAACGATTTCAGGGGGTAGACAGGAAATCCACCTAAAGCTTAGGAAAATAGCAGAATGTCGACAATGATGCACTTGGCCAAAAAGGGCGTATGCGTTTTTTCCTGAATATATTCAGGAATAAACGCATACGCACTTTTTGGCCAACCAAGCAAGCGTGTAAAGAAATCTGCACTACAATGAAGTCTCATTGACCCCTGGTCAAAAGGGCGATCTGAAAAAAGTATAAAAATCAGAAAAGCAGGACAGGCCATGGAGAAAAGGGAGCCTTGTTATGCAGATGGGCGGGACGTAAATTGCCAACAGCCAAACTGGAGAAGTGTATGGCGTTTCCTGAAACACATAGGAAACAAAGCAACGCAGCCTATGGCACTTCCACTTATGGCCCTGTAGCTTAGGGAAAGTAAAATCAAAAACACACAGCCAACCCAAAATTTCAGACGACTCTGTAGACAAGAACCTCGTCTATGGTACAAGTTAAATATCCCAGAAAGCGAAAAATGGATAAAGAAGTTGTGGTACGTACGTACAATGTAATATCACACAGCAATGAAATCTACGTCATCAGGCCCATAGCGGCATAATGAGTGGATTCAGGTAGGACGATTCTACGAGAAATAAGTCACACAGAAAAAGAAACATCATAAGATATCACTAATACACGGAATGTAAACTTGGCTACACATGAACTGAATTACAAAACAGAACAGGGTCTCAAATTTAGAAAACCAACTTATGCTTGCTTAAGGGGAAAGGTGAGTTGGGGTGCTGCATAAAACCAGAGATAGAAATTAGCACAGATACCTTTCCATAAGCCAAATATGTAATAGTCAAGACCTAACCCTTGCTCAACGAAATGGACTAAACACCCCATATTCAACGCCTAGGAATACACCTGACTAGTAAGAATCTTCAAACCCATGGATTTATATGTCTCCATAAGAGAATGAAGCGTGTGTACAGTGTCATGAATGCAGCAGAGAATATCTGATAAATCCCATTATCAAAATGAATTACAAAAACAAAACACTAGGACAGTGAAATAGAGAGCAATTCTTAAATAATTCATTCACGGCTTGTGATGCAACCTGGATTTACCACATCTACACCCAGAGCTGAATGAGACATAATGTTGGGCACTTCGGGCTGATAGCATTGGTGTGGTTCGATGAGCAAATGCAGACCCTTTGAAGTCATACTCTATGGTACCCTTTCCATGGGTCCCAAATCTCCAGGGTTAAGGGATTCTTCCTTCAGCTAAAACATGCATGGGAAACCCACAGTATGGTGCACCGTGTGACCGGGAAACGTTTTCAAATGCATCTCAGATTTCGTCCCCTTTTACTCGGGTTCACCATTCCAGAACCTTTACTAACACTCTCCCCACTTGGAGAGTCAGTGCCTTTAAACTCCTGTTTGGCACAGTTTGCAATTTCTGCGCAAGATGAACAGGAATAGGGAGAAGCAATGAGAGACTAGCTGTAGGTGTCTGCACGGGCAAAGGGAACGCTCATTTCCCACCAGGAAGAGGAATTAACGAAAGGCTCAGCATGCCATGCCGGAACCAGATTAGGGCCTGAAGCAATCCTGCGGGTTTGCGGCCAGCTCACAAGAAAGCGAGTTGAAGAAAGGAGCTCAGGGACAAGTAAGTCTTGGAACAGGACTTGAAAGCGGGGCAGAATTGCAGGAAAACGATTTCAGGGGGTAGACTGGAATTGCATTTAAAGCATAGGAAAAGAGGCAGAACCTTGACAACGATGCACTTGGCCAAAATGGGCATATGCGTTTCTCCTGAATATATTCAGGAAAAAATGCATACGCACTTTTTGGCCAACCTAGCATGCACGTTAAAGAAATCTGCACTACAATGAAGTCTCACTGCCCCCCAGTCAAAAGGGCCATCTGAAAAAAGTGTAAAATCCAAAAAGTCAGCACAGGCCATGGAGAACATGGAGCCTTGTTATGCTGATGGGCGGGATGTAAATTGCCAACAGCCACTCTGGAGAAGTGTATGGTGTTTCCTGAAACACCTAAAAAACAAAGTAATGGTGCGTACGGCACTACCACTTATGGTCCTATACCTTAGGGAAATTAAAATCAGAAACACACAGCCACCCCAAAGTTTTGGACGGCACTGTTTACAAGAACCTCGTCTACGGTACAAGTTAAATATCCGAGAAAGCAAAAAATGGATAAAGAAGTTGTGGTACGTACGTACAATGGAATATCACTCACCAATGAAATCTATGTCATCAGGCCCATAGCGGCATAATGAGTGGATTCAGGTAGGAGGATTCTAAGTGAAATAAGTCACACAGAAAAAGAAACATCATAAGGTATCACTAATACACGGAATGTAAACTTGGCTACACATGAACTGAATTACAAAACAGAACAGGGTCTCAAATTTAGAAAACCAACTTATGCTTGCTTATGGGGAAAGGTGAGTTGGGGTGCTGCATAAAACCAGAGATTGAAATTAACACAGATACCGTTCCATAGGCCAAATATATAATAGAGAAGACCTACTCCTTGCTCAACGAAATGGACTCAACACCCCATATTCAACGCCTGGGAATATACCTGACAAGTAAGAATCTTAAAACCCATGGATTTATATGTCTCCATAAGGAAATCAAGCGTGTGTACAGCGGCCTAAACGCAGCAGTGAAAATCCGATAAATCCCATTACCAAAATAAATTTCAAAAACAAAACACAATGACAGTGAAATAGAGAGCAATTCTTACATAATTCATTCAGGGCTTGTGATGCAACCTTGATTTCCACATCTACACCCAGAGCTGGGTGAGACATAAGGCTGGACACTTCGGGCTGATAGCATTGGTGAGGTTCGGTGAGCAAACGCAGGCCCTTTGGAGTCATACTACATGGTACCCATTCCATGGGTCCCAACTCTCCAGGTTTAAGGGATTCTTCCTTCAGCTAAAACATGCATGGGAAACCCAGAGTATGGTCCACCGTGTGATTGGGAAACGTTTTCAAAAGCATCTTAGTTTTCGTCCCCTGGTACTCGGGGTCACCGTTCCTGACGCCTTACTAACACTCTCCCCACTTGGAGAGTCAGTGCCTTTAACCTCCTCTTTGGCACAGTTTGCAATTTCTGCGCAAGATGATCAGGAATAAGGAGAACCAATGAGAGACTAGCTGTAGGTGTCTGCACGGGCAAATGGAACGCTCATTTCCCACCAGGAAGAGGAATTAACCAAAGGCTCAGCGTGCCTGCTGGAAAAAGATTAGGGCCTGAAGCAATCCTGCGGTTTTGCGGCCAGCTCACAAGAAAGCGAGTTGAAGAAAGGAGCTCAGGGGCACTGTAATTCACAAACCTGCAGAGTTATGAATGAGAGCTATCGTCCAAAAATATATTGAAGTTAGTCGTCGAAGAGGACTTGAAAGCGGGGCAGAATTTCAGGAAAGCGATTTCAGGGGGTAGACTGGAATTGCACTTAAAGCATAGGAAAAGAGGCAGAATGTCGACAATGATGCACTTGGCCAAAAAGGTCGTATGCGTTCTTTTCCTGAATATATTCAGGAAAAAACGCATACGCACTTTTTGGCCAACCAAGCAAGCGTGTAAAGGAAATCTGCACTACAATGAAGTCTCACTGCCCCCCGGTGAAAAGGGCCATCTGAAAAATGTGTAAAATCCAGAAAGGCAGGACAGGGCATGGAGAACAGGGAGCCTTGTTATGCTGATGGGCGGGATGTAAATTGCCAACAGCCACTCTGGAGAAGTGTATGGTGTTTCCTGAAACACGTAGGAAACAAAGAAACACAGCCTATGGCACTTCCACTTATGGTCGTATAGCTTAGGGAAATTAAAATCAAACACACACAGCCACCCCAAATTTTGGGACGGCTCTGTTTACAAGAACCTCGTCTACGATGCAAGTTAAATATCCGAGAAAGCAAAAAATGAATAAAGAAGTTGTTGTACGTACGTACAATGGAATATCACTCAGCAATGAAATCTACGTCATCAGGCCCGTAGCGGAATAATGAGTGGATTCAGGTACGATGATTCTACGAGAAATAAGTCACACAGAAAAACAAACATCATAAGATATCACTAATACACGGAATGTAAACTTGGCTACACATGAACTGAATTACAAAACAGAACAGGGTCTCAAATTTAGAAAACCAACTTATGCTTGCTTATGGGGAAAGGTGTGTTGGGGTTCTGCATAAAACCAGAGATTGAAATTAGCACAGATACCGTTCCATAAGCCAAATATATAATAGAAAAGACCTACGCCTTGCTCAACGAAATGGACTCAACACCCCATATTCAACGCCTTGGAATATACCTGAGAAGTAAGAATCTTAAAACCCATGGATTTATATGTCTCCATAAGGAAATCAAGCGTGTGTACAGCGGCCTAAACGCAGCAGTGAAAATCCGATAAATCCCATTATCAAAATAAATTTCAAAAAAAAAACACAATGACAGTGAAATAGAGAGCAATTCTTAAATAATTCATTCAGGGCTTGTGATGCAATCTGGATTTACCACATCTACAACCAGACCTGGGTGAGACATAAGGCTGGACACTTCGGGCTCATAGCATTGGTGAGGTTCGGTGAGCAAATGCAGACCCTTTGAAGTCATACTGTATGGTACCCATTCCATGGGTCCCAACTCTGCAGGTTTAAGGGATTCTTCCTTCAACTAAACCATGCATGGCAAACCCAGAGTAAGGTCCACCGTGTGATTGGGAAACGTTTTGAAATGCATCTCAGTTTTCGTCCCCTGGTACTCGGGTTCACCATTCCAGACGCTTTACTAACACTCTCCCCACTTGGAGAGTCAGTGCCTTTAACCTCCTCTTTGGCACAGTTTGCAATTTCTGCGCAAGATGAACAGGAATAGGGAGAACCAATGAGAGACTAGCTGTAAGTGTCTGCACGGGCAAATGGAACGCTCATTTCCCACCAGGAAGAGGAATTAACCAAAGGCTCAGCGTGCCCTGCCTGAAACAGATTAGGGCCTGAAGCAATCCTGCAGTTTTGTGGCCAGCTCACAAGAAAGCGAGTTGAAGAAAGGAGCTCAGGGGCACTGTAATTCACAAACCTGCAGAGTTATGAATGACAGCTATCGTCCAAAAATGTACTGAAGTAAGTCTTCGAAGAGGACTTGAATGCGGGGCAGAATTGCAGGAAAACGATTTCAGGGGGTAGACAGGAAATCCACCTAAAGCTTAGGAAAATAGCAGAATGTCGACAATGATGCACTTGGCCAAAAAGGGCGTATGCGTTTTTTCCTGAATATATTCAGGAATAAACGCATACGCACTTTTTGGCCAACCAAGCAAGCGTGTAAAGAAATCTGCACTACAATGAAGTCTCATTGACCCCTGGTCAAAAGGGCGATCTGAAAAAAGTATAAAAATCAGAAAAGCAGGACAGGCCATGGAGAAAAGGGAGCCTTGTTATGCAGATGGGCGGGACGTAAATTGCCAACAGCCAAACTGGAGAAGTGTATGGCGTTTCCTGAAACACATAGGAAACAAAGCAACGCAGCCTATGGCACTTCCACTTATGGTCCTGTAGCTTAGGGAAAGTAAAATCAAAAACACACAGCCAACCCAAAATTTCAGACGACTCTGTAGACAAGAACCTCGTCTATGGTACAAGTTAAATATCCCAGAAAGCGAAAAATGGATAAAGAAGTTGTGGTACGTACGTACAATGTAATATCACACAGCAATGAAATCTACGTCATCAGGCCCATAGCGGCATAATGAGTGGATTCAGGTAGGACGATTCTACGAGAAATAAGTCACACAGAAAAAGAAACATCATAAGATATCACTAATACACGGAATGTAAACTTGGCTACACATGAACTGAATTACAAAACAGAACAGGGTCTCAAATTTAGAAAACCAACTTATGCTTGCTTAAGGGGAAAGGTGAGTTGGGGTGCTGCATAAAACCAGAGATAGAAATTAGCACAGATACCTTTCCATAAGCCAAATATGTAATAGTCAAGACCTACCCCTTGCTCAACGAAATGGACTAAACACCCCATATTCAACGCCTAGGAATACACCTGACTAGTAAGAATCTTCAAACCCATGGATTTATATGTCTCCATAAGAGAATGAAGCGTGTGTACAGTGTCATGAATGCAGCAGAGAATATCTGATAAATCCCATTATCAAAATGAATTACAAAAACAAAACACTAGGACAGTGAAATAGAGAGCAATTCTTAAATAATTCATTCACGGCTTGTGATGCAACCTGGATTTACCACATCTACACCCAGAGCTGAATGAGACATAATGTTGGGCACTTCGGGCTGATAGCATTGGTGTGGTTCGATGAGCAAATGCAGACCCTTTGAAGTCATACTCTATGGTACCCTTTCCATGGGTCCCAAATCTCCAGGGTTAAGGGATTCTTCCTTCAGCTAAAACATGCATGGGAAACCCACAGTATGGTGCACCGTGTGACCGGGAAACGTTTTCAAATGCATCTCAGATTTCGTCCCCTTTTACTCGGGTTCACCATTCCAGAACCTTTACTAACACTCTCCCCACTTGGAGAGACAGTGCCTTTAAACTCCTGTTTGGCACAGTTTGCAATTTCTGCGCAAGATGAACAGGAATAGGGAGAAGCAATGAGAGACTAGCTGTAGGTGTCTGCACGGGCAAAGGGAACGCTCATTTCCCACCAGGAAGAGGAATTAACGAAAGGCTCAGCATGCCATGCCGGAACCAGATTAGGGCCTGAAGCAATCCTGCGGGTTTGCGGCCAGCTCACAAGAAAGCGAGTTGAAGAAAGGAGCTCAGGGACACTGTAATTCACAAACCTGCAGAGTTATAAATGACAGCTACCGTCCAAAAATATATTGAAGTAAGTCTTGGAACAGGACTTGAAAGCGGGGCAGAATTGCAGGAAAACGATTTCAGGGGGTAGACTGGAATTGCATTTAAAGCATAGGAAAAGAGGCAGAACCTTGACAACGATGCACTTGGCCAAAATGGGCATATGCGTTTCTCCTGAATATATTCAGGAAAAAATGCATACGCACTTTTTGGCCAACCTAGCATGCACGTTAAAGAAATCTGCACTACAATGAAGTCTCACTGCCCCCCAGTCAAAAGGGCCATCTGAAAAAAGTGTAAAATCCAAAAAGTCAGCACAGGCCATGGAGAACATGGAGCCTTGTTATGCTGATGGGCGGGATGTAAATTGCCAACAGCCACTCTGGAGAAGTGTATGGTGTTTCCTGAAACACCTAAAAAACAAAGTAACGGTGCGTACGGCACTACCACTTATGGTCCTATACCTTAGGGAAATTAAAATCAGAAACACACAGCCACCCCAAAGTTTTGGACGGCACTGTTTACAAGAACCTCGTCTACGGTACAAGTTAAATATCCGAGAAAGCAAAAAATGGATAAAGAAGTTGTGGTACGTACGTACAATGGAATATCACTCACCAATGAAATCTATGTCATCAGGCCCATAGCGGCATAATGAGTGGATTCAGGTAGGAGGATTCTAAGTGAAATAAGTCACACAGAAAAAGAAACATCATAAGGTATCACTAATACACGGAATGTAAACTTGGCTACACATGAACTGAATTACAAAACAGAACAGGGTCTCAAATTTAGAAAACCAACTTATGCTTGCTTATGGGGAAAGGTGAGTTGGGGTGCTGCATAAAACCAGAGATTGAAATTAACACAGATACCGTTCCATAGGCCAAATATATAATAGAGAAGACCTACTCCTTGCTCAACGAAATGGACTCAACACCCCATATTCAACGCCTGGGAATATACCTGACAAGTAAGAATCTTAAAACCCATGGATTTATATGTCTCCATAAGGAAATCAAGCGTGTGTACAGCGGCCTAAACGCAGCAGTGAAAATCCGATAAATCCCATTACCAAAATAAATTTCAAAAACAAAACACAATGACAGTGAAATAGAGAGCAATTCTTACATAATTCATTCAGGGCTTGTGATGCAACCTTGATTTCCACATCTACACCCAGAGCTGGGTGAGACATAAGGCTGGACACTTCGGGCTGATAGCATTGGTGAGGTTCGGTGAGCAAACGCAGGCCCTTTGGAGTCATACTACATGGTACCCATTCCATGGGTCCCAACTCTCCAGGTTTAAGGGATTCTACCTTCAGCTAAAACATGCATGGGAAACCCAGAGTATGGTCCACCGTGTGATTGGGAAACGTTTTCAAAAGCATCTTAGTTTTCGTCCCCTGGTACTCGGGGTCACCGTTCCTGACGCCTTACTAACACTCTCCCCACTTGGAGAGTCAGTGCCTTTAACCTCCTGTTTGGCACAGTTTGCAATTTCTGCGCAAGATGATCAGGAATAAGGAGAACCAATGAGAGACTAGCTGTAGGTGTCTGCACGGGCAAATGGAATGCTCATTTCCCACCAGGAAGAGAAATTAACCAAAGGCTCAGTGTGCCTGCTGGAAAAAGTTTAGGGCCTGAAGCAATCCTGCGGTTTTGCGGCCAGCTCACAAGAAAGCGAGTTGAAGAAAGGAGCTCAGGGGCACTGTAATTCACAAACCTGCAGAGTTATGAATGAGAGCTATCGTCCAAAAATATATTGAAGTTAGTTGTCGAAGAGGACTTGAAAGCGGGGCAGAATTTCAGGAAAGCGATTTCAGGGGGTAGACTGGAATTGCACTTAAAGCATAGGAAAAGAGGCAGAATGTCGACAATGATGCACTTGGCCAAAAAGGTCGTATGCGTTCTTTTCCTGAATATATTCAGGAAAAAACGCATACGCACTTTTTGGCCAACCAAGCAAGCGTGTAAAGGAAATCTGCACTACAATGAAGTCTCACTGCCCCCCGGTGAAAAGGGCCATCTGAAAAATGTGTAAAATCCAGAAAGGCAGGACAGGGCATGGAGAACAGGGAGCCTTGTTATGCTGATGGGCGGGATGTAAATTGCCAACAGCCACTCTGGAGAAGTGTATGGTGTTTCCTGAAACACGTAGGAAACAAAGAAACACAGCCTATGGCACTTCCACTTATGGTCGTATAGCTTAGGGAAATTAAAATCAAACACACACAGCCACCCCAAATTTTGGGACGGCTCTGTTTACAAGAACCTCGTCTACGATGCAAGTTAAATATCCGAGAAAGCAAAAAATGAATAAAGAAGTTGTTGTACATACGTACAATGGAATATCACTCAGCAATGAAATCTACGTCATCAGGCCCGTAGCGGAATAATGAGTGGATTCAGGTACGATGATTCTACGAGAAATAAGTCACACAGAAAAACAAACATCATAAGATATCACTAATACACGGAATGTAAACTTGGCTACACATGAACTGAATTACAAAACAGAACAGGGTCTCAAATTTAGAAAACCAACTTATGCTTGCTTATGGGGAAAGGTGTGTTGGGGTTCTGCATAAAACCAGAGATTGAAATTAGCACAGATACCGTTCCATAAGCCAAATATATAATAGAAAAGACCTACGCCTTGCTCAACGAAATGGACTCAACACCCCATATTCAACGCCTTGGAATATACCTGAGAAGTAAGAATCTTAAAACCCATGGATTTATATGTCTCCATAAGGAAATCAAGCGTGTGTACAGCGGCCTAAACGCAGCAGTGAAAATCCGATAAATCCCATTATCAAAATAAATTTCAAAAAAAAACACAATGACAGTGAAATAGAGAGCAATTCTTAAATAATTCATTCAGGGCTTGTGATGCAATCTGGATTTACCACATCTACAACCAGACCTGGGTGAGACATAAGGCTGGACACTTCGGGCTCATAGCATTGGTGAGGTTCGGTGAGCAAATGCAGACCCTTTGAAGTCATACTGTATGGTACCCATTCCATGGGTCCCAACTCTGCAGGTTTAAGGGATTCTTCCTTCAACTAAACCATGCATGGCAAACCCAGAGTAAGGTCCACCGTGTGATTGGGAAACGTTTTGAAATGCATCTCAGTTTTCGTCCCCTGGTACTCGGGTTCACCATTCCAGACGCTTTACTAACACTCTCCCCACTTGGAGAGTCAGTGCCTTTAACCTCCTCTTTGGCACAGTTTGCAATTTCTGCGCAAGATGAACAGGAATAGGGAGAACCAATGAGAGACTAGCTGTAAGTGTCTGCACGGGCAAATGGAACGCTCATTTCCCACCAGGAAGAGGAATTAACCAAAGGCTCAGCGTGCCCTGCCTGAAACAGATTAGGGCCTGAAGCAATCCTGCAGTTTTGTGGCCAGCTCACAAGAAAGCGAGTTGAAGAAAGGAGCTCAGGGGCACTGTAATTCACAAACCTGCAGAGTTATGAATGACAGCTATCGTCCAAAAATGTACTGAAGTAAGTCTTCGAAGAGGACTTGAAAGCGGGGCAGAATTGCAGGAAAACGATTTCAGGGGGTAGACAGGAAATCCACCTAAAGCTTAGGAAAATAGCAGAATGTCGACAATGATGCACTTGGCCAAAAAGGGCGTATGCGTTTTTTCCTGAATATATTCAGGAATAAACGCATACGCACTTTTTGGCCAACCAAGCAAGCGTGTAAAGAAATCTGCACTACAATGAAGTCTCATTGACCCCTGGTCAAAAGGGCGATCTGAAAAAAGTATAAAAATCAGAAAAGCAGGACAGGCCATGGAGAAAAGGGAGCCTTGTTATGCAGATGGGCGGGACGTAAATTGCCAACAGCCAAACTGGAGAAGTGTATGGCGTTTCCTGAAACACATAGGAAACAAAGCAACGCAGCCTATGGCACTTCCACTTATGGTCCTGTAGCTTAGGGAAAGTAAAATCAAAAACACACAGCCAACCCAAAATTTCAGACGACTCTGTAGACAAGAACCTCGTCTATGGTACAAGTTAAATATCCCAGAAAGCGAAAAATGGATAAAGAAGTTGTGGTACGTACGTACAATGTAATATCACACAGCAATGAAATCTACGTCATCAGGCCCATAGCGGCATAATGAGTGGATTCAGGTAGGACGATTCTACGAGAAATAAGTCACACAGAAAAAGAAACATCATAAGATATCACTAATACACGGAATGTAAACTTGGCTACACATGAACTGAATTACAAAACAGAACAGGGTCTCAAATTTAGAAAACCAACTTATGCTTGCTTAAGGGGAAAGGTGAGTTGGGGTGCTGCATAAAACCAGAGATAGAAATTAGCACAGATACCTTTCCATAAGCCAAATACGTAATAGTCAAGACCTACCCCTTGCTCAATGAAATGGACTAAACACCCCATATTCAACGCCTAGGAATACACCTGACTAGTAAGAATCTTCAAACCCATGGATTTATATGTCTCCATAAGAGAATGAAGCGTGTGTACAGTGTCATGAATGCAGCAGAGAATATCTGATAAATCCCATTATCAAAATGAATTACAAAAACAAAACACTAGGACAGTGAAATAGAGAGCAATTCTTAAATAATTCATTCACGGCTTGTGATGCAACCTGGATTTACCACATCTACACCCAGAGCTGAATGAGACATAATGTTGGGCACTTCGGGCTGATAGCATTGGTGTGGTTCGATGAGCAAATGCAGACCCTTTGAAGTCATACTCTATGGTACCCTTTCCATGGGTCCCAAATCTCCAGGGTTAAGGGATTCTTCCTTCAGCTAAAACATGCATGGGAAACCCACAGTATGGTGCACCGTGTGACCGGGAAACGTTTTCAAATGCATCTCAGATTTCGTCCCCTTTTACTCGGGTTCACCATTCCAGAACCTTTACTAACACTCTCCCCACTTGGAGAGACAGTGCCTTTAAACTCCTGTTTGGCACAGTTTGCAATTTCTGCGCAAGATGAACAGGAATAGGGAGAAGCAATGAGAGACTAGCTGTAGGTGTCTGCATGGGCAAAGGGAACGCTCATTTCCCACCAGGAAGAGGAATTAACGAAAGGCTCAGCATGCCATGCCGGAACCAGATTAGGGCCTGAAGCAATCCTGCGGGTTTGCGGCCAGCTCACAAGAAAGCGAGTTGAAGAAAGGAGCGCAGGGACACTGTAATTCACAAACCTGCAGAGTTATAAATGACAGCTACCGTCCAAAAATATATTGAAGTAAGTCTTGGAACAGGACTTGAAAGCGGGGCAGAATTGAAGGAAAACGATTTCAGGGGGTAGACTGGAATTGCATTTAAAGCATAGGAAAAGAGGCAGAACCTTGACAACGATGCACTTGGCCAAAATGGGCATATGCGTTTCTCCTGAATATATTCAGGAAAAAATGCATACGCACTTTTTGGCCAACCTAGCATGCACGTTAAAGAAATCTGCACTACAATGAAGTCTCACTGCCCCCCGGTGAAAAGGGCCATCTGAAAAATGTGTAAAATCCAGAAAGGCAGGACAGGCCATGGAGAACAGGGAGCCTTGTTATGCTGATGGGCGGGATGTAAATTGCCAACAGCCACTCTGGAGAAGTGTATGGTGTTTCCTGAAACACCTAAAAAACAAAGTAACGGTGCGTACGGCACTACCACTTATGGTCCTATACCTTAGGGAAATTAAAATCAGAAACACACAGCCACCCCAAAGTTTTGGACGGCACTGTTTACAAGAACCTCGTCTACGGTACAAGTTAAATATCCGAGAAAGCAAAAAATGGATAAAGAAGTTGTGGTACGTACGTACAATGGAATATCACTCACCAATGAAATCTATGTCATCAGGCCCATAGCGGCATAATGAGTGGATTCAGGTAGGAGGATTCTAAGTGAAATAAGTCACACAGAAAAAGAAACATCATAAGGTATCACTAATACACGGAATGTAAACTTGGCTACACATGAACTGAATTACAAAACAGAACAGGGTCTCAAATTTAGAAAACCAACTTATGCTTGCTTATGGGGAAAGGTGAGTTGGGGTGCTGCATAAAACCAGAGATTGAAATTAACACAGATACCGTTCCATAGGCCAAATATATAATAGAGAAGACCTACTCCTTGCTCAACGAAATGGACTCAACACCCCATATTCAACGCCTGGGAATATACCTGACAAGTAAGAATCTTAAAACCCATGGATTTATATGTCTCCATAAGGAAATCAAGCGTGTGTACAGCGGCCTAAACGCAGCAGTGAAAATCCGATAAATCCCATTACCAAAATAAATTTCAAAAACAAAACACAATGACAGTGAAATAGAGAGCAATTCTTACATAATTCATTCAGGGCTTGTGATGCAACCTTGATTTCCACATCTACACCCAGAGCTGGGTGAGACATAAGGCTGGACACTTCGGGCTGATAGCATTGGTGAGGTTCGGTGAGCAAACGCAGGCCCTTTGGAGTCATACTGCATGGTACCCATTCCATGGGTCCCAACTCTCCAGGTTTAAGGGATTCTTCCTTCAGCTAAAACATGCATGGGAAACCCAGAGTATGGTCCACCGTGTGATTGGGAAACGTTTTCAAAAGCATCTTAGTTTTCGTCCCCTGGTACTCGGGGTCACCGTTCCTGACGCCTTACTAACACTCTCCCCACTTGGAGAGTCAGTGCCTTTAACCTCCTGTTTGGCACAGTTTGCAATTTCTGTGCAAGATGATCAGGAATAAGGAGAACCAATGAGAGACTAGCTGTAGGTGTCTGCACGGGCAAATGGAACGCTCATTTCCCACCAGGAAGAGGAATTAACCAAAGGCTCAGCGTGCCTGCTGGAAAAAGATTAGGGCCTGAAGCAATCCTGCGGTTTTGCGGCCAGCTCACAAGAAAGCGAGTTGAAGAAAGGAGCTCAGGGGCACTGTAATTCACAAACCTGCAGAGTTATGAATGAGAGCTATCGTCCAAAAATATATTGAAGTTAGTCGTCGAAGAGGACTTGAAAGCGGGGCAGAATTTCAGGAAAACGATTTCAGGGGGTAGACTGGAATTGCACTTAAAGCATAGGAAAAGAGGCAGAATGTCGACAATGATGCACTTGGCCAAAAAGGGCGTATGCGTTCTTTTCCTGAATATATTCAGGAAAAAACGCATACGCCCTTTTTGGCCAACCAAGCAAGCCTGTAAAGGAAATCTGCACTACAATGAAGTCTCACTGCCCCCCGGTGAAAAGGGCCATCTGAAAAATGTGTAAAATCCAGAAAGGCAGGACAGGGCATGGAGAACAGGGAGCCTTGTTATGCTGATGGGCGGGATGTAAATTGCCAACAGCCACTCTGGAGAAGTGTATGGTGTTTCCTGAAACACGTAGGAAACAAAGAAACACAGCCTATGGCACTTCCACTTATGGTCGTATAGCTTAGGGAAATTAAAATCAAACACACACAGCCACCCCAAATTTTGGGACGGCTCTGTTTACAAGAACCTCATCTACGATGCAAGTTAAATATCCGAGAAAGCAAAAAATGAATAAAGAAGTTGTTGTACGTACGTACAATGGAATATCACTCAGCAATGAAATCTACGTCATCAGGCCCGTAGCGGAATAATGAGTGGATTGAGGTACGATGATTCTACGAGAAATAAGTCACACAGAAAAACAAACATCATAAGATATCACTAATACACGGAATGTAAACTTGGCTACACATGAACTGAATTACAAAACAGAACAGGGTCTCAAATTTAGAAAACCAACTTATGCTTGCTTATGGGGAAAGGTGTGTTGGGGTTCTGCATAAAACCAGAGATTGAAATTAGCACAGATACCGTTCCATAAGCCAAATATATAATAGAAAAGACCTACGCCTTGCTCAACGAAATGGACTCAACACCCCATATTCAACGCCTTGGAATATACCTGAGAAGTAAGAATCTTAAAACCCATGGATTTATATGTCTCCATAAGGAAATCAAGCGTGTGTACAGCGGCCTAAACGCAGCAGTGAAAATCCGATAAATCCCATTATCAAAATAAATTTCAAAAAAAAACACAATGACAGTGAAATAGAGAGCAATTCTTAAATAATTCATTCAGGGCTTGTGATGCAATCTGGATTTACCACATCTACAACCAGACCTGGGTGAGACATAAGGCTGGACACTTCGGGCTCATAGCATTGGTGAGGTTCGGTGAGCAAATGCAGACCCTTTGAAGTCATACTGTATGGTACCCATTCCATGGGTCCCAACTCTGCAGGTTTAAGGGATTCTTCCTTCAACTAAACCATGCATGGCAAACCCAGAGTAAGGTCCACCGTGTGATTGGGAAACGTTTTGAAATGCATCTCAGTTTTCGTCCCCTGGTACTCGGGTTCACCATTCCAGACGCTTTACTAACACTCTCCCCACTTGGAGAGTCAGTGCCTTTAACCTCCTCTTTGGCACAGTTTGCAATTTCTGCGCAAGATGAACAGGAATAGGGAGAACCAATGAGAGACTAGCTGTAAGTGTCTGCACGGGCAAATGGAACGCTCATTTCCCACCAGGAAGAGGAATTAACCAAAGGCTCAGCGTGCCCTGCCTGAAACAGATTAGGGCCTGAAGCAATCCTGCAGTTTTGTGGCCAGCTCACAAGAAAGCGAGTTGAAGAAAGGAGCTCAGGGGCACTGTAATTCACAAACCTGCAGAGTTATGAATGACAGCTATCGTCCAAAAATGTACTGAAGTAAGTCTTCGAAGAGGACTTGAAAGCGGGGCAGAATTGCAGGAAAACGATTTCAGGGGGTAGACAGGAAATCCACCTAAAGCTTAGGAAAATAGCAGAATGTCGAAAATGATGCACTTGGCCAAAAAGGGCGTATGCGTTTTTTCCTGAATATATTCAGGAATAAACGCATACGCACTTTTTGGCCAACCAAGCAAGCCTGTAAAGAAATCTGCACTACAATGAAGTCTCATTGACCCCTGGTCAAAAGGGCGATCTGAAAAAAGTATAAAAATCAGAAAAGCAGGACAGGCCATGGAGAAAAGGGAGCCTTGTTATGCAGATGGGCGGGACGTAAATTGCCAACAGCCAAACTGGAGAAGTGTATGGCGTTTCCTGAAACACATAGGAAACAAAGCAACGCAGCCTATGGCACTTCCACTTATGGTCCTGTAGCTTAGGGAAAGTAAAATCAAAAACACACAGCCAACCCAAAATTTCAGACGACTCTGTAGACAAGAACCTCGTCTATGGTACAAGTTAAATATCCCAGAAAGCGAAAAATGGATAAAGAAGTTGTGGTACGTACGTACAATGTAATATCACACAGCAATGAAATCTACGTCATCAGGCCCATAGCGGCATAATGAGTGGATTCAGGTAGGACGATTCTACGAGAAATAAGTCACACAGAAAAAGAAACATCATAAGATATCACTAATACATGGAATGTAAACTTGGCTACACATGAACTGAATTACAAAACAGAACAGGGTCTCAAATTTAGAAAACCAACTTATGCTTGCTTAAGGGGAAAGGTGAGTTGGGGTGCTGCATAAAACCAGAGATAGAAATTAGCACAGATACCTTTCCATAAGCCAAATATGTAATAGTCAAGACCTACCCCTTGCTCAACGAAATGGACTAAACACCCCATATTCAACGCCTAGGAATACACCTGACTAGTAAGAATCTTCAAACCCATGGATTTATATGTCTCCATAAGAGAATGAAGCGTGTGTACAGTGTCATGAATGCAGCAGAGAATATCTGATAAATCCCATTATCAAAATGAATTACAAAAACAAAACACTAGGACAGTGAAATAGAGAGCAATTCTTAAATAATTCATTCACGGCTTGTGATGCAACCTGGATTTACCACATCTACACCCAGAGCTGAAAGAGACATAATGTTGGGCACTTCGGGCTGATAGCATTGGTGAGGTTCGATGAGCAAATGCAGACCCTTTGAAGTCATACTGCATGGTACCCGTTCCATGGGTCCCAACTCTCCAGGTTTAAGGGATTCTTCCTTCAGCTAAAACATGCATGGGAAACCCACAGTATGGTGCACCGTGTGACCGGGAAACGTTTTAAATGCATCTCAGTTTTCGTTCCCTTTTACTCGTGTTCACCATTCCAGACCCTTTACTCACACTCTCCCCACTTGGAGAGTCAGTGCCTTTAACCTCCTGTTTGGCACAGTTTGCAATTTCTGTGCAAGATGAACAGGAATAGGGAGAACCAATGAGAGACTAGCTGTAGGTGTCTTCACGGGCAAATTTAACGCTCATTTCCCACCAGGAAGAGGAATTAACCTAAGGCTCATCATGCTGTGCTGGAACCAGATTAGGGCCTGAAGCAATCCTGCGGGTTTGCGGCCAGCTCACAAGAGAGCGAGTTGAAGAAAGGAGCTCAGGGGCACTGTAACTCACAAACCTGCAGAGTTATAAATGACAGCTATCGTCCAAAAATATATTGAAGGAAGCATGCGAAGAGAACTTGTAAGCGGGGCAGAATTGCAGGAAAATGATTTCAGGGGGTAGACGGGAATTGCATTTAAAGCATAGGAAAAGAGGCAGAACGTCGACAATGTTGCTCTTGGCCAAAAAGGGCGTATGCGTTTTTTCCTGAATATATTCAGGAGAAAACGCATACGCCCTTTTTGGCCAACCAAGCAAGCATTTTAAAGAAATCTGCACTACAATGAAGTCTCACTGCCCCCCGGTCAAAACTGCCATCTGAAAAAAGTGTAAAATCCAGAAAGGAGGCACAGGCCATGGAGAACAGGGAGCCTTGTTATGCTGATGGGTGGGATTTAAATTGCCAACAGCCACTCTGGAGAAGTGTATGGTGTTTCCTGGAGCACCTAAAAAACAAAGCAACGGAGCCTACGGCACTTCCACTTATGGTCGTATAGCTTAGGGAAATTAAAATCAAAAACACACAGCCACCCCAAAATTTCGGACGGCTCTGTTTACAAGAACCTCGTCTACAGTACGCGTTAAATATCCCAGAATGTGAAAAATTGATAAAGAAGTTGTGGTACGTACGTACAATGGAATACAACTCAGCAATGAAATCTATGTCATCAGGCCCGTCGCGGCATAATGAGTGGATTCAGGTACCATGATTCTAACTGAAATAAGTCACACAGAAAATGAAACATCATAAGATATCACTAATACACGGAATGTAAACTTGGCTACACATGAACTGAATTACAAAACAGAACAGGGTCTCAAATTTAGAAAACCAACTTATGCTTGCTTAAGGGGAAAGGTGAGTTGGGGTGCTGCATAAAACCAGAGATAGAAATTAGCACAGATACCATTCCATTCGTCAAATATGTAATAGTCAAGACCTACCCCTTGCTCAATGAAATGGACAAAACACGCCATATTCAACGCCTAGGAATACACCTGACTAGTAAGAATCTTCAAACCCATGGATTTATATGTCTCCATAAGAGAATGAAGCGTGTGTATAGCGGCATGAACGCAGCAGAGAAAATCCGATAAATCCCATTATCAAAATGAATTACAAAAACAAAACACAAGGACAGTGAAATAGAGAGCAATTCTTAAATAATTCATTCAGGGATTGTGATGCAACCTGGATTTACCACATCTACATCCAGAGCTGAGTGAGACATAAGGTTGGGGACTTCGGGCTAATAGCATTGGTGAGGTTCGATCAACAAATGCAGACCCTTTGAAGGCATACTGCATGGTACCCATTCCATGGGTCCCTAACTCTCCAGGTTTAAGGGATTCTTCCTTCAGCTAATACATGCATGGGAAACCCACAGTATGGTGCAGCGTGTGACCGGGAAACGTTTTCAAATGCATCTCAGATTTTGTCCCCTTTTACTCGGGTTCACCATTCCAGACCCCTTACTAACACTCTCCCCACTTGGAGAGTCAGTGCCTTTAACCTCCTGTTTGGCACAGTTTGCAATTTCTGCGCAAGATGATCAGGAATAAGGAGAACCAATGAGAGACTAGCTGTAGGTGTCTGCACGGGCAAATGGAACGCTCATTTCCCACCAGGAAGAGGAATTAACCAAAGGCTCAGCGTGCCTGCTGGAAAAAGATTAGGGCCTGAAGCAATCCTGCGGTTTTGCGGCCAGCTCACAAGAAAACGAGATGAAGAAAGGAGCTCAGGGGCACTGTAATTCACAAACCTGCAGAGTTATGAATGAGAGCTATCGTCCAAAAATATATTGAAGTTAGTCTTCGAAGAGGACTTGAAAGCGGGGCAGAATTTCAGGAAAACGATTTCAGGGGGTAGACTGGAATTGCACTTAAAGCATAGGAAAAGAGGCAGAATGTCGACAAGGATGCACTTGGCCAAAAAGGTCGTATGCGTTCTTTTCCTGAATATATTCAGGAAAAAACGCATACGCACTTTTTGGCCAACCAAGCAAGCGTGTAAAGGAAATCTGCACTACAATGAAGTCTCACTGCCCCCCGGTGAAAAGGGCCATCTGAAAAATGTGTAAAATCCAGAAAGGCAGGACAGGCCATGGAGAACAGGGAGCCTTGTTATGCTGATGGGCGGGATGTAAATTGCCAACAGCCACTCTGGAGAAGTGTATGGTGTTTCCTGAAACACCTAAAAAACAAAGTAACGGTGCGTACGGCACTACCACTTATGGTCCTATACCTTAGGGAAATTAAAATCAGAAACACACAGCCACCCCAAAGTTTTGGACGGCACTGTTTACAAGAACCTCGTCTACGGTACAAGTTAAATATCCGAGAAAGCAAAAAATGGATAAAGAAGTTGTGGTACGTACGTACAATGGAATATCACTCACCAATGAAATCTATGTCATCAGGCCCATAGCGGCATAATGAGTGGATTCAGGTAGGAGGATTCTAAGTGAAATAAGTCACACAGAAAAAGAAACATCATAAGGTATCACTAATACACGGAATGTAAACTTGGCTACACATGAACTGAATTACAAAACAGAACAGGGTCTCAAATTTAGAAAACCAACTTATGCTTGCTTATGGGGAAAGGTGAGTTGGGGTGCTGCATAAAACCAGAGATTGAAATTAACACAGATACCGTTCCATAGGCCAAATATATAATAGAGAAGACCTACTCCTTGCTCAACGAAATGGACTCAACACCCCATATTCAACGCCTGGGAATATACCTGACAAGTAAGAATCTTAAAACCCATGGATTTATATGTCTCCATAAGGAAATCAAGCGTGTGTACAGCGGCCTAAACGCAGCAGTGAAAATCCGATAAATCCCATTACCAAAATAAATTTCAAAAACAAAACACAATGACAGTGAAATAGAGAGCAATTCTTACATAATTCATTCAGGGCTTGTGATGCAACCTTGATTTCCACATCTACACCCAGAGCTGGGTGAGACATAAGGCTGGACACTTCGGGCTGATAGCATTGATGAGGTTCGGTGAGCAAACGCAGGCCCTTTGGAGTCATACTGCATGGTACCCATTCCATGGGTCCCAACTCTCCAGGTTTAAGGGATTCTTCCTTCAGCTAAAACATGCATGGGAAACCCAGAGTATGGTCCACCGTGTGATTGGGAAACGTTTTCAAAAGCATCTTAGTTTTCGTCCCCTGGTACTCGGGGTCACCGTTCCTGACGCCTTACTAACACTCTCCCCACTTGGAGAGTCAGTGCCTTTAACCTCCTGTTTGGCACAGTTTGCAATTTCTGTGCAAGATGATCAGGAATAAGGAGAACCAATGAGAGACTAGCTGTAGGTGTCTGCACGGGCAAATGGAACGCTCATTTCCCACCAGGAAGAGGAATTAACCAAAGGCTCAGCGTGCCTGCTGGAAAAAGATTAGGGCCTGAAGCAATCCTGCGGTTTTGCGGCCAGCTCACAAGAAAGCGAGTTGAAGAAAGGAGCTCAGGGGCACTGTAATTCACAAACCTGCAGAGTTATGAATGAGAGCTATCGTCTAAAAATATATTGAAGTTAGTCGTCGAAGAGGACTTGAAAGCGGGGCAGAATTTCAGGAAAACGATTTCAGGGGGTAGACTGGAATTGCACTTAAAGCATAGGAAAAGAGGCAGAATGTCGACAATGATGCACTTGGCCAAAAAGGTCGTATGCGTTCTTTTCCTGAATATATTCAGGAAAAAACGCATACGCAGTTTTTGGCCAACCAAGCAAGCGTGTAAAGGAAATCTGCACTACAATGAAGTCTCACTGCCCCCCGGTGAAAAGGGCCATCTGAAAAATGTGTAAAATCCAGAAAGGCAGGACAGGGCATGGAGAACAGGGAGCCTTGTTATGCTGATGGGCGGGATGTAAATTGCCAACAGCCACTCTGGAGAAGTGTATGGTGTTTCCTGAAACACGTAGGAAACAAGAAACACAGCCTATGGCACTTCCACTTATGGTCGTATAGCTTAGGGAAATTAAAATCAAACACACACAGCCACCCCAAATTTTGGGACGGCTCTGTTTACAAGAACCTCGTCTACGATGCAAGTTAAATATCTGAGAAAGCAAAAAATGAATAAAGAAGTTGTTGTACGTACGTACAATGGAATATCACTCAGCAATGAAATCTACGTCATCAGGCCCGTAGCGGAATAATGAGTGGATTCAGGTACGATGATTCTACGAGAAATAAGTCACACAGAAAAACAAACATCATAAGATATCACTAATACACGGAATGTAAACTTGGCTACACATGAACTGAATTACAAAACAGAACAGGGTCTCAAATTTAGAAAACCAACTTATGCTTGCTTATGGGGAAAGGTGTGTTGGGGTTCTGCATAAAACCAGAGATTGAAATTAGCACAGATACCGTTCCATAAGCCAAATATATAATAGAAAAGACCTACGCCTTGCTCAACGAAATGGACTCAACACCCCATATTCAACGCCTTGGAATATACCTGAGAAGTAAGAATCTTAAAACCCATGGATTTATATGTCTCCATAAGGAAATCAAGCGTGTGTACAGCGGCCTAAACGCAGCAGTGAAAATCCGATAAATCCCATTATCAAAATAAATTTCAAAAAAAAACACAATGACAGTGAAATAGAGAGCAATTCTTAAATAATTCATTCAGGGCTTGTGATGCAATCTGGATTTACCACATCTACAACCAGACCTGGGTGAGACATAAGGCTGGACACTTCGGGCTCATAGCATTGGTGAGGTTCGGTGAGCAAATGCAGACCCTTTGAAGTCATACTGTATGGTACCCATTCCATGGGTCCCAACTCTGCAGGTTTAAGGGATTCTTCCTTCAACTAAACCATGCATGGCAAACCCAGAGTAAGGTCCACCATGTGATTGGGAAACGTTTTGAAATGCATCTCAGTTTTCGTCCCCTGGTACTCGGGTTCACCATTCCAGACGCTTTACTAACACTCTCCCCACTTGGAGAGTCAGTGCCTTTAACCTCCTCTTTGGCACAGTTTGCAATTTCTGCGCAAGATGAACAGGAATAGGGAGAACCAATGAGAGACTAGCTGTAAGTGTCTGCACGGGCAAATTTAACGCTCATTTCCCACCAGGAAGAGGAATTAACCAAAGGCTCAGCGTGCCCTGCCTGAAACAGATTAGGGCCTGAAGCAATCCTGCAGTTTTGTGGCCAGCTCACAAGAAAGCGAGTTGAAGAAAGGAGCTCAGGGGCACTGTAATTCACAAACCTGCAGAGTTATGAATGACAGCTATCGTCCAAAAATATACTGAAGTAAGTCTTCGAAGAGGACTTGAAAGCGGGGCAGAATTGCAGGAAAACGATTTCAGGGGGTAGACAGGAAATCCACCTAAAGCTTAGGAAAATAGCAGAATGTCGAAAATGATGCACTTGGCCAAAAAGGGCGTATGCGTTTTTTCCTGAATATATTCAGGAATAAACGCATACGCCCTTTTTGGCCAACCAAGCAAGCGTGTAAAGAAATCTGCACTACAATGAAGTCTCATTGACCCCTGGTCAAAAGGGCGATCTGAAAAAAGTATAAAAATCAGAAAAGCAGGACAGGCCATGGAGAAAAGGGAGCCTTGTTATGCAGATGGGCGGGACGTAAATTGCCAACAGCCAAACTGGAGAAGTGTATGGCGTTTCCTGAAACACATAGGAAACAAAGCAACGCAGCCTATGGCACTTCCACTTATGGTCCTGTAGCTTAGGGAAAGTAAAATCAAAAACACACAGCCAACCCAAAATTTCAGACGACTCTGTAGACAAGAACCTCGTCTATGGTACAAGTTAAATATCCCAGAAAGCGAAAAATGGATAAAGAAGTTGTGGTACGTACGTACAATGTAATATCACACAGCAATGAAATCTACGTCATCAGGCCCATAGCGGCATAATGAGTGGATTCAGGTAGGACGATTCTACAAGAAATAAGTCACACAGAAAAAGAAACATCATAAGATATCACTAATACACGGAATGTAAACTTGGCTACACATGAACTGAATTACAAAACAGAACAGGGTCTCAAATTTAGAAAACCAACTTATGCTTGCTTAAGGGGAAAGGTGAGTTGGGGTGCTGCATAAAACCAGAGATAGAAATTAGCACAGATACCTTTCCATAAGCCAAATATGTAATAGTCAAGACCTAACCCTTGCTCAACGAAATGGACTAAACACCCCATATTCAACGCCTAGGAATACACCTGACTAGTAAGAATCTTCAAACCCATGGATTTATATGTCTCCATAAGAGAATGAAGCGTGTGTACAGTGTCATGAATGCAGCAGAGAATATCTGATAAATCCCATTATCAAAATGAATTACAAAAACAAAACACTAGGACAGTGAAATAGAGAGCAATTCTTAAATAATTCATTCACGGCTTGTGATGCAACCTGGATTTACCACATCTACACCCAGAGCTGAATGAGACATAATGTTGGGCACTTTGGGCTGATAGCATTGGTGTGGTTCGATGAGCAAATGCAGACCCTTTGAAGTCATACTCTATGGTACCCTTTCCATGGGTCCCAAATCTCCAGGGTTAAGGGATTCTTCCTTCAGCTAAAACATGCATGGGAAACCCACAGTATGGTGCACCGTGTGACCGGGAAACGTTTTCAAATGCATCTCAGATTTCGTCCCCTTTTACTCGGGTTCACCATTCCAGACCCTTTACTAACACTCTCCCCACTTGGAGAGACAGTGCCTTTAAACTCCTGTTTGGCACAGTTTGCAATTTCTGCGCAAGATGAACAGGAATAGGGAGAAGCAATGAGAGACTAGCTGTAGGTGTCTGCACGGGCAAAGGGAACGCTCATTTCCCACCAGGAAGAGGAATTAACGAAAGGCTCAGCATGCCATGCCGGAACCAGATTAGGGCCTGAAGCAATCCTGCGGGTTTGCGGCCAGCTCACAAGAAAGCGAGTTGAAGAAAGGAGCTCAGGGACACTGTAATTCACAAACCTGCAGAGTTATAAATGACAGCTACCGTCCAAAAATATATTGAAGTAAGTCTTGGAACAGGACTTGAAAGCGGGGCAGAATTGCAGGAAAACGATTTCAGGGGGTAGACTGGAATTGCATTTAAAGCATAGGAAAAGAGGCAGAACCTTGACAACGATGCACTTGGCCAAAATGGGCATATGCGTTTCTCCTGAATATATTCAGGAAAAAATGCATACGCACTTTTTGGCCAACCTAGCATGCACGTTAAAGAAATCTGCACTACAATGAAGTCTCACTGCCCCCCAGTCAAAAGGGCCATCTGAAAAAAGTGTAAAATCCAAAAAGTCAGCACAGGCCATGGAGAACATGGAGCCTTGTTATGCTGATGGGCGGGATGTAAATTGCCAACAGCCACTCTGGAGAAGTGTATGGTGTTTCCTGAAACACCTAAAAAACAAAGTAACGGTGCGTACGGCACTACCACTTATGGTCCTATACCTTAGGGAAATTAAAATCAGAAACACACAGCCACCCCAAAGTTTTGGACGGCACTGTTTACAAGAACCTCGTCTACGGTACAAGTTAAATATCCGAGAAAGCAAAAAATGGATAAAGAAGTTGTGGTACGTACGTACAATGGAATATCACTCACCAATGAAATCTATGTCATCAGGCCCATAGCGGCATAATGAGTGGATTCAGGTAGGAGGATTCTAAGTGAAATAAGTCACACAGAAAAAGAAACATCATAAGGTATCACTAATACACGGAATGTAAACTTGGCTACACATGAACTGAATTACAAAACAGAACAGGGTCTCAAATTTAGAAAACCAACTTATGCTTGCTTATGGGGAAAGGTGAGTTGGGGTGCTGCATAAAACCAGAGATTGAAATTAACACAGATACCATTCCATAGGCCAAATATATAATAGAGAAGACCTACTCCTTGCTCAACGAAATGGACTCAACACCCCATATTCAACGCCTGGGAATATACCTGACAAGTAAGAATCTTAAAACCCATGGATTTATATGTCTCCATAAGGAAATCAAGCGTGTGTACAGCGGCCTAAACGCAGCAGTGAAAATCCGATAAATCCCATTACCAAAATAAATTTCAAAAACAAAACACAATGACAGTGAAATAGAGAGCAATTCTTATATAATTCATTCAGGGCTTGTGATGCAACCTTGATTTCCACATCTACACCCAGAGCTGGGTGAGACATAAGGCTGGACACTTCGGGCTGATAGCATTGGTGTGGTTCGGTGAGCAAACGCAGGACCTTTGGAGTCATACTACATGGTACCCATTCCATGGGTCCCAACTCTCCAGGTTTAAGGGATTCTTCCTTCAGCTAAAACATGCATGGGAAACCCAGAGTATGGTCCACCGTGTGATTGGGAAACGTTTTCAAAAGCATCTTAGTTTTCGTCCCCTGGTACTCGGGGTCACCGTTCCTGACGCCTTACTAACACTCTCCCCACTTGGAGAGTCAGTGCCTTTAACCTCCTGTTTGGCACAGTTTGCAATTTCTGCGCAAGATGATCAGGAATAAGGAGAACCAATGAGAGACTAGCTGTAGGTGTCTGCACGGGCAAATGGAATGCTCATTTCCCACCAGGAAGAGGAATTAACCAAAAGCTCAGCGTGCCTGCTGGAAAAAGATTAGGGCCTGAAGCAATCCTGCGGTTTTGCGGCCAGCTCACAAGAAAGCGAGTTGAAGAAAGGAGCTCAGGGGCACTGTAATTCACAAACCTGCAGAGTTATGAATGAGAGCTATCGTCCAAAAATATATTGAAGTTAGTTGTCGAAGAGGACTTGAAAGCGGGGCAGAATTTCAGGAAAGCGATTTCAGGGGGTAGACTGGAATTGCACTTAAAGCATAGGAAAAGAGGCAGAATGTCGACAATGATGCACTTGGCCAAAAAGGTCGTATGCGTTCTTTTCCTGAATATATTCAGGAAAAAACGCATACGCACTTTTTGGCCAACCAAGCAAGCGTGTAAAGGAAATCTGCACTACAATGAAGTCTCACTGCCCCCCGGTGAAAAGGGCCATCTGAAAAATGTGTAAAATCCAGAAAGGCAGGACAGGGCATGGAGAACAGGGAGCCTTGTTATGCTGATGGGCGGGATGTAAATTGCCAACAGCCACTCTGGAGAAGTGTATGGTGTTTCCTGAAACACGTAGGAAACAAAGAAACACAGCCTATGGCACTTCCACTTATGGTCGTATAGCTTAGGGAAATTAAAATCAAACACACACAGCCACCCCAAATTTTGGGACGGCTCTGTTTACAAGAACCTCGTCTACGATGCAAGTTAAATATCCGAGAAAGCAAAAAATGAATAAAGAAGTTGTTGTACGTACGTACAATGGAATATCACTCAGCAATGAAATCTACGTCATCAGGCCCGTAGCGGAATAATGAGTGGATTCAGGTACGATGATTCTACGAGAAATAAGTCACACAGAAAAACAAACATCATAAGATATCACTAATACACGGAATGTAAACTTGGCTACACATGAACTGAATTACAAAACAGAACAGGGTCTCAAATTTAGAAAACCAACTTATGCTTGCTTATGGGGAAAGGTGTGTTGGGGTTCTGCATAAAACCAGAGATTGAAATTAGCACAGATACCGTTCCATAAGCCAAATATATAATAGAAAAGACCTACGCCTTGCTCAACGAAATGGACTCAACACCCCATATTCAACGCCTTGGAATATACCTGAGAAGTAAGAATCTTAAAACCCATGGATTTATATGTCTCCATAAGGAAATCAAGCGTGTGTACAGCGGCCTAAACGCAGCAGTGAAAATCCGATAAATCCCATTATCAAAATAAATTTCAAAAAAAAACACAATGACAGTGAAATAGAGAGCAATTCTTAAATAATTCATTCAGGGCTTGTGATGCAATCTGGATTTACCACATCTACAACCAGACCTGGGTGAGACATAAGGCTGGACACTTCGGGCTCATAGCATTGGTGAGGTTCGGTGAGCAAATGCAGACCCTTTGAAGTCATACTGTATGGTACCCATTCCATGGGTCCCAACTCTGCAGGTTTAAGGGATTCTTCCTTCAACTAAACCATGCATGGCAAACCCAGAGTAAGGTCCACCGTGTGATTGGGAAACGTTTTGAAATGCATCTCAGTTTTCGTCCCCTGGTACTCGGGTTCACCATTCCAGACGCTTTACTAACACTCTCCCCACTTGGAGAGTCAGTGCCTTTAACCTCCTCTTTGGCACAGTTTGCAATTTCTGCGCAAGATGAACAGGAATAGGGAGAACCAATGAGAGACTAGCTGTAAGTGTCTGCACGGGCAAATGGAACGCTCATTTCCCACCAGGAAGAGGAATTAACCAAAGGCTCAGCGTGCCCTGCCTGAAACAGATTAGGGCCTGAAGCAATCCTGCAGTTTTGTGGCCAGCTCACAAGAAAGCGAGTTGAAGAAAGGAGCTCAGGGGCACTGTAATTCACAAACCTGCAGAGTTATGAATGACAGCTATCGTCCAAAAATGTACTGAAGTAAGTCTTCGAAGAGGACTTGAAAGCGGGGCAGAATTGCAGGAAAACGATTTCAGGGGGTAGACAGGAAATCCACCTAAAGCTTTGGAAAATAGCAGAATGTCGAAAATGATGCACTTGGACAAAAAGGGCGTATGCGTTTTTTCCTGAATATATTCAGGAATAAACGCATACGCACTTTTTGGCCAACCAAGCAAGCGTGTAAAGAAATCTGCACTACAATGAAGTCTCATTGACCCCTGGTCAAAAGGGCGATCTGAAAAAAGTATAAAAATCAGAAAAGCAGGACAGGCCATGGAGAAAAGGGAGCCTTGTTATGCAGATGGGCGGGACGTAAATTGCCAACAGCCAAACTGGAGAAGTGTATGGCGTTTCCTGAAACACATAGGAAACAAAGCAACGCAGCCTATGGCACTTCCACTTATGGTCCTGTAGCTTAGGGAAAGTAAAATCAAAAACACACAGCCAACCCAAAATTTCAGACGACTCTGTAGACAAGAACCTCGTCTATGGTACAAGTTAAATATCCCAGAAAGCGAAAAATGGATAAAGAAGTTGTGGTACGTACGTACAATGTAATATCACACAGCAATGAAATCTACGTCATCAGGCCCATAGCGGCATAATGAGTGGATTCAGGTAGGACGATTCTACGAGAAATAAGTCACACAGAAAAAGAAACATCATAAGATATCACTAATACACGGAATGTAAACTTGGCTACACATGAACTGAATTACAAAACAGAACAGGGTCTCAAATTTAGAAAACCAACTTATGCTTGCTTAAGGGGAAAGGTGAGTTGGGGTGCTGCATAAAACCAGAGATAGAAATTAGCACAGATACCTTTCCATAAGCCAAATATGTAATAGTCAAGACCTAACCCTTGCTCAACGAAATGGACTAAACACCCCATATTCAACGCCTAGGAATACACCTGACTAGTAAGAATCTTCAAACCCATGGATTTATATGTCTCCATAAGAGAATGAAGCGTGTGTACAGTGTCATGAATGCAGCAGAGAATATCTGATAAATCCCATTATCAAAATGAATTACAAAAACAAAACACTAGGACAGTGAAATAGAGAGCAATTCTTAAATAATTCATTCACGGCTTGTGATGCAACCTGGATTTACCACATCTACACCCAGAGCTGAATGAGACATAATGTTGGGCACTTCGGGCTGATAGCATTGGTGTGGTTCGATGAGCAAATGCAGACCCTTTGAAGTCATACTCTATGGTACCCTTTCCATGGGTCCCAAATCTCCAGGGTTAAGGGATTCTTCCTTCAGCTAAAACATGCATGGGAAACCCACAGTATGGTGCACCGTGTGACCGGGAAACGTTTTCAAATGCATCTCAGATTTCGTCCCCTTTTACTCGGGTTCACCATTCCAGACCCTTTACTAACACTCTCCCCACTTGGAGAGACAGTGCCTTTAAACTCCTGTTTGGCACAGTTTGCAATTTCTGCGCAAGATGAACAGGAATAGGGAGAAGCAATGAGAGACTAGCTGTAGGTGTCTGCACGGGCAAAGGGAACGCTCATTTCCCACCAGGAAGAGGAATTAACGAAAGGCTCAGCATGCCATGCCGGAACCAGATTAGGGCCTGAAGCAATCCTGCGGGTTTGCGGCCAGCTCACAAGAAAGCGAGTTGAAGAAAGGAGCTCAGGGACACTGTAATTCACAAACCTGCAGAGTTATAAATGACAGCTACCGTCCAAAAATATATTGAAGTAAGTCTTGGAACAGGACTTGAAAGCGGGGCAGAATTGCAGGAAAACGATTTCAGGGGGTAGACTGGAATTGCATTTAAAGCATAGGAAAAGAGGCAGAACCTTGACAACGATGCACTTGGCCAAAATGGGCATATGCGTTTCTCCTGAATATATTCAGGAAAAAATGCATACGCACTTTTTGGCCAACCTAGCATGCACGTTAAAGAAATCTGCACTACAATGAAGTCTCACTGTCCCCCAGTCAAAAGGGCCATCTGAAAAAAGTGTAAAATCCAAAAAGTCAGCACAGGCCATGGAGAACATGGAGCCTTGTTATGCTGATGGGCGGGATGTAAATTGCCAACAGCCACTCTGGAGAAGTGTATGGTGTTTCCTGAAACACCTAAAAAACAAAGTAACGGTGCGTACGGCACTACCACTTATGGTCCTATACCTTAGGGAAATTAAAATCAGAAACACACAGCCACCCCAAAGTTTTGGACGGCACTGTTTACAAGAACCTCGTCTACGGTACAAGTTAAATATCCGAGAAAGCAAAAAATGGATAAAGAAGTTGTGGTACGTACGTACAATGGAATATCACTCACCAATGAAATCTATGTCATCAGGCCCATAGCGGCATAATGAGTGGATTCAGGTAGGAGGATTCTAAGTGAAATAAGTCACACAGAAAAAGAAACATCATAAGGTATCACTAATACACGGAATGTAAACTTGGCTACACATGAACTGAATTACAAAACAGAACAGGGTCTCAAATTTAGAAAACCAACTTATGCTTGCTTATGGGGAAAGGTGAGTTGGGGTGCTGCATAAAACCAGAGATTGAAATTAACACAGATACCATTCCATAGGCCAAATATATAATAGAGAAGACCTACTCCTTGCTCAACGAAATGGACTCAACACCCCATATTCAACGCCTGGGAATATACCTGACAAGTAAGAATCTTAAAACCCATGGATTTATATGTCTCCATAAGGAAATCAAGCGTGTGTACAGCGGCCTAAACGCAGCAGTGAAAATCCGATAAATCCCATTACCAAAATAAATTTCAAAAACAAAACACAATGACAGTGAAATAGAGAGCAATTCTTATATAATTCATTCAGGGCTTGTGATGCAACCTTGATTTCCACATCTACACCCAGAGCTGGGTGAGACATAAGGCTGGACACTTCGGGCTGATAGCATTGGTGAGGTTCGGTGAGCAAACGCAGGACCTTTGGAGTCATACTACATGGTACCCATTCCATGGGTCCCAACTCTCCAGGTTTAAGGGATTCTTCCTTCAGCTAAAACATGCATGGGAAACCCAGAGTATGGTCCACCGTGTGATTGGGAAACGTTTTCAAAAGCATCTTAGTTTTCGTCCCCTGGTACTCGGGGTCACCGTTCCTGACGCCTTACTAACACTCTCCCCACTTGGAGAGTCAGTGCCTTTAACCTCCTGTTTGGCACAGTTTGCAATTTCTGCGCAAGATGATCAGGAATAAGGAGAACCAATGAGAGACTAGCTGTAGGTGTCTGCACGGGCAAATGGAATGCTCATTTCCCACCAGGAAGAGGAATTAACCAAAGGCTCAACGTGCCTGCTGGAAAAAGATTAGGGCCTGAAGCAATCCTGCGGTTTTGCGGCCAGCTCACAAGAAAGCGAGTTGAAGAAAGGAGCTCAGGGGCACTGTAATTCACAAACCTGCAGAGTTATGAATGAGAGCTATCGTCCAAAAATATATTGAAGTTAGTTGTCGAAGAGGACTTGAAAGCGGGGCAGAATTTCAGGAAAGCGATTTCAGGGGGTAGACTGGAATTGCACTTAAAGCATAGGAAAAGAGGCAGAATGTCGACAATGATGCACTTGGCCAAAAAGGTCGTATGCGTTCTTTTCCTGAATATATTCAGGAAAAAACGCATACGCACTTTTTGGCCAACCAAGCAAGCGTGTAAAGGAAATCTGCACTACAATGAAGTCTCACTGCCCCCCGGTGAAAAGGGCCATCTGAAAAATGTGTAAAATCCAGAAAGGCAGGACAGGGCATGGAGAACAGGGAGCCTTGTTATGCTGATGGGCGGGATGTAAATTGCCAACAGCCACTCTGGAGAAGTGTATGGTGTTTCCTGAAACACGTAGGAAACAAAGAAACACAGCCTATGGCACTTCCACTTATGGTCGTATAGCTTAGGGAAATTAAAATCAAACACACACAGCCACCCCAAATTTTGGGACGGCTCTGTTTACAAGAACCTCGTCTACGATGCAAGTTAAATATCCGAGAAAGCAAAAAATGAATAAAGAAGTTGTTGTACGTACGTACAATGGAATATCACTCAGCAATGAAATCTACGTCATCAGGCCCGTAGCGGAATAATGAGTGGATTCAGGTACGATGATTCTACGAGAAATAAGTCACACAGAAAAACAAACATCATAAGATATCACTAATACACGGAATGTAAACTTGGCTACACATGAACTGAATTACAAAACAGAACAGGGTCTCAAATTTAGAAAACCAACTTATGCTTGCTTATGGGGAAAGGTGTGTTGGGGTTCTGCATAAAACCAGAGATTGAAATTAGCACAGATACCGTTCCATAAGCCAAATATATAATAGAAAAGACCTACGCCTTGCTCAACGAAATGGACTCAACACCCCATATTCAACGCCTTGGAATATACCTGAGAAGTAAGAATCTTAAAACCCATGGATTTATATGTCTCCATAAGGAAATCAAGCGTGTGTACAGCGGCCTAAACGCAGCAGTGAAAATCCGATAAATCCCATTATCAAAATAAATTTCAAAAAAAAACACAATGACAGTGAAATAGAGAGCAATTCTTAAATAATTCATTCAGGGCTTGTGATGCAATCTGGATTTACCACATCTACAACCAGACCTGGGTGAGACATAAGGCTGGACACTTCGGGCTCATAGCATTGGTGAGGTTCGGTGAGCAAATGCAGACCCTTTGAAGTCATACTGTATGGTACCCATTCCATGGGTCCCAACTCTGCAGGTTTAAGGGATTCTTCCTTCAACTAAACCATGCATGGCAAACCCAGAGTAAGGTCCACCATGTGATTGGGAAACGTTTTGAAATGCATCTCAGTTTTCGTCCCCTGGTACTCGGGTTCACCATTCCAGACGCTTTACTAACACTCTCCCCACTTGGAGAGTCAGTGCCTTTAACCTCCTCTTTGGCACAGTTTGCAATTTCTGCGCAAGATGAACAGGAATAGGGAGAACCAATGAGAGACTAGCTGTAAGTGTCTGCACGGGCAAATTTAACGCTCATTTCCCACCAGGAAGAGGAATTAACCAAAGGCTCAGCGTGCCCTGCCTGAAACAGATTAGGGCCTGAAGCAATCCTGCAGTTTTGTGGCCAGCTCACAAGAAAGCGAGTTGAAGAAAGGAGCTCAGGGGCACTGTAATTCACAAACCTGCAGAGTTATGAATGACAGCTATCGTCCAAAAATGTACTGAAGTAAGTCTTCGAAGAGGACTTGAAAGCGGGGCAGAATTGCAGGAAAACGATTTCAGGGGGTAGACAGGAAATCCACCTAAAGCTTAGGAAAATAGCAGAATGTCGACAATGATGCACTTGGCCAAAAAGGGCGTATGCGTTTTTTCCTGAATATATTCAGGAATAAACGCATACGCCCTTTTTGGCCAACCAAGCAAGCGTGTAAAGAAATCTGCACTACAATGAAGTCTCATTGACCCCTGGTCAAAAGGGCGATCTGAAAAAAGTATAAAAATCAGAAAAGCAGGACAGGCCATGGAGAAAAGGGAGCCTTGTTATGCAGATGGGCGGGACGTAAATTGCCAACAGCCAAACTGGAGAAGTGTATGGCGTTTCCTGAAACACATAGGAAACAAAGCAACGCAGCCTATGGCACTTCCACTTATGGTCCTGTAGCTTAGGGAAAGTAAAATCAAAAACACACAGCCAACCCAAAATTTCAGACGACTCTGTATACAAGAACCTCGTCTATGGTACAAGTTAAATATCCCAGAAAGCGAAAAATGGATAAAGAAGTTGTGGTACGTACGTACAATGTAATATCACACAGCAATGAAATCTACGTCATCAGGCCCATAGCGGCATAATGAGTGGATTCAGGTAGGACGATTCTACGAGAAATAAGTCACACAGAAAAAGAAACATCATAAGATATCACTAATACACGGAATGTAAACTTGGCTACACATGAACTGAATTACAAAACAGAACAGGGTCTCAAATTTAGAAAACCAACTTATGCTTGCTTAAGGGGAAAGGTGAGTTGGGGTGCTGCATAAAACCAGAGATAGAAATTAGCACAGATACCTTTCCATAAGCCAAATATGTAATAGTCAAGACCTAACCCTTGCTCAACGAAATGGACTAAACACCCCATATTCAACGCCTAGGAATACACCTGACTAGTAAGAATCTTCAAACCCATGGATTTATATGTCTCCATAAGAGAATGAAGCGTGTGTACAGTGTCATGAATGCAGCAGAGAATATCTGATAAATCCCATTATCAAAATGAATTACAAAAACAAAACACTAGGACAGTGAAATAGAGAGCAATTCTTAAATAATTCATTCACGGCTTGTGATGCAACCTGGATTTACCACATCTACACCCAGAGCTGAATGAGACATAATGTTGGGCACTTTGGGCTGATAGCATTGGTGTGGTTCGATGAGCAAATGCAGACCCTTTGAAGTCATACTCTATGGTACCCTTTCCATGGGTCCCAAATCTCCAGGGTTAAGGGATTCTTCCTTCAGCTAAAACATGCATGGGAAACCCACAGTATGGTGCACCGTGTGACCGGGAAACGTTTTCAAATGCATCTCAGATTTCGTCCCCTTTTACTCGGGTTCACCATTCCAGACCCTTTACTAACACTCTCCCCACTTGGAGAGACAGTGCCTTTAAACTCCTGTTTGGCACAGTTTGCAATTTCTGCGCAAGATGAACAGGAATAGGGAGAAGCAATGAGAGACTAGCTGTAGGTGTCTGCACGGGCAAAGGGAACGCTCATTTCCCACCAGGAAGAGGAATTAACGAAAGGCTCAGCATGCCATGCCGGAACCAGATTAGGGCCTGAAGCAATCCTGCGGGTTTGCGGCCAGCTCACAAGAAAGCGAGTTGAAGAAAGGAGCTCAGGGACACTGTAATTCACAAACCTGCAGAGTTATAAATGACAGCTACCGTCCAAAAATATATTGAAGTAAGTCTTGGAACAGGACTTGAAAGCGGGGCAGAATTGCAGGAAAACGATTTCAGGGGGTAGTCTGGAATTGCATTTAAAGCATAGGAAAAGAGGCAGAACCTTGACAACGATGCACTTGGCCAAAATGGGCATATGCGTTTCTCCTGAATATATTCAGGAAAAAATGCATACGCACTTTTTGGCCAACCTAGCATGCACGTTAAAGAAATCTGCACTACAATGAAGTCTCACTGTCCCCCAGTCAAAAGGGCCATCTGAAAAAAGTGTAAAATCCAAAAAGTCAGCACAGGCCATGGAGAACATGGAGCCTTGTTATGCTGATGGGCGGGATGTAAATTGCCAACAGCCACTCTGGAGAAGTGTATGGTGTTTCCTGAAACACCTAAAAAACAAAGTAACGGTGCGTACGGCACTACCACTTATGGTCCTATACCTTAGGGAAATTAAAATCAGAAACACACAGCCACCCCAAAGTTTTGGACGGCACTGTTTACAAGAACCTCGTCTACGGTACAAGTTAAATATCCGAGAAAGCAAAAAATGGATAAAGAAGTTGTGGTACGTACGTACAATGGAATATCACTCACCAATGAAATCTATGTCATCAGGCCCATAGCGGCATAATGAGTGGATTCAGGTAGGAGGATTCTAAGTGAAATAAGTCACACAGAAAAAGAAACATCATAAGGTATCACTAATACACGGAATGTAAACTTGGCTACACATGAACTGAATTACAAAACAGAACAGGGTCTCAAATTTAGAAAACCAACTTATGCTTGCTTATGGGGAAAGGTGAGTTGGGGTGCTGCATAAAACCAGAGATTGAAATTAACACAGATACCGTTCCATAGGCCAAATATATAATAGAGAAGACCTACTCCTTGCTCAACGAAATGGACTCAACACCCCATATTCAACGCCTGGGAATATACCTGACAAGTAAGAATCTTAAAACCCATGGATTTATATGTCTCCATAAGGAAATCAAGCGTGTGTACAGCGGCCTAAACGCAGCAGTGAAAATCCGATAAATCCCATTACCAAAATAAATTTCAAAAACAAAACACAATGACAGTGAAATAGAGAGCAATTCTTATATAATTCATTCAGGGCTTGTGATGCAACCTTGATTTCCACATCTACACCCAGAGCTGGGTGAGACATAAGGCTGGACACTTCGGGCTGATAGCATTGGTGAGGTTCGGTGAGCAAACGCAGGCCCTTTGGAGTCATACTACATGGTACCCATTCCATGGGTCCCAACTCTCCAGGTTTAAGGGATTCTTCCTTCAGCTAAAACATGCATGGGAAACCCAGAGTATGGTCCACCGTGTGATTGGGAAACGTTTTCAAAAGCATCTTAGTTTTCGTCCCCTGGTACTCGGGGTCACCGTTCCTGACGCCTTACTAACACTCTCCCCACTTGGAGAGTCAGTGCCTTTAACCTCCTGTTTGGCACAGTTTGCAATTTCTGCGCAAGATGATCAGGAATAAGGAGAACCAATGAGAGACTAGCTGTAGGTGTCTGCACGGGCAAATGGAATGCTCATTTCCCACCAGGAAGAGGAATTAACCAAAGGCTCAGCGTGCCTGCTGGAAAAAGATTAGGGCCTGAAGCAATCCTGCGGTTTTGCGGCCAGCTCACAAGAAAGCGAGTTGAAGAAAGGAGCTCAGGGGCACTGTAATTCACAAACCTGCAGAGTTATGAATGAGAGCTATCGTCCAAAAATATATTGAAGTTAGTTGTCGAAGAGGACTTGAAAGCGGGGCAGAATTTCAGGAAAGCGATTTCAGGGGGTAGACTGGAATTGCACTTAAAGCATAGGAAAAGAGGCAGAATGTCGACAATGATGCACTTGGCCAAAAAGGTCGTATGCGTTCTTTTCCTGAATATATTCAGGAAAAAACGCATACGCACTTTTTGGCCAACCAAGCAAGCGTGTAAAGGAAATCTGCACTACAATGAAGTCTCACTGCCCCCCGGTGAAAAGGGCCATCTGAAAAATGTGTAAAATCCAGAAAGGCAGGACAGGGCATGGAGAACAGGGAGCCTTGTTATGCTGATGGGCGGGATGTAAATTGCCAACAGCCACTCTGGAGAAGTGTATGGTGTTTCCTGAAACACGTAGGAAACAAAGAAACACAGCCTATGGCACTTCCACTTATGGTCGTATAGCTTAGGGAAATTAAAATCAAACACACACAGCCACCCCAAATTTTGGGACGGCTCTGTTTACAAGAACCTCGTCTACGATGCAAGTTAAATATCCGAGAAAGCAAAAAATGAATAAAGAAGTTGTTGTACGTACGTACAATGGAATATCACTCAGCAATGAAATCTACGTCATCAGGCCCGTAGCGGAATAATGAGTGGATTCAGGTACGATGATTCTACGAGAAATAAGTCACACAGAAAAACAAACATCATAAGATATCACTAATACACGGAATGTAAACTTGGCTACACATGAACTGAATTACAAAACAGAACAGGGTCTCAAATTTAGAAAACCAACTTATGCTTGCTTATGGGGAAAGGTGTGTTGGGGTTCTGCATAAAACCAGAGATTGAAATTAGCACAGATACCGTTCCATAAGCCAAATATATAATAGAAAAGACCTACGCCTTGCTCAACGAAATGGACTCAACACCCCATATTCAACGCCTTGGAATATACCTGAGAAGTAAGAATCTTAAAACCCATGGATTTATATGTCTCCATAAGGAAATCAAGCGTGTGTACAGCGGCCTAAACGCAGCAGTGAAAATCCGATAAATCCCATTATCAAAATAAATTTCAAAAAAAAACACAATGACAGTGAAATAGAGAGCAATTCTTAAATAATTCATTCAGGGCTTGTGATGCAATCTGGATTTACCACATCTACAACCAGACCTGGGTGAGACATAAGGCTGGACACTTCGGGCTCATAGCATTGGTGAGGTTCGGTGAGCAAATGCAGACCCTTTGAAGTCATACTGTATGGTACCCATTCCATGGGTCCCAACTCTGCAGGTTTAAGGGATTCTTCCTTCAACTAAACCATGCATGGCAAACCCAGAGTAAGGTCCACCGTGTGATTGGGAAACGTTTTGAAATGCATCTCAGTTTTCGTCCCCTGGTACTCGGGTTCACCATTCCAGACGCTTTACTAACACTCTCCCCACTTGGAGAGTCAGTGCCTTTAACCTCCTCTTTGGCACAGTTTGCAATTTCTGCGCAAGATGAACAGGAATAGGGAGAACCAATGAGAGACTAGCTGTAAGTGTCTGCACGGGCAAATGGAACGCTCATTTCCCACCAGGAAGAGGAATTAACCAAAGGCTCAGCATGCCCTGCCTGAAACAGATTAGGGCCTGAAGCAATCCTGCAGTTTTGTGGCCAGCTCACAAGAAAGCGAGTTGAAGAAAGGAGCTCAGGGGCACTGTAATTCACAAACCTGCAGAGTTATGAATGACAGCTATCGTCCAAAAATGTACTGAAGTAAGTCTTCGAAGAGGACTTGAAAGCGGGGCAGAATTGCAGGAAAACGATTTCAGGGGGTAGACAGGAAATCCACCTAAAGCTTAGGAAAATAGCAGAATGTCGACAATGATGCACTTGGCCAAAAAGGGCGTATGCGTTTTTTCCTGAATATATTCAGGAATAAACGCATACGCACTTTTTGGCCAACCAAGCAAGCGTGTAAAGAAATCTGCACTACAATGAAGTCTCATTGACCCCTGGTCAAAAGGGCGATCTGAAAAAAGTATAAAAATCAGAAAAGCAGGACAGGCCATGGAGAAAAGGGAGCCTTGTTATGCAGATGGGCGGGACGTAAATTGCCAACAGCCAAACTGGAGAAGTGTATGGCGTTTCCTGAAACACATAGGAAACAAAGCAACGCAGCCTATGGCACTTCCACTTATGGCCCTGTAGCTTAGGGAAAGTAAAATCAAAAACACACAGCCAACCCAAAATTTCAGACGACTCTGTAGACAAGAACCTCGTCTATGGTACAAGTTAAATATCCCAGAAAGCGAAAAATGGATAAAGAAGTTGTGGTACGTACGTACAATGTAATATCACACAGCAATGAAATCTACGTCATCAGGCCCATAGCGGCATAATGAGTGGATTCAGGTAGGACGATTCTACGAGAAATAAGTCACACAGAAAAAGAAACATCATAAGATATCACTAATACACGGAATGTAAACTTGGCTACACATGAACTGAATTACAAAACAGAACAGGGTCTCAAATTTAGAAAACCAACTTATGCTTGCTTAAGGGGAAAGGTGAGTTGGGGTGCTGCATAAAACCAGAGATAGAAATTAGCACAGATACCTTTCCATAAGCCAAATATGTAATAGTCAAGACCTACCCCTTGCTCAACGAAATGGACTAAACACCCCATATTCAACGCCTAGGAATACACCTGACTAGTAAGAATCTTCAAACCCATGGATTTATATGTCTCCATAAGAGAATGAAGCGTGTGTACAGTGTCATGAATGCAGCAGAGAATATCTGATAAATCCCATTATCAAAATGAATTACAAAAACAAAACACTAGGACAGTGAAATAGAGAGCAATTCTTAAATAATTCATTCACGGCTTGTGATGCAACCTGGATTTACCACATCTACACCCAGAGCTGAATGAGACATAATGTTGGGCACTTCGGGCTGATAGCATTGGTGTGGTTCGATGAGCAAATGCAGACCCTTTGAAGTCATACTCTATGGTACCCTTTCCATGGGTCCCAAATCTCCAGGGTTAAGGGATTCTTCCTTCAGCTAAAACATGCATGGGAAACCCACAGTATGGTGCACCGTGTGACCGGGAAACGTTTTCAAATGCATCTCAGATTTCGTCCCCTTTTACTCGGGTTCACCATTCCAGAACCTTTACTAACACTCTCCCCACTTGCAGAGTCAGTGCCTTTAAACTCCTGTTTGGCACAGTTTGCAATTTCTGCGCAAGATGAACAGGAATAGGGAGAAGCAATGAGAGACTAGCTGTAGGTGTCTGCACGGGCAAAGGGAACGCTCATTTCCCACCAGGAAGAGGAATTAACGAAAGGCTCAGCATGCCATGCCGGAACCAGATTAGGGCCTGAAGCAATCCTGCGGGTTTGCGGCCAGCTCACAAGAAAGCGAGTTGAAGAAAGGAGCTCAGGGACACTGTAATTCACAAACCTGCAGAGTTATAAATGACAGCTACCGTCCAAAAATATATTGAAGTAAGTCTTGGAACAGGACTTGAAAGCGGGGCAGAATTGCAGGAAAACGATTTCAGGGGGTAGACTGGAATTGCATTTAAAGCATAGGAAAAGAGGCAGAACCTTGACAACGATGCACTTGGCCAAAATGGGCATATGCGTTTCTCCTGAATATATTCAGGAAAAAATGCATACGCACTTTTTGGCCAACCTAGCATGCACGTTAAAGAAATCTGCACTACAATGAAGTCTCACTGCCCCCCAGTCAAAAGGGCCATCTGAAAAAAGTGTAAAATCCAAAAAGTCAGCACAGGCCATGGAGAACATGGAGCCTTGTTATGCTGATGGGCGGGATGTAAATTGCCAACAGCCACTCTGGAGAAGTGTATGGTGTTTCCTGAAACACCTAAAAAACAAAGTAACGGTGCGTACGGCACTACCACTTATGGTCCTATACCTTAGGGAAATTAAAATCAAAAACACACAGCCACCCCAAAGTTTTGGACGGCACTGTTTACAAGAACCTCGTCTACGGTACAAGTTAAATATCCCAGAATGCAAAAATGGATAAAGAAGTTGTGGTACGTACGTACAATGTAATATCACTCAGCAATGAAATCTATGTCATCAGGCCCATAGCGGCATAATGAGTGGATTCAGGTAGGAGGATTCTAAGTGAAATAAGTCACACAGAAAAAGAAACATCATAAGGTATCACTAATACACGGAATGTAAACTTGGCTACACATGAACTGAATTACAAAACAGAACAGGGTCTCAAATTTAGAAAAACAACTTATGCTTGCTTATGGGGAAAGGTGAGTTGGGGTGCTGCATAAAACCAGAGATTGAAATTAACACAGATACCGTTCCATAGGCCAAATATATAATAGAGAAGACCTACTCCTTGCTCAACGAAATGGACTCAACACCCCATATTCAACGCCTGGGAATATACCTGACAAGTAAGAATCTTAAAACCCATGGATTTATATGTCTCCATAAGGAAATCAAGCGTGTGTACAGCGGCCTAAACGCAGCAGTGAAAATCCGATAAATCCCATTACCAAAATAAATTTCAAAAACAAAACACAATGACAGTGAAATAGAGAGCAATTCTTACATAATTCATTCAGGGCTTGTGATGCAACCTTGATTTCCACATCTACACCCAGAGCTGGGTGAGACATAAGGCTGGACACTTCGGGCTGATAGCATTGGTGAGGTTCGGTGAGCAAACGCAGGCCCTTTGGAGTCATACTACATGGTACCCATTCCATGGGTCCCAACTCTCCAGGTTTAAGGGATTCTTCCTTCAGCTAAAACATGCATGGGAAACCCAGAGTATGGTCCACCGTGTGATTGGGAAACGTTTTCAAAAGCATCTTAGTTTTCGTCCCCTGGTACTCGGGGTCACCGTTCCTGACGCCTTACTAACACTCTCCCCACTTGGAGAGTCAGTGCCTTTAACCTCCTGTTTGGCACAGTTTGCAATTTCTGCGCAAGATGATCAGGAATAAGGAGAACCAATGAGAGACTAGCTGTAGGTGTCTGCACGGGCAAATGGAATGCTCATTTCCCACCAGGAAGAGGAATTAACCAAAGGCTCAGCGTGCCTGCTGGAAAAAGATTAGGGCCTGAAGCAATCCTGCGGTTTTGCGGCCAGCTCACAAGAAAGCGAGTTGAAGAAAGGAGCTCAGGGGCACTGTAATTCACAAACCTGCAGAGTTATGAATGAGAGCTATCGTCCAAAAATATATTGAAGTTAGTTGTCGAAGAGGACTTGAAAGCGGGGCAGAATTTCAGGAAAGCGATTTCAGGGGGTAGACTGGAATTGCACTTAAAGCATAGGAAAAGAGGCAGAATGTCGACAATGATGCACTTGGCCAAAAAGGTCGTATGCGTTCTTTTCCTGAATATATTCAGGAAAAAACGCATACGCACTTTTTGGCCAACCAAGCAAGCGTGTAAAGGAAATCTGCACTACAATGAAGTCTCACTGCCCCCCGGTGAAAAGGGCCATCTGAAAAATGTGTAAAATCCAGAAAGGCAGGACAGGGCATGGAGAACAGGGAGCCTTGTTATGCTGATGGGCGGGATGTAAATTGCCAACAGCCACTCTGGAGAAGTGTATGGTGTTTCCTGAAACACGTAGGAAACAAAGAAACACAGCCTATGGCACTTCCACTTATGGTCGTATAGCTTAGGGAAATTAAAATCAAACACACACAGCCACTCCAAATTTTGGGACGGCTCTGTTTACAAGAACCTCATCTACGATGCAAGTTAAATATCCGAGAAAGCAAAAAATGAATAAAGAAGTTGTTGTACGTACGTACAATGGAATATCACTCAGCAATGAAATCTACGTCATCAGGCCCGTAGCGGAATAATGAGTGGATTCAGGTACGATGATTCTACGAGAAATAAGTCACACAGAAAAACAAACATCATAAGATATCACTAATACACGGAATGTAAACTTGGCTACACATGAACTGAATTACAAAACAGAACAGGGTCTCAAATTTAGAAAACCAACTTATGCTTGCTTATGGGGAAAGGTGTGTTGGGGTTCTGCATAAAACCAGAGATTGAAATTAGCACAGATACCGTTCCATAAGCCAAATATATAATAGAAAAGACCTACGCCTTGCTCAACGAAATGGACTCAACACCCCATATTCAACGCCTTGGAATATACCTGAGAAGTAAGAATCTTAAAACCCATGGATTTATATGTCTCCATAAGGAAATCAAGCGTGTGTACAGCGGCCTAAACGCAGCAGTGAAAATCCGATAAATCCCATTATCAAAATAAATTTCAAAAAAAAACACAATGACAGTGAAATAGAGAGCAATTCTTAAATAATTCATTCAGGGCTTGTGATGCAATCTGGATTTACCACATCTACAACCAGACCTGGGTGAGACATAAGGCTGGACACTTCGGGCTCATAGCATTGGTGAGGTTCGGTGAGCAAATGCAGACCCTTTGAAGTCATACTGTATGGTACCCATTCCATGGGTCCCAACTCTGCAGGTTTAAGGGATTCTTCCTTCAACTAAACCATGCATGGCAAACCCAGAGTAAGGTCCACCGTGTGATTGGGAAACGTTTTGAAATGCATCTCAGTTTTCGTCCCCTGGTACTCGGGTTCACCATTCCAGACGCTTTACTAACACTCTCCCCACTTGGAGAGTCAGTGCCTTTAACCTCCTCTTTGGCACAGTTTGCAATTTCTGCGCAAGATGAACAGGAATAGGGAGAACCAATGAGAGACTAGCTGTAAGTGTCTGCACGGGCAAATGGAACGCTCATTTCCCACCAGGAAGAGGAATTAACCAAAGGCTCAGCGTGCCCTGCCTGAAACAGATTAGGGCCTGAAGCAATCCTGCAGTTTTGTGGCCAGCTCACAAGAAAGCGAGTTGAAGAAAGGAGCTCAGGGGCACTGTAATTCACAAACCTGCAGAGTTATGAATGACAGCTATCGTCCAAAAATGTACTGAAGTAAGTCTTCGAAGAGGACTTGAAAGCGGGGCAGAATTGCAGGAAAACGATTTCAGGGGGTAGACAGGAAATCCACCTAAAGCTTAGGAAAATAGCAGAATGTCGACAATGATGCACTTGGCCAAAAAGGGCGTATGCGTTTTTTCCTGAATATATTCAGGAATAAACGCATACGCACTTTTTGGCCAACCAAGCAAGCGTGTAAAGAAATCTGCACTACAATGAAGTCTCATTGACCCCTGGTCAAAAGGGCGATCTGAAAAAAGTATAAAAATCAGAAAAGCAGGACAGGCCATGGAGAAAAGGGAGCCTTGTTATGCAGATGGGCGGGACGTAAATTGCCAACAGCCAAACTGGAGAAGTGTATGGCGTTTCCTGAAACACATAGGAAACAAAGCAACGCAGCCTATGGCACTTCCACTTATGGTCCTGTAGCTTAGGGAAAGTAAAATCAAAAACACACAGCCAACCCAAAATTTCAGACGACTCTGTAGACAAGAACCTCGTCTATGGTACAAGTTAAATATCCCAGAAAGCGAAAAATGGATAAAGAAGTTGTGGTACGTACGTACAATGTAATATCACACAGCAATGAAATCTACGTCATCAGGCCCATAGCGGCATAATGAGTGGATTCAGGTAGGACGATTCTACGAGAAATAAGTCACACAGAAAAAGAAACATCATAAGATATCACTAATACACGGAATGTAAACTTGGCTACACATGAACTGAATTACAAAACAGAACAGGGTCTCAAATTTAGAAAACCAACTTATGCTTGCTTAAGGGGAAAGGTGAGTTGGGGTGCTGCATAAAACCAGAGATAGAAATTAGCACAGATACCTTTCCATAAGCCAAATACGTAATAGTCAAGACCTACCCCTTGCTCAACGAAATGGACTAAACACCCCATATTCAACGCCTAGGAATACACCTGACTAGTAAGAATCTTCAAACCCATGGATTTATATGTCTCCATAAGAGAATGAAGCGTGTGTACAGTGTCATGAATGCAGCAGAGAATATCTGATAAATCCCATTATCAAAATGAATTACAAAAACAAAACACTAGGACAGTGAAATAGAGAGCAATTCTTAAATAATTCATTCACGGCTTGTGATGCAACCTGGATTTACCACATCTACACCCAGAGCTGAATTAAACATAATGTTGGGCACTTCGGGCTGATAGCATTGGTGTGGTTCGATGAGCAAATGCAGACCCTTTGAAGTCATACTCTATGGTACCCTTTCCATGGGTCCCAAATCTCCAGGGTTAAGGGATTCTTCCTTCAGCTAAAACATGCATGGGAAACCCACAGTATGGTGCACCGTGTGACCGGGAAACGTTTTCAAATGCATCTCAGATTTCGTCCCCTTTTACTCGGGTTCACCATTCCAGAACCTTTACTAACACCCTCCCCACTTGCAGAGTCAGTGCCTTTAAACTCCTGTTTGGCACAGTTTGCAATTTCTGCGCAAGATGAACAGGAATAGGGAGAAGCAATGAGAGACTAGCTGTAGGTGTCTGCACGGGCAAAGGGAACGCTCATTTCCCACCAGGAAGAGGAATTAACGAAAGGCTCAGCATGCCATGCCGGAACCAGATTAGGGCCTGAAGCAATCCTGCGGGTTTGCGGCCAGCTCACAAGAAAGCGAGTTGAAGAAAGGAGCTCAGGGACACTGTAATTCACAAACCTGCAGAGTTATAAATGACAGCTACCGTCCAAAAATATATTGAAGTAAGTCTTGGAACAGGACTTGAAAGCGGGGCAGAATTGCAGGAAAACGATTTCAGGGGGTAGACTGGAATTGCATTTAAAGCATAGGAAAAGAGGCAGAACCTTGACAACGATGCACTTGGCCAAAATGGGCATATGCGTTTCTCCTGAATATATTCAGGAAAAAATGCATACGCACTTTTTGGCCAACCTAGCATGCACGTTAAAGAAATCTGCACTACAATGAAGTCTCACTGCCCCCCAGTCAAAAGGGCCATCTGAAAAAAGTGTAAAATCCAAAAAGTCAGCACAGGCCATGGAGAACATGGAGCCTTGTTATGCTGATGGGCGGGATGTAAATTGCCAACAGCCACTCTGGAGAAGTGTATGGTGTTTCCTGAAACACCTAAAAAACAAAGTAACGGTGCGTACGGCACTACCACTTATGGTCCTATACCTTAGGGAAATTAAAATCAAAAACACACAGCCACCCCAAAGTTTTGGACGGCACTGTTTACAAGAACCTCGTCTACGGTACAAGTTAAATATCCCAGAATGCAAAAATGGATAAAGAAGTTGTGGTACGTACGTACAATGTAATATCACTCAGCAATGAAATCTATGTCATCAGGCCCATAGCGGCATAATGAGTGGATTCAGGTAGGAGGATTCTAAGTGAAATAAGTCACACAGAAAAAGAAACATCATAAGGTATCACTAATACACGGAATGTAAACTTGGCTACACATGAACTGAATTACAAAACAGAACAGGGTCTCAAATTTAGAAAACCAACTTATGCTTGCTTATGGGGAAAGGTGAGTTGGGGTGCTGCATAAAACCAGAGATTGAAATTAACACAGATACCGTTCCATAGGCCAAATATATAATAGAGAAGACCTACTCCTTGCTCAACGAAATGGACTCAACACCCCATATTCAACGCCTGGGAATATACCTGACAAGTAAGAATCTTAAAACCCATGGATTTATATGTCTCCATAAGGAAATCAAGCGTGTGTACAGCGGCCTAAACGCAGCAGTGAAAATCCGATAAATCCCATTACCAAAATAAATTTCAAAAACAAAACACAATGACAGTGAAATAGAGAGCAATTCTTACATAATTCATTCAGGGCTTGTGATGCAACCTTGATTTCCACATCTACACCCAGAGCTGGGTGAGACATAAGGCTGGACACTTCGGGCTGATAGCATTGGTGAGGTTCGGTGAGCAAACGCAGGCCCTTTGGAGTCATACTACATGGTACCCATTCCATGGGTCCCAACTCTCCAGGTTTAAGGGATTCTTCCTTCAGCTAAAACATGCATGGGAAACCCAGAGTATGGTCCACCGTGTGATTGGGAAACGTTTTCAAAAGCATCTTAGTTTTCGTCCCCTGGTACTCGGGGTCACCGTTCCTGACGCCTTACTAACACTCTCCCCACTTGGAGAGTCAGTGCCTTTAACCTCCTGTTTGGCACAGTTTGCAATTTCTGCGCAAGATGATCAGGAATAAGGAGAACCAATGAGAGACTAGCTGTAGGTGTCTGCACGGGCAAATGGAATGCTCATTTCCCACCAGGAAGAGGAATTAACCAAAGGCTCAGCGTGCCTGCTGGAAAAAGATTAGGGCCTGAAGCAATCCTGCGGTTTTGCGGCCAGCTCACAAGAAAGCGAGTTGAAGAAAGGAGCTCAGGGGCACTGTAATTCACAAACCTGCAGAGTTATGAATGAGAGCTATCGTCCAAAAATATATTGAAGTTAGTTGTCGAAGAGGACTTGAAAGCGGGGCAGAATTTCAGGAAAGCGATTTCAGGGGGTAGACTGGAATTGCACTTAAAGCATAGGAAAAGAGGCAGAATGTCGACAATGATGCACTTGGCCAAAAAGGTCGTATGCGTTCTTTTCCTGAATATATTCAGGAAAAAACGCATACGCACTTTTTGGCCAACCAAGCAAGCGTGTAAAGGAAATCTGCACTACAATGAAGTCTCACTGCCCCCCGGTGAAAAGGGCCATCTGAAAAATGTGTAAAATCCAGAAAGGCAGGACAGGGCATGGAGAACAGGGAGCCTTGTTATGCTGATGGGCGGGATGTAAATTGCCAACAGCCACTCTGGAGAAGTGTATGGTGTTTCCTGAAACACGTAGGAAACAAAGAAACACAGCCTATGGCACTTCCACTTATGGTCGTATAGCTTAGGGAAATTAAAATCAAACACACACAGCCACCCCAAATTTTGGGACGGCTCTGTTTACAAGAACCTCATCTACGATGCAAGTTAAATATCCGAGAAAGCAAAAAATGAATAAAGAAGTTGTTGTACGTACGTACAATGGAATATCACTCAGCAATGAAATCTACGTCATCAGGCCCGTAGCGGAATAATGAGTGGATTCAGGTACGATGATTCTACGAGAAATAAGTCACACAGAAAAACAAACATCATAAGATATCACTAATACACGGAATGTAAACTTGGCTACACATGAACTGAATTACAAAACAGAACAGGGTCTCAAATTTAGAAAACCAACTTATGCTTGCTTATGGGGAAAGGTGTGTTGGGGTTCTGCATAAAACCAGAGATTGAAATTAGCACAGATACCGTTCCATAAGCCAAATATATAATAGAAAAGACCTACGCCTTGCTCAACGAAATGGACTCAACACCCCATATTCAACGCCTTGGAATATACCTGAGAAGTAAGAATCTTAAAACCCATGGATTTATATGTCTCCATAAGGAAATCAAGCGTGTGTACAGCGGCCTAAACGCAGCAGTGAAAATCCGATAAATCCCATTATCAAAATAAATTTCAAAAAAAAACACAATGACAGTGAAATAGAGAGCAATTCTTAAATAATTCATTCAGGGCTTGTGATGCAATCTGGATTTACCACATCTACAACCAGACCTGGGTGAGACATAAGGCTGGACACTTCGGGCTCATAGCATTGGTGAGGTTCGGTGAGCAAATGCAGACCCTTTGAAGTCATACTGTATGGTACCCATTCCATGGGTCCCAACTCTGCAGGTTTAAGGGATTCTTCCTTCAACTAAACCATGCATGGCAAACCCAGAGTAAGGTCCACCGTGTGATTGGGAAACGTTTTGAAATGCATCTCAGTTTTCGTCCCCTGGTACTCGGGTTCACCATTCCAGACGCTTTACTAACACTCTCCCCACTTGGAGAGTCAGTGCCTTTAACCTCCTCTTTGGCACAGTTTGCAATTTCTGCGCAAGATGAACAGGAATAGGGAGAACCAATGAGAGACTAGCTGTAAGTGTCTGCACGGGCAAATGGAACGCTCATTTCCCACCAGGAAGAGGAATTAACCAAAGGCTCAGCGTGCCCTGCCTGAAACAGATTAGGGCCTGAAGCAATCCTGCAGTTTTGTGGCCAGCTCACAAGAAAGCGAGTTGAAGAAAGGAGCTCAGGGGCACTGTAATTCACAAACCTGCAGAGTTATGAATGACAGCTATCGTCCAAAAATGTACTGAAGTAAGTCTTCGAAGAGGACTTGAAAGCGGGGCAGAATTGCAGGAAAACGATTTCAGGGGGTAGACAGGAAATCCACCTAAAGCTTAGGAAAATAGCAGAATGTCGACAATGATGCACTTGGCCAAAAAGGGCGTATGCGTTTTTTCCTGAATATATTCAGGAATAAACGCATACGCACTTTTTGGCCAACCAAGCAAGCGTGTAAAGAAATCTGCACTACAATGAAGTCTCATTGACCCCTGGTCAAAAGGGCGATCTGAAAAAAGTATAAAAATCAGAAAAGCAGGACAGGCCATGGAGAAAAGGGAGCCTTGTTATGCAGATGGGCGGGACGTAAATTGCCAACAGCCAAACTGGAGAAGTGTATGGCGTTTCCTGAAACACATAGGAAACAAAGCAACGCAGCCTATGGCACTTCCACTTATGGTCCTGTAGCTTAGGGAAAGTAAAATCAAAAACACACAGCCAACCCAAAATTTCAGACGACTCTGTAGACAAGAACCTCGTCTATGGTACAAGTTAAATATCCCAGAAAGCGAAAAATGGATAAAGAAGTTGTGGTACGTACGTACAATGTAATATCACACAGCAATGAAATCTACGTCATCAGGCCCATAGCGGCATAATGAGTGGATTCAGGTAGGACGATTCTACGAGAAATAAGTCACACAGAAAAAGAAACATCATAAGATATCACTAATACACGGAATGTAAACTTGGCTACACATGAACTGAATTACAAAACAGAACAGGGTCTCAAATTTAGAAAACCAACTTATGCTTGCTTAAGGGGAAAGGTGAGTTGGGGTGCTGCATAAAACCAGAGATAGAAATTAGCACAGATACCTTTCCATAAGCCAAATACGTAATAGTCAAGACCTACCCCTTGCTCAACGAAATGGACTAAACACCCCATATTCAACGCCTAGGAATACACCTGACTAGTAAGAATCTTCAAACCCATGGATTTATATGTCTCCATAAGAGAATGAAGCGTGTGTACAGTGTCATGAATGCAGCAGAGAATATCTGATAAATCCCATTATCAAAATGAATTACAAAAACAAAACACTAGGACAGTGAAATAGAGAGCAATTCTTAAATAATTCATTCACGGCTTGTGATGCAACCTGGATTTACCACATCTACACCCAGAGCTGAATGAGACATAATGTTGGGCACTTCGGGCTGATAGCATTGGTGTGGTTCGATGAGCAAATGCAGACCCTTTGAAGTCATACTCTATGGTACCCTTTCCATGGGTCCCAAATCTCCAGGGTTAAGGGATTCTTCCTTCAGCTAAAACATGCATGGGAAACCCACAGTATGGTGCACCGTGTGACCGGGAAACGTTTTCAAATGCATCTCAGATTTCGTCCCCTTTTACTCGGGTTCACCATTCCAGAACCTTTACTAACACTCTCCCCACTTGCAGAGTCAGTGCCTTTAAACTCCTGTTTGGCACAGTTTGCAATTTCTGCGCAAGATGAACAGGAATAGGGAGAAGCAATGAGAGACTAGCTGTAGGTGTCTGCACGGGCAAAGGGAACGCTCATTTCCCACCAGGAAGAGGAATTAACGAAAGGCTCAGCATGCCATGCCGGAACCAGATTAGGGCCTGAAGCAATCCTGCGGGTTTGCGGCCAGCTCACAAGAAAGCGAGTTGAAGAAAGGAGCTCAGGGACACTGTAATTCACAAACCTGCAGAGTTATAAATGACAGCTACCGTCCAAAAATATATTGAAGTAAGTCTTGGAACAGGACTTGAAAGCGGGGCAGAATTGCAGGAAAACGATTTCAGGGGGTAGACTGGAATTGCATTTAAAGCATAGGAAAAGAGGCAGAACCTTGACAACGATGCACTTGGCCAAAATGGGCATATGCGTTTCTCCTGAATATATTCAGGAAAAAATGCATACGCACTTTTTGGCCAACCTAGCATGCACGTTAAAGAAATCTGCACTACAATGAAGTCTCACTGCCCCCCAGTCAAAAGGGCCATCTGAAAAAAGTGTAAAATCCAAAAAGTCAGCACAGGCCATGGAGAACATGGAGCCTTGTTATGCTGATGGGCGGGATGTAAATTGCCAACAGCCACTCTGGAGAAGTGTATGGTGTTTCCTGAAACACCTAAAAAACAAAGTAACGGTGCGTACGGCACTACCACTTATGGTCCTATACCTTAGGGAAATTAAAATCAGAAACACACAGCCACCCCAAAGTTTTGGACGGCACTGTTTACAAGAACCTCGTCTACGGTACAAGTTAAATATCCCAGAATGCAAAAATGGATAAAGAAGTTGTGGTACGTACGTACAATGTAATATCACTCAGCAATGAAATCTATGTCATCAGGCCCATAGCGGCATAATGAGTGGATTCAGGTAGGAGGATTCTAAGTGAAATAAGTCACACAGAAAAAGAAACATCATAAGGTATCACTAATACACGGAATGTAAACTTGGCTACACATGAACTGAATTACAAAACAGAACAGGGTCTCAAATTTAGAAAACCAACTTATGCTTGCTTATGGGGAAAGGTGAGTTGGGGTGCTGCATAAAACCAGAGATTGAAATTAACACAGATACCGTTCCATAGGCCAAATATATAATAGAGAAGACCTACTCCTTGCTCAACGAAATGGACTCAACACCCCATATTCAACGCCTGGGAATATACCTGACAAGTAAGAATCTTAAAACCCATGGATTTATATGTCTCCATAAGGAAATCAAGCGTGTGTACAGCGGCCTAAACGCAGCAGTGAAAATCCGATAAATCCCATTACCAAAATAAATTTCAAAAACAAAACACAATGACAGTGAAATAGAGAGCAATTCTTACATAATTCATTCAGGGCTTGTGATGCAACCTTGATTTCCACATCTACACCCAGAGCTGGGTGAGACATAAGGCTGGACACTTCGGGCTGATAGCATTGGTGAGGTTCGGTGAGCAAACGCAGGCCCTTTGGAGTCATACTACATGGTACCCATTCCATGGGTCCCAACTCTCCAGGTTTAAGGGATTCTTCCTTCAGCTAAAACATGCATGGGAAACCCAGAGTATGGTCCACCGTGTGATTGGGAAACGTTTTCAAAAGCATCTTAGTTTTCGTCCCCTGGTACTCGGGGTCACCGTTCCTGACGCCTTACTAACACTCTCCCCACTTGGAGAGTCAGTGCCTTTAACCTCCTGTTTGGCACAGTTTGCAATTTCTGCGCAAGATGATCAGGAATAAGGAGAACCAATGAGAGACTAGCTGTAGGTGTCTGCACGGGCAAATGGAACGCTCATTTCCCACCAGGAAGAGGAATTAACCAAAGGCTCAGCGTGCCTGCTGGAAAAAGATTAGGGCCTGAAGCAATCCTGCGGTTTTGCGGCCAGCTCACAAGAAAGCGAGTTGAAGAAAGGAGCTCAGGGGCACTGTAATTCACAAACCTGCAGAGTTATGAATGAGAGCTATCGTCCAAAAATATATTGAAGTTAGTCGTCGAAGAGGACTTGAAAGCGGGGCAGAATTTCAGGAAAGCGATTTCAGGGGGTAGACTGGAATTGCACTTAAAGCATAGGAAAAGAGGCAGAATGTCGACAATGATGCACTTGGCCAAAAAGGTCGTATGCGTTCTTTTCCTGAATATATTCAGGAAAAAACGCATACGCACTTTTTGGCCAACCAAGCAAGCGTGTAAAGGAAATCTGCACTACAATGAAGTCTCACTGCCCCCCGGTGAAAAGGGCCATCTGAAAAATGTGTAAAATCCAGAAAGGCAGGACAGGGCATGGAGAACAGGGAGCCTTGTTATGCTGATGGGCGGGATGTAAATTGCCAACAGCCACTCTGGAGAAGTGTATGGTGTTTCCTGAAACACGTAGGAAACAAAGAAACACAGCCTATGGCACTTCCACTTATGGTCGTATAGCTTAGGGAAATTAAAATCAAACACACACAGCCACCCCAAATTTTGGGACGGCTCTGTTTACAAGAACCTCGTCTACGATGCAAGTTAAATATCCGAGAAAGCAAAAAATGAATAAAGAAGTTGTTGTACGTACGTACAATGGAATATCACTCAGCAATGAAATCTACGTCATCAGGCCCGTAGCGGAATAATGAGTGGATTCAGGTACGATGATTCTACGAGAAATAAGTCACACAGAAAAACAAACATCATAAGATATCACTAATACACGGAATGTAAACTTGGCTACACATGAACTGAATTACAAAACAGAACAGGGTCTCAAATTTAGAAAACCAACTTATGCTTGCTTATGGGGAAAGGTGTGTTGGGGTTCTGCATAAAACCAGAGATTGAAATTAGCACAGATACCGTTCCATAAGCCAAATATATAATAGAAAAGACCTACGCCTTGCTCAACGAAATGGACTCAACACCCCATATTCAACGCCTTGGAATATACCTGAGAAGTAAGAATCTTAAAACCCATGGATTTATATGTCTCCATAAGGAAATCAAGCGTGTGTACAGCGGCCTAAACGCAGCAGTGAAAATCCGATAAATCCCATTATCAAAATAAATTTCAAAAAAAAACACAATGACAGTGAAATAGAGAGCAATTCTTAAATAATTCATTCAGGGCTTGTGATGCAATCTGGATTTACCACATCTACAACCAGACCTGGGTGAGACATAAGGCTGGACACTTCGGGCTCATAGCATTGGTGAGGTTCGGTGAGCAAATGCAGACCCTTTGAAGTCATACTGTATGGTACCCATTCCATGGGTCCCAACTCTGCAGGTTTAAGGGATTCTTCCTTCAACTAAACCATGCATGGCAAACCCAGAGTAAGGTCCACCGTGTGATTGGGAAACGTTTTGAAATGCATCTCAGTTTTCGTCCCCTGGTACTCGGGTTCACCATTCCAGACGCTTTACTAACACTCTCCCCACTTGGAGAGTCAGTGCCTTTAACCTCCTCTTTGGCACAGTTTGCAATTTCTGCGCAAGATGAACAGGAATAGGGAGAACCAATGAGAGACTAGCTGTAAGTGTCTGCACGGGCAAATGGAACGCTCATTTCCCACCAGGAAGAGGAATTAACCAAAGGCTCAGCGTGCCCTGCCTGAAACAGATTAGGGCCTGAAGCAATCCTGCAGTTTTGTGGCCAGCTCACAAGAAAGCGAGTTGAAGAAAGGAGCTCAGGGGCACTGTAATTCACAAACCTGCAGAGTTATGAATGACAGCTATCGTCCAAAAATGTACTGAAGTAAGTCTTCGAAGAGGACTTGAAAGCGGGGCAGAATTGCAGGAAAACGATTTCAGGGGGTAGACAGGAAATCCACCTAAAGCTTAGGAAAATAGCAGAATGTCGACAATGATGCACTTGGCCAAAAAGGGCGTATGCGTTTTTTCCTGAATATATTCAGGAATAAACGCATACGCCCTTTTTGGCCAACCAAGCAAGCGTGTAAAGAAATCTGCACTACAATGAAGTCTCATTGACCCCTGGTCAAAAGGGCGATCTGAAAAAAGTATAAAAATCAGAAAAGCAGGACAGGCCATGGAGAAAAGGGAGCCTTGTTATGCAGATGGGCGGGACGTAAATTGCCAACAGCCAAACTGGAGAAGTGTATGGCGTTTCCTGAAACACATAGGAAACAAAGCAACGCAGCCTATGGCACTTCCACTTATGGTCCTGTAGCTTAGGGAAAGTAAAATCAAAAACACACAGCCAACCCAAAATTTCAGACGACTCTGTAGACAAGAACCTCGTCTATGGTACAAGTTAAATATCCCAGAAAGCGAAAAATGGATAAAGAAGTTGTGGTACGTACGTACAATGTAATATCACACAGCAATGAAATCTACGTCATCAGGCCCATAGCGGCATAATGAGTGGATTCAGGTAGGACGATTCTACGAGAAATAAGTCACACAGAAAAAGAAACATCATAAGATATCACTAATACACGGAATGTAAACTTGGCTACACATGAACTGAATTACAAAACAGAACAGGGTCTCAAATTTAGAAAACCAACTTATGCTTGCTTAAGGGGAAAGGTGAGTTGGGGTGCTGCATAAAACCAGAGATAGAAATTAGCACAGATACCTTTCCATAAGCCAAATACGTAATAGTCAAGACCTACCCCTTGCTCAACGAAATGGACTAAACACCCCATATTCAACGCCTAGGAATACACCTGACTAGTAAGAATCTTCAAACCCATGGATTTATATGTCTCCATAAGAGAATGAAGCGTGTGTACAGTGTCATGAATGCAGCAGAGAATATCTGATAAATCCCATTATCAAAATGAATTACAAAAACAAAACACTAGGACAGTGAAATAGAGAGCAATTCTTAAATAATTCATTCACGGCTTGTGATGCAACCTGGATTTACCACATCTACACCCAGAGCTGAATGAGACATAATGTTGGGCACTTCGGGCTGATAGCATTGGTGTGGTTCGATGAGCAAATGCAGACCCTTTGAAGTCATACTCTATGGTACCCTTTCCATGGGTCCCAAATCTCCAGGGTTAAGGGATTCTTCCTTCAGCTAAAACATGCATGGGAAACCCACAGTATGGTGCACCGTGTGACCGGGAAACGTTTTCAAATGCATCTCAGATTTCGTCCCCTTTTACTCGGGTTCACCATTCCAGAACCTTTACTAACACTCTCCCCACTTGCAGAGTCAGTGCCTTTAAACTCCTGTTTGGCACAGTTTGCAATTTCTGCGCAAGATGAACAGGAATAGGGAGAAGCAATGAGAGACTAGCTGTAGGTGTCTGCACGGGCAAAGGGAACGCTCATTTCCCACCAGGAAGAGGAATTAACGAAAGGCTCAGCATGCCATGCCGGAACCAGATTAGGGCCTGAAGCAATCCTGCGGGTTTGCGGCCAGCTCACAAGAAAGCGAGTTGAAGAAAGGAGCTCAGGGACACTGTAATTCACAAACCTGCAGAGTTATAAATGACAGCTACCGTCCAAAAATATATTGAAGTAAGTCTTGGAACAGGACTTGAAAGCGGGGCAGAATTGCAGGAAAACGATTTCAGGGGGTAGACTGGAATTGCATTTAAAGCATAGGAAAAGAGGCAGAACCTTGACAACGATGCACTTGGCCAAAATGGGCATATGCGTTTCTCCTGAATATATTCAGGAAAAAATGCATACGCACTTTTTGGCCAACCTAGCATGCACGTTAAAGAAATCTGCACTACAATGAAGTCTCACTGCCCCCCAGTCAAAAGGGCCATCTGAAAAAAGTGTAAAATCCAAAAAGTCAGCACAGGCCATGGAGAACATGGAGCCTTGTTATGCTGATGGGCGGGATGTAAATTGCCAACAGCCACTCTGGAGAAGTGTATGGTGTTTCCTGAAACACCTAAAAAACAAAGTAACGGTGCGTACGGCACTACCACTTATGGTCCTATACCTTAGGGAAATTAAAATCAGAAACACACAGCCACCCCAAAGTTTTGGACGGCACTGTTTACAAGAACCTCGTCTACGGTACAAGTTAAATATCCCAGAATGCAAAAATGGATAAAGAAGTTGTGGTACGTACGTACAATGTAATATCACTCAGCAATGAAATCTATGTCATCAGGCCCATAGCGGCATAATGAGTGGATTCAGGTAGGAGGATTCTAAGTGAAATAAGTCACACAGAAAAAGAAACATCATAAGGTATCACTAATACACGGAATGTAAACTTGGCTACACATGAACTGAATTACAAAACAGAACAGGGTCTCAAATTTAGAAAACCAACTTATGCTTGCTTATGGGGAAAGGTGAGTTGGGGTGCTGCATAAAACCAGAGATTGAAATTAACACAGATACCGTTCCATAGGCCAAATATATAATAGAGAAGACCTACTCCTTGCTCAACGAAATGGACTCAACACCCCATATTCAACGCCTGGGAATATACCTGACAAGTAAGAATCTTAAAACCCATGGATTTATATGTCTCCATAAGGAAATCAAGCGTGTGTACAGCGGCCTAAACGCAGCAGTGAAAATCCGATAAATCCCATTACCAAAATAAATTTCAAAAACAAAACACAATGACAGTGAAATAGAGAGCAATTCTTACATAATTCATTCAGGGCTTGTGATGCAACCTTGATTTCCACATCTACACCCAGAGCTGGGTGAGACATAAGGCTGGACACTTCGGGCTGATAGCATTGGTGAGGTTCGGTGAGCAAACGCAGGCCCTTTGGAGTCATACTACATGGTACCCATTCCATGGGTCCCAACTCTCCAGGTTTAAGGGATTCTACCTTCAGCTAAAACATGCATGGGAAACCCAGAGTATGGTCCACCGTGTGATTGGGAAACGTTTTCAAAAGCATCTTAGTTTTCGTCCCCTGGTACTCGGGGTCACCGTTCCTGACGCCTTACTAACACTCTCCCCACTTGGAGAGTCAGTGCCTTTAACCTCCTCTTTGGCACAGTTTGCAATTTCTGCGCAAGATGATCAGGAATAAGGAGAACCAATGAGAGACTAGCTGTAGGTGTCTGCACGGGCAAATGGAACGCTCATTTCCCACCAGGAAGAGGAATTAACCAAAGGCTCAGCGTGCCTGCTGGAAAAAGATTAGGGCCTGAAGCAATCCTGCGGTTTTGCGGCCAGCTCACAAGAAAGCGAGTTGAAGAAAGGAGCTCAGGGGCACTGTAATTCACAAACCTGCAGAGTTATGAATGAGAGCTATCGTCCAAAAATATATTGAAGTTAGTCGTCGAAGAGGACTTGAAAGCGGGGCAGAATTTCAGGAAAGCGATTTCAGGGGGTAGACTGGAATTGCACTTAAAGCATAGGAAAAGAGGCAGAATGTCGACAATGATGCACTTGGCCAAAAAGGTCGTATGCGTTCTTTTCCTGAATATATTCAGGAAAAAACGCATACGCACTTTTTGGCCAACCAAGCAAGCGTGTAAAGGAAATCTGCACTACAATGAAGTCTCACTGCCCCCCGGTGAAAAGGGCCATCTGAAAAATGTGTAAAATCCAGAAAGGCAGGACAGGGCATGGAGAACAGGGAGCCTTGTTATGCTGATGGGCGGGATGTAAATTGCCAACAGCCACTCTGGAGAAGTGTATGGTGTTTCCTGAAACACGTAGGAAACAAAGAAACACAGCCTATGGCACTTCCACTTATGGTCGTATAGCTTAGGGAAATTAAAATCAAACACACACAGCCACCCCAAATTTTGGGACGGCTCTGTTTACAAGAACCTCGTCTACGATGCAAGTTAAATATCCGAGAAAGCAAAAAATGAATAAAGAAGTTGTTGTACGTACGTACAATGGAATATCACTCAGCAATGAAATCTACGTCATCAGGCCCGTAGCAGAATAATGAGTGGATTCAGGTACGATGATTCTACGAGAAATAAGTCACACAGAAAAACAAACATCATAAGATATCACTAATACACGGAATGTAAACTTGGCTACACATGAACTGAATTACAAAACAGAACAGGGTCTCAAATTTAGAAAACCAACTTATGCTTGCTTATGGGGAAAGGTGTGTTGGGGTTCTGCATAAAACCAGAGATTGAAATTAGCACAGATACCGTTCCATAAGCCAAATATATAATAGAAAAGACCTACGCCTTGCTCAACGAAATGGACTCAACACCCCATATTCAACGCCTTGGAATATACCTGAGAAGTAAGAATCTTAAAACCCATGGATTTATATGTCTCCATAAGGAAATCAAGCGTGTGTACAGCGGCCTAAACGCAGCAGTGAAAATCCGATAAATCCCATTATCAAAATAAATTTCAAAAAAAAACACAATGACAGTGAAATAGAGAGCAATTCTTAAATAATTCATTCAGGGCTTGTGATGCAATCTGGATTTACCACATCTACAACCAGACCTGGGTGAGACATAAGGCTGGACACTTCGGGCTCATAGCATTGGTGAGGTTCGGTGAGCAAATGCAGACCCTTTGAAGTCATACTCTATGGTACCCATTCCATGGGTCCCAACTCTGCAGGTTTAAGGGATTCTTCCTTCAACTAAACCATGCATGGCAAACCCAGAGTAAGGTCCACCGTGTGATTGGGAAACGTTTTGAAATGCATCTCAGTTTTCGTCCCCTGGTACTCGGGTTCACCATTCCAGACGCTTTACTAACACTCTCCCCACTTGGAGAGTCAGTGCCTTTAACCTCCTCTTTGGCACAGTTTGCAATTTCTGCGCAAGATGAACAGGAATAGGGAGAACCAATGAGAGACTAGCTGTAAGTGTCTGCACGGGCAAATGGAACGCTCATTTCCCACCAGGAAGAGGAATTAACCAAAGGCTCAGCGTGCCCTGCCTGAAACAGATTAGGGCCTGAAGCAATCCTGCAGTTTTGTGGCCAGCTCACAAGAAAGCGAGTTGAAGAAAGGAGCTCAGGGGCACTGTAATTCACAAACCTGCAGAGTTATGAATGACAGCTATCGTCCAAAAATGTACTGAAGTAAGTCTTCGAAGAGGACTTGAAAGCGGGGCAGAATTGCAGGAAAACGATTTCAGGGGGTAGACAGGAAATCCACCTAAAGCTTAGGAAAATAGCAGAATGTCGACAATGATGCACTTGGCCAAAAAGGGCGTATGCGTTTTTTCCTGAATATATTCAGGAATAAACGCATACGCACTTTTTGGCCAACCAAGCAAGCGTGTAAAGAAATCTGCACTACAATGAAGTCTCATTGACCCCCGGTCAAAAGGGCGATCTGAAAAAAGTATAAAAATCAGAAAAGCAGGACAGGCCATGGAGAACAGGGAGCCTTGTTATGCTGATGGGCGGGATGTAAATTACCAAGAGCCGCTCTGGAGAAGTGTATGGTGTTTCCTGGAACACCTAAAAAAAAAAGCAACGAAGCCTACGGCATTTCCACTTATGGTCCTATAGCTTAGGGAAATTAAAATCAAAAACACACAGCCACCCCAAAGTGTCGGACGGCTCTGTTTACAAGAACCTCGTCTACTGTACAAGTTAAATATCCCAGAATGTGAAAAATGGATAAAGAAGTTGTGGTACGTACGTACAATGGAATATCACTCAGCAATGAAATCTATGTCATCAGGCCCGTCGCGGCATAATGAGTGGATTCAGGTACGATGATTCTAAGTGAAATAAGTCACACAGAAAATGAAACATCATAAGATATCATTAATACAAGGAACGTAAACTTGGCTACACATGACCTGAATTGCAAAACAGAACAGGGTCTCAAATTTAGAACACCAACTTATGCTTACTTAAGGGGAAAGGTGAGTTGGGGTTCTGCATAAAACCAGAGATCGAAATTAGCACATATACCTTTCCATAAGCCAAATATGTAATAGTCAAGACCTACACCTTGCTCAACGAAATGGACTAAACACCCCATATTCAACGCCTAGGAATACATCTGACTAGTAAAAATCATCAAACACATGGATTTATATGTCTCCGTAAGAGAATGAAGCATGTGTACAGCGGCATGAATGCAGCAGAGAAAATCCGATAAATCCCATTATCAAAATGAATTACAAAAACAAAACTCAAGAACAGTGAAATAGAGAGCAATTCTTAAATAATTCATTCAGGGCTTGTGATGCAACCTGGATTTACCACATCTACACCCAGAGCTGAGTGAGACATAAGGTTGGGCACTTCGGGCTGATAGCATTGGTGAGGTTCGATGAGCAAATGCAGACCCTTTGAAGTCATACTGCATGGTACCCGTTTCATGGGTCCCAACTCTCCAGGTTTAAGGGATTCTTCCTTCAGCTAAAACATGCATGGGAAACCCACAGTATGGTGCACCGTGTGACCGGAAAACGTTTTAAATGCATCTCAGTTTTCGTTCCCTTTTACTCGTGTTCACCATTCCAGACCCTTTACTCACACTCTCCCCACTTGGAGAGTCAGTGCCTTTAACCTCCTGTTTGGCACAGTTTGCAATTTCTGCGCAAGATGAACAGGAATAGGGAGAACCAATGAGAGACTAGCTGTAGGTGTCTGCACGGGCAAATTTAACGCTCATTTCCCACCAGGAAGAGGAATTAACCACAGGCTCAGCATGCCTTGCTGGAACCAGATTAGGGCCTGAAGTAATCCTGCGGGTTTGTGGACAGCTCACAGGATAGCGAGTTGAAGAAAGGAGCTCAGGGGCACTGTATCTCACAAACATGCAGAGTTATAAATGACAGCTATCGTCCAAAAAAATATTGAAGGAAGGCTGCGAAGACGACTTGTAAGTGGGGCAGAATTGCAGGAAAACGATTTCAGGGGGTAGACGGGAACTGCCTTTAAAACATAGGAAAAGAGGCAGAACGTCGACAGTGATGCTCTTGGCCAAAAAGGGCGTATGCGTTTTTTCCTGAATATATTCAGGAAAAAACGCATACGCCCTTTTTGGCCAACCAAGCAAGCATGTTAAAGAAATCTGCACTACAATTAAGTCTCACTGCCCCCAGGTGAAAAGGGCCATCTGTAAAAAGTGTAAAATCCAGAAAGGCAGCACAGGCCATGGAGAACAGGGAGCCTTGTTATGCTGATGGGCGGGATGTAAATTGCCAACAGCCACACTGGAGAAATGTATGGTGTTTCCCGGAACACCATAAAAACAAAGCAACGGAGCCTACGGCACTTCCACTTATGGTCCTATAGTTTAGGGAAATTAAAATCAAAAACAGACAGCCACCCCAAAGTGTCGGACGGCTCTGTTTACAAGAACCTCATCTACGGTACAAGTTAAATATCCCAGAATGTGAAAAATGGATAAAGAAGTTGTGGTACGTACGTACAATGGAATATCACTCAGCAATGAAATCTAAGTCATCAAGCCCATCGCGGCACAATGCATGGATTCAGGTACGATGATTCTAAGTGAAATAAGTCATACAGAAAATGAAACATCATAAGATATCACTAATACACGGAATGTAAACGTGGCTACACATGAACTGAATTACAAAACAGAACAGGGTCTCAAATTTAGAAAACCAACTTATGCTTGCTTAAGGGGAAAGGTGAGTTGGGGTGCTGCATAAAACCAGAGATAGAAATTAGCACAGATACCTTTCCATAAGCCAAATATGTAATAGTCAAGACCTACCCCTTGCTCAACGAAATGGACTAAACACCCCATATTCAACGCCTAGGAATACACCTGACTAGTAAGAATCTTCAAACCCATGGATTTATATGTCTCCATAAGAGAATGAAGCGTGTGTACAGTGTCATGAATGCAGCAGAGAATATCTGATAAATCCCATTATCAAAATGAATTACAAAAACAAAACACTAGGACAGTGAAATAGAGAGCAATTCTTAAATAATTCATTCACGGCTTGTGATGCAACCTGGATTTACCACATCTACACCCAGAGCTGAATGAGACATAATGTTGGGCACTTCGGGCTGATAGCATTGGTGTGGTTCGTTGAGCAAATGTAGACCCTTTGAAGTCATACTCTATGGTACCCTTTACATGGGTCCCAAATCTCCAGGGTTAAGGGATTCTTCCTTCAGCTAAAACATGCATGGGAAACCCACAGTATGGTGCACCGTGTGACCGGGAAACGTTTTCAAATGCATCTCAGATTTCGTCCCCTTTTACTCGGGTTCACCATTCCAGAAACTTTACTAACACTTTCCCCACTTGGAGAGTCAGTGCCTTTAAACTCCTGTTTGGCACAGTTTGCAATTTCTGCGCAAGATGAACAGGAATAGGGAGAAGCAATGAGAGACTAGCTGTAGGTGTCTGCACGGGCAAAGGGAACGCTCATTTCCCACCAGGAAGAGGAATGAACGAAAGGCTCAGCATGCCATGCCGGAACCAGATTAGGGCCTGAAGCAATCCTGCGGGTTTGCGGCCAGCTCACAAGAAAGCGAGTTGAAGAAAGGAGCTCAGGGACACTGTAATTCACAAACCTGCAGAGTTATAAATGACAGCTACCGTCCAAAAATATATTGAAGTAAGTCTTGGAACAGGACTTGAAAGCGGGGCAGAATTCCAGGAAAACGATTTCAGGAGGTAGACGGAAAGTGCACTGAAAGCATAGGAGAAGAGGCAGAACCTCGACAATGATGCACTTGTTCAAAAAGTGCATATGCGTTTTTTCCAAGGCCCTCCTTAAAGAGGGTAGGGGGCTCCCAGTATGCTTCAGTGGCCAACAGAGGGTCCACATCGCCAAGGTGACGTGAGCCAGCTAGGCAGGAGTGACCTCACATCAGAGGGCCCACATCACAGAAGGGTAAGGGACCCAGCCATTATCAGACTCTCAACAGAGGGCCCACATCAGCAATGGGCTGGGAACCAGGCAGGAGTGTCTTCACACCCGTGGGGCCACATCATCGCAAGATGAGGTACCCAGCACATGTGGCCTCAAACCAGAGGACCCACATCTCCATGGGTCTCAGAGCGAGGCAGGCAGGATGAACCTCAAAACACGTGGCCCATTGTATAAAAAAGGTGAGGAATCCAGCAGTTGGAACATCCCAGCAGGCGGCCCAGAGCACCGAGGCTATGGGATCCAGGCGATGATGAACTCACAACAGAGGGCCCTCATCATGAAACTGTGAGCAACCTAGCCATTGTGACCTCAGAGCACAAGGCCCACATCCCCATGGGGAAGCGAACCAAGCAGGAGTGTCATCGTACCAGTGGGCACACATCAGAAAATGTGGGGAGCCCAGCAGTTAGGGCCTGACGCCAGAGGGCCCTCATCACCGAGGAGAAGAGGCTCCCAGCAGGCTCCAACTGCTACAAGAGGGCCAACGTCGCCAATGCGGGGTGTGCCAGCCAGGCAGGAGTGACCTCAGAGCAGAGGGCCAACCTCAAAAAAGTGTGAGGAACCCAAAGAGGATTAGACTCTCACCAGAGGGCCCACATCACCAAGAGGATCAGAACCAGGCAGGACTGTCTGCACACCAGCGTGACCACATCATAGAAAGGTGAGGAACCCAGCACATGTGGCCAAAACCAGAAGACCCACATCTCCAAGGGGCTCGGAGTGAGGCATGCAGGAGTAACCTCACAACACAGGACCCATAGAATAAAAAAGCTGAGGAATCCTGCAGTGGGAACCTCCCAGCAGGCGGCCCAGAGCACCGAATCTATGCGATCCAGGCTGCAGTGAACTCACAGCAGAGGGCCCATATCATGAAACTGTGAGCAACCCAGCCATTGGGACCTCACAGCAGAAGGCCCACATCCCCATGGGGTTGGGAACATGGCAAGAGTGTCCTCGCACCACTTAGCACGTATCAGAAAAAGTGGGTACCCAGAAGTTACGGCCTGACGCTAGAGAGCCCTCATCACCGAGGGGAGGTGGCTCCCAGCAGGCTCCAACTGCCACAAGAGGGCCGATGTCACCAAGGCGGGGTGTGCCAGCCAGTCAGTAGTGACCTCACAGCAGAGGGCCCACCTCACAGAAGGGTGAGGAACCCAGCCAGGATCAGACTCTCACCAGAGGGCCCACATCAACAAGGGGATAGAAACCAGGCAGGAGTGTCCTCACACCAGTGGGGCCACATCATCGAAAGGTGAGGGACCCAGCACACGTGGCCTCAAACCAGAGGACACACATCACCAAGGGGCTGGGAGTGAGTCAGGCAGGAGGAGTCTCCAAACAGAGGGCCCATAGAAGAAAAAAGGTGAGGAATCCCGCAGTTGGAACCTCCCCGCAGGCGGCCAGGAGCAGCGAGGCTATGGGATCCAGGCCGGAGTGAACTCACACCAGAGGGCCCTCATCATGAAACTGAGCCACCCAAGGTTGGGACCTCAGAGCAGAAGGCCCATATTCCCATGGGGTTGGAAACCTGGCAGGAGTGTACTCACACCACAGGGCGCACATCAGAAAATTTTGGGAGCCCAGGAGTTAGAGCCTGACGCCAGAGGGCCCTCATTACCGAGGGGAGGAGACTCCCAGCAGGCACCAACTCCCAACTGAGGGCCCACGTCGCCAAGGTGACGTGTGCCAGTCAGGCAGGAGTGACCTCACAGCAGAGGGCCTTCCTCACAGAAGGGTGAGGAAACCAGCCAGGATAAGACTCTCACCAGAGAGCCCACATCACCAAGGGGACCGGAACAAGGCAGGAGTGTCCTCACACCAGTGTGGCCACATTATAGAAAGGTGAGGAACCCAGCACATGTGGCCTAAACCAGAGGACCCACATTTCCAAGGTGCTCCGAGTGAGGCAGGCAGGAGTAGCCTAACAACACAGGGCCCACAGAATAAAAAATGTGAGGAATCCAGCAGTTGGAACCCCCCAGCAGGTGGCCCAGAGTACGGAGTCTATGGGATCCAGGCCACAGTGAACTCACAGCAGAGGGCTCACATCATGACACTGTGAGCAACCCAGCTGGTGGGACCTCAGAGCAGAAGGCCCACATCCCCATGGGGATGGGAAAGTGGCAGGAGTGTACTCGCACGACAGGGCACATATCAGAAAATTTTGGGAGCCCATGAGTTAGGGCCTGACGCCAGAGGGCCCTCATTACCGAGGGGAGGAGACTCCCAGCAGGCACCAACTCCCAACTGAGGGCGCACATCGCCAAGGTGATGTGTGCCAGCCAGGCAGGAGTGACCTCACAGCAGAGGGCCCACCTCCCAGAAGGGTGAGGAATCCAGCCAGGATCAGACTCTCACCAGAGGGCCCCCATCACCAAGGGGATGGGAACCAGGCAGGAGTGTCCTCACACCAGTGGGGCCACATCAATAAAGGTGAGGAAACCGGCACATGTGGCCTCAAACCAGAGGACCTACATCACAAAAGGGCTGGGAGTGAGTCAGGAAGGAGGAGCATGAAAACACAGGACCCAAAGAATAAAAATGGTAAGGAATCCAGCAGTAGGAACCTCCAAGCAGGCGGCTCAGAGCACAGAGTCTATGGGATCTAGGTCTGAGTGAACTAACACCAGAGAGCCAACATCCTGAAACTGTGAACAACACAGGTGTTGGGACCATAGAGCAGAAGGCACATGGGGATGGGAACCTGGCAGGAGTGCCCTCACACCACTTAGCACGTATCAGAAAATGTGGGTAACCAGCAGTTAGGGCCTGATGCCAGAGGGCCTCATCACTGAGGGGAGGAGGCTCCCAGCGGGCTCCAACTGCCACCAGAGGGCCGACGTCGCCAAGGCGGGGTGTGTCAGCCAGGCAGGAGTGACCTCAGAGAAGAGGGCCCACCTCACAGAAGTGTGAGGAGCCCAACCAGGATCAGACTCTCACTGGAGGGCTCACATCACCAAGGGGATGGGAACCAGGCAGGAGTGTCCGCACACCAGTGGGGCCACATCTGCGAAAGGTGAGGAACCCAGCACATGTGGCCTCAAACCAGAGGACACACATCACCAAGGGGCTGGGAGTGAGGCAGGTGTCTGGAGGGGCACATTTAACTCTAATTTCCCACCAGGAAGAGGAATTAACCAAAGGCTCAGAGTGCCGTGCGGGACCCTGATTACGGCCTGAAGCAAACCTGCGGTTCTGTGGCCAGCTTTCAAGGAAACGAGTTAAGAAAGGAAATCACAGGCACTGTAATTCACAAACCTGCAGAGTTATAAATGACAGCTATTGGCAAAAATATATTGAAGTAAGTCTGCACAGAGGACTTGAAAACGAGGCAGAATTGCAGGAATCATATTTCAGGAGGTAGATTGGAATTGCATTTAAAGCATGTGAAAAGCGGCAGATCTTTGACAGTGATGCACTTGGACAAAAAGTGCGTATACATTTTTTCCTGAATATATTCAGGAAAAAACGCATATGCCCTTTGTGGCCAACCAAGAATTCGAGCAATGGAAATCCGCACTACAATGAACTCTCATTTCCCATTCGTCAAAAGAGCCATCTGAAAAAAGTGTAAAACCCAGAAACACAGGACAGGCCATGGAGAACAGGGAGCCTTGTTATGCTGATGGACGGGATGTAAATTGCCAACAGACACTCTGGTGATGTTTATGGTGTATGCTGAAACATCTAAAAAACAAAGCTACAGAGCCTAGGGCACTTCCACATTTGGCCCTATAGCTTAGGAAAATTAAAATCAACAAGACACAGCCAACACAATATCCAGGGCTGCTGTGTTTACAAGAACCTCGAGTCCAGTACAAATTAAATATCCCAGAAAAAAAAAATGGATAAGGGAGTTGTCCTACTTACGTACAACGGAATATCACTCAGCAATGAAATCAATGTCATCAGGCCTGTAGCAGCAAATTGAGTGGATTTAAGTATGATGATTCTAAGAGAAATATGTCACACAGTGAAACATAATTATCATAAGATATCACAAATAGAGGGAGTGTAAACTTGGCTACACATAAACTGAATTACAAAACCGAACAGAGTCTCACATTTAGATAAAAACTTATGCTTGCTTAAGGGGAAAGTTGAGTTGGGGTGCTGTATAAAACCAGAGATTGAAATGAGCACACATACCGTTCCATAAGCCAAATATGTAATAGACAAGACCTACTCTTTGCTCAACGAAATAGACTAATCCATGGTGTATCACCTCACACCTGTTAGAATGGGCATCATCAGAAAATCTACAAACAACAAATGCTGGAAAGGGTGCGGAGATAAGGAAACCTCTTCCACAATTGTTGGGAATGTAAATTGATGCAGTCACTGTGGAGAACATTATGGAGTTTCTTATAAAACTAAGAATAGAATTACCATATAATACAGCAATCCCACTACTGGGCATATACCCAGACAAAACCATAAAACGAAAAGAGACATTCACCGCAATGTTCATTGCATCACTATTTACAATATCCAGGTAATGGAAGCAACCTAAATGCCCACAGACAGACGAATGCATAAAGATGAGGTACATATATAAAATGGAATATTACTAAGCCATAAAAAGGAATGAAATTGGGTCATTTGTAGAGACGTTGATGGATCTAGAGACTGTCATACAGAGTGAAGTAAGTCAGAAAGAGAAAAACAAATCCTGTATATAAATGCATATATGTGGAACCTAGAAAAATTGTACAGATGAACCGTTTTGCAAGGCAGAAATAGAGCAACAGATGTAGACAACAAACGTATGGACACCAAGGGGGGAAAGCTGTTAGGGGGGTGGTGGTGGGAGGAGTTGAGAGATTGGGATTGGCATGTATACATTTCTATTTATAAAATAGGTAACCAAAAAGAACCTGCTGTATAAAAAAATAAAATAAAATTCAAAATTACAAAAAGTAAAACAGAAAAAATATTCTTCCCTTCACATACATGTATTTATATGAATAAATTATTTCCATGCTTATATCTGTAAATACAAAAAAGAGGAATAAAATCTACCTTGAACCAAAAACGAAAAAAAGAAAAAAAAACAGAACCCACCAGTTACACAGAGGAAAACCGTATCAGGGCACTTGCTCCAGTTGTAAACAATTCTGAAGTTGGTCAGTGGTGGGGAATCATCTCCCATTCAGCCAGCAGGCCCCACGCAACAAGCGTCCTCATTGCAAAGCTGGGGGCCCGTGCCGAGGCATCTGTGAGTAAACGTGGGCCGAGCCCCAGGCCAGCTGCTGCTGAAATGTTCCCACCCTTCCCAGGTAAAACACCTGAATATGTACAAGGTCTTGAAAGCCTAGAGGAAGGGCCATGGAGCCACATGAGCGACAGCATGCCAGCCGACTTGGTGCCTGCAGGCCAGACAGGATGGTCCTGGCCCTGGGTGCTCTTCTGGAAGCTTTCCATTTCCCTGCCTGAGATACCCCTCCTGTCCCGGCCCCCACTGCTTTCTTCCTTACTCACCTCTGCCCAGGGAGAAATTCCAGCAGCAGGTATGGGTGACACATCCTCTTCTTTAGCAGGTGGCATCTTGGCAACTGCTGCAGAAAGTCCAGCAGAGCCCCACTCACACTGGGCCACCCACAAAGCCGTGGCCTCTCACTCCCTCCCACCAGCCCAGCCCCGAGACTGCTGACTGGGCAGAGAAAATGGCGTCAGGCACAGCTGCAGGGGCTCTTGCTGCCTGGAGCGGTGTTTATATTGATCTCAACCCAGGCACACCTGGGGAGGAGTGCCCGGCATGGTCAGGCTTCCAGGGCCAGCCAATAATCACCACTCAGGGGCTCACAGTTGCAGAAAATGGAACTTTCTGAATCGGCCAGGTCCAAGGAACAGGTGTGGGCTCCTGAGAGTCAGGATAGACAAGGGGCTGCAGCTCTGGCTTGTTTTCTAATTATATTATCTGGCCCATGAGTGGGAGACAACTTCAAGAAAACCCTCTCCTAATGAGAGGAACCCAGGAGTCAGGGAGAGGAGGGGTGGGTGGTGGGTGGAGACAGAGGCCTGGTGCCCCGGGTGCAGTGGAAGTCTCTGGAAGACCAGGTGGAGGGAGGCCACACAGAGTGATGCCCAGGGTCACAGACCTGTCGGAGCTGCTGTTTGTTAGTTCAAGTCCTGCTCTGAGGTGCTCTGTGTCAGATCTGAGTGACAGGTGAGCTGGGAGTGCTCTGCAATGAGGGCGATGTGCACGGTTCCTGTGTGCCCAGCCCTGCCACCGTAACTGCAAGGGTAGCTCTGTATCCTGAGAGGGGCCTGACCATAAGAGCCCCGTGTTCTGGGGTGGGGGTAGGGTACCTGCACAGGTGATCTAAATATCCTGGGATTGGCCTGATCTCGAGAGCCCCATGGGCTGCTGGAGCCCTGGTAAAGGATGTCAGGACAGTCAGTGAAGCCACCGAGGATATACCTCCAGTAGTTCCTAAATCCTACACCCTGCTGGTCATTCTACCAACCTCCAGGACATGGTATTCTGTATTAGTCTTCAATGATGCCTTCTTTTGTATTCCATTAGTGTCAGAGTCACAAGAAATTTTGGCTTGTGAGTGGCAGGACTCAACATACAACTAAAACAATACTTCTGGGCCGTCTTGCCCCAAGGGTTCAAAAATTCCCACACCATCTTTGGGGAAAGCTCAGCTAAAGACCTAAAAGTTCTACCACTGGAAAAGGAAACACTCCTTCAATATGCAGACGAGATTCTGATCACCAGCCCTACTAAGGGGACCTCTGAACTACCAAGCCAATAAAGGATACAAGTTGTCCAAGAAAAAGCTCAAATATCACAGACTACGGCGACCTGCCTGGGCTTCATTCTCACAGAAGGTCGGAGAAGCCCAACCCAGGAAAGGGAAGAAACAATTTACAGCCTTACCCATATCTAAAACTAGAAGACAGCTTAGGTGTTCCTGGGGAGGCCAGGGTTTGCTGCTTCTGGATCCCTAACTACAGTCTACTAACTGGGCCTCTATATGAAACACTGAAAGGAAAAGATGATGATCCTTTTGAATAGAATCCAGAAGTGGCCTTTCAAGAATGGAAAGAGCAGTCAATTCAGACCCTTGCCCTGGAACTCCCTAATTTAGCTAAACCCTTTGATCTTTACATTCCTGGTGAAAAGTGAATCGCCATTGGAGGATTAGTGCAAAAACTGGGACCACTTGAAATGGAACAATGCAAAAATGCCATCCAGGTAGGATAAATTACAGTCACCAAGGGGCTTGGCCCACTGCCACATCTGGCCAAGATACTGGCAGTATCTAAAAACCTGGAAATCAGCAGCCCAAAAGGCCACCTCCCTCCTAAGGGAAAAGGGTCCCACGTGGTGATCCTAACCCCCAACCATGCCCTGAAGTTGCAGGGTTTGCTCCGTGGGCACACTGACCTCGAGTGAGGAGGCCCTCCAACTCCAACCTCCAGAGAGATAACCGGGGGCAACGGGGCACCATGACGACTCATGTGACCATCACTTGACCTGGAGTTTCTCTCCTAAAACAACAAGAGTGTGTCCCAAAAGAGTAGACTACTGCTTGCAGGACTTACTGCCCCCAGATCGGACCTAATAATCTTGGTGGGGGAACCGTATATCATGCTGTCACCATAGAAAAGCCTACAGACACTGTGATAATGGTGGCCAATAAGACCGGCTGGACTCCTGTTTACTTCAAAAGGCTGTTGACTCAGTGGCCATCATGGTCCTTCATCACCACTGACCCTGGACTGTCTGGGAGTTGAGCGGACAGGGTCCTGACACCTGGTGCTGTTTTTACGTTAATTCAGGGGCCTAATTGAAGAAAGCGCAGACTACTGGTCAGAGCATCTACGCTGGCAGAAACAGTCAGCCTAGGGTGGCCGAACAAATGAGGGGCGCGGTGAAACTGGACCTCACAGCGTCACTGCACATCTCCTTCCTGGACCCTTAAAGGTCATTAGAATCTATAACACTTCCAATACTGGTGCTCAGGCGGACGAGCAGGGAGGCAGGAGACCTGGGGACAATCAACGTCACCTGGAGGCTGCTGGGGAGAAGTTCTGACCCTCGCCCACGGGTATGAGGGCTCCTAACTCAGCACTCAGCAGTTACAGAAGAAGGGTCTGCACCCTCAGCACTCCAAGAATGAGGAAGGGGACAAAAGGCAGAAGAGGGGTTTGTCCGAGGCAAAGCCCCTTAAAAATCCCTGGGAGAGAAACATAGAATCTGGGCAATAAAATAAAGTCTAACCTTTTTTATCCTTTGTGCTTTGTCTAATTACACGTGCTCCTAGGGTCCCGCATACAGAGGTTCCACACCCGGCACTTCAGACCAGATTTCCTAGTGCAGAATGGCTGGGTCGACACCTCAGCTCCTGGGGCACAGTGCACACTCCGTGATATAGAGCCTGAGCTGCAGCCAGCCGGGCCCTCAAGAGCTCCGCCCCCTCCCTCTGACTGACTCTGACAGGATCTCTACACAGCAGCCCAGGCCACAGCCCACGGGGTAGCACATGCTCTCACCTCTCCATTCTCTGATCAAAATATAAAGTTTCCTTTCCTTCTGAACCAAACTCAGTCTCGATCTGTTGGCTCCAATGACCCTGGGCAGGGGGACACTTGTTGGGGTCCACTCTGGAGGATCAGTAACAGAAATTCAGAACATTGTAACTTCAATGAACAGATGTGTGAGCCAAACTGTAATTAACATAGAACAGTGTATAAGGCTCGGGTAAAATAAGATGTTTCTAACACTTCCATTTGGTATTTCCATCACTTTATTATAAGCAAGTTCAGTGAAAAGGTTTGTCTTATTTGTCAGGTCAATATTAGAGAAACGAAGTGTTTTCTTTCCAAGGATGTACATCTAATAATCTTGGTTAAAGCTTCAATCTTGTTTTAAATGCTTTTCCATTGACAATGATACCTCTCTTTCAGCTCCCCCATTTCTGAGAAGTATAAAGTCTTATAATTTATTATTACCAAAGGGGAAAGGTGAGAGGAGGGATAAATTAACAGTTTGGGATTAACACATACACACTGCTATGTATAAAATCGATCATCAACAAGGAACTGCTGTATAGCACAGGGAACTACACTCAATATTTTGCAATAACCTATAAGGGGAAATAATCTGAAAAAGAATAGATATTTTTATTGACATCATCTATTAATGACAGTTAAAATGGAACCTAAGGGAAGCCGGTGGTGAGTGCTTCTGACCCTGAAGACTTCAATCATCTAAAGTTTGGACTCTGCCTACTTCCTAAGGCCCTTAATGAACATATGTGTAGCCGTAGCTTAAAACATTCCCCACTTTGGGTTGTGGAGAGACACTGATTTTGAAAAAGCCCTGGTGTTCTCCTCACATGAATGGGACCCTTCCTACAGCTAAAGCTTGCCTGTCACACCCAGAGGATGGTATGCCGTCTGATCGGGAAGAGTTTGGAAAAGGCATCTCATCTCCTCATCTCCTGGTGCTCGGGTTCACCCCTCCAGCGTCTTTACGAACAGTCTCCCCACTTGGAGATGTCAGCACTGTCAACATCCTGTTGCATACAGTTTGGAATTTGTCCAGAGGATGAAGCAGAAGGAGGAGGAACAATGAGAGACAAGTCCTAGGTGTTCGGACAGGCACATGTCACTCTAATTTCCAATCAGGAAGACGAATTGACCAAAGGCTAGGGTTGCCCATGGAAACAGAATAGGGCTTGAGGAAATCCCGCTGCTTTGTGGCCAGTTCCCATAAACACAAGTTGAAAAATGGAGCTCAGTGGCACTAAAATTCACGAAACTGCAGAGTTGAAAATATCTATCACTGAAAAATGTCTTGAGGAAAGTCAGAGAAAAGGACATGTAAGCAACGGAGAATGGCAGGAAAGGGATTGGAAGAGGTAGAAAGGACTCGCCATTAAGCACAAGAAAAGGGGCTAAACATTGCCAACATTGCAGTTGGCCAAAAAGGGTGTATGCGTCATTTTCTGTATATATTCAAGAAAAGGGCATACACTTTTTTAGCCAACCAAACAGGTGGGCACTGGAAATCAATACTACAAAACATATCACTTCGCATCAGTCAGAAGAGCCATCCTCATAAAGTGTAAACACCAGAAATGCAGGACAGGGCAAGGAGAAAAGGGAGCCCTGTGAGGCTTATACTGGAAATGTATATTGCCAACGGTCACTCTGGAGAAGTGTACTGTGTTTACTAAAGCATCTAAAAAATGAGCTACAGAGCACAGGGCGCTTGCACTCATGGACGTATATCATGGCAAAACAAAAATCGAGAGGACACAGGCACCCCAATGTATACCGCCTCACTGTTTAAAAGATCCTCGACTAGGATATAACTTAAATGTCTCTGGAGGGAAAAAATGGATACAGATGTGGTGCTTATGTAGAGTGGAATATGACTCAGCCTGGAAATCAATGCAATATGGCCACGTGAAACAACTCCAGAGGAGTTACGTATGATCATTCAAAGTCACAGAATTCAAAAAGAAAAAGACATACTATATCACTAATACATGGAATGTAATCTTGGCTACACATGAACTGAATTACGAAACAGAACAGGGTCTCAAATATAGAAAACCAACTTATTCTTGCTTAAGCATTAGGTGAGTTGGGGTGCTGCATAAAACCAGAGATTGAAATTAGCACAGATACTGGTCCATAAGCCAAATATGTAATAGTCAAGACCTACTGCTTGCTCAACAAAATGGACTCAAAACCCCATATTCAACGCCTAGGAATATACCTGACTAGTAAGAATCTTCAAACCCATGGGTTTATATGTCTCCGTAAGAGAATCAAGCGTGTCTACAGAGGCATGAACACAGCAGTGAAAATACGATAAATCCCATTATCAAAATAAATTACAGAAACAAAAAACACAATGACAGTGAAATAGAGAGCAATTCTTAAATAATTCATTCAGGGCCTGTGATGCAACCTGGATTTACCACATCTACACCCAGAGCTGAGTGAGACATAAGGTTGGGCACTTCGGGCTTATAGCATTGGTGTGGTTCGATGAGCAAATGCAGACCCTTTGAAGTCATACTGCATGGTACCCATTCCATGGGTCCCAACTCTCCAGGTTTAAGGGATTCTTCCTTCAGCTAAAACATGCATGGGAAACCCACAGTATGGTGCACCGTGTGACCGGGAAACGTTTACAAATGCATCTCAGTTTTCGTCCCCTTTTACTCGGCTTCACCATTCCAGACCCTTTACTAACACTCTCCCCACTTGGAGAGTCAGTGCCTTTAACCTCCTGTTTGGCACAGTTTGCAATTTCTGCGCAAGATGAACAGGAATAGGGAGAACCAATGAGAGACTAGCTGTAGGTGTCTGCACGGGCAAATTTAATGCTCAGTTCCCACCAGGAATAGGAATTAACCAAAGGCTCAGCATGCCGTTCAGGAACCAGATTAGGGCCTGAAGCAATCCTGCGGGTTTGCGGCCAGCTCACAAGATAGCGAGTTGAAGAAAGGAGCTCAGGGGCACTGTAACTCACAAACATGCAGAGTTATATATGACAGCTATCGTCCAAAAATATATTGAAGGAAGGCTGCGAAGACGATTGTAAGCGGGGCAGAATTGCAGGAAACGATTTCAGGGGGTAGACGGGAATTGCATTTAAAGCATAGGAAAAGAGGCAGAACGTCGACAATGTTGCTCTTGGCCAAAAAGTGCGTATGCGTTTTTTCCTGAATATATTCAGGAAAAAACGCATACGTCCTTTTTGGCCAACCAAGCAAGCATGTTAAAGAAATCTGCACTACAATGAAGTCTCACTGCCCCCCGGTCAAAAGGGCCATCTGAAAAAAGTGTAAAATGCAGAAAGGCAGCACAGGCCATGGAGAAGAGGGAGCCTTGTTATGCTGATGGGCGGGATGTAGATTGCCAACAGCCGCTCTGGAGAAGTGTATGGTGTTTCCTGGAACACCTATAAAACAAAGCAACAGAGCCTACGACACTTCCACTTATGGTCCTATAGCTTAGGGAATTTAAAATCGAAAACACACAGCCACCCCAAAGTGTCGGACGGCTCTGTTTACAAGAACCTCGTCTACGGTACAAGTTAAATATCCCAGAATGTGAAAAATGGATAAAGAAGTTGTGGTGCGTACGTACAATGGAATATCACTCAGCAATGAAATCTATGTCATCAGGCCCGTCGCGGCATAATGAGTGGATTCAGGTACGATGATTCTAAGTGTAATAAGTCACACAGAAAATGAAACATCATAAGATATCACTAATACAAGGATTGTATACTTGGCTACACATGACCTGAATTGCAAAACAGGACAGGGTCTCAAATTTAGGACACCAACTTATGCTTGCTTAAGGGGAAAGGTGAGTTGGGGTGCTGCATAAAACCAGAGATAGAAATTAGCACAGATACCTTTCCATAAGCCAAATATGTAATAGAAAAGACCTACTTTTTGGTCAACGAAATGACTCAACACCCCATATTCACCACCTAGGAATATACCTGACTAGTAAGAGTCTTAAAACGTATGGATTTATATGTCTCCATAAGAGAATCAAGCGTGTGTAGAGCGACATAAACGCAGCAGTGAAAATCAGCTAAATCACATTTTCAAAATAAATTTCAAAAACATAACAAAATGGCAGTGAAATAGAGAGCAATTCTTAAAAAATTCTTTCAGGGCTTGTGATGCAACCTGGATTTAACACATCTACACCCACAGCTGGATGAGACATAAGGCTGGACACTTCGAGCTGATAGCATTGGTGAGGTTCTGTGAGCAAATGCAGACCATTTGAAGTCATACAGCATTTTACCCATTCCATGGGTTTCAACTCTCCAGGTTTAAGGGATTCTTCCTTCAGCTAAAACGTGCATGGGAAACCCAGTGTATGGTCCACCGTGTGATTGGGAAACGTTTTTAAATGCATCTCAGTTTTCGTCCCCTGGTACTCGGGTTCACCATTCCAGACGCTTTACTAACACTCTCCCCACTTGGAGAGTCAGTGTCTTTAACCTCCTGTCTGGCTCAGTTTGCAATTTACGCAGAAGATGTACAGGAATAGGGAGAACCAATGAGAGATTAGCTGTAGGTGTCTGCATGGGCAAATGTAATGCTCATTTCCCACCAGGAAGGAGAATTAAACAAACGGTCAGCGTGCAATGCCGGAACAAGATTAGGGCCAGAAGCAATCCTATGGTTTTGCAGCCAGCTCAAAAGAAAACGAGTTGAAGAAACGAGCTCAGGGGCACTGTAATTCACAAACATGCAGAGTTATAAATGACAGCTATTGTCCAAAAATATATTGAAGTAAGGACGCGAAGAGGACTTGAAAGTGGGGCAGAATTGCAGGAAACCGATATCAGGAGTTAGACTGAAAATGCATTTAAAGCATAGGAAAAGAGGCAGGACGTTGACAATGATGCACTTGGCTAAAAAGGGCGTATTCGATTTTTCCTGAATATAGTCAGGAAAAAACGCATACACGCTTTTTGGCCAACCAAGCAAGCTTGCAAAGGAAATCTGCACTACAATGAAGTCTCACTTCTCCCTGGTCATAAGGGCCATCTGAAAAAACTGTAAAATCCAGAAAGACAGGACAGGCCATGGAGAAAACAGAGCATTGTTATGCTGATGGGTGGGATGTAAATTGCCAACAGCCACTCTGGAGAAGTGTATGGCGTTTCCTGAAACACCTAAAAAAGAAAGGAACTGAGCCCAGTGCACTTCCACATATGGTCTTTTAGCTTAGAGAAATTAAAATCAGAAAGACGCAGCCACCACAAACTTTGGGACAGCTCTGTTTAGAACCTTGTCTACCCTACAAGTTAAATATCCCAGAGAGCAAAAAAGGGATAAAGAAGTTGTAGTACTTACGTAAAATGGAATATCACTCAGCAAGGAAATCTATGTCATCAGGCCCAAAGCAGCATAAGGACTGGATTCAGGTACGATGTCTCTAAGTGAAATAAATCACACAGATAAAGAAACCTCATAAGATGTCACTAATACACGGAATGTACACTTGGCTACACATGAACTGAAATACAAAACAGAACAGGGTCTCAAATTTAGAAAACCAACTTATGCTTGCTTATGGGGAAAGGTGAGTTGGGGTGCTGCATAAAAACAGAGATTGAAATTAGCACAGATACAGTTCCATAAGGCAAATACGTAAGAGACAAGACCTACTCCTTGCTCAACGAAATGCACTAAACACCCTATATTCAACGCCTAGGAATACACCTGGCTAGTAAGAATCTTCAAACCCATGGATTTATATGTCTCCATAAGAGAATCAAGCGTGTGTACAGCTGCATGAAGGCAGCAGAGAAAATCCGATAAATCCCATTATCAAAATGAATTACAAAAACAAAACACAATGACAGTGAAATAGAGAGCAATTCTTAAATAATTCATTCAGGGCTTGTGATGCAACCTGGATTTACCTCATCTACACCCAGAGCTGAGTGAGACATAAGGTTGGACACTTCGGGCTGATAGCATTGGTGAGGTTCGATGAGCAAATGCAGACCATTGGAAGTCATACTTCATGGTACCCATTCCATGGGTCCCAACTCTCCAGGTTTAAGCAATTCTTCCTTCAGCTATAACATGCGTGGGAAACCCACAGTATGGTGCACCGTGTGACTGGGAAACGTTTTCAAATGCATCTCAGTTTTCGTCCCCTTTTACTCGGGTTCACCATTCCAGACGCTTTTCTAACACTCTCCCCACATGGAGAGTCAGTTTCTTTAAACTCCTGTTTGGCAAAATTTGCAATTTCTGCTCAAGCTGAACAGGAATAGGGAGAACCAATGAGAGACTAGCTGTAGGTGTCTGCACGGGTAAATGGAACGCTCATTTCCCACCAGGAAGGGGAGTTAACCAAAGGATCAGCGTGCCTTGCCGGAAACAGATTAGGGCCTGAAGCAATCCTGCGGTTTTGCGGACAGCTCAGAAGAAAGCGAGTTGAAGAAAGGTGCTCAGGGACACTGTAATTCACAAACCTGCAGAGTTATGAATGACAGCTATCGTCCAAAAATGTATTGAAGTAAGTCTTCGAAGAGGACTTGAAAGCGGGGCAGAAATTCAGGAAAACGATTTCAGGGGGTAGACGGGAATTTTACTTAAAGCATAGGAAAAGAGGCAGAATGTAGACAATGATGCACTTGGCCAAAAAGGGCGCATGCGTTTTTTCCTGAATATATTCAGGAAAAAACGCATACGTACTTTTTGCCAACCAAGCAAGCGTGTAAAGGAAATATGCACTACAATGAAGTCTCACTGTCCCCGCGTCAAAAGGGCCATCTGAAAAAAGTGTAAAATCGAAAAAGTCAGGAGAGGTCTTGGAAAACAGGGAGCCTTGTTATGCTGATGGGCGGTATGTAAATTGCCAACAGCCACTCTGGAGAAGTGTATGGTGTTTCCTGAAACAGCTAAAAAACAAAGCAACGGAGCCTACGGCACTTCAACTTATGGTCCTATAGCTTAGAGAAATGAAAATCAAAAGCACACAGCCACCCCAAAGTTTCGGACAGCTATGTTTAGAAGAACCTCGTCTACGGAGAAGTAAAATATCCCAGAAGGTGAAAAATGGATAAAGAAGAAGTTGTATAACGTACATACAATGGAATATCACTCAGCAAGGAAATCTATGTCATCAGGCCCGTCGTGGCATAATGAGTGGATTCAGGTACGATGATTCTAAATGAAATAAGTCACACAGAAAATGAAACATAAGATATCACTAATCCACGGAATGTAAACTTGGCTACACATGAACTGAATTACAAAACAGAACAGGGTCTCAAATTTAGAAAACCAACTTATGCTTATTTATGGGGAAAGGTGAGTTGGGGTGCTGCATAAAACCACAGACAGAAATTAGCACAGATACCTTTCCATAAGCCAAATATGTAATAGTCAAGACATACCCCTTGCTCAACGAAACGGACTAAACACCCCATATTCAACGCCTAGGAATACACCTGACTAGTAAGAATCTTCAAACCCATGGATTTATATGTCTCTGTAAGAGAATGAAGAGTGTGTACAGCGGCATGATTGCCGCAGAGAAAATCCGATAAATACCATTATCAAAATGAAATACAAAAACAAAACACAAGGACAGTGAAATAGAGAGCGATTCTTCCTTCAGCTAAAACATCCATGGGAAACCCACAGTATGGTGCACCGTGTGACCGGCAAACGTTTTCAAATGCATCTCAGTTTTCGTCCCCTTTTACTCGGGTTCACCATTCCAGACCCTTTACTCACACTCTCCCCACTTGGAGAGTCAGTGCTTTAACCTCCTGTTTGGCACAGTTGGCAATTTCTGCGCAAGATGAACAGGAATAGGGAGAACCAATGAGAGACTAGCTTTAGGTGTCTGCACGGGCCAATTTAACTCTCATTTCCCACCAGGAAGAGGAATTAACCAAAGGCTCAGCATGCCGTGCCGGAACCAGATTAGGGCCTGAAGTAATCCTGCGGGTTTGCGACCAGCTCACAAGATAGCGAGTTGAAGAAAGGAGCTCAGGGGCAGTGTAACTCACAAACCTGCAGAGTTATAAATGACAGCTATCATCCATAAATATATTGAAGGAAGGCTGCCAAGAGAACTTGTAAGCATGGCAGAATTGCAGGAAAACGATTTCAGGGGGTAGACGGGAATTGCATTTAAAGCATAGGAAAAGAGGCAGAACGTCGACAATGATGCTCTTGGCCAAAAAGGGCGTATGCCTTTTTTCCTGAATATATTCAGGAAAAAACGCATACGCCCTTTTTGGCCAACCAAGCAAACATGTTAAAGAAATCTGCACTACCATGAAGTCTCACTGCCCCACGGTCAAAAGGGCCATCTGAAAAAGTGTAAAATCCAGAAAGGCAGCACAGGCCATGGAGAACAGGGAGCCTTTTTATGCTGATGGGCGGGATGTAAATTGCCAACAGCCACTCTGGAGAAGTGTATTGTGTTTCCTGGAACACCTAAAAAACAAAGCAACGGAGCCTACGGCACTTCCACTTATGGTCCTATAGCTTAGGGAAATTAAAATCAAAAACACACAGCCACCCCAAAGTTTCGGACGGCTCTGTTTACAAGAACCTCGTCTACGGTACAGGTTAAATATCCCAGAATGTGAAAAATGGATAAAGAAATTGTGGTACGTACGTACAATGGAATATCACTCACCAATGAAATCTATGTCATCAGGCCCGTCGCGGCATAATGTGTGGATTCAGGTACGATGATTCTAAGTGAAATAAGTCACACAGAAAAAGAAACATCATCAGATATCACTAATACACGGAATGTAAACTTGGCTACACATGAACTGAATTACAAAACAGAACAGGGTCTCAAATTTAGAAAACCAACTTATGTTTGCTTAAGGGGAAAGGTGAGTTGGGGTGCTGCATCAAACCAGAGATAGAAATTACCACAGATACCATTCCATACGTCAAATATGTAATAGTCAAGACCCACCCCTTGGTCAACGAAATGGACTAAACACCACATATACAAATCCTAGGAGTACACCTGACTAGTAAGAATCTTCAAACCCATGGATTCATATGTCTCCGTAAGAGAATCAAGAGTGTGTACAACTGCATGAATGCAGCAGAGAAAATCCGATAAATCCCATTATTAAAATGAATTACAAAATCAAAACACAATGACACTGAAATAGAGAGCAATTCTTAAATAATTCATTCAGGGCTTGTAATGCAACCTGGATTTACCACATCTACACCCAGAGCTGAGTGAGACATAAGGTTGGACACTTCAGGCTGATAGCATTGGTGAGGTTCGATGAGCAAACGCAGACCCTTTGAAATCATACTGCATGGTACCCATTCCATGGGTCCCAACTCTCCAGGTTTACGGGATTCTTCCTTCACCTAAAACATGCATCTGAGTCCCAGAGTATGGTCCACCGTGTGACTGGGAAACGATTTTAAATGCCTCTCAGGTTTCGTCCCCTGGTACTCGGGTTCACCATTCCAGACGCTTTACTAACTCTCTACCCACTTGGAGAGTCAGTGCCTTTAACCTCCTGTTTGGCACAGTTTGCAATTTCTGCGCAAGATGAACAGGAATAGGGAGAACCAATGAGAGACTAGCTGTAGGTGTCTGCACGCGCAAATTGAATGCTCATTTCCCACCAGAGAAGGGAATTTACCAAAGGCTCACCATGCTGTGCAGAAACCAGATTAGGGCCTGAAGCAAACCTGCGGGTTTGCGGCCAGCTCACAAGAAAGCGAGTTGAAGAAAGGAGCTCAGGGACACTGTATTTAACAAACCTGCAGAGTTATAAATGGCAGGTATCATACAAAAATATATTGAAATAAGGCTGCGAAGAGGACTTGAAAGCGGGGCAGAATTACAGGAATATGATTTCAAGAGGTAGACGGGAAGTGCTCTGAAAGCATAGGAGAAGAGGCAGATCCTCGACAATGATGCACTTGGTCAAAAAGTGCATATGCGTTTTATCAGGGCCCTAATTAAAGAGGGTAGGGGGCTCCCAGCATGCTTTCATGGCCAACAGGAGGCCCACATCGCCAAGGCGATGTGAGCCAGCCAGGCAGGAGTGACCTCACATCAGAGGGCCCACCTCACAGAAGAGTAAGGAACCCAGCCAGGATCAGACTCTCACCAGAGTGCCCACATCAGCAAGGGGCTGTGAACCAGGCAGGAGTGTCATCACACCCGTGGGGCCACATCATCAAAAGTTGGGGTACCCAGGAAATGTGGTCTCAAACCAGAGGAACCACATCTCCATGGGTCTCAGAGCGAGGCAGGCAGGATTAACCTCACAACACATGGCCTATTGTATAAAAAGGTGAGGAATCCAGCAGTTGGAACATCCCAGCAGGCGTCGCAGAGCACCAGGGCTATGGGATCCAGGCAGTGATGAACTCACAACAGAGGGCCCTCATCATGAAACTGTGAGCAAACCAGCCGTTGTGACCTCAGAGCACAAGGCCCACATCCCCATGGGGAAGGGAACCAAGCAGGAGTGTCATCGCACCAGTGGGCACACATCAGAAAATGTGGGGAGCCCAGCAGTTAGGGCCTGACGCCAGAGGGCTCTCATCAACGAGGAGAGGAGGCTCCCAGCAGGCTCCAACTGCTACCAGAGGGCCGCCATTGTCAATGCGGGATGTGCCAGCCAGGCAGGAGTGACCTCAGAGCAGAGGGCCCACCTCACAAAAGTGTGAGGAACCCAAAGAGAATCAGACTCTCACCACAGGGCCCACATCACCAAGGGAATGGGAACCAGGCTGGAGTGTCCTCACACCAGTGAGGCCTCATCACCGAAATGTGAGTGACCCAGCATATGTGGCTTCAAACCAGAGGACACATATCACCAAGGGGCTGGGAGTGAGGCAGGCAGGAGGAGCCTCAAAACATAGGGACCATAGAATAAAAATGGTGAGGAATCCCGCAGTTGGAACCTCCTAGCAGGCGGCCAGGAGCAGCGAGGCTATGGGATCCAGACCTGACTGAACTCAAAACAGAGGGCCCTCATCATGAAACTGTGAGCAACCCAGCCGTTGGGACCTCAGAGCAGAAGGCCCACATTCCCATGTGGTTGGGAACATGGCATAAGTGTACTCGCACCACAGGGCACACATCAGAGAATTTTGGAAGCCCAGAAGTTAGGGCCTGACGTCAGAGGGCCCTCATTACCAAGGGGAGGAGACTCCAAGCAGGCACCAACTCCCAACTGAGGGCCCATGTCGCCAAGGTGACATGTGACAGCCAGGCAGGAGTGACCTCACAGCAGAGGGCCTACCTCACAGAAGTGTGAGGAACCCAGCCAGGATAAGACTCTCACCAGAGGGCCCACATCACCAATGGGATCTGAACCAGGCAGGACTGTCTTCACACCTGTGTGGCCACATGATAGAAAGGTGAGGAACCCAGCACATGTGGCCTAAACCAGAGGACCCACATCTCCAAGGGGCTCGGAGTGAGGCAGGCAGGAGGAGCCTCACAACACAGGGCCCATAGAATAAAAAAGCTGAGGAATCTTGCAGTGGGAACCTCTCAGCAGGCGGCCCAGAGCACCGAGTCTATGCGATCCAGGCTGCAGTGAACTCACAGCAGAGGGCCCACATCATGAAACTGTGAGCAACCCAGACATTGGGACCTCAGAGCAGAAGGCCCACATCCCCATGGGGATGGGAACTTCGCAGGAGTGTCCTCGCACCACTTAGCAGGTATCAGAAAATGTGGGTACCCAGCAGTTAGTGCCTGACGCAAGAGGGCCCTCATCACTGAGGGGAGGAGGCTCCCAGCAGGCTCCAACTGCCACAAGAGGGCCGATGTTGCCCAGGTGGGGTGTGCCAGCCAGGCAGGAGTGACCTCACAGCAGAGGGCACACCTCACAGAAGGGTGAGGAACCCAAAGAGGATCAGACTCTCACCAGAGGGCCCACATCATCAAGGGGATAAGAACCAGGCAGGAGTGTCCTCACACCAGTGGGGCCACATCATCAAAAGGTGAGGGACGCAGCACACCTGGCCTCAAACCAGAGGACACACATCACCAAGGGGCTGGGAGTGAGGCAGGCAGGAGGAGTCTCAAAACAGAGGGCCCATAGAAGAAAAAAGGTGAGGAATCCCGCAGTTGTAACATCCCAGCAGGTGGCCAGGAGCAGCGTGGCTATGGGATCCAGGCCGGAGTGAACTCACACCAGAGGGCCCTCATCATGAAACTGAGCAACACACCGTTGGGACCGCAGAGCAGAAGGCCAACATTCCCATGGGGTTGGGAACTTGGCAGGAGTGTACTCGCACCACAGGTCGCACATCAGAAAATTTTGGGAGCCCAGGAGTTAGGGCCTGACGGCAGAGGGCCCTCATTACCGAGGGGAGGAGACTCCCAGCAGGCACCAACTCCCACCAGATGGCCGACGTCGCCAAGGCTGGGTGTGCCAGCCAGGCAGGAGTGACCTCAGAGAAGAGGGCACACCTCACAGAAGTGTGAGTAACCCAACCAGGATCAGACTCTCACCGGAGGGCCCACATCACCAAGGGGATGGGAACCAAACAGGAGTGTCCTCACACCAGTGGGGCCACATCAGCCAAAGGTGAGGAACCCAGCACATGTGGCCTCAAACCAGAGGACAGACATCACCAAGGGGCTGGGAGTGAGGCAGGTGTCTGGAGGGGCACATTTAACTCTAATTTCCCACCAGGAAGAGGAATTAACCAAAGGCTCAGAGTGCCGTGCGGGACCCAGATTATGGCCTGAAGCAAACCTGCGGGTCTGTGGCCAGCTTTCAAGGAAACGAGTTAAGAACGGAAATCACGGGCACTGTAATTCACAAACCTGCAGAGTTATAAATGACAGCTATTGGCAAAAATATATTGAAGTAAGTCTGCACAGAGGACTTGAAAACGAGGCAGAATTGCAGGAATCATATTTCAGGAGGTAGATTGGAATTGCATTTAAAGCATGTGAAAAGCGGCAGATCTTTGACAGTGATGCACTTGGACAAAAGTGCGTATACATTTTTCCTGAATATATTCAGGAAAAAACGCATATGCCCTTTTTGGCCAACCAAGCACTGGAGCAATGGAAATCCGCACTACAATGAAGTCTCATTTCCCATTCGTCAAAAGGGCCATCTGAAAAAAGTTTAAAAACCAGAAACACAGGACAGGCCATGGAGAAAAGGGAGCCTTGTTATGCTGATGGGCGGGATGTAAATTGCCAACAGACACTCTGGAGATGTTTATAGTGTATCCTGAAACATCTGACAAACAAAGCTACAGACCCTAGGGCACTTCCACTTTTGGCCCTATAGCTTAGGAAAATTAAAATCAAGAAGACACAGCCAACACAAAATTTAGGGCTGCTGTGTTTCCAAGAACCTCGAGTCCAGTACAAATTAAATATCCCAGAAAGAAAAAAATGGATAAAGGAGTTGTGCTACTTACGTACAACGGAATATCACTCAGCAATGAAATCAATGTCATCAGGCTTGTAGCAGCAAATTGAGTGGATTTAAGTATGATGATTCTAAGAGAAATAGGTCACACAGAGTAAGATAATTATCATAAGATATCACTAATAGAGAGAGTGTAAACTTGGCTACACATAAACTGAATTACAAAACCGAACAGAGTCTCACATTTAGATAAAAACTTATGCTTGCTTAAGGGGAAAGTTGAGTTGGGGTGCTGTATAAAACCAGTGATTGAAATTAGCACACATACCGTTCCATAAGCCAAATATGTAATAGACAAGACCTACTCTTTGCTCAACGAAATAGACTCATCCATGGTGTATCACCTCACACCTGTTAGAATGGGCATCATCAGAAAATCTACAAACAACAGATGCTGGAAAGGGTGTGGAGATAAGGAACCCTCTTCCACTATTGTTGGGAATGTAAATTGATACAGTCACTGTGGAGATTATGGAGTTTCTTATAAAACTAAGAATAGAATTACCATATGATACAGCAATGTCACTACTGGGCCTATACCCAGACAAAACCATAAATCAAAAAGAGACATTCACCGCAATGTTCATTGCATCACTATTTACAATATCCAGGTAATGGAAGCAACCTAAATGCCCACAGACAGACGAATGCATAAAGATGAGGTACATATATAAAATGGAATATTACTAAGCCATAAAAAGGAATGAAATTGGGTCATTTATAGAGACGTTGATGGATCTAGAGACTGTCATACAGAGTGAAGTAAGTCAGAAATAGAAAAACAAATCTTGTATATTAATGAATATATGTGGAACCTAGAAAAATTGTACAGATGAACCGTTTTGCAAGGCAGAAATAGAGCAACAGATGTAGACAACAAACGTATGGACACCAAGGGGGGAAAGCTGTTAGGGGGTGGTGGTGGGAGGAGTTGAGAGATTGGGATTGGCATGTATACATTTATATGTATAAAATCGATAACCAAAAATAACCTGCTGTATAAAAAAATAAAATAAATTCAAAATTACAAAAAGTAAAACAGAAAAAATATTCTTCCCTTCACATACATGTATTTATATGAATAAATTATTTCCATGCTTATATCTGTAAATACAAAAAAGAGGAATAAAATCTACCTTGAACCAAAAACGAAAAAAAGAAAAAAAAAACAGAACACACCAGTTACACAGAGGAAAACCGTATCAGGGCACTTGCTCCAGTTGTAAACAATTCTGAAGTTGGTCAGTGGTGGGGAATCATCTCCCATTCAGCCAGCAGGCCCCACGCAACAAGCGTCCTCATTGCAAAGCTGGGGGCCCATGCCGAGGCATCTGTGAGTAAACGTGGGCCGAGCCCCAGGCCAGCTGCTGCTGAAATGTTCCCACCCTTCCCGGGTAAAACACCTGAATATGTACAAGGACTTGAAAGCCTAGAGGAAGGGCCATGGAGCCACATGAGCGACAGCATGCCAGCCGACTTGGTGCCTGCAGGCCAGCCAGGATGGTCCTGGCCCTGGGTGCTCTTCTGGAAGCTTTCCATTTCCCTGCCTGAGATACCCCTGCTGTCCCGGCCCCCACTGCTTTCTCCCTCACTCACCTCTGTCCAGGGAGAAATTCCAGCAGCAGGTATCGGTGACACATCCTCTTCTTTAGCAGGTGGCATCTTGGCAACTGCTGCAGAAAGTCCAGCAGAGCCCCACTCACACTGGGCCACCCACAAAGCCGTGGCCTCTCACTCCCTCCCACCAGTCCAGCCCCGAGACTGCTGACAGGGCAGAGAAAATGGCGTCAGGCACAGCTGCAGGGGCTCTTGCTGCCTGGAGCGGTGTTTATATTGATCTCAACCCAGGCACACCAGGGGAGGGCTGGCCGGCACGGTCAGGCTTCCCAGGCCAGCCAATAATCACCCATCAGGGGCTCACAGTTGCAGAAACTGGAACTTGCTGAATCGGCCAGGTCCAAGAAACAGGTGTGGGCTCCTGAGAGTCAGGATAGACAAGGGGCTGCAGCTCTGGCTTGTTTTCTAATTATATTATCTGGCCCATGAGTGGGAGACAACTTCAAGAAAACCCTCTCCTAATGAGAGGAACCCAGGAGTCAGGGAGAGGAGGGGTGGGTGTTGGGTGGAGACAGAGGACTGGTGCCCCGGGTGCAGTGGAAGTCTCTGGAAGACCAGGTGGGGGGAGGCCACACAGAGTGATGCCCAGGGTCACAGACCTGTCGGAGCTGCTGTTTGTTAGTTCAAGTCCTGCTCTGAGGTGCTCTGTGTCAGATCTGAGTGACAGGTGAGCTGGGAGTGCTCTGAAATGAGGGCGATGTGCACGGTTCCTGTGTGCCCAGCCCTGCCACGGTATCTGCAAGGGTAGCTCTGTATCCTGGGAGGGGCCTGACCACGAGAGCCCCATGGGCTGCAGGGGAACCTGCCCAGGGAACCCCATATCCTGGGAGGGGCCTGAACCGAGAGCCCCGTGGGCTGGGGTGGGGGTGGGGTACCTGTCCAGGTGAGCTCCATATCCTAGGATTGGCCTGACCTCGAGAGCCCCATGGGCTGCTGGAGTCCTGGTAAAGTATGTCAGGACAGTCAGTGAAGCCACCGAGGATATACCTCCAGTAGTTCCTAAATCCTACACCCTGCTGGTCATTCTACCAACCACCAGGACTTGGTATTCTGTATTAGTCTTCAATGATGCCTTCTTTTGTATTCTACTAGTCCCAGAGTCACAAGAAATTTTGGCTTGTGAGTGGCAGGACTCAACATAAAACTAAAACAATACTTCCGGGCCGTGTTGCCCCAAGGGTTCAAAAATTCCCACACCATCTTTGGGGAAAGCTCAGCTAAAGACCTAAAAGTTCTACCTCTGGAAAAGGAAACACTCCTTCAATATGCAGACGACATTCTGATCGCCAGCCCTACTAAGGAGACCTCTGAACTACCAAGCCAATAAAGGATACAAGTTGTCCAAGAAAAAGCTCAAATATCACAGACTACGGTGACCTGCCTGGGCTTCATTCTCAGAGAAGGTCGGAGAAGCCCAACCCAGGAAAGGGAAGAAACAATTTACAGCCTTACCCATTTCTAAAACTAGAAGACAGCTTAGAGATTCCTGGCGAGGCCAGGGTTTGCTGCTTCTGGATCCCTAACTACAGTCTACTAGCTGGGCCTCTATATGAAACACTGAAAGGAAAAGATGATGATCCTTTTGAATAGAATCCAGAAGTGGCCTTTCAAGAATGGAAAGAGCAGTCAATTCAGACCCTTGCCCTGGAACTCCCTAATTTAGTTAAACCCTTTGACCTTTACTTTCCTGGTGAACGGTGAATCACCATTGGAGTATTAGTGCAAAACCTGGGACCACTTGAAATGGAACAATGCAAGAATGCCATCCAGGTAGGATAAACTACGGTCACCAAGGGGCTTGGCCCACCGCCACATCTGGCCAAGTAACTGGCAGTATCTGAAAACCTGGAAATCAGCAGCCCAAAAGGCCACCTCCCTCCTAAGGGAAAAGGACCCCACGTGGTGATCCTAACACCCAACGATGCCCTGAATTTGCAGGGTTTGCTCCGTGGGCACACTGACCTTGAGTGAGGAAGTCCTCCAACTCCAACCTCCAGAGAGATAACTGGGGCAAAGGGGCACCATGACGACTCGTGTGACCATCACTTGACCTTGAGTTTCTCTCATAAAACAACAAGAGTGTGTCCCAAAAGAGTAGACTACTGCTTGCAGGACTTACTGCGCCCAGAGGGGAGGTAATAATCTTGGCGGGGGAACCGTATATCACGCTGTCACCATAGAAAATCCTACAGACACTGTGATCATGGTGGCCAATAAGACCGGCTGGACTCCTGTTTACTTCAAAAGGCTGTTGACCCAGTGGCCATCATGGTCCTTCATCACCACTGACCCTGGACTGTCTTGGAGTTGAGCAGGCAGGGTCCTGACACCTGGTGCTGTTTTTACGTTAATTCAGGGGCCTAACTGAAGAAAACACAGACTACTGGTCAGAGCATCTAGGCTGGCAGAAACGGTCAGCCTAAGGTGGCCGAACAAATGTGGGGCGGGGTGAAACTGGACCTCACAGCGTCACTGCACATCTCCTTCCTGGACCCTTAAAGGTCATTAGAATCTATAACACTACCAATACTTGTGCTCAGGCGGACGAGCAGGGAGGCAGGAGGCCTGCGGACAATCAACGTCACCTGGAGGCTGCTGGGGAGAATTTCAGACCCTTGCCCACGGGTATGAGGGCTCCTAACTCAGCACTCAGCAGTTACAGATGAAGGGTCTGCACCCTCAGCACTCTAAGAATGAGGAAGGGGACAAAATGCAGAAGAGGGGTTTGTCCCAGGCAAAGCCCCTTAAAAATCCCTGGGAGATAAAAATAGAATCTGGGCAATAAAATAAAGTCTAACCTTTTTTATCCTTTGTGCTTTGTCTAATTTCACGTGCTCCTAGGGTCCCGCATACAGAGGTTCAACAGCCGGCACTTCAGACCAGATTTCCTAGTGCAGAATGGCTGGGTCGACACCTCAGCTCCTGGGGCACAGTGCAGACTCCATGATATAGAGCCTGAGCTGCAGCCAACCGGGCCCTCGAGAGCTCCGCCCCCTCCCTCCCACTGACTCTGACAGGATCTCTACACAGCAGCCCAGCCCACAGCCCACAGGGTAGCACATGCTCTCACCTCTCCATTCTCTGATCAAAATATAAAGTTTCCTTTGCTTCTGAACAAAACTCAGTCTCAATCTGTTGGCTCCAATGACACTGGGCAGGGGGACACTTGTTGGGGTCCACTCTGGAGGATCAGTAACAGAAATTGAGAACCTTGTAACTTCAATGAACAGATGTGTGAGCCAAACTGTAATTAACATAGAACAGTGTATAAGGCTCGGGTAAAATAAGATGTTTCTAACACTTCCATTTGATATTTCCATCACTTTATTATAAGCAAGTTCAGTGAAACGGTTTGTCTTATTTGTCAGGTCAATACTAGAGAAACGAAGTGGTTTTTTTCCAAGGATGTACATCTAATAATCTTGGTTAAAGCTTCAATCTTGTTTTAAATGCTTTTCCATTGAAAATGATACCTCTCTTTCAGCTCCCCCATTTCTGAGAAGTATAAAATCTTATAATTTATTATTACCAAAGGGGAAAGGTGGGAGGAGGGATAAATTAACAGTTTGGGATTAACACATACACACTGCTATGTATAAAATCGATCATCAACAAGGAACTACTGTATAGCACAGGGAACTACACTCAATATTTTGCAATAACTTATAAGGGGAAATAATCTGAAAAAAGAATAGATATTTTTATTGACATCATCTATTAATGACAGTTAAAATGGAACATAAGGGAAGACGGTGGTGAGTGCTTCTGACCCTGAAGACTTCAATCATCTAAAGTTTGGACTCTGCCTACTTCCCAAGGCCCTTAATGATCATATGTGTAGCCGTAGCTTAAAAAATTCCCCAGTTTGGGTTGTGGAGAGACAGTGATTTTGAAAAAGCCCTGGTGTTCTCCTCACATGAATGGGACACTTCCTACGCTAAAACATGCCTGTCACACCCAGAAGATGGTATACCGTCTGATCGGGAAGAGTTTGGAAAAGGCATCTCATCTCCTCATCTCCTGGTGCTCGGGTTCACCCCTCCAGCGTCTTTACGAACAGTCTCCCCACTTGGAGATGTCAGCACTGTCAACATCCTGTTGCATACAGTTTGGAATTTGTCCAGAGGATGAAGCAGAAGGAGGAGGAACAATGAGAGACAAGTCCTAGGTGTTCGGACAGGCACATGTCACTCTAATTTCCAATCAGGAAGACGAATTGACCAAAGGCTAGTGTTGCCCATGGAAACAGAATAGGGCTTGAGGAAAGCCCGCTGCTTTGTGGCCAGTTCCCATAAACCCAAGTTGAAAAATGGAACTCAGGGCCGCTAAAATTCACGAAACTGCAGAGTTGAAAATATCTCTCACTGAAAAATGTCTTGAGGAAAGTCAGAGAAAAGGACTTGTAAGCAACGGAGAATGGCAGGAAAGGGATTGGAAGAGGTAGAAAGGACTCGCCATTAAGCACAAGAAAAGGGGCTGAACATTGCCAACATTGCAGTTGGCCAAAAAGGGTGTATGCGTCTTTTTCTGTATATATTCAAGAAAAAGGCATACACTTTTTTAGCCAACCAAACAGGTGGGCACTGGAAATCAGTACTACAAAACATATCACTTCGCATCAGTCAGAAGAGCCTTCCTCATAAAGTGTAACACCAGAAATGCAGGACAGGGCAAGGAGAATAGGGAGCCCTGTGAGGCTTATAGTGGAAATGTATATTGCCAATGGTCACTCTTGAGAAGTGTATTGTGTTTACTAAAGCATCTAAAAAATGAGCTACAGAGCACAGGGCACTTGCACTCATGGACGTATATCTTGGGAAAGACAAAAATCGAGAGGACACAGGCACCCCAATGTTTACCGCCTCTCTGTTTAAAAGATCTTCGACTAGGATATAATTTATATGTCTCTGGAGGGAAAAAATGGATAGCGATGTGGCACTTATGTAGAGTGGAATATTACTCAGCCTGAAAATCAGTGGAATATGGCCAGTTGTAACAACCCCAGAGGAGTTACGTATGATCATTCGAAGTCACATAATTCAAAAAGAAAAAGACATACGATATTACAAATACATGGAATGTAAACGTGGCTACAAATGACCTGAATTACAAAACAGAACGGGGTCTCAAATTTAGAAAACCACCTTATGCTTGCTTAAGGGGAAAGCTAAGTTGGGGTGCTGCATAAAACCACAGATTGAAATTAGCACAGATACCGTTCCATAAGCCAAATATGTAATAGACAAGACCTACTCCTTGCTCAACGAAATGGACACAACACCCCATATTCAACGCCTGGGAATATACCTGACATGTAAGAATCTAAAAACCCATGGATTTATATGTCTCCGTAAGAGTATCAAGCGTGTGTACAGTGGCATAAAGGCAGCAGTGAAAATCCGATAAATCCCACTATCAAAATAATTTTCAAATACAAAACACAATGAGAGTGAAATAGAGAGCAATTCTTAAATAATTCATTCAGGGCTTGTGATGCAACCTGGATTTACCACATCTACACCCAGAGCTGAGTGAGACATAAGGCTGGATACTTCGGGCTGATAGCATTGGTGAGGTTCGGTGAGCAAATGCAGACCCTTTGAAGTCATACTGCATGGTACCCTTTCCATGGGTCCCAACTCTACAGGTTTAAGGGATTCTTCCTTCAGCTAAAGCATGCATGGGAAACCCAGAGTATGGTCCACCGTGTGATTGGGAAATGTTTTCAAATCCATCTCAGTTTTCGTCCCCTGGTACCCGGGTTCACCATTCCAGATGCTTTACTAACACTCTCCCCACCTGCAGAGTCAGTGCCTTTAACCTCCTGTTTGGCACAGTTTGCAAAATCTGCGCAAGGTGAACAGGAAAAGGGAGAACCAATGAGAGACCAGCTGTATGTGTCTGCACGGGCAAATGTAATGCTCATTTCCCACCAGGAAGAGGAATTAACCAAAGGCTCAGCATGCCCTGCTGGAAACAGATTAGGGCCTAAAGCAATCCTGCGGTTTTGCTGCCAGCTCACAAGGAAACGAGTTGAAGAATGTAGCTCAAGTGCACTCTAATTCACAAACCTGCAGAGTTATGAATGACAGCTATCGTCCAAAAATATATTGAAGGAAGGCTGCGAAGAGAACTTGAAAGACGTCAGAATTTCAGGAAAGCGATTTCAGGGGATAGACTGGAATTGCACTTAAAGCATAGGAAAAGAGGCAGAATGTCGACAATGATGCACTTGGCCAAAAACGGCGTATGCGTTTTTTCCTGAATATATTCAGGAAAAAACGCATACGCCCTTTTTGGTCAACCAAGCAAGCATGTTAAAGAAATCTGCACTACAATGAAGTCTCACTGCCCCCTGGTCAAAAGGGCCATCTGAAAAAAGTGTAAAATCCAGAAAGGCAGTACAGGCCATGGAGAACAGGGAGCCTTGTTATGCTGATGGGCGGGATGTAAATTACTAACAGCCACTCTGGAGAAGTGTATGGTATTTCCTGGAACACCTAAAAAACAAAGCAACGGAGCCTACGGCACTTCCACTTATGGTCCTATAGCTTAGGGAAATTAAAATCAAAAACACACAGCCACCCCAAAGTTTCGGTCGGCTCTGTTTACAAGAACCTCGTCTACGGTACAAGTTAAATATCCCAGAATGTGAAAAATGGATAAAGAAGTTGTGGTACGTACGTACAATGGAATATCACTGAGCAATGAAATCTATGTCATCAGGCCCGTCGCGGCATAATGAGTGGATTCAGGTACGATGATTCTAAGTGAAATAAGTCACACAGAAAATGAACCATCATAAGATATCACTAATACACGGAATGTAAACTTGGCTACACATGAACTGAATTACAAAACAGAACAGGGTCTCAAATTTAGAAAACCAACTCATGCTTGCTTATGGGGAATGGTGATTTGGGGTGCTGTATAAAACCAGAGATAGAAATTAGCACAGATACCTTTCCATAAGCCAAATATGTAATAGTCAAGACCTCTTGCTTGCTCAACGAAATGGACTAAACACCCCATATTCAACTCCTAGGAATACACCTGACTAGTAAGAATCTTCAAACCCATGGATTTATATGTCTCCGTAAGAGAATGAAGCGTGTGTACAGCGGCATGAATGCAGCAGAGAAAATCCGATAAATCCCATTATCAAAATGAATTACAAAAACAAAACACAAGGACAGTGAAATAGAGAGCAATTCTTAAATAATTCATTCAGGGCTTCTGATGCAACCTGGATTTACCACATCTACATCCAGAGCTGAGTGAGACATAAGGTTGGGCACTTCGGGCTGATAGCATTGGTGAGGTTCGATGAACAAATGCAGACCCTTTGAAGGCATACTGCATGGTACCCATTCCATGGGTCCCAACTCTCCAGGTTTAAGGGATTCTTCCTTCAGCTAATACATGCATGGGAAACCCACAGTATGGTGCACCGTGTTACCGGGAAACGTTTTCAAATGCATCGCAGTTTTCGTCCCCTTTTTCTCGGGTTCACCATTCCAGACCCTTTACGAACACTCTCCCCACTTGCAGAGTCAGTGCTTTAACCTCCTGTTTGGCACAGTTTGCAATTTCTGTGCAAGATGAACAGGAATAGGGAGAACCAATGAGAGATTAGCTGTAGGTGTCTGCACGGGCAAATTTAACGCTCATTTCCCACCAGGAAGAGGAATTAACCTAAGGCTCATCATGCCGTGCTGGAACCAGATTAGGGCCTGAAGCAATCCTGCGGGTTTGCGGCCAGCTCACAAGAGAGCGAGTTGAAGAAAGGAGCTCAGGGGCCCTGTAACTCACAAACCTGCAGAGTTATAAATGACAGCTATCGTCCAAAAATATATTGAAGGAAGGCTGCGATGAGAACTTGTAAGCGGGGCAGAATTGCAGGAAAATGATTTCAGGGGGTAGACGGGAATTGCATTTAAAGCATAGGAAAAGAGGCAGAACGTCGACAATGATGCTCTTGGCCAAAAAGGGCGTATGCGTTTTTTCCTGAATATATTCAGGAAAAAACGCATACGCCCTTTTTGGCCAACCAAGCAAGGATTTTAAAGAAATCTGCACTACAATGAAGTCTCACTGCCCCCCGGTCAAAACGGCCATCTGAAAAAAGTGTAAAATCCAGAAAGGCAGCACAGGCCATGGAGAACAGGGAGGCTTGTTATGCTGATGGGCGGGATGTAAATTACTAACAGCCACTCTGGAGAAGTGTATGGTATTTCCTGGAACACCTAAAAAACAAAGCAACGGAGCCTACGGCAATTCCACTTATGGTCCTATAGTTTAGGGAAATTAAAATCAAAAACTCACAGCCACCCCAAAGTTTCGGACGGCTCTGTTTACAAGAACCTCGTCTACGGTACAAGTTAAATATCCCAGAATGTGAAAAATTGATAAAGAAGTTGTGGTACGTACGTACAATGGAATATCACTCAGCAATGAAATCTATGTCATCAGGCCCATCGCGGCATAATGAGTGGATTCAGGTACCATGATTCTAACTGAAATAAGTCACACAGAAAATGAAACATCATAAGATATCACTAATACACGGAATGTAAACTTGGCTACACATGAACTGAATTACAAAACAGAACAGGGCCTCAAATTTAGAAAACCAACTTATGCTTGCTTAAGGGGAAAGGTGAGTTGGGGTGCTGCATAAAACCAGAGATAGAAATTAGCACAGATACCATTCCATTCGTCAAATATGTAATAGTCAAGACCTACCCCTTGCTCAACGAAATGGACAAAACACGCCATATTCAACGCCTAGGAATACACCTGACTAGTAAGAATCTTCAAACCCATGGATTTATATGTCTCCATAAGAGAATGAAGCGTGTGTACAGCGGCATGAATGCAGCAGAGAAAATCCAATAAATCCCATTATCAAAATGAATTACAAAAACAAAACACAAGGACAGTGAAATAGGGAGCAATTCTTATATAATTCATTCAGGGATTGTGATGCAACCTGGATTTACCACATCTACATCCAGAGCTGAGTGAGACATAAGGTTGCGGACCTCGGGCTGATAGCATTGGTGATGTTCGATTAACAAATGCAGACCCTTTGAAGGCATACTGCATGGTACGCATTCCATGGGTCCCAACTCTCCAGGTTTAAGGGATTCTTCCTTCAGCTAATACATGCATGGGAAACCCACAGTATGGTGCAGCGTGTGACCGGGAAACGTTTTCAAATGCATTGCAGTTTTCGTCCCCTTTTACTCGGGTTCACAATTCCAGACCCTTTACTAACACTCTCCCTACTTGGAGAGTCAGTGCCTTTAACCTCCTGTTGAGCACAGTTTGCAATTTCTGCTCAAGAAGAACAGGAAGAGGGTGAACCAATGAGAGATTAGCTGTAGGTGTCTGCACGGGCAAATTTAACGCTCATTCCCCACCAGGAAGAGGAATTAACCAAAGGCTCAGCATGCCCTGCCAGAAACAGGTTAGGGCCTGAAGCAATCCAGCGGGTTTGCGGCCAGCTCACAAGATAGCGAGTTGAAGAAAGGAGCTCAGGGGCACTGTAACTCACAAACCTGCAGAGTTATAAATGACAGCTATCGTCCAAAAATATATTGAAGGAAGGCTGCGAAGAGAACTTGTAAGCGGGGCAGAATTGCAGGAAAACGATTTCAGGGGGTAGACGGTAATTGCATTTAAAGCATAGGAAAAGAGCCAGAACGTCGACAATGATGCTCTTGTCCAAAAAGGGCGTATGCGTTTTTTCTGAATATATTCAGGAAAAAACCCATATTCACTTTTTGGCCAACCAAGCAAGCATGTTAAAGAAATCTGCACTACAATGAAGTCTCACTGCCCCCCGGTCAAAAGGGCCATCTGAAAAAAGTGTAAAATCCAGAAAGGCAGCACAGGGCATGGAGAACCGGAGGCCTTGTTATGCTGATGGACGGGATGTAAATTGCCAACAGCCACTCTGGAGAAGTGTATGGTGTTTCCTGGAACACCTAAAAAACAAAGCAACGGAGCCTACGGCACTTCCACTTATGGTCCTATAGCTTAGGGAAATTAAAATCAAAAACACACAGCCACCCCAAAGTTTCGGTCGGCTCTGTTTACAAGAACCTCGTCTACGGTACAAGTTAAATATCCCAGAATGTGAAAAATGGATAAAGAAGTTGTGGTACGTACGTACAATGGAATATCACTGAGCAATGAAATCTATGTCATCAGGCCCGTCGCGGCATAATGAGTGGATTCAGGTACGATGATTCTAAGAGAAATGAGTCACAAAGAAAATGAAACATCATAAGATATCACTAATACACGGAATGTAAACTTGGCTACACATGAACTGAATTACAAAACAGAACAGGGTCTCAAATTTAGAAAACCAACTTATGCTTGCTTAAGGGGAAAGGTGAGTTGGGGTGCTGCATAAAACCAGAGATAGAAATTAGCACAGATACCTTTCCATAAGCCAAATATGTAATAGTCAAGACCTACCCCTTGCTCAACGAAATGGGCTAAACACGCCATATTCAACGCCTTGGAATACACCTGACTAGTAAGAATCTTGAAACCCATGGATTTATATGTCTCCGTAAGAGAATGAAGCGTGTGTACAGCTGCATGAATGCAGCAGAGAAAATCCGATAAATCCCATTATCAAAATGAATTACAAAAAAAACACACAAGGACAGTGAAATAGAGAGCAATTCTTAAATAATTCATTCAGGGCTTGTGATGCAACCTGGATTTACCACATCTACATCCAGAGCTGAGTGAGAAATAAGGTTGGGCACTTCAGGCTGGTAGCATTGGTGAGGTTCGATGAACAAATGCAGACCCTTTGAAGGCATACTGCATGGTACCCATTCCATGGGTCCCAACTCACCAGGTTTAATGGATTCTTCCTTCAGCTAATACATGCATGGGAAACCCACAGTATGGTGCACCGTGTGACCGGGAAACGTTTTCAAATGGATCGCAGTTTTTGTCCCCTTTTACTCGGGTTCAGCATTCCAGACCCTTTACTAACACTCTCCCTACTTGGAGAGTCAGTGCTTTAACCTCCTGTTTGGCACAGTTTGCAATTTCTGCGCAAGATGAACAGGAATAGGGAGAACGAATGAGAGACTAGCTGTAGGTGTCTGCACGGGCAAATTTAACGCTCATTTCCTGCCAGGAAGAGGAATTAACCTAATGCTCAGCATGCCGTGCCGGAACCAGATTAGGGCCTGAAGCAATCCTGCGGGTTTGCGGCCAGCTCACAAGAAAGCGATTTGAAGAAAGGAGCTCAGGGGCACTGTAATTCACAAACCTGCAGAGTTATAAATGACAGCTATCGTCCAAAAATATATTGAAGGAAGGCTGCGAAGAGGACTTGAAAGCGGGGCAGAATTGCAGGAAAACGATTTCAGGGGGTAGACAGGAATTGCATTTAAAGCATAGGAAAAGAGGCAGAACGTCCACAATGATGCACTTGGCCAAAAAGGGCGTATGCGTTTTTTCCTGAATATATTCAGGAAAAAACGCATACGCCCTTTTTGGCCAACCAAGCAAGCATGTTAAAGAAATCTGCACTACAATGAAGTCTCACTGCCCCCCGGTCAAAAGGGCCATCTGAAAAAAGTGTAAAATCCAGAAATGCAGCACAGGCCATGGAGAACAGGGAGCCTTGTTATGCTGATGGGTGGGATGTAAATTGCCAACAGCCACTCTGGAGAAGTGTATGGTGTTTCCTGAAACACCTAAAAAACAAAGCAACGGAGCCTACGGCACTTCCACTTACGGTCCTATAGCTTAGGGAAATTAAAATCAAAAACACACAGCCACCCCAAAGTTTCAGACGGCTCTGTTTACAAGAACCTCGTCTACGGTACAAGTTAAATATCCCAGAAAGCGAAAAATGGATAAAGAAGTTGTGGTACATACGTACAATGGAATATCACTCACCAATGAAGTCTATGTCATCTGGCCCGTCCTGGCATAATGAGTGGATTCAGGTACGATGATTCTAAGTGAAATAAGTCACACAGAAAATGAAACATCATAAGATATCACTAATACACGGAATGTAATCTTGGCTACACATGAACTGAATTCCAAAACAGAACAGGGTCTCAAATTTAGAAAACCAACTTATGTTTACTTAAGGGGAAAGGTGAGTTGGGGTGCTGCATAAACCAGAGATAGAAATTAGCACAGATACCATTCCATACGTCAAATATGTAATAGTCAAGACCTACCTCTTGCTCAACGAAATGAGGTAAACACCCTATATTCAACGCCTAGGAATACACCTGACTAGTAAGAATCTTCAAACCCATGGATTTATATGTCTCCATAAGAGAATCAAGCGTGTGTACAGCTGCATGAAGGCAGCAGAGAAAATCCGATAAATCCTATTATCAAAATGAATTACAAAAACAAAACACAATGACAGTGAAATAGAGAGCAATTCTTAAATAATTCATTCAGGGCTTGTGATGCAACCTGGATTTACCTCATCTAAACCCAGAGCTGAGAGAGACATAAGGTTGGACACTTACAGGCTGATAGCATTGGTGAGGTTCGATGAGCAAATGCAGACCATTTGAAGTCACACTGCATGGTACCCATTCCATGGGTCCCAACTCTCCACGTTTAAGTGATTCTTCCTTCAGCTAAAACACGCATGGGAAACCCAGACTATGGTACACTGGGTGATTGGGAAATGTTTTCAAATGCATCTCAGTTTTTGTCCCCTGGTACTCGGGTTCACTATTCCAGAACCTTCACTAACACTCTCCCCACTCGGAGAGTCAGTGCCTTTAACCTCCTGTTTGGCACAGTTTGCAATTTCTGCGCAAGATGAACAGGAATAGGGAGAACCAATGAGAGACTAGCTGTAGGAGAATGTACGGGCAAATGTATCGCTCGCTGCCCACCAAGAAGAGGAATTAATCAAAGGCTCAGCGTGCCCTGCCGGAAACAGATTAGGGACTGAAGCAATCCTGCGGTTTTGCAGCCAGCTCAGAAGAATGCGAGTTGAAGAAAGGAGCTCAGGGGCACTGTAATTCACAAACCTGCAGAGTTATGAATGACAGCTATCGTCCAAAAATATATTGAAGTAAGTCTGCGAAGAGGACTAGAAAGCAGGGCAGAATTCCAGGAAAACGATTTCAGGGGGTAGACTGGAATTGCACTTAAAGCACAGGAAAAGTGACAGAATGTTGACAATGATGCACTTGGCCAAAATGGGCGTAAGCGTTTTTTCCTTAATATATTCAGGAAAAAACGCATACGCACTTTTTGGCCAACCAAGCAAGCGTGTACAGGAAATCTGCACTACAATGAAGTCTCACTGTGCCCCAGTCAAAAGGGTCATCTGAAAAAAGTGTAAAATCCAGAAAGACAGGACAGGCCATGGAGAACAGGGAGCCTTATAATATTGATTTACGGGATGTAAATTGCCAACAGCCACTCTGGAGAAGTGTATGGTGTTTCCTGAAACACGTAGGAAACAAAGCAACACAGCCTATGGCACTTCCACTTATGGTCCTATAGCTTTGGGAAATTAAAATCAAAAACACACAGCCACCCCAAAGTTTGGGACGGCTCTGTTTACAAGAACCTCATCTACGGTACGAGTTAAATATCCCAGAAAGTGAAAAATGGATAAAGAAGTTCTGGTACATACGTACAATGGAATATCACTCAGCAATTATATCTATGTCATCAGGCCCATAGCGGCATAATGAGAGTATTCAGGTACGATGATTCTACGTGAAATAAGTCACACAGAAAAAGAAACATCATAAGATATCACTAATACACGGAATGTAAACTTGGTTACACATGAACTGAATTACAAAACAGAACAGGGTCTCAAATTTAGAAAACCAACTTATGCTTGCTTATGGGGAAAGGTGAGTTGGGGTGCTGCATAAAACCAGAGATTGAAATTAGCACAGATACCGTTCCATAAGCCAAATAAGTAATAGACCAGACCTACTCCTTGCTCAACGAAATGGACTCAACACCCCATATTCAGGGCCTAGGAATATACCTGACTAGTAAGAATCTTAAAACCCACGGATTTATATGTCTCCGTAAGAGAAACATGCGTGTGTACAGCGGCATAAAGGTAGCAGTGAAAACCCGATAAATCCCATTATCAAAATAATTTTCAAATACAAAACACAATGACAGTGAAATAGAGAGCAATTTTTAAATAATTCATTCAGGGTTGTGATGCAACCTGGATTTACCACATCTACACCCAGAGCTGGGTGAGACATAAGGCTGGACACTTCGGGCTGATAGCATTGGTGATGTTCGGTGAGCAAATGCAGACCCTTTGAAGTCATACTGCATGGTACCCATTCCATGGGTCCTAACTCTCCAGGTTTAAGGGATTCTTCCTTCAGCTAAAACATGCATGGGAAACCCAGAGTATGGTCCACCGTGTGATTGGGAAACGTTTTCAAATGCATCTCAGTTTTCGTCCCCTGGTACTCGGGTTCACCATTCCAGACGCTTTACTAACCCTCTCCCCACTTGGAGAGTCAGTGCCTTTAAGCTCCTGTTTGGCACAGTTTGCAATTTCTGCGCAAGGTGAACAGGAATAGGGAGAACCAATGAGAGACTAGCTGTAGGTGTCTGCACGGGCTAATGTAACGCTCATTTCCCACCAGGAAGAGGAATTAACCAAAGGCTCAGCATGCCGAGCCGGAAACAGATTAGGGCCTGAAGCAATCCTGCGGGTTTGCGGCCAGCTCACAAGAAAGCGATTTGAAGAAAGGAGCTCAGGGGCACTGTAATTCACAAACCTGCAGAGTTATAAATGACAGCTATCGTCCAAAAATATATTGAAGGAAGGCTGCGAAGAGGACTTGAAAGCGGGGCAGAATTGCAGGAAAACGATTTCAGGGGGTAGACTGGAATTGCATTTAAAGCATAGGAAAAGAGGCAGAACGTCGACAATGATGCACTTGGCCAAAAAGGGCGTATGCGTTTTTTCCTGAATATATTCAGGAAAAAACGCATACGCCCTTTTTGGCCAACCAAGCAAGCATGTTAAAGAAATCTGCACTACAATGAAGTCTCACTGCCCCCCGGTCAAAAGGGCCATCTGAAAAAAGTGTAAAATCCAGAAATGCAGCACAGGCCATGGAGAAAAGGGAGCCTTGTTATGCTGATGGGTGGGATGTAAATTGCCAACAGCCACTCTGGAGAAGTGTATGGTGTTTCCTGAAACACCTAAAAAACAAAGCAACGGAGCATACGGCACTTCGACTTATGGTCCTATAGCTTAGGGAAATTAAAATCAAAAACACACAGCCACCCCAAAGTTTCAGACGGCTCTGTTTACAAGAACCTCGTCTACGGTACAAGTTAAATATCCCAGAAAGCGAGAAATTGATAAAGAAGTTGTGGTACGTACGTACAATGGAATATCACTCACCAATGAAATCTATGTCATCTGGCGCGTCGTGGCATAATGAGTGGATTCAGGTACGATGATTCTAAGTGAAATAAGTCACACAGAAAATGAAATATCATAAGATATCACTAATACACCGAATGTAATCTTGGCTACACATGAACTGAATTACAAAACAGAACAGGGTCTCAAATTTAGAAAACCAACTAATGTTTGCGTAAGGGGAAAGGTGAGTTGGGGTGCTGCATAAAACCAGAGATAGAAATTAGCACAGATACCATTCCATACGTCAAATATGTAATAGTCAAGACCTACCCCTTGCTCAACGAAATGGGCTAAACACCCTATATTCAACACCTAGGAATACACCTGACTAGTAAGAATCTTCAAACCCATGGATTTATATGTCTCCATAAGAGAATCAAGCGTGTGTACAGCTGCATGAAGGCAGCAGAGAAAATCTGATAAATCCCATTATCAAAATGAATTAAAAAACCAAACACAATGACAGTGAAATAGAGAGCAATTCTTAAATAATTCATTCAGGGCTTGTGATGCAACCTGGATTTACCTCATCTAAACCCAGAGCTGAGTGAGACATAAGGTTGGACACTTCGGGCTGATAGCATTGGTGAGGTTCGATGAGCAAATGCAGACCATTTGAAATCATACTGCATGGTACCCATTCCATGGGTCCCAACTCTCCAGGTTTAAGTGATTCTCCCTTCAGCTAAAGCATGCATGGGAAACCCACAGTATGGTGCAACATGTGACCGGGAAACGTTTTCAAATGCATCTCAGTTTTGTCCCCTTTTACTCGGGTTCACAATTCCAGACCCTTTACTAACACTCTCCCCACTTGGAGAGTCAGTGCCTTTAACCTCCTGTTTGGCACAGTTTGCAATTTCTGCGCAAGATGAACAGGAATAGGGAGAACCAATGAGAGACTAGCTGTAGGTGTCTGCACGGGCAAATTTAACGCTCATTTCCAACCAGGAAGGGGAATAAACCAAAGGCTCAGCATGCCGTGCAGGAACCAGATTAGGGCCTGAAGCAATCCTGCGGGTTTGCGGCCAGCTCACAAGAAAGCGATTTGAAGAAAGGAGCTCAGGGGCACTGTAATTCACAAACCTGCAGAGTTATAAATGACAGCTATCGTCTGAAAATATATTGAAGGAAGGCTGCGAAGAGGACTTGAAAGCGGGGCAGAATTGCAGGAAAACGATTTCAGGGGGTAGACTGGAATTGCATTTAAAGCATAGGAAAAGAGGCAGAACGTCGACAATGATGCACTTGGCCAAAAAGGGCGTATGCGTTTTTTCCCGAATATATTCAGGAAAAAACGCATACGCCCTTTTTGGCCAACCAAGCAAGCATGTTAAAGAAATCTGCACTACAATGAAGTCTCACTGCCCCCCGGTCAAAAGGGCCATCTGAAAATAGTGTAAAATCCAGAAATGCAGCACAGGCCATGGAGAACAGGGAGCCTTGTTATGCTGATGGATGGGATGTAAATTGCCAACAGCCCCTCTGGAGAAGTGTATGGTGTTTCCTGAAACACCTAAAAAACAAAGCAACGGAGCCTACGGCACTTCCACTTATGGTCCTATAGCTTAGGGAAATTAAAATCAAAAACACACAGCCACCCCAAAGTTTCAGACGGCTCTGTTTACAAGAACCTCGTCTACGGTACAAGTTAAATATCCCAGAAAGCGAGAAATGGATAAAGAAGTTGTGGTACGTACGTACAATGGAATATCACTCACCAATGAAATCTATGTCATCTGGCGCGTCGTGGCATAATGAGTGGATTCAGGTACGATGATTCTAAGTGAAATAAGTCACACAGAAAATGAAATATCATAAGATATCACTAATACACCGAATGTAATCTTGCCTACACATGAACTGAATTACAAAACAGAACAGGGTCTCAAATTTAGAAAACCAACTTATGTTTGCTTAAGGGGAAAGGTGAGTTGGGGTGCTGCATAAAACCAGAGATAGAAATTAGCACAGATACCATTCCATACGTCAAATATGTAATAGTCAAGACCTACCCCTTGCTCAACCAAATGGGCTAAACACCCTATATTCAACGTCTAGGAATACACCTGACTAGAAATAATATTCAAACCCATGGATTTATATGTCTCCATAAGAGAATCAAGCGTGTGTACAGCTGCATGAAGGCAGCAGAGAAAATCCGATAAATCCCATTATCAAAATGAATTACAATAACAAAACAGAATGACAGTGAAATAGAGATCAATTCTTAAATAATTCATTCAGGGCTTGTGATGCAACCTGGATTTACCTCATCTACACCCAGAGCTGAGTGAGACATAAGGTTGGACACTTCAGGCTGAAAGCATTGGTGAGGTTCGATGAGCAAATGCAGACCATTTGAAGTCATACTGCATGGTACCCATTCCATAGGTCCCAACTCTCCAGGTTTAAGCAATTCTTCCTTCAGCTAAAACATGCATGGGAAACCCACAGTATGGTGCACCGTGTGACCGGGAAACGTTTTCAAATGCATCTCAGGTTTCGTCCCCTTTTAGTCGGGTTCACAATTCCAGACCCTTTACTAACACTCTCCCCACTTGGAGAGTCAGTGCCTTTAACCTGCTGTTTGGCACAGTTTGCAATTTCTGCGCGAGATGAACAGGAATAGGGAGAACCAATGAGAGACTAGCTGGAGGTGTCTGCACGGGCTAATTTAATGCTCATTTCCCACCAGGAAGAGGAATTATCCAAAGGCTCAGCATGCCGAGCCGGAAACAGATTAGGGCCTGAAGCAATCCTGCGGGTTTGCGGCCAGCTCACAAGAAAGCGATTTGAAGAAAGGAGCTCAGGGGCACTGTAATTCACAAACCTGCAGAGTTATAAATGTCAGCTATCGTCCAAAAATATACTGAAGGAAGGCTGCGAAGAGGACTTGAAAGCGGGGCAGAATTGCAGGAAAACGATTTCACGGGGTAGTCTAGAATTGCATTTAAAGCATAGGAAAAGAGGCAGAACATCGACAATGATGCACTTGGCCAAAAAGGGCGTATGCGTTTTTTCCTGAATATATTCAGGTAAAAACGCATACGCCCTTTTTGGCCAACCAAGCAAGCATGTTAAAGAAATCTGCACTACAATGAAGTCTCACTGCCCACCGGTCAAAAGGGCCATCTGAAAGAAGTGTAAAATCCAGAAATGCAGCACAGGCCATGGAGAACAGGGAGCCTTGTTATGCTGATGGGTGGGTTGTAAATTGCCAACAGCCACTCTGGAGAATTGTATGGTGTTTCCTGAAACACCTAAAAAACAAAGCAACGGAGCCTACGGCACTTCCACTTATGGTCCTATAGCTTAGGGAAATTAAAATCAAAAACACACAGCCACCCCAAAGTTTCAGACGGCTCTGTTTACAAGAACCTCGTCTACAGTACAAGTTAAATATCCCAGAAAGCGAAAAATGGATAAAGAAGTTGTGGTACGTACGTACAATGGAATATCACTCACCAATGAATTCTATGACATCTGGCCCGTCGTGGCATAATGAGTGGATTCAGGTACGATGATTCTAAGTGAAATAAGTCACACAGAAAATGAAACATCATAAGATATCACTAATACACCGAATGTAAACTTGGCTACACATGAACTGAATTACAAAACAGAATAGGGTCTCAAATTTTGAAAACCAACTTATGTTTGCGTAAGGGGAAATGTGAGTTGGGGTGCTGCATAAAACCAGAGTTAGAAATTAGCACAGATACCATTCCATATGTCAAATATGTAATAGTCAAGACCTACCACTTGCTGAACGAAATGGGCTAAACACCCTATATTCAATGCCTAGGACTACACCTGACTAGTAAGAATCTTCAAACCCATGGATTTATATGTCTCCATAAGAGAATCAAGCGTTTGTACAGCTGCATGAAGGCAGCAGAGAAAATCCGATAAATCCCATTATCAAAATGAATTACAAAAATAAAACACAATGACAGTGAAATAGCGAGCAATTCTTAAATAATTCTTTCAGGGCTTGTGATGCAACCTGGATTTACCTCATCAAAACCCAGAGCTGAGTGAGACATAAGGTTGGACACTTCGGGCTGATAGCATTGGTGAGGTTCGATGAGCAAATGCAGACCATTTGAAGTCATACTGCATGGTACCCATTCCATGGGTCCCAACTCTCCAGGTTTAAGTGATTTTTTCTTCAGCTAAAGCATGCATGGGCAACCCACAGTATGGTGCACCATGTGACCGGGAAACGTTTTCAAATGCATCTCAGTTTTTGTCCCCTTTTACTCGGGTTCACAATTCCAGACCCTTTACTAAAACTCTCCCCACTTGGAGAGTCAGTGCCTTTAACCTCCTGTTTGGCACAGTTTGCAATTTCTGCGCAAGATGAACAGGAATAGGGAGAACCAATGAGAGACTAGCTGTAGGTGTCTGCACGGGCAAATTTAACGCTCATTTCCAACCAGGAAGAGGAATTAACCAAAGGGTCAGCATGCCGTGCAGGAACCAGATTAGGGCCTGAAGCAATCCTGCGGGTTTGCGGCCAGCTCACAAGAAAGCGATTTGAAGAAAGGAGCTCAGGGGCACTGTAATTCACAAACTTGCAGAGTTATAAATGACAGCTATCGTCCGAAAATATATTGAAGGAAGGCTGCGAAGAGGACTTGAAAGCGGGGCAGAATTGCAGGAAAACGATTTCAGGGGGTAGACTAGAATTGCATTTAAAGCATAGGAAAAGAGGCAGAACGTCGACAATGATGCACTTGGCCAAAAAGGGCGTATACGTCTTTTCCTGAATATATTCAGGAAAAAACGCATACGCCCTTTTTGGCCAACCAAGCAAGCATGTTAAAGAAATCTGCACTACAATGAAGTCTCACTGCCCCCCGGTCAAAAGGGCCATCTGAAAAAGTGTAAAATCCAGAAATGCAGCACAGGCCATGGAGAACAGGGAGCCTTGTTATGCTGATGGGTGGGATGTAAATTGCCAACAGCCACTCTGGAGAAGTGTATGGTGTTTCCTGAAACACCTAAAAAAGAAAGCAACGGAGACTACGGCTCTTCCACTTATGGTCCTATAGCTTAGGGAAATTAAAATCAAAAACACACAGCCACCCCAAAGTTTCAGACGGGTCTGTTTACAAGAACCTCGTCTACGGTACAAGTTAAATATCCCAGAAAGCGAAAAATGGATAAAGAAGTTGTGGTACATACGTACAATGGAATATCACTCACCAATGAAATCTATGTCATCTGGCCCATCGTGGCATAATAAGTGGATTCAGGTACGATGTTTCTAAGTGAAATAAGTCACACAGAAAATGAAACATCATAAGATGGCATTAATACACGGAATGTAATCTCGGCTACACATGAACTGAATTACAATACAGAAAAGGGTCTCAAATTTAGAAAACCAACTTATGTTTGCATAAGGGGAAAGGTGAGTTGGGGTGCTGCATAACACCAGAGATAGAAATTAGCACAGATACCATTCCATATGTCAAATACGTAATAGTCAAGACATACCCCTTGCTCAACGAAATGGGCTAAACACCCTATATTCAACGCCTAGGAATACACCTGACTAGAAAGAATCTTCAAACCCATGGTTTTATATGTCTCCATAAGAGAATCAAGCGTGTGTACAGCTGCATGAAGGCAGCAGGGAAAATCCGATAAATCCAATTATCAAAATGAATTACAATAACAAAACACAATGACAGTGAAATAGAGAGCAATTCTTAAATAATTCATTCAGGGCTTGTGATGCAACCTGGATTTACCTCATCTAAACCCAGAGCTGAGTGAGACATAAAGTTGGACACTTCGGGCTGATAGCATTGGTGATGTTCGATGAGCAAATGCAGACCATTTGAAGTCATACTGCATGGTACCCATTCCATGGGTCCCAACTCTCCAGGTTTAAGCGATTCTTCCTTCAGCTAAAGCATGCATGGGAAACCCACAGTATGGTGCACCGTGTGACCGGGAAACGTTTTCAAATGCATCTCAGTTTCTGTCCCCTTTTACTCGGGTTCACAATTCCAGACCCTTTACTAAAACTCTCCCCACTTGGAGAGTCAGTGCTTTAACCTCCTGTTTGGCACAGTTTGCAATTTCTGCGCAAGATGAACAGAAATAGGGAGAACCAATGAGAGACTAGCTGTAGGTGTCTGCACGGGCAAATTTAACGCTCATTTCCAACCAGGAAGAGGAATTAACCAAAGGCTCAGCATGCCGTGCTGGAACCAGATTAGGGCCTGAAGCAATCCTGCGGGTTTGCGGCCAGCTCACAAGAAAGCGATTTGAAGACAGGAGCTCAGGGGCCAAGTAATTCACAAACCTGCAGAGTTATAAATGACAGCTATCGTCCAAAAATATATTGAAGGAAGGCTGCGAAGATGACTGGAAAGCGGGGCAGAATTGCTGGAAAACGATTTCAGGGGGTAGACTGGAATTGCATTTAAAGCATAGGAAAAGAGGCAGAACGTCGACAATGATGCACTTGGCCAAAAAGGGCGTATGCGTTTTTACCTGAATATATTCAGGGAAAAACGCATACGCCCTTTTTGGCCAACCAAGTAAGCATGTTAAAGAAATCTGCACTACAATGAAGTCTCACTGCCCCCGGTCAAAAGGGCCATCTGAAAAAAGTGTAAAATCCAGAAAGGCAGCACAGGCCATGGAGAACAGGGATCCTTGTTATGCTGATGGGTGGGATGTAAATTGCCAACAGCCACTCTGGAGAAGTGTATGGTGTTTCCTGAAACACCTAAAAAACAAAGCAACGGAGCCTACGGCACTTCCACTTATGGTCCTATAGATTAGGGAAATTAAAATCAAAAACACACAGCCACCCCAAAGTTTCAGACGGCTCTGTTTACAAGAACCTCGTCTACGGTACAAGTAAAATATCCCAGAAAGCGAAAAATGGATAAAGAAGTTGTGGTACGTACGTACAATGGAATATCACTCACCAATGAAATCTATGTTATCTGGCCCGTCGTGGCATAATGAGTGGATTCAGGTACGATGATTCTAAGTGAAATAAGTCACACAGAAAATGAAACATCATAAGATGTCACTAATACACGGAATGTAATCTTGGCTACACATGAACTGAATTACAAAACAGAACAGGGTCTCAAATTTAGAAAACCAACTTATGTTTGCGTAAGGGGAAAGGTGAGTTGGGGTGCTGCATAACACCAGAGATAGAAATTAGCACAGATACCATTCCATATGTCAAATACGTAATAGTCAAGACCTACCACTTGCTCAAGGAAATGGGCTAAACACCCTCTATTCAACGCCTAGGAATACACCTGACTAGTAAGAATCTTCAAACCCATGGATTTATATGTCTCCATAAGAGAATCAAGCGTGTGTACAGCTGCATGAAGGCAGCAGAGACAATCCGATAAATCCCATTATCAAAATGAATTACAAAAACAAAACACAATGACAGTGAAATAGAGAGCAATTCTTAAATAATTCATTCAGGTCTTGTGATGCAACCTGGATTTACCTCATCTACACTCAGAGCTGAGTGAGACATAAGGTTGGACACTTCGGGCTGATAGCATTGGTGAGGTTCGATGAGCAAATGCAGACCATTTGAAGTCATACTTCATGGTACCCATTCCAAGGGTCCCAACTCTCCAGGTTTAAGCGATTCTTCCTTCAGCTAAAGCATGCATGGGAAACCCACAGTATGGTGCACCGTGTGGCCGGGAAACATTTTCAAATGCATCTCAGTGTTCGTCCCCTTTTACTCGGGTTCACAATTCCAGACCCTTTACTAAAACTCTCCCCACTTGGAGAGTCAGTGCCTTTAACCTCCTGTTTGGCACAGTTTGCAATTTCTGCGCAAGATGAACAGGAATATGGAGAACCAATGAGAGACTAGCTGTAGGTGTCTGCACGTTCAAATTTAATGCTCATTTCCCCCCGGAAGCGGAATTAACCAAACGCTCAGCATGCCTTGCCAGAACCAGATTAGGGCCTGAAGCAATCCTGCGGGTTTGCGGCCAGCTCACAAGAAAGCGATTTGAAGAAAGGAGCTCAGGGGCACTGTAATTCTCAAACCTGCAAAGTTATAAATGACAGCTATTGTCCAAAAATATATTGAAGGAAGGCTGCGAAGAGGACTTGAAATCGGGGCAGAATTGCAGGAAAGCGGTTTCAGGGAGTAGAGTGGAATTGCATTTAAAGCAGAGGAAAAGAGGCAGAACGTCGACAATGATGCACGTGGCCAAAAAGGGCCTATGCGTTTTTTCCTGAATATATTCAGGAATAAACGCATAGGCCCTTTTTGGCCAACCAAGCAAGCATGTTAGGCAAATCTGCACTACAATGAAGTCTCACTGCCCCCCTATCAAAAGGGCCATCTGAAAAAAGTGTAAAATCCAGAGAGGCAGCACAGGCCATGCAGAACAGGGTGCCATGTTATGCTGATGGGTGGGATGTAAACTGCCAACAGCCACTCTGGAGAAGTGTATGGTGTTTCCTGAAACACCTAAAAAACAAAGCAACGGAGCCTACGGCACTTCCACTTATGGTCCTATAGCTTAGGGAAATTAAAATCAAAAACACACAGCCACCCCAAAGTTTCAGACGGCTCTGTTTACAAGAACATCGTCTACGGTACAAGTTAAATATCCCAGAAAGTGAAAAATGGATAAAGAAGTTGTGGTACGTACGTACAATGGAATATCACTCAGCAATGAAATCTATGTCATCTGGCCCGTCGTGGCATAATGAGTGGATTCAGGTACGATGATTCTAAGTGAAATAACTCACACAGAAAATGAAACATCATAAGATGTCACTAATGCACGGAATGTAATCTTGGCTACACATGAACTGAATTACAAAACAGAACAGGGTCTCAAATTTAGAAAACCAACTTATGTTTGCTTAAGGGGAAAGGTGAGTTGGGGTGCTGCATAACTCCAGAGATAGAAATTAGCACAGATACTATTCCATACGTCAAATATGTAATAGTCAAGACCTACCCCTTGCTCAACCAAATGGGCTAAACACCCTATATTCAAAGTCTAGGAATACACCTGACTAGAAAGAATATTCAAACCCATGGATTTATATGTCTCCATAAGAGAATCAAGCGTGTGTACAGCTGCATGAAGGCAGCAGAGAAAATCCGATAAATCCCATTATCAAAATGAATTACAAAAACAAAACAGAATGACAGTGAAATAGAGAGCAATTCTTAAATAATTCATTCAGGGCTTGTGATGCAACCCGGATTTACCTCATCTACACCCAGAGCTGAGAGAGACATAAGGTTGGACACTTCAGGCTGATAGCATTGGTGAGGTTCGATGAGCAAATGCAGACCATTTGAAGTCATACTGCATGGTACCCATTCCATGGGTCCCAACTCTCCAGGTTTAAGCGATTCTTCCTTCAGCTAAAACATGCATGGGAAACCCACAGTATGGTGCACCGTGTGACCGGGAAACGTTTTAAAATGCATCTCAGTTTTCGTCCCCTTTTAGTCGGGTTCACAATTCCTGACCCTTTACTAACAGTCTCCCCACTTGGAGAGTCAGTGCCTTTAACCTGCTGTTTGGCACAGTTTGCAATTTCTGCACAAGATGAACAGGAATAGGGAGAACCAATGAGAGACTAGCTGTAGGTGTCTGCACGGGCTAATTTAACGCTCATTTCCCACCAGGAAGAGGAATTAACCAAAGGCTCAGCATGCCGAGCTGGAAACAGATTCGGGCCTGAAGCAATCCGGCGGGTTTGCGGCCAGCTCACAAGAAAGCGATTTGAAGAAAGGAGCTCAGGGGCACTGTAATTCACAAACCTGCAGAGTTATAAATGACAGCTATCGTCCGAAAATATATTGAAGGAAGGCTGCGAAGAGGACTTGAAAGCGGGGCAGAATTGCAGGAAAACGATTTCAGGGGGTAGACTGGAATTGCATTTAAAGCATAGGAAAAGAGGCAGAACGTCGACAATGATGCACTTGGACAAAAAGGGCGTATACGTTTTTTCCTGAATATATTCAGGAAAAAACGCATACGCCCTTTTTGGCCAACCAAGCAAGCATGTTAAAGAAATCTGCACTACAATGAAGTCTCACTGCCCCCCGGTCAAAAGGGCCATCTGAAAAAAGTGTAAAATCCAGAAATGCAGCACAGGCCATGGAGAACAGGGAGCCTTGTTATGCTGATGGGTGGGATGTAAATTGCCAACAGCCACTCTGGAGAAGTGTATGGTGTTTCCTGAAACACCTAAAAAACAAAGCAACGGAGCCTACGGCACTTCGACTTATGGTCCTATAGCTTAGGGAAATTAAAATCAAAAACACACAGCCACCCCAAAGTTTCAGACGGCTCTGTTTACAAGAACCTCGTCTACGGTACAAGTTAAATATCCGAGAAAGCGAAAAATGGATAAAGAAGTTGTGGAACGTACGTACAATGGAATATCACTCACCAATGAAATCTATGTCATCTGGCCCGTCGTGGCATAATGAGTGGATTCAGGTACGATGATTCTAAGTGAAATAAGTCACACAGAAAATGAAACATCATAAGATATCACTAATACACCGAATGTAATCTTGGCTACACATGAACTGAATTACAAAACAGAACAGGGTCTCAAATTTAGAAAACCAACTTATGTTTGCATAAGGGGAAAGGTGAGTTGGGGTGCTGCATAACACCAGAGATAGAAATTAGCACAGATACCATTCCATACGTCAAATATGTAATAGTGAAGACCTACCCCTTGCTCAACCAAATGGGCTAAACACCCTATATTCAACACCTAGGAATACACCTGACTAGTAAGAATCTTCAAACCCATGGATTTATATGTCTCCATAAGAGAATCAAGCGTTTGTACAGCTGCATGAAAGCAGCAGAGAAAATCCGATAAATCCAAATATCAAAATGAATTACAAAATCAAAACACAATGACAGTGAAATAGAGAGCAATTCTTAAATAATTCATTCAGGGCTTGTGATGCAACCTGGATTAACCTCATCTAAACCCAGAGCTGAGTGGGACATAGGTTGGACACTTCGGGCTGATAGCATTGGTGAGGTTCGATGAGCAAATGCAGACCATTTGAAGTCATACTGCATGGTGCCCATTCCATGGGTCCCAACTCTCCAGGTTTAAGCGATTCTTCCTTCAGCTAAAACATGCATGGGAAACCCACAGTATGGTGCACCGTGTGACCGGGAAACGTTTTCAAATGCATCTCAGTTTTTGCCCCTTTTACTCGGGTTCACAATTCCAGACCCTTTACTAACACTCTCCCCACTTGGAGAGTCAATGCCTTTAACCTCCTGTTTGGGACAGTTTGCAATTTCTGCGCAACATGAACAGGAATAGGGAGAACCAATGAGAAACTAGCTGTAGTTGTCTGCACGGGCAAATTTAATGCTCATTTCCACCAGGAAGAGGAATTAACCAAAGGCTCACCATGCCGTGCCGGATCCAGATTAGGGCCTGAAGCAATCCTGCGGGTTTGCGGCCAGCTCACAAGAAAGCGATTTGAAGAAAGGAGCTCAGGGACACTGTAATTCACAAACCTGCAGAGTTATAAATGACAGCTATCGTCCAAAAATATATTGAAGGAAGGCTGCGAAGAGGACTTGAACGCACGGCAGAATTGCAGGAAAACGATTTCAGGGGGTAGACTGGAATTGCATTTAAAGCATAGGAAAAGAGGCAGAACGTCGACAATGATGCACTTGGCCAAAAAGGGCGTATGCGTTTTTTCCTGAATATATTCAGGAAAAAACGCATACGCCCTTTTTGGCCAACCAAGCAAGCATGTTAAAGAAATCTGCACTATAATGAAGTCTCACTGCCCCCCGGTCAAAAGGGCTATCTGAAAAAAGTGTAAAATCCAGAAATGCAGCACAGGCCATGGAGAACAGGGAGCCTTGTTATGCTGATGGGTGGGATGTAAATTGCCAACAGCCACTCTGGAGAAGTGTATGGTGTTTCCTGAAACACCTAAAAAACAAAGCAACGGAGCCTACGGCACTTCCACTTATGGTCCTATAGCTTAGGGAAATTAAAATCAAAAACACACAGCCACCCCAAAGTTTCAGACGGCTCTGTTTACAAGAACCTCGTTTACGGTACAAGTTAAATATCCCAGAAAGCGAAAAACGGATAAAGAAATTGTGGTACGCACGTACAATGGAATATCACTCACCAATGAAATCTATGTCATCTGGCCCATCGTGGCATAATGAGTGGATTCAGGTACGATGATTCTAAGTGAAATAAGTCACACAGAAAATGTAACATCATATGATATCACTAATACACGAAATGTAATCTTGGCTACACATGAAGTGAATTACAAAAGAGAACAGGGTCTCAAATTTAGAAAACCAACTTATGTTTGCTTAATGGGAAAGGTGAGTTGGGGTGCTGCATAAAACCAGAGATAGATATTAGCACAGATACCATTCCATAAGTTAAATATGTAATAGTCCAGACCTACCCCTTGCTCAACGAAATGGGATAAAAACCCTATATTCAACGCCTAGGAATACACCTGACTAGTAAGAATCTTCAAACCCATGGATTTATATGTCTCCATAAGAGAATCAAGCATGTGTATAGCTGCATGAATGCAGCAGAAAAAAATCCGATAAATCCCATTATCAAAATGAATTACAAAAACAAAACACAATGACAGTGAAATAGAGAGCAATTATTAAATAATTCATTCAGGGCTTGTGATGCAACCTGGATTTACCTCATCTACACCCAGAGCTGAGTGAGACATAAGGGTGGACACTTCGGGCTGATAGCATTGGTGAGGTTCAATGAGCAAATGCAGACCATTTGAAGTCATACTGCATGGTACCCATTCCATGGGTCCGAACTCTCCAGGTTTAAGCGATTCTTCCTTCAGCTAAAACATGCATGGGAAACCCACAGTATGGTGCACCGTGTCACAGGGAAACGTTTTCAAATGCATCTCAGTTTTCGTCCCCTTTTACTCGGGTTCACAATTCCAGACCCTTTACTAACACTCTCCCCACTTGGAGAGTCAGTGCCTTTAACCTCCTGTTTGGCACAGTTTGCAATTTCTGCGCAAGATGAACAGGAATAGGGAGAACCAATGAGAGACTACCTGTAGGTGTCTGCACGGGCAAATTTAATGCTCATTTCCCACCAGGAAGTGGAATTAACCAAACGCTCAGCATGCCTTGCCAGAACCAGATTAGGGCCTGAAGCAATCCTGCGGGTTTGCGGCCAGCTCATCAGAAAGCGATTTGAAGAAAGGAGCTCAGGGGCACTGTAATTCTCAAACCTGCAAAGTTATAAATGACAGCTATTGTCCAAAAATATATTGAAGGAAGGCTGCGAAGAGGACTTGAAATCGGGGCAGAATTGCAGGAAAGTGGTTTCGGGGAGTAGAGTAGAATTGCATTTAAAGCATAGGAAAAGAGGCAGAACGTCGACAATGATGCACGTGGCCAAAAACGGCGTATGCGTTTTTTCCTGAATATATTCAGGAAAAAACGCATACGCCCTTTTTGGCCAACCAAGCAAGCATGTTAGACAAATCTGCACTACAATGAAGTCTCACTGCCCCCCAATCAAAAGGGCCATCTGAAAATAGTGTAAAATCCAGAAAGGCAGCACAGGCCATGGAGAACAGGGAGCCATGTTATGCTGTTGGGTGGGATGTAAATTGCCAACAGCCACTCTGGAGAAGTGTATGGTGTTTCCTGAAACACCTAAAAAACAAAGCAACGGAGCCTACGGCACTTCCACTTATGGTCCTATAGCTTAGGGAAATTAAAATCAAAAACACACAGCCGCCCCAAAGTTTCAGACGGCTCTGTTTACAAGAACATCTTCTACGGTACAAGTTAAATATCCCAGAAAGCGAAAAATGGATAAAGAAGTTGTGGTACGTAAGTACAATGGAATATCACTCACCAATGAAATCTATATCATCAGGCCCGTCATGGCATAATGATTGAATTCAGGTACAATGATTCTAAGTGAAATAAGTCACACAGAAAATGAAATATCATAAGATATCACTAATACACGGAATGTAATCTTGGCTACACATGAACTGAATTACAAAACAGAACAGGGTCTCAAATTTAGAAAACCAACTTATGTTTGCTTGAGGAGAAATGTGAGTTGGGTGCTGCATAAAACCAGAGATAGAAATTAGCGCAGATACCATTCCATAAGTCAAATATGTAATAGTCAAGACCTACCACTTGCTCAACGAAATGGGCTAAACACCCTATATTCAACGCCTAGGAATACACCTGACTAGTAAGAATCTTCAAACCCATGGATTTATATGTCTCCATAAGAGAATCAAGTGTGTGTACAGCTACATGAAGGCAGCATAGAAAATCCGATAAACCCTATTATCAAAATGAATTACAAAAACAAAACACAATGACAGTGAAATAGAGAGCAATTCTTAAATAACTCATTCAGGGCTTGTGATGCAACCTGGATTTACCTCATCTATACCCAGAGCTGAGTGAGACATAAGGTTGGACACTTCGGGCTGATAGCATTAGTGAGGTTCAATGAGCAAATGCAGACCATTTGAAGTCATACTGCATGGTACCCAGTCCATGGGTCCCAACTCTCCAGGTTTAAGCGATTCTTTCTTCAGCTAAAGCATGCAAGGGAAACCCACAGTATGGTGCACCGTGTGACCGGGAAACGTTTTCAAATGCATCTCAGTTTCTGTCCCCTTTTACTCGGGTTCACAATTCCAGACCCTTTACTAAAACTCTCCCCACTTGGAGAGTCAGTGCCTTTAACCTCCTGTTTGGCACAGTTTGCAATTTCTGCGCAAGATGAACAGGAATAGGGAGAACCAATGAGAGACTAGCTGTAGGTGTCTGCACGGGAAAATTTAACGCTCATTTCCAACCAGGAAGAGGAATTAACCAAAGGCTCAGCATGCCATGCTGGAACCAGATTAGGGCCTGAAGCAATGCTGCGGGTTTGCGGCCAGCTCACAAGAAAGCGATTTGAAGAAAGGAGCTCAGGGGCCAAATAATTCACAAAACTGCAGAGTTATAAATGACAGCTATCGTCCAAAAATATATTGAAGGAAGGCTGTGAAGAGGACTTGAAAGCAGGGCAGAATTTCTGGAAAACGATTTCAGGGGGTAGACTGGAATTGCATTTAAAGCATAGGAAAAGAGGCAGAACGTCGACAATGATGCACTTGGCTAAAAAGTGCGTATGCGGTTTTTCCTCAATATATTCAGGAAAAAACGCATAGGCCCTTTTTGGCCAACCAAGCAAGCATATTAAAGAAATCTGCACTACAATGAAGTCTCACTGCCCCCCGGTCAAAAGGGCCATCTGAAAAAAGTGTAAAATCCAGAAAGGCAGCACAGGCCATGGAGAACAGGGAGCCTTGTTATGCTGATGGGTGGGATGTAAATTGCCAACAGCCGCTCTGGAGAAGTGTATGGTGTTTCCTGAAACACCTAAAAAACAAAGCAACGGAGCCTACGGCACTTCCACTTATGGTCCTATAGCTTAGGGAAATTAAAATCAAAAACACACAGCCACCCCAAAGTTTCAGACGGCTCTGTTTACAAGAACCTCATCTACGGTACAAGTAAAATATCCCAGAAAGCGAAAAATGGATAAAGAAGTTGTGGTACGTACGTACAATGGAATATCACTCACCAATGAAATCTATGTCATCTGGCCCGTCGTGGCATAATGAGTGGATTCAGGTACGATGATTCTAAGTGTAATAAGTCACACAGAAAATGAAACATCATAAGATATCACTAATACACGGAATGTAATCTTGGCTACACATGAACTGATTTACAAAACAGAACAGGGTCTCAAATTTAGAAAACCAACTTATGTTTGCTTAAGGGGAAAGGTGAGTTAGGGTGCTGCATAAAACCAGAGATAGAAGTTAGCACAGATACCATTCCATAAGTCAAATATTTAATAGTAAAGACCTACCACTTGCTCAACGAAATGGGCTAAACACCCTATATTCAACGCCTAGGAATACACCTGACTAGTTAGAATCTTCAAACCCATGGATTTATATGTCTCCATAAGAGAATCAAGCGTGTGTACAGCTGCATGAAGGCAGCAGAGAAAATCCGATAAATCCTATTATCAAAATGAATTACAAAAACAAAACACAATGACAGTGAAATAGAGAGCAATTCTTAAATAATTCATTCAGGGCTTGTGATGCAACCTGGATTTACCTCATCTGAACCCAGAGCTGAGTGAGACATAAGGTTGGACACTTCGGGCTGATAGCATTGGTGAGGTTCGATGAGCAAATTCAGACCATTTGAAGTCATACTGCATGGTACCCATTCCATGGGTCCCAACTCTCCAGGTTTAAGCGATTCTTCCTTCAGCTAAAGCATGCATGGGAAACCCACAGTATGGTGCACCGTGTGACTGGGAAACGTTTTCAAATGCACCTCAGTTTTCATCCCCTTTTACTCGGGTTCACAATTCCAGACACTTTACTAACACTCTCCCCACTTGGAGAGTCAGTGCCTTTAACCTCCTGTTTGGCACAGTTTGCAAATTCTGACCAAATAAACAGGAATAGGGAGAACCAATGAGAGACTAGCTGTAGGTGTCTGCACGGGCAAATTTAATGCTCATTTCCAACCAGGAAGAGGAATTAACCAAAGGCTCAGCATGCCGTGCCGGAAACAGATTAGGGCCTGAAGCAATCCTGCGGGTTTGCGGCCAGCTCACAAGAAAGCGATTTGAAGAAAGGAGCTCAGGGGCCAAGTAATTCACAAACCTGCAGAGTTATAAATGACAGCTATCGTCCAAAAATATATTGAAGGAAGGCTGCGAAGAGGACTTGAAAGCGGGGCAGAATTGCAGGAAAACGATTTCAGGGGGTAGACTGGAATTGCATTTAAAGCATAGGAAAAGAGGCAGAACGTCGACAATGATGCACTTGGCCAAAAAGGGCGTATGCGTTTTTTCCTGAATATATTCAGGAAAAAACGCATACGCCCTTTTTGGCCAACCAAGCAAGCATGTTAAAGAAATCTGCACTACAATGAAGTCTCACTGCCCCCTGGTCAAAAGGGTCATCTGAAAAAAGTGTAAAATCCAGAAAGGCAGCACAGGCCATGGAGAACAGGGAGCCTTGTTATGCTGATGGGTGGGATGTAAATTGCCAACAGCCACTCTGGAGAATTGTATGGTGTTTCCTGAAACACCTAAAAAACAAAGCAACGGAGACTACGGCACTTCCACTTATGGTCCTATAGCTTAGGGAAATTAAAATCAAAAACACACAGCCACCCCAAAGTTTCAGACGGCTCTGTTTACAAGAACCTCGTCTACGGTACAAGTAAAATATCCCAGAAAGCGAAAAATCGATAAAGAAGTTGTGGTACGTACGTACAATGGAATATCACTCACCAATGAAATCTATGTCATCTGGCCCGTCGTGCCATAATGAGTGGATTCAGGTACGATGATTCTAAGTGTAATAAGTCACACAGAAAATGAAACATCATAAGATATCACTAATACACGGAATGTAATCTTGGCTACACATGAACTGAATTACAAAACAGAACAGGGTCTCAAATTTAGAAACCAAATTATGTTTGCTTAAGGGGAAAGGTGAGTTGGGGTGCTGCATAAAACCAGAGATAGAAGTTAGCACAGATACCATTCCATAAGTCAAATATTTAATAGTCAAGACCTACCACTTGCTCAACGAAATGGGCTAAACACCCTCTATTCAACGCCTAGGAATACACCTGACTAGTAAGAATCTTCAAACCCATGGATTTATATGTCTCCATAAGAGAATCAAGCGTGTGTACAGCTGCATGAAGGCAGCAGAGAAAATCCGATAAATCCTATTATCAAAATGAATTACAAAAACAAAACACAATGACAGTGAAATAGAGAGCAATTCTTAAATAATTCATTCAGGGCTTGTGATGCAACCTGGATTTACCTCATCTGAACCCAGAGCTGAGTGAGACATAAGGTTGGACACTTCGGGCTGATAGCATTGGTGAGGTTCGATGACCAAATGCAGACCATTTGAAGTCATACTGCATGGTACCCATTCCATGGGTCCCAACTCTCCAGGTTTAAGCGATTCTTCCTTCAGCTAAAGCATGCATGGGAAACCCACAGTATGGTGCACCGTGTGACTGGGAAACGTTTTCAAATGCACCTCAGTTTTCATCCCCTTTTACTCGGGTTCACAACTCCAGACACTTTACTAACACTCTCCCCACTTGGAGAGTCAGTGCCTTTAACCTCCTGTTTGGCACAGTTTGCAAATTCTGACCAAATAAACAGGAATAGGGAGAACCAATGAGAGACTAGCTGTAGGTGTCTGCACGGGCAAATTTAATGCTCATTTCCAACCAGGAAGAGGAATTAACCAAAGGCTCAGCATGCCGTGCCGGAAACAGATTAGGGCCTGAAGCAATCCTGCGGGTTTGCGGCCAGCTCACAAGAAAGCGATTTGAAGAAAGGAGCTCAGGGGCACTGTAATTCACAAACCTGCAGAGTTATAAATGACAGCTATCGTCCAAAAATATATTGAAGGAAGGCTGCGAAGAGGACTTGTAAGCGGGGCAGAATTGCAGGAAAACGATTTCAGGGGGTAGACTGGAATTGCATTTAAAGCATAGGAAAAGAGGCAGAACGTCGACAATGATGCACTTGGCCAAAAAGGGCGTATGCGTTTTTTCCTGAATATATTCAGGAAAAAACGCATACGCCCTTTTTGGTCAACCAAGCAAGCATGTTAAAGAAATCTGCACTACAATGAAGTCTCACTGCCCCCCGGTCAAAAGGGTCATCTGAAAAAAGTGTAAAATCCAGAAAGGCAGCACAGGCCATGGAGAACAGGGAGCCTTGTTATGCTGATGGGTGGGATGTAAATTGCCAACAGCCACTCTGGAGAATTGTATGGTGTTTCCTGAAACACCTAAAAAACAAAGCAACGGAGCCTACGGCACTTCCACTTATGGTCCTATAGCTTAGGGAAATTAAAATCAAAAACCACAGCCACCCCAAAGTTTCAGACGGCTCTGTTTACAAGAACCTCGTCTACGGTACAAGTAAAATATCCCAAAAAGCGAAAAATCGATAAAGAAGTTGTGGTATGTACGTACAATGGAATATCACTCACCAATGAAATCTATGTCATCTGGCCCGTCGTGCCATAATGAGTGGATTCAGGTACGATGATTCTAAGTGTAATAAGTCACACAGAAAATGAAACATCATAAGATATCACTAATACACGGAATGTAATCTTGGCTACACATGAACTGAATTACAAAACAGAACAGGGTTTCAAATTTAGAAAACCAACTTATGTTTGCTTAAGGGGAAAGGTGAGTTGGGGTGCTGCATAAAACCAGAGATAGAAGTTAGCACAGATACCATTCCATAAGTCAAATATTTAATAGTCAAGACCTACCACTTGCTCAAGGAAATGGGCTAAACACCCTCTATTCAACGCCTAGGAATACACCTGACTAGTAAGAATCTTCAAACCCATGGATTTATATGTCTCCATAAGAGAATCAAGCGTGTGTACAGCTGCATGAAGGCAGCAGAGAAAATCCGATAAATCCTATTATCAAAATGAATTACAAAAACAAAACACGATGACAGTGAAATAGAGAGCAATTCTTAAATAATTCATTCAGGGCTTGTGATGCAACCTGGATTTACCTCATCTGAACCCAGAGCTGAGTGAGACATAAGGTTGGACACTTCGGGCTGATAGCATTGGTGAGGTTCGATGAGCAAATGCAGACCATTTGAAGTCATACTGCATGGTACCCATTCCATGGGTCCGAACTCTCCAGGTTTAAGCGATTCTTCCTTCAGCTAAAACATGCATGGGAAACCGACAGTATGGTGCACCGTGTCACAGGGAAACGTTTTCAAATGCATCTCAGTTTTCGTCCCCTTTTACTCGGGTTCACAATTCCAGACCCTTTACTAACACTCTCCCCACTTGGAGAGTCAGTGCCTTTAACCTCCTGTTTGGCACAGTTTGCAATTTCTGCGCAAGATGAACAGGAATAGGGAGAACCAATGAGAGACTACCTGTAGGTGTCTGCACGGGCAAATTTAATGCTCATTTCCCACCAGGAAGTGGAATTAACCAAACGCTCAGCATGCCTTGCCAGAACCAGATTAGGGCCTGAAGCAATCCTGCGGGTTTGCGGCCAGCTCATCAGAAAGCGATTTGAAGAAAGGAGCTCGGGGGCACTGTAATTCTCAAACCTGCAAAGTTATAAATGACAGCTATTGTCCAAAAATATATTGAAGGAAGGCTGCGAAGAGGACTTGAAATCGGGGCAGAATTGCAGGAAAGTGGTTTCGGGGAGTAGAGTAGAATTGCATTTAAAGCATAGGAAAAGAGGCAGAACGTCGACAATGATGCACGTGGCCAAAAACGGCGTATGCGTTTTTTCCTGAATATATTCAGGAAAAAACGCATACGCCCTTTTTGGCCAACCAAGCAAGCATGTTAGACAAATCTGCACTACAATGAAGTCTCACTGCCCCCCAATCAAAAGGGCCATCTGAAAATAGTGTAAAATCCAGAAAGGCAGCACAGGCCATGGAGAACAGGGAGCCATGTTATGCTGATGGGTGGGATGTAAATTGCCAACAGCCACTCTGGAGAAGTGTATGGTGTTTCCTGAAACACCTAAAAAACAAAGCAACGGAGCCTACGGCACTTCCACTTATGGTCCTATAGCTTAGGGAAATTAAAATCAAAAACACACAGCCGCCCCAAAGTTTCAGACGGCTCTGTTTACAAGAACATCTTCTACGGTACAAGTTAAATATCCCAGAAAGCGAAAAATGGATAAAGAAGTTGTGGTACGTAAGTACAATGGAATATCACTCACCAATGAAATCTATATCATCAGGCCCGTCATGGCATAATGATTGAATTCAGGTACAATGATTCTAAGTGAAATAAGTCACACAGAAAATGAAATATCATAAGATATCACTAATACACGGAATGTAATCTTGGCTACACATGAACTGAATTACAAAACAGAACAGGGTCTCAAATTTAGAAAACCAACTTATGTTTGCTTAAGGAGAAAGGTGAGTTGGGTGCTGCATAAAACCAGAGATAGAAATTAGCGCAGATACCATTCCATAAGTCAAATATGTAATAGTCAAGACCTACCACTTGCTCAACGAAATGGGCTAAACACCCTATATTCAATGCCTAGGAATACACCTGACTAGTAAGAATCTTCAAACCCATGGATTTATATGTCTCCATAAGAGAATCAAGTGTGTGTACAGCTACATGAAGGCAGCATAGAAAATCCGATAAATCCTATTATCAAAATGAATTACAAAAACAAAACACAATGACAGTGAAATAGAGAGCAATTCTTAAATAATTCATTCAGGGCTTGTGATGCAACGTGGATTTACCTCATCTATACCCAGAGCTGAGTGAGACATAAGGTTGGACACTTCGGGCTGATAGCATTGGTGAGGTTCAATGAGCAAATGCAGACCATTTGAAGTCATACTGCATGGTACCCAGTCCATGGGTCCCAACTCTCCAGGTTTAAGCGATTCTTTCTTCAGCTAAAGCATGCAAGGGAAACCCACAGTATGGTGCACCGTGTGACCGGGAAACGTTTTCAAATGCATCTCAGTCTCTGTCCCCTTTTACTCGGGTTCACAATTCCAGACCCTTTACTAAAACTCTCCCCACTTGGAGAGTCAGTGCCTTTAACCTCCTGTTTGGCACAGTTTGCAATTTCTGCGCAAGATGAACAGGAATAGGGAGAACCAATGAGAGACTAGCTGTAGGTGTCTGCACGGGAAAATTTAACGCTCATTTCCAACCAGGAAGAGGAATTAACCAAAGGCTCAGCATGCCATGCTGGAACCAGATTAGGGCCTGAAGCAATGCTGCGGGTTTGCGGCCAGCTCACAAGAAAGCGATTTGAAGACAGGAGCTCAGGGGCCAAATAATTCACAAAACTGCAGAGTTATAAATGACAGCTATCGTCCAAAAATATATTGAAGGAAGGCTGTGAAGAGGACTTGAAAGCAGGGCAGAATTTCTGGAAAACGATTTCAGGGGGTAGACGGGAATTGCATTTAAAGCATAGGAAAAGAGGCAGAACGTCGACAATGATGCACTTGGCTAAAAAGTGCGTATGCGGTTTTTCCTCAATATATTCAGGAAAAAACGCATAGGCCCTTTTTGGCCAACCAAGCAAGCATATTAAAGAAATCTGCACTACAATGAAGTCTCACTGCCCCCCGGTCAAAAGGGCCATCTGAAAAAAGTGTAAAATCCAGAAAGGCAGCACAGGCCATGGAGAACAGGGAGCCTTGTTATGCTGATGGGTGGGATGTAAATTGCCAACAGCCGCTCTGGAGAAGTGTATGGTGTTTCCTGAAACACCTAAAAAACATAGCAACGGAGCCTACGGCAGTTTCACTTATGGTCCTATAACTTAGGGAAATTAAAATCAAAAACACACAGCCACCCCAAAGTTTCAGACGGCTCTGTTTACAAGAACCTCGTCTACGGTACAAGTAAAATATCCCAGAAAGCGAAAAATGGATAAAGAAGTTGTGGTACGTACGTACAATGGAATATCACTCACCAATGAAATCTATGTCATCTGGCCCGTCGTGCCATAATGAGTGGATTCAGGTACGATGATTCTAAGTGTAATAAGTCACACAGAAAATGAAACATCATAAGATATCACTAATACACGGAATGTAATCTTGGCTACACATGAACTGAATTACAAAACAGAACAGGGTCTCAAATTTAGAAAACCAACTTATGTTTGCTTAAGGGGAAAGGTGAGTTGGGGTGCTGCATAAAACCAGAGATAGAAGTTAGCACAGATACCATTCCATAAGTCAAATATTTAATAGTCAAGACCTACCACTTGCTCAACGAAATGGGCTAAACACCCTCTATTCAACGCCTAGTAATACACCTGACTAGTAACAATCTTCAAACCCATGGATTTATATGTCTCCATAAGAGAATCAAGCGTGTGTACAGCTGCATGAAGGCAGCAGAGAAAATCCGATAAATCCTATTATCAAAATGAATTACAAAAACAAAACACAATGACAGTGAAATAGAGAGCAATTCTTAAATAATTCATTCAGGGCTTGTGATGCAACCTGGATTTACCTCATCTGAACCCAGAGCTGAGTGAGACATAAGGTTGGACACTTCGGGCTGATAGCATTGGTGAGGTTCGATGAGCAAATTCAGACCATTTGAAGTCATACTGCATGGTACCCATTCCATGGGTCCCAACTCTCCAGGTTTAAGCGATTCTTCCTTCAGCTAAAGCATGCATGGGAAACCCACAGTATGGTGCACCGTGTGACTGGGAAACGTTTTCAAATGCATCTCAGTTTTCATCCCCTTTTACTCGGGTTCACAATTCCAGACACTTTACTAACACTCTCCCCACTTGGAGAGTCAGTGCCTTTAACCTCCTGTTTGGCACAGTTTGCAAATTCTGACCAAATAAACAGGAATAGGGAGAACCAATGAGAGACTAGCTGTAGGTGTCTGCACGGGCAAATTTAATGCTCATTTCCCACCACAAGAGGGATTAAGCAAAGGCTCAACATGCCGTGTCGGAAACAGATTAGGGCCTGAAGCAATCATGCGGGTTTGCGGCCAGCTCACAAGAAAGCGATTTGAAGAAAGGAGCTCAGGGGCACTGTAATTCACAAACCTGCAGAGTTATAAATGACAGCTATCGTCCAAAAATATATTGAAGGAAGGCTGCGAAGAGGACTTGAACGCGGGGTAGAATTGCAGGAAAACGATTTCAGGGTGTAGACTGGAATTGCATTTAAAACATAGGAAAAGAGGCAGAACGTCGACAATGATGCACTTGGCCAAAAAGGGCGTATGCGTTTTTTCCTGAATATATTCAGGAAAAAATGCATACGCCCTTTTTGGCCAACCAAGCAAGCATGTTAAAGAAATCTGCACTACAATGAAGTCTCACTGCCCCCCGGTCAAAAGTGTCATCTGAAAAAAGTGTAAAATCCAGAAAGGCAGCACAGGCCATGGAGAACAGGGAGCCTTGTTATGCTGATGGGTGGGATGTAAATTGCCAAGAGCCGCTCTGGAGAAGTGTATGGTGTTTCCTGAAACACCTAAAAAACAAAGCAACGGAGCCTACGGCACTTCCACTTATGGTTCTATAGCTTAGGGAAATTAAAATAAAAAACACACAGCCACCCCAAAGTTTCAGACGGCTCTGTTTACAAGAACCTCATCTACGGTACAAGTAAAATATCCCAGAAAGCGAAAAATGGATAAAGAAGTTGTGGTACGTACGTACAATGGAATATCACTCACCAATGAAATCTATGTCATCTGGCCCGTCGTGGCATAATGAGTGGATTCAGGTACGATAATTCTAAGTGTAATAAGTCACACAGAAAATGAAACATCATAAGATATCACTAATACACGGAATGTAATCTTGGCTACACATGAACTGATTTACAAAACAGAACAGGGTCTCAAATTTAGAAAACCAACTTATGTTTGCTTAAGGGGAAAGGTGAGTTAGGGTGCTGCATAAAACCAGAGATAGAAGTTAGCACAGATACCATTCCATAAGTCAAATATTTAATAGTAAAGACCTACCACTTGCTCAACGAAATGGGCTAAACACCCTATATTCAACGCCTAGGAATACACCTGACTAGTAAGAATCTTCAAACCCATGGATTTATATGTCTCCATAAGAGAATCAAGCGTGTGTACAGCTGCATGAAGGCAGCAGAGAAAATCCGATAAATCCTATTATCAAAATGAATTACAAAAACAAAACACAATGACAGTGAAATAGAGAGCAATTCTTAAATAATTCATTCAGGGCTTGTGATGCAACCTGGATTTACCTCATCTGAACCCAGAGCTGAGTGAGACATAAGGTTGGACACTTCGGGCTGATAGCATTGGTGAGGTTCGATGAGCAAATTCAGACCATTTGAAGTCATACTGCATGGTACCCATTCCATGGGTCCCAACTCTCCAGGTTTAAGCGATTCTTCCTTCAGCTAAAGCATGCATGGGAAACCCACAGTATGGTGCACCGTGTGACTGGGAAACGTTTTCAAATGCACCTCAGTTTTCATCCCCTTTTACTCGGGTTCACAATTCCAGACACTTTACTAACACTCTCCCCACTTGGAGAGTCAGTGCCTTTAACCTCCTGTTTGGCACAGTTTGCAAATTCTGACCAAATAAACAGGAATAGGGAGAACCAATGAGAGACTAGCTGTGGGTGTCTGCACGGGCAAATTTAATGCTCATTTCCAACCAGGAAGAGGAATTAACCAAAGGCTCAGCATGCCGTGCCGGAAACAGATTAGGGCCTGAAGCAATCCTGCGGGTTTGCGGCCAGCTCACAAGAAAGCGATTTGAAGAAAGGAGCTCAGGGGCCAAGTAATTCACAAACCTGCAGAGTTATAAATGACAGCTATCGTCCAAAAATATATTGAAGGAAGGCTGCGAAGAGGACTTGAAAGCGGGGCAGAATTGCAGGAAAACGATTTCAGGGGGTAGACTGGAATTGCATTTAAAGCATAGGAAAAGAGGCAGAACGTCGACAATGATGCACTTGGCCAAAAAGGGCGTATGCGTTTTTTCCTGAATATATTCAGGAAAAAACGCATACGCCCTTTTTGGCCAACCAAGCAAGCATGTTAAAGAAATCTGCACTACAATGAAGTCTCACTGCCCCCTGGTCAAAAGGGTCATCTGAAAAAAGTGTAAAATCCAGAAAGGCAGCACAGGCCATGGAGAACAGGGAGCCTTGTTATGCTGATGGGTGGGATGTAAATTGCCAACAGCCACTCTGGAGAATTGTATGGTGTTTCCTGAAACACCTAAAAAACAAAGCAACGGAGACTACGGCACTTCCACTTATGGTCCTATAGCTTAGGGAAATTAAAATCAAAAACACACAGCCACCCCAAAGTTTCAGACGGCTCTGTTTACAAGAACCTCGTCTACGGTACAAGTAAAATATCCCAGAAAGCGAAAAATCGATAAAGAAGTTGTGGTACGTACGTACAATGGAATATCACTCACCAATGAAATCTATGTCATCTGGCCCGTCGTGCCATAATGAGTGGATTCAGGTACGATGATTCTAAGTGTAATAAGTCACACAGAAAATGAAACATCATAAGATATCACTAATACACGGAATGTAATCTTGGCTACACATGAACTGAATTACAAAACAGAACAGGGTCTCAAATTTAGAAAACCAAATTATGTTTGCTTAAGGGGAAAGGTGAGTTGGGGTGCTGCATAAAACCAGAGATAGAAGTTAGCACAGATACCATTCCATAAGTCAAATATTTAATAGTCAAGACCTACCACTTGCTCAACGAAATGGGCTAAACACCCTCTATTCAACGCCTAGGAATACACCTGACTAGTAAGAATCTTCAAACCCATGGATTTATATGTCTCCATAAGAGAATCAAGCGTGTGTACAGCTGCATGAAGGCAGCAGAGAAAATCCGATAAATCCTATTATCAAAATGAATTACAAAAACAAAACACAATGACAGTGAAATAGAGAGCAATTCTTAAATAATTCATTCAGGGCTTGTGATGCAACTTGGATTTACCTCATCTGAACCCAGAGCTGAGTGAGACATAAGGTTGGACACTTCGGGCTGATAGCATTGGTGAGGTTCGATGACCAAATGCAGACCATTTGAAGTTATACTGCATGGTACCCATTCCATGGGTCCCAACTCTCCAGGTTTAAGCGATTCTTCCTTCAGCTAAAGCATGCATGGGAAACCCACAGTATGGTGCACCGTGTGACCGGGAAACATTTTCAAATGCATCTCAGATTTTGTCCCCTTTTACTCGGGTTCACAATTCCAGACACTTTACTAACACTCTCCCCACTTGGAGAGTCAGTGCCTTTAACCTCCTGTTTGGCACAGTTTGCAAATTCTGACCAAATAAACAGGAATAGGGAGAACCAATGAGAGACTAGCTGTAGGTGTCTGCACGGGCAAATTTAATGCTCATTTCCCACCACAAGAGGGATTAAGCAAAGGCTCAACATGCCGTGTCGGAAACAGATTAGGGCCTGAAGCAATCATGCGGGTTTGCGGCCAGCTCACAAGAAAGCGATTTGAAGAAAGGAGCTCAGGGGCACTGTAATTCACAAACCTGCAGAGTTATAAATGACAGCTATCGTCCAAAAATATATTGAAGGAAGGCTGCGAAGAGGACTTGAACGCGGGGTAGAATTGCAGGAAAACGATTTCAGGGTGTAGACTGGAATTGCATTTAAAACATAGGAAAAGAGGCAGAACGTCGACAATGATGCACTTGGCCAAAAAGGGCGTATGCGTTTTTTCCTGAATATATTCAGGAAAAAATGCATACGCCCTTTTTGGCCAACCAAGCAAGCATGTTAAAGAAATCTGCACTACAATGAAGTCTCACTGCCCCCCGGTCAAAAGTGTCATCTGAAAAAAGTGTAAAATCCAGAAAGGCAGCACAGGCCATGGAGAACAGGGAGCCTTGTTATGCTGATGGGTGGGATGTAAATTGCCAAGAGCCGCTCTGGAGAAGTGTATGGTGTTTCCTGAAACACCTAAAAAACAAAGCAACGGAGCCTACGGCACTTCCACTTATGGTTCTATAGCTTAGGGAAATTAAAATAAAAAACACACAGCCACCCCAAAGTTTCAGACGGCTCTGTTTACAAGAACCTCATCTACGGTACAAGTAAAATATCCCAGAAAGCGAAAAATGGATAAAGAAGTTGTGGTACGTACGTACAATGGAATATCACTCACCAATGAAATCTATGTCATCTGGCCCGTCGTGGCATAATGAGTGGATTCAGGTACGATAATTCTAAGTGTAATAAGTCACACAGAAAATGAAACATCATAAGATATCACTAATACACGGAATGTAATCTTGGCTACACATGAACTGATTTACAAAACAGAACAGGGTCTCAAATTTAGAAAACCAACTTATGTTTGCTTAAGGGGAAAGGTGAGTTAGGGTGCTGCATAAAACCAGAGATAGAAGTTAGCACAGATACCATTCCATAAGTCAAATATTTAATAGTAAAGACCTACCACTTGCTCAACGAAATGGGCTAAACACCCTATATTCAACGCCTAGGAATACACCTGACTAGTAAGAATCTTCAAACCCATGGATTTATATGTCTCCATAAGAGAATCAAGCGTGTGTACAGCTGCATGAAGGCAGCAGAGAAAATCCGATAAATCCTATTATCAAAATGAATTACAAAAACAAAACACAATGACAGTGAAATAGAGAGCAATTCTTAAATAATTCATTCAGGGCTTGTGATGCAACCTGGATTTACCTCATCTGAACCCAGAGCTGAGTGAGACATAAGGTTGGACACTTCGGGCTGATAGCATTGGTGAGGTTCGATGAGCAAATTCAGACCATTTGAAGTCATACTGCATGGTACCCATTCCATGGGTCCCAACTCTCCAGGTTTAAGCGATTCTTCCTTCAGCTAAAGCATGCATGGGAAACCCACAGTATGGTGCACCGTGTGACTGGGAAACGTTTTCAAATGCACCTCAGTTTTCATCCCCTTTTACTCGGGTTCACAATTCCAGACACTTTACTAACACTCTCCCCACTTGGAGAGTCAGTGCCTTTAACCTCCTGTTTGGCACAGTTTGCAAATTCTGACCAAATAAACAGGAATAGGGAGAACCAATGAGAGACTAGCTGTAGGTGTCTGCACGGGCAAATTTAATGCTCATTTCCAACCAGGAAGAGGAATTAACCAAAGGCTCAGCATGCCGTGCCGGAAACAGATTAGGGCCTGAAGCAATCCTGCGGGTTTGCGGCCAGCTCACAAGAAAGCGATTTGAAGAAAGGAGCTCAGGGGCCAAGTAATTCACAAACCTGCAGAGTTATAAATGACAGCTATCGTCCAAAAATATATTGAAGGAAGGCTGCGAAGAGGACTTGAAAGCGGGGCAGAATTGCAGGAAAACGATTTCAGGGGGTAGACTGGAATTGCATTTAAAGCATAGGAAAAGAGGCAGAACGTCGACAATGATGCACTTGGCCAAAAAGGGCGTATGCGTTTTTTCCTGAATATATTCAGGAAAAAACGCATACGCCCTTTTTGGCCAACCAAGCAAGCATGTTAAAGAAATCTGCACTACAATGAAGTCTCACTGCCCCCTGGTCAAAAGGGTCATCTGAAAAAAGTGTAAAATCCAGAAAGGCAGCACAGGCCATGGAGAACAGGGAGCCTTGTTATGCTGATGGGTGGGATGTAAATTGCCAACAGCCACTCTGGAGAATTGTATGGTGTTTCCTGAAACACCTAAAAAACAAAGCAACGGAGACTACGGCACTTCCACTTATGGTCCTATAGCTTAGGGAAATTAAAATCAAAAACACACAGCCACCCCAAAGTTTCAGACGGCTCTGTTTACAAGAACCTCGTCTACGGTACAAGTAAAATATCCCAGAAAGCGAAAAATCGATAAAGAAGTTGTGGTACGTACGTACAATGGAATATCACTCACCAATGAAATCTATGTCATCTGGCCCGTCGTGCCATAATGAGTGGATTCAGGTACGATGATTCTAAGTGTAATAAGTCACACAGAAAATGAAACATCATAAGATATCACTAATACACGGAATGTAATCTTGGCTACACATGAACTGAATTACAAAACAGAACAGGGTCTCAAATTTAGAAAACCAAATTATGTTTGCTTAAGGGGAAAGGTGAGTTGGGGTGCTGCATAAAACCAGAGATAGAAGTTAGCACAGATACCATTCCATAAGTCAAATATTTAATAGTCAAGACCTACCACTTGCTCAACGAAATGGGCTAAACACCCTCTATTCAACGCCTAGGAATACACCTGACTAGTAAGAATCTTCAAACCCATGGATTTATATGTCTCCATAAGAGAATCAAGCGTGTGTACAGCTGCATGAAGGCAGCAGAGAAAATCCGATAAATCCTATTATCAAAATGAATTACAAAAACAAAACACAATGACAGTGAAATAGAGAGCAATTCTTAAATAATTCATTCAGGGCTTGTGATGCAACTTGGATTTACCTCATCTGAACCCAGAGCTGAGTGAGACATAAGGTTGGACACTTCGGGCTGATAGCATTGGTGAGGTTCGATGACCAAATGCAGACCATTTGAAGTTATACTGCATGGTACCCATTCCATGGGTCCCAACTCTCCAGGTTTAAGCGATTCTTCCTTCAGCTAAAGCATGCATGGGAAACCCACAGTATGGTGCACCGTGTGACCGGGAAACATTTTCAAATGCATCTCAGATTTTGTCCCCTTTTACTCGGGTTCACAATTCCAGACCCTTTACTAACACTGTCCCCACTTGGAGAGTCAGTGCCTTTAACCTCCTGTTTGTCACAGTTTGCAATTTCTGCGCAAGATGAACAGGAATAGGGAGAACCAATGAGAGACTAGCTGTAGGTGTCTGCACGGGCAAATTTAATGCTCATTTCCAACCAGGAAGAGGAAGTAACCAAAGGCTCAGCATGCCGTGCCGGAACCAGATTAGGGCCTGAAGCAATCCTGCTGGTTTGCGGTCAGCTCACAAGAAAGCGATTTGAAGAAAGGAGCTCAGGGGCACTGTAATTCACAAACCTGCAGAGTTATAAATGACAGCTATCGTCCAAAAATATATTGAAGGAAGTCTGCGAAGAGGACTTGAAAGGGGGGCAGAATTGCAGGAAAACGATTTCAGGGGGTAGACTGGAATTGCATTTAAATCATAGGAAACGAGGCAGAACGTCGACAGTGATGCACTTGGCCAAAAAGGGCGTATGCGTTTTTTCCTGAATATATTCAGGAAAAAACGCATACGCCCTTTTTGGCCAACCAAGCAAGCATGTTAAAGAAATCTGCACTACAATGAAGTCTCACTGCCCCCAGGTCAAAGGGCCATCTGAAAAAAGTGTAAAATCCAGAAATGCAGCACAGGCCATGGAGAACAGGGAGCCTTGTTATGCTGATGGGTGGGATGTAAATTGCCAAGAGCCACTCTGGAGAAGTGTATGGTGTTTCCTGAAACACCTAAAAAACAAAGCAACGGAGCCTACGGCACTTCCACTTATGGTGCTATAGCTTAGGGAAATTAAAATCAAAAACACACAGACACCCCAAAATTTCAGACGGCTCTGTTTACAAGAACCGAGCCTACGGTACAAGTTAAATATCCCAGAAAGCGAAAAATGGATAAAGAAGTTGTGGTACGTACGTACAATAAAATATCACTCACCAATGAAATCTATGTCATCTGGCCCATCGTGGCATAATGAGTGGATTCAGGTACGATGATTCTAAGTGAAATAAGGCACACAGAAAATGAAACATCATAAGATATCACTAATACACCGAATGTAATCTTGGCTACACATGAACTGAATTACAAAACAGAACAGGGTCTCAAATTTAGAAAACCAACTTATGTTTGCTTAAGGGGAAAGGTGAGTTGGGGTGCTGCATAAAACCAGAGATAGATATTAGCACAGATACCATTCCATAAGTTAAATATGTAATAGTCCAGACGTACCCCTTGCTCAACGAAATGGGATAAACACCCTATATTCAACGCCTAGGAATACACCTGACTAGTAAGAATCTTCAAACCCATGGATTTATATGTCTCCATGAGAGAATCAAGCGTGTGTACAGCTGCATGAATGCAGCAGAGAAAATCCGATAAATCCCATTATCAAAATGAATTACAAAAACAAAACACAATGACAGTAAAATAGAGAGCAATTTTTAAATAATTCATTCAGGGCTTGTGATGCAACCTGGATTTACCTCATCTAAACCCAGAGCTGAGTGAGACATAAGGTTGGACACTTCGGGCTGATAGCATTGGTGAGGTAAGATGAGCAAATGCAGACCATTTGAAGTCATACTGCATGGTACCCATTCCATGGGTCCCAACTCTCCAGGTTTAAGCGATTCTTCCTTCAGCTAAAGCATGCATGGGAAACCCAGAGTATGGTGCACTGTGTGACCGGGAAACGTTTTCAAATGCATCTCAGTTTTTGTCCTCTTTTACTCGCGTTCACAATTCCAGACCCTTTACTAAAACTCTCCCCACTTGGAGAGTCCGTGCCTTTAACCTCCTGTTTGGCACAGTTTGCAATTTCTGCGCAAGATGAACAGGAATAGGGAGAACCAATGAGAGACTAGCTGTAGGTGTCTGCACGGGCAAATTTAATGCTCATTTCCAAACAGGAAGAGGAATTAACCAAAGGCTCACCATGCCGTGCTGGAAAGAGATTAGGGCCTGAAGCAATCCTGCGGGTTTGCGGCCAGCTCACAAGAAAGCGATTTGATGAAAGGAGCTCAGGGGCCAAGTAATTCACAAACCTGCAGAGTTATAAATGACAGCTATCGTCCAAAAATATATTGAAGGAAGGCTGCGAAGAGGACTTGAAAGCAGGGCAGAATTGCTGGAAAACGATTTCAGGGGGTAGACTGGAATTGCATTTAAATCATAGGAAAAGAGGCAGAACGTCGACAATGATGCACTTGGCTAAAAAGGGCGTATGCGTTTTTTCCTCAATATATTCAGGAAAAAACGCATAGGCCCTTTTTGGCCAACCAAGCAAGCATATTAAAGAAATCTGCACTACAATGAAGTCTCACTGCCCCCCGGTCAAAAGGGCCATCTGAAAAAAGTGAAAATCCAGAAATGCAGCACAGGCCATGGAGAACAGGGAGCCTTGTTATGCTGATGGGCGGGATGTAAATTGCCAACAGCCACTCTGGAGAATTGTATGGTGTTTCCTGAAACACCTAAAAAACAAAGCAACGGAGCCTACGGCACTTCCACTTATGGTCCTATAGCTTAGGGAAATTAAAATAAAAAACACACAGCCACCCAAAGTTTCAGACGGCTCTGTTTACAAGAACCTCATCTACGGTACAAGTTAAATATCCCAGAAAGCGAAAAATCGATAAAGAAGTTGTGGTACGTACGTACAATGGAATATCACTCACCAATGAAATCTATGTCTTCTGGCCCGTCGTGGCATAATGAGTGGATTCAGGTACGATGATTCTAAGTGTAATAAGTCACACAGAAAATGAAACATCATAAGATATCACTAATACACGGAATGTAATCTTGGCTACACATGAACTGAATTACAAAACAGAACAGGGTCTCAAATTTAGAAAACCAACTTATGTTTGCTTAAGGGGAAAGGTGAGTTGGGGTGCTGCATAAAACCAGAGATAGAAGTTAGCACAGATACCATTCCATAAGTCATATATTTAATAGTCAAGACCTACCACTTGCTCAACGAAATGGGCTAAACACCCTCTATTCAACGCCTAGGAATACACCTGACTAGTAAGAATCTTCAAACCCATGGATTTATATGTCTCCATAAGAGAATCAAGCGTGTGTACAGCTGCATGAAGGCAGCAGAGAAAATCCGATAAATCCTATTATCAAAATGAATTACAAAAACAAAACACAATGACAGTGAAATAGAGAGCAATTCTTAAATAATTCATTCAGGGCTTGTGATGCAACCTGGATTTACCTCATCTGAACCCAGAGCTGAGTGAGACATAAGGTTGGACACTTCGGGCTGATAGCATTGGTGAGGTTCGATGAGCAAATGCAGACCATTTGAAGTCATACTGCATGGTACCCATTCCATGGGTCCCAACTCTCCAGTTTTAAGCGATTCTTCCTTCAGCTAAAGCATGCATGGGAAACCCACAGTATGGTGCACCGTGTGACTGGGAAACGTTTTCAAATGCACCTCAGTTTTCATCCCCTTTTACTCGGGTTCACAATTCCAGACACTTTACTAACACTCTCCCGACTTGGAGAGTCAGTGCCTTTAACCTCCTGTTTGGCACAGTTTGCAATTTCTGCGCAAGATGAACAGGAATAGAGAGAACCAAGTAGAGACTAGCTGTAGGTGTCTGCACGGGCAAATTTAACGCTCATTTCCAGCCAGGAAGAGGAATTAACCAAAGGCTCAGCATGCCGTGCCAGAACAAGATTAGTGCCTGAAGCAATCCTGCGGGTTTGCGGCCAGCTCAAAAGAAAGCGATATGAAGAAAGGAGCTCAGGGGCACTGTAATTCACAAACCTGCACAGTTATAAATGAAAGCTATCGTCCAAAAATATATTGAAGGAAGGCTGCGAAGAGGACTTGAAAGCAGGGAAGAATTGCAGGAAAATGATTTCACGGGGTAGACTGGAATTGCATTTTAAGAATAGGAAAAGAGGCAGAACGTCGACAATGATGCACTTGGCCAAAAAGGGCGTATGCGTTTTTCCCTGTATATATTCAGGAAAAAACGCATACGGCCTTTTTGGCCAACCAAGCAAGCATGTTAAAGAAATCTGCACTACAATGTAGTCTCACTGCCCCCCGGTCAAAAGGGCCATCTGAAAAAAGTGTAAAATCCAGAAAGGCAGCACAGGGCATGGAGAACCGGGAGCCTTGTTATGCTGATGGGCGGGATGTAAATTGCCAACAGCCACTCTGGAGAAATGTAGGGTGTTTCCTGGAACACCTAAAAAACAAAGCAACGGAGCCTATGGCACTTCCACTTATGGTCCTATAGCTTAGGGAAATTAAAATCAAAAACACACAGCCACCCCAAAGTTTCGGTCGGCTCTGTTTATAAGAACCTCGTCTACGGTACAAGTTAAATATCCCAGAATGTGAAAAATGGATAAAGAAGTTGTGGTACGTACGTACAATGTAATATCACTGAGCAATGAAATCTATGTCATCAGGCCGGTCGCGGCATATTGAGTGGATTCAGGTACCATGATTCTAAGTGAAATAAGTCACAGAGAAAATGAAACATCATATCACTAATACACAGAATGTAATCTTGGCTACACATGAACTGAATTACAAAACAGAACAGGGTCTCAAATTTAGAAAACCAACTTATGTTTGCGTAAGGGGAAAGGTGAGTTGGGGTGCTGCATAAAACCACAGTTAGAAATTAGCACAGATACCATTCCATATATCAAATACGTAATAGTCAAGACGTACAACTTGCTCAACGAAATGGGCTAAACACCCTATATTCAACGCCTAGGAATACACCTGACTAGTAAGAATCTTCAAACCCATGGATTTATATGTCTCCATAAGAGAATCAAGCGTCTGTACAGCTGCATGAAGGCAGCAGAGAAAATCCGATTAATCCTATTATCAAAATGAATTACAAAAACAAAACACAATGACAGTGAAATAGAGAGCAATTCTTAAATAATTCATTCAGGGCTTGTGATGCAACCTGGATTTACCTCATCAAAACCCAGAGCTGAGTGAGACATAAGGTTGGACACTTCGGGCTGATAGCATTGGTGAGGTTCGATGAGCAAATGCAGACCATTTGAAGTCATAATGCATGTTACCCATTCCATGGGTCCCAACACTCCAGGTTTAAGCGATTCTTCCTTCAGCTAAAGCATGCATGGGAAACCCACAGTATGGTGCACCGTGTGACCGGGAAACGTTTTCAAATGCATCTCAGTTTTTGTCCCCTTTTACTCGGGTTCAAAATTCCAGACCCTTTACTAACACTCTCCCCACTTGGAGAGTCATTGCCTTTAACATCCTGTTTGGCACAGTTTGCAATTTTTGCGCAAGATGAACAGGAATAAGGAGAACCAATGAGAGACTAGCTGTAGGTGTCTGCACGGGCAAATTTAACGCTCATTTCCAACCAGGAAGAGGAATTAACCAAAGGCTCACCATGCCGTGCCGGAACAAGATTAGGGCCTGAAGCAATCCTGTGGGTTTGCGCCCAGCTCACAAGAAAGCGATTTGAAGAAAGGAGCTCAGGGGCACTGTAATTCACAAACCTGCAGAGTTATAAATGACAGCTATCGTCCAAAAATATATTGAAGGAAGGCTGCGAAGAGGACTTGAAAGCGGGGCAGAATTGCAGGAAAACGATTTCAGGGGGTAGACTGGAATTGCATTTAAAGCATAGGAAAAGAGGCAGAACGTCGACAATGATGCACTTGGCCAAAAAGGGCGTATGCGTTTTTTCCTGAATATATTCCGTAAATAACGCATACGCACTTTTTGGCCAACCAAGCAAGCATGTTAAAGAAATCTTCACTACAATGAAGTCTCACTGCCTCCCGGTCAAAAGGGCCATCTGAAAAAAGTGTAAAATCCAGAAATGCAGCACAGGCCATGGAGAACAGGGAGCCTTGTTATGCTGATGGGTGGGATGTAAATTGCCAACAGCCACTCTGGAGAAGTGTATGGTGTTTCCTGAAACACCTAAAAAACAAAGCAACGGAGCCTACGGCACTTCCACTTATGGTCCTATAGCTTAGGGAAATTAAAATCAAAAACACACAGCCACCCCAAAGTTTCAGACGGCTCTGTTTACAAGAACCTCATCTACGGTACAAGTAAAATATCCCAGAAAGCGAAAAATGGATAAAGAAGTTGTGGTACGTACGTACAATGGAATATCACTCACCAATGAAATCTATGTCATCTGGCCCGTCGTGGCATAATGAGTGGATTCAGGTACGATAATTCTAAGTGTAATAAGTCACACAGAAAATGAAACATCATAAGATATCACTAATACACGGAATGTAATCTTGGCTACACATGAACTGATTTACAAAACAGAACAGGGTCTCAAATTTAGAAAACCAACTTATGTTTGCTTAAGGGGAAAGGTGAGTTAGGGTGCTGCATAAAACCAGAGATAGAAGTTAGCACAGATACCATTCCATAAGTCAAATATTTAATAGTAAAGACCTACCACTTGCTCAACGAAATGGGCTAAACACCCTATATTCAACGCCTAGGAATACACCTGACTAGTAAGAATCTTCAAACCCATGGATTTATATGTCTCCATAAGAGAATCAAGCGTGTGTACAGCTGCATGAAGGCAGCAGAGAAAATCCGATAAATCCTATTATCAAAATGAATTACAAAAACAAAACACAATGACAGTGAAATAGAGAGCAATTCTTAAATAATTCATTCAGGGCTTGTGATGCAACCTGGATTTACCTCATCTGAACCCAGAGCTGAGTGAGACATAAGGTTGGACACTTCGGGCTGATAGCATTGGTGAGGTTCGATGAGCAAATTCAGACCATTTGAAGTCATACTGCATGGTACCCATTCCATGGGTCCCAACTCTCCAGGTTTAAGCGATTCTTCCTTCAGCTAAAGCATGCATGGGAAACCCACAGTATGGTGCACCGTGTGACTGGGAAACGTTTTCAAATGCACCTCAGTTTTCATCCCCTTTTACTCGGGTTCACAATTCCAGACACTTTACTAACACTCTCCCCACTTGGAGAGTCAGTGCCTTTAACCTCCTGTTTGGCACAGTTTGCAAATTCTGACCAAATAAACAGGAATAGGGAGAACCAATGAGAGACTAGCTGTAGGTGTCTGCACGGGCAAATTTAACGCTCATTTCCAACCAGGAAGAGGAATTAACCAAAGGCTCAGCATGCCGTGCCGGAAACAGATTAGGGCCTGAAGCAATCCTGCGGGTTTGCGGCCAGCTCACAAGAAAGCGATTTGAAGAAAGGAGCTCAGGGGCCAAGTAATTCACAAACCTGCAGAGTTATAAATGACAGCTATCGTCCAAAAATATATTGAAGGAAGGCTGCGAAGAGGACTTAAAAGCGGGGCAGAATTGCAGGAAAACGATTTCAGGGGGTAGACTGGAATTGCATTTAAAGCATAGGAAAAGAGGCAGAACGTCGACAATGATGCACTTGGCCAAAAAGGGCGTATGCGTTTTTTCCTGAATATATTCAGGAAAAAACGCATACGCCCTTTTTGGCCAACCAAGCAAGCATGTTAAAGAAATCTGCACTACAATGAAGTCTCACTGCCCCCTGGTCAAAAGGGTCATCTGAAAAAAGTGTAAAATTCAGAAAGGCAGCACAGGCCATGGAGAACAGGGAGCCTTGTTATGCTGATGGGTGGGATGTAAATTGCCAACAGCCACTCTGGAGAATTGTATGGTGTTTCCTGAAACACCTAAAAAACAAAGCAACGGAGACTACGGCACTTCCACTTATGGTCCTATAGCTTAGGGAAATTAAAATCAAAAACACACAGCCACCCCAAAGTTTCAGACGGCTCTGTTTACAAGAACCTCGTCTACGGTACAAGTAAAATATCCCAGAAAGCGAAAAATCGATAAAGAAGTTGTGGTACGTTCGTACAATGGAATATCACTCACCAATGAAATCTATGTCATCTGGCCCGTCGTGCCATAATGAGTGGATTCAGGTACGATGATTCTAAGTGTAATAAGTCACACAGAAAATGAAACATCATAAGATATCACTAATACACGGAATGTAATCTTGGCTACACATGAACTGAATTACAAAACAGAACAGGGTCTCAAATTTAGAAAACCAAATTATGTTTGCTTAAGGGGAAAGGTGAGTTGGGGTGCTGCATAAAACCAGAGATAGAAGTTAGCACAGATACCATTCCATAAGTCAAATATTTAATAGTCAAGACCTACCACTTGCTCAACGAAATGGGCTAAACACCCTCTATTCAACGCCTAGGAATACACCTGACTAGTAAGAATCTTCAAACCCATGGATTTATATGTCTCCATAAGAGAATCAAGCGTGTGTACAGCTGCATGAAGGCAGCAGAGAAAATCCGATAAATCCTATTATCAAAATGAATTACAAAAACAAAACACAATGACAGTGAAATAGAGAGCAATTCTTAAATAATTCATTCAGGGCTTGTGATGCAACTTGGATTTACCTCATCTGAACCCAGAGCTGAGTGAGACATAAGGTTGGACACTTCGGGCTGATAGCATTGGTGAGGTTCGATGACCAAATGCAGACCATTTGAAGTTATACTGCATGGTACCCATTCCATGGGTCCCAACTCTCCAGGTTTAAGCGATTCTTCCTTCAGCTAAAGCATGCATGGGAAACCCACAGTATGGTGCACCGTGTGACCGGGAAACATTTTCAAATGCATCTCAGATTTTGTCCCCTTTTACTCGGGTTCACAATTCCAGACCCTTTACTAACACTGTCCCCACTTGGAGAGTCAGTGCCTTTAACCTCCTGTTTGTCACAGTTTGCAATTTCTGCGCAAGATGAACAGGAATAGGGAGAACCAATGAGAGACTAGCTGTAGGTGTCTGCACGGGCAAATTTAATGCTCATTTCCAACCAGGAAGAGGAAGTAACCAAAGGCTCAGCATGCCGTGCCGGAACCAGATTAGGGCCTGAAGCAATCCTGCTGGTTTGCGGTCAGCTCACAAGAAAGCGATTTGAAGAAAGGAGCTCAGGGGCACTGTAATTCACAAACCTGCAGAGTTATAAATGACAGCTATCGTCCAAAAATATATTGAAGGAAGTCTGCGAAGAGGACTTGAAAGGGGGGCAGAATTGCAGGAAAACGATTTCAGGGGGTACACGGGAATTGCATTTAAATCATAGGAAACGAGGCAGAACGTCGACAGTGATGCACTTGGCCAAAAAGGGCGTATGCGTTTTTTCCTGAATATATTCAGGAAAAAACGCATACGCCCTTTTTGGCCAACCAAGCAAGCATGTTAAAGAAATCTGCACTACAATGAAGTCTCACTGCCCCCAGGTCAAAGGGCCATCTGAAAAAAGTGTAAAATCCAGAAATGCAGCACAGGCCATGGAGAACAGGGAGCCTTGTTATGCTGATGGGTGGGATGTAAATTGCCAAGAGCCACTCTGGAGAAGTGTATGGTGTTTCCTGAAACACCTAAAAAACAAAGCAACGGAGCCTACGGCACTTCCACTTATGGTGCTATAGCTTAGGGAAATTAAAATCAAAAACACACAGACACCCCAAAATTTCAGACGGCTCTGTTTACAAGAACCGAGCCTACGGTACAAGTTAAATATCCCAGAAAGCGAAAAATGGATAAAGAAGTTGTGGTACGTACGTACAATAAAATATCACTCACCAATGAAATCTATGTCATCTGGCCCATCGTGGCATAATGAGTGGATTCAGGTACGATGATTCTAAGTGAAATAAGTCACACAGAAAATGAAACATCATAAGATATCACTAATACACCGAATGTAATCTTGGCTACACATGAACTGAATTACAAAACAGAACAGGGTCTCAAATTTAGAAAACCAACTTATGTTTGCTTAAGGGGAAAGGTGAGTTGGGGTGCTGCATAAAACCAGAGATAGATATTAGCACAGATACCATTCCATAAGTTAAATATGTAATAGTCCAGACGTACCCCTTGCTCAACGAAATGGGATAAACACCCTCTATTCAACGCCTAGGAATACACCTGACTAGTAAGAATCTTCAAACCCATGGATTTATATGTCTCCATGAGAGAATCAAGCGTGTGTACAGCTGCATGAATGCAGCAGAGAAAATCCGATAAATCCCATTATCAAAATGAATTACAAAAACAAAACACAATGACAGTAAAATAGAGAGCAATTTTTAAATAATTCATTCAGGGCTTGTGATGCAACCTGGATTTACCTCATCTAAACCCAGAGCTGAGTGAGACATAAGGTTGGACACTTCGGGCTGATAGCATTGGTGAGGTAAGATGAGCAAATGCAGACCATTTGAAGTCATACTGCATGGTACCCATTCCATGGGTCCCAACTCTCCAGGTTTAAGCGATTCTTCCTTCAGCTAAAGCATGCATGGGAAACCCAGAGTATGGTGCACTGTGTGACCGGGAAACGTTTTCAAATGCATCTCAGTTTTTGTCCTCTTTTACTCGCGTTCACAATTCCAGACCCTTTACTAAAACTCTCCCCACTTGGAGAGTCCGTGCCTTTAACCTCCTGTTTGGCACAGTTTGCAATTTCTGCGCAAGATGAACAGGAATAGGGAGAACCAATGAGAGACTAGCTGTAGGTGTCTGCACGGGCAAATTTAATGCTCATTTCCAAACAGGAAGAGGAATTAACCAAAGGCTCACCATGCCGTGCTGGAAAGAGATTAGGGCCTGAAGCAATCCTGCGGGTTTGCGGCCAGCTCACAAGAAAGCGATTTGATGAAAGGAGCTCAGGGGCCAAGTAATTCACAAACCTGCAGAGTTATAAATGACAGCTATCGTCCAAAAATATATTGAAGGAAGGCTGCGAAGAGGACTTGAAAGCAGGGCAGAATTGCTGGAAAACGATTTCAGGGGGTAGACTGGAATTGCATTTAAATCATAGGAAAAGAGGCAGAACGTCGACAATGATGCACTTGGCTAAAAAGGGCGTAAGCGTTTTTTCCTCAATATATTCAGGAAAAAACGCATAGGCCCTTTTTGGCCAACCAAGCAAGCATATTAAAGAAATCTGCACTACAATGAAGTCTCACTGCCCCCCGGTCAAAAGGGCCATCTGAAAAAAGTGAAAATCCAGAAATGCAGCACAGGCCATGGAGAACAGGGAGCCTTGTTATGCTGATGGGCGGGATGTAAATTGCCAACAGCCACTCTGGAGAATTGTATGGTGTTTCCTGAAACACCTAAAAAACAAAGCAACGGAGCCTACGGCACTTCCACTTATGGTCCTATAGCTTAGGGAAATTAAAATAAAAAACACACAGCCACCCAAAGTTTCAGACGGCTCTGTTTACAAGAACCTCATCTACGGTACAAGTTAAATATCCCAGAAAGCGAAAAATGGATAAAGAAGTTGTGGTACGTACGTACAATGGAATATCACTCACCAATGAAATCTATGTCTTCTGGCCCGTCGTGGCATAATGAGTGGATTCAGGTACGATGATTCTAAGTGTAATAAGTCACACAGAAAATGAAACATCATAAGATATCACTAATACACGGAATGTAATCTTGGCTACACATGAACTGAATTACAAAACAGAACAGGGTCTCAAATTTAGAAAACCAACTTATGTTTGCTTAAGGGGAAAGGTGAGTTGGGGTGCTGCATAAAACCAGAGATAGAAGTTAGCACAGATACCATTCCATAAGTCAAATATTTAATAGTCAAGACCTACCACTTGCTCAACGAAATGGGCTAAACACCCTCTATTCAACGCCTAGGAATACACCTGACTAGTAAGAATCTTCAAACCCATGGATTTATATGTCTCCATAAGAGAATCAAGCGTGTGTACAGCTGCATGAAGGCAGCAGAGAAAATCCGATAAATCCTATTATCAAAATGAATTACAAAAACAAAACACAATGACAGTGAAATAGAGAGCAATTCTTAAATAATTCATTCAGGGCTTGTGATGCAACCTGGATTTACCTCATCTGAACCCAGAGCTGAGTGAGACATAAGGTTGGACACTTCGGGCTGATAGCATTGGTGAGGTTCGATGAGCAAATGCAGACCATTTGAAGTCATACTGCATGGTACCCATTCCATGGGTCCCAACTCTCCAGTTTTAAGCAATTCTTCCTTCAGCTAAAGCATGCATGGGAAACCCACAGTATGGTGCACCGTGTGACTGGGAAACGTTTTCAAATGCACCTCAGTTTTCATCCCCTTTTACTCGGGTTCACAATTCCAGACACTTTACTAACACTCTCCCGACTTGGAGAGTCAGTGCCTTTAACCTCCTGTTTGGCACAGTTTGCAATTTCTGCGCAAGATGAACAGGAATAGAGAGAACCAAGTAGAGACTAGCTGTAGGTGTCTGCACGGGCAAATTTAACGCTCATTTCCAGCCAGGAAGAGGAATTAACCAAAGGCTCAGCATGCCGTGCCAGAACAAGATTAGTGCCTGAAGCAATCCTGCGGGTTTGCGGCCAGCTCAAAAGAAAGCGATATGAAGAAAGGAGCTCAGGGGCACTGTAATTCACAAACCTGCACAGTTATAAATGAAAGCTATCGTCCAAAAATATATTGAAGGAAGGCTGCGAAGAGGACTTGAAAGCAGGGAAGAATTGCAGGAAAATGATTTCACGGGGTAGACTGGAATTGCATTTTAAGAATAGGAAAAGAGGCAGAACGTCGACAATGATGCACTTGGCCAAAAAGGGCGTATGCGTTTTTCCCTGTATATATTCAGGAAAAAACGCATACGGCCTTTTTGGCCAACCAAGCAAGCATGTTAAAGAAATCTGCACTACAATGTAGTCTCACTGCCCCCCGGTCAAAAGGGCCATCTGAAAAAAGTGTAAAATCCAGAAAGGCAGCACAGGGCATGGAGAACCGGGAGCCTTGTTATGCTGATGGGCGGGATGTAAATTGCCAACAGCCACTCTGGAGAAATGTAGGGTGTTTCCTGGAACACCTAAAAAACAAAGCAACGGAGCCTATGGCACTTCCACTTATGGTCCTATAGCTTAGGGAAATTAAAATCAAAAACACACAGCCACCCCAAAGTTTCGGTCGGCTCTGTTTATAAGAACCTCGTCTACGGTACAAGTTAAATATCCCAGAATGTGAAAAATGGATAAAGAAGTTGTGGTACGTACGTACAATGTAATATCACTGAGCAATGAAATCTATGTCATCAGGCCGGTCGCGGCATATTGAGTGGATTCAGGTACGATGATTCTAAGTGAAATAAGTCACAGAGAAAATGAAACATCATAAGATATCACTAATACACAGAATGTAATCTTGGCTACACATGAACTGAATTACAAAACAGAACAGGGTCTCAAATTTAGAAAACCAACTTATGTTTGCTTAAGGGGAAAGGTGAGTTGTGGTGCTGCATAAAACCAGAGATAGAAATTAGCACAGATACCATTCCATGCGTCAAATATGTAACAGTCAGGACCTACCCCTTGCTCAACGAAATGGGCTACACACCTTATATTCAACACCAAGGAATACACCTGACTAGAAAGAATTTTCAAACCCATGGATTTATATGTCTCCATAAGAGAATCAAGCGTGTGTACAGCTGCATGAATGCAGCAGAGAAAATCCGATAAATCCCATTATCAAAATGAATTACAAAAACAAAACACAAGGACAGTGAAATAGAGAGCAATTCTTAAATAATTCATTCAGGGCTTGTGATGCAACCTGGATTTACCACATCTACACCCAGAGCTGAGTGAGACATAAGGTTGGGCACATCGGGCTGATAGCATTGGTGAGGTTCGATGAGCAAATGCAGACCCTTTGAAGTCATACTGCATGGTACCCGTGCCATGGGTCCCAACTCTCCAGGTTTAAGGGATTCTTCCTTCAGCTAAAACATGCGTCGGAAACCCACAGTACGGTGCACCGTGTGACCGGGAAACGTTTTAAATGTATCTCAGTTTTCGTCCCCTTTTACTCGGGTTCACCATTCCAGACCCTTTACTCACACTCTCCCCACTTGGAGAGTCAGGGCCTTTAACCTCCTGTTTGGCACAGTTTGCAATTTCTGCGCAACATGAACAGGAATAGGGAGAACCAATGAGAGACTAGCTGTAGGTGTCTGCACGGGCAAATTTAACGCTCATTTCCCACCAGGAAGAGGAATTAACCACAGGCTCAGCATGCCATGCCGGAACCAGATTAGGGCCTGAAGTAATTTTGCGGGTTTGCGGCCAGCTCACAAGATAGCGAGTTGAAGAAAGGAGCTCAAGGGCACTGTAATTCACAAACCTGCAGAGTTATGAAAGACAGCTATCGTCCAAAAACATATTGAAGTAAGTCTTCAAAGAGGACTTGAAAGCGGGGCAGAATTTCAGGAGAACGATTTCAGTCGGTATACTGGAATTGCACTTAAAGCCTAGGAAAAGACGGGGAACGGCGACAATGATGCACTTGGCCAAAACGGGCGTATGCGTTTTTTCCTGAATATAATCAGGAAAAAACGCATACGCACTTTTTGCCCAACCAAGCCAGCGTGTAAAGGAAATCTGCACTACAATGAAGTCTCACTGCCCCCCGGTCAAAAGGGACATCTGAAAAAAGTGTAAAATCCAGAAAGGCAGGACAGGCCATGGAGAAGAGGGAGCATTGTTATCCTGATCGGCGGGATGAGAATTGCCAACAGCCACTCTGGAGAAGTGTATGGTGTTTCCTGAAACACGTAAGAAACAAAGCAACACAGCCTATGGCACTTCCACTTATGGTCCTATAGCATAGGGAAATTAAAATCAAAACCACACAGCAACCCCAAAATTTGGAACGGCTCTGTTTACAAGAACCTCATCTACGGTAGAAGTTAAATATCCCAGAGAGCGAAAAATGGATAAAGATGTTGTGGTACGTACGTACAATGGAATATCACTCAGCAATGAAATCTATGTCATCAGGCCCGTAGCGGCATAATGAGTGGATTCAGTTACGATGATTCTACGTGCAATAGGTCACACAGAAAAAGAAACATCATAAGTTATCACTAATACACGGAATGTAAACTTGGCTACACATGAACTGAATTACAAAACAAAACAGGGTCTCAAATTTAGAAAACCAACTTATGCTTGCTTTTTGGGAAAGGTGAGTTGGGGTGCTGCATAAAAACAGAGATTGAAGTTTGCACAGATACCGTTCCATAAGCCAAATATATAATAGACAAGACCTACTCCTTGCTCAACGAAATGGACTCAACACCCCATATTCAACGCCTTGGAATATACCTGGCTAGCAAGAATATTAAAACCCATGGATTTATATGTCTCCGTAAGAGAATCAAGCGTGTGTTCAGTGGCCTAAACGCAGCAGTGAAAATCCGATAAATCCCATTATCAAAATAAATTTCAAAAACAAATCACAATGACAGTGAAATAGAGAGCAATTGTTAAATAATTCACTCAGGGCTTCTGATGCAACCTGGATTTACCACAACTACACCCAGAGCTGGGGAGACATAAGGCCAGACACTTCGGCCTGAGAGCATTGGTGAGGTTCGGTGAGCAAATGCAGACCCTTTGAAATCATACTGCATGGTACCCATTCCATAGGTCCCAACTCTCCAGGTTTAAGGGATTCTTCCTTCCGCTAAATCATGTATGGGAAACCCAGAGTATGGTCCACCATGTGATTGGGAAACATTTTCAAATGCATTTCAGTATTCGTCCCTTTATACTCGGCTTCACCATTCCAGACGCTTAACTAACACTGTCCCCACTTGGAGAGCCAGTGCCTTTAACCTCCTGTTTGGCACAGTTTGCAATTTCTGCGCAAGATGAACAGGAATAGGGAAAACCAATGAGAGACTAACTGTAGGTGTCTGCACTGGCAAATGGAACGCTCATTTCCCACCAGGAAGAGGAATTAACCAAAGGCTCAGCATGCCCTGCCGGAACCAGATTAGGGCCTGAAGCAATACTGTGGGTGTGCAGGCAGCTCACAAGATAGCGAGTTGAAGAAAGGAGCTCAGGGGCACTGTAATTCACAAACCTGAAGAGTTATGAATGACAACTATCGTCCAAAAATATATTGAAAAAAGGCTGCAAAGAGGACTTGAAAGCGGGGCAGAATTCCAGGAAAACGATTTCAGGAGGTAGACGGAAAGTGCACTGAAAGCATAGGAGAAGAGGCAGAACCTCGACAATGATGCACTTGTTCAAAAAGTGCATATGCGTTTTTTCCAAGGCCCTCCTTAAAGAGGGTAGGGGGCTCCCAGTATGCTTCAGTGGCCAACAGAGGGTCCACATCGCCAAGGTGACGTGAGCCAGCTAGGCAGGAGTGACCTCACATCAGAGGGCCCACATCACAGAAGGGTAAGGGACCCAGCCATTATCAGACTCTCAACAGAGGGCCCACATCAGCAATGGGCTGGGAACCAGGCAGGAGTGTCTTCACACCCGTGGGGCCACATCATCGCAAGATGAGGTACCCAGCACATGTGGCCTCAAACCAGAGGACCCACATCTCCATGGGTCTCAGAGCGAGGCAGGCAGGATGAACCTCAAAACACGTGGCCCATTGTATAAAAAAGGTGAGGAATCCAGCAGTTGGAACATCCCAGCAGGCGGCCCAGAGCACCGAGGCTATGGGATCCAGGCGATGATGAACTCACAACAGAGGGCCCTCATCATGAAACTGTGAGCAACCTAGCCATTGTGACCTCAGAGCACAAGGCCCACATCCCCATGGGGAAGCGAACCAAGCAGGAGTGTCATCGTACCAGTGGGCACACATCAGAAAATGTGGGGAGCCCAGCAGTTAGGGCCTGACGCCAGAGGGCCCTCATCACCGAGGAGAAGAGGCTCCCAGCAGGCTCCAACTGCTACAAGAGGGCCAACGTCGCCAATGCGGGGTGTGCCAGCCAGGCAGGAGTGACCTCAGAGCAGAGGGCCAACCTCAAAAAAGTGTGAGGAACCCAAAGAGGATTAGACTCTCACCAGAGGGCCCACATCACCAAGAGGATCAGAACCAGGCAGGACTGTCTGCACACCAGCGTGACCACATCATAGAAAGGTGAGGAACCCAGCACATGTGGCCAAAACCAGAAGACCCACATCTCCAAGGGGCTCGGAGTGAGGCATGCAGGAGTAACCTCACAACACAGGACCCATAGAATAAAAAAGCTGAGGAATCCTGCAGTGGGAACCTCCCAGCAGGCGGCCCAGAGCACCGAGTCTATGCGATCCAGGCTGCAGTGAACTCACAGCAGAGGGCCCATATCATGAAACTGTGAGCAACCCAGCCATTGGGACCTCACAGCAGAAGGCCCACATCCCCATGGGGTTGGGAACATGGCAAGAGTGTCCTCGCACCACTTAGCACGTATCAGAAAAAGTGGGTACCCAGAAGTTACGGCCTGACGCTAGAGAGCCCTCATCACCGAGGGGAGGTGGCTCCCAGCAGGCTCCAACTGCCACAAGAGGGCCGATGTCACCAAGGCGGGGTGTGCCAGCCAGTCAGTAGTGACCTCACAGCAGAGGGCCCACCTCACAGAAGGGTGAGGAACCCAGCCAGGATCAGACTCTCACCAGAGGGCCCACATCAACAAGGGGATAGAAACCAGGCAGGAGTGTCCTCACACCAGTGGGGCCACATCATCGAAAGGTGAGGGACCCAGCACACGTGGCCTCAAACCAGAGGACACACATCACCAAGGGGCTGGGAGTGAGTCAGGCAGGAGGAGTCTCCAAACAGAGGGCCATAGAAGAAAAAGGTGAGGAATCCTGCAGTTGGAACCTCCCCGCAGGTGGCCAGGAGCAGCGAGGCTATGGGATCCAGGCCGGAGTGAACTCACACCAGAGGGCCCTCATCATGAAACTGAGCCACCCACCGTTGGGACCTCAGAGCAGAAGGCCCATATTCCCATGGGGTTGGAAACCTGGCAGGAGTGTACTCACACCACAGGGCGCACATCAGAAAATTTTGGGAGCCCAGGAGTTAGAGCCTGACGTCAGAGGGCCCTCATTACTGAGGGGAGGAGACTCCCAGCAGGCACCAACTCCCAACTGAGGGCCCACGTCGCCAAGGTGACGTGTGCCAGTCAGGCAGGAGTGACCTCACAGCAGAGGGCCTACCTCACAGAAGGGTGAGGAAACCAGCCAGGATAAGACTCTCACCAGAGAGCCCACATCACCAAGGGGACCGGAACAAGGCAGGAGTGTCCTCACACCAGTGTGGCCACATTATAGAAAGGTGAGGAACCCAGCACATGTGGCCTAAACCAGAGGACCCACATTTCCAAGGTGCTCCGAGTGAGGCAGGCAGGAGTAGCCTAAAAACACAGGGCCCACAGAATAAAAAATGTGAGGAATCCAGCAGTTGGAACCCCCCAGCAGGTGGCCCAGAGTACGGAGTCTATGGGATCCAGGCCACAGTGAACTCACAGCAGAGGGCTCACATCATGACACTGTGAGCAACCCAGCTGGTGGGACCTCAGAGCAGAAGGCCCACATCCCCATGGGGATGGGAACGTGGCAGGAGTGTACTCGCACGACAGGGCACATATCAGAAAATTTTGGGAGCCCATGAGTTAGGGCCTGACGCCAGAGGGCCCTCATTACCGAGGGGAGGAGACTCCCAGCAGGCACCAACTCCCAACTGAGGTCGCACATCGCCAAGGTGATGTGTGCCAGCCAGGCAGGAGTGACCTCACAGCAGAGGGCCCACCTCCCAGAAGGGTGAGGAATCCAGCCAGGATCAGACTCTCACCAGAGGGCCCCCATCAACAAGGGGATGGGAACCAGGCAGGAGTGTCCTCACACCAGTGGGGCCACATCAATAAAGGTGAGGAAACCGGCACATGTGGCCTCAAACCAGAGGACCTACATCACAAAAGGGCTGGGAGTGAGTCAGGAAGGAGGAGCATGAAAACACAGGACCCAAAGAATAAAAATGGTAAGGAATCCAGCAGTAGGAACCTCCCAGCAGGCGGCTCAGAGCACAGAGTCTATGGGATCTAGGCCTGAGTGAACTAACACCAGAGAGCCAACATTCTGAAACTGTGAACAACACAGGTGTTGGGACCATAGAGCAGAAGGCACATGGGGATGGGAACCTGGCAGGAGTGCCCTCACACCACTTAGCACGTATCAGAAAATGTGGGTAACCAGCAGTTAGGGCCTGATGCCAGAGGGCCTCATCACTGAGGGGAGGAGGCTCCCAGCGGGCTCCAACTGCCACCAGAGGGCCGACGTCGCCAAGGCGGGGTGTGTCAGCCAGGCAGGAGTGACCTCAGAGAAGAGGGCCCACCTCACAGAAGTGTGAGGAGCCCAACCAGGATCAGACTCTCACTGGAGGGCTCACATCACCAAGGGGATGGGAACCAGGCAGGAGTGTCCGCACACCAGTGGGGCCACATCTGCGAAAGGTGAGGAACCCAGCACATGTGGCCTCAAACCAGAGGACACACATCATCAAGGGGCTGGGAGTGAGGCAGGTGTCTGAAGGGGCACATTTAACTCTAATTTCCCACCAGGAAGAGGAATTAACCAAAGGCTCAGAGTGCCGTGCGGGACCCTGATTACGGCCTGAAGCAAACCTGCGGTTCTGTGGCCAGCTTTCAAGGAAACGAGTTAAGAAAGGAAATCACAGGCACTGTAATTCACAAACCTGCAGAATTATAAATGACAGCTATTGGCAAAAATATATTGAAGTAAGTCTGCACAGAGGACTTGAAAACGAGGCAGAATTGCAGGAATCATATTTCAGGAGGTAGATTGGAATTGCATTTAAAGCATGTGAAAAGCGGCAGATCTTTGACAGTGATGCACTTGGACAAAAAGTGCGTATACATTTTTTCCTGAATATATTCAGGAAAAAACGCATATGCCCTTTGTGGCCAACCAAGAATTCGAGCAATGGAAATCCGCACTACAATGAACTCTCATTTCCCATTCGTCAAAAGAGCCATCTGAAAAAAGTGTAAAACCCAGAAACACAGGACAGGCCATGGAGAACAGGGAGCCTTGTTATGCTGATGGATGGGATGTAAATTGCCAACAGACACTCTGGTGATGTTTATGGTGTATGCTGAAACATCTAAAAAACAAAGCTACAGAGCCTAGGGCACTTCCACTTTTGGCCCTAAGCTTAGGAAAATTAAAATCAACAAGACACAGCCAACACAATATCCAGGGCTGCTGTGTTTACAAGAACCTCGAGTCCAGTACAAACTAAATATCCCAGAAAGAAAAAAATGGATAAAGGAGTTGTCCTACTTACGTACAACGGAATATCACTCAGCAATGAAATCAATGTCATCAGGCCTGTAGCAGCAAATTGAGTGGATTTAAGTATGATGATTCTAAGAGAAATATGTCACACAGAGAAACATAATTATCATAAGATATCACAAATAGAGGAAGTGTAAACTTGGCTACACATAAACTGAATTACAAAACCGAACAGAGTTTCACATTTAGATAAAAACTTATGCTTGCTTAAGGGGAAAGTTGAGTTGGGGTGCTGTATAAAACCAGAGATTGAAATGAGCACACATACCGTTCCATAAGCCAAATATGTAATAGACAAGACCTACTCTTTGCTCAACGAAATAGACTAATCCATGGTGTATCACCTCACACCTGTTAGAATGGGCATCATCAGAAAATCTACAAACAACAAATGCTGGAAAGGGTGCGGAGATAAGGAAACCTCTTCCACTATTGTTGGGAATGTAAATTGATGCTGTCACTGTGGAGAACATTATGGAGTTTCTTATAAAACTAAGAATAGAATTACCATATAATACAGCAATCCCACTACTGGGCATATACCCAGACAAAACCATAAAACGAAAAGAGACATTCACCGCAATGTTCATTGCATCACTATTTACAATATCCAGGTAATGGAAGCAACCTAAATGCCCACAGACAGACGAATGCATAAAGATGAGGTACATATATAAAATGGAATATTACTAAGCCATAAAAAGGAATGAAATTGGGTCATTTGTAGAGACGTTGATGGATCTAGAGACTGTCATACAGAGTGAAGTAAGTCAGAAAGAGAAAAACAAATCCTGTATATAAATGCATATATGTAGAACCTAGAAAAGTTGTACAGATGAACCGTTTTGCAAGGCAGAAATAGAGCAACAGATGTAGACAACAAACGTATGGACACCAAGGGGGGAAAGCTGTTAGGGGGGTGGTGGTGGGAGGAGTTGAGAGATTGGGATTGGCATGTATACATTTCTATGTATAAAATAGGTAACCAAAAAGAACCTGCTGTATAAAAAAATAAAATAAAATTCAAAATTACAAAAAGTAAAACAGAAAAAATATTCTTCCCTTCACATACATGTATTTATATGAATAAATTATTTCCATGCTTATATCTGTAATTACAAAAAAGAGGAATAAAATCTACCTTGAACCAAAAACGAAAAAAAGAAAAAAAAACAGAACCCACCAGTTACACAGAGGAAAACCGTATCAGGGCCCTTGCTCCAGTTGTAAACAATTCTGAAGTGGGTCAGTGGTGGGGAATCATCTCCCATTCAGCCAGCAGGCCCCACGCAACAAGCGTCCTCATTGCAAAGCTGGGGGCCCGTGCCGAGGCATCTGTGAGTAAACGTGGGCCGAGCCCCAGACCAGCTGCTGCTGAAATGTTCCCACCCTTCCCAGGTAAAACACCTGAATATGTACAAGGACTTGAAAGCCTAGAGGAAGGGCCATGGAGCCACATGAGCGACAGCATGCCAGCCGACTTGGTGCCTGCAGGCCAGACAGGATGGTCCTGGCCCTGGGTGCTCTTCTGGAAGCTTTCCATTTCCCTGCCTGAGATACCCCTCCTGTCCTGGCCCCCAATGCTTTCTTCCTTACTCACCTCTGCCCAGGGAGAAATTCCAGCGGCAGGTATGGGTGACACATCCTCTTCTTTAGCAGGTGGCATCTTGGCAACTGCTGCAGAAAGTCCAGCAGAGCCCCACTCACACTGGGCCACCCACAAAGCCGTGGCCTCTCACTCCCTCCCACCAGCCCAGCCCCGAGACTGCTGACTGGGCAGAGAAAATGGCATCAGGCACAGCTGCAGGGGCTCTTGCTGCCTGGAGTGGTGTTTATATTGATCTCAACCCAGGCACACCTGAGGAGGACTGGCCGGCATGGTCAGGCTTCCCAGGCCAGCCAATAATCACCCCTCAGGGGCTCACAGTTGCAGAAAATGGAACTTTCTGAATCGGCCAGGTCCAAGGAACAGGTGTGGGCTCCTGAGAGTCAGGATAGACAAGGGGCTGCAGCTCTGGCTTGTTTTCTAATTATATTATCTGGCCCATGAGTGGGAGACAACTTCAAGAAAACCCTCTCCTAATGAGAGGAACCCAGGAGTCAGGGAGAGGAGGGGTGGGTGGTGGGTAGAGACAGAGGCCTGGTGCCCCGGGTGCAGTGGAAGTCTCTGGAAGACCAGGTGGAGGGAGGCCACACAGAGTGATGCCCAGGGTCACAGACCTGTCGGAGCTGCTGTTTGTTAGTTCAAGTCCTGCTCTGAGGTGCTCTGTGTCAGATCTGAGTGACAGGTGAGCTGGGAGTGCTCTGCAATGAGGGCGATGTGCACGGTTCCTGTGTGCCCAGCCCTGCCACCGTAACTGCAAGGGTAGCTCTGTATCCTGAGAGGGGCCTGACCATGAGAGCCCCGTGTTCTGGGGTGGGGGTAGGGTACCTGCGCAGGTGATCTAAATATCCTGGGATTGGCCTGATCTCGAGAGCCCCATGGGCTGCTGGAGCCCTGGTAAAGGATGTCAGGACAGTCAGTGAAGCCACCGAGGATATACCTCCAGTAGTTCCTAAATCCTACACCCTGCTGGTCATTCTACCAACCACCAGGACATGGTATTCTGTATTAGTCTTCAATGATGCCTTCTTTTGTATTCCATTAGTGTCAGAGTCACAAGAAATTTTGGCTTGTGAGTGGCAGGACTCAACATACAACTAAAACAATACTTCTGGGCCGTCTTGCCCCAAGGGTTCAAAAATTCCCACACCATCTTTGGGGAAAGCTCAGCTAAAGACCTAAAAGTTCTACCACTGGAAAAGGAAACACTCCTTCAATATGCAGACGACATTCTGATCACCAGCCCTACTAAGGGGACCTCTGAACTACCAAGCCAATAAAGGATACAAGTTGTCCAAGAAAAAGCTCAAATATCACAGACTACGGCGACCTGCCTGGGCTTCATTCTCACAGAAGGTCGGAGAAGCCCATCCCAGGAAAGGGAAGAAACAATTTACAGCCTTACCCATATCTAAAACTAGAAGACAGCTTAGGGGTTCCTGGGGAGGCCAGGGTTTGCTGCTTCTGGATCCCTAACTACAGTCTACTAGCTGGGTCTCTATATGAAACACTGAAAGGAAAAGATGATGATCCTTTTGAATAGAATCCAGAAGTGGCCTTTCAAGAATGGAAAGAGCAGTCAATTCAGACCCTTGCCCTGGAACTCCCTAATTTAGCTAAACCCTTTGATCTTTACATTCCTGGTGAAAAGTGAATCGCCATTGGAGGATTAGTGCAAAAACTGGGACCACTTGAAATGGAACAATGCAAAAATGCCATCCAGGTAGGATAAACTACAGTCACCAAGGGGCTTGGCCCACTGCCACATCTGTCCAAGATACTGGCAGTATCTAAAAACCTGGAAATCAGCAGCCCAAAAGGCCACCTCCCTCCTAAGGGAAAAGGGTCCCACGTGGTGATCCTAACCCCCAACCATGCCCTGAAGTTGCAGGGTTTGCTCCGTGGGCACACTGACCTCGAGTGAGGAGGCCCTCCAACTCCAACCTCCAGAGAGATAACCGGGGGCAACGGGGCACCATGACGACTCATATGACCATCACTTGACCTGGAGTTTCTCTCATAAAACAACAAGAGTGTGTCCCAAAAGAGTAGACTACTGTTTGCAGGACTTACTGCCTCCAGATCGGACCTAATAATCTTGGTGGGGGAACCGTATATCATGCTGTCACCATAGAAAAGCCTACAGACACTGTGATAATGGTGGCCAATAAGACCGGCTGGACTCCTGTTTACTTCAAAAGGCTGTTGACTCAGTGGCCATCATGGTCCTTCATCACCACTGACCCTGGACTGTCTGGGAGTTGAGCGGACAGGGTCCTGACACCTGGTGCTGTTTTTACGTTAATTCAGGGGCCTAATTGAAGAAAGCGCAGACTACTGGTCAGAGCATCTACGCTGGCAGAAACGGTCAGCCTAAGGTGGCCGAACAAATGAGGGGCGGGGTGAAACTGGACCTCACAGCGTCACTGCACATCTCCTTCCTGGACCCTTAAAGGTCATTAGAATCTATAAAACTTCCAATATTGGTGCTCAGGCGGACGAGCAGGGAGGCAGGAGGCCTGGGGACAATCAACGTCACCTGGAGGCTGCTGGGGAGAAGTTCTGACCCTCGCCCACGGGTATGAGGGCTCCTAACTCAGCACTCAGCAGTTACAGAAGAAGGGTCTGCACCCTCAGCACTCCAAGAATGAGGAAGGGGACAAAAGGCAGAAGAGGGGTTTGTCCGAGGCAAAGCCCCTTAAAAATCCCTGGGATAGAAAAATAGAATCTGGGCAATAAAATAAAGTCTAACCTTTTTTATCCTTTGTGCTTTGTCTAATTACACGTGCTCCTAGGGTCCCGCATACAGAGGTTCCACACCCGGCACTTCAGACCTGATTTCCTAGTGCAGAATGGCTGGGTCGACAACTCAGCTCCTGGGGCACAGTGCACACTCCGTGATATAGAGCCTGAGCTGCAGCCAGCCGGGCCCTCAAGAGCTCCGCCCCCTCCCTCTGACTGACTCTGACAGGATCTCTACACAGCAGCCCAGCCCACAGCCCACCGGGTAGCACATGCTCTCACCTCTCCATTCTCTGATCAAAATATAAAGTTTCCTTTGCTTCTGAACCAAACTCAGTCTCAATCTGTTGGCTCCAATGACCCTGGGCAGGGGGACACTTGTTGGGGTCCACTCTGGAGGATCAGTAACAGAAATTCAGAACATTGTAACTTCAATGAACAGATGTGTGAGCCAAACTGTAATTAACATAGAACAGTGTATAAGGCTCGGGTAAAATAAGATGTTTCTAACACTTCCATTTGGTATTTCCATCACTTTATTATAAGCAAGTTCAGTGAAAAGGTTTGTCTTATTTGTCAGGTCAATATTAGAGAAACGAAGTGATTTCTTTCCAAGGATGTACATCTAATAATCTTGGTTAAAGCTTCAATCTTGTTTTAAATGCTTTTCCATTGACAATGATACCTCTCTTTCAGCTCCCCCATTTCTGAGAAGTATAAAGTCTTATAATTTATTATTACCAAAGGGGAAAGGTGAGAGGAGGGATAAATTAACAGTTTGGGATTAACACATACACACTGCTATGTATAAAATCGATCATCAACAAGGAACTGCTGTATAGCACAGGGAACTACACTCAATATTTTGCAATAACCTATAAGGGGAAATAATCTGAAAAAGAATAGATATTTTTATTGACATCATCTATTAATGACAGTTAAAATGGAACCTAAGGGAAGCCGGTGGTGAGTGCTTCTGACCCTGAAGACTTCAATCATCTAAAGTTTGGACTCTGCCTACTTCCTAAGGCCCTTAATGAACATATGTGTAGCCGTAGCTTAAAACATTCCCCACTTTGGGTTGCGGAGAGACACTGATTTTGAAAAAGCCCTGGTGTTCTCCTCACATGAATGGGACCCTTCCTACAGCTAAAGCATGCCTGTCACACCCAGAGGATGGTATACTGTCTGATCGGGAAGAGTTTGGAAAAGGCATCTCATCTCCTCTTCTCCTGGTGCTCGGGTTCACCCCTCCAGCGTCTTTACGAACAGTCTCCCCACTTGGAGATGTCAGCACTGTCAACATCCTGTTGCATACAGTTTGGAATTTGTCCAGAGGATGAAGCAGAAGGAGGAGGAACAATGAGAGACAAGTCCTAGGTGTTCGGACAGGCACATGTCACTCTAATTTCCAATCAGGAAGACGAATTGACCAAAGGCTAGGGTTGCCCATGGAAACAGAATAGGGCTTGAGGAAATCCCGCTGCTTTGTGGCCAGTTCCCATAAACACAAGTTGAAAAATGGAGCTCAGTGGCACTAAAATTCACGAAACTGCAGAGTTGAAAATATCTATCACTGAAAAATGTCTTGAGGAAAGTCAGAGAAAAGGACTTGTAAGCAACAGAGAATGGCAGGAAAGGGATTGGAAGAGGTAGAAAGGACTCGCCATTAAGCACAAGAAAAGGGGCTGAACATTGCCAACATTGCAGTTGGCCAAAAATGGTGTATGCGTCATTTTCTGTATATATTCAAGAAAAGGGCATACACTTTTTTAGCCAACCAAACAGGTGGGCACTGGAAATCAATACTACAAAACATATCACTTTGCATCAGTCAGAAGAGCCGTCCTCATAAAGTGTAAACACCAGAAATGCAGGACAGGGCAAGGAGAAAAGGGAGCCCTGTGAGGCTTATACTGGAAATGTATATTGCCAACGGTCACTCTGGAGAAGTGTACTGTGTTTACTAAAGCATCTAAAAAATGAGCTACAGAGCACAGAGCACTTGCACTCATGGACGTATATCATGGGAAAAACAAAAATCGAGAGGACACAGGCACCCCAATGTATACCGCCTCACTGTTTAAAAGATCCTCGACTAGGATATAACTTAAATGTCTCTGGAGGGAAAAAATGGATACAGATGTGGTGCTTATGTAGAGTGGAATATGACTCAGCCTGGAAATCAATGCAATACGGCCACTTGAAACAACTCCAGAGGAGTTACGTATGATCATTCAAAGTCACAGAATTCAAAAAGAAAAAGACATACTATATCACTAATACATGGAATGTAAATTTGGCTACACATGAACTGAATTACGAAACAGAACAGGGTCTCAAATATAGAAAACCAACTTATTCTTGCTTAAGGATAAAGGTGAGTTGGGGTGCTGCATAAAACCAGAGATTGAAATTAGCACAGATACTGGTCCATAAGCCAAATATGTAATAGTCAAGACCTACTGCTTGCTCAACAAAATGGACTCAACACCCCATATTCAACGCCTAGGAATATACCTGACTAGTAAGAATCTTCAAACCCATGGGTTTATATGTCTCCGTAAGAAAATCAAGCGTGTCTACAGAGGCATGAACACAGCAGTGAAAATACGATAAATCCCATTATCAAAATAAATTACAGAAACAAAAAACACAATGACAGTGAAATAGAGAGCAATTCTTAAATAATTCATTCAGGGCCTGTGATGCAAACTGGATTTACCACATCTACACCCAGAGCTGAGTGAGACATAAGGCTGGACACCAGGCTGATAGCATTGGTGAGGTTTCGTGAGCAAATGCAGACCCCTTGAAGTACCCATTCCAAGGGTCCCAACTCTCCAGGTTTAAGGGATTCTTCCTTCAGCTAAAACATGCCTGGGAAACCCACAGTATGGTGCACCGTGTGACCGAGAAACGTTTTCCAATGCATCTCAGGTTTCGTCCCCTTTTACACGGGTTCACCATTCCAGATGCTTTACTAACACTCTCCCCACTTGGAGAGTCAGTGCCTTTAAACTCCTGTTTGGCACAGTTTGCAATTTCTGCGCAAGATGAACAGGAATGGGGAGAACCAATGAGAGACTAGCTGTAGGTGTCTGCACGGGCAAATTTAACGGTCATTTCCAACCAGGAAGAGGAATTAACCAAAGGCTCAGCATGCCCTGCCCGAACAAGATTAGGGCCTGAAGCAATCTTGCGGGTTTGCGACCAGCTCACAAGATAGCGAGTTGAAGAAAGGAGCTCAGGGACACTGTAATTCACAAACCTGCAGAGTTACAAATGACAGCTATCGTCCAAAAATATATTGAAGTAAGTCTTGGAACAGGACTTGAAAGCGGGGCAGAATTGCAGGAAAACGATTTCAGGGGGTAGACTGGAATTGCATTTAAAGCATAGGAAAAGAGGCAGAACCTTGACAACGATGCACTTGGCCAAAATGGGCGTATGCGTTTCTCCTGAATATATTCAGGAAAAAATGCATATGCACTTTTTGGCCAACCTAGCATGCACGTTAAAGAAATCTGCACTACAATGAAGTCTCACTGCCCCCCAGTCAAAAGGGCCATCTGAAAAAAGTGTAAAATCCTAAAAGTCAGCACAGGCCATGGAGAACATGAAGCCTTGTTATGCTGATGGGCGGGATGTAAATTGCCAACAGCCACTCTGGAGAAGTGTATGGTGTTTCCTGAAACACCTAAAAAACAAAGTAACGGTGCAAACGGCACTACCACTTATGATCCTATACCTTAGGGAAATTAAAATCAAAAACACACAGCCACCCCAAAGTTTTGGACGGCACTGTTTACAAGAACCTCGTCTACGGTACAAGTTAAATATCCCAGAATGCAAAAATGGATAAAGAAGTTGTGGTACGTACGTACAATGTAATATCACTCAGCAATGAAATCTATGTCATCAGGCCCATAGCGGCATAATGAGTGGATTCAGGTAGGAGGATTCTAAGTGAAATAAGTCACACAGAAAAAGAAACATCATAAGGTATCACTAATACACGGAATGTAAACTTGGCTACACATGAACTGAATTACAAAACAGAACAGGGTCTCAAATTTAGAAAACCAACTTATGCTTGCTTATGGGGAAAGGTGAGTTGGGGTGCTGCATTAAACCAGAGATTGAAATTAACACAGATACCGTTCCATAGGCCAAATATATAATAGAGAAGACCTACTCCTTGCTCAACGAAATGGACTCAACACCCCATATTCAACGCCTGGGAATATACCTGACAAGTAAGAATCTTAAAACCCATGGATTTATATGTCTCCATAAGGAAATCAAGCGTGTGTACAGCGGCCTAAACGCAGCAGTGAAAATCCGATAAATCCCATTATCAAAATAAATTTCAAAAACAAAACACAATGACCGTGAAATAGAGAGCAATTCTTACATAATTCATTCAGGGCTTGTGATGCAACCTTGATTTCCACATCTACACCCAGAGCTGGGTGAGAAATAAGGCTGGACACTTCGGGCTGATAGCATTGGTGAGATTCGGTGAGCAAACGCAGGCCCTTTGGAGTCATACTGCATGGTACCCATTCCATGTGTCCCAACTCTCCAGGTTTAAGGGATTCTTCCTTCAGCTAAAACATGCATGGGAAACCCAGAGTATGGTCCACCGTGTGATTGGGAAACGTTTTCAAAAGCATCTTAGATTTCGTACCCTGGTACTTGGGGTCACCGTTCCTGACGCCTTACTAACACTCTCCCCACTTGGAGAGTCAGTGCCTTTAACCTCCTGTTTGGCACAGTTTGCAATTTCTGTGCAAGATCATCAGGAATAAGGAGAACCAATGAGAGACTAGCTGTAGGTGTGTGCACGGGCAAATGGAACGCTCATTTCCCACCAGGAAGAGGAATTAACCAAAGGCTCAGCGTGCCTGCTGGAAAAAGATTAGGGCCTGAAGCAATCCTGCGGTTTTGCGGCCAGCTCACAAGAAAGCGAGTTGAAGAAAGGAGCTCAGGGGCACTGTAATTCACAAACCTGCAGAGTTATGAATGAGAGCTATCGTCCAAAAATATATTGAAGTTAGTCTTCGAAGAGGACTTGAAAAAGGGGCAGAATTTCAGGAAAACGATTTCAGGGGGTAGACTGGAATTGCACTTAAAGCATAGGAAAAGAGGCAGAATGTCGACAATGATGCACTTGGCCAAAAAGGTCGTATGCGTTCTTTTCCTGAATATATTCAGGAAAAAACGCATACGCACTTTTTGGCCAACCAAGCAAGCGTGTAAAGGAAATCTGCACTACAATGAAGTCGCACGGCCCCCCGGTGAAAAGGGCCATCTGAAAAAGGTGTAAAATCCAGAAAGGCAGGACAGGGCATGGAGAACAGGGAGCCTTGTTATGCTGATGGGCGGGATGTAAATTGCCAACAGCCACTCTGGATAAGTGTATGCTGTTTCCTGAAACACGTAGGAAACAAAGAAACACAGCCTATGGCACTTCCACTTATGGTCGTATAGCTTAGGGAAATTAAAATCAAACACACACAGCCACCCCAAATTTTGGGACGGCTCTGTTTACAAGAACCTCGTCTACGATGCAAGTTAAATATCCGAGAAAGCAAAAAATGAATAAAGAAGTTGTTGTACGTACGTACAATGGAATATCACTCAGCAATGAAATCTACGTCATCAGGCCCGTAGCGGAATAATGAGTGGATTCAGGTACGATGATTCTACGAGAAATAAGTCACACAGAAAAACAAACATCATAAGATATCACTAATACACGGAATGTAAACTTGGCTACACATGAACTGAATTACAAAACAGAACAGGGTCTCAAATTTAGAAAACCAACTTATGTTTGCTTATGGGGAAAGGTGTGTTGGGGTTCTGCATAAAACCAGAGATTGCAATTAGCACAGATACCGTTCCATAAGCCAAATATATAATAGAAAAGACTTACGCCTTGCTCAACGAAATGGACTCAACACCCCATATTCAACGCCTTGGAATATACCTGAGAAGTAAGAATCTTAAAACCCATGGATTTATATGTCTCCATAAGGAAATCAAGCGTGTGTACAGCGGCCTAAACGCAGCAGTGAAAATCCGATAAATCCCATTATCAAAATAAATTTCAAAAAAAAACACAATGACAGTGAAATAGAGAGCAATTCTTAAATAATTCATTCAGGGCTTGTGATGCAATCTGATTTACCACATCTACAACCAGACCTGGGTGAGACATAAGGCTGGACACTTCGGGCTCATAGCATTGGTGAGGTTCGGTGAGCAAATGCAGACCCTTTGAAGTCATACTGTATGGTACCCATTCCATGGGTCCCAACTCTCCAGGTTTAAGGGATTCTTCCTTCAACTAAACCATGCATGGCAAACCCAGAGTAAGGTACACCGTGTGATTGGGAAACGTTTTGAAATGCATCTCAGTTTTCGTCCCCTGGTACTCGGGTTCACCATTCCAGACGCTTTACTAACACTCTCCCCACTTGGAGAGTCAGTGCCTTTAACCTCCTCTTTGGCACAGTTTGCAATTTCTGCGCAAGATGAACAGGAATAGGGAGAACCAATGAGAGACTAGCTGTAAGTGTCTGCACGGGCAAATGGAACGCTCATTTCCCACCAGGAAGAGGAATTAACCAAAGGCTCAGCGTGCCCTGCCTGAAACAGATTAGGGCCTGAAGCAATCCTGCAGTTTTGCGGCCACCTCACAAGAAAACGAGTTGAAGAAAGGAGCTCAGGGGCACTGTAATTCACAAACCTGCAGAGTTATGAATGACAGCTATCGTCCAAAAATGTACTGAAGTAAGTCTTCGAAGAGGACTTGAAAGCGGGGCAGAATTGCAGGAAAACGATTTCAGGGTGTAGACAGGAAATCCACCTAAAGCTTAGGAAAATAGCAGAATGTCGAAAATGATGCACTTGGCCAAAAAGGGCGTATGCGTTTTTTCCTGAATATATTCAGGAATAAACGCATACGCACTTTTTGGCCAACCAAGCAAGCGTGTAAAGAAATCTGCACTACAATGAAGTCTCACTGCCCCACGGTCAAAAGGGCCATCTGAAAAAAGTGTAACATCCAGAAATGCAGCACAGGCAATGGAGAACAGGGAGCCTTGTTATGCTGATGGGTGGGATGTAAATTGCCAACAGCCACTCTGGAGAAGTGTATGGTGTTTCCTGAAACACCTAAAAAACAAAGCAACGGAGCCTACGGCACTTCCACTTATGGTCCTATAGCTTAAGGAAATTAAAATCAAAAACACACAGCCACCCCAAAGTTTCAGACGGCTCTGTTTACAAGAACCTCGTCAACGGTACAAGTTAAATATCCCAGAAAGCGAAAAATGGATAAAGAAGTTGTGGTACGTACGTACAATGGAATATCACTCAACAATGAAATCTATGTCATCTGTCCCGTCGTGGCGTAATGAGTGGATTCAGGTACGATGATTCTAAGTGAAATAAATCACACAGAAAATGAAATATCATAAGATGTCACTAATACACGGAATGTATTCTTGGCTACACATGAACTGAATTACAAAACAGAACAGGGTCTCAAATTTAGAAAACCAACTTATGTTTGCTTAAGGGGAAAGGTGAGTTGGGGTCCTGCATAAAACCAGAGATAGGAATTAGCACAGATACCATTCCATACGTCAAATATGTAATAGTCAAGACCTACCCCTTGCTCAACCAAATGGGCTAAACACCCTATATTCAACGCCTAGGAATACACCTGACTAGAAAGAATCTTCAAACACATGGATTTATTTGTCTCCATAAGAGAATCAAGCGTGTGTACAGCTGCATGAAGGCAGCAGAGATAATCCGATAAATCCCATTATCAAAATGAATTATAAAAAGAAAACACAATGACAGTGAAATAGAGAGCAATTCTTAAATAATTCATTCAGGGCTTGTGATGCAACCTGGATTTACCTAATCTACACCCAGAGCTGAGTGAGACATAAGGTGGGACACTTCGGGATGATAGCATTGGTGAGGTTCGATGAGCAAATGCAGACCATTTGAAGTCATACTGCATGGTACCCATTCCGTGGGTCCCAACTCTCCAGGTTTAAGCGATTCTTCCTTCAGCTAAAACATGCATGGGAAACCCACAGTATGGTGCACCGTGTGACCGGGAAACGTTTTCAAATGCATCTCAGTTTTCGTCCCCATTTAGTCGGGTTCACAATTCCAGACGCTTTACTAACACTCTCCCCACTTGGAGAGCCAGTGCCTTTAACCTGCTGTTTGGCCCAGTTTGCAATTTCTGCGCAAGATGAACAGGAATAGGGAAAACCAATGAGAGACCAGCTGTAGGTGTCTGAACGGGCAAATTTAATGCTCATTTCCCACCAGGAAGAGGAATTAACCAAAGGCTCAGCATGCCGTGCCGGAACCAGATTAGGGCCTGCAGCAATCCTGTGGGGTTGCGGCCAGCTCACAAGAAAGCGATTTGAAGAAAGGAGCTCAGGGGCACTGTAATTCACAAACCTGCAGAGTTATAAATGACAGCTATCGTCCAATAATATATTGAAGGAAGGCTGCGAAGAGGACTTGAAAGCGGGGCAGAATTGCAGGAAAACGATTTCAGGGTGTAGACTGGAATTGCATTTAAAGCATAGGAAAAGAGGCAGAACGTCGACAATGATGCACTTGGCCAAAAAGGGCGTATGCGTTTTTTCCGGAATATATTCAGGAAAAAACGCATACGCGCTTTCTGGCCAACCAAGTATGCATGTTAAAGAAATCTGCACTACAATGAAGTCTCACTGCCCCCCGGTCAAAAGGGCCATCTGAAAAAAGTGTAAAATCCAGAAAGGCAGTACAGGCCATGGAGAACAGGGAGCCTTGTTATGCTGATGGGTGGGATGTAAATTGCCCAGAGACACTCTGGAGAAGTGTATGGTGTTTCCTGAAACACCTAAAAAACAAAGCAAGAGAGCCTACGGCACTTCCACTTATGGTCCTATAGCTTAGGGAAATTAAAATCAAAAACACACAGCCACCCCAAAGTGTCAGACGGCTCTCTTCACAAGAACCTCGTCTACGGTACAAGTTAAATATCCCAGAAAGGGAAAAATGGATAAAGAAGTTGTGGTACGTACGTACAATGGAATATCACTCACCAATGAAATCTATATCATCAGGCCCGTCGTGGCATAATGAGTGGATTCAGGTACAATGATTCTAAGTGAAATAAGTCACAGAGAAAATGAAACATCATATCACTAATACACGGAATTTAATCTTGGCTACACATGAACTGAATTACAAAACAGAACAGGGTCTCAAATTTAGAAAACCAACTTATGTTTGCGTAAGGGGAAAGGTGAGTTGGGGTGCTGCATAAAACCAGAGTTAGAAATTAGCACAGATACCATTCCATATATCAAATACGTAATAGTCAAGACGTACCACTTGCTCAACGAAATGGGCTAAACACCCTATATTCAACGCCTAGGAATACACCTGACTAGTAAGAATCTTCAAACCCATGGATTTATATGTCTCCATAAGAGAATCAAGCGTGTGTACAGCTGCATGAAGGCAGCAGAGAAAATCCGATTAATCCTATTATCAAAATGAATTACAAAAACAAAACACAATGACAGTGAAATAGAGAGCAATTCTTAAATAATTCATTCAGGGCTTGTGATGCAACCTGGATTTACCTCATCAAAACCCAGAGCTGAGTGAGACATAAGGTTGGACACTTCGGGCTGATAGTATTGGTGAGGTTCGATGAGCAAATGCAGACCATTTGAAGTCATACTGCATGGTACCCATTCCATGGGTCCCAACTCTCCAGGTTTAAGCGATTCTTCCTTCAGCTAAAGCATGCATGGGAAACCCACAGTATGGTGCACCGTGTGACCGGGAAACGTTTTCAAATGCATCTCAGTTTTTGTCCCCTTTTACTCGGGTTCACAATTCCAGACCCTTTACTAACACTCTCCACACTTGGAGAGTCATTGCCTTTAACATCCTGTTTGGCACAGTTTGCAATTTTTGCGCAAGATGAACAGGAATAAGGAGAACCAATGAGAGAGTAGCTGTAGGTGTCTGCACGGGCAAATTTAACGCTCATTTCCAACCAGGAAGAGGAATTAACCAAAGGCTCAGCATGCCGTGCCGGAACCAGATTAGGGCCTGAAGCAATCCTGCGGGTTTGCGGCCAGCTCACAAGAAAGCGATTTGAAGAAAGGAGCTCAGGGGCACTGTAATTCTCAAACCTGCAGAGTTATAAATGACAGCTATCGTCCAAAAATATATTGAAGGAAGGCTGCGAAGAGGACTTGAAAGCGGGGCAGAATTGCAGGAAAACGATTTTAGGGGGTAGACTGGAATTGCATTTAAAGCATAGGAAAAGAGGCAGAACGTCGACAATGATGCACTTGGCCAAAAAGGGCGTATGCGTTTTTTCCTGAATATATTCAGGAAATAACGCATACGCACTTTTTGGCCAACCAAGCAAGCATGTTAAAGAAATCTGCACTACAATGAAGTCTCACTGCCCCCCGGTCAAAAGGGCCATCTGAAAAAAGTGTAAAATCCAGAAATGCAGCACAGGCCATGGAGAACAGGGAGCCTTGTTATGCTGATGGGTGGGATGTAAATTGCCAACAGCCACTCTGGAGAATTGTATGGTGTTTCCTGAAACACCTAAAAAACAAAGCAACGGAGCCTACGGCACTTCCACTTATGGTCCTATAGCTTAGGGAAATTAAAATCAAAAACACACAGCCACCCAAAAGTTTCAGACGGCTCTGTTTACAAGAACCTCCTCAACGGTACAAGTTAAATATCCCAGAAAGCGAAAAATGGATAAAGAAGTTGTGGTACGTACGTACAATGGAATATCACTCAACAATGAAATCTATGTCATCTGGCCCGTCGTGGCATAATGAGTGGATTCAGGTACGATGATTCTAAGTGAAATAAATCACACAGAAAATGAAACATCATAAGATGTCACTAATACACGGAATGTATTCTTGGCTACACATGAACTGAATTACAAAACAGAACAGAGTCTCAAATTAAGAAAACCAACTTATGTTTGCTTAAGGGGAAAGGTGAGTTGGGGTCCTGCATAAAACCAGAGATAGGAATTAGCACAGATACCATTCCATACGTCAAATATGTAATAGTCAAGACCTACCCCTTGCTCAACCAAATGGGCTAAACACCCTATATTCAACGCCTAGGAATACACCTGACTAGAAAGAATCTTCAAACACATGGATTTATTTGTCTCCATAAGAGAATCAAGCGTGTGTACAGCTGCATGAAGGCAGCAGAGACAATCGATAAATCCCATTATCAAAATGAATTATAAAAAGAAAACACAATGACAGTGAAATAGAGAGCAATTCTTAAATAATTCATTCAGGGCTTGTGATGCAACCTGGATTTACCTAATCTACACCCAGAGCTGAGTGAGACATAAGGTTGGACACTTCGGGATGATAGCATTGGTGAGGTTCGATGAGCAAATGCAGACCATTTGAAGTCATACTGCATGGTACCCATTCCGTGGGTCCCACTCTCCAGGTTTAAGCGATTCTTCCTTCAGCTAAAACATGCATGGGAAACCCACAGTATGGTGCACCGTGTGACCGGGAAACGTTTTCAAATGCATCTCAGTTTTCGTCCCCATTTAGTCGGGTTCACAATTCCAGACGCTTTACTAACACTCTCCCCACTTGGAGAGCCAGTGCCTTTAACCTGCTGTTTGGCCCAGTTTGCAATTTCTGCGCAAGATGAACAGGAATAGGGAGAACCAATGAGAGACTAGCTGTAGGTGTCTGCACGGGCAAATTTAATGCTCATTTCCCACCAGGAAGAGGAATTAACCAAAGGCTCAGCATGCCGTGCCGGAACCAGATTAGGGCCTGAAGCAATCCTGTGGGTTTGCGGCCAGCTCACAAGAAAGCGATTTGAAGAAAGGAGCTCAGGGGCACTGTAATTCACAAACCTGCAGAGTTATAAATGACAGCTATCGTCCAATAATATATTGAAGGAAGGCTGCGAAGAGGACTTGAAAGCGGGGCAGAATTGCAGGAAAACGATTTCAGGGTGTAGACTGGAATTGCATTTAAAGCATAGGAAAAGAGGCAGAACGTCGACAATGATGCACTTGGCCAAAAAGGGCGTATGCGTTTTTTCCGGAATATATTCAGGAAAAAACGCATACGCACTTTCTGGCCAACCAAGTAAGCATGTTAAAGAAATCTGCACTACAATGAAGTCTCACTGCCCCCCGGACAAAAGGGCCATCTGAAAAAAGTGTAAAATCCAGAAAGGCAGTACAGGCCATGGAGAACAGGGAGCCTTGTTATGCTGATGGGTGGGATGTAAATTGCCAAGAGCCACTCTGGAGAAGTGTATGGTGTTTCCTGGAACACCTAAAAAACAAAGCAAGAGAGCCTACGGCACGTCCACTTATGGTCCTATAGCTTAGGGAAATTAAAATCAAAAACACACAGCCACCCCAAAGTTTCAGACGGCTCTCTTCACAAGAACCTCGTCTACGGTACAAGTTAAATATCCCAGAAAGCAAAAAATGGATAAAGAAATTGTGGTACGTACGTACAATGGTATATCACTCACCAATGAAATCTATATCATCAGGCCCATCGTGGCATAATGAGTGGATTCAGGTACAATGATTCTAAGTGAAATAAGTCACAGAGAAAATGAAACATCATATCACTAATACACGGAATGTAATCTTGGCTACACATGAACTGAATTACAAAACAGAACAGGGTCTCAAATTTAGAAAACCAACTTATGTTTGCGTAAGGGGAAAGGTGAGTTGGGGTGCTGCATAAAACCACAGTTAGAAATTAGCACAGATACCATTCCATATATCAAATACGTAATAGTCAAGACGTACAACTTGCTCAAGGAAATGGGCTAAACACCCTATATTCAACGCCTAGGAATACACCTGACTAGTAAGAATCTTCAAACCCATGGATTTATATGTCTCCATAAGAGAATCAAGCGTCTGTACAGCTGCATGAAGGCAGCAGAGAAAATCCGATTAATCCTATTATCAAAATGAATTACAAAAACAAAACACAATGACAGTGAAATAGAGAGCAATTCTTAAATAATTCATTCAGGGCTTGTGATGCAACCTGGATTTACCTCATCAAAACCCAGAGCTGAGTGAGACATAAGGTTGGACACTTCGGGCTGATAGCATTGGTGAGGTTCGATGAGCAAATGCAGACCATTTGAAGTCATAATGCATGTTACCCATTCCATGGGTCCCAACACTACAGGTTTAAGCGATTCTTCCTTCAGCTAAAGCATGCATGGGAAACCCACAGTATGGTGCACCGTGTGACCGGGAAACGTTTTCAAATGCATCTCAGTGTTTGTCCCCTTTTACTCGGGTTCAAAATTCCAGACCCTTTACTAACACTCTCCCCACTTGGAGAGTCATTGCCTTTAACATCCTGTTTGGCACAGTTTGCAATTTTTGCGCAAGATGAACAGGAATAAGGAGAACCAATGAGAGACTAGCTGTAGGTGTCTGCACGGGCAAATTTAACGCTCATTTCCAACCAGGAAGAGGAATTAACCAAAGGCTCACCATGCCGTGCCGGAACCAGATTAGGGCCTGAAGCAATCCTGTGGGTTTGCGGCCAGCTCACAAGAAAGCGATTTGAAGAAAGGAGCTCAGGGGCACTGTAATTCACAAACCTGCAGAGTTATAAATGACAGCTATCGTCCAAAAATATATTGAAGGAAGGCTGCGAAGAGGACTTGAAAGCGGGGCAGAATTGCAGGAAAACGATTTCAGGGTGTAGACTGGAATTGCATTTAAAGCATAGGAAAAGAGGCAGAACGTCGACAATGATGCACTTGGCCAAAAAGGGCGTATGCGTTTTTTCCTGAATATATTCCGGAAATAACGCATACGCACTTTTTGGCCAACCAAGCAAGCATGTTAAAGAAATCTTCACTACAATGAAGTCTCACTGCCTCCCGGTCAAAAGGGCCATCTGAAAAAAGTGTAAAATCCAGAAATGCAGCACAGGCCATGGAGAACAGGGAGCCTTGTTATGCTGATGGGTGGGATGTAAATTGCCAACAGCCACTCTGGAGAAGTGTATGGTGTTTACTGAAACACCTAAAAAACAAAGCAACGGAGCCTACGGCACTTCCACTTATGGTCCTATAGCTTAGGGAAATTAAAATCAAAAACACACAGCCACCCCAAAGTTTCAGATGGCTCTGTTTGCAAGAAACTCGTCTACGGTACAAGTTAAATATCCCAGAAAGCAAAAAATGGATAAAGAAGTTGTGAAACGTACGTACAATGGAATATCACTCACCAATGAAATCTATGTCATTTGGCCCGTCGTGGCATAATGAGTGGATTCAGGTACGATGATTCTAAGTGAAATAAATCACACAGAAAATGAAACATCATAAGATGTCACTAATACACGGAATGTAATCTTGGCTACACATGAACTAAATTACAAAACAGAACAGGGTCTCAAATTTAGAAAACCAACTTATGTTTGCTTAAGGGGAAAGGTGAGTTGGGGTGCTGCATAAACCAGAGATAGAAATTAGCACAGATACCATTCCATACGTCAAATATGTAATAGTCAAGACCTACCCCTTGCTCAACGAAATGGGCTAAACACCCTATATTCAACGCCTAGGAATACACCTGACTAGTAAGAATTTTCAAACCCATGGATTTATATGTCTCCATAAGAGAATCAAGCGTGTGTACAGCTGCATGAAGGCAGCAGAGAAAATCCGATAAATCCTATTATCAAAATGAATTACAAAAACAAAACACAATGGCAGTGAAATAGAGAGCAATTCTTAAATAATTCATTCAGGGCTTGTGATGCAACCTGGATTTACCTCATCTAAACCCAGAGCTGAGTGAGACATAAGGTTGGACACTTCGGGCTGATAGCATTGGTGAGGTTCGATGAGCAAATGCAGACCATTTGAAGTCATACTGCATGGTACCCATTCCATGGGTCCCAACTCTCCAGGTTTAAGCGATTCTTCCTTCAGCTAAAACATGCATGGGAAACCCACATTATGGTGCACCGTGTGACCGGGAAACGTTTTCAAATGCATCTCAGTTTTTGCCCCTTTTACTCGGGTTCACAATTCCAGACCCTTTACTAACACTCTCCCCACTTGGAGAGTCAGTGCCTTTAACCTGCTGTTTGGCACAGTTTGCAAATTCTGCGCAAGATGAACAGGAATAGGGAGAACCAATGAGAGACTAGCTGTAGGTGTCTGCATGGGCAAATTTAACGCTCACTTCCCACCGGGAAGAGGAATTAACCACAGGCTAAGCATGCCATGCCGGAACCAGATTATGGCCTGAAGCAATCCTGCGGGTTTGCGGCCAGCTCACAAGAAAGCGATTTAAAGAAAGGAGCTCAGGGGCACTGTAATTCACAAACCTGCAGAGTTATAAATGACAGGTATCGTCCAAAACTATATTGAAGCAAGGCTGCGAAGAGGACTTGAAAGCGGGGCAGAATTGCAGGACAACGATTTCAGGGGGTAGACAGGAATTGCACTTAAAGCATAGGAAAAGAGGAAGAGGGTCAACAATGATGCACTTGGACAAAAAGGGCGTATGCGTTTTTTCCAGAATATGTTCAGGAAAAAACGCATACGCCCTTTTGGCAAACCAAGCAAGCATGTTAAAGAAATCTGCACTACAATGAAGTCTCACTGCCCCCCGGTCAAAAGGGCCATCTGAAAAAAGTGTAAAATCCAGAAAGGCAGTACAGGCCATGGAGAACAGGAACCCTTGTTATGCTGATGGGTGGGATGTAAATTGCCAAGAGCCACTCTGGAGAAGTGTATGGTGTTTCCTGAAACACCTAAAATACAAAGCAAGAGAGCCTACGGCACTTCCACTTATGGTCCTATAGCTTAGGGAAATTAAAATCAAAAACACACAGCCACCCCAAAGTTTCAGACAGCTCTCTTCACAAGAACCTCGTCTACGGTACAAGTTAAATATCCCAGAAAGGGAAAAATGGATAAAGAAATTGTGGTACGTACGTACAATGGAATATCACTCACCAATGAAATCTATATCATCAGGACCGTCATGGCATAATGAGTGGATTCAGGTACAATGATTCTAAGTGAAATAAGTCACACAGAAAATGAAACATCATATCACTAATACACGGAATGTAAACTTGGCTACACATGAACTGAATTACAAAACAGAACAGGGTCTCAAATTTAGAAAACCAACTTATGTTTGCTTAAGGGGAAAGGTGAGTTGGGGTGCTGCATAAAACCAGAGATAGAACTTAGCACAGATACCATTCCATACGTCAAATATGTAATAGTCAAGACCTACCCCTTGCTCAACGAAATGGGCTAAACACCCTATATTCAACGCCTAGGAATACACCTGACGAGTAAGAATCTTCAAACCCATGGATTTATATGTCTCCATAAGAGAATCAAGCGTGTGTACAGCTGCATGAAGGCAGCAGAGAAAATCCGATAAATCCTATTATCAAAATGAATTACAAAAACAAAACACAATGACAGTGAAATAGAGAGCAATTCTTAAATAATTCATTCAGGGCTTGTGATGCAACCTGGATTTACCTCATCTAAACCCAGAGCTGAGTGAGACATAAGGTTGGACACTTCGGGCTGATAGCATTGGTGAGGTTCGATGAGCAAATGCACACCATTTGAAGTCATACTGCATGGTACCCATTCCATGGGTCCCAACTCTCCAGGTTTAAGTGATTCTTCCTTCAGCTAAAGCATGCATGGGAAACCCACAGTATGGTGCACCGTGTGACCGGGAAACGTTTTCAAATGCATCTCAGTTTTTCTCCCATTTTACTGGGGTTCACAATTCCAGACCCTTTACTAACACTCTCCCCACTTGGAGAGTCAGTGCCTTTAACCTCCTTTTTGGGACAGTTTGCAATTTCTGCACAAGATGAACAGGAATAGGGAGAACCAATGAGAGACTAGCTGTAGGTGTCTGAATGGGCAAATTTAACGCTCATTTCCAACCAGGAATAGGAATTAACCAAAGGCTCAGCATGCCGTGCCGGAACCAGATTAGGGCCTGGATCAATCCTGAGGGTTTGCGACCAGCTCACAAGAAAGCGATTTGAAGAAAGGAGCTCAGGGGCACTGTAATTCACAAACCTGCAGAGTTATAAATGACAGCTATCGTCCAAAAATATATTGAAGGAAGGCTGCGAAGAGGACTTGAAAGCGGGGCAGAATTGCACGAAAACGATTTCAGGGGGTAGACGGGAATTGCTTTTAAAGCATAGGAAAAGAGGCAGAACGTCGACAATGATGCACTTGGCCAAAAAGGGCGTATGTGTTTTTTCCTGAATATATTCAGGAAAAAACGCATACGCCCTTTTTGGCCAACCAAGCAAGCATGTTAAAGAAATCTGCACTACAATGAAGTCTCACTGCCCCCCGGTCAAAAGGGCCATCTGAAAAAAGTGTAAATTCCAGAAATGCAGCACAGGCCATGGAGAACAGGGAGCCTTGTTATGCTGATGGGTGGGATGTAAAATGCCAACAGCCACTCTGGAGAAGTTTATGGTGTTTCCTGAAACTCCTAAAAAACAAAGCAACGGAGCCTACGGCACTTCCACTTATGGTCCTATAGCTTAGGGAAATTAAAATCAAAAACACACAGCCACCCCAAAGTTTCAGACGGCTCTGTTTAAAAGAACCTCGTCTACGGTACAAGTTAAATACCCCAGAAAGCGAAAAATGGATAAAGAAGTTGTGGTACGTACGTACAATGGAATATCACTCAACAATGAAATCTATGTCATCTGGCCCGTCGTGGCATAATGAGTGGATTCAGGTACGATGATTCTAAGGAAATAAATCACACAGAAAATGAAACATCATAAGATATCACTAATACACGGAATGCAATATTTACTACACATGAACTGAATTACAAAACAGAACAGGGTCTCAAATTTAGAAAACCAACTTATGTTTGCTTAAGGGGAAATGTGAGTTGGTGTGCTGCATAAAACCAGAGATAGAAATTAGCGCAGACACCATTCCATAAGTCAAATATGTAATAGTCAAGACCTACCACTTGCTCAACGAAATGGGCTAAACACCCTATATTCAACGCCTAGGAATACACCTGACTAGAAAGAATTTTCAAACCCATGGATTTATATGTCTCCATAAGAGAATCAAGCGTGTGTACAGCTGCATGAAGGCAGCAGAGAAAATCCGATACATCCCATTATCAAAATGAATTACAAAAACAAAACACAATGACAGTGAAATAGAGAACAATTCTTAAATAATTCATTCAGGGCTTGTGATGCAACCTGGATTTACCTCATCTGAACCCAGAGCTGAGTGAGACATAAGGTTGGACACTTCGGGCTGATAGCATTGGTGAGGTTCGATGAGCAAATGCAGACCATTTGAAGTCATACTGCATGGTACCCATTCCATGGGTCCCAACTCTCCAGGTTTAAGTGATTCTTCCTTCAGCTAAAGCATGAATGGGAAACCCACAGTATGGTGCACCGTGTGACCGGGAAACGTTTTCAAATGCATCTCAGTTTTTGTCCCCTTTTACTCGGGTTCACAGTTCCAGACACTTTACTAACACTCTCCCCCTTGGAGAGTCAGTGCATTTAACCTCCTGTTTGGCACAGTTTGCAATTTCTGCGCAAGATGAACAGGAATAGGGAGAACCAATGAGAGACTAGCTGTAGGTGTCTGCACGGGCAAATTTAACACTCATTTCCCACCAGGAAGAGGAATTAACCAAAGGCTCAGCATGCCGTGCCGGAACCAGATTAGGGCCTGAAGCAATCCTGCGGGTTTGCGGCCAGCTTCCAAGAAAGAGATTTGAAGAGAGGAGCTCAGGGGCACTGTAATTCACGAACCTGCAGAGTTATAAATGACAGCTCTCGTCCAAAAATATATTGAAGGAAGGCTGCGAAGAGGACTTGAAAGCGGGGCAGAATTGCAGGAAAACAATTTCATTGGGTAGACTGGAATTGCATTTAAAGCATAGGAAAAGAGGCAGAACGTCGACAATGATGCACTTGGCCAAAAAGGGTGTATGCGTTTTTTCCTGAATATATTCAGGAAAAAACGCTTACACACTTTTTGGCCAACCAAGCAAGCATGTTAAAGGAACCTGCACTACAATGAAGTCTCACTGCCCCCCGGTCAAAAGGGCCATCTCAAAAAAGTGTAAAATCCAGAAATGCAGCACAGGCCATGGAGAACAGGGAGCCTTGTTATGCTGATGGGTGGGATGTAAATTGCCAACAGCCACTCTGGAGAAGTGTATGGTGTTTCCTGAAACACCTAAAAAACAAAGCAACAGAGCCTACGGCACTTCCACTTATTGTCCTATAGCTTATGGAAATTAAAATCAAAAACACACAGCCACCCCAAAGTTTCAGACGGCTCTGTTTACAAGAAACTCGTCTACGGTACAAGTTAAATATCCCAGAAAGCGAAAAATGGATAAAGAAGTTGTGGTACGTTCGTACAATGGAATATCACTCACCAATGAAATCTATGTCATCTGGCCCGTCGTGGCATAATGAGTGGATTCAGGTACGATGATTCTAAGTGAAATAAGTCACACAGAAAATGAAACATCATAAGATGTCACTAATACACGGAATGTAATCTTGGCTACACATGAACTGAATTACAAAACAGAACAGGATCTCAAATTTAGAAAACCAACTTATGTTTGCTTAAGGGGAAAGGTGAGTTGCGGTGCTGCATAAAACCAGAGATAGAAATTAGCACAGATACCATTCCACACGTCAAATATGTAATAGTCAAGACCTACCCCTTGCTCAACGAAATGGGCTAAACACCCTATATTCAACGCCTACGAATACAACTGACTAGTTTGAATCTTCAAACCCATGGATTTATATGTCTCCATAAGAGAATCAAGCGTGTGTACAGCTGCATGAAGGCAGCAGAGAAAAGCCGATAAATCCCATTATCAAAATGAATTACAAAAACAAAACACAATGACAGTGAAATAGAGCGCAATTCTTAAATAATTCATTCAGGGCTTGTGATGCAACCTGGATTTACCTCATCTAAACCCAGAGCTGAGTGAGACATAAGGTTGGACACTTCGGGCTGATAGCATTGGTGAGGTTCGATGAGCAAATGCAGACCATTTGAAGTCATACTGCATGGTACCCATTCCATGGGTCCCAACTCTCCAGTTTTAAGCGATTCTTCCTTCAGCTAAAGCATGCATGGGAAACCCACAGTATGGTGCACCGTGTGACCGGGAAACGTTTTAAATGCATCTCAGTTTTTGTCCCCTTTTACTCGGGTTCACAATTCCAGACCCTTTACTAACACTCTCCCCACTTGGAGAGTCAGTGCCTTTAACCTCCTGTTTGGCACATTTTGCAATTTTTGCGCAAGATGTACAGGAATAAGGAGAACCAATGAGAGACTAGGTGTAGGTGTCTGCACGGGCAAATTTAACGCTCATTTCCAACCAGGAAGAGGAATTAACAAAAGGCTCAGCATGCCGTGCCGGAACCAGATTAGGGCCTGAAGCAATCCTGCGGGTTTGCGGCCAGCTCACAAGAAAGCGATTTGAAGAAAGGAGCTCAGGGGCACTGTAATTCACAAACCTGCAGAGTTATAAATGACAGCTATCGTCCAAAACTATATTGAAGGAAGGCTGCGAAGAGGACTTGAATGCGGGGCAGAATTGCAGGAAAACGATTTCAGGGGGTAGACTGGAATTGCATTTAAAGCATAGGAAAAGAGGCAGAACGTCGACAATGATGCACTTGGCCAAAAAGGGCCTATGCGTTTTTTCCTGAATATATTCAGGAAAAAACGGATACGCACTTTTTGGCCAACCAAGCAAGCATGTTAACGAAATCTGCACTACAATGAAGTCTCACTGCCCCCTGGTCAAAAGGGCAATCTGAAAAAAGTGTAAAATCCAGAAATGCAGCACAGGCCATGGAGAACAGGGAGCCTTGTTATGCTGATGGGTGGGATGTAAATTGCCAACAGCCACTCTGGAGAAGTGTATGGTGTTTCCTGAAACACCTAAAAAACAAAGCAACGGAGCCTACGGCACTTCCACTTATGGTCCTATAGCTTAGGGAAATTAAAATCAAAAACACACAGCCACCCCAAAGTTTCAGACGGCTCTGTTTACAAGAACCTCGTCTACGGTACAAGTTAAATATCCCAGAATGGGAAAAATGGATAAAGAAGTTGTGGTACGTACGTACAATGGAATATCACTCACCAATGAAGTCTATGTCATCTGGCCCGTCCTGGCATAATGAGTGGATTCAGGTATGATGATTCTAAGTCAAATAAGTCACACAGAAAATGAAACATCATAAGATATCACTAATACACCAAATATAATCTTGGCTACACATGAACTGAATTACAAAACAGAACAGGGCCTCAAATTTAGAAAACCAACTTATGTTTGCTTAAGGGGAAAGGTGAGTTGGGGTGCTGCATAAAACCAGAGATAGAACTTAGCACAGATACCATTCCATACGTCAAATATGTAATAGTCAAGACCTACCCCTTGCTCAACGAAATGGGCTAAACACCCTATATTCAACGCCTAGGAATACACCTGACGAGTAAGAATCTTCAAACCCATGGATTTATATGTCTCCATAAGAGAATCAAGCGTGTGTACAGCTGCATGAAGGCAGCAGAGAAAATCCGATAAATCCTATTATCAAAATGAATTACAAAAACAAAACACAATGACAGTGAAATAGAGAGCAATTCTTAAATAATTCATTCAGGGCTTGTGATGCAACCTGGATTTACCTCATCTAAACCCAGAGCTGAGTGAGACATAAGGTTGGACACTTCGGGCTGATAGCATTGGTGAGGTTCGATGAGCAAATGCACACCACTTGAAGTCATACTGCATGGTACCCATTCCATGGGTCCCAACTCTCCAGGTTTAAGTGATTCTTCCTTCAGCTAAAGCATGCATGGGAAACCCACAGTATGGTGCACCGTGTGACCGGGAAACGTTTTCAAATGCATCTCAGTTTTTCTCCCATTTTACTGGGGTTCACAATTCCAGACCCTTTACTAACACTCTCCCCACTTGGAGAGTCAGTGCCTTTAACCTCCTTTTTGGGACAGTTTGCAATTTCTGCACAAGATGAACAGGAATAGGGAGAACCAATGAGAGACTAGCTGTAGGTGTCTGAATGGGCAAATTTAACGCTCATTTCCAACCAGGAATAGGAATTAACCAAAGGCTCAGCATGCCGTGCCGGAACCAGATTAGGGCCTGGATCAATCCTGAGGGTTTGCGACCAGCTCACAAGAAAGCGATTTGAAGAAAGGAGCTCAGGGGCACTGTAATTCACAAACCTGCAGAGTTATAAATGACAGCTATCGTCCAAAAATATATTGAAGGAAGGCTGCGAAGAGGACTTGAAAGCGGGGCAGAATTGCACGAAAACGATTTCAGGGGGTAGACGGGAATTGCTTTTAAAGCATAGGAAAAGAGGCAGAACGTCGACAATGATGCACTTGGCCAAAAAGGGCGTATGCGTTTTTTCCTGAATATATTCAGGAAAAAACGCATACGCCCTTTTTGGCCAACCAAGCAAGCATGTTAAAGAAATCTGCACTACAATGAAGTCTCACTGCCCCCCGGTCAAAAGGGCCATCTGAAAAAAGTGTAAAATCCAGAAATGCAGCACAGGCCATGGAGAACAGGGAGCCTTGTTATGCTGATGGGTGGGATGTAAAATGCCAACAGCCACTCTGGAGAAGTTTATGGTGTTTCCTGAAACTCCTAAAAAACAAAGCAACGGAGCCTACGGCACTTCCACTTATGGTCCTATAGCTTAGGGAAATTAAAATCAAAAACACACAGCCACCCCAAAGTTTCAGACGGCTCTGTTTAAAAGAACCTCGTCTACGGTACAAGTTAAATACCCCAGAAAGCGAAAAATGGATAAAGAAGTTGTGGTACGTACGTACAATGGAATATCACTCACCAATGAAATCTATGTAATCTGGCCCGTCGTGGCATATTGAGTGGATTCAGGTACGATGATTCTAAGGAAATAAATCACACAGAAAATGAAACATCATAAGATATCACTAATACACGGAATGCAATATTGGCTACACATGAACTGAATTACAAAACAGAACAGGGTCTCAAATTTAGAAAACCAACTTATGTTTGCTTAAGGGGAAATGTGAGTTGGTGTGCTGCATAAAACCAGAGATAGAAATTAGCGCAGACACCATTCCATAAGTCAAATATGTAATAGTCAAGACCTACCACTTGCTCAACGAAATGGGCTAAACACCCTATATTCAACGCCTAGGAATACACCTGACTAGAAAGAATTTTCAAACCCATGGATTTATATGTCTCCATAAGAGAATCAAGCGTGTGTACAGCTGCATGAAGGCAGCAGAGAAAATCCGATAAATCCCATTATCAAAATGAATTACAAAAACAAAACACAATGACAGTGAAATAGAGAACAATTCTTAAATAATTCATTCAGGGCTTGTGATGCAACCTGGATTTACCTCATCTACACCCAGAGCTGAGTGAGACATAAGGTTGGACACTTCGGGCTGATAGCATTGGTGAGGTTCGATGAGCAAATGCAGACCATTTGAAGTCATACTGCATGGTACGCATTCCATGGGTCCCAACTCTCCAGGTTTAAGGGATTCTTCCTTCAGCTAATACATGCATGGGAAACCCACAGTATGGAGCAGCGTGTGACCGGGAAACGTTTTCAAATGCATTGCAGTTTTTGTCCCCTTTTCCTCGGGTTCACAATTCCAGACCCTTTACTAACACTCTCCCCACTTGGAGAGTCAGTGCCTTTAACATCCTGTTGGGCACAGTTTGCAATTTCTGCTCAAGAAGAACAGGAAAAGGGAGAACCAATGAGAGATTAGCTGTAGGTGTCTGCACGGGCAAATTTAACGCTCATTCCCCACCAGGAAGAGGAATTAACCAAAGGCTCAGCATGCCCTGCCGGAACCAGATTAGGGCCTGAAGCAATCCAGCGGGATTGCGGCCAGCTCACAAGATAGCGAGTTGAAGAAAGGAGCTCAGGGACACTGTAACTCACAAACCTGCAGAGTTATAAATGACAGCTATCGTCCAAAAATATATTGAAGGAAGGCTGCGAAGAGAACTTGTAAGCGGGGCAGAATTGCAGGAAAACGATTTCAGGGGGTAGACGGTAATTGCATTTAAAGCATAGGAAAAGAGGCAGAACGTCGACAATGATGCTCTTGGCCAGAAAGGGCGTATGCGTTTTTTCTGAATATATTCAGGAAAAAACGCATACGCACTTTTTGGCCAACCAAGCAAGCATGTTAAAGAAATCTGCACTACAATGAAGTCTCACTGCCCCCCAGTCAAAAGGGCCATCTGAAAAAAGTGTAAAATCCAGAAAGGCAGCACAGGGCATGGAGAACCGGGAGCCTTGTTATGATGATGGGCGGGATGTAAATTGCCAACAGCCACTCTGGAGAAGTGTAGGGTGTTTCCTGGAACACCTAAAAAACAAAGCAACGGAGCCTACGGCACTTCCACTTATGGTCCTATAGCTTAGGGAAATTAAAATCAAAAACACACAGCCACCCCAAAGTTTCGGTCGGCTCTGTTTACAAGAACCTCGTCTACGGTACAAGTTAAATATCCCAGAATGTGAAAAATGGATAAAGAAGTTGTGGTACGTACGTACAATGTAATAACACTGAGCAATGAAATCTATGTCATCAGGCCCGTCGCGGCATAATGAGTGGATTCAGGTACCATGATTCTAAGTGAAATAAGTCACACAGAAAATGAAACATCATAAGATATCACTAATACACGGCATATAAACTAGGCTACACATGAACTGAATTACAAAACAGAACAGGGCCTCAAATTTAGAAAACCAACTTATGCTTGCTTAAGGGGAAAGGTGAGTTGGGGTGCCGCATCAAAACAGAGATAGAAATTAGCACAGATACCTTTTCATAAGCCAAATATGTAATAGTCAAGACCTACCCCTTGCTCAACGAAATGGACTAAACACCCCATATTCAACGCCTAGGAATACACCTGACTAGTAAGAATCTTCAAACCCATGGATTCATATGTCTCCGTAAGAGAATGAAGCGTGTGTACAGCGGCATGAATGCAGCAGAGAAAATCCGATAAATCCCATTATCAAAATATATTACAAAAACAAAACACAAGGACAGTGAAATAGAGAGCAATTCTTAAATAATTGATTCAGGGTTTGTGATGCAACCAGGAATTACCACATCTACACCCAGAGCTGAGTGAGACATAAGGTTGGGCACTTCGGGCTGATAGCATTGGTGAGGTTCAGTGAGCAAATGCAGACACTTTGAAGTCATACTGCATGGTACCCATTCCAAGGGTCCCAACTCTCCAGGTTTAAGGGATTCTTCCTTCAGCTAAAACATGCATGGGAAACCCACAGTATGGTGCACCGTGTGACCGGCAAACGTTTTCAAATGCATCTCAGTTTTCCTCCCCTTTTACTCGGGTTCACCATTCCAGACCCTTTACTAACACCCTCCCTACTTGGAGAGTCAGTGCTTTAACCTCCTCTTTGGCACAGTTTGCAATTTCTGCTCAAGATGAACAGGAATAGGGAGAACCAATGAGAGACTAGCTGTAGGTGTCTGCATGGGCAAATTTAACGCTCATTTCCCGCCAGGAAGAGGAAATAACCTAAGGCTCAACATGCCGTGCTGGAAGCAGATTAGGGCCTGAAGCAATCCTGCGGGTTTGCGACCAGCTCACAAGATAGCGAGTTGAAGAAAGGAGCTCAGGGACACTGTAACTCACAAACCTGCAGAGTTATAAATGACAGCTATCGTCCAAAAATATATTGAAGGAAGGCTGCGAAGAGAACTTGTAAGGGGGGCAGAATTGCAGGAAAATGATTTCAGGGGGTAGACGGGAATTGCATTTAAAGCATAGGAAAAGAGGCAGAACGTCGACAATGATGCTCTTGGCCAAAAAGGGCGTATGCGTTTTTTCCTGAATATATTCAGGAAAAAACGCATACGCCCTTTTTGGCCAACCAAGCAAGCATTTTAAAGAAATCTGCACTACAATGAAGTCTCACTGCCCCCCGGTCAAAACGGCCATCTGAAAAAAGTGTAAAATCCAGAAAGGCAGCACAGGCCATGGAGAACAGGGAGCCTTGTTATGCTGATGGGCGGGATGTAAATTACTAACAGCCACTCTGGAGAAGTGTGGTATTTCCTGGAACACCTAAAAAACAAAGCAACGGAGCCTACGGCAATTCCACTTATGGTCCTATAGCTTAGGGAAATTAAAATCAAAAACTCACAGCCACCCCAAAGTTTCGACGGCTCTGTTTACAAGAACCTCGTCTACGGTACAAGTTAAATATCCCAGAATGTGAAAAATTGATAAAGAAGTTGTGGTACGTACGTACAATGGAATATCACTCAACAAAGAAATCTATGTCATCAGGCCCGTCGCGGCATAATGAGTGGATTCAGGTACCATGATTCTAACTGAAATAAGTCACACAGAAAATGAAACATCATAAGATATCACTAATACACGGAATGTAAACTTGGCTACACATGAACTGAATTACAAAACAGAACAGGGCCTCAAATTTAGAAAACCAACTTATGCTTGCTTTAGGGGAAAGGTGAGTTGGGGTGCTGCATAAAACCAGAGATAGAAATTAGCACAGATACCATTCCATTCGTCAAATATGTAATAGTCAAGACCTACCCCTTGCTCAACGAAATGGACAAAACACGCCATATTCAACGCCTAGGAATACACCTGACTAGTAAGAATCTTCAAACCCATGGATTTATATGTCTCCATAAGAGAATGAAGCGTGTGTACAGCGGCATGAATGCAGTAGAGAAAATCCGATAAATCCCATTATCAAAATGAATTACAAAAACAAAACACAAGGACAGTGAAATAGGGAGCAATTCTTAAATAATTCATTCAGGGATTGTGATGCAACCTGGATTTTCCACATCTACATCCAGAGCTGAGTGAGACATAAGGTTGGGGACTTCGGGCTGATAGCATTGGTGAGGTTCGATGAACAAATGCAGACCCTTTGAAGGCATACTGCATGGTACGCATTCCATGGGTCCCAACTCTCCAGGTTTAAGGGATTCTTCCTTGAGCTAATACATGCATGGGAAACCCACAGTATGGTGCAGCGTGTGACCGGGAAACCTTTTCAAATGCATTGCAGGTTTCGTCCCCTTTTACTCGGGTTCACCATTCCAGACCCTTTACTAACACCCTCCCTACTTGGAGAGTCAGTGCTTTAACCTCCTCTTTGGCACAGTTTGCAATTTCTGCTCAAGATGAACAGGAATAGGGAGAACCAATGAGAGACTAGCTGTAGGTGTCTGCACGGGCAAATTTAACGCTCATTTCCCGCCAGGAAGAGGAAATAACCTAAGGCTCAACATGCCGTGCTGGAAGCAGATTAGGGCCTGAAGCAATCCTGCGGGTTTGCGACCAGCTCACAAGATAGCGAGTTGAAGAAAGGAGCTCAGGGACACTGTAACTCACAAACCTGCAGAGTTATAAATGACAGCTATCGTCCAAAAATATATTGAAGGAAGGCTGCGAAGAGAACTTGTAAGGGGGGCAGAATTGCAGGAAAATGATTTCAGGGGGTAGACGGGAATTGCATTTAAAGCATAGGAAAAGAGGCAGAACGTCGACAATGATGCTCTTGGCCAAAAAGGGCGTATGCGTTTTTTCCTGAATATATTCAGGAAAAAACGCATACGCCCTTTTTGGCCAACCAAGCAAGCATTTTAAAGAAATCTGCACTACAATGAAGTCTCACTGCCCCCCGGTCAAAACGGCCATCTGAAAAAAGTGTAAAATCCAGAAAGGCAGCACAGGCCATGGAGAACAGGGAGCCTTGTTATGCTGATGGGCGGGATGTAAATTACTAACAGCCACTCTGGAGAAGTGTATGGTATTTCCTGGAACACCTAAAAAACAAAGCAACGGAGCCTACGGCAATTCCACTTATGGTCCTATAGCTTAGGGAAATTAAAATCAAAAACTCACAGCCACCCCAAAGTTTCGACGGCTCTGTTTACAAGAACCTCGTCTACGGTACAAGTTAAATATCCCAGAATGTGAAAAATTGATAAAGAAGTTGTGGTACGTACGTACAATGGAATATCACTCAGCAAAGAAATCTATGTCATCAGGCCCGTCGCGGCATAATGAGTGGATTCAGGTACCATGATTCTAACTGAAATAAGTCACACAGAAAATGAAACATCATAAGATATCACTAATACACGGAATGTAAACTTGGCTACACATGAACTGAATTACAAAACAGAACAGGGCCTCAAATTTAGAAAACCAACTTATGCTTGCTTTAGGGGAAAGGTGAGTTGGGGTGCTGCATAAAACCAGAGATAGAAATTAGCACAGATACCATTCCATTCGTCAAATATGTAATAGTCAAGACCTACCCCTTGCTCAACGAAATGGACAAAACACGCCATATTCAACGCCTAGGAATACACCTGACTAGTAAGAATCTTCAAACCCATGGATTTATATGTCTCCATAAGAGAATGAAGCGTGTGTACAGCGGCATGAATGCAGTAGAGAAAATCCGATAAATCCCATTATCAAAATGAATTACAAAAACAAAACACAAGGACAGTGAAATAGGGAGCAATTCTTAAATAATTCATTCAGGGATTGTGATGCAACCTGGATTTTCCACATCTACATCCAGAGCTGAGTGAGACATAAGGTTGGGGACTTCGGGCTGATAGCATTGGTGAGGTTCGATGAACAAATGCAGACCCTTTGAAGGCATACTGCATGGTACGCATTCCATGGGTCCCAACTCTCCAGATTTAAGGGATTCTTCCTTGAGCTAATACATGCATGGGAAACCCACAGTATGGTGCAGCGTGTGACCGGGAAACCTTTTCAAATGCATTGCAGGTTTCGTCCCCTTTTACTCGGGTTCACAATTCCAGACCCTTTACTAACACTCTCCCTACTTGGAGAGTCAGTGCCTTTAACCTCCTGTTGGGCACAGTTTGCAATTTCTGCTCAAGATGAACAGGAATAAGGAGAACCAATGAGAGAGTAGCTGTAGGTGTCTGCACGGGCAAATTTAACGCTCATTTCCAACCAGGAAGAGGAATTAACCAAAGGCTCAGCATGCCGTGCCGGAACCAGATTAGGGCCTGAAGCAATCCTGCTGGTTTGCGGCCAGCTCACAAGAAAGCGATTTGAAGAAAGGAGCTCAGGGGCACTGTAACTCACAAACCTGCAGAGTTATAAATGACAGCTATCGTCCAAAAATATATTGAAGGAAGGCTGCGAAGAGGACTTGAAAGCGGGGCAGAATTGCAGGAAAACGATTTCAGAGGTTAGGCTGGAATTGCACTTAAAGCATAGGAAAAGAGGCAGAACGTCGACAATGATGCACTTGGCCAAAAAGGGCGTATGCGTTTTTTCCTGAATATATTCAGGAAAAAACGCATACGCCCTTTTTGGCCAACCAAGCAAGCATGTTAAAGAAATCTGCACTACAATGAAGTCTCACTGCCCCCCGGTCAAAAGGGCCATCTGAAAAAAGTGTAAAATCCAGAAATGCAGCACAGGCCATGGAGAACAGGGAGCCTTGTTATGCTGATGGGTGGGATGTAAATTGCCAAGAGCCACTCTGGAGAAGTGTATGGTGTTTCCTGAAACACCTAAAAAACAAAGCAATGGAGCCTACGGCACTTCCACTTATGGTCCTATAGCTTAGGGAAATTAAAATCAAAAACACACAGCCACCCCAAACTTTCAGACGGCTCTGTTTACAAGAACCTCATCTACGGTACAAGTTAAATATCCCAGAAAGCGAAAAATGGATAAAGAAGTTGTGGTACGTACGTACAATGGAATATCACTCACCAATGAAATCTATGTCATCTGGCCCGTCGTGGCATAATGAGTGGATTCAGGTACGATGATTCTAAGTGAAATAAGTCCCACAGAAAATGAAACATCATAAGATATCACTAATACACCGAATGTAAACTTGGCTACACATGAACTGAATTACAAAACAGAACAGGGTCTCAAATTTAGAAAACCAACTTATGTTTGCTTAAGGGGAAAGGTGAGTTGGGGTGCTGCATAAAACCAGAGATAGAAATTAGCACAGATACCATTCCATACGTCAAATATGTAATAGTCAAGACCTACCCCTTGCTCAACGAAATGGGCTAAACCCCCTATATTCAACGCTTACGAATACACCTGACTACTAAGAATCTTCAAACCCATGGATTTATATGTCTCCATAAGAAAATCAAGCGTGTGTACAGCTGCATGAAGGCAGCAGAGAAAATCCGATAAATCCCATTATCAAAATAAATTACAAAACAAAACACAATGACAGTGAAATAGAGAGCAATTCTTAAATTATTCATTCAGGGCTTGTGATGCAACCTGGATTTACCTCATCTAAACCCAGAGCTGAGTGAGACATAAGGTTGGACACTTCGGGCTGATAGCATTGGTGAGGTTCGATGAGCAAATGCAGACCATTTGAAGTCATACTACATGGTACGCATTCCATGGGTCCCAACTCTCCAGTTTTAAGCGATTCTTCCTTCAGCTAAAGCATGCATGGGAAACCCACAGTATGGTGCACCGTGTGACCAGGAAACGTTTTCAAATGCATCTCAGTTTTTGTCCATTTTACTCGGGTTCACAATTCCAGACCCTTTATTAATACTCTCCCGACTTGGAGAGTCAGTGCCTTTAACCTCCAGTTTGGCACAGTTTGCAATTTGTGCGCAAGATGAACAGGAATAGGGAGAACCAATGAGAGACTAGCTGTAGGTGTCTGCACGGGCAAATTTAATTCTCTTTTCCAACCAGGAAGAGGAATTAACCAAAGGCTCAGCATGCCGTCCCGGAACCAGATTAGGGCCTGAAGCAATCCTACGGGTTTGCGGCCAGCTCACAAGAAAGCGATTTGAAGAAAGGAGCTCAGGGGCACTGTAATTCACAAACCTGCAGAGTTATAAATGACAGCTATCGTCCAAAAATATATTGAAGGAAGGCTGCGAAGAGGACTTGAAATCGGGGCAGAATTGCAGGAAAACGATTTCAGGGAGTAGACTGGAATTGCATTTAAAGCATAGGAAAAGAGGCAGAACGTCGACAATGATGCACTTGGCCAAAAAGGGCGTATGCGTTTTTTCCTGAATATATTCAGGAAAAAACGCATACGCCCTTTTTGGCCAACCAAGCAAGAATGTTAAAGAAATCTGCACTAAAATGAAGTCTCACTGCCCCCGGTCAAAAGGGCCATCTGAAAAAAGTGTAAAATCAAGAAATGCAGTACAGGCCATGGAGAACAGGAAGCCTTGTTATGCTGATGGGTGGGATGTAAATTGCCAACAGCCACTCTGGAGAAGTGTATGGTGTTTCCTGAAACACCTAAAAAACAAAGCAACGGAGCCTACGGCACTTCCACTTATGGCCCTATAGCCTTGGGAAATTAAAATAAAAAACACACAGCCACCCAAAATTTCAGACGGCTCTGTTTACAAGAACCTCATCTACGGTACAAGTTAAATATCCCAGAAAGCGAAAAATGGATAAAGAAGTTGTGGTACGTACGTACAATGGAATATCACTCACCAATGAAATCTATGTCATCTGGCCCGTCGTGGCATAATGAGTGGATTCAGGTACGATGATTCTAAGTCAAATAAGTCACACAGAAAATGAAACATCATAAGATATCACTAATACACGGAATGTAATCTTGGCTACACATGAACTGAATTACAAAACAGAACAGGGCCTCATATTTAGAAAACCAACTTATGCTTGCTTAAGGGGAAAGGTGAGTTCGGGTGCTGCATAAAACCAGAGATAGAAATTAGCACAGATACCATTCCATTCATCAAATATGTAATAGTCAAGACCTACCCCTTGCTCAACGAAATGGACAAAACACGCCATATTCAACGCCTAGGAATACACCTGACTAGTAAGAATCTTCAAACCCATGGATTTATATGTCTCCATAAGAGAATGAAGCGTGTGTACAGCGGCATGAATGCAGCAGAGAAAATCCGATAAATCCCATTATCAAAATGAATTACAAAAACAAAACACAAGGACAGTGAAATAGGGAGCAATTCTTAAATAATTCATTCAGGGATTGTGATGCAACCTGGATTTACCACATCTACATCCAGAGCTGAGTGAGACATAAGGTTGGGGACTTCGGGCTGATAGCATTGGTGAGGTTCGATGAACAAATGCAGACCCTTTGAAGGCATACTGCATGGTACGCATTCCATGGGTCCCAACTCTCCAGGTTTAAGGGATTCTTCCTTCAGCTAATACATTCATGGGAAACCCAAAGTATGGTGCAGCGTGTGACCGGGAAACGTTTTCAAATGCATTGCAGTTTTTGTCCCCTTTTACTCGGGTTCACAATTCCAGACCCTTTACTAACACTCTCCCTACTTGGAGAGTCAGTGTCTTTAACCTCATGTTGGGCACAGTTCGCAATTTCTGCTCAAGATGAACAGGAAGAGGGAGAACCAATGAGAGATTAGCTGTAGGTGTCTGCACGGGCAAATTTAACGCTCATTCCCCACCAGGAAGAGGAATTAACCAAAGGCTCAGCATGCCCTGCAGGAACCAGATTAAGGCCTGAAGCAATCCAGCGGGTTTGCTGCCAGCTCACAAGATAGCGAGTTGAAGAAAGGAGCTCAGGGGCACTGTAACTCACAAACCTGCAGAGTTATAAATGACAGCTACCGTCAAAAATATATTGAAGGAAGGCTGTGAAGAGAAATTGTAAGCGGGGCAGAATTGCAGGAAAACGATTTCAGGGGGTAGACTGGAATTGCATTTAAAGCATAGGAAAAGAGGCAGAACGTCGACAATGATGCACTTGGCCAAAAAGGGCGTATGCGTTTTTTCCTGAATATATTCAGGAAAAAACGCATACGCCCTTTTTGGCCAACCAAGCAAGCATGTTAAAGAAATCTGCACTACAATGAAGTCTCACTGCCCCCCGGTCAAAAGGGCCATCTCAAAAAAGTGTAAAATCCAGAAATGCAGCACAGGCCATGGAGAACAGGGAGCCTTGTTATGCTGATGGGTGGGATGTAAATTGCCAACAGCCACTCTGGAGAAGTGTATGGTGTTTCCTGAAACACCAAAAAACAAAGCAACGGAGCCTACGGCACTTCCACTTATGGTCCTATAGCTTCGGGAAATTAAAATAAAAAACACACAGCCACCCCAAAGTTTCAGACGGCTCTGTTTACAAGAACCTCGTCTACGGTACAAGTTAAATATCCCAGAAAGCGAAAAATGGATAAAGAAGTTGTGGTACGTACGTACAATTGAATATCACTCACCAATGAAATCTATGTCATCTGGCCCGTCGTGGCATAATGAGTGGATTCAGGTACGATGATTCTAAGTGAAATAAGTCACACAGAAAATGAAACATCATAAGACATCACTAATGCACGGAATGTAATCTTGGCTACACATGAACTGAATTACAAAACAGAACAGGGTCTCAAATTTAGAAAACCAACTTATGTTTGCATAACGGGAAAGGTGAGTTGGGGTGCTGCATAAAACCAGAGTTAGAAATTAGCACAGATACCATTCCATATGTCAAATACGTAATAGTCAAGACATACCCCTTGCTCAACGAAATGGGCTAAACACCCTATATTCAACGCCTAGGAATACACCTGACTAGTAAGAATCTTCAAACCCATGGATTTATATGTCTCCATAAGAGAATCAAGCGTGTGTACAGCTGCATGAAGGCAGCAGAGAAAATCTGATAAATCCCATTATCAAAATGAATTAAAAATCCAAACACAATGACAGTGAAATAGAGAGCAATTCTTAAATAATTCATTCAGGGCTTGTGATGCAACCTGGATTTACCTCATCTAAACCCAGAGCAGAGTGAGACATAAGGTTGGACACTTCGGGCTGATAGCATTGGTGAGGTTCGATGAGCAAATGCAGACCATTTGAAGTCATACTGCATGGTACCCATTCCATGGGTCCCAACTCTCCAGGTTTAAGTGATTCTTCCTTCAGCTAAAGCATGCATGGGAAACCCACAGTATGGTGCACCATGTGACCGGGAAACGTTTTCAAATGCATCTCAGTTTTCGTCCCCTTTTACTCGGGTTCACAATTCCAGACCCTATACTAACACTCTCCGCACTTGGAGATTCAGTGCCTTTAACCTCCTGTTTGGCACAGTTTGCAATTTCTGCGCAAGATGAACAGGAATAGGGAGAACCAATGAGAGACTAGCTGTAGGTGTCTGCATGGGCAAATTTAACGCTCATTTCCAACCAGGAAGAGGAATTAACCAAAGGCTCAGCATGCCGTGCCGGAACCAGATTAGGGCCTGAAGCAATCCTGCGGGTTTGCGGCCAGCTCACAAGAAAGCGATTTGAAGAAAGGAGCTCAGGGGCCAAGTAATTCACAAACCTGCAGAGTTATAAATGACAGCTATCGTCCGAAAATATATTGAAGGAAGGCTGCGAAGAGGACTTGAAAGCGGGGCAGAATTGCAGGAAAACGGTTTCAGGGGGTAGACTGGAATTGCATTTAAAGCATAGGAAAAGAGGCAGAACGTCGACAATGATGCACTTGGCCAAAAAGGGCGTATGCGTTTTTTCCTGAATATATTCAGGAAAAAACGCATACGCCCTTTTTGGCCAACCAAGCAAGCATGTTAAAGAAATCTGCACTACAATGAAGTCTCACTGCCAACCAGTCAAAAGGGCCATCTGAAAAAAGTGTAAAATCCAGAAATGCAGCACAGGCCATGGAGAACAGGGAGCCTTGTTATGCTGATGGGTGGGATGTAAATTGCCAACAGCCACTCTGGAGAAGTGTATGGTGTTTCCTGAAACACCTAAAAAACAAAGCAACGGAGCCTACGGCACTTCCACTTATGGTCCTATAGCTTAGGGACATTAAAATCAAAAACACACAGCCACCCCAAAGTTTCAGACGGCTCTGTTTACAAGAAACTCGTCTACGGTACAAGTTAAATATCCCAGAAAGTGAAAAATGGATAAAGAAGTTGTGGTACGTACGTACAATGGAATATCACTCACCAATGAAATCTATGTCATCTGGCCCGTCGTGGCATAATGAGTGGATTCAGGTACGATGATTCTAAGTGAAATAAGTCACACAGAAAATGAAACATCATAAGATGTCACTAATACACGGAATGTAATCTTGGCTACACATGAACTGAATTACAAAACAGAACAGGGTCTCAAATTTAGAAAACCAACTTATGTTTGTTTAAGGGGAAAGGTGAGTTGGGGTGCTGCATAAAACCAGAGATAGAAATTAGCACAGATACCATTCCATACGTCATATATGTAATAGTCAAGACCTACCCCTTGCTCAACCAAATGGGCTAAACACCCTATATTCAACGTCTAGGAATACACCTGACTAGAAAGAATATTCAAACCCATGGATTTATATGTCTCCATAAGAGAATCAAGCGTGTGTACAGCTGCATGAAGGCAGCAGAGAAAATCCGATAAATCCCATTATCAAAATGAATTAAAAAAAAAAACAGAATGACAGTGAAATAGAGAGCAATTCTTAAATAATTCATTCAGGGCTTGTGATGCAACCTGGATTTACCTCATCTACACCCAGAGCTGAGTGAGACATAAGGTTGGACACTTCAGGCTGATAGCATTGGTGAGGTTCGATGAGCAAATGCAGACCATTTGAAGTCATACTGCATGGTACCCATTCCATGGGTCCCAGCTCTCCAGGTTTAAGCGATTCTTCCTTCAGCTAAAACATGCATGGGAAACCCACAGTATGGTGCACCATGTGACCGGGAAACGTTTTCAAATGCATCTCAGTTTTCGTCCCCTTTTACTCGGGTTCACAATTCCAGACCCTTTACTAACACTCTCCCCACTTGGAGAGTCAGTGCCTTTAACCTGCTGTTTGGCACAGTTTGCAATTTCTGCACGAGATGAACAGGAATAGGGAGAACCAATGAGAGACTAGCTGTAGGTGTCTGCACGGGCCAATTTAACGCTCATTTCCAACCAGGAAGAGGAATTAACCAAAGGCTCAGCATGCCGTGCAGGAACCAGATTAGGGCCTGAAGCAATCCTGCGGGTTTGCGGCCAGCTCACAAGAAAGCAATTTGAAGAAAGGAGCACAGGGGCACTGTAATTCACAAACCTGCAGAGTTATAAAAGACAGCTATCGTCCGAAAATATATTGAAGGAAGGCTGCGAAGAGGACTTGAAAGCGGGGCAGAATTGCAGGAAAACGATTTCAGGGGGTAGACTGGAATTGCATTTAAAGCATAGGAAAAGAGGCAGAACGTCGACAATGATGCACTTGGCCAAAAAGGGCGTATGCGTTCACGCCCTTTTTGGCCAACCAAGCAAGCATGTTAAAGAAATCTGCACTACAATGAAGTCTCACTGCCCCCCGGTCAAAAGGGCCATCTCAAAAAAGTGTAAAATCCAGAAATGCAGCACAGGCCATGGAGAACAGGGAGCCTTGTTATGCTGATGGGTGGGATGTAAATTGCCAACAGCCACTCTGGAGAAGTGTATGGTGTTTCCTGAAACACCAAAAAACAAAGCAACGGAGCCTACGGCACTTCCACTTATGGTCCTATAGCTTAGGGACATTAAAATCAAAAACACACAGCCACCCCAAAGTTTCAGACGGCTCTGTTTACAAGAACCTCGTCTACGGTACAAGTTAAATATCCCAGAAAGTGAAAAATGGATAAAGAAGTTGTGGTACGTACGTACAATGGAATATCACTCACCAATGAAATCTATGTCATCTGGCCCGTCGTGGCATAATGAGTGGATTCAGGTACGATGATTCTAAGTGAAATAAGTCACACAGAAAATGAAACATCATAAGATGTCACTAATACACGGAATGTAATCTTGGCTACACATGAACTGAATTACAAAACAGAACAGGGTCTCAAATTTAGAAAACCAACTTATGTTTGTTTAAGGGGAAAGGTGAGTTGGGGTGCTGCATAAAACCAGAGATAGAAATTAGCACAGATACCATTCCATACGTCATATATGTAATAGTCAAGACCTACCCCTTGCTCAACCAAATGGGCTAAACACCCTATATTCAACGTCTAGGAATACACCTGACTAGAAAGAATATTCAAACCCATGGATTTATATGTCTCCATAAGAGAATCAAGCGTGTGTACAGTTGCATGAAGGCAGCAGAGAAAATCCGATAAATCCTATTATCAAAATGAATTACAAAAACAAAACACAATGACAGTAAAATAGAGAACAATTCTTAAATAATTCATTCAGGGCTTGTGATGCAACCTGGATTTACCTCATCTAAACCCAGAGCTGAGAGAGACATAAGGTTGGACACTTCGGGCTGATAGCATTGGTGAGGTTCGATGAGCAAATGCAGACCATTTGAAGTCATACTGCATGGTACCCATTCCATGGGTCCCAACTCTCCAGGTTTAAGTGATTCTTCCTTCAGCTAAAGCATGCATGGGAAACCCACAGTATGGTGCACCGTGTGACCGGGAAAGGTTTTCAAATGCATCTCAGTTTTGTCCCCTTTTACTCGGGTTCACAATTCCAGACCCTTTACTAACACTCTCCCCACTTGGAGAGTCAGTGCCTTTAACCTCCTGTTTGGCACAGTTTGCAATTTCTGCGCGAGATGAACAGGAATAGGGAGAACCAATGAGAGACTAGCTGTAGGTGTCTGCACGGGCCAATTTAACGCTCATTTCCCACCAGGAAGAGGAATTAACCAAAGGCTCAGCATGCCGAGCCGGAACCAGATTAGGGCCTGAAGCAATCCTGCGGGTTTGCGGCCAGCTCACAAGAAAGCGATTTGAAGAAAGGAGCTCATGGGCCAAGTAATTCAGAATCCTGCAGAGTTATAAATGACAGCTATCGTCCGAAAATATATTGAAGGAAGGCTGCGAAGAGAACTTGTAAGCGGGGCAGAATTGCAGGAAAACGATTTCAGGGGGTAGACGGTAATTGCATTTAAAGCATAGGAAAAGAGGCAGAACGTCGACAATGATGCTCTTGGCCAAAAAGGTCATATGCGTTTTTTCTGAATATATTCAGGAAAAAACGCATACGCGGTTTTTGGCCAACCAAGCAAGCATGTTAAAGAAATCTGCACTACAATGAAGTCTCACTGCCCCCCGGTCAAAAGGGCCATCTGAAAAAAGTGTAAAATCCAGAAAGGCAGCACAGGACATGGAGAACCGGGAGCCTTGTTATGCTGATGGGCGGGATGTAAATTGCCAACAGCCGCTCTGGAGAAGTGTATGGTGTTTCCTGGAACACCTAAAAAACAAAGCAACGGAGCCTACGGCACTTCCACTTATGGTCCTATAGCTTAGGGAAATTAAAATCAAAAACACACAGCCACCCCAAAGTTTCGGTCGGCTCTGTTTACAGAACCTCGTCTACGGTACAAGTTAAATATCCCAGAATGTGAAAAATGGATAAAGAAGTTGTGGTACATACGTACAATGGAATATCACTGAGCAATGAAATCTATGTCATCAGGCCCGTCGCGGCATAATGAGTGGATTCAGGTACCATGATTCTAAGTGAAATAAGTCACACAGAAAATGAAACATCATAAGATATCACTAATACACCGAATATAAAGTAGGCTACACATGAACTGAATTACAAAACAGAACAGGGTCTCAAATTTAGAAAACCAACTTATGCTTGCTTAAGGGGAAAGGTAAGTTGGGGTGCCGCATCAAAACAGAGATAGAAATTAGCACAGATACCTTTTCATAAGCCAAATATATAACAGTCAAGACCTACCCCTTGCTCAACGAAATGGACTAAACACCACATATTCAACGCCTAGGAATACACCTGACTAGTAAGAATCTTCAAACCCATGGATTCATATGTCTCCGTAAGAGAATGAAGCGTGTGTACAGCGGCATGAATGCAGCAGGGAAAATCCGATAAATCCCATTATCAAAATATATTACAAAAACAAAACCAAGGACAGTGAAATAGAGAGCAATTCTTAAATAATTCATTCAGGGTTTGTGATGCAACCTGGATTTACCACATCTACACCCAGAGCTGAGTGAGACATAAGGTTGGGGACTTCGGGCTGATAGCATTGGTGAGGTTCAGTGAGCAAATGCAGACACTTCGAAGTCATACTGCATGGTACCCATTCCAAGGGTCCCAACTCTCCAGGTTTAAGGGATTCTTCCTTCAGCTAAAACATGCATGGGAAAACCACAGTATGGTGCACCATGTGACCGGCAAACGTTTTCAAATGCATCTCATTTTTCTTCCCCTTTTACTCGGGTTCACCATTCCAGACCCTTTACTAACACTCTCCCTACTTGGAGAGTCAGTGGTTTAACCTCCTCTTTGGCACAGTTTGCAATTTCTGCTCAAGATGAACAGGAATAGGGAGAACCAATGAGAGCCAACTGTAGGTGTCTGCACCGGTAAATTTAACGCTCATTTCCCGCCAGGAAGAGGAAATAACCTAAGGCTCAACATGCCGTGCTGGAAGCAGATTAGGGCCTGAAGCAATCCTGTGGGTTTGCGACCAGCTCACAAGATAGCGAGTTGAAGAAAGGAGCTCAGGGACACTGTAACTCACAAACCTGCAGAGTTATAAATGACAGCTATCATCCAAAAATATATTGAAGGAAGGCTGCGAAGAGAACTTGAATGCGGTGCAGAATTGCAGGAAAAGGATTTCAGGGGGTAGACGGGAATTGCATTTAAAGCATAGGAAAAGAGGCAGAACGTCGACAATGATGCTCTTGGCCAAAAAGGGCGTGTGCGTTTTTTCCTGAATATACAGGAAAAAACGCATACGCCCTTTTTGGCCAACCAAGCAAGCATGTTAAAGAAATCTGCACTACAATGAAGTCTCACTGCCCCCCGGTCAAAAGGGCCATCTGAAAAAAGTGTAAAATCCAGAAAGGCAGCACAGGCCATGGAGAAGAGGGAGCCTTGTTATGCTGATGGGTGGGATGTAAATTGCCAACAGCCACTCTGGAAAAGTTTATGGTGTTTCCTGGAACACCTAAAAAACAAAGCAACGGAGCCTACGGCACTTCCAATTATGGTCGTATAGCTTAGGGAAATTAAAATCAAAAACACACAGCCACCCCAAAGTTTCGGACGGCTCTGTTTACAAGAACCTCGTCTACAGTACACGTTAAATATCCCAGAATGTGAAAAATGGATAAAGAAGTTGTGGTACGTACGTACAATGGAATACAACTCAGCAATGAAATCTATGTCATCAGGCCCGTCGCGGCATAATGAGTGGATTCAGGTACGATGATTCTAAGAGAAATGAGTCACACAGAAAATGAAACATCATAAGATATCTCTAATACACGGAATGTAAACTTGGCTACACATGAACTGACTTACAAAACAGAACAGGGTCTCAAATTTAGAAAACCAACTTATGCTTGCTTAAGGGGAAAGGTGAGTTGGGGTGCTGCATAAAACCAGAGATAGAAATTAGCACAGATACCTTTCCATAAGCCAAATATGTAATAGTCAAGACCTACCCCTTGCTCAACGAAATGGACTAAACACGCCATATTCAACGCCTAGGAATACACCTGACTAGTAAGAATCTTCAAACCCATGGATTTATATGTCTCCGTAAGAGAATGAAGCGTGTGTACAGTGGCATGAATGCAGCAGAGAAAATCCGATAAATCCCATTATCAAAATGAATTACAAAAAAAACACACAAGGACAGTGAAATAGGGAGCAATACTTAAATAATTCATTCAGGGCTTGTGATGCAACCTGGATTTACCACATCTACATCCAGAGCTGAGTGAGAAATAAGGTTGGGCACTTCGGGCTGATAGCATTGGTGAGGTTCGATGAACAAATGCAGACCCTTTGAAGGCATACTGCATGGTACCCATTCCATGGGTCCCAACTCTCCAGGTTTAAGGGATTCTTCCTTCAGCTAATACCTGCATGGGAAACCCACAGTATGGTGCACCGTGTGACCGGGAAACGTTTTCAAATGCATCGCAGTTTTTGTCCCCTTTTACTCGGGTTCAGCATTCCAGACCATTTACGAACACTCTCCCCACTTGCAGAGTCAGTGCTTTAACCTCCTGTTTGGCACAGTTTGCAATTTCTGTGCAAGATGAACAGGAATAGGGAGAACCAATGAGAGATTAGCTGTAGGTGTCTGCACGGGCAAATTTAACGCTCATTTCCCACCAGGAAGAGGAATTAACCTAAGGCTCATCATGCCGTGCTGGAACCAGATTAGGGCCTGAAACAATCCTGCGGGTTTGCGGCCAGCTCACAAGAGAGCGAGTTGAAGAAAGGAGCTCAGGGGCACTGTAACTCACAAACCTGCAGAGTTATAAATGACAGCTATCGTCCAAAAATATATTGAAGGAAGGCTGCGAAGAGAACTTGTAAGCGGGGCAGAATTGCAGGAAAATGATTTCAGGGGGTAGACGGGAATTGCATTTAAAGCATAGGAAAAGAGGCAGAACGTAGACAATGATGCTCTTGGCCAAAAAGGGCGTATGCATTTTTTCCTGAATATATTCAGGAAAAAACGCATATGCCCTTTTTGGCCAACCAAGCAAGCATTTTAAAGAAATCTGCACTACAATGAAGTCTCACTGCCCCCCGGTCAAAACGGCCATCTGAAAAAAGTGTAAAATCCAGAAAGGCAGCACAGGCCATGGAGAACAGGGAGCCTTGTTATGCTGATGGGAGGGATGTAAATTACTAACAGCCACTCTGGAGAAGTGTATGGTATTTCCTGGAACACCTAAAAAACAAAGCAACGGAGCCTACGGCAATTCCACTTATGGTCCTATAGCTTAGGGAAATTAAAATCAAAAACTCACAGCCACCCCAAAGTTTCGGATGGCTCTGTTTACAAGAACCTCGTCTACGGTACAAGTTAAATATCCCAGAATGTGAAAAATTGATAAAGAAGTTGTGGTACGTACGTACAATGGAATATCACTCAGCAATGAAATCTATGTCATCAGGCCCGTCGCGGCATAATGAGTGGATTCAGGTACCATGATTCTAACTGAAATAAGTCACACAGAAAATGAAACATCATAAGATATCACTAATACACGGAATGTAAACTTGGCTACACATGAACTGAATTACAAAACAGAACAGGGTCTCAAATTTAGAAAACCAACTTATGCTTGCTTAAGGGGAAAGGTGAGTTGGGGTGCTGCATAAAACCAGAGATAGAAATTAGCACAGATACCATTCCATTCGTCAAATATGTAATAGTCAAGACCTACCCCTTGCTCAACGAAATGGACAAAACACGCCATATTCAACGCCTAGGAATACACCTGACTTGTAAGAATCTTCAAACCCATGGATTTATATGCCTCCATAAGAGAATGAAGCGTGTGTACAGCGGCATGAATGCAGCAGAGAAAATCCGATAAATCCCATTATCAAAATGAATTACAAAAACAAAACACAAGGACAGTGAAATAGGGAGCAATTCTTAAATAATTCATTCAGGGATTGTGATGCAACCTGGATTTACCACATCTACATCCAGAGCTGAGTGAGACATAAGGTTGGGGACTTCAGGCTGATAGCATTGGTGAGGTTCGATGAACAAATGCAGACCCTTTGAAGGCATACTGCATGGTACGCATTCCATGGGTCCCTACTCTCCAGGTTTAAGGGATTCTTCCTTCAGCTAATACATGCATGGGAAACCCACAGTATGGTGCAGCGTGTGACCGGGAAACATTTTCAAATGCATTGCAGTTTTTGTCCCCTTTTACTCGGGTTCACAATTCCAGACCCTTTACTAACACTGTCCCTACTTGGAGAGTCAGTGCCTTTAACCTCCTGTTGGGCACAGTTTGCAATTTCTGCTCAAGAAGAACAGGAAGAGGGAGAACCAATGAGAGATTAGCTGTAGGTGTCTGCACGGGCAAATTTAACGTTCATTTCCAACCAGGAAGAGGAATTAACCAATGGCTCAGCATGCCCTGCCAGAAAGAGAGTAGGGCCTAAAGCAATCCTGCGGTTTTGCTGCCAGCTAACAAGAAAACGAGTGGAAGAAATGAGCTCAGGGGCACTGTAATTCACAAACCTGCAGAGTTATGAATGACAGCTATCGTCCAAAAATATATTGAAGTAAGTCTGCGAAGCGGACTTGAAAGAGGGACAGAATTTCAGGAAAACGGTTTCAGGGGGTAGACTGGAATTACACTTAAAGCATAGGAAAAGAGGCAGAATGTCGACAATGATGCACTTGGCCAAAAAGGGCGTATGCGTTTTTTCCTGAATATATTCAGGAAAAAACGCATACGCCCTTTTTGGCCAACTAAGCATGCGTGTAAAGAAATGTGCACTACATGGGAAGTCTCACTGCCCCCCGGTCAACAGGGCCATCTGGAAAAAGTGTAAAACCCAGAAAGGCAGGACAGGCCATGGAGAACATGGAGCCATGTTATGCTGATGGGCAGGATGTAAATTGCCAACAGCCACACTGGAGAAGTGTATGGTGTTTCCTGAAACATGTAGGAAACAAAGCAACACAGCCTATGGCACTTCCACTTATGGTCCAGTAGGTTAGGGACATTAAAATCAAAAACACACATCCACCCCAAAATTTGGGATGGCTCTGTTTACAAAAACCTCATCTACGGTACAAGTTAAATATCCCAGAAAGCGAAAAATGGATTAAGAAGTTGTGGTACGTACGTACAATGTAATATCACTCAGCAATGAAATCTATGTCATCAGGCCCGTAGCGGCATAATGAGTGGATTCAGGTACGATGATTCTACGTGAAATAAGTCTCACAGAAAAAGAAACATCATAAGGTATCATTAATACACGGAATGTAAACTTGGCTACATATGAACTGAACTACAAAACAGAACAGGGTCTCAAATTTAGAAAACCAACTTATGCTTGCTTATGTGGAAAAGTGAGTTGTGGTGCTGCATAAAACCAGAGATTTTAATTAGCACAGATACCGTTCCTTAAGCCAAATATGTAAGAGACAAGACCTACTTCTTGCTCAACGAAATGGGCTCAACACCACATATTCTACCCTGAGGAATATACGTGATTAGTAAGAATGTTAAAACCCATAGATTTATATGTCTCCATAAGAGAATCAAGCGTGTGTACAGCGGCCTAAACGCAGCAATGAAAATCCGATAAATCCCGTTATAAAAAAAATTTCAAAAACAAAACACAATGACAGTGAAATAGAGAGCAATTCTTAAATAATTCATTCAGAGCTTGTGATGCAAACTGGATTTACCACATCTACACCCAGAGCTCGGTGAGACATAAGTTTCGAAACTTCTGGCTGATAGCATTGGTGAGGTTCGGTTAGCAAATGCAGACCCTTTGAAGTCATACTGCTTGGTACCCATTCCAAGGGTCCCAACTCTCTAGGTTTAAGAAATTCTTCCTTCAGCTAAAACACGCATGGGAAACCCAGACAATGGTACATTGGGTGATTGGGAAATGTTTTCAAATGCATCTCAGTTTTTGTCCCCTGGGACTCGGGTTCACCATTCCAGACCCTTCACTAACACTCTCCCCACTCGGAGAGTCAGTGTCTTTAACCTCCTGTTTGGCACAGTTTGCAATTTCTGTGCAAGATGAACAGGAATAGGGAGAACCAATGAGAGACTAGCTGTAGGAGTCTGTACGGGCAAATGTATCCCTCACTGCCCACCAGGAAGAGGAATCAATCAAAGGCTCAGCGTGCCCTGCCGGAAACAGATTAGGGACTGAAGCAATCCTGCGGTTTTGCAGTCAGCTCAGAAGAATGCGAGTTGAAGAAAGGAGCTCAGGGGCACTGTAATTCACAAACCTGCAGAGTTATGAATGACAGCTATCGTCCAAAAATATATTGAAGTAAGTCTGCGAAGAGGACTAGAAAGCGGGGCAGAATTCCAGGAAAACGATTTCAGGGGGTAGACTGGAATTGCACTTAAAGCACAGGAAAAGAGACAGAATGTTGACAATGATGCACTTGGCCAAAATGGGCGTAAGCGTTTTTTCCTTAATATATTCAGGAAAAAACGCATACGCACTTTTTGGCCAACCAAGCAAGCGTGTACAGGAAATCTGCACTACAATGAAGTCTCACTGCGCCCCAGTCAAAAGGGCCATCTGAAAAAAGTGTAAAATCCAGAAAGACAGGACAGGCCATGGAGAACAGGGAGCCTTATAATATTGATTTACGGGATGTAAATTGCCAACAGCCACTCTGGAGAAGTGTATGGTGTTTCCTGAAACACGTAGGAAACAAAGCAACACAGCCTATGGCACTTCCACTTATGGTCCTATAGCTTTGGGAAATTAAAATCAAAAACACACAGCCACCCCAAAGTTTGGGACGGCTCTGTTTACAAGAACCTCATCTACGGTACGAGTTAAATATCCCAGAAAGTGAAAAATGGATAAAGAAGTTCTGGTACATACGTACAATGGAATATCACTCAGCAATTATATCTATGTCATCAGGCCCATAGCGGCATAATGAGAGTATTCAGGTACGATGATTCTACGTGAAATAAGTCACACAGAAAAAGAAACATCATAAGATATCACTAATACAAGGAATGTAAACTTGGCTACACATGAACTGAATTACAAAACAGAACAGGGTCTCAAATTTAGAAAACCAACTTATGCTTGCTTATGGGGAAAGGTGAGTTGGGGTGCTGCATAAAACCAGAGATTGAAATTAGCACAGATACCGTTCCATAAACCAAATAAGTAATATACCAGACCTACTCCTTGCTCAACGAAATGGACTCAACACCCCATATTCAAGGCCTAGGAATATACCTGACTAGTAAGAATCTTAAAACCCACGGATTTATATGTCTCCATAAGAGAAACATGCGTGTGTACAGCGGCATAAAGGTAGCAGTGAAAACCCGATAAATCCCATTATCAAAATAATTTTCAAATACAAAACACAATGACAGTGAAATAGAGAGCAATTCTTAAATAATTCATTCAGGGCTTGTGATGCAACCTGGATTTACCACATCTACACACAGAGCTGGGTGAGACATAAGGCTGGACACTTCGGGCTGATAGCATTGGTGAGGTTCAGTGAGCAAATGCAGACCCTTTGAAGTCATACTGCATGGAACCCTTTCCATGGGTCCCAACTCTCCAGGTTTAAGGGATTCTTCCTTCAGCTAAAACATGCATGGGAAACCCAGAGTATGGTCCACCGTGTGACCGGCAAACGTTTTCAAATTCATCTCAGTTTTCGTCCCCTTTTACTCGGGTTCACCATTCCAGACCCTTTACTAACACTCTCCCCACTTGGAGAGTCAGTGCCTTTAACCTCCTGTTTGGCACAGTTTGCAATTTCTGCGCAAGATGAACAGGAATAGGGAGAACCAATGAGAGACTAGCTGTAGGTGTCTGCACAGGCAAATTTAACGCTCATTTCCCACCAGGAAGAGGAATTAACCAAAGGCTCAGCATGCCCTGCCCGAACCAGATTAGGGCCTGAAGCAATCTTGCGGGTTTGCGACCAGCTCACAAGATAGCGAGTTGAAGAAAGGAGCTCAGGGGCACTGTAACTCACAAACCTGCAGAGTTATAAATGACAGCTATCGTCCGAAAATATATTGAAGGAAGGCTGCGAAGAGGACTTGAAAGCGGGGCAGAATTGCAGGAAAACGATTTCAGGGGGTAAACTGGAATTGCATTTAAAGCATAGGAAATGAGGCAGAACGTCGACAATGATGCACTTGGCCAAAAAGGGCGTATGCGTTTTTTCCTGAATATATTCAGGAAAAAACGCATACGCCCTTTTTCGCCAACCAAGGAAACATGTTAAAGAAATCTGCACTACAATGAAGTCTCACTGCCCCCCGGTCAAAAGTACCATCTGAAAAAATTGTAAAATCCAGAAATGCAGCACAGGCCATGGAGAACAGGGAGCCTTGTTATGCTGATGGGTGGGATGTAAATTGCCAACAGCCACTCTGGAGAAGTGTATGGTGTTTCCTGAAACACCAAAAAACAAAGCAACGGAGCCTACGGCTCTTCCACTTATGGTCCTATAGCTTAGGGAAATTAAAATCAAAAACACACAGCCACCCCAAAGTTTCAGACGGCTCTGTTTACAAGAACCTCGTCTACGGTACAAGTTAAATATCCCAGAAAGCGAAAAATGGATAAAGAAGTTGTGGTACTTACGTACAATGGAATATCACTCACCAATGAAATCTATGTCATCTGGCCCGTCGTGGCATAATGAGTGGATTCAGGTACGATGATTCTAAGTGAAATAAGTCACACAGAAAATGAAACATCATAAGACATCACTAATGCACGGAATGTAATCTTGGCTACACATGAACTGAATTACAAAACAGAACAGGGTCTCAAATTTAGAAAACCAACTTATGTTTGCGTAAGGGGAAAGGTGAGTTGGGGTGCTGCATAAAACCAGAGATAGAAATTAGCACAGATACCATTCCATATCTCAAATACGTAATAGTCAAGACATACCCCTTGCTCAACGAAATGGGCTGAACACCCTATATTCAACGCCTAGGAATACACCTGACTAGAAAGAATTTTCAAACCCATGGATTTATATGTCTCCATAAGAGAATCAAGCGTGTGTACAGCTGCATGAATGCAGCAGAGAAAAGCCGATAAATCCCATTATCAAAATGAATTACAAAAACAAAACACAATGACAGTGAATTAGAGAGCAATTCTTAAATAATTCATTCAGGGCTTGTGATGCAACCTGGATTTACCTCAGCTACACCCAGAGCTGAGTGAGACATAAGGTTGGACACTTCGGGCTGATAGCACTGGTGAGGTTCGATGAGCAAATGCAGACCGTTTGAAGTCATACTTCATGGAACCCATTCCATGGGTCCAAACTCTCCAGGTTTAAGCGATTCTTCCTTCAGCTAAACCATGCATGGGAAACACAAAGTATGGTGCACCGTGTGACCGGGAAACGTTTTCAAATGCATCTCAGTTTTTGTCCTCTTTTACTCGGGTTCACAATTCCAGACCCTTTACTAACACTCTCCCCACTTGTAGAGTCAGTGCTTTAAACCTCCTGTTTGTCACAGTTTGCAATTTCTGCGCAAGATGAACAGGAATAGGGAGAACCAATGAGAGACTAGCTGTAGGTGTCTGCACGGACAAATTTAACACTCATTTCCCACCAGGAAGAGCAATTAACCAAAGGCTCAGCATGCCGTGTCAGAAACAGATTAGGGCCTGAAGCAATCCTGTGGGTTTGCGGCCAGCTCACAAGAAAGCGATTTGAAGAAAGGAGCTCAGGGGCACTGTAATTCACAAACCTGCAGAGTTATAAATGACAGCTATCGTCCAAAAATATATTGAAGGTAGGCTGCGAAGAGGACTTGAAAGCGGGGCAGAATTGCAGGAAAACGATTTCAGGGGGTAGACTGGAATTGCATTTAAAGCATAGGAAAAGAGGCAGAACGTCGACAATGATGCACTTGGCCAAAAAGGGCGTATGCGTTCACGCCCTTTTTGGCCAACCAAGCAAGCATGTTAAACAAATCTGCACTACAATGAAGTCTCACTGCCCCCCGGTCAAAAGGGCCATCTCAAAAAAGTGTAAAATCCAGAAATGCAGCACAGGCCATGGAGAACAGGGAGCCTTGTTATGCTGATGGGTGGGATGTAAATTGCCAACAGCCACTCTGGAGAAGTGTATGGTGTTTCCTGAAACACCAAAAAACAAAGCAACGGAGCCTACGGCACTTCCACTTATGGTCCTATAGCTTAGGGAAATTAAAATCAAAAACACACAGCCACCCCAAAGTTTCAGACGGCTCTGTTTACAAGAACCTCGTCTACGGTACAAGTTAAATATCCCAGAAAGCGAAAAATGGATAAAGAAGTTGTGGTACGTACGTACAATTGAATATCACTCACCAATGAAATCTATGTCATCTGGCCCGTCGTGGCATTATGAGTGGATTCAGGTACGATGATTCTAAGTGAAATAAGTCACACAGAAAATGAAACATCATAAGACATCACTAATGCACGGAATGTAATCTTGGCTACACATGAACTGAATTACAAAACAGAACAGGGTCTCAAATTTAGAAAACCAACTTATGTTTGCATAACGGGAAAGGTGAGTTGGGGTGCTGCATAAAACCAGAGTTAGAAATTAGCACAGATACCATTCCATATGTCAAATACGTAATAGTCAAGACATACCCCTTGCTCAACGAAATGGGCTAAACACCCTATATTCAACGCCTAGGAATACACCTGACTAGTAAGAATCTTCAAACCCATGGATTTATATGTCTCCATAAGAGAATCAAGCGTGTGTACAGCTGCATGAAGGCAGCAGAGAAAATCTGATAAATCCCATTATCAAAATGAATTAAAAAACCAAACACAATGACAGTGAAATAGAGAGCAATTCTTAAATAATTCATTCAGGGCTTGTGATGCAACCTGGATTTACCTCATCTAAACCCAGAGCAGAGTGAGACATAAGGTTGGACACTTCGGGCTGATAGCATTGGTGAGGTTCGATGAGCAAATGCAGACCATTTGAAGTCATACTGCATGGTACCCATTCCATGGGTCCCAACTCTCCAGGTTTAAGTGATTCTTCCTTCAGCTAAAGCATGCATGGGAAACCCACAGTATGGTGCACCATGTGACCGGGAAACGTTTTCAAATGCATCTCAGTTTTTGTCCCCTTTTACTCGGGTTCACAATTCCAGACCCTTTACTAACACTCTCCGCACTTGGAGATTCAGTGCCTTTAACCTCCTGTTTGGCACAGTTTGCAATTTCTGCGCAAGATGAACAGGAATAGGGAGAACCAATGAGAGACTAGCTGTAGGTGTCTGCATGGGCAAATTTAACGCTCATTTCCAACCAGGAAGAGGAATTAACCAAAGGCTCAGCATGCCGTGCCGGAACCATATTAGGGCCTGAAGCAATCCTGCGGGTTTGCGGCCAGCTCACAAGAAAGCGATTTGAAGAAAGGAGCTCAGGGGCAAGTAATTCACAAACCTGCAGAGTTATAAATGACAGCTATCGTCCGAAAATATATTGAAGGAAGGCTGCGAAGAGGACTTGAAAGCGGGGCAGAATTGCAGGAAAACGATTTCAGGGGGTAGACTGGAATTGCATTTAAAGCATAGGAAAAGAGGCAGAACGTCGACAATGATGCACTTGGCCAAAAAGGGCGTATGCGTTTTTTCCTGAATATATTCAGGAAAAAACGCATACGCCCTTTTTGGCCAACCAAGCAAGCATGTTAAAGAAATCTGCACTACAATGAAGTCTCACTGCCAACCAGTCAAAAGGGCCATCTGAAAAAAGTGTAAAATCCAGAAATGCAGCACAGTCCATGGAGAACAGGGAGCCTTGTTATGCTGATGGGTGGGATGTAAATTGCCAACAGCCACTCTGGAGAAGTGTATGGTGTTTCCTGAAACACCTAAAAAACAAAGCAACGGAGCCTACGGCACTTCCACTTATGGTCCTATAGCTTAGGGACATTAAAATCAAAAACACACAGCCACCCCAAAGTTTCAGACGGCTCTGTTTACAAGAACCTCGTCTACGGTACAAGTTAAATATCCCAGAAAGTGAAAAATGGATAAAGAAGTTGTGGTACGTACGTACAATGGAATATCACTCACCAATGAAATCTATGTCATCTGGCCCGTCGTGGCATAATGAGTGGATTCAGGTACGATGATTCTAAGTGAAATAAGTCACACAGAAAATGAAACATCATAAGATGTCACTAATACACGGAATGTAATCTTGGCTACACATGAACTGAATTACAAAACAGAACAGGGTCTCAAATTTAGAAAACCAACTTATGTTTGTTTAAGGGGAAAGGTGAGTTGGGGTGCTGCATAAAACCAGAGATAGAAATTAGCACAGATACCATTCCATACGTCATATATGTAATAGTCAAGACCTACCCCTTGCTCAACCAAATGGGCTAAACACCCTATATTCAACGTCTAGGAATACACCTGACTAGAAAGAATATTCAAACCCATGGATTTATATGTCTCCATAAGAGAATCAAGCGTGTGTACAGCTGCATGAAGGCAGCAGAGAAAATCCGATAAATCCCATTATCAAAATGAATTCAAAAAAAAAACAGAATGACAGTGAAATAGAGAGCAATTCTTAAATAATTCATTCAGGGCTTGTGATGCAACCTGGATTTACCTCATCTACACCCAGAGCTGAGTGAGACATAAGGTTGGACACTTCAGGCTGATAGCATTGGTGAGGTTCGATGAGCAAATGCAGACCATTTGAAGTCATACTGCATGGTACCCATTCCATGGGTCCCAGCTCTCCAGGTTTAAGCGATTCTTCCTTCAGCTAAAACATGCATGGGAAACCCACAGTATGGTGCACCATGTGACCGGGAAACGTTTTCAAATGCATCTCAGTTTTCGTCCCCTTTTAGTCGGGTTCACAATTCCAGACCCTTTACTAACACTCTCCCCACTTGGAGAGTCAGTGCCTTTAACCTGCTGTTTGGCACAGTTTGCAATTTCTGCGCGAGATGAACAGGAATAGGGAGAACCAATGAGAGACTAGCTGTAGGTGTCTGCACGGGCCAATTTAACGCTCATTTCCCACCAGGAAGAGGAATTAACCAAAGGCTCAGCATGCCGAGCCGGAAACAGATTAGGGCCTGAAGCAATCCGGCGGGTTTGCGGCCAGCTCACAAGAAAACGATTTGTAGAAAGGAGCTCAGGGGCACTGTAATTCACAAACCTGCAGAGTTATAAATGACAGTTATCGTCCGAAAATATATTGAAGGAAGGCTGCGAAGAGGACTGGAAAGCGGAGCAGAATTGCAGGAAAACGATTTCAGGGGGTAGACTGGAATTGCATTTAAAGCATAGGAAAAGAGGGAAAACGTCGACAATGATGCACTTGGCCAAAAAGTGCATATGCGTTTTTTCCTGAATATATTCAGGAAAAAAGGCATACGCCCTTTTGGCCAACTAAGCAAGCATGTAAAGGAAATCTGCACTACAAGGGAAGTCTCACTGCCCCCCAGTCAACAGGGCCATCTGGAAAAAGTGTAAAATCCAGAAAGGCAGGACAGGCCATGGAGAACATGGAGCCTTGTTATGCTGATGGGCAGGATGTAAATTGCCAACAGCCACACTGGAGAAGTGTATGGTGTTTCCTGAAACACGTAGGAAACAAAGCAACACAGCCTATGGCACTTCCACTTATGGTCCAGTAGCTTAGGGACATTAAAATCAAAAACACACAGCCACCCCAAAGTTTCAGACGGCTCTGTTTACAAGAACCTCGTCTACGGTACAAGTTAAATATCCCAGAAAGCAAAAAATGGATAAAGAAGTTGTGGTACGTACGTACAATGGAATATCACTCACCAATGAAATCTATGTCATCTGGCCCATCGTGGCATAATGAGTGGATTCAGGTACAATGATTCTAAGTGAAATAAGTCCCACAGAAAATGAAACATCATATGATATCACTAATACACGGAATGTAATCTTGGCTACACATGAACTGAATTACAAAACAAAACAGGGTCTCAAATTTAGAAAACCAACTTATGTTTGCTTAAGGGGAAAGGTGAGTTGCGGTGCTGCATAAAACCAGAGATAGATATTAGCACAGATCCCATTCCATAAGTTAACTATGTAATACTCCAGACCTACCCCTTTCTCAACGAAATGGGATAAACACCCTATATTCAACGCCTAGGAATACACCTGACTAGTAAGAATCTTCAAACCCATGGATTTATATGTCTCCATAAGAGAATCAAGCGTGTGTACAGCTGCATGAATGCAGCAGAGAAAATCCGATAAATCCCATTATCAAAATGAATTACAAAAACAAAACACAATGACAGTGAAATAGAGAGCAATTCTTAAATAATTCATTCAGGGCTTGTGATGCAACCTGGATTTACCTCATCTACACTCAAAGCTGAGTGAGACATAAGGTTAGACACTTCGGGCTGATAGCATTGGTGAGGTTCGATGAGCAAATGCAGACCATTTGAAGTCATACTGCATGGTACCCATTCCATGGGTCCCAACTCTCCAGGTTTAAGCGATTCTTCCTTCAGCTAAAGCATGCATGGGAAACCCACAGTTTGGTGCACCGTGTGGCCGGGAAACTTTTTCAAATGCATCTCAGTGTTCGTCCCCTTTTACTCGGGTTCACAATTCCAGACCCTTTACTAAAACTCTCCCTACTTGGAGAGTCAGTGCCTTTAACCTCCTGTTTGGCACAGTTTGCAATTTCTGCGCAAGATGAACAGGAATAGGGAGAACCAATGAGAGACTAGCTGTAGGTGTCTGCACGGGCAAATTTAACGCTCATTTCCAACCAGGAAGAGGAATTAACCAAAGGCTCAGCATGCCGTCCCGGAACCAGATTAGGGCCTGAAACAATCCTGCGGGTTTGCGGCCAGCTCACAAGAAAGCGATTTGAAGAAAGGAGCTCAGGGGAACTGTAATTCACAAACCTGCAAAGTTATAAATGACAGCTATAGTCCAAAAATATATTGAAGGAAGCCTGCGAAGAGGACTGAATGCGGGGCAGAATTGCAGGAAAACGATTTCAGGGGGTAGACAGGAATTGCATTTAAAGCATAGGAAAAGAGGCAGAACGTCGACAATGATGCACTCGGCTAAAAAGGGCGTATGAGTTTTTTCCTAAATATATTCAGGAAAAAACGCATACACCCTTTTTGGCCAACCAAGCAAGCATGTTAAAGAAATCTGCACTACAATGAAGTCTCACTGCCCCCCGTCAAAGGGGTCATCTGAAAAAAGTGTAAAATCCAGAAATGCAGCACAGGCCATGGAGAACAGGGAGCCTTGTTATGCTGATGGGTGGGATGTAAATTGCCAACAGCCACTCTGGAGAAGTGTATGGTGTTTCCTGAAACACCTAAAAAACAAAGCAACGGAGCCTACGGCTCTTCCACTTATGGTCCTATAGCTTATGGAAATTAAAATCAAAAACACACAGCCACCCCAAAGTTTCAGACGGATCTGTTTACAAGAACCTCGTCTACGGTACAAGTTAAATATCCCAGAAAGCGAAAAATGGATAAAGAAGTTGTGGTACGTACGTACAATGGAATATCACTCACCAATGAAATCTATGTCATCTGGCCCGTCGTGGCATAATGAGTGGATTCAGGTACGATGATTCTAAGTGAAATACGTCACACAGAAAATGAAACATCATAAGATGTCACTAATACACGGAATGTAATCTTGGCTACACATGAACTGAATTACAAAACAGAACAGGGTCTCAAATTTAGAAAACCAACTTATGTTTGCTTAAGGGGAAAGGTGAGTTGGGGTGCTGCATAAAACCAGAGATAGAAATTAGCACAGATACCATTCCATATGTCAAATACGTAATAGTCAAGACTTACCCCTTGCTCAACGAAAGGGACTAAACACCCTATATTCAACGCCTAGGAATACACATGACTAGAAAGAATCTTCAAACCCATGGATTTATATGTCTCCATAAGAGAATCAAGCGTGTGTACAGCTGCAGGAAGGCAGCAGAGAAAATCCGATAAATCCTATTATCAAAATGAATTACAAAAACAAAACACAATGACAGTGAAATAGAGAGCAATTCTTAAATAATTCATTCAGGGCTTGTGATGCAACCTGGATTTACCTCATCTACACCCAGAGCTGAGTGAGACATAAGGTTGGACACATCGGGCTGATAGCATTGGTGAGGTTCGATGAGCAAATGCAGACCACTTGAAGTCATAATATATGGTACACATTCCATGGGTCCCAACTCTCCAGGTTTAAGTGATTCTCCCTTCAGCTAAAGCATGCATGGGAAACCCACAGTATGGTGCACCGTGAGACGGGGAAACGTTTTCAAATGCATCTCAGTTTTCGTCCCCTTTTACTCGGGTTCACAATTCCAGACCCTTTACTAACACTCTCCCCACTTGGAGAGTCAGTGCCTTTAACCTCCTGTTTGACACAGTTTGCAAATTCTGCGCAAGATGAACAGGAATAGGGAGAACCAATGAGAGACTAGCTGTAGGTGTCTGCACGGGCAAATTTAATGCTCATTTCCCACCAGGAAGAGGAATTAACCAAAGGCTCAGCATGCCGTGCCGGAACCAGATTAGGGCCTGAAGCAATCCTGCGGGTTTGCGGCCAGCTCACAAGAAAGCGATTTGAAGAAAGGAGCTCAGGGGCACTGTAATTCACAAACCTGCAGAGTTATAAATGACAGCTATCGTCCAAAAATATATTGAAGGAAGGCTGCGAAGAGGACTTGAAAGCAGGGCAGAATTGCAGGAAAACGATTTCAGGGGGTAGACTGGAATTGCATTTAAAGCATAGGAAAAGAGGCAGAACGTCGACAATGATGCACTTGGCCAAAAAGTGCGTATGCGTTTTTTCCTGAATATATTCAGGAAAAAACGCATACGCCCTTTTTGGCCAACCAAGCAAGCATGTTAAAGAAATCTGCACTACAATGAAGTCTCACTGCCCCCCGGTCAAAAGGGCCATCTGAAAAAAGTGTAAAATCCAGAAATGTAGCACAGGCCATGGAGAACAGGGAGCCCTTTTATGCTGATGGGTGAGATGTAAATTGCCAACAGCCACTCTGGAGAAGTGTATGGTGTTTCCTGAAACACCTAAAAAACAAAGCAACGGAGCCTACGGCACTTCCACTTATGGTCCTATAGCTTAGGGAAATTAAAATAAAAAACACACAGCCACCCAAAGTTTCAGAGGGCTCTGTTTACAAGAACCTCGTCTACGGTACAAGTTAAATATCCCAGAAAGCGAAAAATGGATAAAGACGTTGTGGTACGTACTTACAATGGAATATCACTCACAAATGAAATCTATTTCACCTGGCCCATCGTGGCATAATGAGTGGATTCAGGTACGATGATTCTAAGTGAAATACGTCACACAGAAAATGAAACATCATAAGATATCACTAATACACCGAATGTAATCTTGGCTACACATGAACTGAATTACAAAACAGGACAGGGTCTCAAATTTAGAAAACCAACTTATGTTTGCTTAAGGGGAAAGGCGAGTTGGGGTGCTGCATAAAACCAGAGATAGAAATTAGCACAGATACCATTCCATACGTCAAACATGTAATAGTCAAGACCTACCCCTTGCTCAACGAAATGGGCTCAACACCCTATATTCAATGCCTAGGAATACACCTGACTAGATAGAATCTTCAAACCCATGGATTTATATGTCTCCATAAGAGAATCAAGCGTGTGTACAGCTGCATGAATGCAGCAGAGAAAAGCCGATAAATCCCACTATCAAAATGAATTACAAAAAAAAACACAATGAGAGTGAAATAGAGAGCAATTCTTAAATAATTCATTCAGGGCTTGTGATGCAACCTGGATTTACCTCATCTACACCCAGAGCTGAGTGAGACATAAGGTTGGACACTTCGGGCTGATAGCACTGGTGAGGTTCAATGAGCAAATGCAGACCATTTGAAGTCATACTGCATGGTACACATTCTATGGGTCCCAAATCTCCAGGTTTAAGCGATTCTTCCTTCAGCTAAAACATGCATGGGAAACCTACAGTATGGTGCACCGTGTCACCGGGAAACGTTTTCAAATGCATCTCAGTTTTCGTACCCTTTTACTCGGGTTCACAATTCCAGACCATTTACTAACACTCTCCCCACTTGGAGAGTCAGTGCCTTTAACCTCCTGTTTGGCACAGTTTGCAATTTCTGCGCAAGATGAACAGGAATAGGGAGAACCAATGAGAGACTAGCTGTAGGTGTCTGCACGCCAAATTTATCGCTCATTTCCAACCAGGAAGAGGAATTAACCAAACGCTCAGCATGCCGTGCCGGAACCAGATTAGGGCCTGAAGCAATCCTGCGGGTTTGCGGCCAGCTCACAAGAAAGCGATTTGAAGAAAGGAGCTCAGGGGCCAAGTAATTCACAAACCTGCAGAGTTATAAATGACAGCTATCGTCCAAAAATATATTGAAGGAAGGGTGCGAAGAAGACTTGAAAGCGGGGCAGAATTGCAGGAAAACGATTTCAGGGGGTAGACTGCAATTGCATTTGAAGCATAAAAAAGAGGCAGAACGTCGACAATGATGCACTTGGCCAAAAAGGGCGTATGCGTTTTTTCCTGAATATATTCAGGAAAAAACGCATACGCCCTTTTTGGCCAACCAAGCAAGCATGTTAAAGAAATCTGCACTACAATGAAGTCTCACTGCCCCCCGGTCAAAAGGGCCATCTGAAAAAAGTGTAAAATCCAGAAATGCAGCACAGGCCATGGAGAACAGGGAGCCTTGTTATGCTGATGGGTGGGATGTAAATTGCCAACAGCCAATCTGGAGAAGTGTATGGTGTTTCCTGAAACACCTAAAAAACAAAGCAACGGAGCCTACGTCACTTCCACTTATGGTCCTATAGCTTAGGGAAATTAAAATCAAAAACACACAGCCACCCCAAAGTTTCAGACGGCTCTGTTTACAAGAACCTCGTCTACGGTACAAGTTAAATATCCCAGAAAGCGGAAAATGGATAAAGAAATTGTGGTACGTACGTACAATGGAATATCACTCACCAATGAAATCTATGTCATCAGGCCCGTCGTGGCATAATGAGTGGATTCAGGTACGATGATGCTAAGTGAAATAAGTCACACAGAAAATGAAACATCATAAGATATCACTAATGCACGGAATGTAATCTTGGCTACACATGAACTGAATTACAAAACAGAACAGGGTCTCAAATTTAGAAAACCAACTTATGTTTTCTTAAGGGGAAAGGTGAGTTGGGGTGCTGCATAAAACCAGAGATAGAAATTAGCACAGATACCATTCCATACGTCTAATATGTAATAGTCAAGACCTACCCCTTGCTCAACGAAATGGGCTAAACACCCTATATTCAACGCCTAGGAATACACCTGACTAGAAAGAATTTTCAAACCCATGGATTTATATGTCTCCATAAGAGAATCAAGCGTGTGTACAGCTGCATGAATGCAGCAGAGAAAATCCGATAAATCCCATTATCAAAATGAATTACAAAAACAAAACACAATGACACTGAAATAGAGAGCAATTCTTAAATAATTCATTCAGGGCTTGTGATGCAACCTGGATTTACCTCATCTACACCCAGAGCTGAGTGAGATATAAGGTTGGACACTTCGGGCTGATAGCATTGGTGAGGTTCGATGAGCAAATGCAGACCATTTGAAGTCATCCTGCATGGTACCCATTCCATGGGTCCCAACTCTCCAGGTTTAAGCGATGCTTCCTTCAGCTAAAACATGCATGGGAAACCCACAGTATGGTGCACCGTGTCACCTGGAAACGTTTTCAAATGCATCTCAGTTTTCGTCCCCTTTTACTCGGGTTCACAATTCCAGACCCTTTACTAACACTCTCCCCGCTTGGAGAGTCAGTGCCTTTAACCTCCTGTTTGGCACAGTTTGCAATTTCTGCGCAAGATGAACAGGAATAGGGAGAACGAATGAGAGACTAGCTGTAGGTGTCTGCACGGGCAAATTTAATGCTCATTTCCAACCAGGAAGAGGAATTAACCAAACGCTCAGCATGCCTTGCCTGAACCAGATTAGGGCCTGAAGCAATCCTGCGGGTTTGCGGCCAGCTCACAAGAAAGCGATTTGAAGAAAGGAGCTCAGGGGCACTGTAATTCTCAAACCTGCAAAGTTATAAATGACAGCTATTGTCCAAAAATATATTGAAGGAGGGCTGCGAAGAGGACTTGAAATCGGGGCAGAATTGCAGGAAAGCAGTTTCAGGGAGTAGAGTGGAATTGCATTTAAAGCATAGGAAAAGAGGCAGGACGTCGACAATGAAGCACGTGGCCAAAAAGGGCGTATGCGTTTTTTCCTGAATATATTCAGGAAAAAACGCATACGCCCTTTTTGGCCAACCAAGCAAGCATGTTAAAGAAATCTGCACTACAATGAAGTCTCACTGCCCCCCGGTCAAAAGGGCCATCTGAAAAAAGTGTAAAATCCAGAAATGCAGCACAGGCCATGGAGAACAGGGAGCCTTGTTATGCTGATGGGTGGGATGTAAATTGCCAACAGCCACTCTGGAGAAGTGTATGGTGTTTCCTGAAACACCTAAAAAACAAAGCAACGGAGCCTACGGCTCTTCCACTTATGGTCCTATAGCTTATGGAAATTAAAATCAAAAACACACAGCCACCCCAAAGTTTCAGACGGATCTGTTTACAAGAACCTCGTCTACGGTACAAGTTAAATATCCCAGAAAGCGAAAAATGGATAAAGAAGTTGTGGTACGTACGTACAATGGAATATCACTCACCAATGAAATCTATGTCATCTGGCCCGTCGTGGCATAATGAGTGGATTCAGGTACGATGATTCTAAGTGAAATACGTCACACAGAAAATGAAACATCATAAGATGTCACTAATACACGGAATGTAATCTTGGCTACACATGAACTGAATTACAAAACAGAACAGGGTCTCAAATTTAGAAAACCAACTTATGTTTGCTTAAGGGGAAAGGTGAGTTGGGGTGCTGCATAAAACCAGAGATAGAAATTAGCACAGATACCATTCCATATGTCAAATACGTAATAGTCAAGACTTACCCCTTGCTCAACGAAAGGGGCTAAACACCCTATATTCAACGCCTAGGAATACACCTGACTAGAAAGAATCTTCAAACCCATGGATTTATATGTCTCCATAAGAGAATCAAGCGTGTGTACAGCTGCATGAATGCAGCAGAGAAAATCCGATAAATCCTATTATCAAAATGAATTACAAAAACAAAACACAATGACAGTGAAGTAGAGAGCAATTCTTAAATAATTCATTCAGGGCTTGTGATGCAACCTGGATTTACCTCATCTACACCCAGAGCTGAGTGAGACATAAGGTTGGACACATCGGGCTGATAGCATTGGTGAGGTTCGATGAGCAAATGCAGACCATTTTAAGTCATACTGCATGGTACCCTTTCTATGGGTCCCAACTCGCCAGTTTTAAGCGATTCTTCCTTCAGCTAAAGCATGCATGGGAAACCCACAGTATGGTGCACCGTGTGACCGGGAAATGTTTTCAAATGCATCTCAGTTTTTGTCCCCTTTTACTCGGGTTCACAATTCCAGAACCTTTATTAACACTCTCCCGACTTGGAGAGTCAGTGCCTTTAACCTCCTGTTTGGCACAGTTTGCAATTTCTGCGCAAGATGAACAGGAATAGGGAGAACCAATGAGAGACTAGCTGTAGGTGTCTGCACGGGCAAATTTAACGCTCATTTCCAACCAGGAAGAGGAATTAACCAAAGGCTCAGCATGCCGTCCCGAAACCAGATTAGGGCCTGAAGCAATCCTGCGGGTTTGCGGCCAGCTCACAGGAAAGCGATTTGAAGAAAGGAGCTCAGGGGCACTGTAATTCACAAACCTGCAGAGTTATAAATGACAGCTATAGTCCAAAAATATATTGAAGGAAGGTTGCGAAGAAGACTTGAAAGCGGGGCAGAATTGCACGAAAACGATTTCAGGGGGTAGACTGGAATTGCATTTAAAGCATAGGAAAAAAGGCAGAACGTCGACAATGATGCACTTGGACAAAAAGGGCGTATACGTTTTTTCCTGCATATATTCAGGAAAAAACGCATACGCCCTTTTTGGCCAACCAAGCAAGCATGTTAAAGAAATCTGCACTACAATGAAGTCTCACAGCCCCCTGGTCAAAAGGGCCATCTGAAAAAAGTGTAAAATCCAGAAATGCAGCACAGGCCATGGAGAACAGGGAGCCGTGTTATGCTGATGGGTGGGATGTAATTTGCCAACAGCCACTCTGGAGAAGTGTATGGTGTTTCCTGAAACACCTAAAAAACAAAGCAACGGAGCCTCCGGCACTTCCACTTATGGTCCTATAGCTTAGGGAAATTAAAATCAAAAACACACAGCCACCCCAAAGTTTCAGACGGATCTGTTTACAAGAACCTCGTCTACGGTACAAGTTAAATATTCCAGAAAGCGAAAAATGGATAAAGAAGTTGTGGTACGTACGTACAATGGAATATAACTCAACAATGAAATCTATGTCATCTGGCCCGTCGTGGCATAATGAGTGGATTCAGGTACGATGATTCTAAGTGAAATAAGTCACACAGAAAATGACACATCATAAGCTGTCACTAATACACCGAATGTAATCTTGGCTACACATGAACTGAATTACAAAACAGAACAGGGTCTCAAATTTAGAAAACCAACTTATGTTTGCGTAAGGGGAAAGGTGAGTTGGGGTGCTGCATAACATCAGAGATAGAAATTAGCCAGATACCATTCCATATGTCAAATACGTAGTAGTCAAGACATACCCCGTGCTCAACGAAATGGGCTAAACACCCTATATTCAACGCCTAGGAATACACCTGACTAGAAAGAATCTTCAAACCCATGGATTTATATGTCTCCATAAGAGAATCAAGCGTGTGTACAGCTGCATGAAGGCAGCAGAGAAAATCCGATAAATCCTATTATCAAAATGAATTACAAAAACAAAACACAATGACAGTGAAATAGAGAGCAATTCTTAAATAATTCATTCAGGGCTTGTGATGCAACCTGGATTTACCTCATCTGAACCCAGAGCTGAGTGAGACATAAGGTTTGACACTTCGGGCTGATAGCATTGGTGAGGTTCGATGAGCAAATGCAGACCATTTGAAGTCATACATCATGGAACCCAATCCATGGGTCCCAACTCTCCAGGTTTAAGCGATTCTTCCTTCAGCTAAAGCATGCATGGGAATCCCACAGAATGGTGCACCGTGTGACCGGGAAACGTTTTCAAATGCATCTCAGTTTTCGTCCCCTTTTACTCGGGTTCACCATTCCAGACCCTTTTAACACTCTCCTCACTTGGAGAGCCAGTGCCTTTAACCTGTTGTTTGGCACAGTTTGCAATTTCTGCGCAAGATGAACAGGAATAGGGAGAACCAATGAGAGGCCAGCTGTAGGTGTCTGCACGGGCAAATTTAACGCTCATTTCCCACCAGGAAGAGGAATTAACCAAACGCTCAGCATGCCGTGCCGGAACCAGATTAGGGCCTGAAGCAATCCTGCGGGTTTGCGGCCTGCTCACAAGAAAATGATTTGAAGAAAGGAGCTCAGGGGCCAAGTAATTCACAAACCTGCAGAGTTATAAATGACAGCTATCGTCCAAAAATATATTGAAGGAAGGCTGCGAAGAGGACTTGAAAGCGGGGCAGAATTGCAGGAAAATGATTTCAGGGGGTAGACTGGAATTGCATTTAAAGCATAGGAAAAGAGGCAGAACGTCGACAATGATGCACTTGGCCAAAAAGGGCGTATGCGTTTTTTCCTGAATATATTCAGGAAAAAACGCATACGCCCTTTTTGGCCAACCAAGCAAGCATGTTAAAGAAATCTGCACTACAATGAAGTCTCACTGCCCCCCGGTCAAAAGGGCCATCTGAACAAAGTGTAAAATCCAGAAATGCAGCACAGGCCATGGAGAACAGGGAGCCTTGTTATGCTGATGGGTGGGATGTAAATTGCCAACAGCCACTCTGGAGAAGTGTATGGTGTTTCCTGAAACACCTAAAAAACAAAGCAACGGAGCCTACGGCACTTCCACTTATGGTCCTATAGCTTAGGGAAATTAAAATCAAAAACACACAGCCACCCCAAAGTTTCAGATGGCTCTGTTTACAAGAACCTCGTCTACGGTACAAGTTAAATATCCCAGAAAGCGAAAAAATGGATAAAGATGTTGTGGTACGTACGTACAATGAAATATCACTCACCAATGAAATCTATGTCATCTGGCCCGTCGTGGCATAATAAGTGGTTCAGGTACGATGATTCTAAGGGAAATAAGTCCCACAGAAAATGAAACATCATAAGATATCACTAATACTTCGAATGTAATCTTGGCTACACATGAACTGAATTACAAAACAGAACAGGGTCTCAAATTTAGAAAACCAACTTATGTTTCCTTAAGGGGAAAGGTGAGTTGGGGTGCTGCATAAAACCAGAGATAGAAATTAGCACAGATACCATTCCATACGTCAAATATGTAATAGTAAAGACCTACCCCTTGCTCAACGAAATGGGCTAAACACCCTATATTCACCGGCTAGGAATACACCTGACTAGTAAGAATCTTCAAACCCATGGATTTATATGTCTCCATAAGAGAATCAAGCGTGTGTACAGCTGCATGAAGGCAGCAGAGAAAAGCCGATAAATCCCATTATCAAAATGATTTACAAAAACAAAACACAATGACTGTGAAATAGAGAGCAATTCTTAAATAATTCATTCAGGGCTTGTGATGCAACCTGGATTTACCTCATCTACACCCAGAGCTGAGTGAGACATAAGGTTGGACACTTCGGGCTGATAGCATTGGTGAGGTTCGATGAGCAAATGCAGACCATTTGAAGTCATACTGCATGGTACCCATTCCATGGGTCCCAACTCTCCAGGTTTAAGCGATTCTTCCTTCAGCTAAAGCATGCATGGGAAACCCAGAGTATGGTGCACTGTGTGACCGGGAAACGTTTTCAAATGCATCTCAGTTTTTGTCCTCTTTGACTCGGGTTCACAATTCCAGACCCTTTACTAACACTCTCCCCACTTGTAGAGTCAGTGCCTTTAACCTCCTGTTTGGCACAGTTTGCAATTTCTGCGCAAGATGAACAGGAATAGGGAGAACCAATGAGAGACTAGCTGTAGGTGTCTGCACGGGCAAATTTAACACTCATTTCCCACCAGGAAGAGGAATTAACCAAAGGCTCAGCATGCCGTGCCGGAACCAGATTAGGGCCTGAAGCAATCCTGCGGGTTTGGGGCCAGCTCACAAGAAAGCGATTTGAAGAAAGGAGCTCAGGGGCACTGTTATTCAGAAACCTGCAGAGTTATAAATGACAGCTATCGTCCAAAAATATATTGAAGGTAGGCTGCGAAGAGGACTTGAATGCGGGGCAGAATTGCAGGAAAACGATTTCAGGGGGTAGACTGGAATTGCATTTAAAGCATAGGAAAAGAGGCAGAACGTCGACAATGATGCACTTGGCCAAAAAGGGCGTATGCGTTTTTTCCTCAATATATTCAGGAAAAAACGCATACGACCTTTTTGGCCAACCAAGCAAGCATGTTAAAGAAATCTGCACTACAATGAAGTCTCACTGCCCCCCGTCAAAAGGGTCATCTGAAAAAAGTGTGAAATCCAGAAATGCAGCACAGGCCATGGAGAACAGGGAGCCTTGTTATGCTGATGGGTGGGATGTAAATTGCCAAGAGCCACTCTGGAGAAGTGTATGGTGTTTCCTGAAACACCTAAAAAACAAAGCAACGGAGCCTACGGCACTTCCACTTATGGTCCTATAGATTAGGGAAATTAAAATCAAAAACACACAGCCACCCCAAAGTTTCTGACGGCTCTGTTTACAAGAACATCATTTACGGTACAAGTTAAATATCCCAGAAAGCGAAAAATGGATAAAGAAGTTGTGGTACGTATGTACAATGGAATATCACTCACAAATGAAATCTATTTCATCTGCCCCATCGTGTCATAATGAGTGGATTCAGGTACGATGATTCTAAGTGAAATAAGTCACACAGAAAATGAAACATCATAAGATATCACTAATACACGGAATGTAATCTTGGCTACACATGAACTGAATTACAAAACAGAACAGGGTCTCAAATTTAGAAAACCAACTTATGTTTGCTTGAGGGGAATGGCAAGTTGGGGTGCTGCATAAAACCAGAGATAGAAATTAGCACAGATACCATTCCATACGTCAAACATGTAATAGTCAAGACCCACCCCTTGCTCAACGAAATGGGCTAAACACCCTATATTCAATGCCTAGGAATACACCTGACTAGTAAGAATCTTCAAACCCATGGATTTATATGTCTCCATAAGAGAATCAAGCGTGTGTACAGCTGCATGAAGGCAGCAGAGACAATCCGATAAATCCCATTATCAAAATGAATTACAAATACAAAACACAATGACAGTGAAATAGAGAGCAATTCTTCAATAATTCATTCAGGGCTTGTGATGCAACCTGGATTTACCTCATCTACACTCAGAGCTGAGTGAGACATAAGGTTAGACACTTCGGGCTGATAGCATTGGTGAGGTTCGATGAGCAAATGCAGACCATTTGAAGTCATACTGCATGGTACCCATTCCATGGGTCCCAACTCTCCAGGTTTAAGCGATTCTTCCTTCAGCTAAAGCATGCATGGCAAACCCACAGTTTGGTGCACCGTGTGGCCGGGAAACTTTTTCAAATGCATCTCAGTGTTCGTCCCCTTTTACTCGGGTTCACAATTCCAGACCCTTTACTAAAACTCTCCCTACTTGGAGAGTCAGTGCCTTTAACCTCCTGTTTGGCACAGTTTGCAATTTCTGCGCAAGATGAACAGGAATAGGGAGAACCAATGAGAGACTAGCTGTAGGTGTCTGCACGGGCAAATTTAACGCTCATTTCCAACCAGGAAGAGGAATTAACCAAAGGCTCAGCATGCCGTCCCGGAACCAGATTAGGGCCTGAAACAATCCTGCGGGTTTGCGGCCAGCTCACAAGAAAGCGATTTGAAGAAAGGAGCTCAGGGGAACTGTAATTCACAAACCTCCAAAGTTATAAATGACAGCTATAGTCCAAAAATATATTGAAGGAAGCCTGCGAAGAGGACTGAATGCGGGGCAGAATTGCAGGAAAACGATTTCAGGGGGTAGACAGGAATTGCATTTAAAGCATAGGAAAAGAGGCAGAACGTCGACAATGATGCACTCGGCTAAAAAGGGCGTATGAGTTTTTTCCTAAATATATTCAGGAAAAAACGCATACACCCTTTTTGGCCAACCAAGCAAGCATGTTAAGAAATCTGCACTACAATGAAGTCTCACTGCCCCCCGTCAAAAGGGTCATCTGAAAAAAGTGTAAAATCCAGAAATGCAGCACAGGCCATGGAGAACAGGGAGACTTGTTATGCTGATGGGTGGGATGTAAATTGCCAACAGCCACTCTGGAGAAGTGTATGGTGTTTCCTGAAACACCTAAAAAACAAAGCAACGGAGCCTACGGCTCTTCCACTTATGGTCCTATAGCTTATGGAAATTAAAATCAAAAACACACAGCCACCCCAAAGTTTCAGACGGATCTGTTTACAAGAACCTCGTCTACGGTACAAGTTAAATATCCCAGAAAGTGAAAAATGGATAAAGAAGTTGTGGTACGTACGTACAATGGAATATCACTCACCAATGAAATCTATGTCATCTGGCCCGTCGTGGCATAATGAGTGGATTCAGGTACGATGATTCTAAGTGAAATACGTCACACAGAAAATGAAACATCATAAGATGTCACTAATACACGGAATGTAATCTTGGCTACACATGAACTGAATTACAAAACAGAACAGGGTCTCAAATTTAGAAAACCAACTTATGTTTGCTTAAGGGGAAAGGTGAGTTGGGGTGCTGCATAAAACCAGAGATAGAAATTAGCACAGATACCATTCCATATGTCAAATACGTAATAGTCAAGACTTACCCCTTGCTCAACGAAAGGGACTAAACACCCTATATTCAACGCCTAGGAATACACCTGACTAGAAAGAATCTTCAAAACCATGGATTTATATGTCTCCATAAGAGAATCAAGCGTGTGTACAGCTGCATGAAGGCAGCAGAGAAAATCCGATAAATCCTATTATCAAAATGAATTACAAAAACAAAACACAATGACAGTGAAATAGAGAGCAATTCTTAAATAATTCATTCAGGGCTTGTGATGCAACCTGGATTTACCTCATCTACACCCAGAGCTGAGTGAGACATAAGGTTGGACACATCGGGCTGATAGCATTGGTGAGGTTCGATGAGCAAATGCAGACCACTTGAAGTCATAATATATGGTACACATTCCATGGGTCCCAACTCTCCAGGTTTAAGTGATTCTCCCTTCAGCTAAAGCATGCATGGGAAACCCACAGTATGGTGCACCGTGAGACGGGGAAACGTTTTCAAATGCATCTCAGTTTTCGTCCCCTTTTACTCGGGTTCACAATTCCAGACCCTTTACTAACACTCTCCCCACTTGGAGAGTCAGTGCCTTTAACCTCCTGTTTGGCACAGTTTGCAATTTCTGCGCAAGATGAACAGGAATAGGGAGAACCAATGAGAGACTAGCTGTAGGTGTCTGCACGGGCAAATTTAATGCTCATTTCCCACCAGGAAGAGGAATTAACCAAAGGCTCAGCATGCCGTGCCGGAAACAGATTAGGGCCTGAAGCAATCCTGCGGGTTTGCGGCCAGCTCACAAGAAAGCGATTTGAAGAAAGGAGCTCAGGGGCACTGTAATTCACAAACCTGCAGAGTTATAAATGACAGCTATCGTCCAAAAATATATTGAAGGAAGGCTGCGAAGAGGACTTGAAAACGGGGCAGAATTGCAGGAAAACGATTTCAGGGGGTAGACTGGAATTTCATTTAAAGCATAGGAAAAGAGGCAGAACGTCGACAATGATGCACTTGGCCAAAAAGTGCGTATGCGTTTTTTCCTGAATATATTCAGGAAAAAACGCATACGCCCTTTTTGGCCAACCAAGCAAGCATGTTAAAGAAATCTGCACTACAATGAAGTCTCACTGCCCCCCGGTCAAAAGGGCCATCTGAAAAAAGTGTAAAATCCAGAAATGCAGCACAGGCCATGGAGAACAGGGAGCCCTTTTATGCTGATGGGTGAGATGTAAATTGCCAACAGCCACTCTGGAGAAGTGTATGGTGTTTCCTGAAACACCTAAAAAACAAAGCAACGGAGCCTACGGCACTTCCACTTATGGTCCTATAGCTTAGGGAAATTAAAATAAAAAACACACAGCCACCCAAAGTTTCAGAGGGCTCTGTTTACAAGAACCTCGTCTACGGTACAAGTTAAATATCCCAGAAAGCGAAAAATGGATAAAGAAGTTGTGGTACGTACGTACAATGGAATATCACTCACAAATGAAATCTATTTCACCTGGCCCATCGTGGCATAATGAGTGGATTCAGGTACGATGATTCTAAGTGAAATAAGTCACACAGAAAATGAAACATCATAAGATATCACTAATACACCGAATGTAATCTTGGCTACACATGAACTGAATTACAAAACAGGACAGGGTCTCAAATTTAGAAAACCAACTTATGTTTGCTTAAGGGGAAAGGCGAGTTGGGGTGCTGCATAAAACCAGAGATAGAAATTAGCACACATACCATTCCATACGTCAAACATGTAATAGTCAAGACCTACCCCTTGCTCAACGAAATGGGCTCAACACCCTATATTCAATGCCTAGGAATACACCTGACTAGATAGAATCTTCAAACCCATGGATTTATATGTCTCCATAAGAGAATCAAGCGTGTGTACAGCTGCATGAATGCAGCAGAGAAAAGCCGATAAATCCCACTATCAAAATGAATTACAAAAACAAAACACAATGAGAGTGAAATAGAGAGCAATTCTTAAATAATTCATTCAGGGCTTGTGATGCAACCTGGATTTACCTCATCTACACCCAGAGCTGAGTGAGACATAAGGTTGGACACTTCGGGCTGATAGCACTGGTGAGGTTCAATGAGCAAATGCAGACCATTTGAAGTCATACTGCATGGTACACATTCTATGGGTCCCAACTCTCCAGGTTTAAGCGATTCTTCCTTCAGCTAAAACATGCATGGGAAACCTACAGTATGGTGCACCGTGTCACCGGGAAACGTTTTCAAATGCATCTCAGTTTTCGTACCCTTTTACTCGGGTTCACAATTCCAGACCATTTACTAACACTCTCCCCACTTGGAGAGTCAGTGCCTTTAACCTCCTGTTTGGCACAGTTTGCAATTTCTGCGCAAGATGAACAGGAATAGGGAGAACCAATGAGAGACTAGCTGTAGGTGTCTGCACGCCAAATTTATCGCTCATTTCCAACCAGGAAGAGGAATTAACCAAACGCTCAGCATGCCGTGCCGGAACCAGATTAGGGCCTGAAGCAATCCTGCGGGTTTGCGGCCAGCTCACAAGAAAGCGATTTGAAGAAAGGAGCTCAGGGGCCAAGTAATTCACAAACCTGCAGAGTTATAAATGACAGCTATCGTCCAAAAATATATTGAAGGAAGGGTGCGAAGAGGACTTGAAAGCGGGGCAGAATTGCAGGAAAACGATTTCAGGGGGTAGACTGCAATTGCATTTGAAGCATAGAAAAAGAGGCAGAACGTCGACAATGATGCACTTGGCCAAAAAGGGCGTATGCGTTTTTTCCTGAATATATTCAGGAAAAAACGCATACGCCCTTTTTGGCCAACCAAGCAAGCATGTTAAAGAAATCTGCACTACAATGAAGTCTCACTGCCCCCCGGTCAAAAGGGCCATCTGAAAAAAGTGTAAAATCCAGAAATGCAGCACAGGCCATGGAGAACAGGGAGCCTTGTTATGCTGATGGGTGGGATGTAAATTGCCAACAGCCAATCTGGAGAAGTGTATGGTGTTTCCTGAAACACCTAAAAAAGAAAGCAACGGAGCCTACGGCACTTCCACTTATGGTCCTATAGCTTAGGGAAATTAAAATCAAAAACACACAGCCACCCCAAAGTTTCAGACGGCTCTGTTTACAAGAACCTCGTCTACGGTACAAGTTAAATATCCCAGAAAGCGGAAAATGGATAAAGAAATTGTGGTACGTACGTACAATGGAATATCACTCACCAATGAAATCTATGTCATCAGGCCCGTCGTGGCATAATGAGTGGATTCAGGTACGATGATGCTAAGTGAAATAAGTCACACAGAAAATGAAACATCATAAGATATCACTAATGCAGGGAATGTAATCTTGGCTACACATGAACTGAATTACAAAACAGAACAGGGTCTCAAATTTAGAAAACCAACTTATGTTTTCTTAAGGGGAAAGGTGAGTTGGGGTGCTGCATAAAACCAGAGATAGAAATTAGCACAGATACCATTCCATACGTCTAATATGTAATAGTCAAGACCTACCCCTTGCTCAACGAAATGGGCTAAACACCCTATATTCAACGCCTAGGAATACACCTGACTAGAAAGAATTTTCAAACCCATGGATTTATATGTCTCCAAAAGAGAATCAAACGTGTGTACAGCTGCATGAAGGCAGCAGAGACAATCCGATAAATCCCATTATCAAAATGAATTACAAAAACAAAACACAATGACAGTGAAATAGAGAGCAATTCTTAAATAATTCATTCAGGGCTTGTAATGCAACCTGGATTGACCTCATCTACACCCAGAGCTGAGTGAGCCATAAGGTTGGACACTTCGGGCTGATAGCATTGGTGAGGTTCGATGAGCAAATGCAGACCATTTGAAGTCATACTGCATGGTACCCATTCCATGGGTCCCAACTCTCCAGGTTTAAGCGATTCTTCCTTCAGCTAAAGCATGCATGGGAAACCCACAGTATGGTGCACTGTGTGACCGGGAAACGTTTTCAAATGCATCTCAGTTTTTGTCCTCTTTGACTCGGGTTCACAATTCCAGACCCTTTACTAACACTCTCCCCACTTGTAGAGTCAGTGCCTTTAACCTCCTGTTTGGCACAGTTTGCAATTTCTGCGCAAGATGAACAGGAATAGGGAGTACCAATGAGAGACTAGCTGTAGGTGTCTGCACGGGCAAATTTAACACTCATTTCCCACCAGGAAGAGGAATTAACCAAAGGCTCAGCATGCCGTGCCGGAACCAGATTAGGGCCTGAAGCAATCCTGCGGGTTTGGGGCCAGCTCACAAGAAAGCGATTTGAAGAAAGGAGCTCAGGGGCACTGTTATTCAGAAACATGCAGAGTTATAAATGACAGCTATCGTCCAAAAGTATATTGAAGGTAGGCTGCGAAGAGGACTTGAAAGCGGGGCAGAATTGCAGGAAAACGATTTCAGGGGGTAGACTGGAATTGCATTTAAAGCATAGGAAAAGAGGCAGAACGTCGACAATGATGCACTTGGCCAAAAAGGGCGTATGCGTTTTTTCCTGAATATATTCAGGAAAAAACGCATACGACCTTTTTGGCCAACGAAGCAAGCATATTAAAGAAATCTGCACTACAATGAAGTCTCACTGCCCCCCGTCAAAAGGGTCATCTGAAAAAAGTGTAAAATCCAGAAATGCAGCACAGGCCATGGAGAACAGGGAGCCTTGTTATGCTGATGGGTGGGATGTAAATTGCCAAGAGCCACTCTGGAGAAGTGTATGGTGTTTCCTGAAACACCTAAAAAACAAAGCAACGGAGCCTACGGCACTTCCACTTATGGTCCTATAGATTAGGGAAATTAAAATCAAAAACACACAGCCACCCCAAAGTTTCTGACGGCTCTGTTTACAAGAACTTCATCTACGGTACAAGTTAAATATCCCAGAAAGCGAAAAATGGATAAAGAAGTTGTGGTACGTACGTACAATGGAATATCACTCACCAATGAAATCTATGTCATCTGGCCCGTCGTGGCATAATGAGTGGATTCAGGTACGATGATTCTAAGTGAAATACGTCACACAGAAAATGAAACATCATAAGATATCACTAATACACGGAATGTAATCTTGGCTACTCATGAACTGAATTACAAAACAGAACAGGGTCTCAAATTTAGAAAACCAACTTATGTTTGCTTAAGGGGAATGGCGAGTTGGGGTGCTGCATAAAACCAGAGATAGAAATTAGCACAGATACCATTCCATATGTCAAACATGTAATAGTCAAGACCTACCCCTTGCTCAACGAAATGGGCTCAACACCCTATATTCAATGCCTAGGAATACACCTGACTAGATAGAATCTTCAAATCCATGGATTTATATGTCTCCATAAGAGAATCAAGCGTGTGTACAGCTGCATGAATGCAGCAGAGAAAAGCCGATAAATCCCACTATCAAAATGAATTACAAAAACAAAACACAATGAGAGTGAAATAGAGAGCAATTCTTAAATAATTCATTCAGGGCTTGTGATGCAACCTGGATTTACCTCATCTACACCCAGAGCTGAGTGAGACATAAGGTTGGACACTTCGGGCTGATAGCACTGGTGAGGTTCAATGAGCAAATGCAGACCATTTGAAGTCATACTGCATGGTACACATTCTATGGGTCCCAACTCTCCAGGTTTAAGCGATTCTTCCTTCAGCTAAAACATGCATGGGAAACCTACAGTATGGTGCACCGTGTCACCGGGAAACGTTTTCAAATGCATCTCAGTTTTCGTACCCTTTTACTCGGGTTCACAATTCCAGACCATTTACTAACACTCTCCCCACTTGGAGAGTCAGTGCCTTTAACCTCCTGTTTGGCACAGTTTGCAATTTCTGCGCAAGATGAACAGGAATAGGGAGAACCAATGAGAGACTAGCTGTAGGTGTCTGCACGGGCAAATTTAACGCTCATTTCCAACCAGGAAGAGGAATTAACCAAAGGCTCAGCATGCCGTGCAGGAACCAGATTAGGGCCTGAAGCAATCCTGCGGGTTTGCGGCCAGCTCACAAGAAAGCGATTTGAAGAAAGGAGCTCAGGGGCACTGTAATTCACAAACCTGCAGAGTTATAAATGACAGCTATCGTCCGAAAATATATTGAAGGAAGGCTGCGAAGAGGACTTGAAAGCGGGGCAGAATTGCAGGAAAACGATTTCAGGGGGTAGACTGGAATTGCATTTAAAGCATAGGAAAAGAGGCAGAACGTCGACAATGATGCACTTGGCCAAAAAGGGCGTATGCGTTTTTTCCTGAATATATTCAGGAAAAAACTCATACGCACTTTTTGGCCAACCAAGCAAGCATGTTAAAGAAATCTGCACTACAATGAAGTCTCACTGTCCACCGGTCAAAAGGGCCATCTGAAAAAAGTGTAAAATCCAGAAATGCAGCACAGGCCATGGAGAACAGGGAGCCTTGTTATGCTGATGGGTGGGCTGTAAATTGCCAACAGCCACTCTGGAGAAGTGTATGGTGTTTCCTGAAACACCTAAAAAACAAAGCAACGGAGCCTACGGCACTTCCACTTATGGTCCTATAGCTTAGGGAAATTAAAATCAAAAACACACAGCCACCCCAAAGTTTCAGACGGCTCTGTTTACAAGAACCTCGTCTACGGTACAAGTTAAATATCCCAGAAAGCGAAAAATGGATAAAGAAGTTGTGGTACGTACGTACAATGGAATATCACTCACCAATGAAATCTATGTCATCTGGCCCGTCGTGGCATAATAAGTGGATTCAGGTACGATGATTCTAAGTGAAATAAGTCACACAGAAAATGAAACATCATAAGATATCACTAATACACCGAATGTAATCTTGGCTACACATGAACTGAATTACAAAACAGAACATGATCTCAAATTTAGAAAACCAACTTATGTTTGCGTAAGGGGAAAGGTGAGTTGGGGTGCTGCATAAAACCAGAGTTAGAAATTAGCTCAGATACCATTCCATATGTCAAATACGTAATAGTTAAGACATACCCCTTGCTCAACGAAATGGGCTAAACACCCTATATTCAACGTCTAGGAATACACCTGACTAGTAAGAATCTTCAAACCCATGGATTTATATGTCTCCATAAGAGAATCAAGCGTGTGTACACCTGCATGAAGGCAGAAGAGAAAATCCGATAAATCCCATTATCAAAATGAATTACAATAACAAAACAGAATGACAGTGAAATAGAGAGCAATTCTTAAATAATTAATTCAGGGCTTGTGATGCAACCTGGATTTACCTCATCTACACCCAGAGCTGAGTGAGACATAAGGTTGGACACTTCAGGCTGATAGCATTGGTGAGGTACGATGAGCAAATGCAGACCATTTGAAGTCATACTGCATGGTACCCATTCCATGGGTCCCAACTCTCCAGGTTTAAGCAATTCTTCCTTCAGCTAAAACATGCATGGGAAACCCACAGTATGGTGCACCGTGTGACCGGGAAACGTTTTCAAATGCATCTCAGTTTTCGTCCCCTTTTAGTCGGGTTCACAATTCCAGACCCTTTACTAACACTCTCCCCACTTGGAGAGTCAGTGCCTTTAACCTGCTGTTGGGCACAGTTTGCAATTTCTGCGCAAGATGAACAGGAATAGGGAGAACCAATGAGAGACTAGCTGTAGGTGTCTGCACGGACTAATTTAACGCTCATTTCCCACTAGGAAGAGGATTTAACCAAAGGCTCAGCATGCCGAGCCGGAAACAGATTAGGGCCTGAAGCAATCCTGCGGGTTTGCGGCCAGCTCACAATAAAGCGATTTGAAGAAAGGAGCTCAGGGGCACTGTAATTCACAAACTTGCAAAGTTATAAATGTCAGCTATCGTCCAAAAATATATTGAAGGAAGGCTGCGAAGAGGACTTGAAAGCGGGGCAGAATTGCAGGAAAACGATTTCATGGTGTAGACTGGAATTGCATTTAAAGCATAGGAAAAGAGGCAGAACGTCGACAATGATGCACTTGGCCAAAAAGGGCGTATGCGTTTTTTCCTGAATATATTCAGGTAAAAACGCATACGCACTTTTTGGCCAACCAAGCAAGCATGTTAAAGAAATCTGCACTACAATGAAGTCTCACTGCCCACCGGTCAAAAGGGCCATCTGAAAAAAGTGTAAAATCCAGAAATGCAGCACAGGCCATGGAGAACAGGGAGCCTTGTTATGCTGATGGGTGGGATGTAAATTGCCAACAGCCACTCTGGAGAAGTGTATGGTGTTTCCTGAAACACCTAAAAAACAAAGCAACGGAGCCTACGGCACTTCCACTTATGGTCCTATAGCTTAGGGAAATTAAAATCAAAAACACACAGCCACCCCAAAGTTTCAGACGGCTCTGTTTACAAGAACCTCGTCTACGGTACAAGTTAAATATCCCAGAAAGCGAAAAATGGATAAAGAAGTTGTGGTACGTACGTACAATGGAATATCACTCACCAATGAAATCTATGTCATCTGGCCCGTCGTGGCATAATGAGTGGATTCAGGTACGATGATTCTAAGTGAAATAAGTCACACAGAAAATGAAACATCATAAGATATCACTAATACACCGAATGTAATCTTGGCTACACATGAACTGAATTACAAAACAGAACAGGGTCTCAAATTTAGAAAACCAACTTATGTATGCGTAAGGGGAAAGGTGAGTTGGGGTGCTGCATAAAACCAGAGATAGAAATTAGCACAGATACCATTCCATACGTCAAATATGTAATAGTCAAGACCTACCCCTTGCTCAACGAAATGGGCTAAACACCCTATATTCAACACCTAGGAATACACCTGACTAGTAAGAATCTTCAAACCCATGGATTTATATGTCTCCATAAGAGAATCAAGCGTGTGTACAGCTGCATGAAGGCAGCAGAGAAAATCCGATAAATCTTATTATCAGAATGAATTACAAAAACAAAACACAATGACAGTGAAATAGAGAGCAATTCTTAAATAATTCATTCAGGGCTTGTGATGCAACCTGGATTTACCTCATCTAAACCCAGAGCTGAGTGAGACATAAGGTTGGACCCTTCGGGCTGATAGCATTGGTGAGGTTCGATGAGCAAATGCAGACCATTTGAAGTCATCCTACATGGTACCCATTCCATGGGTCCCAAGTCTCCAGGTTTAAGTGATTCTTCCTTCAGCTAAAGCATGCATGGGAAACCCACAGTATGGTGCACCATGTGACCGGGAAACGTTTTCAAATGCATCTCAGTTTTTGTCCCCTTTTACTCGGGTTCACAATTCCAGACCCTTTACTAACACTCTCCCCACTTGGAGAGTCAGTGCCTTTAACCTCCTGTTTGGCACAGTTTGCAATTTCTGCGCAAGATGAACAGGAATAGGGAGAACCAATGAGAGACTAGCTGTAGGTGTCTGCACGGGCAAATTTAACGCTCATTTCCAACCAGGAAGAGGAATTAACCAAAGGCTCAGCATGCCGTGCAGGAACCAGATTAGGGCCTGAAGCAATCCTGCGGGTTTGCGGCCAGCTCACAAGAAAGCGATTTGAAGAAAGGAGCTCAGGGGCACTGTAATTCACAAACCTGCAGAGTTATAAATGACAGCTATCGTCCGAAAATATATTGAAGGTAGGCTGCGAAGAGGACTTGAAAGCGGGGCAGAATTGCAGGAAAACGATTTCAGGGGGTAGACTGGAATTGCATTTAAAGCATAGGAAAAGAGGCAGAACGTCGACAATGATGCACTTGGCCAAAAAGGGCGTATGCGTTTTTTCCTGAATATATTCAGGAAAAAACGCATACGCCCTTTTTGGCCAACCAAGCAAGCATGTTAAAGAAATCTGCACTACAATGAAGTCTCACTGCCCCCCGGTCAAAAGGACCATCTGAAAAATGTGTAAAATCCAGAAATGCAGCACAGGCCATGGAGAACAGGGAGCCTTGTTATGCTGATGGGTGGGATGTAAATTGCCAACAGCCACTCTGGAGAAGTGTATGGTGTTTCCTGAAACACCTAAAAAACAAAGCAACGGAGCCTACGGCACTTCCACTTATGGTCCTATAGCTTAGGGAAATTAAAATCAAAAACACACAGCCACCCCAAAGTTTCAGACGGCTCTGTTTATAAGAACCTCGTCTACGGTATAAGTTAAATATCCCAGAAAGCGAAAAATGGATAAAGAAGTTGTGGTACGTACGTACAATGGAATATCACTCACCAATGAAATCTATGTCATCTGGCCCGTCGTGGCATAATGAGTGGATTCAGGTACGATGATTCTAAGTGAAATAAGTCACACAGAAAATGAAACATCATAAGATATCACTAATACACCGAATGTAATCTTGGCTACACATGAACTGAATTACAAAACAGAACAGGGTCTCAAATTTAGAAAACCAACTTATGTTTGCGTAAGGGAAAAGGTGAGTTGGGGTGCTGCATAAAACCAGAGTTAGAAATTAGCACAGATACCATTCCATATGTCAAATACGTAATAGTCAAGACCTACCCCTTGCTCAACGAAATGGGCTAAACACCCTATATTCAACGCCTAGCAATACAGCTGACTAGTAAGAATCTTCAAACCCATGGATTTATATGTCTCCATAAGAGAATCAAGCGTGTGTACAGCTGCATGAAGGCAGCAGAGAAAATCCGATAAATCCTATTATCAAAATGAATTACAAAAACAAAACACAATGACAGTGAAATAGAGAGCAATTCTTAAATAATTCATTCAGGGCTTGTGATGCAACCTGGATTTACCTCATCTAAACCCAGAGCTGAGTGAGACATAAGGTTGGACACTTCGGGCTGATAGCATTGGTGAGGTTCGATGAGCAAATGCAGACCATTTGAAGTCATACTGCATGGTACCCATTCCATGGGTCCGAAATCGCCAGGTTTAAGTGATTCTTCCTTCAGCTAAAGCATGCATGGGTAACCCACAGTATGGTGCACCATGTGACCGGGAAACGTTTTCAAATGCATATCAGTTTTTGTCCCCTTTTACTCGGGTTCACAATTCCAGACCCTTTACTAACACTCTCCCCACTTGGAGAGTCAGTGCCTTTCACCTCCTGTTTGGCACAGTTTGCAATTTCTGCGCAAGATGAACAGGAATAGGGAGAACCAATGAGAGACTAGCTGTAGGTGTCTGCACGGGCAAATTTAACGCTCATTTCCAACCAGGAAGAGGAATTAACCAAAGGCTCAGCATGCCGTGCAGGAACCAGATTAGGGCCTGAAGAAATCCTGCGGGTTTGCGGCCAGCTCACAAGAAAGCGAGTTGAAGAAAGGAGCTCAGGGACACTGTAATTCACAAACCTGCAGAGTTATAAATGACAGCTATCGTCCGAAAATATATTGAAGGAAGGCTGCGAAGAGGACTTGAAAGCGGGGCAGAATTGCAGGAAAACGATTTCAGGGGGTAGACTGCAATTGCATTTAAAGCATAGGAAAAGAGGCAGAACGTCGACAATGATGCACTTGGCCAAAAAGGGCGTATGCGTTTTTTCCTGAATATATTCAGGAAAAAACGCATACGCCCTTTTTGGCCAACCAAGCAAGCATGTTAAAGAAATCTGCACTACAATGAAGTCTCACTGCCCACCGGTCAAAAGGGCCATCTGAAAAAAGTGTAAAATCCAGAAATGCAGCACAGGCCATGGAGAACAGGGAGCCTTGTTATGCTGATGGGTGGGATGTAAATTGCCAACAGCCACTCTGGAGAAGTGTATGGTGTTTCCTGAAACACCTAAAAAACAAAGCAACGGAGCCTACGGCACTTCCACTTATGGTCCTATAGCTTAGGGAAATTAAAATCAAAAACACACAGCCACCCCAAAGTTTCAGACGGCTCTGTTTACAAGAACCTCGACTACGGTACAAGTTAAATGTCCCAGAAAGCGAAAAATGGATAAAGAAGTTGTGGTACATACGTACAATGGAATATCACTCACCAATGAAATCTATGTCATCTGGCCCGTCGTGGCATAATGAGTGGATTCAGGTACGATGATTCTAAGTGAAATAAGTCACACAGAAAATGAAACATCATAAGATATCACTAATACACCGAATGTAATCTTGGCTACACATGAACTGAATTACAAAACAGAACAGGGTCTCAAATTTAGAAAAACAACTTATGTTTGCGTAATGGAAAAGGTGAGTTGGGGTGCTGCATAAAACCAGAGTTAGAAATTAGCACAGATACCATTCCATATGTCAAATACGTAATAGTCAAGACCTACCCCTTGCTCAACGAAATGGGCTAAACACCCTATATTCAATGCCTAGGAATACACCTGACTAGTAAGAATCTTCAAACCAATGGATTTATATGTCTCCATAAGAGAATCAAGCGTGTGTACAGCTGCATGAAGGCAGCAGAGAAAATCCGATAAATCCCATTATCAAAATGAATTACAATAACAAAACAGAATGACAGTGAAATAGAGAGCAATTCTTAAATAATTCATTCAGGGCTTGTGATGCAACCTGGATTTACCTCATCTACACCCAGAGCTGAGTGAGACATAAGGTTGGACCCTTCGGGCTGATAGCATTGGTGAGGTTCGATGAGCAAATGCAGACCATTTGAAGTCATCCTACATGGTACCCATTCCATGGGTCCCAAGTCTCCAGGTTTAAGTGATTCTTCCTTCAGCTAAAGCATGCATGGGAAACCCACAGTATGGTGCACCATGTGACCGGGAAACGTTTTCAAATGCATCTCAGTTTTTGTCCCCTTTTACTCGGGTTCACAATTCCAGACCCTTTACTAACACTCTCCCCACTTGGAGAGTCAGTGCCTTTAACCTCCTGTTTGGCACAGTTTGCAATTTCTGCGCAAGATGAACAGGAAAAGGGAGAACCAATGAGAGACTAGCTATAGGTGTCTGCACGGGCAAATTTAACGCTCATTTCCAACCAGGAAGAGGAATTAACCAAAGGCTCAGCATGCCGTGCAGGAACCAGATTAGGGCCTGAAGCAATCCTGCGGGTTTGCGGCCAGCTCACAAGAAAGCGATTTGAAGAAAGGAGCTCAGGGGCACTGTAATTCACAAACCTGCAGAGTTATAAATGACAGCTATCGTCCGAAAATATATTGAAGGAAGGCTGCGAAGAGGACTTGAAAGCGGGGCAGAATTGCAGGAAAACGATTTCAGGGGGTAGACTGGAATTGCATTTAAAGCATAGGAAAAGAGGCAGAACGTCGACAATGATGCACTTGGCCAAAAAGGGCGTATGCGTTTTTTCCTGAATATATTCAGGAAAAAACACATACGCACTTTTTGGCCAACCAAGCAAGCATGTTAAAGTAATCTGCACTACATTGAAGTCTCACTGCCCCCCGGTCAAAAGGACCATCTGAAAAAAGTGTAAAATCCAGAAATGCAGCACAGGCCATGGAGAACAGGGAGCCTTGTTATGCTGATGGGTGGGATGTAAATTGCCAACAGCCACTCTGGAGAAGTGTATGGTGTTTCCTGAAACACCTAAAAAACAAAGCAACGGAGCCTACGGCACTTCCACTTATGGTCCTATAGCTTAGGGAAATTAAAATCAAAAACACACAGCCACCCCAAAGTTTCAGACGGCTCTGTTTATAAGAACCTCGTCTACGGTACAAGTTAAATATCCCAGAAAGCGAAAAATGGATAAAGAAGTTGTGGTACGTACGTACAATGGAATATCACTCACCAATGAAATCTATGTCATCTGGCCCGTCGTGGCATAATGAGTGGATTCAGGTACGATGATTCTAAGTGAAATAAGTCACACAGAAAATGAAACATCATAAGATATCACTAATACACCGAATGTAATCTTGGCTACACATGAACTGAATTACAAAACAGAACAGGGTCTCAAATTTAGAAAACCAACTTATGTTTGCGTAAGGGAAAAGGTGAGTTGGGGTGCTGCATAAAACCAGAGTTAGAAATTAGCACAGATACCATTCCATATGTCAAATACGTAATAGTCAAGACCTACCCCTTGCTCAACGAAATGGGCTAAACACCCTATATTCAACGCCTAGCAATACAGCTGACTAGTAAGAATCTTCAAACCCATTGATTTATATGTCTCCATAAGAGAATCAAGCGTGTGTACACCTGCATGAAGGCAGCAGAGAAAATCCGATAAATCCTATTATCAAAATGAATTACAAAAACAAAACACAATGACAGTGAAATAGAGAGCAATTCTTAAATAATTCATTCAGGGCTTGTGATGCAACCTGGATTTACCTCATCAAAACCCAGAGCTAAGTGAGACATAAGGTTGTACACTTCGGGCTGATAACATTGGTGAGGTTCGATGAGCAAATGCAGACCATTTGAAGTCATACTGCATGGTACCCATTCCATGGGTCCCAACTCTCCAGGTTTAAGCGATTCTTCCTTCAGATAAAGCATGCATGGGAAACCCACAGTATGGTGCACCATGTGACTGGGAAACGTTTTCAAATGCATCTCAGTTTTCGTCCCCTTTTACTCGGGTTCACAATTCCAGACCTTTTACTAACACTCTCCCCACTTGGAGAGTCAGTGCCTTTAACGTCCTGTTTGGCACAGTTTGCAATTTCTGCACAAGATGAACAGGAAAAGGGAGAACCAATGAGAGACTAGCTGTAGGTGTCTGCACGGGCAAATTTAACGCTCATTTCCAACCAGGAAGAGGAATTAACCAAAGGCTCAGCATGCCGTGCAGGAACCAGATTAGGGCCTGAAGCAATCCTGCGGGTTTGCGGCCAGCTCACAAGAAAGCGATTTGAAGAAAGGAGCTCAGGGGCACTGTAATTCACAAACCTGCAGAGTTATAAATGACAGCTATCGTCCGAAAATATATTGAAGGAAGGCTGTGAAGAGGACTAGAAAGCGGGGCAGAATTGCAGGAAAACGACTTCAGGGGGTAGACTGGAATTGCATTTAAAGCATAGGAAAAGAGGCAGAACGTCGACAATGATTCACTTGGCCAAAAAGGGCGTATACGTTTTTTCCTGAATATATTCAGGAAAAAACGCATACGCCCTTTTTGGCCAACCAAGCAAGCATGTTAAAGAAATCTGCACTACAATGAAGTCTCACTGCCCCCCGGTCAAAAGGGCCATCTGAAAAAAGTGTAAAATCCAGAAATGCAGCACAGGCCATGGAGAACAGGGAGCCTTGTTATGCTGATGGGTGGGATGTAAATTGCCAACAGCCACTCTGGAGAAGTGTATGGTGTTTCCTGAAACACCTAAAAAACAAAGTAACGGAGCCTACGGCACTTCCACTTATGGTCCTATAGCTTAGGGAAATTAAAATCAAAAACACACAGCCACCCCAAAGTTTCAGACGGCTCTGTTTACAAGAACCTCGTCTACGGTACAAGTTAAATATCCCAGAAAGCGAAAAATGGATAAAGAAGTTGTGGTACGTACGTACAATGGAATATCACTCACCAATGAAATCTATGTCATCTGGCCCGTCGTGGCATAATGAGTGGATTCAGGTACGATGATTCTAAGTGAAATAAGTCACACAGAAAATGAAACATCATAAGATATCACTAATACACGGAATGTAATCTTGGCTACACATGAACTGAATTACAAAACAGAACAGGGTCTCAAATTTAGAAAACCAACTTATGTTTGCTTAAGGGGAAAGGTGAGTTGGGGTGCTGCATAAAACCAGAGATAGAAATTAGCACAGATACCATTCCATACGTCAAATATGTAATAGTCAAGACCTACCCCTTGCTCAACGAAATGGGCTAAACACCCTATATTCAACGCCTAGGGATACACCTGACTAGTAAGAATCTTCAAACCCATGGATTTATATGTCTCCATAAGAGAATCAAGCGTGTGTACAGCTGCATGAAGGCAGCAGAGAAAATCCGATAAATCCCATTATCAAAATGAATTACAAAAACAAAAAACAAAGACAGTGAAATAGAGAGCAATTCTTAAATAATTCATTCAGGGCTTGTGATGCAACCTGGATTTACCTCATCTACACCCAGAGCTGAGTGAGAGATAAGGTTGGACACTTCGGGCTGATAGCATTGCTGAGGTTCGATGAGCAAATGCAGACCATTTGAAGTCATACTGCATGGTACCCATTCCATGGGTCCCAACTCTCCAGGTTTAAGCGATTCTTCCTTCAGCTAAAGCATGCATGGGAAACCCAAAGTTTGGTGCACTGTGTGACCGGGAAACGTTTTCAAATGCATCTCAGTTTTTGTCCTCTTTTACTCGGGTTCACAATTCCAGACCCTTTACTAACACTCTCCCCACTTGTAGAGTCAGTGCCTTTAACCTCCTGTGTGGCACAGTTTGCAATTTCTGCGCAAGATGAACAGGATTACGGAGAACCAATGAGAGACTAGCTGTAGGTGTCTGCACGGGCAAATTTAACGCTCATTTCCAACCAGGAAGAGGAATTAACCAAAGGCTCAGCATGCCGTGCCGGAACCAGATTAGGGCCTGAAGCAATCCTGCGGGTTTGCGGCCAGCTCACAAGAAAGCGAGTTGAAGAAAGGAGCTCAGGGGCACTGTAATTTACAAACCTGCACAGTTATAACTGATAGCTATTGTCCAAAATTATATTGAAGGATGGCTGTGAAGAGGATTTGTAAGCGGGGCAGAATTGCAGGAAAACGATTTCAGGGGGCAGACTGGAATTCATTTAAAGCATAGGAAAAGAGGCAGAACTTCGACAATGATGCACTTGGTCAAAAAGTGCGTATGCGTTTTTTCAGGGCCCTCATTACAGAGCGTAGAGGGCTCCCAGCATGCTTTCGTGGCCAACAGAGGGCCCACATCGCCAAGGCGATGTGAGCCAGCCAGGCAGGAGTGACCTCACATCAGAGGGCCCACCTCACAGAAGGGTAAGGAGCCCAGCCAGGATCAGACTCTCACCACAGGGTCCGCATCACCAAGGGAATGGGCACCAGGCTGGAGTGTCCTCACACCAGTGGGGCCTCATCACCGAAATGTGAGTGACCCAGCACACATGGCTTCAAACCAGAGGACACATATCACCAAGGGGCTGGGAGTGAGGCAGACAGGAGGAGCCTCAAAACAGGGACCATAGAATAAAAATGGTGAGGAATCTCGCAGTTGGAACATCCTAGCAGGCGGCCAGGAGCAGCGAGGCTATGGGATCCAGACCTGACTGAACTCAAAACAGAGGGCCCTCATCATGAAACTGTGAACAACCCAGCCGTTGGGACCTCAGAGCAGAAAGCCCACATTCCCATGTGGTTGGGAACATGGCATAAGTGTACTCGCACCACAGGGCACACATCAGAGAATTTTGGAAGCCCAGAAGTTAGCGCCTGACGCCAGAGAGCCCTCATTACCAAGGGGAGGAGACTCCAAGCAGGCACCAACTCCCAACTGAGGGCCCATGTCGCCAAGGTGACATGTGACAGCCAGGCAGGAGTGACCTCACAGCAGAGGGCCTACCTCACAGAAGTGTGAGGAACCCAGCCAGGATGAGACTCTCACCAGAGGGTCCACATCACCAATGGGATCTGAACCAGGCAGGACTGTCTTCACACCTGTGTGGCCACATCACAGAAAGGTGAGGAACCCAGCACATGTGGCCTAAACCAGAGGACCCACATCTCCAAGGGGCTCGGAGTGAGGCAGGCAGGAGGAGCCTCACAACACAGGGCCCATAGAATAAAAAAGCTGAGGAATCTTGCAGTGGGAACCTCCCAGCAGGTGGCCCAGAGCACCAAGTCTATGCGATCCAGGCTGCAGTAAACTCACAGCAGAGGGCCCACATCATGAAACTGTGAGCAACCCAGACATTGGGACCTAAGAGCAGAAGGCCCACATCCCCATGGGGATGGGAACTTTGCAGGAGTGTCCTCGCACCACTTAGCACGTATCAGAAAATGTGTGTACCCAGCAGTTAGGGCCTGACGCAAGAGGGCCCTCATCACTGAGGGGAGGAGGCTCCCAGCAGGCTACAACTGCCACAAGAGGGCCGATGTTGCCCAGGCGGGGTGTGCCAGCCAGGCAGGAGTGACCTCACAGCAGAGGGCCCACCTCACAGAAGGGTGAGGAACCCAGCCATGATCAGACTCTCACCATAGGGCCCACATCATCAAGGGGATAGGAACCAGGCAGGAGTTTCCTCACACCAGTGGGGCCACATCATCAAAAGGTGAGGGACCCAGCACACGTGGCCTCAAACCAGAGGACACACATCACCAAGGGGCTGGGAGTGAGGCAGGCAGGAGGAGTCTCAAAACAGAGGGCCCATAGAAGAAAAAAGGTGAGGAATCGCGCAGTTATAACCTCCCCGCAGGTGGCCAGGAGCAGCGTGGCTATGGGATCCAGGCCGGAGTGAACTCACACCAGAGGGCCCTCATCATGAAACTGAGCAACCCACCGTTGGGACCGCAGAGCAGAAGGCCCACATTCCCATGAAGTTGTGAACTTGGCAGGAATGTACTCATACCACAGGGCGCACATCCGAAAATTTTGGGAGCCCAGGAGTTAGGGCCTGACGCCAGAGGGCCCTCATTACCGAGGGGAAGAGACTCCCAGCAGGCACCAACTCCCACCAGATGGCCGACGTCACCAAGGCGGGGTGTGCCAGCCAGGCAGGAGTGACCTCAGAGAAGAGGGCCCACCTCACAGAAGTGTGAGTAACCCAACCAGGATCAGACTCTCACCGGAGGGCCCACATCACCAAGGGGATGGGAACCAAGCAGGAGTGTCCTCACACCAGTGGGGCCACATCAGCCAAAGGTGAGGAATCCAGCACATGTGGCCTCAAACCAGAGGACACACATCACCAAGGGGCTGGGAGTGAGGCAGGTGTCTGGAGGGGCACATTGAACTCTAATATCCCACCAGGAAGAGGAATTAACCAACGGCTCAGAGTGCCATGCCGGACCCTGATTATGGCCTGAAGCAAACCTGCGGTTCTGTGGCCAGCTTTCAAGGAAACGAGTTAAGAAAGGAAATCACGGGCACTGTAATTCACAAACCTGCAGAGTTATAAATGACAGCTATTGGCAAAAATATATTGAAGTAAGTCTGCAAAGAGGACTTGAAAACGAGGCAGAATTGCAGGAATCATATTTCAGGAGGAAGATTGGAATTGCATTTAAAGCATGTGAAATGCAGCAGATCTTTGACAGTGATGCACTTGGACAAAAGTGCATATACATTTTTTCCTGAATATATTCAGGAAAAAATGCATATGCCCTTTTTGGCCAACCAAGCACTCGAGCAATGGAAATCTGCACTACAATGAAGTCTCATTTCCCATTCGTCAAAAGGGCCATCTGAAAACAGTGTAAAAACCAGAAACACAGGACAGGCCATGGAGAACAGGGAGCCTTGTTATGCTGATGGGCGGGATGTAAATTGCCAACAGACACTCTGGAGATGTTTATGGTGTATCCTGAAACATCTGACAAACAAAGCTACAGACCCTAGGGCACTTCCACTTTTGGCCCTATAGCTTAGGAAAATTAAAATCAAGAAGACACAGCCAACACAAAATTTAGGGCTGCTGTGTTTACAAGAACCTCGAGTCCAGTACAAATTAAATATCCCAGAAAGAAAAAAATGGATAAAGGAGTTGTGCTACTTACGTACAACGGAATATCACTCAGCAATGAAATCAGTGTCATCAGGCCTGTAGCAGCAAATTGAGTGGATTTAAGTATGATGATTCTAAGAGAAATATGTCACACAGAGTAAGATAATTATCATAAGATATCACTAATAGAGAGAGTGTAAACTTGGCTACACATAAACTGAATTACAAAACCGAACAGAGTCTCACATTTAGATAAAAACTTATGCTTGCTTAAGGGGAAAGTTGAGTTGGGGTGCTGTATAAAACCAGAGATTGAAATGAGCACACATACCGTTCCATAAGCCAAATATGTAATAGACAAGACCTACTCTTTGCTCAACGAAATAGACTCATCCATGGTGTATCACCTCACACCTGTTAGAATGGGCATCATCAGAAAATCTACATACAACAAATGCTGGAAAGGGTGTGGAGATAAGGAACCCTCTTCCACTATTGTTGGGAATGTAAATTGATACAGTCACTGTGGAGAACATTATGGAGTTTCTTATAAAACTAAGAATAGAATTACCATAAGATACAGCAATGCCACTACTGGGCATATACCCAGACAAAACCATAAATCAAAAAGAGACATTCACCGCAATGTTCATTGCATCACTATTTACAATATCCAGGTAATGGAAGCAACCTAAATGCCCACAGACAGACGAATGCATAAAGATGTGGTACAAGTATAAAATGGAATATTACTAAGCCATAAAAAGGAATGAAATTGGGTCATTTGTAGAGACGTTGATGGATCTAGAGACTGTCATACAGAGTGAAGTAAGTCAGAAATAGAAAAACAAATCTTGTATATTAATGCATATATGTGGAACCTAGAAAAATTGTACAGATGAACCGTTTTGCAAGGCAGAAATAGAGCAACAGATGTAGACAACAAACGTATGGACACCAAGGGGGGAAAGCTGTTGGGGGGTGGTGGTGGGAGGAGTTGAGTGATTGGGATTGGCATGTATACATTTATATGTATAAAATAGATAACCAAAAAGAACCTGCTGTATAAAAAAATAAAATAAAATTCAAAATTAAAAAAGTAAAACAAAAAATATTCTTCCCTTCACATACATGTATTTATATGAATAAATTATTTCCATGCTTATATCTGTAAATACAAAAAGAGGAATAAAATCTACCTTGAACTAAAAACGAAAAAAAGGAAAAAAAAACAAAACCCAGCAGTTACAGAGAGGAAAACCATATCAGGCCACTTGCCCCAGTTGTAAACAATTCTGAAGTTGGTCAGTGGTGGGGAATCATCTCCCATTCAGCCAGCAGGCCCCACGCAACAAGCGTCCTCATTGCAAAGCTGGGGGCCCGTGCCAAGGCATCTGTGAGTAAACGTGGGCCGAGCCCCAGGCCAGCTGCTGCTGAAATGTTCCCACCCTTCCCAGGTAAAACACCTGAATATGTACAAGGACTTGAAAGCCTAGAGGAAGGGCCATGGAGCCACATGAGCGACAGCATGCCAGCCGACTTGGTGCCTGCAGGCCAGCCAGGATGGTCCTGGCCCTGGGTGCTCTTCTGGAAGCTTTCCATTTCCCTGCCTGAGATACCCCTGCTGTCCCGGCCCCCACTGATTTCTCCCTCACTCACCTCTGTCCAGGGAGAAATTCCAGCAGCAGGTATCGGTGACACATCCTCTTCTTTAGCAGGTGGCATCTTGGCAACTGCTGCAGAAAGTCCAGCAGAGCCCCACTCACACTGGGCCACCCACAAAGCCGTGGCCTCTCACTCCCTCCCACCAGTCCAGCCCCGAGACTGCTGACAGGGCAGAGAAAATGGCGTCAGGCACAGCTGCAGGGGCTCTTGCTGCCTGGTGCAGTGTTTATATTGATCCCAACCCAGGCACACCAGGGGAGGGATGGGGGGCACGGTCAGGCTTCCCAGGCCAGCCAATAATCATCCCTCAGGGGCTCACATTTGCAGAAAATGGAACTTGCTGAATCGGCCAGGTCCAAGGAACAGGTGTGGGCTCCTGAGAGTCAGGATAGACAAGGGGCTGCAGCTCTGGCTTGTTTTCTAATTATATTATCTGGCCCATGAGTGGGAGACAACTTCAAGAAAACCCTCTCCTAATGAGAGGAACCCAGGAGTCAGGGAGAGGAGGGGTGGGTGGTGGGTGGAGACAGAGGTCTGGTGCCCCGGGTGCAGTGGAAGTCTCTGGAAGTCCAGGTGGGGGGAGGCCACACAGAGTGATGCCCAGGGTCACAGACCTGTCGGAGCTGCTGTTTGTTAGTTCAAGTCCTGCTCTGAGGTGCTCTGTGTCAGATCTGAGTGACAGGTGAGCTGGGAGTGCTCTGAAATGAGGGCGATGTGCACGGTTCCTGTGTGCCCAGCCCTGCCACGGTATCTGCAAGGTTAGCTCTGTATCCTGGGAGGGGCCTGACAACGAGAGCCCCATGGGCTGCAGGGGAACCTGCCCAGGGAACCCCATATCCTGGGAGGGGCCTGAACACGAGAGCCCCGTGGGCTGGCGTGGGGCTGGGGTACCTGCCCAGGTGAGCTCCATATCCTGGGATTGGCCTGACCTCGAGAGCCCCATGGGCTGCTGGAGTTCTGGTAAAGGATGTCAGGACAGTCAGTGAAGCCACCGAGGATATACCTCCAGTAGTTCCTAAATCCTACACCCTGCTGCTCATTCTACCAACCACTAGGACATGGTATTCTGTTTTAGTCTTCAATGATGCCTTCTTTTGTATTCTACTAGTCCCAGACTCACAAGAAATTTTGGCTTGTGAGTGGCACGACTCAACATACAACTAAAACAATACTTCCGGGCCGTGTTGCCCCAAGGGTTCAAAAATTCCCACACCATCTTTGGGGAAAGCTCAGCTAAAGACCTAAAAGTTCTACCTCTGGAAAAGGAAACACTCCTTCAATATGCAGACGACATTCTGAACGCCAGCCCTACTAAGGAGACCTCTGAACTACCAAGCCAATAAAGGATACAAGTTGTCCAAGAAAAAGCTCAAATATCACAGACTACGGTGACCTGCCTGGGCTTCATTCTCACAGAAGGTCGGAGAAGCCCATCCCAGGAAAGGGAAGAAACAATTTACAGCCTTACCCATTTCTAAAACTAGAAGACAGCTTAGGGGTTCCTGGCGAGGCCAGGGTTTGCTGCTTCTGGATCCCTAACTACAGTCTACTAGCTGGGCCTCTATATGAAACACTGAAAGAAAAAGATGATGATCCTTTTGAATAGAATCCAGAAGTGGCCTTTCAAGAATGGAAAGAGCAGTCAATTCAGACCCTTGCCCTGGAACTCCCTAATTTAGTTAAACCCTTTGACCTTTACTTTCCTGGTGAACAGTGAATCACCATTGGAGTATTAGTGCAAAACCTGGGACCACTTGAAATGGAACAATGCAAGAATGCCATCCAGGTAGGATAAACTACGGTCACCAAGGGGCTTGGCCCACCGCCACATCTAGCCAAGATACTGGCAGTATCTGAAAACCTGGAAATCAGCAGCCCAAAAGGCCACCTCCCTCCTAAGGGAAAAGGACCCCACGTGGTGATCCTAACCCCCAACCATGCCCTGAAGTTGCAGGGTTTGCTCCGTGGGGACACTGACCTTGAGTGAGGAGGTCCTCCAACTCCAACCTCCAGAGAGATAACTGGGGCAAAGGGGCACCATGACGACTCGTGTGACCATCACTTGACCTGGAGTTTCTCTCATAAAACAACAAGAGTGTGTCCCAAAAGAGTAGACTACTGCTTGCAGGACTTACTGCACCCAGAGGGGAGCTAATAATCTTGGCGGGGGAACCGTATATCACGCTGTCACCATAGAAAAACCTACAGACACTGTGATGATGGTGGCCAATAAGACCGGCTGGACTCCTGTTTACTTCAAAAGGCTGTTGACTCAGTGACCATCATGGTCCTTCATCACCACTGACCCTGGACTGTCTGGGAGTTGGGCAGTCAGGGTCCTGACACCTGGTGCTGTTTTTACGTTAATTCAGGGGCCTAACTGAAGAAAGCACAGACTACTGGTCAGAGCATCTAGGCTGTCAGAAACTGTCAGCCTAAGGTGGCCGAACAAATGTGGGGTGGGGTGAAACTGGACCTCACAGCATCACTGCACGTCTCCTTCCTGGACCCTTAAAGGTCATTAGAATCTATAACACTACCAATACTTGTGCTCAGGCGGACGAGCAGGGAGGCAGGAGGCCTGCGGACAATCAACATCACCTGGAGGCTGCTGGGGAGAAGTTCAGACCCTTGCCCACGGGTATGAGGGCTCCTAACTCAGCACTCAGCAGTTACAGATGAAGGGTCTGCACCCTCAGCACTCTAAGAATGAGGAAGGGGAAAAAATGCAGGAGAGGGGTTTGTCCCAGGCAAAGCCCCTTAAAAATCTCTGGGAGATAAAAATAGAATCTGGGCAATAAAATAAAGTCTAACCTTTTTTATCCTTTGTGCTTTGTCTAATTTCACGTGCTCCTAGGGTCCCGCATACAGAGGTTCAACAGCCGGCACTTCAGACGAGATTCCCTAGTGCAGAATGGCTGGGTCGACACCTCAGCTCCTGGGGCACAGTGCAGACTCCGCGATATAGAGCCTGAGCTGCAGCCAACCGGGCCCTCGAGAGCTCCGCCCCCTCCCTCCCACTGACTCTGACAGGATCTCTACACAGCAGCCCAGCCCACAGCCCACGGGGTAGCACATGCTCTCACCTCTGCATTCTCTGATCAAAATATAAAGTTTCCTTTGCTTCTGAACCAAACTCAGTCTCGATCTGTTGGCTCCAATCACACTGGGCAGGGGGACACTTGTTGGGGTCCACTCTGGAGGATCAGTAACAGAAATTGAGAACATTGTAACTTCAATGAACAGATGTGTGAGCCAAACTGTAATTAACATAGAACAGTGTATAAGGCTCGGGTAAAATAAGATGTTTCTAACACTTCCATTTGATATTTCCATCACTTTATTATAAGCAAGTTCAGTGAAAAGGTTTGTCTTATTTGTCAGGTCAATACTAGAGAAACGAAGTGATTTCTTTCCAAGGATGTACATCTAATAATCTTGGTTAAACTTCAATCTTGTTTTAAATGCTTTTCCATTGAAAATGATAACTCTCTTTCAGCTCCCCCATTTCTGAGAAGTATAAAATCTTATAATTTATTATTACCAAAGGGGAAAGGTGAGAGGAGGGATAAATTAACAGTTTGGGATTAACACATACACACTGCTATGTATAAAATCGATCATCAACAAGGAACTACTGTATAGCACAGGGAACTACCCTCAATATTTTGCAATAACCTATAAGGGGAAATAATCTGAAAAAAGAATAGATATTTTTATTGACATCATCTATTAATGACAGTTAAAATGGAACCTAAGGGAAGCCGGTGGTGAGTGCTTCTGACCAGGAAGACTTCAATCATCTAAAGTTTGGACTCTGCCTACTTCCCAAGGCCCTTAATGAACATATGTGTAGCCGTAGCTTAAAAAATTCCCCAGTTTGGGTTGTGGAGAGACAGTGATTTTGAAAAAGCCCTGGTGTTCTCCTCACATGAATGGGACACTTCCTACAGCTAAAACATGCCTGTCACACCCAGAGGATGGTATACCGTCTGATCGGGAAGAGTTTGGAAAAGGCATCTCATCTCCTCATCTCCTGGTGCTCGGGTTCACCCCTCCAGCGTCTTTACGAACAGTCTCCCCACTTGGAGATGTCAGCACTGTCAACATCCTGTTTGGAATTTGTCCAGAGGACGAAGCAGAAGGAGGAGGAACAATGAGAGACAAGTCCTAGGTGTTCGGACAGGAACATGTCACTCTAATTTCCAATCAGGAAGACGAATTGACCAAAGGCTAGGGTTGCCCATGGAAACAGAATAGGGCTTGAGGAAATCCCACTGCTTTGTGGCCAGTTCCCATAAACACAAGTTGAAAAATGGAACTCAGGGCCGCTAAAATTCACGAAACTGCAGAGTTGAAAATATCTCTCACTGAAAAATGTCTTGAGGAAAGTCAGAGAAAGGGACTTGTAAGCAATGGAGAATGGCAGGAAAGGGATTGGAAGAGGTAGAAAGGACTCGCCATTAAGCACAAGAAAAGGGGCTGAACATTGCCAACATTGCAGTTGGCCAAAAAGGTTGTATGCGTCTTTTTCTGTATATATTCAAGAAAAGGGCATACACTTTCTTAGCCAACCAAACAGGTGGGCACTGGAAATCAGTACTACAAAACATATCACTTCGCATCAGTCAGAAGAGCCTTCCTCATAAAGTGTAAACACCAGAAATGCAGGACAGGGCAAGGAGAATAGGGAGCCCTGTGAGGCTTATAGTGGAAATGTATATTGCCAATGATCACTCTTGAGAAGTGTATTGTGTTTACTAAAGCATCTAAAAAATGAGCTACAGAGCACAGGGCACTTGCACTCATGGACGTATATCTTGGGAAAGACAAAAATCGAGAGGACACAGGCACCCCAATGTTTACCGCCTCTCTGTTTAAAAGATCCTCGACTAGGATATAATTTATATGTCTCTGGAGGGAAAAAATGGATAGAGATGTGGCACTTATGTAGAGTGGAATATTACTCAGCCTGAAAATCAGTGAAATATGGACAGTTGTAACAACCCCAGAGGAGTTACGTATGATCATTCGAAGTCACATAATTCAAAAAGAAAAAGACATACGATATTACTAATACATGGAATGTAAACGTGGCTACATATGACCTGAATTACAAAACAGAACGGGGTCTCAAATTTAGAAGACCAACTTATGTTTGCTTAAGGATAAAGGAGAGTTGGGGAGCTGCATAAAACCAGAGATTGAAATTAGCACAGATACCGCTCCATAAGCCAAATATGTACTAGAAAAAACCTACACCCTGGTCAACGAAATGGACTCAACACCCCATATTCAACGCCTACGAATACACCTGACTATTAAGAATCTTCAAACCCATGGATTTATATGTCTCTGTAAGAGAATCAAGCGTGAGTACAGCGGCATGAACGCAGCAGTGATAATGCGATAAATCCCATTATCAAAATAAATTACAAAAACAAAACACAATGAGAGTGAAATAGAGAGCAATTCTTAAATAATTCATTCAGAGCTTGTGATACAACCTGGATTTACCACATCTACACCCAGAGCTGAATGAGACATAAGGTTGGGCACTTCGGGCTGATAGCATTGGTTAGGTTCGATGCGCAGATGCAGACCCTTTGAAGTTATACTGCATGGTACCCATTCCATGGGTCCCAACTCTCCAGGTTTAAGGGATTCTTCCTTCAGCTAAAACATGCATGGGAAACCCAAAGTATGGTGCACCGTGTGACCGGGAAACGTTTTCAAATGCATCTCAGTTTTCGTCCGCCTTCACTCGCGTTCACCATTCCAGACCCTTTACTAACACTCTCCCCACTTGGAGAGCCAGTGCCTTTAACCTCCTGTTTGGCACAGTTTGCAATTTCTGTGCAAGATGAACAGGAATAGGGAGAACCAATGAGAGAGTAGCTGTAGGTGTCTGCACGGGCAAATTTAACACACATTTCCCACCAGGAAGAGGAATTAACCACAGGCTCAGCATGCCATGTCGGAACCAGATTAGGGCCTGAAGCAATCCTGCGGATTTGCTGCCAGCTCACAAGATAGCGAGTTGAAGAAAGGAGCTCAGGGACACTGTACCTCACAAAACTGCAGAGTTATAAATGACAGCTATCGTCCAAAAATATATTGAAGTAAGTCTGCGAAGAGGACTTGTAAGTGGGGCAGAATTGCAGGAAAACGATTTCAGGGGGTAGACAGGAATTGCACTTAAAGCATAGGAAAAGAGGCAGAATGTCGACAATGATGCACTTGGCCAAAAAGGGCGTATGCGTTTTCTCCTGAATATATCCAGGAAAAAACGCATACGCACATTTTGGCCAACCAAGCAAGCGTGTAAAGGAAATCTGCACTACAATGAAGTCTCACTGCCCCCCGATCAAAAGGGCCATTTGAAAAATGTGTAAAATCCCGAAAGGCAGGACAGGTCATGGAGAAGAGGGAGCCTTGTTATACTGATGGGCGGGATGTAAATTGCTAACAGCCACTCTGGAGAAGTGTATGGTGTTTCCTGAAACACTTAGAAAACAAAGCAACACAGCCTATGGCACTTCCACTTATGGTCCTATAGCTTAGGGAAATTAAATACAAAAACACACAGCCACCCCAAAGTTTGGGATGGCTCTGTTTACAAGAACCTCGTCTACGGTACAGTTAAATATCTGAGAAAGCAAAAAATGGATAAAGAAGTTGTGGAACGTACGTACAATGGAATATCACTCAGCAATGAAATCTGTATCATCAGGCCCGTAGCGGCATAATGAGTGGATTCAGATACGAGGATTCTACGAGAAGTAACTCACACAGAAAAAGAAACATCATAAGATATCACTAATACACGGAATGTAAACTTGACTACACATGAACTGAATTACAAAACAGAACAGGGTCTCAAATTTAGAAAACAAAATTATGCTTGCTTATGGGGAAAGGTGAGTTGGGGTGCTGCATAAAACCAGAGATTGAAATTAGCACAGACACCGTTCCATAAGCCAAATATATAATAGACAAGACCTACTCCTTGCTCAACGAAATGGACTCAACACCCCATATTCAACGCCTGGGAATATACCTGACAAGTAAGAATCTTAAAACCCATGCGTTTATATGTCTCCATAAGGAAATCAAGCGTGTGTACAGCGGCCTAAACGCAGCAGTGAAAATCCGATAAATCCCATTATCAAAATAAATTTCAAAAACAAAACACAATGACACTGAAATAGAGAGCAATTCTTAAATAATTCATTCAGGGCTTGTGATGCAACCTGGATTTACCACATCTACACCCAGAGCTTGGTGAGACATAAGGCTGGACACTTCGGGCTGATAGCATTGGTGAGGTTCGGTGAGCAAACGCAGACCCTTTGAAGTCGTACTGCATGGTACCCATTCCATGGGTCCGAACTCTCCAGGTTTAAAGGATTCTTCCTTCAGCTAAAACATGCATGGGAAACCCAGAGTATGGTCCACCGTGTGATTGGGAAACGTTTTCAAATGCATCTCAGTTTACGTCCCTTTATACTCGGGTTCACCATTCCAGACGCCTAACTAACACTCTCCCCACTTGGAGAGTTAGTGCCTTTAACCTCCTGTTGGGCACAGTTTGCAATTTCTGCACATGATGAACAGGAATATGGAGAACCAATGAGAGGCTAGCTGTAGGTGTCTGCACGGGCAAATGTAACGGTCATTTCCCACGAGGAAGAAGAATTAACCAAAGGCTCAGCATGCCCTGCTGGAACAAGATTAGGGCCTGAAACAATCCTGAGGTTTTGCAGCCAGCTCACAGGAAAGCGAGTTGAAGAAAGGAGCTCAGGGTCACTGTGATTCAAAACCTGCAGAGTTATAAATGACAGCTATCGTCCAAAAATATATTGAAGTAAGTCTGCGAAGAGGACTTGAAAGTGGGGCAGAAATTCAGGAAAACGATTTCAGGGGGTAGACTGGAATTGCACTTAAAGAATAGGAAAAGAGGCAGAACGGCGACAATGATGCACTTGTCCAAAAAGGGCGTATGCGTTTTTTCCTGAATATATTCAGGAAAAAACGCATACGCACTTTTTGGCCAACCAAGCAAGCGTGTAAAGGAAATCGGCACTACAATGAAGTCTCACTGCCCCCAGGTCAAAAGGGCCATCTGAAAAAAGTGTAAAATCCAGAAAGGCAGGACAGGCCATGGAGAACAGGGAGCATTGTTATGCTTATGGGCGGGATGTGAATTGCCAGCAGCCACTATGGAGAAGTGTATGGTGTTTCCTGAAACACATAAGAAACAAAGCAACACAGCCCATGGTAGTACCACTTATGGTCCTATAGCTTAGGGAAATTAAAATCAAAACCACAGAGCCACTCCAAAATTTGGAACGGCTCTGTTTACAAAACCTTGTCTACGGTACAAGTTAAATATCCCAGAGAGCGAAAAATGGATAAAGAAGTTGTGCTACGTACGTACAATGGAATATCTCTCAGCAATGAAATCTATGTCATCAGGACCGTAGCGGCATAATGCGTGGATTCAGGTACGATGATTCTACGTGAAATAGGTCACACAGAAAAAGAAACAGCATAAGATATCACTAATACATGGAATGTAAACTTGGCTACACATGAACTGAATTACAAAACAGAACAGGGTGTCAAATTTAGAAAACCAACTTATGCTTGCTTTTTGGGGAAGGTGAGATGGGGTGCTGCATAAAACCAGAGATTGAAATTCGCACAGATACCGTTCCATAAGCCAAATATGAAATAGACAAGTCCTACTCCTTGCTCAACGAAATGGACTCAACACCCCATATTCAACGCCTAGGATTATACCTGCCTAGTAAGAATCTTAAAACCCATGGATTTATACGTCTCCGTAAGAGAAACAAGCGTGTGTTCAGTGGCCTAAACGCAGCAGTGAAAATCCGATAAATCCCATTATCAAAATAAATTTCAAAAACACAACACAATGACAGTGAAATAGAGAGAAATTTTTAATAATTCACTCAGGGCTTCTGATGCAACCTGGGTTTACCACATCTACAACCAGAGCTGGGGAGACATAAGGCCGGACACTTCGGCCTGATAGCATTGGTGAGGTTAGGTGAGCAAATGCAGACCCTTTGAAGTCATACTGCATGGTACCCATTCCATGGGTCCCAACTCTCCAGGATTAAGGAATTCTTCCTTCTGCTACATCATGAATGGGAAACCCAGAGTATGGTCCACCATGTAATTGGGAAACCTTTTCAAATGCATCTCAGTTTTCGTCCCCTTATACTGGGGTTCACCATTCCAGATGGTTAACTAACGCTCTCCCCACTTGGAGAGTCAGTGCCTTTAACCTCCTCTTTGGCACAGTTTGCAATTTCTGCGCAAGATGAACAGGAATAGGGAGAACCAATGAGAGACTAGTGTAGGTGTCTGCACGGGGAAATGTAACGCACATTTCCCACCAGGAAGAGGAATTAACCACAGGCTCATCATGCCCTGCCGGAACCAGATTAGGGCCTGAAGCAATCCAGCGGTTTTGGGGCCAGCTCACGGGAAAACGAGTTGAAGAAAGGAGCTCAGGGGCACTATAATTCACAAACCTGCAGAGTTATAAATCACAGCTATTGTTCAAAAATATATTGAAGTAAGACTGTGAAGAAGACTTGAAAGCGGGGCAGAAATTCAGGAAAACGATTTCAGGGGGTAGACTGGAATTGCACTTTAAGCATAGGAAAAGAGGCAGAACGTCGACAATGATGCACTTGGCCAAAAAGTGCGTATGCGTTTTTTCTGAATATATTCAGGAAAAACGCATACGCACTTTTTGGCCAACCAACCAAGCCTGTAAAGGAAATCTGCACTACAATGAAGTCTCTCTGCCCCCAGGTAAACAGGGCCCTCTGAAAATGTGTAAAATCCAGAAAGGCAGGACAGGTCAGGGAGAACAGGGAGCCTTGTTATGCTGATGGGCGGGATGTAAATTGCCAACAGCCACTCTGAAGAAGTGTATGGTGTTTTCTGAAGCACGTAGGAAACAAAGCAACACAGCCTATGGCACTTCCACTTATGGTCCTATAGCTTAGGGAAATTAAAATCAAAAACACACAGCCACCCCAAAGTTTGGGACGGCTCTGTTTACAAGAACCTCCTCTACGGTACAAGTTAAATATCCGAGAAAGCAAAAAATGGATAAAGAAGTAGTGGTACGTACGTCCAATGGAATATCACTCAGCAATGTAATCTACGTCATCAGGCCCATAGCGGCATAATGAGTGGATTCAGGTACGAGGATTCTATGAGAAATAAGTCACACAGAAAAAGAAACATCATAAGATATCACTAATACACGGAATGTAAACTTGGCTACACATGAACTGAATTACAAAACAGAACACGGTCTCAAATTTAGAAAACCAACTTATGCTTGCTTATGGGTAAAGGTGAGTTAGGGTGCTGCATAAAACCAGAGATTGAAATTAGCACAGAGACCATTCCATAAGCCAAATATATAATAGACAAAAGCTACTCCTTGCTCAACGAAATGGACTCAACACCCCATATTCAACGCCTGGGAATATACCTGACAAGTAAGAATCTTGAAACACATGGATTTATATGTCTCCGTAAGGAAATGAAGCGTGTGTACAGCGGCCTAAACGCAGCAGTAAAAATCCGATAAATCCCATTATCAAAATAAATTTCAAAAACAAAACACAATGACAGTGAACTAGAGAGCAATTCTTAAAGAATTCACTCAGGGCTTGTGATGCAACCTGGATTTACCACATCTACACCCAGAGCTGGGTGAGACATAAGGCTGGACACTTCGGGCTGATAGCATTCGTGAAGTTCGGTGAGCAAACGCAGACCCTTTGAAGTCATACTGCATGGTACCCATTCCATGGATCCCAACTCTCCAGGTTTAAGGGATTCTTCCTTCAGCTAAATCATGCATCGGAAACCCAGAGTATGGTCCACCGTGTGATTGGGAAACGTTTTCAAATGCATCTCAGTTTTCGTCCCTTGGTACTCGGGTTCACCATTTCAGATGCTTTACTAACACTCTCCCCACTTGGAGAGTCAGTGCCTTTAACCTCCTCTTTGGCACAGTTTGCAATTTCTGCACAAGATGAACAGGAATAGGGAGAACCAATGAGAGACTAGCTGTAGGTGTCTGCACGGGCAAATGTAACGCTCATTTCCCACCAGGAAGAGGAATTAACCAAAGGCTCAGCATGCCCTGCCAGAACCAGATGAGGGCCTGAAGCAATCCTACGGTTTTGCGGCCAGCTCACAAGAAAGCGAGTTGAAGAAAGGAGCTCAGGGCCACTGTAATTCACAAACCTGCAGAGTTATGAATGACAGCTATCGTCCAAAAATATATTGAAGTAAGTCTTCGAAGAGGACTTGAAAGTGGGGCAGAATTTCAGGAAAACGATTTCAGGGGGTAGACTGGAATTGCACTTAAAACATAGGAAAAGAGGCAGAATGTCGACAATGATGCACTTGGCCAAAAAGGGCATATGCCACTTTTTGGCCAACCAAGCAAGCATGTTAAAGAAATCTGCACTACAATGAAGTCTCACTGCTCCCCAGTCAAAAGGGCCATCTGAAAAAATTGAAAATTCCAGAAAGGCAGGACAGGTCATGGAGAACAGGGAGCCTTGTTATGCTGATGGGTGGGATGTAAATTGCCAACAGCCACTCTGGAGAAGTGTATGGTGTTTCCTGAAACGCATAGGAAACAAAGCAACACAGCCTATGGCACTTCCACTTATGGTCCTATAGCTTAGGGAAATTAAAATCAAAAACACCCAGCCACCCCAAAGTTTGGGATGGTTCTGTTTACAAGAACCTCGTCTACGGTACAAGTTAAATATCCGAGAAAGCAAAAAATGGATAAAGAAGTTGTGGTACTTTCGTACAATGGAATATCACTCAGCAATGTAATCTACGTCATCAGGCCCATAGCGGAATAATGAGTGGATTAAGGTACGAGGATTCTACGAGAAATAAGTCACACAGAAAAAGAAACATCATAAGATATCACTAATACACGGAATGTAAACTTGGCTACACATGAACTGAATTACAAAGCAGAAGAGGGTCTCAAATTTAGAAAACCACCTTATGTTTGCTTATGGGGAAAGGTGAGTTGTGGTGCTGCACAAAACCAGAGATTGAAATTAGCACAGATACCGTTCCATAAGCCAAATATATAATAGACAAGACCTACTCCTTGCTCAACGAAATGGACTCAACACCCCATATTCAACGCCTGGGAATATACCTGACAAGTAAGAATCGTAAAACCCATGGATTTATATATCTCCCTAAGGAAATCAAGCATGTGTACAGCGGCCTAAACGCAGCATGGAAAATCCGATAAATCCCATTATCAAAATAAATTTCAAAAACAAAACACAATGACACTGAAATAGAGAGCAATTCTTAAATAATTCATTCAGGGCTTCTGAGGCATCCTGGATTTACCACATGTACTCCCAGAGCTGGGGAGACATAAGGCCGGACACTTCGCCCTGATAGCATTGGTGAGGTTCGGTGACCAATTGCAGACCCTTTGAAGTCATACTGCATGGTACCCATTCCATGGGTCCCAACTCTCCAGGTTTAAGGGATTCTTCCTTCCGCTAAATCATGTATGGGAAACCCAGAGTATTGTCCACCATGTGATTGGGAAACGTTTTCAAATGCATCTCAGTTTTCGTCCCTTTATACTCGGGTTCACCATTCCAGACGCTTAACTAACACTCTCCCCACTTGGAGAGTCAGTGCCTTTAACCTCCTGTTTTGCACAGTTTGCAATTTCTGCGCAAGATGAACAGGAATAGGGAGAACCAATGAGAGACTAGCTGTAGGTGTCTGCACGGGCAAATGCAACGCTCATTTCCCACCAGGAAGAGGAATTAACCGAAGGCTCAGCATGCCCTGCCGGAACCAGATTAGGGCCTGAAGCAATCCTGCGGTTTTGCGGCCTGCTCACAAGAAAGCTAGTTGAAGAAAGGAACTCATGGGCACTGTAATTCACAAACCTGCAGAGTTATAAATGACAGCTATCGTCCAAAAATATATTGAAGGAAGTCTGCGAAGAGGACTTGAAAGCGGGGCAGAAATTCAGGAAAACGATTTCAGGAGGTAGACGGAAAGTGCACTGAAAGCATAGGAGAAGAGGCAGAACCTCGACAATGATGCACTTGTTCAAAAAGTGCATATGCGTTTTTTCCAAGGCCCTCCTTAAAGAGGGTAGGGGGCTCCCAGTATGCTTCAGTGGCCAACAGAGGGCCCACATCGCCAAGGTGACGTGAGCCAGCTAGGCAGGAGTGACCTCACATCAGAGGGCCCACATCACAGAAGGGTAAGGAACCCAGCCATTATCAGACTCTCAACAGAGGGCCCACATCAGCAATGGGCTGGGAACCAGGCAGGAGTGTCTTCACACCCGTGGGGCCACATCATCGCAAGATGAGGTACCCAGCACATGTGGCCTCAAACCAGAGGACCCACATCTCCATGGGTCTCGGAGCGAGGCAGGCAGGATGAACCTCAAAACACGTGGCCCATTGTATAAAAAAGGTGAGGAATCCAGCAGTTGGAACATCCCAGCAGGCGGCCCAGAGCACCGAGGCTATGGGATCCAGGCGATGATGAACTCACAACAGAGGGCCCTCATCATGAAACTGTGAGCAACCTAGCCATTGTGACCTCAGAGCACAAGGCCCACATCCCCATGGGGAAGCGAACCAAGCAGGAGTGTCATCGTACCAGTGGGCACACATCAGAAAATGTGGGGAGCCCAGCAGTTAGGGCCTGACGCCAGAGGGCCCTCATCACCGAGGAGAGGAGGCTCCCAGCAGGCTCCAACTGCTACAAGAGGGCCAACGTCGCCAATGCGGGGTGTGCCAGCCAGGCAGGAGTGACCTCAGAGCAGAGGGCCAACCTCAAAAATGTGTGAGGAACCCAAAGAGGATTAGACTCTGACCAGAGGGCCCACATCACCAAGAGGATCAGAACCAGGCAGGACTGTCTGCACACCTGCGTGACCACATCATAGAAAGGTGAGGAACCCAGCACATGTGGCCTAAACCAGAAGACCCACATCTCCAATGGGCTCGGAGTGAGGCATGCAGGAGTAACCTCACAACACAGGGCCCATAGAATAAAAAAGCTGAGGAATCCTGCAGTGGGAACCTCCCAGCAGGCGGCCCAGAGCACCGAGTCTATGCGATCCAGGCTGCAGTGAACTCACAGCAGAGGGCCCATATCATGAAACTGTGAGCAACCCAGCCATTGGGACCTCACAGCAGAAGGCCCACATCCCCATGGGGTTGGGAACATGGCAAGAGTGTCCTCGCACCACTTAGCACGTATCAGAAAAAGTGGGTACCCAGAAGTTACGGCCTGACGCTAGAGAGCCCTCATCACCGAGGGGAGGTGGCTCCCAGCAGGCTCCAACTGCCACAAGAGGGCCGATGTCACCAAGGCGGGGTGTGCCAGCCAGTCAGTAGTGACCTCACAGCAGAGGGCCCACCTCACAGAAGGTTGAGGAACCCAGCCAGGATCAGACTCTCACCAGAGGGCCCATATCAACAAGGGGATAGAAACCAGGCAGGAGTGTCCTCACACCAGTGGGGCCACATCATCGAAAGGTGAGGGACCCAGCACACGTGGCCTCAAACCAGAGGACACACATCACCAAGGGGCTGGGAGTGAGTCAGGCAGGAGGAGTCTCCAAACAGAGGGCCCATAGAAGAAAAAGGTGAGGAATCCTGCAGTTGGAACCTCCCCGCAGGCGGCCAGGAGCAGCGAGGCTATGGGATCCAGGCCGGAGTGAACTCACACCAGAGGGCCCTCATCATGAAACTGAGCCACCCACCGTTTGGACCTCAGAGCAGAAGGCCCATATTCCCATGGGGTTGGAAACCTGGCAGGAGTGTACTCACACCACAGGGCGCACATCAGAAAATTTTGGGAGCCCAGGAGTTAGAGCCTGACGCCAGAGGGCCCTCATTACCGAGGGGAGGAGAATCCCAGCAGGCACCAACTCCCAACTGAGGGCCCACGTCGCCAAGGTGACGTGTGCCAGTCAGGCAGGAGTGACCTCACAGCAGAGGGCCTACCGCACAGAAGGGTGAGGAAACCAGCCAGGATAAGACTCTCACCAGAGAGCCCACATCACCAAGGGGACCGGAACAAGGCAGGAGTGTCCTCACACCAGTGTGGCCACATTATAGAAAGGTGAGGAACCCAGCACATGTGGCCTAAACCAGAGGACCCACATTTCCAAGGTGCTCCGAGTGAGGCAGGCAGGAGTAGCCTAACAACACAGGGCCCACAGAATAAAAAATGTGAGGAATCCAGCAGTTGGAACCCCCCAGCAGGTGGCCCAGAGTACGGAGTCTATGTGATCCAGGCCACAGTGAACTCACAGCAGAGGGCTCACATCATGACACTGTGAGCAACCCAGCTGGTGGGACCTCAGAGCAGAAGGCCCACATCCCCATGGGGATGGGAACGTGGCAGGAGTGTACTCGCACGACAGGGCACATATCAGAAAATTTTGGGAGCCCATGAGTTAGGGCCTGACGCCAGAGGGCCCTCATTACCGAGGGGAGGAGACTCCCAGCAGGCACCAACTCCCAACTGAGGGCGCACATCGCCAAGGTGATGTGTGCCAGCCAGGCAGGAGTGACCTCACAGCAGAGGGCCCACCTCCCAGAAGGGTGAGGAATCCAGCCAGGATCAGACTCTCACCAGAGGGCCCCCATCACCAAGGGGATGGGAACCAGGCAGGAGTGTCCTCACACCAGTGGGGCCACATCAATAAAGGTGAGGAAACCGGCACATGTGGCCTCAAACCAGAGGACCTACATCACAAAAGGGCTGGGAGTGAGTCAGGAAGGAGGAGCATGAAAACACAGGACCCAAAGAATAAAAATGGTAAGGAATCCAGCAGTAGGAACCTCCCAGCAGGCGGCTCAGAGCACAGAGTCTATGGGATCTAGGCCTGAGTGAACTAACACCAGAGAGCCAACATCCTGAAACTGTGAACAACACAGGTGTTGGGACCATAGAGCAGAAGGCACATGGGGATGGGAACCTGGCAGGAGTGCCCTCACACCACTTAGCACGTATCAGAAAATGTGGGTAACCAGCAGTTAGGGCCTGATGCCAGAGGGCCTCATCACTGAGGGGAGGAGGCTCCCAGCGGGCTCCAACTGCCGCCAGAGGGCCGACGTCTCCAAGGCGGGGTGTGTCAGCCAGGCAGGAGTGACCTCAGAGAAGAGGGCCCACCTCACAGAAGTGTGAGGAGCCCAACCAGGATCAGACTCTCACTGGAGGGCTCACATCACCAAGGGGATGGGAACCAGGCAGGAGTGTCCGCACACCAGTGGGGCCACATCTGCGAAAGGTGAGGAACCCAGCACATGTGGCCTCAAACCAGAGGACACACATCACCAAGGGGCTGGGAGTGAGGCAGGTGTCTGGAGGGGCACATTTAACTCTAATTTCCCAGCAGGAAGAGGAATTAACCAAAGGCTCAGAGTGCCGTGCGGGACCCTGATTACGGCCTGAAGCAAACCTGCGGTTCTGTGGCCAGCTTTCAAGGAAACGAGTTAAGAAAGGAAATCACAGGCACTGTAATTCACAAACCTGCAGAGTTATAAATGACAGCTATTGGCAAAAATATATTGAAGTAAGTCTGCACAGAGGACTTGAAAACGAGGCAGAATTGCAGGAATCATATTTCAGGAGGTAGATTGGAATTGCATTTAAAGCATGTGAAAAGCGGCAGATCTTTGACAGTGATGCACTTGGACAAAAAGTGCGTATACATTTTTTCCTGAATATATTCAGGAAAAAACGCATATGCCCTTTGTGGCCAACCAAGAATTCGAGCAATGGAAATCCGCACTACAATGAACTCTCATTTCCCATTCGTCAAAAGAGCCATCTGAAAAAAGTGTAAAACCCAGAAACACAGGACAGGCCATGGAGAACAGGGAGCCTTGTTATGCTGATGGACGGGATGTAAATTGCCAACAGACACTCTGGTGATGTTTATGGTGTATGCTGAAACATCTAAAAAACAAAGCTACAGAGCCTAGGGCACTTCCACTTTTGGCCCTATAGCTTAGGAAAATTAAAATCAACAAGACACAGCCAACACAATATCCAGGGCTGCTGTGTTTACAAGAACCTCGAGTCCAGTACAAACTAAATATCCCAGAAAGAAAAAAATGGATAAAGGAGTTGTCCTACTTACGTACAACGGAATATCACTCAGCAATGAAATCAGTGTCATCAGGCCTGTAGCAGCAAATTGAGTGGATTTAAGTATGATGATTCTAAGAGAAATATGTCACACAGAGAAACATAATTATCATAAGATATCACAAATAGAGGGAGTGTAAACTTGGCTACACATAAACTGAATTACAAAACCGAACAGAGTCTCACATTTAGATAAAAACTTATGCTTGCTTAAGGGGAAAGTTGAGTTGGGGTGCTGTATAAAACCAGAGATTGAAATGAGCACACATACCGTTCCATAAGCCAAATATGTAATAGACAAGACCTACTCTTTGCTCAACGAAATAGACTCATCCATGGTGTATCACCTCACACCTGTTAGAATGGGCATCATCAGAAAATCTACAAACAACAAATGCTGGAAAGGGTGCGGAGATAAGGAAACCTCTTCCACTATTGTTGGGAATGTAAATTGATGCAGTCACTGTGGAGAACATTATGGAGTTTCTTATAAAACTAAGAATAGGATTACCATATAATACAGCAATCCCACTACTGGGCATATACCCAGACAAAACCATAAAACGAAAAGAGACATTCACCGCAATGTTCATTGCATCACTATTTACAATATCCAGGTAATGGAAGCAACCTAAATGCCCACAGACAGACGAATGCATAAAGATGAGGTACATATATAAAATGGAATATTACTAAGCCATAAAAAGGAATGAAATTGGGTCATTTGTAGAGACGTTGATGGATCTAGAGACTGTCATACAGAGTGAAGTAAGTCAGAAAGAGAAAAACAAATCCTGTATATAAATGCATATATGTGGAACCTAGAAAAGTTGTACAGATGAACCGTTTTGCAAGGCAGAAATAGAGCAACAGATGTAGACAACAAACGTATGGACACCAAGGGGGGAAAGCTGTTAGGGGGCTGGTGGTGGGAGGAGTTGAGAGATTGGGATTGGCATGTATACATTTCTATGTATAAAATAGGTAACCAAAAAGAAGCTGCTGTATAAAAAAATAAAATAAAATTCAAAATTACAAAAAGTAAAACAGAAAAAATATTCTTCCCTTCACATACATGTATTTATATGAATAAATTATTTCCATGCTTATATCTGTAAATACAAAAAAGAGGAAAAAAATCTACCTTGAACCAAAAACGAAAAAAAGAAAAAAAAAAAAGAACCCACCAGTTACACAGAGGAAAACCGTATCAGGGCCCTTGCTCCAGTTGTAAACAATTCTGAAGTTGGTCAGTGGTGGGGAATCATCTCCCATTCAGCCAGCAGGCCCCACGCAACAAGCGTCCTCATTGCAAAGCTGGGGGCCCGTGCCGAGGCATCTGTGAGTAAACGTGGGCCGAGCCCCAGGCCAGCTGCTGCTGCAATGTTCCCACCCTTCCCAGGTAAAACACCTGAATATGTACAAGGACTTGAAAGCCTAGAGGAAGGGCCATGGAGCCACATGAGCGACAGCATGCCAGCCGACTTGGTGCCTGCAGGCCAGACAGGATGGTCCTGGCCCTGGGTGCTCTTCTGGAAGCTTTCCATTTCCCTGCCTGAGATACCCCTCCTGTCCCGGCCCCCACTGCTTTCTTCCTTACTCACCTCTGCCCACGGAGAAATTCCAGCGGCAGGTATGGGTGACACATCCTCTTCTTTAGCAGGTGGCATCTTGGCAACTGCTGCAGAAAGTCCAGCAGAGCCCCACTCACACTGGGCCACCCACAAAGCCGTGGCCTCTCACTCCCTCCCACCAGCCCAGCCCCGACACTGCTGACTGGGCAGAGAAAATGGCGTCAGGCACAGCTGCAGGGGCTCTTGCTGCCTGGAGCGGTGTTTATATTGATCTCAACCCAGGCACACCTGGGGAGGACTGGCCGGCATGGTCAGGCTTCCCAGGCCAGCCAATAATCACCCCTCAGGGGCTCACAGTTGCAGAAAATGGAACTTTCTGAATCGGCCAGGTCCAAGGAACAGGTGTGGGCTCCTGAGAGTCAGGATAGACAAGGGGCTGCAGCTCTGGCTTGTTTTCTAATTATATTATCTGGCCCATGAGTGGGAGACAACTTCAAGAAAACCCTCTCCTAATGAGAGGAACCCAGGAGTCAGGGAGAGGAGGGGTGGGTGGTGGGTGGAGACAGAGGCCTGGTGCCCCGGGTGCAGTGGAAGTCTCTGGAAGACCAGGTGGAGGGAGGCCACACAGAGTGATGCCCAGGGTCACAGACCTGTCGGAGCTGCCGTTTCTTAGTTCAAGTCCTGCTCTGAGGTGCTCTGTGTCAGATCTGAGTGACAGGTGAGCTGGGAGTGCTCTGCAATGAGGGCGATGTGCACGGTTCCTGTGTGCCCAGCCCTGCCACCGTAACTGCAAGGGTAGCTCTGTATCCTGAGAGGGGCCTGACCATGAGAGCCCCATGTTCTGGGGTGGGGGTAGGGTACCTGCGCAGGTGATCTAAATATCCTGGGATTGGCCTGATCTCGAGAGCCCCATGGGCTGCTGGAGCCCTGGTAAAGGATGTCAGGACAGTCAGTGAAGCCACCGAGGATATACCTCCAGTAGTTCCTAAATCCTACACCCTGCTGGTCATTCTACCAACCACCAGGACATGGTATTCTGTATTAGTCTTCAATGATGCCTTCTTTTGTATTCCATTAGTGTCAGAGTCACAAGAAATTTTGGCTTGTGAGTGGCAGGACTCAACATACAACTAAAACAATACTTCTGGGCCGTCTTGCCCCAAGGGTTCAAAAATTCCCACACCATCTTTGGGGAAAGCTCAGCTAAAGACCTAAAAGTTCTACCACTGGAAAAGGAAACACTCCTTCAATATGCAGACGACATTCTGATCACCAGCCCTACTAAGGGGACCTCTGAACTACCAAGCCAATAAAGGATACAAGTTGTCCAAGAAAAAGCTCAAATATCACAGACTACGGCGACCTGCCTGGGCTTCATTCTCACAGAAGGTCGGAGAAGCCCATCCCAGGAAAGGGAAGAAACAATTTACAGCCTTACCCATATCTAAAACTAGAAGACAGCTTAGGGGTTCCTGGGGAGGCCAGGGTTTGCTGCTTCTGGATCCCTAACTACAGTCTACTAGCTGGGTCTCTATATGAAACACTGAAAGGAAAAGATGATGATCCTTTTGAATAGAATCCAGAAGTGGCCTTTCAAGAATGGAAAGAGCAGTCAATTCAGACCCTTGCCCTGGAACTCCCTAATTTAGCTAAACCCTTTGATCTTTACATTCCTGGTGAAAAGTGAATCGCCATTGGAGGATTAGTGCAAAAACTGGGACCACTTGAAATGGAACAATGCAAAAATGCCATCCAGGTAGGATAAACTACAGTCACCAAGGGGCTTGGCCCACTGCCACATCTGGCCAAGATACTGGCAGTATCTAAAAACCTGAAATCAGCAGCCCAAAAGGCCACCTCCCTCCTAAGGGAAAAGGGTCCCACGTGGTGATCCTAACCCCCAACCATGCCCTGAAGTTGCAGGGTTTGCTCCGTGGGCACACTGACCTCGAGTGAGGAGGCCCTCCAACTCCAACCTCCAGAGAGATAACCGGGGGCAACGGGGCACCATGACGACTCATGTGACCATCACGTGACCTGGAGTTTCTCTCATAAAACAACAAGAGTGTGTCCCAAAAGAGTAGACTACTGCTTGCAGGACTTACTGCACCCAGATCAGACCTAATAATCTTGGTGGGGGAACCGTATATCATGCTGTCACCATAGAAAAGCCTACAGACACTGTGATAATGGTGGCCAATAAGACCGGCTGGACTCCTGTTTACTTCAAAAGGCTGTTGACTCAGTGGCCATCATGGTCCTTCATCACCACTGACCCTGGACTGTCTGGGAGTTGAGCGGACAGGGTCCTGACACCTGGTGCTGTTTTTACGTTAATTCAGGGGCCTAATTGAAGAAAGCGCAGACTACTGGTCAGAGCATCTACGCTGGCAGAAACGGTCAGCCTAAGGTGGCCGAACAAATGAGGGGCGGGGTGAAACTGGACCTCACAGCGTCACTGCACATCTCCTTCCTGGACCCTTAAAGGTCATTAGAATCTATAACACTTCCAATACTGGTGCTCAGGCGGACGAGCAGGGAGGCAGGAGGCCTGGGGACAATCAACGTCACCTGGAGGCTGCTGGGGAGAAGTTCTGACCCTCGCCCACGGGTATGAGGGCTCCTAACTCAGCACTCAGCAGTTACAGAAGAAGGGTCTGCACCCTCAGCACTCCAAGAATGAGGAAGGGGACAAAAGGCAGAAGAGGGGTTTGTCCGAGGCAAAGACCCTTAAAAATCCCTGGGAGAGAAAAATAGAATCTGGGCAATAAAATAAAGTCTAACCTTTTTTATCCTTTGTGCTTTGTCTAATTACACGTGCTCCTAGGGTCCCGCATACAGAGGTTCCACACCCGGCACTTCAGACCAGATTTCCTAGTGCAGAATGGCTGGGTCGACAACTCAGCTCCTGGGGCACAGTGCACACTCCGTGATATAGAGCCTGAGCTGCAGCCAACTGGGCCCTCAAGAGCTCCGCCCCCTCCCTCTGACTGACTCTGACAGGATCTCTACACAGCAGCCCAGCCCACAGCCCACGGGGTAGCACATGCTCTCACCTCTCCATTCTCTGATCAAAATATAAAGTTTCCTTTGCTTCTGAACCAAACTCAGTCTCGATCTCTTGGCTCCAATGACCCTGGGCAGGGGGACACTTGTTGGGGTCCACTCTGGAGGATCAGTAACAGAAATTCAGAACATTGTAACTTCAATGAACAGATGTGTGAGCCAAACTGTAATTAACATAGAACAGTGTATAAGGCTCGGGTAAAATAAGATGTTTCTAACACTTCCATTTGGTATTTCCATCACTTTATTATAAGCAATTCACTGAAAAGGTTTGTCTTATTTGTCAGGTCAATATTAGAGAAACGAAGTGATTTCTTTCCAAGGATGTACATCTAATAATCTTGGTTAAAGCTTCAATCTTGTTTTAAATGCTTTTCCATTGACAATGATACCTCTCTTTCAGCTCCCCCATTTCTGAGAAGTATAAAGTCTTATAATTTATTATTACCAAAGGGGAAAGGTGAGAGGAGGGATAAATTAACAGTTTGGGATTAACACATACACACTGCTATGTATAAAATCGATCATCAACAAGGAACTGCTGTATAGCACAGGGAACTACACTCAATATTTTGCAATAACTTATAAGGGGAAATAATCTGAAAAAGAATAGATATTTTTATTGACATCATCTATTAATGACAGTTAAAATGGAACCTAAGGGAAGCCGGTGGTGAGTGCTTCTGACCCTGAAGACTTCAATCATCTAAAGTTTGGACTCTGCCTACTTCCTAAGGCCCTTAATGAACATATGTGTAGCCGTAGCTTAAAACATTCCCCACTTTGGGTTGCGGAGAGACACTGATTTTGAAAAAGCCCTGGTGTTCTCCTCACATGAATGGGACCCTTCCTACAGCTAAAGCATGCCTGTCACACCCAGAGGATGGTATACCGTCTGATCGGGAAGAGTTTGGAAAAGGCATCTCATCTCCTCTTCTCCTGGTGCTCGGGTTCACCCCTCCAGCGTCTTTACGAACAGTCTCCCCACTTGGAGATGTCAGCACTGTCAACATCCTGTTGCATACAGTTTGGAATTTGTCCAGAGGATGAAGCAGAAGGAGGAGGAACAATGAGAGACAAGTCCTAGGTGTTCGGACAGGCACATGTCACTCTAATTTCCAATCAGGAAGACGAATTGACCAAAGGCTAGGGTTGCCCATGGAAACAGAATAGGCCTTGAGGAAATCCCGCTGCTCTGTGGCCAGTTCCCATAAACACAAGTTGAAAAATGGAGCTCAGTGGCACTAAAATTCACGAAACTGCAGAGTTGAAAATATCTATCACTGAAAAATGTCTTGAGGAAAGTCAGAGAAAAGGACTTGTAAGCAACGGAGAAGGGCAGGAAAGGGATTGGAAGAGGTAGAAAGGACTTGCCATTAAGCACAAGAAAAGGGGCTGAACATTGCCAACATTGCAGTTGGCCAAAAAGGGTGTATGCGTCATTTTCTGTATATATTCAAGAAAAGGGCATACACTTTTTTAGCCAACCAAACAGGTGGGCACTGGAAATCAATACTACAAAACATATCACTTCGCATCAGTCAGAAGAGCCGTCCTCATAAAGTGTAAACACCAGAAATGCAGGACAGGACAAGGAGAAAAGGGAGCCCTGTGAGGCTTATACTGGAAATGTATATTGCCAACGGTCACTCTGGAGAAGTGTACTGTGTTTACTAAAGCATCTAAAAAATGAGCTACAGAGCACAGGGCACTTGCACTCATGGACGTATATCATGGGAAAAACAAAAATCGAGAGGACACAGGCACCCCAATGTATACCGCCTCACTGTTTAAAAGATCCTCGACTAGGATATAACTTAAATGTCTCTGGAGGGAAAAAATGGATACAGATGTAGTGCTTATGCAGAGTGGAATATGAATCAGCCTGGAAATCAATGCAATATGGCCACTTGAAACAACTCCAGAGGAGTTACGTATGATCATTCAAAGTCACAGAATTCAAAAAGAAAAAGACATACTATATCACTAATACATGGAATGTAAACTTGGCTACACATGAACTGAATTACGAAACAGAACAGGGTCTCAAATATAGAAAAGCAACTTATTCTTGCTTAAGGATAAAGGTGAGTTGGGGTGCTGCATAAAACCAGAGATTGAAATTAGCACAGATACTGGTCCATAAGCCAAATATGTAATAGTCAAGACCTACTGCTTGCTCAACAAAATGGACTCAACACCCCATATTCAACACTTAGGAATATACCTGACTAGTAAGAATCTTCAAACCCATGGGTTTATATGTCTCCGTAAGAGAATCAAGCGTGTCTACAGAGGCATGAACACAGCAGTGAAAATACGATAAATCCCATTATCAAAATAAATTACAGAAACAAAAAACACAATGACAGTGAAATAGAGAGCAATTCTTAAATAATTCATTCAGGGCCTGTGATGCAACCTGGATTTACCACATCTACACCCAGAGCTGAGTGAGACATAAGGCTGGACACCAGGCTAATAGCATTGGTGAGGTTCGGTGAGCAAATGCAGACCCCTTGAAGTACCCATTCCAAGGGTCCCAACTCTCCAGGTTTAAGGGATTCTTCCTTCAGCTAAAGCATGCATGGGAAACCCACAGTATGGTGCAACATGTGACTGGGAAACGTTTTCAAATGCATCTCAGTTTTCGTCCCCTTTTCCTCGGGTTCACAATTCCAGACACTTTACTAACACTCTCCCCACTTGGAGAGTCAGTGCCTTTAACCTGCTGTTTGGCACAGTTTGCAATTTCTGCGCAAGATGAACAGGAATAGGGAGAACCAATGAGAGACTAGCTGTAGGTGTCTGCACGGGCAAATTTAACGCTCATTTCCAACCAGGAAGAGGAATTAACCAAACGCTCAGCATGCCATGCCGGAACCAGATTACGGCCTGAAGCAATCCTGCGGGTTTGCGGCCAGCTCACAAGTAAGCGATTTGAAGAAAGGAGCTCAGGGGCACTGTAATTCACAAACCTGCAGAGTTATAAATGACAGCTATCGTCCAAAAATATATTGAAGGAAGGCTGCGAAGAGGACTTGAAAGCGGGGCAGAATTGCAGGAAAACGATTTCAGGGGGTAGACTGGAATTGCATTTAAAGCATAGGAAAAGAGGCAGAACGTCAACAATGATGCACTTGGCCACAAAGGGCGTATGCGTTTTTTCCTGAATATATTCAGGAAAAAACGCATACGCCCTTTTTGGCCAACAAAGCAAGCGTGTTAAAGAAATCTGCACTACAATGAAGTCTCACTGCCCCCTGGTCAAAAGGGCCATCTGAAAAAAGTGTAAAATCCAGAAATGCAGCACAGGCCATGGAGAACAGGGAGCCTTGTTATGCCGATGGGTGGGATGTAAATTGCCAAGAGCCACTCTGGAGAAGTGTATGGTGTTTCCTGAAACCCATAAAAAACAAAGCAACGGAGCCTCCGGCACTTCCACTTATGGTCCTATAGCTTAGGGAATTTAAAATCAAAAACACACGGCCACCCCAATGTTTCAGACGGCTCTGTTTACAAGAAACACGTCTACGGTACAAGTTAAATATCCCAGAAAGCAAAAAATGGATAAAGAAGTTGCGGTACGTACGTACAATGGAATATCACTCACCAATGAAATCTATGACATCTGGCCCATCGTGGCATAATGAGTGGATTCAGGTATGATGATTCTAAGTGAAATAAGTCACACAGAAAATGAAACATCATAAGATATCACTAATACACCGAATGTAATCTTGGCTACACATGAACTGAATTACAAAACAGAACAGGGTCTAAATTTAGAAAACCAACTTATGTTTGCTTAAGAGGAAAGGTGAGTTGGGGTGCTGCATAAAACCAGAGATACAAATTAGCACAGATACCATTCCATATGTCAAATATGTAATAGTCAAGACCTACCCCTTGCTCAACGAAATGGGCTAAACACCCTATATTCAACGCCTAGGAATACACCTGACTAGAAAGAATTTTCAAACACATGGATTTATATGTCTCCATAAGAGAATCAAGCGTGTGTACAGCTGCATGAAGGCAGCAGAGACAATCCGATAAATCCCATTATCAAAATGAATTACAAAAACAAAACACAATGACAGTGAAATAGAGAGCAATTCTTAAATAATTCATTCAGGGCTTGTGATGCAACCTGGATTTACCTCATCTACACCCAGAGCTGAGTGAGACATAAGGTTGGACACTTCGGGCTGATAGCATTGGTGAGGTTCGATGAGCAAATGCAGACCATTTGAAGTCATACTGCATGGTACCCATTCCATGGGTCCCAACTCTCCAGGTTTAAGCGATTCTTCCTTCAGCTAAAGCATGCAAGGGAAACCCACAGTATGGTGCACCGTGTGACCGGGAAACTTTTTCAAATGCATCTCAGTGTTCGTCCCCTTTTACTCGGGTTCACAATTCCAGACCCTTTACTAACACTCTCCCCACTTGGAGAGTCAGTGCCTTTAACCTGCTGTTTGGCACAGTTTGCAATTTCTGCCCAAGATGAACAGGAATAGGGAGAACAAATGAGAGACTAGCTGTAGGTGTCTGCACGGGCAAATTTAACGCTCATTTCCCACCAGGAAGAGGAATTAACCAAAGCCTCAGCATGCCGTCCTGGAACCAGATTAGGGCCTGAGGCAATCCTGCGGGTTTGCGGCCAGCTCACAAGAAAGCGATTTGAAGAAAGGAGCTCAGGGGCACTGTAATTCACAAACCTGCAGAGTTATAAATGACAGCTATCGTCCGAAAATATATTGAAGGAAGGCTGCGAAGAGGACTTGAAAGCGGGGCAGAATTGCAGGACAACGATTTCAGGGGGTAGACTGGAATTGCATTTAAAGCATAGGAAAAGAGGCAGAATGTCGACAATGATGCACTTGGCCAAAAAGGGCGTATGCGTCTTTTCCTGAATATATTCAGGAAAAAACGCATACGCCCTTTTTGGCCAACCAAGCAAGCATGTTAAAGAAATCTGCACTACAGTGAAGTCTCACTGCCCCCCGGTCAAAAGGGCCATCTGAAAAAAGTGTAAAATCCACAAAGGCAGCATAGGCCATGGAGAACAGGGAGCCTTGTTAAGCTGATGGGCGGGATGTAAATTGCCAAGAGCCACTCTGGAGAAGTGTATGGTGTTTCCCCAAACACCTAAAAAACAAAGCAACGGAGCCTACGGCACTTCCACTTATGGTCCTATAGCTTAGGGAAATTAAAATCAGACAAACGGCCACCCCAAAGTGTCGGACGGCTCTGTTTACCAGAACCTCGCGTACGGCACAAGTTAAATATCGCAGAAAGCAAAAAATGGATAAAGAGGTTGTGGTACGTATGTACAATGGAATATCACTCTCCAATGAAATCTATGTCATCAGGCCCGTCACGGCATAATGAGTGGCTTCAGGTACGATGATTCTAAGTGAAATAAGTCACACAGAAAATGAAACATCATAAGATATCACTAATACACCGAATGTAATCTTGGCTACACATGAATTGAAATACAAAATAGAACAGGGTCTCAAATTTAGAAAACCAACTTATATTGGCTTAAGGGGAAAGGTGAGTTGGGGTGCTGCATAAAACCAGAGATAGAAGTTACCACAGATACCATTCCATAAGTCAAATATGTAATAGTCAAAACCTACCCCTTGCTCAACGAAATGGACTAACAACCCTATATTCAACACCTAGGAATACACCTGACTAGTAAGAATCTTCAAACCCAAGGATTTATATGTCTCCATAAGAGAATCAAGCGTGTGTACAGCTGCATGAAGGCAGCAGAGAAAATCTGATAAATCCCATTTTCAAAATGAATTACAAAAACTGAACACAATGACAGTGAAATAGAGAGCAATTCTTAAATAATTCATTCAGGGCTTGTGATGCAACCTGGATTTACCTCATCTACACCCAGAGCTGAGTGAGACATAAGGTTGGACACTTCGGGCTGATAACATTGGTGAGGTTCGATGAGCAAATGCAGATCCTTTGAAGTCATAATTCATGGGACCCATTCCATGGATCCCAACTCTCCAGGTTTAAGGGATGTTTCCTTCAGCTAAAACATGCATGGGAAACCCACAGTATGGTGCACCGTGTGACCTGGAAACGTTTTCAAATGCATCTCAGGTTTAGTCCTCTTTTATTCGGGTTCACAATTCCAGACCCATTACTATCACTCTCCCCACTTGGAGAGTCAGTGCCTTTAACCTCCTGTTTGGCACAGTTTGCAATTTCTGCGCACGATGAACAGGAATAGGGAGAACCAATGAGAGAGTAGCTGTAGGTGTCTGCACGGGCAAATTTAACGATCATTTCCCACCAGGAAGAGGATTTAACGAAACGCTCAGCATGCCGTCCCGGAACCAGATTAGGGCCTGAAGCAATCCTGCGGGTTTGCGGCTAGCTCACAAGAAAGCGATTTGAAGAAAAGAGCTCAGGGGCACTGTAATTCACAAACCTACAGAGTTATAAATGACAGCTATCGTCCAAAAATATATTGAAGGAAGGCTGCGAAGAGGACTTGAATGCGGGGCAGAATTGAAGGAAAACGATTTCAGGGGGTAGACTGGAATTGCATTTAAAGCATAGGAAAAGAGGCAGAACGGCGAGAATGATGCACTTGGCCAAAAAGGGCGTATGCGTTTTTTCCCTAATATATTCAGGAAAAAACGCATACGCACTTTTTGGTCAACCAAGCAAGCATGTTAAAGAAATCTGCACTACAGTGAAGTCTCACTGCCCCCCGGTCAAAAGGGCCATCTGAAAAAAGTGTAAAATCCAGAAAAGCAGCACAGGCCATGGAGAACAGCGAGCCTTGTTATGCTGATGGGCGGGATGTAAATTGCCAAGAGTCACTCTGGAGAACTGTATGGTGTATCCTCAAACACCTAAAAAACAAAGCAACGGAGCCTACGGCCCTTCTACTTATGGTACTATAGCTTAGGGAAATTAAAATCAGAAACACATAGCCACCCCAAAGTTTCAGACGGCTCTGTTTACAAGAACCTCGTCTACGGTACAAGTTAAATATCCCAGAAAGCGAAAAATGGATAAAGAAGTTGTGGTACATATGTATAATGGAATAACACTCACCAATGAAATCTATGTCATCAGGCCCCTTGTGGCATAATGAGTGGATTCAGGTACGATGATTCTAAGTGAAGTAAGTCACACAGAAAATGCAACATCATAAGATATCACTAATACACGGAATGTAATCTTGGCTACACATGAACTGAATTACAAAACAGAACAGGGTCTCAAATTTAGAAAACCAACTTATGTTTGCTTAAGGGGAAAGTTGAGTTGGGGTGCTGCATAAAACCAGAGATAGAAATTAGCACAAATACCATTCCATAAGTCAAATATGTAATAGTCAAGACCTACCCCTTGCTCAACGAAATGGGCTAAACACCCTATATTCAACGCCTAGGAATACACCTGACTAGTAGGAATCTTCAACCCCATGGATTTATATGTCTCCATAAGAGAAACAAGCGTGTGTACAGCTGCATGAAGGCAGCAGAGAAAATCCGATAAATCCCATTATCGAAATGAATTACAAAAACAAAACACAATGACAGTGAAATAGAGAGCAATTCTTAAATAATTCATGCAGGGCTTGTGATGCAACCTGGATTTACCTTATCTACACCCAGAGCTGAGTGAGACATAAGGTTGGACACTTCGGGCTGATAGCATTGGTGAGGTTCGATGAGCAAATGCAGACCCTTTGAAGTCATACTGCATGGTACCCATTCCATGGGTCCCAACTCCAGGTTTAAGCGATTCTTCCTTCAGCTAAATCATGCATGGGAAACCCAAAGTATGGTGCACCGTGTGACCGGGAAACGTTTTCAAATGCATCTCAGTTTCCGTCCCCTTTTACTCGGGTTCACAATTCCAGACCGTTTACTAATACTCTCCCCACTTGGAGAGTCAGAGCCTTTAACTTCCCGTTTGTCACAGTTTGCAATTTCTGCGCAAGATGAACAGGAATAGGGAGAACCAATGAGAGACTAGCTGTAGGTGTCTGCACAGGCAAATTTAACGCTCATTTGCCACCAGGAAGTGGAATTAACCAAACGCTCAGCATGCCATGCCGGAACCAGATTAGGGCCTGAAGCAATCCTGCAGGTTTGCGGCCAGCTCACAAGAAAGCGATTTGAAGAAAGGAGCTCAGGGGCACTGTAATTCACAAACCTGCAGAGTTATAAATGACAGCTATCGGCCAAAAATGTATTGAAGGAAGGCTGCGAAGAGGACTTGAAAGCGGGGCAGAATTGCAGGAGAACGATTTCAGGGGGTAGACTGGAATTGCATTTAAAGCATAGGAAAAGAGGCAGAACGTCGACAATGATGCACTTGGCCAAAAAGGGCGTATGCGTTTTTACCTGAATATATTCTGGAAAAAAAGCATACGCCCTTTTTGGCCAACCAAGCAAGCATGTTAAAGAAATCTGCACTACAATGAAGTCTCACTGCCCCCCGGTCAAAAGGGACATCTGAAAAAAGTGTAAAATCCAGAAATGCAGCACAGGCCTTGGAGAACAGGGAGCCTTGTTATGCTGATGGGTGGGATGTAAATTGCCAACAGCCACTCTGGAGTAGTGTATGGTGTTTCCTGAAACACCTAAAAAACAAAGCAATGGAGCCTACGGCACTTCCACTTATGGTCCTATAGCTTAGGGAAATTAAAATCAGAAACACACAGCCACCCCAAAGTTTCAGACGGCTCTGTTTACAAGAACCTCGTCTACGGTACAAGTTAAATATCCCAGAAAGCGAAAAATGGATAAAGAAGTTGTGGTACGTACGTACAAAGGAATATCACTCACCAATGAAATCTATGTCATCAGGCCCGTCGTGGCATAATGAGTGGATTCAGGTACGATGATTCAAGTGAAATAAGTCACACAGAAAATGAAACATCATAAGATATCACTAATACACGGAATGTAATCTTGGCTACACATGAACTGAATTACAAAACAGAACAGGGTCTCAAATTTAGAAAACCAACTTATGTTTGCTTAAGGGGAAAGGTGAGTTGGGGTGCTGCATAAAACCAGAGATAGAAATTAGCACAGATACCATTCCATAAGTCAAATATGTAATAGTCAAGACCTACCCCTTGCTCAACGAGATGGACTATACACCCCATATTCAACGCCTAGCAATACAGCTTACTAGTAAGAATCTTCAAACCCATGGATTTATATGTCTCCATAAGAGAACCAAGCGTGTGTACAGCTGCATGAATGCAGCAGGGAAAATCCGATAAATCCCATTATCAAAATTAATTACAAAAACAAAACACAATGACAGTGAAATGGAGAGCAATTCTTAAATATTTCATTCACTGCTTGTGATGCAACCTGGATTTACCTCATCTACACACAGAGCTGAGTGAGACATAAGGTTGGACACTTCGGGTTGATAGTATTGGTGAGGTTCGATGAGCAATGCAGACCCTTTGAAGTCATACTGCATGGTACCCGTTCCATGGGTCCCAACTCTCCAGGTTTAAGGGATTCTTCCTTCAGCTAAAACATGCATGGGAATCCCACAGTATGGTGCACCATGTGACCGGGAAACGTTTTCAAATGCATGTTCGTTTTCGTCCGCTTTTTCTCGGTTTCACAATTCCAGACCCTTTACTAAAAGTCTCCCCACTTGGACAGTCAGTGTCTTTATCTCCTGTTTGGCACAGTTTGCAATTTCTGCGCAAGATGAACAGGAATAGGGAGAACTAATGAGAGAGTAGCTGTAGCTGTCTGCACGGGCAAATTTAACTCTCATTTCCCACCAGGAAGAGGAATGAACCAAAGTCTCAGCATGCCATGCCGGAACCAGATTAGGGCCTGAAGCAATCCTGCAGTTTTGCGGCCAGCTCAAAAGAAAGCTAGTTGAAAAAAAGAGCTCAGGGTCACTGTCATTCACAAACCTGCAGTTATCAATGACAGCTATCTTCCAAAAATATATTGAAGTAAGGCTGCAAAGCAGACTTGAAAGTGGGGCAGAATTGAAGGAAACCGATTTCAGGAGGTAGACAGTAACTGCATTTAAAGCATAGGAAAAGAGGCAGTACGTCGACAATGATGCACTTGGCCAAGAAGGGCATATGCGTTTTATCCAGGGCCCTCATTAAAGAGGGGAGGAGGCTCCCAGCACACTCCAATGGCCAACAGAGGGCCCATGTCACCAAGGCGACGTGTGCCACCCAGGCAGGAGTGACCTCATGTCAGAGGGCCCACCTCACAGAAGGGTGAGGTACCCAGCCAGGATCAGACTCTCACCAGAGGGCCCACATCACCAAGGGGATCGGATCCAGGCAGGAGTGGCCTCACACCAGTGTGGCCAAATAATAGAAAGGTGAGGAACCCAGAACATGTGGCCTAAACAAGAGGACCCACATCTCCAAGGGGCTGGAAGTGAGGCAGGAAGGAGGAGCCAGAAAACAGAGGACCCATAGAATAAAAAAGTGAGGAATCCCGCAGTTGGAACCTCCTAGCATGCGGCAAGGAGCAGCGAGGCTATGGGTTCCCAGCCAGTGTGAACTCACAACAGAGGGCCCTCATCATTAAACTGTGAACAACACAGCTGTTGGGACCACAGAACAGAAGGCCCACATTCCCATGGGGTTGGCATCCTGGCAGGAGTGTACTCGCACCACAGGGCACACATCAGAAAATTTTGGGAGCCCAGGAGTTAGGGCCGGACGCCAAACGGCCCTAATTACAGAGGGGAGCAGACTCCTAGCAGGCACCAACTCTCAACTGAGGGCACACGTCACCAATGTGACGTGTGGCAGCCAGGCAGGAATGACCTCACAGCCAAGGGCCTACGTCACAGAAGGGGGAGGAACCCAGCCAGGATAAGACTCCCACCAGAGGGCCCACATCACCAAGGGGATCAGAACCAGGCAGGAGTGGCCTCAAACCAGTATGGCCAAATCATAGAAAAGTGAAGAAACCAGAACATATGGCCTAAACCAGAGGACCCACATCAACAAGGGGCTCAGAGTGAGGCAGGCAGTAGGTGTCTCAAACAGAGGGCCCATAAAATAAAAAAGGTGGGGAATCCCGCAGTTGGAACCTCCCAGCAGGCGGCAAGGTACAGCGAGGCTATGGGATCCCGGCCGGTGTGAACTCACAACAGAGGGCCCTCATCACGAAACTGTGAACAACCCAGCAGTTGGGACAACAGAGCAGAAGGCTCACATTCCCATGTGGTTGGGAACCTGACAGGAGTGTCCTCCCACCAGAGGGCACACATCAGAAAAGTATGGGAGCCCAGGAGGTAGGGCCTGACGCCAGAGTGTCCTCATCACCGAGAGGAGAATGCTCCCAGCATGCTCCAACTGCCGCCAGAGGGCCGACGTCACCAAGGCGGGGTGTGCCAGCCAGGCAGGAGTGACCTCAGGGCCGAGGGTCAACCTTACGGAACTGTGAGGAACCCAACCAGGATGAGACTCTCACCAGAGGGCCCACATCACCAAGGGGATGGGAACCAGGCAGGAGTGTTCTCACCACAGTGGTGCCACATCACTGAAAGGCGAGGAACCCACAACATGTGGCCTCAATCCAGAACACCCACATCAACAAGGGGCTCAGAGTGAGGGAGGCAGGAAGTGTCTCACAACACAGGGCCCATAGAAGAATAAAGGTAAGGAATCCTGCATTTGGAAGCTCCAAGCAGGTGGCCCAGAGCACGGAGGCTCTGGGATGCATGCCGGAGTGAACTCACAGCAGAGGGCCCACATCCTGACACTGGGAGCAACCCAGCCGTTGGCACCTCAGAACAGAAGTCCCAAATCCGCATGGGGATGGGAACCTGGAAGGAGTGACATTGCACCAGTGGGCTCACATCAGAAAATGTGCGGAGCCCAGCAGTTAGGGCCTGACGCAAGAGGGCCCTCATCACCTTGGAGAGGAGCGTACAAGAAGGCTCCAACTGCCACCAGAGGTCCGACGTCACCAAGGCAACGGGAGCAAGCCAGGCAGGAGTGGCCTCACACCAGTGTGGCCAAATCATAGAAAGGTGAGGAACCCAGAATATGTGGCCCAAACAAGCCGACCCACATCTCCAAGGGGCTGGGAGTGAGGCAGGCAGGAGGACCCTCAAAACAGAGGACCCATAGAATAAAAAATGTGAGGAATCCCGCAGTTGGAAACTCCTAGCATGCGGCAAGGAGCAGCGAGGCTATGGGATCCCAGCCAGTGTGAACTCACAACAGAGGACCCTCATCATGAAACTGTGAACAACACAGCTGTTGGGACCACAGAACAGAAGGCCCACATTCCCATGTGTTTGGTAACATGGCAGGAGTGTACTCGCACCACAGGGCACACATCAGAAAAGTTTGGGAGCCCAGGAGTTAGGGCCTGACTCCAGACAGCCCTAATTACCGAGGGGAGCAGACTCCTAGCAGGCACCAACTCCCAACTGAGGGCCCACGTCGCCAAGGTGACGTGCGTCAGCCAGGCAGGAGTGACCTCACAGCAGAGGGCAAACGTCACAGAAGGGGGAGGAACCCAGCCAGTATAAGACAATCACCAGAGGGCCCACATCACCAAGGGGATCAGAACCAGGCAGGAGTGGCCTCACACCAGTATGGCCAAATCATAGAAAAGTGAGGAACCCAGAACATATGGCCTAAACCAGAGGACCCATATCAACAAGGGGCTCAGAGTGAGGCAGGCAGGAGGTGTCTCAAACAGAGGGCCCATAAAATAAAAAAGGTGGGGAATCCCGCAGTTGGAAGCTCCAAGCAGTTGTCCCAGAGCACCGAGGCTATGGGATCCATGCCGGATTGAACTCACAGCAGAGGGCCCACATCCTGACACTGTGAGCAACCCAGCCGTTGGCACCTCAGAACAGAAGGCCCAAATCCGCATGGGGATGGGAACCTGGCCGGAGTGTCCTCTCACCACTTAGCACGTATCAGAAAATATGGGTACCCAGCAGTTAGGGCCTGACACCAGAGTGTCCTCATCACCGAGAGGAGAAGGCTCCCAGCACGCTCCATCTGCGGCTAGATGGCCGACGTCACCAAGGCGGTGTGTGCCAGCCAGGCAGGAGTGACCTCAGGGCAGACGGCCAACCTTACGTAACTGTGAGTAACCCAACCAGGATGAGACTCTCACCAGAGGGCCCACATCACCAAGGGGATGGGAACCAGGCAGGAGTGTTCTGACCCCAGTGGGGCCACATCATTGAAAGGCGAGAAACCCACCACATGTGGCCTCAAACCAGAAGACCCACAACAACAAGGGGCTCAGAGTGAGGCAGGCAGGAAGTGTCTCACAACACACGGCCCATAGAAGAAAAAAGGTAAGGAATCCTGCAGTTGGAAGCTCCAAGCAGGTGGCCCAGAACACCGAGGATATGGGATGCATGCCGGAGTGAACTCACAGCAGAGGGCCCACATCCTGACACTGTGAGCAACCCACACATTGGCACCTCAGAACAGAAGGCCCAAATCCGCATGGAGATGGGAATCCGGCAGGAGTGTCATCGCACCAGTGAGCACATATCAGAAAATGTGGGGAGCCCAGCAGTTAGGGCCTGACGCCAGAGGGCCCTCATCACCGACGGGAGGAGGCTCCCAGCACGCTCCAACTGCAACCAGAGGGCCCATGTGGCCAAGGCGACGTGTGCCAGCCAGGCAGGAGTGACCTCACAGCAGAGGACCCACCTCCCAGAAGTATGAGGAATCAAGCCAGGGTCCAACTCTCACCAGAGGGTCCACATCAACAAGAGGATGGGAACCAGTCACGAGTGTCCTCACACCAGTGGGGTCACATACCTAAAAGGTGAGGCAACCGGCACATGTTGCCTCAAACCAGAGGACCTACATCACCAAGGGGCTTGGAGTGAGGCAGGCAGGAGGAGCCTCACAACAGAGGGCCCAAAGTATAAAAGAGGGGCGGAATCCAGCAGTTGGAACCTCCCAGCAGTCGGCCCAGAGCACAGAGGATATGGGATCTAGGCCTGAGTGAACTAACACCAGAGAACCAACGTCACGAAACTGTGAGCAACCCAGGCTTTGGGACCACTGAGCAGAAGGCCCACTTCCTCATGGGGATGGGAACCTTACAGGAGTGTCCTGGCATCACAGGGCTCAGTCAGAAAACGTGGGGTGCCCAGCAGTTAGAGCCTGATGCCAGAGGGCCCTCATCACCTAGGAGAGGAGGCTCCCAGCAGGCTCCAACTGCCACCAGATGGCCGACGTCACCAAGGCAATGTGAGCAAGCCAGGCAGGAGTTACCTCACAGAAGAGGGCCCACCTCAAAGAAGGGTCAGGAACCCAGCAAGGATCAGACTTTCACCAGAGGGCCCACAACACCAAGGGGATGTGAACCAGGCAGGAGTGTCCTCACACCATTGGGGCCATATCATCGAAAGGTGAGGGACCCAACACACGTGGCCTCAAACCAGAGGACACACATCACCAAGGGTCTGGGAGGGAGGCAGGCAGGAGTAGCCTCAAAACAGAGGGCCCATAGAATAAAAAAGGTGAGGTATCCCGCAGTTGGAACGTCCCAGCAGGTGGCAAGGAGCAGCGAGGCTATGGGTTCCTGGTCGGTGTGAACTCACAAAAGAGGGTCCTCATCATGAAACTGTGAACAACCCAGCCATTGTGTCCACAGAGCAGAAGGCCCACATTTCCATGGGGTTGGGAACCTGGCAGGAGTGTACTCGCACCACAGGGCACACATCAGAAAAATTTGGGAGCCCAGGAGTTAGGGCCAGACGCCAGAGGGCCCTCATTACCGAAGGGAGGAAACTCCCAGCAGGCACCAAATCCCAACTGAGGGCTCACGTTGCCAAGGTGACGTGCGCCAGCCAGGCAGGAGTGACCTCACAGCAGAGGGCAAACGTCACAGAAGGGAGAGGAACCCAGCCAGGATAAGACTCTCACCAGAGGGCCCACATCACCAAGGGGATCGGAACCAGGCAGAAGTATCCTCACACCAGTGTGGCCAAATAATGGAAAGGTGAGGAACCCAGAACATGTGGCCTAAACCACAGGAACCACATCTCCAAGGTGCTCAGAGTGAGGCAGGCAGGAGTAGCCTAACAACAAACGTCCCAGCAGGCGGCCAGGAGCAGCGAGGCAATGGGATCCTTTCTGGAATGAACTCACACCAGAGTGCCCTCATCATTAAACTGTGAGCGACCCAACCATTGGGACCTCACAGCAGAAGGCGCACATCCACATGGGGATGGGAACCCGGCAGGAGTGTCATCGCACAAGTGGGCAAACATCAGAAAAAATGGGGAGCCCAGCAGTTATTGACTGATGCCACAGGGCCCTCATCACCGAGGGGAGGAGACTCCCAGCAAGCTCCAACTGCCACCAGAGGGCCGACGTCTCCAAGGCAACGGGAACAAGCCAGGCAGGTGTGACCTCAGAGCAGAGGGACCACCTCACAGAAAGGTGACGAAACCAGCCAGGATCAGACTCTCACCAGACAGCCCACATCACCAAGGGAATATGAACCAGGCAGGAGTGTCCTCACACCAGTGGGTCCACATCTTTAATAGGTGAGTAAACTGGCACATGTGGCCTCAAACCAGAGGACACACATCACCAATGGGCTGGGAGTGAGGCAGGTGTCTGGACGGGCACATTTAACTCTCATTTCCCACCAGGAAGAGGAATTAACCAAACGCTCAGCGTACCGTGCCGGAACCAGATTACGGCCTGAAGCAAACCTGCGGTTTTGTGGCCAGCTTACAAGGAAGCGAGTTGAGAAAGGAAATCAGGGACACTGTAATTCACAAACCTGCAGAGTTATAAATGACAACTATTGTCAAAAATATATTGAAGTAAGGCTGCAAAGAAGACTTGAAAACACGGCAGAATTCCAGGAATCAGATTTCAGGAGGTAGATTTGAATTGCATTTAAAGCATATGAAAAGCAGCAGATCTTTGACAGTGATGCACTTGGACAAAAATAGCGTATGCATTTTTTCGTGAATATATTCAGGAAAAAACGCATACACCCTTTTTGGTCAACCAAGCACTCGAGCAATGGAAATCCGCACTACAATGAAGTCTCTTTTCCCATTCGTCAAAAGGGCCATCTGAAAAAAGTGTAAAAACGAGAAACACAGGACAGGCCATGGAGAACAGGGAGCCTTGTTATGCTGATGGGTGGGATGTAAATTGCCAACAGACACTCTGGAGATGTTTATGGTGTATCCTGAAACATCTAAAAAACAAAGCTACAGAGCCTAGGGCACTTCCACTTATGGTCCTATAGCTTAGGAAAATTAAAATCAACAAGACACAGCCAACACAAAATTTAGGGCTGCTGTGTTTACAAGAACCTTGAGTCCAGTACAAATTAAATATCCCAGAAAGAAAAAAATGGATAAAGAAGTTGTGCTACTTACGTACAACGGAATATCACTCAGCAATGAAATCAATGTCATCAGGCCTGTAGCAGCAAATTGAGTGGATTTAAGCACGATGACTCTAAGAGAAATATGTCACACAGAGAAAGACAGTAATCATAAGATATCACTAATAGAGGGAGTGTAAACTTGGCTCCACATGAACTGAATTACAAAACCGAACAGTGTCTCACATTTAGCTAAAAAACTTATGCTTGCTTAAGAGGAAAGTTGAGTTGGGGTGCTGTATAAAACCAGAGATTGAAATTAGCACAGATACCTTTCCATAAGCCAAATATGTAATAGACAAGACCTACTCCTTGCTCAACGAAATAGACTCATCCATGCTGTATCATCTCACACCTGTTAGAATGGGCATCATCAGAAAATCTACAAACAACAAATGCTGGAAAGGGTGTGGAGATAAGGAACCCTCTTCCACTATGGTTGGGAATGTAAATAGATACAGTCACTGTGGAGAACATTATGGAGTTTCTTATAAAACTAAAAATAGAATTACCATATGATACAGCAATCCCACTACTGGGCATATACCCAGACAAAACCAAAAATCAAAAAGAGACATTCACCGCAATGTTCATTGCATCACTATTTACAATATCCAGGTAATGGAAGCAACCTAAATGCCCAGACAGACGAATGCATAAAGATGTGGTACATATATAAAATGGAATATTACTAAGCCATAAAAAGGAATGAAATTGGATCATTTGTAGAGACGTTGATGGATCTAGAGACTGTCATACAGAGTGAAGTAAGTCAGAAAGAGAAAAACAAAACAAATCTTGTATATTAATGCATATATGTGGAACCTAGAAAAATTGTACAGATGAACCGTTTTGCAAGACAGAAATAGAGCAACAGATGTAGACAACAAACGTATGGACACCAAGGGGGGAGAGCGGTTGGGGGGGTGGTGGTGGGAGGAGTTGAGAGATTGGGATTGGCATGTATACATTTATATGTATAAAATAGATAACCAATAAGAACCTGCTGTATAAAAAATAAAATAAAATTCAAAATTAAAAAAATAAAATTAAAAAAAGTAAAACAGAAAAAATATTCTTCCCTTCACATACATGTATTAATATGAATAAATTATTTCCATGCTTATATCTGTAAATACAAAAAAGAGGAATAAAATCTACCTTGAACCAAAAACGGAAAAAAGAAAAAAAATCAGAACCCACCATTTACACAGAGGAAAACCGTATCAGGGCACTTGCTCCAGTTGTAAACCATTCTGAAGTTGGTCAGTGGTGGGGAATCATCTCCCATTCAGCCAGCAGGCCCCACGCAACAAGCGTCCTCTTTGCAAAGCTGGGGGACCATGCCGAGGCATCTGTGAGTAAACGTGGGCCGAACCCCAGGCCAGCTGCTGCTGAAATGTTCCCACCCTTCCCAGGTAAAACACCTGAATATGTACAAGGACTTGAAAGCCTAGAGGAAGGGCCATGGAGCCACACGAGTGACAGCATGCCGGCCGACTTGGTGCCTGCAGGCCAGCCAGGATGGCCCTGGCCCTGGGTGCTCTTCTGGAAGCTTTCCATTTCCCTGCCTGAGATACCCCTCCTGTCCTCGCCCCCACTGCTTTCTTCCTTCCTCACCCCTGCCCAGGAAGAAATTCCAGCGGCAGGTATGAGTGTCACATCCTCTTCTTTAGCAGGTGGCATCTTGGCAACTGCTGCAGAAAGTCCAGCAGAACCCCACTCACACTGGGCCACCCACAAAGCCGTGGCCTCTCACTCCGTCCCACCAGCCCAGCCCCGAGACTGTTGACAGGGCAGAGAAAATGGCGTCAGGCACAGCCATTTTATATGTGTGTTTATATCGATCTCAATCCAGGCACACCTGGGGAGGGCTGGCCGGCACGGTCAGGCTGCCCAGGTCAGCCAATCATCACCCCTCAGGGTCTCACAATTGCAGAAAATGGAAATTGCTGAATCAGCCAGGTCCAAGGAACAGGTGTGGGCTCTTGAGAGTCAGGATAGACAAGGGGTTGTAGCTCCGGCTTGTTTTCTAATCATTTTAAGTGGCCCATGAGTGGGAGACAACTTCAAGAAAACCCTCTCCTAATGAGAGGACCCCAGGAGTCAGGGAGAGGAGGGGTGGGTGGTGGGTGGAGACAGAGGCCTGGTGCCCCGGGTGCAGTGGAAGTCTCTGGAAGACCAGGTGGAGGGAGGCCGCACAGAGTGATGCCCAGGGTCACAGACCTGACGGAGGTGCTATTTGTTAGTTCAAGTCCTGCTCTGAGGTGCTCTGTGTCAGATCTGAGCGACAGGTGAGCTGGGAGTGCTCTGCAATGTGGGCTATGTGCACGGTTCCCGTGTGCCCAGCCTTGCCACGGTACCTGCAAGGGTAGCTCTGTATCCTGGGAGGGGCCTGACCACGAGAGCCCCATGGGCTGCAGGGGACCTGCGCAGGGAACCCCATATCCTGGGAGGGGCCTGAACACGAGAGCCCCGTGGGCTGGCGTGGGGGTGGGGTACCTGCCCAGGTGAGCTTCATATCCTGGGATTGGCCTGACCTCGAGAGCCCCATGGGCTGCTGGAGTCCTGGTAAAGGATGTCAGGACAGTCAGTGAAGCCACCGAGGATATACCTCCAGTAGTTCCTAAATCCTACACCCTGCTGGTCATTCTACCAACCACCAGGACTTGGTATTCTGTATTAGTCTTGAATGATGCCTTCTTTTGTATTCCATTAGTCCGAGAGTCACAAAAAATTTTGGCTTGTGAGTGGCAGGACTCAACATACAACTAAAACAATACTTCCGGGCCGTCTTGCCCCAAGGGTTCAAAAATTCCCACACCACCTTTGGGGAAAGCTCAGCTAAAGACCTAAAAGCTCTACCTCTGGAAAAGGAAACACTCCTTCAATATGCAGACGACATTCTGATCGCCAGCCCTACTAAGGAGACCTCTGAACTACCAAGCCAATAGAGGATAGAAGTTGTCCAAGAAAAAGCTCAAATATCACAGACTACGGTGACCTGCCTGGGCTTCATTCTCACAGAAGGTCGGAGAAGCACATCCCAGGAAAGGGAAGAAACAATTTATAGCCTTACCCCTTTCTAAAACTAGAAGACAGCTTAGGGGTTCCTGGGGAGGCCAGGGTTTGCTGCTTCTGGATCCCTAACTACAGTCTACTAGCTGGGCCTCTATATGAAACACTGAAAGGAAAAGATGATGATCCTTTTGAATAGAATCCAGAAGTGGCCTTTCAAGAATGGAAAGAGCAGTCAATTCAGACCCTTGCCCTGGAACTCCCTAATTTAGCTAAACCCTTTGACCTTTACATTCCTGGTGAAAGGTGAATCGCCATTGGAGTATTAGTGCAAAAACTGAGACCACTTGAAATGGAACAATGCAAGAATGCCATATAGGTAGGATAAACTACGGTCACCATGGAGCTTGGCCCACCGCCACATCTGCCCAAGATACTGGCGGTATCTAAAAACCTGGAAATCAGCAGCCCAAAAGGCCACCTCCCTCTTAAGGGAAAAGGACCCCACGTGGTGATCCTAACTCCCAACCATGCCCTGAAGTTGCAGGGTTTGCTCCGTGGGCACACTGACCTCGAGTGAGGAGGCCCTCCAACTCCAACCTCCAGAGAGATAACCAGGGGCAACGGGGCAACATGACAACTCATGTGACCATCACTTGACCTGGAGTTTCTCTCATAAAACAACAAGAGTGTGTCCCAAAAGAGTAGACTACTGCTTGCAGGACTTACTGCACCCAGAGGGGAGCTAATAATCTTGGCGGGGGAACCGAATATCACGCTGTCACCATAGAAAAGCCTAGAAACACCGTGATGATGGTGGCCAATAAGACCGGCTGGACTCCTGTTTACTTCAAAAGGCTGTTGACTCAGTGGCCATCATGGTCCTTCATCACCACTGACCCTGGGCTGTCTGGGAGTTGAGCGGGCAGGGTCCTGACACCTGGTGCTGTTTTTACGTTAATTCAGGGGCCTAATTGAAGAAAGCGCAGACTACTGGTCAGAGCATCTAGGCTGGCAGAAACGGTCAGCCTAAGGTGGCCAAATAAATGTGGGGCGGGGTGAAACTGGACCTCACAGCATCACTGCACATCTCCTTCCTGGACCCTTAAAGGTCATTAGAATCTATAACACTTCCAATACTGGTGCTCAGGCGGACGAGCAGGGAGGCAGCAGCCCTGGGGACAATCAACGTCACCTGGAGGCTGCTGGGGAGAAGTTCTGACCCTCGCCCACGAGTATGAGTGCTCTTAACTCAGCACTCAGCAGTTACAGATGAAGGGTCTGCACCCTCAGCACTCCAAGAATGAGGAAGGGGACAAAAGGCAGAAGCGGGGTTTGTCCCAGGCAAAGCCCCTTAAAAATCCCTGGGAGATAAAAATAGAATCTGGGCAATAAAATAAAGTCTAACCTTTTTATCCTTTGTGCTTTGTCTAATTTCACGTGCTCCTAGGGTCCCGCATACAGAGGTTCCACACTTGGCACTTCAGACCAGATTTTCTAGTGCAGAATGGCTGGGTCGACACATCAGATCCTGGGGCCCAGGGCAGACTCCGTGATATAGAGCCTGAGCTGCAGCCAACCGGGCCCTCGAGAGAGCTCTGCCCCCTCCCTCCCACTGACTCTGACAGGATCTCTACACAGCAGCCCAGCCCACAGCCCACAGGGTAGCACATGCTCTCACCTCTCCATTCTCTGATCAAAATATAAAGTTTCCTTTGCTTCTGAACCAAACTCAGTCTCGATCTGTTGGCTCCAATGACACCGGGCAGGGGGACACTTGCTGGGGTCCACTCTGGAGGATCAGTAACAGAAATTGAGAACCTTGTAACTTCAATGAACAGATGTGTGAGCCAAACTGTAATTAACATAGAACAGTGTATAAGGCTCGGGTAAAATAAGATGTTTCTAACACTTCCATTTGATATTTCCATCACTTTATTATAAGCAAGTTCACTGAAAAGGTTTGTCTTATTTGTCAGGTCAATATTAGAGAAACGAAATGATTTCTTTCCAAGGATGTACATCTAATAATCTTGGTTAAAGCTTCAATCTTGTTTTAAATGCTTTTCCATTGAAAATGATACCTCTCTTTCAGCTCCCCCATTTCTGAGAAGTATAAAATCTTATAATTTATGATTACCAAAGAGGAAAGGTGGGAAGAGGGATAAATTAACAGTTTGGGATTAACACATACACACTGCTATGTATATAATCAATCATCAACAAGGAACTACTGTATAGCACAGGGAACTACACTCAATATTTTGCAATAACCTATAAGGGGAAATAATCTGAAAAAGAATAGATATTTTTATTGACATCATCTATCAATGATAGTTAAAATGGAACCTAAGGGAAGACGGTGGTGAGTGCTTCTGACCCTGAAGACTTCAATCATCTAAAGTTTGGACTCTGCCTACTTCCCAAGGCCCTTAATGAACATATGTGTAGCCGTAGCTTAAAAAATTCCCCAGTTTGGGTTGCGGAGAGACACTGATTTTGAAAAAGCCCTGGTGGTCTCCTCACATGAATGGGATCCTTCCTACAGCTAAAACATGCCTGTCACACCCAGAGGATGGTATACCGTCTGATCGGGAAGAGTTTGGAAAAGGCATCTCATCTCCTCATCTCCTGGTGCTCGGGTTCACCACTCCGGCGTCTTTACTAACAGTCTCCCCACTTGGAGATGTCAGCACTGTCAACATCCTGTTGTGTACAGTTTGGAATTTGTCCAGAGGATGAAGCGGAAGGAGGAGGAACAATGAGAGACAAGTCCTAGGTGCTCGGACAGCCACATGTCACTTTAATTTCCAATCAGAAAGACGAATTGACCAAAGGCTAGGGTTGCCCATGGAAACAGAATAGGCCTTGAGGAAATCCCGCTGCTTTGTGGCCAGTTCCCATAAACACAAGTAAAAAATGGAACTCAGGGGCACTAAAATTCACGAAACTGCAGAGTTGAAAATATCTATCCCTAAAAAATGTCTTGAGGATAGTCAGAGAAAAGGACTTGTAAGCAAGGGAGAATGGCAGGAAAGGGATTGGAAGAGGTAGAAAGGACTCGCCATTAAGCACCAGAAAAGGGGCTGAACATTTGCAACTTTGCACTTGGTCAAAAAGGGTGTATGCGTCTCTTTCTGTATATATTCAAGAAAAGGGCACACACATTTTTAGCCAACCAAACAGGTGGGCACTGGAAATCAATACTACAAAAGATATCACTTCACATCAGTCAGAAGAGCCGTCCTCATAAAGTGTAAACACCAGAAATGCAGGACAGGAAAGGAGAAAAGGGAGCCCTGTGAGGCTTATAGTGGAAATGTATATTGCCAACGGTCACTCTGGAGAAGTGTATTGTGTTTACTAAAGCATCTAAAAAATGAGCTACAGAGCACAGGGCACTTGCACTCATGGACGTGTATCTTGGGAAAAACAAAAATCGAGAGGACACAGGCACCCCAATGTTTACCGCCTCTCTGTTTAAAAGAACCTCGACTAGGATATAACTTAAATGTCTCTGGAGGGAAAAAATGGATAGAGATGTGGTACTTATGTAGAGTGGAATATTACTCAGCCTGGAAATCAATGAAATATGGCCATTTGTAACAACTCCAGAGGAGTTACGTATGATCATTCGAAGTCACATAATTCAAAAGAAAAAGACACATATCATAAGATATCATTTAAAGCAACATAAGATATCACTAATACACGGAATGTAAACTTGGGGACACATGAATGGAACTACAAAACAGAACGGGGCCTCAAATTTAGAAAACCAACATATGCTTGCTTAAGGGGAAAGGTGAGTTCGGGTGCTGAATAAAACCAGAGATTGAAATTAGCACAGATACTGTTCCATAAGCCAAATATGTAATAGAAAAGACCTACTTTTTGGTCAACGAAATGACTCAACACCCCATATTCACCACCTAGGAATATACCTGACTAGTAAGAGTCTTAAAACGTATGGATTTATATGTCTCCGTAAGAGAATCAAGCGTGTGTAGAGCGACATAAACGCAGCAGTGAAAATCAGCTAAATCACATTTTCAAAATAAATTTCAAAAACATAACAAAATGGCAGTGAAATAGAGAGCAATTCTTAAAAAATTCTTTCAGGGCTTGTGATGCAACCTGGATTTAACACATCTACACCCACAGCTGGATGAGACATAAGGTTGGACACTTCGGGCTGATAGCATTGGTGAGGTTCGATGAGCAAATCCAGACCATTTGTAGTCATACTACATGGTACCCATTCCATGGGTCCCAACTCTCCAGGTTTAAGTGATTCTTCCTTCAGCTAAAGCATGCATGGAAAACCCACAGTATGGTGCACCATGTGACCGGGAAACGTTTTCAAATGCATCTCAGTTTTTGTCCCCTTTTACTCGGGTTCACAATTCCAGACCCTTTACTAACACTCTCCCCACTTGGAGAGTCAGTGCCTTTAACCTCCTGTTTGGCACAGTTTGCAATTTCTGCGCAAGATGAACAGGAATAGGGAGAACCAATGAGAGACTAGCTGTAGGTGTCTGCACGGGCAAATTTAACGCTCATTTCCAACCAGGAAGAGGAATTAACCAAAGGCTCAGCATGCCGTGCAGGAACCAGATTAGGGCCTGAAGCAATCCTGCGGGTTTGCGGCCAGCTCACAAGAAAGCGATTTGAAGAAAGGAGGTCAGGGGCACTGTAATTCACAAAACTGCAGAGTTATAAATGACAGCTATCGTCCAAAAACATATTGAAGGAAGGCTGCGAAGAGGACTTGAAAGCGGGGCAGAATTGCAGGAAAACGATTTCAGGGGGTAGACTGGAATTGCATTTAAAGCATAGGAAAAGAGGCAGAACGTCGACAATGATGCACTTGGCTAAAAAGGGCGTATGCGTTTTTTCCTAAATATATTCAGGAAAAAACGCATACACCCTTTTTGGCCAACCAAGCAAGCATGTTAAAGAAATCTGCACTACAATGAAGTCTCACTGCCCCCCGGTCAAAAGGGCCATCTGAAAAAAGTGTAAAATCCAGAAATGCAGCACAGGCCATGGAGAACAGGGAGCCTTGTTATGCTGATGGGTGGGATGTAAATTGCCAACAGCCACTCTGGAGAAGTGTATGGTGTTTCCTGAAACACCTAAAAAACAAAGCAACGGAGACTACGGCTCTTCCACTTATGGTCCTATAGCTTAGGGAAATTAAAATCAAAAACACACAGCCACCCCAAAGTTTCAGACGGATCTGTTTACAAGAACCTCATCTACGGTACATGTTAAATATCCCAGAAAGCGAAAAATGGATAAAGAAGTTGTGGTACGTACGTACAATGGAATATCTCACCAATGAAATCTATGTCATCTGGCCCATCGTGGCATAATGAGTCGATTCAGGTACGATGATTCTAAGTGAAATAAGTCACACAGAAAATGAAACATCATAAGATGTCACTAATACACGGAATGTAATCTTGGCTACACATGAAATGAATTACAAAACAGAACAGGGTCTCAAATTTAGAAAACGAACTTATGTTTGCGTAAGGGGAAAGGTGAGTTGGGGTGCTGCATAACACCAGAGATAGAAATTAGCACAGATACCATTCCATATGTCAAATACGTAATAGTCAAGACATACCCCTTGCTCAACGAAATGGGCTAAACACCCTATATTCAACACCTAGGAATACACCTGACTAGAAAGAATCTTCAAACCCATTGATTTATATGTCTCCATAAGAGAATCAAGCGTGTGTACAGCTGCATGAAGGCAGCAGAGAAAACCCGATAAATCCTATTATCAAAATGAATTACAGAAACAAAACACAATGACAGTGAAATAGAGAGCAATTCTTAAATAATTCATTCAGGGCTTGTGATGCAACCTGGATTTACCTCATCTACACCCAGAGCTGAGTGAGACATAAGGTTGGACACATCGGGCTGATAGCATTGGTGAGGTTCGATGAGCAAATGCAGACCATTTGAAGTCATAATACATGGTACACATTCCATGGGTCCCAACTCTCCAGTTTTAAGCGATTCTTCCTTCAGCTAAAGCATGCATGGGAAACCCACAGTATGGTGCACCGTGTGACCGGGAAACGTTTTCAAATGCATCTCAGTTTTCGTCCCCTTTTACTCGGGTTCATAATTCCAAACCCTTTACTAACACTCTCCCCACTTGGAGAGTCAGTGCCTTTAAACTCCTGTTTGGCACAGTTTGCAATTTCTGCACAAGATGAACAGGAATAGGGAGAACCAATGAGAGACTAGCTGTAGGTGTCTGCACGGGCAAATTTAACGCTCATTTCCAACCAGGAAGAGGAATTAACCAAAGGCTCAGCATGCCGTGCCGGAACAAGATTAGGGCCTGAAGCAATCCTGCGGGTTTGCGGCCAGCTCACAAGAAAGCGATTTGAAGAAAGGAGCTCAGGGGCACTGTAATTCTCAAACCTGCAAAGTTATAAATGACAGCTATTGTCCAAAAATATATTGAAGGAAGGCTGCGAAGAGGACTTGAAATCGGGGCAGAATTGCAGGAAAGCGGTTTCAGGGAGTAGAGTGGAATTGCATTTAAAGCATAGGAAAAGAGGCAGAACGTCGACAATGATGCACGTGGCCAAAAAGGGCGTATGCGTTTTTTCCTGAATATATACAGGAAAAAACGCATACGCCCTTTTTGGCCAACCAAGCAAGCATGTTAAAGAAATCTGCACTACAATGAAGTCTCACTGCCCCCCGGTCAAAAGGGCCATATGAAAAAAGTGTAAAATCCAGAAATGCAGCACAGGCCATGGAGAACAGGGAGCCTTGTTATTCTGATGGGTGGGATGTAAATTGCCAACAGCCACTCTGCAGAAGTGTTTGGTGTTTCCTGAAACACCTATAAAACAAAGCAACGGAGCCTACGGCACTTCCACTTATGGTCCTATAGCTTAGGGAAATTAAAATCTAAAACACACAGCCACCCCAAAGTTTCAGACGGCTCTGTTTACAAGAACCTCGTCTACGGTACAAGTTCAATATCCCAGAAAGCGAAAAATGGATAAAGAAGTTGTGGTACGTACATACAATGGAATATCACTCACCAATGAAGTCTATGTCATCTGGCCCGTCGTGGCATAATGAGTGGATTCAGGTACGATGATTCTAAATGAAATAACTCACACAGAAAATGAAACATCATAAGATATCACTAATACACGGAATGTAATCTTGGCTACACATGAACTGAATTACAAAACAGAACAGGGTCTCAAATTTAGAAAACCAACTTATGTTTGCTTAAGGGGAAAGGTGAGTTGGGGTGCTGCATAAAACCAGAGTTAGAAATTAGCACAGATACCATTCCATACGTCAAATACGGAAGAGTCAAGACCTACCCCTTGCTCAACCAAATGGGCTAAACACCCTATATTCAACGTCTAGGAATACACCTGACTAGAAAGAATATTCAAACCCATGGATTTATATGTCTCCATAAGAGAATCAAGCGTGTGCACAGCTGCATGAAGGCAGCAGAGAAAATCAGATAAATCCCATTATCAAAATGAATTACAATAACAAAACAGAATGACAGTGAAATAGAGAGCAATTCTTAAATAATTCATTCAGGGCTTGTGATGCAACCTGGATTTACCTCATCTACACCCAGAGCTGAGTGAGACATAAGGTTGGACACTTCAGGCTGATAGCATTGGTGAGGTTCGATGAGCAAATGCAGACCATTTGAAGTCATACTGCATGGTACCTAATCCATGGGTCCCAACTCTCCAGGTTTAAGCAATTCTTCCTTCAGCTAAAACATGCATGGGAAACCCACAGTATGGTGCACCGTGTGACCGGGAAACGTTTTCAAATGCATCTCAGTTTTTGTCCCCTTTTACTCGGGTTCACAATTCCTGACCCTTTACTAACACTCTCCCCACTTGGAGAGTCAGTGCCTTTAACCTCCTGTTTGGCACAGTTTGCAATTTCTGCGCAAGATGAACAGGAATAGGGAGAACCAATGAGAGACTAGCTGTAGGTGTCTGCACGGGCAAATTTAACGCTCATTTCCAACCAGGAAGAGGAATTAACCAAAGGCTCAGCATGCCGTGCAGGAACCAGATTAGGGCCTGAAGCAATCCTGCGGGTTTGCGGCCAGCTCACAAGAAAGCGATTTGAAGAAAGGAGCTCAGGGGCACTGTAATTCACAAACCTGCAGAGTTATAAATGACAGCTATCGTCCGAAAATATATTGAAGGAAGGCTGCGAAGAGGACTTGAAAGCGGGGCAGAATTGCAGGAAAACGATTTCAGGGGGTAGACTGGAATTGCATTTAAAGCATAGGAAAAGAGGCAGAACGGCGACAATGATGCACTTGGCCAAAAAGGGCGCATGCGTTTTTTCCTGAATATATTCAGGAAAAAAATCATACGCCCTTTTTGGCCAACCAAGCAAGCATGTTAAAGAAATCTGCACTACAATGAAGTCTCACTGCCCCCCGGTCAAAAGGGCCATATGAAAAAAGTGTAAAATCCAGAAATGCAACACAGGCCATGGAGAACAGGGAGCCTTGTTATGCTGATGGGTGGGATGTAAATTGCCAACAGCCACTCTGGAGCAGTGTATGGTGTTTCCTGAAACACCTAAAAAACAAAGCAACGGAGCCTACGGCACTTCCACTTATGGTCCTATAGCTTCGGGAAATTAAAATCAAAAACACACAGCCACCCCAAAGTTTCAGCCGGCTCTGTTTACAAGAACCTCGTCTACGGTACAAGTTAAATATCCCAGAAAGCGAGAAATGGATAAAGAAGTTGTGGTACGTACGTACAATGGAATATCACTCACCAATGAAATCTATGTCATCTGGCCCGTCGTGGCATAATGAGTGGATTCAGGTACGATGATTCTAAGTGAAATAAGTCACACAGAAAATGAAACATCATAAGATATCACTAATACACCGAATGTAATCTTGGCTACACATGAACTGAATTACAAAACAGAACAGGGTCTCAAATTTAGAAAACCAACTTATGTTTGCGTAAGGGGAAAGGTGAGTTGGGGTGCTGCATAAAACCAGAGATAGAAATTAGCACATATACCATTCCATACGTCAAATATGTAATAGTCAAGACCTACCCCTTGCTCAACGAAATGGGCTAAACACCCTATATTCAACGCCTAGGAATACACCTGACTAGTAAGAATCTTCAAACCCATGGATTTATATGTCTCCATAAGAGAATCAAGCGTGTGTACAGCTGCATGAAGGCAGCAGAGAAAATCCGATAAATCTTATTATCAAAATGAATTACAAAAACAAAACACAATGACCGTGAAATAGAGAGCAATTCTTAAATAATTCATTCAGGGCTTGTGATGCAACCTGGATTTACCTCATCAAAACCCAGAGCTGAGAGAGACATAAGGTTGGACACTTCGGGCTGATAGCATTGGTGAGGTTCGATGAGCAAATGCAGACCATTTGTAGTCATACTACATGGTACCCATTCCATGGGTCCCAACTCTCCAGGTTTAAGTGATTCTTCCTTCAGCTAAAGCATGCATGGGAAACCCACAGTATGGTGCACCATGTGACCGGGAAACGTTTTCAAATGCATCTCAGTTTTTGTCCCCTTTTACTCGGGTTCACAATTCCAGACCCTTTACTAACACTCTCCCCACTTGGAGAGTCAGTGCCTTTAACCTGCTGTTTGGCACAGTTTGCAATTTCTGCGCAAGATGTACAGGAATACGGAGAACCAATGAGAGACTAGCTGTAGGTGTCTGCACGGGCAAATTTAACGCTCATTTCCAACAAGGAAGAGGAATTAAGAAAAGGCTCAGCATGCCGTGCCGGAACCAGCTTAGGGCCTGAAGCAATCCTGCGGGTTTGCGGCCAGCTCACAAGAAAGCGATTTGAAGAAAGGAGCTCAGGGGCACTGTAATTCACAAACCTGCAGAGTTATAAATGACAGCTATCATCCAAAAATATATTGAAGGAAGGCTGCGAAGAGGACTTGAAAGCGGGGCAGAATTGCAGGAGAACGATTTCAGGGGGTATAGTGGAATTGCATTTAAAGCATAGGAAAAGAGGCAGAACATCGACAATGATGCACTTGGCCAAAAAGGGCGTATGCGTTTTTTCCTGAATATATTCAGGTAAAAACGCATACGCGCTTTTTGGCCAACCAAGCAAGCATGTTAAAGAAATCTGCACTACAATGAAGTCTCACTGCCCACCGGTCAAAAGGGCCATCTGAAAAAAGTGTAAAATCCAGAAATGCAGCACAGGCCATGTAGAACAGGGAGCCTTGTTATGCTGATGGGTGGGATGTAAATTGCCAACAGCCACTCTGGAGAATTGTATGGTGTTTCCTGAAACACCTAAAAAACAAAGCAACGGAGCCTACGGCACTTCCACTTATGGTCCTATAGCTTAGGGAAATTAAAATCAAAAACACACAGCCACCCCAAAGTTTCAGATGGCTCTGTTTACAAGAACCTCGTCTACGGTACAAGTTAAATATCCCAGAAAGCGAAAAATGGATAAAGAAATTGTGGTACGTACGTACAATGGAATATCACTCACCAATGAATTCTATGTTATCTGGCCCGTCGTGGCATAATGAGTGGATTCAGGTACGATGATTCTAAGTGAAATAAGTCACACAGAAAATGAAACATCGTAAGATATCACTAATACACCGAATGTAATCTTGGCTACACATGAACTGAATTACAAAACAGAACAGGGTCTCAAATTTTGAAAACCAACTTATGTTTGCGTAAGGGGAAAGGTGAGTTGGGGTGCTGCATAAAACCAGAGTTAGAAATTAGCACAGATACCATTCCATATGTCAAATACGTAATAGTCAAGACATACCCCTTGCTCAACGAAATGGGCTAAACACACTATATTCAACGCCTAGGAATACACCTGACTAGTAAGAATCTTCAAACCCATGGATTTATATGTCTCCATAAGTGAATCAAGCCTGTGTACAGCTGCATGAAGGCAGCAGAGAAAATCTGATAAATCCCATTATCAAAATGAATTACAAAAACAAAACACAATGACAGTGAAATAGAGAGCAATTCTTAAATAATTCATTCAGGGCTTGTGATGCAACCTGGATTTACCTCATCTAAACCCAGAGCTGAGTGAGACATAAGGTTGGACACTTCGGGCTGTTAGCATTGGTGAGGTTCGATGAGCAAATGCAGACCATTTGAAATCATACTGCCTGGTACCCATTCCATGGGTCCCAACTCTCCAGGTTTAAGTGATTCTACCTTCAGCTAAAGCATGCATGGGAAACCCACAGTATGGTGCACCATGTCACCGGGAAACGTTTTCAAATGCATCTCAGTTTTTGTCCCCTTTTACTCGGGTTCACAATTCCAGACCCTTTACTAACACTCTCCCCACCTGGAGAGTCAGTGCCTTTAACCTCCTGTTTGGCACAGTTTGCAATTTCTGCGCAAGATGAACAGGAATAGGGAGAACCAATGAGAGACTAGCTGTAGGTGTCTGCACGGGCAAATTTAACGCTCATTTCCAACCAGGAAGAGGAATTAACCAAAGGCTCAGCATGCCGTGCAGGAACCAGATTAGGGCCTGAAGCAATCCTGCGGGTTTGCGGCCAGCTCACAAGAAAGCGATTTGAAGAAAGGAGGTCAGGGGCACTGTAATTCACAAACCTGCAGAGTTATAAATGACAGCTATCGTCCGAAAATATATTGAAGGAAGGCTGCGAAGAGGACTTGAAAGCGGGGCAGAATTGCAGGAAAACGATTCAGGGGGTAGACTGGAATTGCATTTAAAGCATAGGAAAAGAGGCAGAACGTCGACAATGATGCACTTGGCCAAAAAGGGCGTATGCGTTTTTTCCTGAATATATTCAGGAAAAAACGCATACGCACTTTTTGGCCAACCAAGCAAGCATGTTAAAGAAATCTGCACTACAATGAAGTCTCACTGCCCCCCGGTCAAAAGGGCCATCTGAAAAAAGTGTAAAATCCAGAAATGCAGCGCAGGCCATGGAGAACAGGGAGCCTTGTTATGCTGATGGGTGGGATGTAAATTGCCAACAGCCACTCTGGAGAAGTGTATGGTGTTTCCTGAAACACCTAAAAAACAAAGCAACGGAGCCTACGGCACTTCCACTTATGGTCCTATAGCTTAGGGAAATTAAAATCAAAAACACACAGCCACCCCAAAGTTTCAGACGGCTCTGTTTACAAGAACCTCGTCTACGGTACAAGTTAAATATCCCAGAAAGCGAGAAATGGATAAAGAAGTTGTGGTACGTACGTACAATGGAATATCACTCACCAATGAAATCTATGTCATCTGGCCCTTCGTGGCATAATGAGTGGATTCAGGTACGATGATTCTAAGCGAAATAAGTCACACAGAAAATGAAACATCATAAGATATCACTAATACACGGAATGTAATCTTGGCTACACATGAACTGAATTACAAAACAGAACAGGGTCTCAAATTTAGAAAACCAACTTATGTTTGCGTAATTGGAAAGGTGAGTTGGGGTGCTGCATAAAACCAGAGTTAGAAATTAGCACAGATACCATTCCATACGTCAAATATGTAATAGTCAAACCTACCCCTTGCTCAACGAAATGGGCTAAAAACCCTATATTCAACGCCTAGGAATACACCTGACTAGAAAGAATCTTGAAACCCATGGATTTATATGTCTCCATAAGAAAATCAAGCGTGTGTACAGCTGCATGAAGGCAGCAGAGAAAATCCGATAAATCCAACTATCAAAATGAATTACAAAAACAAAACACAATGACAGTGAAATAGAGAGCAATCCTTAAATAATTCATTCAGGGCTTGTGATGCAACCTGGATTTACCTCATCAAAACCCAGAGCTGAGTGAGACATAAGGTTGGACACTTCGGGCTGATAGCATTGTTGAGGTTCGATGAGGAAAAGCAGACCAGTTGAAGTCATACTGCATGGTACCCATTCCATGGGTCCCAACTCTCCAGGTTTAAGGGATTCTTCCTTCAGCTAAAGCATGCATGGGAAACCGACAGTATGGTGCACCATGTGACCGGGAAACGTTTTCAAATGCATCTCAGTTTTTGTCCCCTTTTACTCGGGTTCACAATTCCTGACCCTTTACTAACACTCTCCACACTTGGAGAGTCAGTGCCTTTAACCTCCTGTTTGGCACAGTTTGCAATTTCTGCGCAAGATGAACAGGATTAGGGAGAACCAATGAGAGACTAGCTGTAGGTGTCTGCACGGGCAAATTTAATGCTCATTTCCAACCAGGAAGAGGAATTAACCAAAGGCTCAGCATGCCGTGCAGGAACCAGATTAGGGCCTGAAGCAATCCTGCGGGTTTGCGGCCAGCTCACAAGAAAGCAATTTCAAGAAAGGAGCACAGGGGCACGGTAATTCACAAACCTGCAGAGTTATAAATGACAGCTATCGTCCGAAAATATATTGAAGGAAGGCTGCGAAGAGGACTGGAAAGCGGGGCAGAATTGCAGGAGAACGATTTCAGGGGGTAGACTGGAATTGCATTTAAAGCATAGGAAAAGAGGCAGAACGTCGAAAATGATGCACTGGGCCAAAAAGGGCGTATGCGTTCACGCCCTTTTTGGCCAACCAAGCAAGCATGTTAAAGAAATCTGCACTACAATGAAGTCTCACTGCCCCCCGGTCAAAAGGGCCATCTCAAAAAAGTGTAAAATCCAGAAATGCAGCACAGGCCATGGAGAACAGGGAGCCTTGTTATGCTGATGGGTGGGATGTAAATTGCCAACAGCCACTCTGGAGAAGTGTATGGTGTTTCCTGAAACACCAAAAAACAAAGCAACGGAGCCTACGGCACTTCCACTTATGGTCCTATAGCTTAGGGAAATTAAAATCAAAAACACACAGCCACCCCAAAGTTTCAGACGGCTCTGTTTACAAGAACCTCGTCTACGGTACAAGTTAAATATCCCAGAAAGCGAAAAATGGATAAAGAATTTGTGGTACGTACGTACAATGGAATATCACTCACCAATGAAATCTATGTCATCTGGCCCGTCGTGGCATAATGAGTGGATTCAGGTACGATGATTCTAAGTGAAATAAGTCACACAGAAAATGAAACATCATAAGACATCACTAATGCACGGAATGTAATCTTGGCTACACATGAACTGAATTACAAAACAGAACAGGGTCTCAAATTTAGAAAACCAACTTATGTTTGCATAACGGGAAAGGTGAGTTGGGGTGCTGCATAAAACCAGAGTTAGAAATTAGCACAGATACCATTCCATTTGTCAAATGCGTAATAGTCAAGACATACCCCTTGCTCAACCAAATGGGCTAAACACGCTATATTCAACGCCTAGGAATACACCTGAGTAGTAAGAATCTTCAAACCCATGGATTTATATGTCTCCATAAGAGAATCAAGCGTGTGTACAGCTGCATGAACGCAGCAGAGAAAATCTGATAAATCCCATTATCAAAATGAATTAAAAAACCAAACACAATGACAGTGAAATAGAGAGCAATTCTTAAATAATTCATTCAGGGCTTGTGATGCAACCTGGATTTACCTCATCTAAACCCAGAGCTGAGTGAGACATAAGGTTGGACACTTCGGGCTGATAGCATTGGTGAGGTTCGATGAGCAAATGCAGACCATTTGAAGTCATACTGCATGGTACACATTCCATGGGTCCCAAGTCTCCAGGTTTAAGTGATTCTTCCTTCAGCTAAAGCATGCATGGGAAACCCACAGTATGGTGCACCATGTGACCGGGAAACGTTTTCAAATGCATCTCAGTTTTTGTCCCCTTTTACTCGGGTTCACAATTCCAGACCCTTTACTAACACTCTCCGCACTTGGAGAGTCAGTGCCTTTAAAATCCTGTTTAGCACAGTTAGCAATTTCTGCGCAAGATGAACAGGAATAGGGAGAACCAATGAGAGACTAGCTGTAGGTGTCTGCACGGGCAAATTTAACGCTCATTTCCAACCAGGAAGAGGAATTAACCAAAGGCTCAGCATGCCGTGCAGGAACCAGATTAGGGCCTGAAGCAGTCCTGCGGGTTTGCGGCCAGCTCACAAGAACGCGATTTGAAGAAAGGAGCTCAAGGGCACTGTAATTCACAAACCTGCAGAGTTATAAATGACAGCTATCGTCAGAAAATATATTGAAGGAAGGCTGCGAAGAGGACTTGAAAGCGGGGCAGAATTGCAGGAAAACGATTTCAGGGGGTAGACTGGAATTGCATTTAAAGCATAGGAAAAGAGGCAGAACGTCGACAATGATGCACTTGGCCAAAAAGGGCGTATGCGTTTTTTCCTGAATATATTCAGGAAAAAACGCATACGCCCTTTTTGGCCAACCAAGCAAGCATGTTAAAGAAATCTGCACTACAATGAAGTCTCACTGCCCCCCGGTCAAAAGGGCCATCTGAAAAAAGTGTAAAATCCAGAAATGCAGCACAGGCCATGGAGAACAGGGAGCCTTGTTATGCTGATGGGTGGGATGTAAATTGCCAACAGCCACTCTGGAGAAGCGTATGGTGTTTCCTGAAACACCTAAAAAACAAAGCAACGGAGCCTACGGCACTTCCACTTATGGTCCTATAGCTTAGGGAAATTAAAATCAAAAACACAGAGCCACCCCAAAGTTTCAGACGGCTCTGTTTACAAGAACCTCGTCTACGGTACTAGTTAAATATCCCAGAATGTGAAAAATGGATAAAGAAGTTGTGGTACGTACGTACAATGGAATATCACTCACCAATGAAGTCTATGTCATCTGGCCCGTCGTGGCATAATGAGTGGATTCAGGAACGATGATTCTAAGTGAAATAACTCACACAGAAAATCAAACATCATAAGATGTCACTAATACACGGAATGTAATCTTGGCTACACATGAACTGAATTACAAAACAGAACAGGGTCTCAAATTTAGAAAACCAACTTATGTTTGCTTAAGGGGAAAGGTGAGTTGGGGTGCTGCATAAAACCAGAGATAGAAATTAGCACAGATACCATTCCATACGTCAAATATGTAATAGTCAACACCTACCCCTTGCTCAACCAAATGGGCTAAACACCCTATATTCAACGTGTAGGAATACACCTGACTAGAAAGAATATTCAAACCCATGGATTTATATGTCTCCATAAGAGAATCAAGCATGTGTACAGCTGCATGAAGGCAGCAGAGAAAATCCGATAAATCCCATTATCAAAATGAGTTACAAAAACCAAACAGAATGACAGTGAAATAGAGAGCAATTCTTAAATAATTCATTCAGGGCTTGTGATGCAACCTGGATTTACCTCATCTACACCCAGAGCTGAGTGAGACATAAGGTTGGACACTTCGGGCTGATAGCATTGGTGAGGTTCGATGAGCAAATGCAGACCATTTGAAGTCATACTGCATGGTACCCATTCCATGGGTCCCAACTCTCCAGGTTTAAGTGATTCTTCCTTCAGCTAAAGCATGCATGGGAAACCCACAGTATGGTGCACCATGTGACCGGGAAACGTTTTCAAATGCATCTCAGTTTTTGTCCCCTTTTACTCGGGTTCACAATTCCAGACCCTTTACTAACACTCTCCCCACTTGGAGAGTCAGTGCCTTTAACCTCCTGTTTGGCACAGTTTGCAATTTCTGCGCAAGATGAACAGGAATAGGGAGAACCAATGAGAGACTAGCTGTAGGTGTCTGCACGGGCAAATTTAACGCTCATATCCAACCAAGAAGAGGAATTAACCAAAGGCTCAGCATGCCGTGCAGGAACCAGATTAGGGCCTGAAGCAATCCTGCGGGTTTGCGGCCAGCTCACAAGAAAGCGATTTGAAGAAAGGAGCTCAGGGGCACTGTAATTCACAAACCTGCAGAGTTATAAATGACAGCTATCTTCCGAAAATATATTGAAGGAAGGCTGCGAAGAGGACTTGAAAGCGGGGCAGAATTGCAGGAAAACGATTTCAGGGGGTAGACTGGAATTGCATTTAAAGCATAGGAAAAGAGGCAGAACGTCGACAATGATGCACTTGGCCAAAAAGTGCGTATGCGTTTTTTCCTGAATATATTCAGGAAAAAACGCATACGCCCTTTTTGGCCAACCAAGCAAGCATGTTAAAGAAATCTGCACTACAATGAAGTCTCACTGCCCCCCGGTCAAAAGGGCCATCTGAAAAAAGTGTAAAATCCAGAAATGCAGCACAGGCCAAGGAGAACAGGGAGCCTTGTTATGCTGATGGGTGGGATGTAAATTGCCAACAGCCACTCTGGAGAAGCGTATGGTGTTTCCTGAAACACCAAAAAACAAAGCAACGGAGCCTACGGCACTTCCACTTATGGTCCTATAGCTTAGGGAAATTAAAATCAAAAACACACAGCCACCCCAAAGTTTCAGCCGGCTCTGTTTACAAGAACCTCGTCTACGGTACAAGTTAAATATCCCAGAAAGCGAAAAATGGATAAAGAAGTTGTGGTACGTACGTACAATGGAATATCACTCACCAATGAAGTCTATGTCATCTGGCCCGTCGTGGCATAATGAGTGGATTCAGGTACGATGAATCTAAGTGAAATAAGTCACACAGAAAATGAAACATCATAAGATATCACTAATACACGGAATGTAATCTTGGCTACACATGAACTGAATTACAAAACAGAACAGGGTCTCAAATTTAGAAAACCAACTTATGTTTGCGTAAGGGGAAAGGTGAGTTGGGGTGCTGCATAAAACCAGAGTTAGAAATTAGCACAGATACCATTCTATATGTCAAATACGTAATAGTCAAGACATACCCCTTGCTCAACGAAATGGGCTAAACACCCTATATTCAACGCCTAGGAATACACCTGACTAGTAAGAATCTTCAAACCCATGGATTTATATGTCTCCATAAGAGAATCAAGCGTGTGTACAGCTGCATGAAGGCAGCAGAGAAAATCTGATAAATCCCATTATCAAAATGAATTAAAAAACCAAACACAATGACAGTGAAATAGAGAGCAATTCTTAAATACTTCATTCAGGGCTTGTGATGCAACCTGGATTTACCTCATCAAAACCCAGAGCTGAGTGAGACATAAGGTTGGACACTTCGGGCTGATAGCATTGGTGAGGTTCGATGAGCAAATGCAGACCATTTGAAGTCATACTACATGGTACCCATTCCATGGGTCCCAACTCTCCAGGTTTAAGTGATTCTTCCTTCAGCTAAAGCATGCATGGGAAACCCACAGTATGGTGCACCATGTGACCGGGAAACGTTTTCAAATGCATCTCAGTTTTTGTCCCCTTTTACTCGGGTTCACAATTCCAGACCCTTTACTAACACTCTCCGCACTTGGAGAGTCAGTGCCTTTAAACTCCTGTTTAGCACAGTTAGCAATTTCTGCGCAAGATGAACAGGAATAGGGAGAACCAATGAGAGACTAGCTGTAGGTGTCTGCACGGGCAAATTTAACGCTCATTTCCAACCAGGAAGAGGAATTAACCAAAGGCTCAGCATGCCGTGCAGGAACCAGATTAGGGCCTGAAGCAATCCTGCGGGTTTGCGGCCAGCTCACAAGAAAGCGATTTGAAGACAGGAGCTCAGGGGCCAAGTAATTCACAAACCTGCAGAGTTATAAATGACAGCTATCGTCCAAAAATATATTGAAGGAAGGCTGCGAAAGGACTTGAAAGCGGGGCAGAATTGCAGGAAAACGATTTCAGGGGGTAGACTGGAATTGCATTTAAAGCATAGGAAAAGAGGCAGAACATCGACAATGATGCACTTGGCCAAAAAGGGCGTATGCGTCTTTTCCTGAATATATTCAGGAAAAAACGCATACGCCCTTTTTGGCCAACCAAGCAAGCATGTTAAAGAAATCTGCACTACAGTGAAGTCTCACTGCCCCCCGGTCAAATGGGCCATCTGAAAAAAGTGTAAAATCCAGAAAGGCAGCACAGGCCATGGAGAACAGGGAGCCTTGTTATGCTGATAGGTGGGATGTAAATTGCCAAGAGCCAATCTGGAGAAGTGTATGGTGTTTCCTGAAAACCTAAAAAACAAAGCAACGGAGCCATTGGCACTTCCACTTATGGTCCTATAGCTTAGGGAAATTAAAATCAAAAACACACAGCCACCCCAATGTTCCAGACGGCTCTGTTTACAAGAACCTCGTCTACGGTACAAGTTAAATATCGCAGAAAGCAAAAAATGGATAAAGAAGTTGTGGTACGTATGTACAATGGAATATCACTCTCCAATGAAATGTATGTCATCAGGCCCATCGCGGCATAATGAGTGGATTCAGGTACGATCATTCTAAGTGAAATAAGTCACACAGAAAGTGAAATATCATAAGATATCACTAATACACGGAATGTAATCTTGGCTACACATGAACTGAATTACAAAACAGAACAGGGTCTCAAATTTAGAAAACCAACTTATGTTTGCTTAAGGGGAAAGGTGAGTTGGGGTGCTGCATAAAACCAGAGATAGAAATTCGCACAGATACCATTCCATAAGTCAAATATGTAATAGTCAAGGCCTACCCCTTGCTCAACGAAATGGACTAACAACCTTATATTCAACGCCTAGGAATACACCTGACTAGTAAGAATCTTCAAACCCATGGACTTATATGTCTCCATAAGAGAATCAAGCGTGTGTACAGCTGCATGAATGTAGCAGAGAAAATCCGATAAATCCCATTATCAAAATGAATTACAAAAACAAAACACAATGACAGTGAAATAGAGAGCAATTCTTAAATAATTCATTCAGGGCTTGTGATGCAACCTGGATTTACCTCATCTAAACCCAGAGCTGAGTGAGACATAAGGTTGGACACTTCGCGCTGATAGCATTGGTGATGTTCGATGAGCAAATGCAGACCCTTTGAAGTCATAATGCATGGTACCAATTCCATGGGTCCCAACTCTCCAGGTTTAAGGGATATTTCCTTCAGCTAAAACATGCATGGGAAACCCACAGTATGGTGCACCGTGTGACCGGGAAACGTTTTCAAATGCATCTCAGTTTTCGTCCCCTTTTACTCGGGTTCACCATTCCAGACCCTTTACTAACACTCTCCCCACTTGGAGAGTCAGTGCCTTTAACCTCCTGTTTGGCGCAGTTTGCAATTTCTGCGCAAGATGAACAGGAATAGGGAGAAACAATGAGCGACTAGCTGTAGGTGTCTGAACGGGCAAATTTAACGCTGATTTCCCACCAGGAAGAGGAATTAACCAAAGGCTCAGCGTGCCGTGCCGGAACCAGATTAGGGCCTGAAGCAATCCTGCGGGTTTGCGGACAGCTCACAAGAAAGTGATTTGAAGAAAGGAGCTCAGGGGCAATGTAATTCACAAACCTGCAGAGTTATAAATGACAGCTATCTTCCAAAAATATATTGAAAGAAGGCTGCGAAGAGGACTTGAAAGCGGGGCAGAATTGCAGGAAAACGATTTCAGGGGGTTGACTGGAATTGCATTTAAAGCATAGGAAAAGAGGCAGAACGTCGACAATGATGCACTTGGCCAAAAAGTGCGTATGCGTTTTTTCCTGAATATATTCAGGAAAAAACGCGTACGCACTTTTTGGCCAACCAAGCAAGCATGTTAAAGAAATCTGCACTACAGTGAAGTCTCACTGCCCCCCGGTCAAAAGGGCCATCTGAAAAAAGTGTAAAATCCAGAAAGGCAGCACAGGCCATGGAGAACAGGGAGCCTTGTTATGCTGATGGGCGGGATGTAAATTGCCAAGAGCCACTCTGGAGAAGTGTATGGTGTTTCCTCAGACACCTAAAAAACAAAGCATCGGAGCCTACGGCACTTCCACTTATGGTCCTATAGCTTAGGGAAATTACAATCAGAAACGCACAGCCACCCCAAAGTTTCAACCGGCTCTGTTTACAAGAACCTCGTGTACGGCACAAGTTAAATATCCCAGAAAGCAAAAAATGGATAAAGAAGTTGTGCTACGTACGTACAATGGAATATCACTCTCCAATTTAATCTATGTCATCAGGCCCGTCGCGGCATAATGAGTGGATTCAGGTACGATGATTCTAAGTGAAGTAAGTCTCACAGAAAATGAAACATCATAAGATATCACTAATACACCGAATGTAATCTTGGCTACACATGAACTGAATTACAAAACATAACAGGGCCTCAAATTTAGAAAACCAACTTATGTTTGCTTAAGGGGAAAGTTGAGTTGGGGTGCTGCATAAAAGCAGAGATAGAAATTAGCACAGATACCATTCCATACGTCAAATATGTAATAGTCAAGACCTACCCCTTGGTCAACGAAATGGAAAAAACACGCCATATTCAACGCCTAGGAATACACCTGACTAGAAAGAATCTTCAAACCCATGGATTTATATGTCTCCATAAGAGAATGAAGCGTGTGTACAGCGGCATGAATGCAGCAGAGAAAATCCGATAAATCCCATTATCAAAATGAATTACAAAAACAAAACACAAGGACAGTGAAATAGGGAGCAATTCTTAAATAATTCATTCAGGGATTGTGATGCAACCTGGATTTTCCACATCTACATCCAGAGCTGAGTGAGACATAAGGTTGGGGACTTCGGGCTGATAGCATTGGTGCGGTTCGATGAACAAATGCAGACCCTTTGAAGGCATACTGCATGGTACGCATTCCATGGGTCCCAACTCTCCAGGTTTAAGGGATTCTTCCTTCAGCTAATACATGCATGGGAAACCCACAGTATGGTGCAGCGTGTGACCGGGAAACGTTTTCAAATGCATTGCAGATTTCGTCCCCTTTTACTCGGGTTCACAATTCCAGACCCTTTACTAACACTCTCCCTACTTGGAGAGTCAGTGCCTTTAACCTCCTGTTGGGCACAGTTTGCAATTTCTGCTCAAGAAGAACAGGAAGAGGGAGAACCAATGAGAGATTAGCTGTAGGTGTTTGCACGGGCAAATTTAACACTCATTCCCCACCAGGAAGAGGAATTAACCAAAGGCTCAGCATGCCCTGCCGGAACCAGATTAGGGCCTGAAGCAATCCAGCGGGTTTGCGGCCAGCTCACAAGATAGCGAGTTGAAGAAAGGAGCTCAGGGGCACTGTAACTCACAAACCTGCAGAGTTATAAATGACAGCTATCGTCCAAAAATATATTGAAGGAAGGCTGCGAAGAGAACTTGTAAGCGGGGCAGAATTGCAGGAAAACGATTTCAGGGGGTAGACGGGAATTGCATTTAAAGCATAGGAAAAGAGGCAGAACGTAGACAATGATGCTCTTGGCCAAAAAGGGCGTATGCGTTTTTTCTGAATATATTCAGGAAAAAACGCATACGCCCTTTTTGGCGAACGAAGCAAGCATGTTAAAGAAATCTGCACTACAATGAAGTCTCACTGCCCCCCGGTCAAAAGGGCCATCTGAAAAAAGTGTAAAATCCAGAAAGGCAGCACAGGGCATGGAGAACCGGGAGCCTTGTTATGCTGATGGGCGGGATGTAAATTGCCAACAGCCACTCTGGAGAAGTGTATGGTGTTTCCTGGAACACCTAAAAAACAAAGCAACGGAGCCTACGGCACTTCCACTTATGGTCCTATAGCTTAGGAAAATTAAAATCAAAAACACACAGCCACCCCAAAGTTTTGGTCGGCTCTGTTTACAAGAACCTCGTCTACGGTACAAGTTAAATATCCCAGAATGTGAAAAATGGATAAAGAAGTTGTGGTACGTACGTACAATGGAATATCACTGAGCAATGAGATCTATGTCATCAGGCCCGTCGCGGCATAATGAGTGGATTCAGGTACCATGATTCTAAGTGAAATAAGTCACACAGAAAATGAAACATCATAAGATATCACTAATACACGGAATATAAACTAGGCTACACATGAACTGAATTACAAAACAGAACAGGGCCTCAAATTTAGAAAACCAACTTATGCTTGCTTAAGGGGAAAGGTGAGTTGGGGTGCCGCATCAAAACAGAGATAGAAATTAGCACAGATACCTTTTCATAAGCCAAATATGTAATAGTCAAGACCTACCCCTTCCTCAACGAAATGGACTAAACACCCCATATTCAACACCTAGGAATACACCTGACTAGTAAGAATCTTCAAACCCATGGATTCATATGTCTCCGTAAGAGAATGAAGCGTGTGTACAGCGGCATGAATGCAGCAGAGAAAATCCGATAAATCCCATTATCAAAATATATTACAAAAACAAAACACAAGGACAGTGAAATAGAGAGCAATTCTTAAATAATTCATTCAGGGTTTGTGATGCAACCTGGATTTACCACATCTACACCCAGAGCTGAGTGAGACATAAGGTTGGGGACTTCGGGCTGATAGCATTGGTGAGGTTCACTGAGCAAATGCAGACACTTTGAAGTCAAACAGCATGGTACCCATTCCAAGGGTCCCAACACTCCAGGTTTAAGGGATTCTTCCTTCTGCTAAAACATGCATGGGAAACCCACAGTATGGTGCACCGTGTGACCGGCAAACGTTTTCAAATGTATCTCAGTTTTCGTCCCCTTTTACTCGGGTTCACCATTCCAGACCCTTTACGAACACTCTCCCCACGTGGAGAGTTAGTGCTTTAACCTCCTGTTTGGCACAGTTTGCAATTTTTGCGCAAGATGAACAGGAATAGGGAGAACGAATGAGAGACTAGCTGTAGGTGTCTGCACGGGCAAATTTAATGCTCATTTCCCACCATGAAGAGGAATTAACCTAAGGCTCAACATGACGTGCTGGAACCAGATTAGGGCCTGAAGCATTCCTGCGGGTTTGCGGCCAGCTCACAAGATAGCGAGTTGAAGAAAGGAGCTCAATGGCACTGTAACTCACAAACCTGCAGAGTTATAAAAGACAGCTATTGTCCAAAAATATATTGAAGGAAGGCTGCGAAGAGAACTTGTAAGCGGGGCAGAATTGCAGGAAAACGATTTCAGGGGGTAGACGGGAATTGCATTTAAAGCATAGTAAAAGAGGCAGAACGTCGACAATGATGCTCTTGGCCAAAAAGGGCGTATGCGTTTTTTCCTGAATATATTCAGGAAAAAACGCATACGCACTTTTTGGCCAACCAAGCAAGCATGTTAAAGAAATCTGCACTACAATGAAGTCTCACTGCCCCCCGGTCAAAAGGGCCATCTCAAAAAAGTGTAAAATCCAGAAAGGCAGCACAGGCCATGGAGAACAGGGAGCCTTGTTATGCTGATGGGTGGGATGTAAATTGCCAACAGCCACTCTGGAGAAGTGTATGGTGTTTCCTGGAACACCTAAAAAACAAAGCAACGGAGCCTACGGCACTTCCACTTATGGTCCTATAGCTTAGGGAAATTAAAATCAAAAACACACAGCCACCCCAAAGTTTCGGTCGGCTCTGTTTACAAGAACCTCGTCTACGGTACAAGTTAAATATCCCAGAATGTGAAAAATGGATAAAGAAGTTGTGGTACGTACGTACAATGGAATATCACTGAGCAATGAAATCTATGTCATCAGGCCCGTCGCGGCATAATGAGTGGATTCAGGTACCATGATTCTAAGTGAAATAAGTCACACAGAAAATGAAACATCATAAGATATCACTAATACACGGAATATAAACTAGGCTACACATGAACTGAATTACAAAACAGAACAGGGCCTCAAATTTAGAAAACCAACTTATGCTTGCTTAAGGGGAAAGTTGAGTTGGGGTGCCGCATCAAAACAGAGATAGAAATTAGCACAGATACCTTTTCATAAGCCAAATATGTAATAGTCAAGACCTACCCCTTGCTCAACGAAATGGACTAAACACCCCATATTCAACGCCTAGGAATACACCTGACTAGTAAGAATCTTCAAACCCATGGATTCATATGTCTCCGTAAGAGAATGAAGCGTGTGTACAGCGCAATGAATGCAGCAGAGAAAATCCGATAAATCCCATTATCAAAATATATTACAAAAACAAAACACAAGGACAGTGAAATAGAGAGCAATTCTTAAATAATTCATTCAGGGTTTGTGATGCAACCTGGATTTACCACATCTACACCCAGAGCTGAGTGAGACATAAGGTTGGGCACTTCGGGCTGATAGCATTGGTGAGGTTCAGTGAGCAAATGCAGACACTTTGAAGTCATACTGCATGGTACCCATTCCAAGGGTCCCAACTGTCCAGGTTTAAAGGATCCTTCCTTCAGCTAAAACATGCATGGGAAACCCACAGTATGGTGCACCGTGTGACCGGCAAACGTTTTCAAATGCATCTCAGTTTTCGTCCACTTTTACTCGGGTTCACCATTCCAGACCCTTTATGAACACTCTCCCCACTTGCAGAGTCAGTGCTTTAACCTCCTGTATGGCACAGTTTGCAATTTCTGCGCAAGATGAACAGGAATAGGGAGAACCAATGAGAGACTAGCTGTAGGTGTATGCACGGGCAAATTTAACGCTCATTTCCCACCAGGAAGAGGAATTAACCTAAGGCTCAACATGCCGTGCCGGAACCAGATTAGGGCCTGAAGCAATCCTGCAGGTTTGCGGCCAGCTCACAAGAAAGCGATTTGAAGAAAGGAGCTCAGGGGCACTGTAACTCACAAACCTGCAGAGTTATAAATGACAGCTATCGTCCAAAAATACATTGAAGGAAGGCTGCGAAGAGGACATGAAAGCGGGGCAGAATTGCAGGAAAACGATTTCAGGGGGTAGACGGGAATTGCATTTAAAGCATAGGAAAAGAGGCAGAACGTCGACAATGATGCTCTTGGCCAAAAAGTGCGTATGTGTTTTTTCCTGAATATATTCAGGAAAAAACGCATACGCACTTTTTGGCCAACAAAGCAAGCATGTTAAAGAAATCTGCAGTGCAGTGAAGTCTCACTGCCCCCCGGTCAAAAGGGCCATCTGAAAAAAGTGTAAAATCCAGAAAGGCAACACAGGCCATGGAGAACAGGGAGCCTTGTTATGCTGATGGGCGGGATGTAAATTGCCAAGAGTCACTCTGGAGAAGTGTATGGTATTTCCTGGAACACCTAAAAAACAAAGCAACGGAGCCTACGGCACTTCCACTTATGGTCCTATAGCTTAGGGAAATTAAAATCAGAAACACACAGCCACCCCAAAGTGTCGGACGGCTCTGTTTATAAGAACCTCGTGTACGGCACAAGTTAAATATCGCAGAAAGCAAGAAATGGATAAAGAAGTTGTGCTACGTACGTACAATGGAATATCACTCTCCAATGAAATCTATGTCATCAGGCCCGTCGCGGCATAATGAGTGGATTCAGGTACGATGATTCTAAGTGAAGTAAGTCTCACAGAAAATGAAACATCATAAGATATCACTAATACACCGAATGTAATCTTGGCTACACATGAACTGAATTACAAAACATAACAGGGCCTCAAATTTAGAAAACCAACTTATGTTTGCTTAAGGGGAAAGTTGAGTTGGGGTGCTGCATAAAAGCAGAGATAGAAATTAGCACAGATACCATTCCATACGTCAAATATGTAATAGTCAAGACCTACCCCTTGCTCAACGAAATGGAAAAAACACGCCATATTCAACGCCTAGGAATACACCTGACTAGAAAGAATCTTCAAACCCATGGATTTATATGTCTCCATAAGAGAATGAAGCGTGTGTACAGCGGCATGAATGCAGCAGAGAAAATCCGATAAATCCCATTATCAAAATGAATTACAAAAACAAAACACAAGGACAGTGAAATAGGGAGCAATTCTTAAATAATTCATTCAGGGATTGTGATGCAACCTGGATTTTCCACATCTACATCCAGAGCTGAGTGAGACATAAGGTTGGGGACTTCGGGCTGATAGCATTGGTGAGGTTCGATGAACAAATGCAGACCCTTTGAAGGCATACTGCATGGTACGCATTCCATGGGTCCCAACTCTCCAGGTTTAAGGGATTCTTCCTTCAGCTAATACATGCATGGGAAACCCACAGTATGGTGCAGCGTGTGACCGGGAAACGTTTTCAAATGCATTGCAGTTTTCGTCCCCTTTTACTCGGGTTCACAATTCCAGACCCTTTACTAACACTCTCCCTACTTGGAGAGTCAGTGCCTTTAACCTCCTGTTGGGCACAGTTTGCAATTTCTGCTCAAGAAGAACAGGAAGAGGGAGAACCAATGAGAGATTAGCTGTAGGTGTCTGCACGGGCAAATTTAACACTCATTCCCCACCAGGAAGAGGAATTAACCAAAGGCGCAGCATGCCCTGCCGGAACCAGATTAGGGCCTGAAGCAATCCAGCGGGTTTGCGGCCAGCTCACAAGATAGCGAGTTGAAGAAAGGAGCTCAGGGGCACTGTATCTCACAAACCTGCAGAGTTATAAATGACAGCTATCGTCCAAAAATATATTGAAGGAAGGCTGCGAAGAGAACTTGTAAGCGGGGCAGAATTGCAGGAAAACGATTTCAGGGGGTAGACGGGAATTGCATTTAAAGCATAGGAAAAGAGGCAGAACGTAGACAATGATGCTCTTGGCCAAAAAGGGCGTATTCGTTTTTTCTGAATATATTCAGGAAAAAACGCATACGCCCTTTTTGGCCAACGAAGCAAGCATGTTAAAGAAATCTGCACTACAATGAAGTCTCACTGCCCCCCGGTCAAAAGGGCCATCTGAAAAAAGTGTAAAATCCAGAAAGGCAGCACAGGGCATGGAGAACCGGGAGCCTAGTTATGCTGATGGGCGGCATGTAAATTGCCAACAACCACTCTGGAGAAGTGTATGGTGTTTCCTGGAACACCTAAAAAACAAAGCAACGGAGCCTACGGCACTTCCACTTATGGTCCTATAGCTTAGGGAAATTAAAATCAAAAACACACAGCCACCCCAAAGTTTCGGTCGGCTCTGTTTACAAGAACCTCGTCTACGGTACAAGTTAAATATCCCAGAAAGCAAGAAATGGATAAAGAAGTTGTGGTACGTACGTACAATTGAATATCACTCACCAATGAAATGTATGTCATCTGGCCCGTCGTGGCATAATGAGTGGATTCAGGTACGATGATTCTAAGTGAAATAACTCACACAGAAAATGAAACATCATAAGATGTCACTAATACACGGAATGTAATCTTGGCTACACATGAACTGAATTACAAAACAGAACAGGGTCTCAAATTTAGAAAACCAACTTATGTTTGCTTAAGGGGAAAGGTGAGTTGGGGTGATGCATAAAACCAGAGATAGAAATTAGCACAGATACCATTCCATACGTCAAATATGTAATAGTCAAGACCTACCCCTTGCTCAACCAAATGGGCTAAACACCCTATATTCAACGTCTAGGAATACACCTGACTAGAAAGAATATTCAAACCCTTGGATTTATATGTCTCCATAAGAGAATCAAGCGTGTGTACAGCTGCATGAAGGCAGCAGTGAAAATCCGATAAATCCCGTTATCAAAATGAATTACAAAAACAAAACAGAATGACAGTGAAATAGAGAGCAATTCTTAAATAATTCATTCAGGGCTTGTGATGCAACCTGGATTTACCTCATCTACACCCAGAGCTGAGTGAGACATAAGGTTGGACACTTCAGGCTGATAGCATTGGTGAGGTTCGATGAGCAAATGCAGACCATTTGAAGTCATACTGCATGGTACCCATTCCATGGGTCCCAACTCTCCAGGTTTAAGCGATTCTTCCTTCAGCTAAAACATGCATGGGAAAGCCACAGTATGGTGCACCATGTGACCGGGAAACGTTTTCAAATGCATCTCAGTTTTCGTCCCCTTTTAGTCGGGTTCACAATTCCAGACCCTTTACTAACACTCTCCCCACTTGGAGAGTCAGTGCCTTTAACCTGCTGTTTGGCACAGTTTGCAATTTCTGCGCGAGATGAACAGGAATAGGGAGAACCAATGAGAGACTAGCTGTAGGTGTCTGCACGGGACAATTTAACGCTCATTTCCCACCAGGAAGAGGAATTAACCAAAGGCTCAACATGCCGTGTCGGAACCAGATTAGGGCCTGAAGCAATCCTGCGGGTTTGCGGCCAGCTCACAAGAAAGCGATTTGAAGAAAGGAGCTCAGGGGCACTGTAACTCACAAACCTGCAGAGTTATAAATGACAGCTATCGTCCAAAAATACATTGAAGGAAGGCTGCGAAGAGGACATGAAAGCGGGGCAGAATTGCAGGAAAACGATTTCAGGGGGTAGACGGGAATTGCATTTAAAGCATAGGAAAAGAGGCAGAACGTCGACAATGATGCTCTTGGCCAAAAAGTGCGTATGCGTTTTTTCCTGAATATATTCAGGAAAAAACGCATACGCACTTTTTGGCCAACAAAGCAAGCATGTTAAAGAAATCTGCAGTGCAGTGAAGTCTCACTGCCCCCCGGTCAAAAGGGCCATCTGAAAAAAGTGTAAAATCCAGAAAGGCAACACAGGCCATGGAGAACAGGGAGCCTTGTTATGCTGATGGGCGGGATGTAAATTGCCAAGAGTCACTCTGGAGAAGTGTATGGTATTTCCTGGAACACCTAAAAAACAAAGCAACGGAGCCTACGGCACTTCCACTTATGGTCCTATAGCTTAGGGAAATTAAAATCAGAAACACACAGCCACCCCAAAGTGTCGGACGGCTCTGTTTATAAGAACCTCGTGTATGGCACAAGTTAAATATCGCAGAAAGCAAAAAATGGATAAAGAAGTTGTGCTACGTACGTACAATGGAATATCACTCTCCAATGAAATCTATGTCATCAGGCCCATCGCGGCATAATGAGTGGATTCAGGTACGATGATTCTAAGTGAAGTAAGTCTCACAGAAAATGAAACATCATAAGATATCACTAATACACCGAATGTAATCTTGGCTACACATGAACTGAATTACAAAACATAACAGGGCCTCAAATTTAGAAAACCAACTTATGTTTGCTTAAAGGGAAAGTTGAGTTGGGTTGCTGCATAAAAGCAGAGATAGAAATTAGCACAGATACCATTCCATACGTCAAATATGTAATAGTCAAGACCTACCCCTTGCTCAACGAAATGGAAAAAACACGCCATATTCAACGCCTAGGAATACACCTGACTAGAAAGAATCTTCAAACCCATGGATTTATATGTCTCCATAAGAGAATGAAGCGTGTGTACAGCGGCATGAATGCAGCAGAGAAAATCCGATAAATCCCATTATCAAAATGACTTACAAAAACAAAACACAAGGACAGTGAAATAGGGAGCAATTCTTAAATAATTCATTCAGGGATTGTGATGCAACCTGGATTTTCCACATCTACATCCAGAGCTGAGTGAGACATAAGGTTGGGGACTTCGGGCTGATAGCATTGGTGAGGTTCGATGAACAAATGCAGACCCTTTGAAGGCATACTGCATGGTACGCATTCCATGGGTCCCAACTCTCCAGGTTTAAGGGATTCTTCCTTCAGCTAATACATGCATGGGAAACCCACAGTATGGTGCAGCGTGTGACCGGTAAACGTTTTCAAATGCATTGCAGTTTTCGTCCCCTTTTACTCGGGTTCACAATTCCAGACCCTTTACTAACACTCTCCCTACTTGGAGAGTCAGTACCTTTAACCTCCTGTTGGGCACAGTTTGCAATTTCTGCTCAAGAAGAACAGGAAGAGGGAGAACCAATGAGAGATTAGCTGTAGGTGTCTGCACGGGCAAATTTAACACTCATTCCCCACCAGGAAGAGGAATTAACCAAAGGCGCAGCATGCCCTGCCGGAACCAGATTAGGGCCTGAAGCAATCCAGCGGGTTTGCGGCCAGCTCACAAGATAGCGAGTTGAAGAAAGGAGTTCAGGGGCACTGTAACTCACAAACCTGCAGAGTTATAAATGACAGCTATCGTCCAAAAATATATTGAAGGAAGGCTGCGAAGAGAACTTGTAAGCGGGGCAGAATTGCAGGAAAACGATTTCAGGGGGTAGACGGGAATTGCATTTAAAGCATAGGAAAAGAGGCAGAACGTCGACAATGATGCTCTTGGCCAAAAAGGGCGTATTCGTTTTTTCTGAATATATTCAGGAAAAAACGCATACGCCCTTTTTGGCCAACGAAGCAAGCATGTTAAAGAAATCTGCACTACAATGAAGTCTCACTGCCCCCCGGTCAAAAGGGCCATCTGAAAAAAGTGTAAAATCCAGAAAGGCAGCACAGGGCATGGAGAACCGGGAGCCTAGTTATGCTGATGGGCGGCATGTAAATTGCCAACAACCACTCTGGAGAAGTGTATGGTGTTTCCTGGAACACCTAAAAAACAAAGCAACGGAGCCTACGGCACTTCCACTTATGGTCCTATAGCTTAGGGAAATTAAAATCAAAAACACACAGCCACCCCAAAGTTTCGGTCGGCTCTGTTTACAAGAACCTCGTCTACGGTACAAGTTAAATATCCCAGAAAGCGAGAAATGGATAAAGAAGTTGTGGTACGTACGTACAATTGAATATCACTCACCAATGAAATGTATGTCATCTGGCCCGTCGTGGCATAATGAGTGGATTCAGGTACGATGATTCTAAGTGAAATAACTCACACAGAAAATGAAACATCATAAGATGTCACTAATACACCGAATGTAATCTTGGCTACACATGAACTGAATTACAAAACAGAACAGGGTCTCAAATTTAGAAAACCAACTTATGTTTGCTTAAGGGGAAAGGTGAGTTGGGGTGATGCATAAAACCAGAGATAGAAATTAGCACAGATACCATTCCATACGTCAAATATGTAATAGTCAAGACCTACCCCTTGCTCAACCAAATGGGCTAAACACCCTATATTCAACGTCTAGGAATACACCTGACTAGAAAGAATATTCAAACCCTTGGATTTATATGTCTCCATAAGAGAATCAAGCGTGTGTACAGCTGCATGAAGGCAGCAGTGAAAATCCGATAAATCCCGTTATCAAAATGAATTACAAAAACAAAACAGAATGACAGTGAAATAGAGAGCAATTCTTAAATAATTCATTCAGGGCTTGTGATGCAACCTGGATTTACCTCATCTACACCCAGAGCTGAGTGAGACATAAGGTTGGACACTTCAGGCTGATAGCATTGGTGAGGTTCGATGAGCAAATGCAGACCATTTGAAGTCATACTGCATGGTACCCATTCCATGGGTCCCAACTCTCCAGGTTTAAGCGATTCTTCCTTCAGCTAAAACATGCATGAGAAAGCCACAGTATGGTGCACCATGTGACCGGGAAACGTTTTCAAATGCATCTCAGTTTTCGTCCCCTTTTAGTCGGGTTCACAATTCCAGACCCTTTACTAACACTCTCCCCACTTGGAGAGTCAGTGCCTTTAACCTGCTGTTTGGCACAGTTTGCAATTTCTGCGCGAGATGAACAGGAATAGGGAGAACCAATGAGAGACTAGCTGTAGGTGTCTGCACGGGACAATTTAACGCTCATTTCCCACCAGGAAGAGGAATTAACCAAAGGCTCAACATGCCGTGTCGGAACCAGATTAGGGCCTGAAGCAATCCTGCGGGTTTGCGGCCAGCTCACAAGAAAGCGATTTGAAGAAAGGAGCTCAGGGGCACTGTAACTCACAAACCTGCAGAGTTATAAATGACAGCTATCGTCCAAAAATACATTGAAGGAAGGCTGCGAAGAGGACATGAAAGCGGGGCAGAATTGCAGGAAAACGATTTCAGGGGGTAGACGGGAATTGCATTTAAAGCATAGGAAAAGAGGCAGAACGTCGACAATGATGCTCTTGGCCAAAAAGTGCGTATGTGTTTTTTCCTGAATATATTCAGGAAAAAACGCATACGCACTTTTTGGCCAACAAAGCAAGCATGTTAAAGAAATCTGCAGTGCAGTGAAGTCTCACTGCCCCCCGGTCAAAAGGGCCATCTGAAAAAAGTGTAAAATCCAGAAAGGCAACACAGGCCATGGAGAACAGGGAGCCTTGTTATGCTGATGGGCGGGATGTAAATTGCCAAGAGTCACTCTGGAGAAGTGTATGGTATTTCCTGGAACACCTAAAAAACAAAGCAACGGAGCCTACGGCACTTCCACTTATGGTCCTATAGCTTAGGGAAATTAAAATCAGAAACACACAGCCACCCCAAAGTGTCGGACGGCTCTGTTTATAAGAACCTCGTGTATGGCACAAGTTAAATATCGCAGAAAGCAAAAAATGGATAAAGAAGTTGTGCTACGTACGTACAATGGAATATCACTCTCCAATGAAATCTATGTCATCAGGCCCGTCGCGGCATAATGAGTGGATTCAGGTACGATGATTCTAAGTGAAGTAAGTCTCACAGAAAATGAAACATCATAAGATATCACTAATACACCGAATGTAATCTTGGCTACACATGAACTGAATTACAAAACATAACAGGGCCTCAAATTTAGAAAACCAACTTATGTTTGCTTAAAGGGAAAGTTGAGTTGGGGTGCTGCATAAAAGCAGAGATAGAAATTAGCACAGATACCATTCCATACGTCAAATATGTAATAGTCAAGACCTACCCCTTGCTCAACGAAATGGAAAAAACACGCCATATTCAACGCCTAGGAATACACCTGACTAGAAAGAATCTTCAAACCCATGGATTTATATGTCTCCATAAGAGAATGAAGCGTGTGTACAGCGGCATGAATGCAGCAGAGAAAATCCGATAAATCCCATTATCAAAATGAATTACAAAAACAAAACACAAGGACAGTGAAATAGGGAGCAATTCTTAAATAATTCATTCAGGGATTGTGATGCAACCTGGATTTTCCACATCTACATCCAGAGCTGAGTGAGACATAAGGTTGGGGACTTCGGGCTGATAGCATTGGTGAGGTTCGATGAACAAATGCAGACCCTTTGAAGGCATACTGCATGGTACGCATTCCATGGGTCCCAACTCTCCAGGTTTAAGGGATTCTTCCTTCAGCTAATACATGCATGGGAAACCCACAGTATGGTGCAGCGTGTGACCGGTAAACGTTTTCAAATGCATTGCAGTTTTCGTCCCCTTTTACTCGGGTTCACAATTCCAGACCCTTTACTAACACTCTCCCTACTTGGAGAGTCAGTACCTTTAACTTCCTGTTGGGCACAGTTTGCAATTTCTGCTCAAGAAGAACAGGAAGAGGGAGAACCAATGAGAGATTAGCTGTAGGTGTCTGCACGGGCAAATTTAACACTCATTCCCCACCAGGAAGAGGAATTAACCAAAGGCGCAGCATGCCCTGCCGGAACCAGATTAGGGCCTGAAGCAATCCAGCGGGTTTGCGGCCAGCTCACAAGATAGCGAGTTGAAGAAAGGAGTTCAGGGGCACTGTAACTCACAAACCTGCAGAGTTATAAATGACAGCTATCGTCCAAAATATATTGAAGGAAGGCTGCGAAGAGAACTTGTAAGCGGGGCAGAATTGCAGGAAAACGATTTCAGGGGGTAGACGGGAATTGCATTTAAAGCATAGGAAAAGAGGCAGAACGTCGACAATGATGCTCTTGGCCAAAAAGGGCGTATTCGTTTTTTCTGAATATATTCAGGAAAAAACGCATACGCCCTTTTTGGCCAACGAAGCAAGCATGTTAAAGAAATCTGCACTACAATGAAGTCTCACTGCCCCCCGGTCAAAAGGGCCATCTGAAAAAAGTGTAAAATCCAGAAAGGCAGCACAGGGCATGGAGAACCGGGAGCCTAGTTATGCTGATGGGCGGCATGTAAATTGCCAACAACCACTCTGGAGAAGTGTATGGTGTTTCCTGGAACACCTAAAAAACAAAGCAACGGAGCCTACGGCACTTCCACTTATGGTCCTATAGCTTAGGGAAATTAAAATCAAAAACACACAGCCACCCCAAAGTTTCGGTCGGCTCTGTTTACAAGAACCTCGTCTACGGTACAAGTTAAATATCCCAGAAAGCGAGAAATGGATAAAGAAGTTGTGGTACGTACGTACAATTGAATATCACTCACCAATGAAATGTATGTCATCTGGCCCGTCGTGGCATAATGAGTGGATTCAGGTACGATGATTCTAAGTGAAATAACTCACACAGAAAATGAAACATCATAAGATGTCACTAATACACCGAATGTAATCTTGGCTACACATGAACTGAATTACAAAACAGAACAGGGTCTCAAATTTAGAAAACCAACTTATGTTTGCTTAAGGGGAAAGGTGAGTTGGGGTGATGCATAAAACCAGAGATAGAAATTAGCACAGATACCATTCCATACGTCAAATATGTAATAGTCAAGACCTACCCCTTGCTCAACCAAATGGGCTAAACACCCTATATTCAACGTCTAGGAATACACCTGACTAGAAAGAATATTCAAACCCTTGGATTTATATGTCTCCATAAGAGAATCAAGCGTGTGTACAGCTGCATGAAGGCAGCAGTGAAAATCCGATAAATCCCGTTATCAAAATGAATTACAAAAACAAAACAGAATGACAGTGAAATAGAGAGCAATTCTTAAATAATTCATTCAGGGCTTGTGATGCAACCTGGATTTACCTCATCTACACCCAGAGCTGAGTGAGACATAAGGTTGGACACTTCAGGCTGATAGCATTGGTGAGGTTCGATGAGCAAATGCAGACCATTTGAAGTCATACTGCATGGTACCCATTCCATGGGTCCCAACTCTCCAGGTTTAAGCGATTCTTCCTTCAGCTAAAACATGCATGGGAAAGCCACAGTATGGTGCACCATGTGACCGGGAAACGTTTTCAAATGCATCTCAGTTTTCGTCCCCTTTTAGTCGGGTTCACAATTCCAGACCCTTTACTAACACTCTCCCCACTTGGAGAGTCAGTGCCTTTAACCTGCTGTTTGGCACAGTTTGCAATTTCTGCGCGAGATGAACAGGAATAGGGAGAACCAATGAGAGACTAGCTGTAGGTGTCTGCACGGGACAATTTAACGCTCATTTCCCACCAGGAAGAGGAATTAACCAAAGATTCAGCATGCCGAGCAGGAAACAGATTAGGGCCTGAAGCAATCCTGCGGGTTTGCGGCCAGCTCACAAGAACGCGATTTGTAGAAAGGAGCTCAGGGGCACTGTAATTCACAAACCTGCAGAGTTATAAATGACAGCTATCGTCCGAAAATATATTGAAGGAAGGCTGCGAAGAGGACTGGAAAGCGGGGCAGAATTGCAGGAAATCGATTTCAGGGGGTAGAGTGGAATTGCATTTAAAGCATAGGAAAAGAGGCAGAACGTCGACAATGATGCACTTGGCCAAAAAGGGCGTATACGTTTTTTCCTGAATATATTCATGAAAAAACGCATACGCACTTTTTGGCCAACCAAGCAAGCATGTTAAAGAAATCTGCACTACAATGAAGTCTCACTGCCCCCCGGTCAAAAGGGCCATCTGAAAAAAGTGTAAAATCCAGAAATGCAGCACAGGCCATGGAGAACAGGGAGCCTTGTTATGCTGATGGGTGGGATGTAAATTGCCAACAGCCACTCTGGAGAAGTGTATGGTGTTTCCTGAAACACCTAAAAAACAAAGCAACGGAGCCTACGGCACTTCCACTTATGGTCCTATAGTTTAGGGAAATTAAAATCAAAAACACACAGCCACCCCAAAGATTCAGACGGCTCTGTTTACAAGAACCTCGTCTACGGTACAAGTTAAATATCCCAGAAAGCGAAAAATGGATAAAGAAGTTGTGGTACGTACGTACAATGGAATATCACTCACCAATGAATTCTATGTCATCTGGCCCGTCGTGGCATAATGAGTGGATTCAGGTACGATGATTCTTAGTGAAATAAGTCACACAGAAAATGAAACATCATAAGATATCACTAATACACCGAATGTAATCTTGGCTACACATGAACTGAATTACAAAACAGAACAGGGTCTCAAATTTTGAAAACAAACTTATGTTTGCATAAGGGGAAAGGTGAGTTGGGGTGCTGCATAAAACCAGAGATAGAAATTAGCACAGATACCATTCCATACGTCAAATATGTAATAGTCAAGACCTACCCCTTGCTCAACGAAATGGGCTAAACACCCTATATTCAACACCTAGGAATACACCTGACTAGTAAGAATCTTCAAACCCATGGATTTATATGTCTCCATAAGAGAATCAAGCGTTTGTACAGCTGCATGACGGCAGCAGAGAAAATCCGATAAATCCTAATATCAAAATGAATTACAAAAACAAAACACAATGACAGTGAAATAGAGAGCAATTCTTATATAATTCATTCAGGGCTTGTGATGCAACCTGGATTTACCTCATCTACACCCAGAGCTGAGTGAGACATAAGGTTGTACACTACGGGCTGATAACATTGGTGAGGTTCGATGAGCAAATGCAGACCATTTGAAGTCATACTGCATGGTACCCATTCCATGGGTCCCAACTCTCCAGGTTTAAGCGATTCTTCCTTCAGATAAAGCATGCATGGGAAACCCACAGTATGGTGCACCATGTGACTGGGAAACATTTTCAAAAGCATCTCAGTTTTCGTCCCCTTTTACTCGGGTTCAAAATTCCAGACCCTTTACTAACACTCTCCCCACTTGGAGAGTCAGTGCCTTTAACCTGCTGTTTGGCACAGTTTGCAATTTCTGCGCAAGATGAACAGGAATAGGGAGAACCAATGAGAGACTAGCTGTAGGTGTCTGCACGGGCAAATTTAACGCTCATTTCCAACCAGGAAGAGGAATTAACCAAAGGCTCAGCATGCCGTGCAGGAACCAGATTAGGGCCTGAAGCAATCCTGCGGGTTTGCGGCCAGCTCACAAGAAAGCGATTTGAAGAAAGGAGCTCAGGGGCACTGTAATTCACAAAACTGCAGAGTTATAAATGACAGCTATCGTCCGAAAATATATTGAAGGAAGGCTGCGAAGAGGACTTGAAAGTGGGGCAGAATTGCAGGAAAACGATTTCAGGGGGTAGACTGGAATTGCATTTAAAGCATAGGAAAAGAGGCAGAACGTCGACAATGATGCACTTGGCCAAAAAGGGCGTATGCGTTTTTTCCTGAATATATTCAGGAAAAAACGCATACGCCCTTTTTGGCCAACCAAGCAAGCATGTTAAAGAAATCTGCACTACAATGAAGTCTCACTGCCCCCTGGTCAAAAGGGCTATCTGAAAAAGTGTAAAATCCAAAAATGCAGCACAGGCCATGGAGAAGAGGGAGCCTTGTTATGCTGATGGGTGGGATGTAAATTGCCAACAGCCACTCTGGAGAAGTGTATGGTGTTTCCTGAAACACCAAAAAACAAAGCAACGGAGCCTATGGCACTTCCACTTATGGTCCTATAGCTTAGGGAAATTAAAATCAAAAACACACAGCCACCCCAAAGTTTCAGACGGCTCTGTTTACAAGAACCTCATCTATGGTACAAGTTAAATATCCCAGAAAGCGAAAAATGGATAAAGAAGTTGTGGTACGTACGTACAATGGAATATCACTCACCAATGAAATCTATGTCATCAGGCCCGTTGTGGCATAATGAGTGGATTCAGGTACGATGATTCTAAGTGAAATAAGTCACACAGAAAATGAAACATCATAAGATATCACTAATACACGGAATGTAATCTTGGCTACACATGAACTGAATTACAAAACAGAACAGGGTCTCAACTTTAGAAAACCAACTTATGTTTGCTTAAGGGGAAAGGTGAGTTGGGGTGCTGCATAAAACCAGAGATAGAAATTAGCACAGATACCATTCCATAAGTCAAATATATAATAGTCAATACCTACCCCGTGCTGAACGAAATGGACTAAACACCCCATATTCAACGCCTAGGAATACACCTGACTAGTAAGAATCTTAAAACCCATGGATTTATATGTCTCCAGAACAGAATGAAGCGTGTGTACAGCGGCATGAATGCAGCAGAGAAAATCCGATAAATCCCATTATCAAAATGAATTACAAAAACAAAACACAAGGACAGTGAAATAGAGAGCAATTCTTAAATAATTCATTCAGGGCTTGTGATGCAACCTGGATTTACCACATCTACATCCAGAGCTGAGTGAGACATAAGGTTGGGCACTTCAGGCTGATAGCATTGGTGAGGTTCGCTGAGCAAATGCAGACACTTTGAAGTCAAACAGCATGGTACCCATTCCAAGGGTCCCAACACTCCAGGTTTAAGGGATTCTTCCTTCTGCTAAAACATGCATGGGAAACCCACAGTATGGTGCACCGTGTGACCGGCAAACGTTTTCAAATGCATCTCAGTTTTCGTCCCCTTTTACTCGGGTTCACCATTCCAGACCCTTTACGAACACTCTCCCCACGTGGAGAGTCAGTGCTTTAACCTCCTGTTTGGCACAGTTTGCAATTTCTGCGCAAGATGAACTGGAATAGGGAGAACGAATGAGAGACTAGCTGTAGGTGTCTGCACGGGCAAATTTAATGTTCATTTCCTACCATGAAGAGGAATTAACCTAAGGCTCAACATGACGTGCTGGAACCAGATTAGGGCCTGAAGCATTCCTGCGGGTTTGCGGCCAGCTCACAAGATAGCGAGTTGAAGAAAGGAGCTCAATGGCACTGTAACTCACAAACCTGCAGAGTTATAAAAGACAGCTATTGTCCAAAAATATATTGAAGGAAGGCTGCGAAGAGAACTTGTAAGCGGGGCAGAATTGCAGGAAAACGATTTCAGGTGGTAGACGGGAATTGCATTTAAAGCATAGTAAAAGAGGCAGAACGTCGACAATGATGCTCTTGGCCAAAAAGGGCGTATGCGTTTTTTCCTGAATATATTCAGGAAAAAACGCATACGCACTTTTTGGCCAACCAAGCAAGCATGTTAAAGAAATCTGCACTACAATGAAGTCTCACTGCCCCCCGGTCAAAAGGGCCATCTCAAAAAAGTGTAAAATCCAGAAAGGCAGCACAGGCCATGGAGAACAGGGAGCCTTGTTATGCTGATGGGTGGGATGTAAATTGCCAACAGCCACTCTGGAGAAGTGTATGGTGTTTCCTGGAACACCTAAAAAACAAAGCAACGGAGCCTACGGCACTTCCACTTATGGTCCTATAGCTTAGGGAAATTAAAATCAAAAACACACAGCCACCCCAAAGTTTCGGTCGGCTCTGTTTACAAGAACCTCGTCTACGGTACAAGTTAAATATCCCAGAATGTGAAAAATGGATAAAGAAGTTGTGGTACGTACGTACAATGGAATATCACTGAGCAATGAAATCTATGTCATCAGGCCCGTCGCGGCATAATGAGTGGATTCAGGTACCATGATTCTAAGTGAAATAAGTCACACAGAAAATGAAACATCATAAGATATCACTAATACACGGAATATAAACTAGGCTACACATGAACTGAATTACAAAACAGAACAGGGCCTCAAATTTAGAAAACCAACTTATGCTTGCTTAAGGGGAAAGGTGAGTTGGGGTGCCGCATCAAAACAGAGATAGAAATTAGCACAGATACCTTTTCATAAGCCAAATATGTAATAGTCAAGACCTACCCCTTGCTCAACGAAATGGACTAAACACCCCATATTCAACGCCTAGGAATACACCTGACTAGTAAGAATCATCAAACCCATGGATTCATATGTCTCCGTAAGAGAATGAAGCGTGTGTACAGCGGCATGAATGCAGCAGAGAAAATCCGATAAATCCCATTATCAAAATATATTACAAAAACAAAACACAAGGACAGTGAAATAGAGAGCAATTCTTAAATAATTCATTCAGGGTTTGTGATGCAACCTGGATTTACCACATCTACACCCAGAGCTGAGTGAGACATAAGGTTGGGCACTTCGGGCTGATAGCATTGGTGAGGTTCAGTGAGCAAATGCAGACACTTTGAAGTCATACTGCATGGTACCCATTCCAAGGGTCCCAACTGTCCAGGTTTAAAGGATCCTTCCTTCAGCTAAAACATGCATGGGAAACCCACAGTATGGTGCACCGTGTGACCGGCAAACGTTTTCAAATGCATCTCAGTTTTCGTCCACTTTTACTCGGGTTCACCATTCCAGACCCTTTATGAACACTCTCCCCACTTGGAGAGTCAGTGCTTTAACCTCCTGTATGGCACAGTTTGCAATTTCTGCGCAAGATGAACAGGAATAGGGAGAACCAATGAGAGACTAGCTGTAGGTGTATGCACGGGCAAATTTAACGCTCATTTCCCACCAGGAAGAGGAATTAACCAAAGGCTCAACATGCCGTGTCGGAACCAGATTAGGGCCTGAAGCAATCCTGCGGGTTTGCGGCCAGCTCACAAGAAAGCGATTTGAAGAAAGGAGCTCAGGGGCACTGTAACTCACAAACCTGCAGAGTTATAAATGACAGCTATCGTCCAAAAATACATTGAAGGAAGGCTGCGAAGAGGACATGAAAGCGGGGCAGAATTGCAGGAAAACGATTTCAGGGGGTAGACGGGAATTGCATTTAAAGCATAGGAAAAGAGGCAGAACGTCGACAATGATGCTCTTGGCCAAAAAGTGCGTATGTGTTTTTTCCTGAATATATTCAGGAAAAAACGCATACGCACTTTTTGGCCAACAAAGCAAGCATGTTAAAGAAATCTGCAGTGCAGTGAAGTCTCACTGCCCCCCGGTCAAAAGGGCCATCTGAAAAAAGTGTAAAATCCAGAAAGGCAACACAGGCCATGGAGAACAGGGAGCCTTGTTATGCTGATGGGCGGGATGTAAATTGCCAAGAGTCACTCTGGAGAAGTGTATGGTATTTCCTGGAACACCTAAAAAACAAAGCAACGGAGCCTACGGCACTTCCACTTATGGTCCTATAGCTTAGGGAAATTAAAATCAGAAACACACAGCCACCCCAAAGTGTCGGACGGCTCTGTTTATAAGAACCTCGTGTACGGCACAAGTTAAATATCCCAGAAAGCAAAAAATGGATAAAGAAGTTGTGCTACGTACGTACAATGGAATATCACTCTCCAATGAAATCTATGTCATCAGGCCCATCGCAGCATAATGAGTGGATTCAGGTACGATGATTCTAAGTGAAGTAAGTCTCACAGAAAATGAAACATCATAAGATATCACTAATACACCGAATGTAATCTTGGCTACACATGAACTGAATTACAAAACATAACAGGGCCTCAAATTTAGAAAACCAACTTATGTTTGCTTAAGGGGAAAGTTGAGTTGGGGTGCTGCATAAAAGCAGAGATAGAAATTAGCACAGATACCATTCCATACGTCAAATATGTAATAGTCAAGACCTACCCCTTGCTCAACGAAATGGAAAAAACACGCCATATTCAAAGCCTAGGAATACACCTGACTAGAAAGAATCTTCAAACCCATGGATTTATATGTCTCCATAAGAGAATGAAGCGTGTGTACAGCGGCATGAATGCAGCAGAGAAAATCCGATAAATCCCATTATCAAAATGAATTACAAAAACAAAACACAAGGACAGTGAAATAGGGAGCAATTCTTAAATAATTCATTCAGGGATTGTGATGCAACCTGGATTTTCCACATCTACATCCAGAGCTGAGTGAGACATAAGGTTGGGGACTTCGGGCTGATAGCATTGGTGCGGTTCGATGAACAAATGCAGACCCTGTGAAGGCATACTGCATGGTACGCATTCCATGGGTCCCAACTCTCCAGGTTTAAGGGATTCTTCCTTCAGCTAATACATGCATGGGAAACCCACAGTATGGTGCAGCGTGTGACCGGGAAACGTTTTCAAATGCATTGCAGATTTCGTCCCCTTTTACTCGGGTTCACAATTCCAGACCCTTTACTAACACTCTCCCTACTTCGAGAGTCAGTACCTTTAACCTCCTGTTGGGCACAGTTTGCAATTTCTGCTCAAGAAGAACAGGAAGAGGGAGAACCAATGAGAGATTAGCTGTAGGTGTCTGCACGGGCAAATTTAACACTCATTCCCCACCAGGAAGAGGAATTAACCAAAGGCTCAGCATGCCCTGCCGGAACCAGATTAGGGCCTGAAGCAATCCAGCGGGTTTGTGGCCAGCTCACAAGATAGCGAGTTGAAGAAAGGAGCTCAGGGGCACTGTAACTCACAAACCTGCAGAGTTATAAATGACAGCTATCGTCCAAAAATATATTGAAGGAAGGCTGCGAAGAGAACTTGTAAGCGGGGCAGAATTGCAGGAAAACGATTTCAGGGGGTAGACGGGAATTGCATTTAAAGCATAGGAAAAGAGGCAGAACGTAGACAATGATGCTCTTGGCCAAAAAGGGCGTATGCGTTTTTTCTGAATATATTCAGGAAAAAACGCATACGCCCTTTTTGGCCAACGAAGCAAGCATGTTAAAGAAATCTGCACTACAATGAAGTCTCACTGCCCCCCGGTCAAAAGGGCCATCTGAAAAAAGTGTAAAATCCAGAAAGGCAGCACAGGGCATGGAGAACCGGGAGCCTTGTTATGCTGATGGGCGGGATGTAAATTGCCAACAGCCACTCTGGAGAAGTGTATGGTGTTTCCTGGAACACCTAAAAAACAAAGCAACGGAGCCTACGGCACTTCCACTTATGGTCCTATAGCTTAGGAAAATTAAAATCAAAAACACACAGCCACCCCAAAGTTTTGGTCGGCTCTGTTTACAAGAACCTCGTCTACGGTACAAGTTAAATATCCCAGAATGTGAAAAATGGATAAAGAAGTTGTGGTACGTACGTACAATGGAATATCACTGAGCAATGAAATCTATGTCATCAGGCCCGTCGCGGCATAATGAGTGGATTCAGGTACCATGATTCTAAGTGAAATAAGTCACACAGAAAATGAAACATCATAAGATATCACTAATACACGGAATATAAACTAGGCTACACATGAACTGAATTACAAAACAGAACAGGGCCTCAAATTTAGAAAACCAACTTATGCTTGCTTAAGGGGAAAGGTGAGTTGGGGTGCCGCATCAAAACAGAGATAGAAATTAGCACAGATACCTTTTCATAAGCCAAATATGTAATAGTCAAGACCTACCCCTTGCTCAACGAAATGGACTAAACACCCCATATTCAACACCTAGGAATACACCTGACTAGTAAGAATCTTCAAACCCATGGATTCATATGTCTCCGTAAGAGAATGAAGCGTGTGTACAGCGGCATGAATGCAGCAGAGAAAATCCGATAAATCCCATTATCAAAATATATTACAAAAGCAAAACACAAGGACAGTGAAATAGGGAGCAATTCTTAAATAATTCATTCAGGGTTTGTGATGCAACCTGGATTTACCACATCTACACCCAGAGCTGAGTGAGACATAAGGTTGGGCACTTCGGGCTGATAGCATTGGTGAGGTTCACTGAGCAAATGCAGACACTTTGAAGTCAAACAGCATGGTACCCATTCCAAGGGTCCCAACACTCCAGGTTTAAGGGATTCTTCCTTCTGCTAAAACATGCATGGGAAACCCACAGTATGGTGCACCGTGTGACCGGCAAACGTTTTCAAATGCATCTCAGTTTTCGTCCCCTTTTACTCGGGTTCACCATTCCAGACCCTTTACGAACACTCTCCCCACGTGGAGAGTTAGTGCTTTAACCTCCTGTTTGGCACAGTTTGCAATTTTTGTGCAAGATGAACAGGAATAGGGAGAACGAATGAGAGGCTAGCTGTAGGTGTCTGCACGGGCAAATTTAATGCTCATTTCCCACCATGAAGAGGAATTAACCTAAGGCTCAACATGACGTGCTGGAACCAGATTAGGGCCTGAAGCATTCCTGCGGGTTTGCGGCCAGCTCACAAGATAGCGAGTTGAAGAAAGGAGCTCAATGGCACTGTAACTCACAAACCTGCAGAGTTATAAAAGACAGCTATTGTCCAAAAATATATTGAAGGAAGGCTGCGAAGAGAACTTGTAAGCGGGGCAGAATTGCAGGAAAACGATTTCAGGGGGTAGACGGGAATTGCATTTAAAGCATAGTAAAAGAGGCAGAACGTCGACAATGATGCTCTTGGCCAAAAAGGGCGTATGCGTTTTTTCCTGAATATATTCAGGAAAAAACGCATACGCACTTTTTGGCCAACCAAGCAAGCATGTTAAAGAAATCTGCACTACAATGAAGTCTCACTGCCCCCCGGTCAAAAGGGCCATCTGAAAAAAGTGTAAAATCCAGAAAGGCAGCACAGGCCATGGAGAACAGGGAGCCTTGTTATGCTGATGGGTGGGATGTAAATTGCCAACAGCCACTCTGGAGAAGTGTATGGTGTTTCCTGGAACACCTAAAAAACAAAGCAACGGAGCCTACGGCACTTCCACTTATGGTCCTATAGCTTAGGGAAATTAAAATCAAAAACACACAGCCACCCCAAAGTTTCGGTCAGCTCTGTTTACAAGAACCTCGTCTACGGTACAAGTTAAATATCCCAGAATGTGAAAAATGGATAAAGAAGTTGTGGTACGTACGTACAATGGAATATCACTGAGCAATGAAATCTATGTCATCAGGCCCGTCGCGGCATAATGAGTGGATTCAGGTACCATGATTCTAAGTGAAATAAGTCACACAGAAAATGAAACATCATAAGATATCACTAATACACGGAATATAAACTAGGCTACACATGAACTGAATTACAAAACAGAACAGGGCCTCAAATTTAGAAAACCAACTTATGCTTGCTTAAGGGGAAAGGTGAGTTGGGGTGCCGCATCAAAACAGAGATAGAAATTAGCACAGATACCTTTTCATAAGCCAAATATGTAATAGTCAAGACCTACCCCTTGCTCAACGAAATGGACTAAACACCCCATATTCAACGCCTAGGAATACACCTGACTAGTAAGAATCATCAAACCCATGGATTCATATGTCTCCGTAAGAGAATGAAGCGTGTGTACAGCGGCATGAATGCAGCAGAGAAAATCCGATAAATCCCATTATTAAAATATATTACAAAAACAAAACACAAGGACAGTGAAATAGAGAGCAATTCTTAAATAATTCATTCAGGGTTTGTGATGCAACCTGGATTTACCACATCTACACCCAGAGCTGAGTGAGACATAAGGTTGGGCACTTCGGGCTGATAGCATTGGTGAGGTTCAGTGAGCAAATGCAGACACTTTGAAGTCATACTGCATGGTACCCATTCCAAGGGTCCCAACTGTCCAGGTTTAAAGGATCCTTCCTTCAGCTAAAACATGCATGGGAAACCCACAGTATGGTGCACCGTGTGACCGGCAAACGTTTTCAAATGCATCTCAGTTTTCGTCCACTTTTACTCGGGTTCACCATTCCAGACCCTTTATGAACACTCTCCCCACTTGGAGAGTCAGTGCTTTAACCTCCTGTATGGCACAGTTTGCAATTTCTGCGCAAGATGAACAGGAATAGGGAGAACCAATGAGAGACTAGCTGTAGGTGTATGCACGGGCAAATTTAACGCTCATTTCCCACCAGGAAGAGGAATTAACCTAAGGCTCAACATGCCGTGCCGGAACCAGATTAGGGCCTGAAGCAATCCTGCGGGTTTGCGGCCAGCTCACAAGAAAGCGATTTGAAGAAAGGAGCTCAGGGGCACTGTAACTCACAAACCTGCAGAGTTATAAATGACAGCTATCGTCCAAAAATACATTGAAGGAAGGCTGCGAAGAGGACATGAAAGCGGGGCAGAATTGCAGGAAAACGATTTCAGGGGGTAGACGGGAATTGCATTTAAAGCATAGGAAAAGAGGCAGAACGTCGACAATGATGCTCTTGGCCAAAAAGTGCGTATGCGTTTTTTCCTGAATATATTCAGGAAAAAACGCATACGCACTTTTTGGCCAACAAAGCAAGCATGTTAAAGAAATCTGCAGTGCAGTGAAGTCTCACTGCCCCCCGGTCAAAAGGGCCATCTGAAAAAAGTGTAAAATCCAGAAAGGCAACACAGGCCATGGAGAACAGGGAGCCTTGTTATGCTGATGGGCGGGATGTAAATTGCCAAGAGTCACTCTGGAGAAGTGTATGGTATTTCCTGGAACACCTAAAAAACAAAGCAACGGAGCCTACGGCACTTCCACTTATGGTCCTATAGCTTAGGGAAATTAAAATCAGAAACACACAGCCACCCCAAAGTGTCGGACGGCTCTGTTTATAAGAACCTCGTGTACGGCACAAGTTAAATATCCCAGAAAGCAAAAAATGGATAAAGAAGTTGTGCTACGTACGTACAATGGAATATCACTCTCCAATGAAATCTATGTCATCAGGCCCGTCGCAGCATAATGAGTGGATTCAGGTACGATGATTCTAAGTGAAGTAAGTCTCACAGAAAATGAAACATCATAAGATATCACTAATACACCGAATGTAATCTTGGCTACACATGAACTGAATTACAAAACATAACAGGGCCTCAAATTTAGAAAACCAACTTATGTTTGCTTAAGGGGAAAGTTGAGTTGGGGTGCTGCATAAAAGCAGAGATAGAAATTAGCACAGATACCATTCCATACGTCAAATATGTAATAGTCAAGACCTACCCCTTGCTCAACGAAATGGAAAAAACACGCCATATTCAACGCCTAGGAATACACCTGACTAGAAAGAATCTTCAAACCCATGGATTTATATGTCTCCATAAGAGAATGAAGCGTGTGTACAGCGGCATGAATGCAGCAGAGAAAATCCGATAAATCCCATTATCAAAATGAATTACAAAAACAAAACACAAGGACAGTGAAATAGGGAGCAATTCTTAAATAATTCATTCAGGGATTGTGATGCAACCTGGATTTTCCACATCTACATCCAGAGCTGAGTGAGACATAAGGTTGGGGACTTCGGGCTGATAGCATTGGTGCGGTTCGATGAACAAATGCAGACCCTTTGAAGGCATACTGCATGGTACGCATTCCATGGGTCCCAACTCTCCAGGTTTAAGGGATTCTTCCTTCAGCTAATACATGCATGGGAAACCCACAGTATGGTGCAGCGTGTGACCGGGAAACGTTTTCAAATGCATTGCAGATTTCGTCCCCTTTTACTCGGGTTCACAATTCCAGACCCTTTACTAACACTCTCCCTACTTGGAGAGTCAGTGCCTTTAACCTCCTGTTGGGCACAGTTTGCAATTTCTGCTCAAGAAGAACAGGAAGAGGGAGAACCAATGAGAGATTAGCTGTAGGTGTCTGCACGGGCAAATTTAACACTCATTCCCCACCAGGAAGAGGAATTAACCAAAGGCTCAGCATGCCCTGCCGGAACCAGATTAGGGCCTGAAGCAATCCAGCGGGTTTGCGGCCAGCTCACAAGATAGCGAGTTGAAGAAAGGAGCTCAGGGGCACTGTAACTCACAAACCTGCAGAGTTATAAATGACAGCTATCGTCCAAAAATATATTGAAGGAAGGCTGCGAAGAGAACTTGTAAGCGGGGCAGAATTGCAGGAAAACGATTTCAGGGGGTAGACGGGAATTGCATTTAAAGCATAGGAAAAGAGGCAGAACGTAGACAATGATGCTCTTGGCCAAAAAGGGCGTATGCGTTTTTTCTGAATATATTCAGGAAAAAACGCATACGCCCTTTTTGGCGAACGAAGCAAGCATGTTAAAGAAATCTGCACTACAATGAAGTCTCACTGCCCCCCGGTCAAAAGGGCCATCTGAAAAAAGTGTAAAATCCAGAAAGGCAGCACAGGGCATGGAGAACCGGGAGCCTTGTTATGCTGATGGGCGGGATGTAAATTGCCAACAGCCACTCTGGAGAAGTGTATGGTGTTTCCTGGAACACCTAAAAAACAAAGCAACGGAGCCTACGGCACTTCCACTTATGGTCCTATAGCTTAGGAAAATTAAAATCAAAAACACACAGCCACCCCAAAGTTTTGGTCGGCTCTGTTTACAAGAACCTCGTCTACGGTACAAGTTAAATATCCCAGAATGTGAAAAATGGATAAAGAAGTTGTGGTACGTACGTACAATGGAATATCACTGAGCAATGAAATCTATGTCATCAGGCCCGTCGCGGCATAATGAGTGGATTCAGGTACCATGATTCTAAGTGAAATAAGTCACACAGAAAATGAAACATCATAAGATATCACTAATACACGGAATATAAACTAGGCTACACATGAACTGAATTACAAAACAGAACAGGGCCTCAAATTTAGAAAACCAACTTATGCTTGCTTAAGGGGAAAGGTGAGTTGGGGTGCCGCATCAAAACAGAGATAGAAATTAGCACAGATACCTTTTCATAAGCCAAATATGTAATAGTCAAGACCTACCCCTTGCTCAACGAAATGGACTAAACACCCCATATTCAACGCCTAGGAATACACCTGACTAGTAAGAATCTTCAAACCCATGGATTCATATGTCTCCGTAAGAGAATGAAGCTTGTGTACAGCGCAATGAATGCAGCAGAGAAAATCCGATAAATCCCATTATCAAAATATATTACAAAAACAAAACACAAGGACAGTGAAATAGAGAGCAATTCTTAAATAATTCATTCAGGGTTTGTGATGCAACCTGGATTTACCACATCTACACCCAGAGCTGAGTGAGACATAAGGTTGGGCACTTCGGGCTGATAGCATTGGTGAGGTTCAGTGAGCAAATGCAGACACTTTGAAGTCAAACAGCATGGTACCCATTCCAAGGGTCCCAACTGTCCAGGTTTAAAGGATCCTTCCTTCAGCTAAAACATGCATGGGAAACCCACAGTATGGTGCACCGTGTGACCGGCAAACGTTTTCAAATGCATCTCAGTTTTCGTCCACTTTTACTCGGGTTCACCATTCCAGACCCTTTATGAACACTCTCCCCACTTGCAGAGTCAGTGCTTTAACCTCCTGTATGGCACAGTTTGCAATTTCTGCGCAAGATGAACAGGAATAGGGAGAACCAATGAGAGACTAGCTGTAGGTGTATGCACGGGCAAATTTAACGCTCATTTCCCACCAGGAAGAGGAATTAACCTAAGGCTCAACATGCCGTGCCGGAACCAGATTAGGGCCTGAAGCAATCCTGCGGGTTTGCGGCCAGCTCACAAGAAAGCGATTTGAGGAAAGGAGCTCAGGGGCACTGTAACTCACAAACCTGCAGAGTTATAAATGACAGCTATCGTCCAAAAATACATTGAAGGAAGGCTGCGAAGAGGACATGAAAGCGGGGCAGAATTGCAGGAAAACGATTTCAGGGGGTAGACGGGAATTGCATTTAAAGCATAGGAAAAGAGGCAGAACGTCGACAATGATGCTCTTGGCCAAAAAGTGCGTATGTGTTTTTTCCTGAATATATTCAGGAAAAAACGCATACGCACTTTTTGGCCAACAAAGCAAGCATGTTAAAGAAATCTGCAGTGCAGTGAAGTCTCACTGCCCCCCGGTCAAAAGGGCCATCTGAAAAAAGTGTAAAATCCAGAAAGGCAACACAGGCCATGGAGAACAGGGAGCCTTGTTATGCTGATGGGCGGGATGTAAATTGCCAAGAGTCACTCTGGAGAAGTGTATGGTATTTCCTGGAACACCTAAAAAACAAAGCAACGGAGCCTACGGCACTTCCACTTATGGTCCTATAGCTTAGGGAAATTAAAATCAGAAACACACAGCCACCCCAAAGTGTCGGACGGCTCTGTTTATAAGAACCTCGTGTACGGCACAAGTTAAATATCCCAGAAAGCAAAAAATGGATAAAGAAGTTGTGCTACGTACGTACAATGGAATATCACTCTCCAATGAAATCTATGTCATCAGGCCCGTCGCGGCATAATGAGTGGATTCAGGTACGATGATTCTAAGTGAAGTAAGTCTCACAGAAAATGAAACATCATAAGATATCACTAATACACCGAATGTAATCTTGGCTACACATGAACTGAATTACAAAACAGAACAGGGCCTCAAATTTAGAAAACCAACTTATGTTTGCTTAAGGGGAAAGTTGAGTTGGGGTGCTGCATAAAAGCAGAGATAGAAATTAGCACAGATACCATTCCATACGTCAAATATGTAATAGTCAAGACCTACCCCTTGCTCAACGAAATGGAAAAAACACGCCATATTCAACGCCTAGGAATACACCTGACTAGAAAGAATCTTCAAACCCATGGATTTATATGTCTCCATAAGAGAATCAAGCGTGTGTACAGCTGCATGAAGGCAGCAGTGAAAATCCGATAAATCCCGTTATCAAAATGAATTACAAAAACAAAACAGAATTACAGTGAAATAGAGAGCAATTCTTAAATAATTCATTCAGGGCTTGTGATGCAACCTGGATTTACCTCATCTGCACCCAGAGCTGAGTGAGACATAAGGTTGGACACTTCAGGCTGATAGCATTGGTGAGGTTCGATGAGCAAATGCAGACCATTTGAAGTCATACTGCATGGTACCCATTCCATGGGTCCCAACTCTCCAGGTTTAAGCGATTCTTCCTTCAGCTAAAACATGCATGGGAAACCCACAGTATGGTGCACCATGTGACCGGGAAACGTTTTCAAATGCATCTCAGTTTTCGTCCCCTTTTACTCGGGTTCACAATTCCAGAACCTTTACTAACACTCTCCCCACTTGGAGAGTCAGTGCCTTTAACCTGCTGTTTGGCACAGTTTGCAATTTCTGCGCGAGATGAACAGGAATAGGGAGAACCAATGAGAGACTAGCTGTAGGTGTCTGCACGGGACAATTTAACGCTCATTTCCAACCAGGAAGAGGAATTAACCAAAGGTTCAGCATGCCGAGCCGGAAACAGATTAGGGCCTGAAGCAATCCTGCGGGTTTGCGGCCAGCTCACAAGAACGCGATTTGTAGAAAGGAGCTCAGGGGCACTGTAATTCACAAACCTGCAGAGTTATAAATAACAGCTATCGTCCGAAAATATATTGAAGGAAGGCTGCGAAGAGGACTGGAAAGCGGGGCAGAATTGCAGGAAATCGATTTCAGGGGGTAGACTGGAATTGCATTTAAAGCATAGGAAAAGAGGCAGAACGTCGACAATGATGCACTTGGCCAAAAAGGGCGTATACGTTTTTTCCTGAATATATTCATGAAAAAACTCATACGCACTTTTTGGCCAACCAAGCAAGCATGTTAAAGAAATCTGCAGTGCAGTGAAGTCTCACTGCCCCCCGGTCAAAAGGGCCATCTGAAAAAAGTGTAAAATCCAGAAAGGCAACACAGGCCATGGAGAACAGGGAGCCTTGTTATGCTGATGGGCGGGATGTAAATTGCCAAGAGTCACTCTGGAGAAGTGTATGGTATTTCCTGGAACACCTAAAAAACAAAGCAACGGAGCCTACGGCACTTCCACTTATGGTCCTATAGCTTAGGGAAATTAAAATCAGAAACACACAGCCACCCCAAAGTGTCGGACGGCTCTGTTTATAAGAACCTCGTGTACGGCACAAGTTAAATATCCCAGAAAGCAAAAAATGGATAAAGAAGTTGTGCTACGTACGTACAATGGAATATCACTCTCCAATGAAATCTATGTCATCAGGCCCGTCGCGGCATAATGAGTGGATTCAGGTACGATGATTCTAAGTGAAGTAAGTCTCACAGAAAATGAAACATCATAAGATATCACTAATACACCGAATGTAATCTTGGCTACACATGAACTGAATTACAAAACATAACAGGGCCTCAAATTTAGAAAACCAACTTATGTTTGCTTAAGGGGAAAGTTGAGTTGGGGTGCTGCATAAAAGCAGAGTTATAAATTAGCACAGATACCATTCCATACGTCAAATATGTAATAGTCAAGACCTACCCCTTGCTCAACGAAATGGAAAAAACACGCCATATTCAACGCCTAGGAATACACCTGACTAGAAAGAATCTTCAAACCCATGGATTTATATGTCTCCATAAGAGAATCAAGCGTGTGTACAGCTGCATGAAGGCAGCAGTGAAAATCCGATAAATCCCGTTATCAAAATGAATTACAAAAACAAAACAGAATTACAGTGAAATAGAGAGCAATTCTTAAATAATTCATTCAGGGCTTGTGATGCAACCTGGATTTACCTCATCTACACCCAGAGCTGAGTGAGACATAAGGTTGGACACTTCAGGCTGATAGCATTGGTGAGGTTCGATGAGCAAATGCAGACCATTTGAAGTCATACTGCATGGTACCCATTCCATGGGTCCCAACTCTCCAGGTTTAAGCGATTCTTCCTTCAGCTAAAACATGCATGGGAAACCCACAGTATGGTGCACCATGTGACCGGGAAACGTTTTCAAATGCATCTCAGTTTTCGTCCCCTTTTACTCGGGTTCACAATTCCAGAACCTTTACTAACACTCTCCCCACTTGGAGAGTCAGTGCCTTTAACCTGCTGTTTGGCACAGTTTGCAATTTCTGCGCGAGATGAACAGGAATAGGGAGAACCAATGAGAGACTAGCTGTAGGTGTCTGCACGGGACAATTTAACGCTCATTTCCAACCAGGAAGAGGAATTAACCAAAGGTTCAGCATGCCGAGCCGGAAACAGATTAGGGCCTGAAGCAATCCTGCGGGTTTGCGGCCAGCTCACAAGAACGCTATTTGTAGAAAGGAGCTCAGGGGCACTGTAATTCACAAACCTGCAGAGTTATAAATAACAGCTATCGTCCGAAAATATATTGAAGGAAGGCTGCGAAGAGGACTGGAAAGCGGGGCAGAATTGCAGGAAATCGATTTCAGGGGGTAGACTGGAATTGCATTTAAAGCATAGGAAAAGAGGCAGAACGTCGACAATGATGCACTTGGCCAAAAAGGGCATATACGTTTTTTCCTGAATATATTCATGAAAAAACTCATACGCACTTTTTGGCCAACCAAGCAAGCATGTTAAAGAAATCTGCACTACACTGAAGTCTCACTGCCCCCCGGTCAAAAGGGCCATCTGAAAAAAGTGTAAAATCCAGAAATGCAGCACAGGCCATGGAGAACAGGGAGCCTTGTTATGCTGATGGGTGGGATGTAAATTGCCAACAGCCACTCTGGAGAAGTGTATGGTGTTTCCTGAAACACCTAAAAAACAAAGCAATGGAGCCTATGGCACTTCCACTTATGGTCCTATAGCTTAGGGAAATTAAAATCAAAAACACACAGCCACCCCAAAGATTCAGACGGCTCTGTTTACAAGAACCTCGTCTACGGTACAAGTTAAATATCCCAGAAAGCGAAAAATGGATAAAGAAGTTGTGGTACGTACGTACAATGGAATATCACTCACCAATGAATTCTATGTCATCTGGCCCGTCGTGGCATAATGAGTGGATTCAGGTACGATGATTCTAAGTGAAATAAGTCACACAGAAAATGAAACATCATAAGATATCACTAATACACCGAATGTAATCTTGGCTACACATGAACTGAATTACAAAACAGAACAGGGTCTCAAATTTTGAAAACAAACTTATGTTTGCATAAGGGGAAAGGTGAGTTGGGGTGCTGCATAAAACCAGAGATAGAAATTAGCACAGATACCATTCCATACGTCAAATATGTAATAGTCAAGACCTACCACTTGCTCAACCAAATGGGCTAAACACCCTATATTCAACACTTAGGAATACACCTGACTAGTAAGAATCTTCAAACCCATGGATTTATATGTCTCCATAAGAGAATCAAGCGTTTGTACAGCTGCATGACGGCAGCAGAGAAAATCCGATAAATCCTAATATCAAAATGAATTACAAAAACAAAACACAATGACAGTGAAATAGAGAGCAATTCTTATATAATTCATTCAGGGCTTGTGATGCAACCTGGATTTACCTCATCTACACCCAGAGCTGAGTGAGGCATAAGGTTGTACACTTCGGGCTGATAACATTGGTGAGGTTCGATGAGCAAATGCAGACCATTTGAAGTCATACTGCATGGTATCCATTCCATGGGTCCCAACTCTCCAGGTTTAAACGATTCTTCCTTCAGATAAAGCATGCATGGGAAACGCACAGTATGGTGCACCATGTGACTGGGAAACATTTTCAAAAGCATCTCAGTTTTCGTCCCCTTTTACTCGGGTTCAAAATTCCAGACCCTTTACTAACACTCTCCCCACTTGGAGAGTCAGTGCCTTTAACCTGCTGTTTGGCACAGTTTGCAATTTCTGCGCAAGATGAACAGGAATAGGGAGAACCAATGAGAGACTAGCTGTAGGTGTCTGCACGGGCAAATTTAACGCTCATTTCCAACCAGGAAGAGGAATTAACCAAAGGCTCAGCATGCCGTGCAGGAACCAGATTAGGGCGTGAAGCAATCCTGCGGGTTTGCGGCCAGCTCACAAGAAAGCGATTTGAAGAAAGGAGCTCAGGGGCACTGTAATTCACAAAACTGCAGAGTTATAAATGACAGCTATCGTCCGAAAATATATTGAAGGAAGGCTGCGAAGAGGACTTGAAAGTGGGGCAGAATTGCAGGAAAACGATTTCAGGGGGTAGACTGGAATTGCATTTAAAGCATAGGAAAAGAGGCAGAACGTCGACAATGATGCACTTGGCCAAAAAGGGCGTATGCGTTTTTTCCTGAATATATTCAGGAAAAAACGCATACGCCCTTTTTGGCCAACCAAGCAAGCATGTTAAAGAAATCTGCACTAAAATGAAGTCTCACTGCCCCCTGGTCAAAAGGGCTATCTGAAAAAGTGTAAAATCCAAAAATGCAGCACAGGCCATGGAGAAGAGGGAGCCTTGTTATGCTGATGGGTGGGATGTAAATTGCCAACAGCCACTCTGGAGAAGTGTATGGTGTTTCCTGAAACACCAAAAAACAAAGCAACGGAGCCTACGGCACTTCCACTTATGGTCCTATAGCTTAGGGAAATTAAAATCAAAAACACACAGCCACCCCAAATTTTCAGACGGCTCTGTTTACAAGAACCTCGTCTACAGTACATGTTAAATATCCCAGAAAGCGAAAAATGGATAAAGAAGTTGTGGTACGTCCGTACAATGGAATATCACTCACCAATGAAATCTATGTCATCTGGCCCGTCGTGGCATAGTGAGTGGATTCAGGTACGATGATTCTAAGTGAAATAAGTCACACAGAAAATGAAACATCATAAGATATCACTAATACACCGAATGTAATCTTGGCTACACATGAACTGAATTACAAAACAGAACAGGGTCTCAAATTTAGAAAACCAACTTATGTTTGCGTAACGGGAAAGGTGAGTTGGGGTGCTGCATAAAACCAGAGATAGAAATTAGCACAGATACCATTCCATATGTCAAATACGTAATAGTCAAGACCTACCACTTGCTCAACGAAATGGGCTAAACACCCTATATTCAACGCCTAGGAATACACCTGACTAGTAAGAATCTTCAAACCCATGGATTTATATGTCTCCATAAGAGAATCATGCGTGTGTACAGCTGCATGAAGGCAGCAGAGAAAATCTGATAAATCCCATTATCAAAATGAATTAAAAAACCAAACACAATGACAGTGAAATAGAGAGCAATTCTTAAATAATTCATTCAGGGCTTGTGATGCAACCTGGATTTACCTCATCTAAACCCAGAGCTGAGTGAGACATAAGGTTGGACACTTCGGGCTGATAGCATTGGTGAGGTTCGATGAGCAAATGCAGACCATTTGAAATCATACTGCATGGTACCCATTCCATGGGTCCCAACTCTCCAGGTTTAAGTGATTCTTCCTTCAGCTAAAGCATGCATGGGAAACCCACAGTATGGTGCACCATGTGATCGGGAAACATTTTCAAATGCATCTCAGTTTTTGTCCCCTTTTACTCGGGTTCACAATTCCAGACCCTTTACTAACACTCTCCCCACTTGGAGAGTCAGTGCCTTTAACCTCCTGTTTGGCACAGTTTGCAATTTCTGCGCAAGATGAACAGGAATAGGGAGAACCAATGAGAGACTAGCTGTAGGTGTCTGCACGGGCAAATTTAACGCTCATTTCCAACCAGGAAGAGGAATTAACCAAAGGCTCAGCAGGCCGTGCCGGAACCATATTAGGGCCTGAAGCAATCCTGCGGGTTTGCGGCCAGCTCACAAGAAAGCGATTTGAAGAAAGGAGCTCATGGTCCAAGTAATTCAGAATCCTGCAGAGTTATAAATGACAGCTATCGTCCGAAAATATATTGAAGGAAGGCTGCGAAGAGGACTTGAAAGCGGGGCAGAATTGCAGGAAAACGATTTCAGGGGGTAGACTGGAATTGCATTTAAAGCATAGGAAAAGAGGCAGAACGTCGACAATGATGCACTTGGCCAAAAAGGGCGTATGCGTTTTTTCCTGAATATATTCAGGAAAAAACGCATACGCCCTTTTTGGCCAACCAAGCAAGCATGTTAAAGAAATCTGCACTACAATGAAGTCTCACTGCCCCCCGGTCAAAAGGGCCATCTGAAAAAAGTGTAAAATCCAGAAATGCAGCACAGGCCATGGAGAACAGGGAGCCTTGTTATGCTGATGGGTGGGATGTAAATTGCCAACAGCCACTCTGGAGAAGTGTATGGTGTTTCCTGAAAAACCAAAAAACAAAGCAACGGAGCCTACGGCACTTCCACTTATGGTCCTATAGCTTAGGGAAATTAAAATCAAAAACACACAGCCACCCCAAATTTTCAGACGGCTCTGTTTACAAGAACCTCGTCTACGGTACAAGTTAAATATCCCAGAAAGCGAAAAATGGATAAAGAAGTTGTGGTACGTACGTACAATGGAATATCACTCACCAATGAAATCTATGTCATCTGGCCCGTCGTGGCATAATGAGTGGATTCAGGTACGATGATTCTAAGTGAAATAAGTCACACAGAAAATGAAACATCATAAGACATCACTAATGCACGGAATGTAATCTTGGCTACACATGAACTGAATTACAAAACAGAACAGGGTCTCAAATTTAGAAAACCAACTTATGTTTGTGTAAGGGAAAAGGTGAGTTGGGGTGCCGCATAAAACCAGAGTTATAAATTAGCACAGATACCATTCCATATGTCAAATACGTAATAGTCAAGACCTACCCCTTGCTCAACGAAATGGGCTAAACACCCTATATTCAACGCCTAGGAATACACCTGACTAGTAAGAATCTTCAAACCCATGGATTTATATGTCTCCATAAGAGAATCAAGCGTGTGTACACCTGCATGAAGGCAGCAGAGAAAATCCGATAAATCCTATTATCAAAATGAATTACAAAAACCAAACACAATGACAGTGAAATAGAGAGCAATTCTTAAATAATTCATTCAGGGCTTGTGATGCAACCTGGATTTACCTCATCTAAACCCAGAGCTGAGTGAGACATAAGGTTGGACACTTCGGGCTGATAGCATTGGTGAGGTTCGATGAGCAAATGGAGACCATTTGAAATCATACTGCATGGTACCCATTCCATGGGTCCCAACTCTCCAGGTTTAAGTGATTCTTCCTTCAGCTAAAGCATGCATGGGAAACCCACAGTATGGTGCACCATGTGACCGGGAAACGTTTTCAAATGCATCTCAGTTTTTGTCCCCTTTTACTCGGGTTCACAATTCCAGACCCTTTACTAACACTCTCCCCACTTGGAGAGTCAGTGCCTTTAACCTCCTGTTTGGCACAGTTTGCAATTTCTGCGCAAGATGAACAGGAATAGGGAGAACCAATGAGAGACTAGCTGTAGGTGTCTGCACGGGCAAATTTAACGCTCATTTCCAACCAGGAAGAGGAATTAACCAAAGGCTCAGCATGACGTGCCGGAACCAGATTAGGGCCTGAAGCAATCCTGCGGGTTTGCGGCCAGCTCACAAGAAAGCGATTTGAAGAAGGGAGCTCAGGGACCAAGTAATTCACAAACCTGCAGAGTTATAAATGACAGCTATCGTCCAAAAATATATTGAAGAAAGGCTGCGAAGAGGACTTGAAAGCGGGGCAGAATTGCTGGAAAACGATTTCAGGGGGTAGACTGGAATTGCATTTAAAGCATAGGAAAAGAGGCAGAACGTCGACAATGATGCACTTGGCCAAAAAGTGCGTATGCGTTTTTTCCTGAATATATTCAGGAAAAAACGCATACACCCTTTTTGGCCAACCAAGCAAGCATGTTAAAGAAATCTGCACTACAATGAAGTCTCACTGGCCCCCGGTCAAAAGGGCCATCTGAAAAAAGTGTAAAATCCAGAAATGCAGCACAGGCCATGGAGAACAGGGAGCCTTGTTATGCTGATGGGTGGGATGTAAATTGCCAGCAGCCACTCTGGAGAAGTGTATGGTGTATCCTGAAACACCTAAAAAACAAAGCAACGGAGCCTACGGCACTTCCACTTATGGTCCTATAGTTTAGGAAAATTAAAATCAAAAACACACAGCCACCCCAAAGTTTCAGACGGCTCTGTTTACAAGAACCTCGTCTACGGTACAAGTTAAATATCTCAGAAAGCGAAAAATGGATAAAGAAGTTGTGGTACGTACGTACAATTGAATATCACTCACCAATGAAATCTATGTCATCTGGCCCGTCGTGGCATAATGAGTGGATTCAGGTACGATGATTCTAAGTGAAATAAGTCACACATAAAATGAAATATCATAAGATACCGCTAATACACGGAATGTAATCTTGGCTACACATGAACTGAATTACAAAACAGAACAGGGTCTCAAATTTAGAAAACCAACTTATGTTTGTGTAAGGGAAAAGCTGAGTTGGGGTGCCGCATAAAACCAGAGTTATAAATTAGCACAGATACCATTCTATATGTCAAATACGTAATAGTCAAGACATACCCTTTGCTCAACGAAATGGGCTAAACACCCTATATTCAACGCCTAGGAATACACCTGACTAATAAGAATCTTCAAACCTATGGATTTATATGTCTCCATAAGAGAATCAAGCGTGTGTACAGCTGCATGAAGGCAGCAGAGAAAATCTGATAAATCCCATTATCAAAATGAATTAAAAAACCAAACACAATGACAGTGAAATAGAGAGCAATTCTTAAATAATTCATTCAGGGCTTGTGATGCAACCTGGATTTACCTCATCTAAACCCAGAGCTGAGTGAGACAAAAGGTTGGACACTTCGGGCTGATAGCATTGGTGAGGTTCGATGCGCAAATGCAGACCATTTGAAGTCATACTGCATGGTACCCATTCCATGGGTCCCAACTCTCCAGGTTTAAGTGATTCTTCCTTCAGCTAAAGCATGCATGGGAAACCCACAGTATGGTGCACCATGTGACCCGGAAACGTTTTCAAATGCATCTCAGTTTTTGTCCCCTTTTACTCGGGTTCACAATTCCAGACCCTTTACTAACACTCTCCCCACTTGGAGAGTCAGTGCCTTTAACCTCCTGTTTGGCACAGTTTGCAATTTCTGCGCAAGATGAACAGGAATAGGGAGAACCAATGAGAGACTAGCTGTAGGTGTCTGCACGGGCAAATTTAACGCTCATTTCCAACTAGGAAGGGGAATAAACCAAAGGCTCAGCATGCCGTGCAGGAACCAGATTAGGGCCTGAAGCAATCCTGCGGGTTTGCGGTCAGCTCACAAGAAAGCGATTTGAAGAAAGGAGCTCAGGGGCACTGTAATTCACAAACTTGCAGAATTATAAATGACAGCTATCGTCCGAAAATATATTGAAGGAAGGCTGCGAAGAGGACTTGAAAGCGGGGCAGAATTGCAGGAAAACGGTTTCAGGGGGTAGACTGGAATTGCATTTAAAGCATAGGAAAAGAGGCAGAACGTCGACAATGATGCACTTGGCCAAAAAGGGCGTATGCGTTTTTTCCCGAATATATTCAGGAAAAAACGCATACGCACTTTTTGGCCAACCAAGCAAGCATGTTAAAGAAATCTGCACTACAATGAAGTCTCACTGGCCCCCGGTCAAAAGGGCCATCTGAATAAAGTGTAAAATCCAGAAATGCAGCACAGGCCATGGAGAACAGGGAGCCTTCTTATGCTGATGGGTGGGATGTAAATTGCCAGCAGCCACTCTGGAGAAGTGTATGGTGTTTCCTGAAACACCTAAAAAACAAAGCAACGGAGCCTACGGCACTTCCACTTATGGTCCTATAGCTTAGGGAAATTATAATCAAAAACACACAGCCACCCCAAAGTTTCAGGCGGCTCTGTTTACAAGAACCTCGTCTACGGTACAAGTTAAATATCCCAGAAAGCGAAAAATGGATAAAGAAGTTGTGGTACGTACGTACAATGGAATATCACTCACCAATGAAATCTATGTCATCTGGCCCGTCGTGGCATAATGAGTGGATTCAGGTACGATGATTCTAAGTGAAATAAGTCACACAGAAAATGAAACATCATAAGATACCACTAATACACCGAATGTAATCTTGGCTACACATGAACTGAATTACAAAACAGAACAGGGTCTCAAATTTAGAAAACCAACTTATGTTTGTGTAAGGGAAAAGGTGAGTTGGGGTGCTGCATAAAACCAGAGTTAGAAATTAGCACAGATACCATTCCATATGTCAAATAAGTAATAGTCAAGACCTACCCCTTGCTCAACGAAATGGGCTAAACACCCTATATTCAACGCCTAGGAATACACCTGACTAGTAAGAATCTTCAAACCCATGGATTTATATGTCTCCATAAGAGAATCAAGCGTGTGTACACCTGCATGAAGGCAGCAGAGAAAATCCGATAAATCCTATTATCAAAATGAATTACAAAAACAAAACACAATGACAGTGAAATAGAGAGCAATTCTTAAATAATTCATTCAGGGCTTGTGATGCAACCTGGATTTACCTCATCAAAACCCAGAGCTGAGTGAGACATAAGGTTGGACACTTCGGGCTGATAGCATTGGTGAGGTTCGATGAGCAAATGCAGACCATTTGAAGTCATACTGCATGGTACCCATTCCATGGGTCCCAACTCGCCAGGTTTAAGTGATTCTTCCTTCAGCTAAAGCATGCATGGGAAACCCACAGTATGGTGCACCATGTGACCGGGAAACGTTTTCCAATGCATCTCAGTTTTTGTCCCCTTTTACTCGGGTTCACAATTCCAGACCCTTTACTAACACTCTCCCCACTTGGAGAGTCAGTGCCTTTAACCTGCTGTTTGGCACAGTTTGCAATTTCTGCGCAAGATGTACAGGAATACGGAGAACCAATGAGAGACTAGCTGTAGGTGTCTGCACGGGCAAATTTAACGCTCATTTCCAACCAGGAAGAGGAATTAACCAAAGGCTCAGCATGCCGTGCCGGAACCAGATTAGGGCCTGAAGCAATCCTGCGGGTGCGGCCAGCTCACAAGAAAGCGATTTGAAGAAAGGAGCTCAGGGGCACTGTAATTCACAAACCTGCAGAGTTATAAATGACAGCTATCGTCCAAAAATATATTGAAGGAAGGCTGCGAAGAGGACTTGAAAGCGGGGCAGAATTGCAGGAAAACGATTTCAGGGGGTAGACTGGAATTGCATTTAAAGCATAGGAAAAGGGGCAGCAGGTCGTCAATGATGCACTTGGCCAAAAAGGGCGTATGCGTTTTTTCCTGAATATATTCAGGAAAAAACGCATACGCCCTTTTTGGCCAACCAAGCAAGCATGTTAAAGAAATCTGCACTACAATGAAGTCTCACTGCCCCCCGGTCAAAAGGGCCATCTGAAAAAAGTGTAAAATCCAGAAATGCAGCACAGGCCATGGAGAACAGGGAGCCTTGTTATGCTGATGGGTGGGATGTAAATTGCCAACAGCCACTCTTGAGAAGTGTATGGTGTTTCCTGAAACACCAAAAAACAAAGCAACGGAGCCTACGGCACTTCCACTTATGGTCCTATAGCTTAGGGAAATTAAAATCAAAAACACACAGCCACCCCAAAGTTTCAGACGGCTCTGTTTACAAGAACCTCGTCTACGGTACAGGTAAATTATCCCAGAAAGCGAAAAATGGATAAAGAATTTGTGGTACGTACGTACAATGGTATATCACTCACCAATGAAATCTATGTCATCTGGCCCGTCGTGGCATAATGAGTGGATTCAGGTACGATGATTCTAAGTGAAATAAGTCACACAGAAAATGCAACATCATAAGATGTCACTAATACACTGAATGTAAACTTGGCTACACATGAACAGAATTACAAAACAGAAGAGGGTCTCAAATTTAGAAAACCAACTTATGTTTGCTTAAGGGGAAAGGTGAGTTGGGGTGCTGCATAAAACCAGAGTTAGAAATTAGCACAGATACCATTCCATATGTCAAATACGTAATAGTCAAGACATACCCTTTGCTCAACGAAATGGCCTAAACACCCTATATTCAACGCCTAGGAATACACCTGACTAATAAGAATCTTCAAACCCATGGATTTATATGTCTCCATAAGAGAATCAAGCGTGTGTACAGCTGCATGAAGGCAGCAGAGAAAATCTGATAAATCCCATTATCAAAATGAATTAAAAAACAAAACACAATGACAGTGAAATAGAGAGCAATTCTTAAATAATTCATTCAGGGCTTGTGATGCAACCTGGATTTACCTCATCAAAACCCAGAGCTGAGTGAGACATAAGGTTGGACACTTCGGGCTGATAGCATTGGTGAGGTTCGATGAGCAAATGCAGACCATTTGAAGTCATACTGCATGGTACCCATTCCATGGGTCCCAACTCGCCAGGTTTAAGTTATTCTTCCTTCAGCTAAAGCATGCATGGGAAACCCACAGTATGGTGCACCATGTGACCGGGAAACGTTTTCAAATGCATCTCAGTTTTTGTCCCCTTTTACTCGGGTTCACAATTCCAGACCCTTTACTAACACTCTCCCCACTTGGAGAGTCAGTGCCTTTAACCTCCTGTTTGGCACAGTTTGCAATTTCTGCGCAAGATGAACAGGAATAGGGAGAACCAATGAGAGACTAGCTGTAGGTGTCTGCATGGGCAAATTTAACGCTCATTTCCAACCAGGAAGAGGAATTAACCAAAGGCTCAGCATGCCGTGCCAGAACCAGATTAGGGCCTGAAGCAATCCTGCGGGTTTGTGGCCAGCTCACAAGAAAGCGATTTGAAGAAAGGAGCTCAGGGGCACTGTAATTCACAAACCTGCAGAGTTATAAATGACAGCTATCGTCCGAAAATATATTGAAGGAAGGCTGCGAAGAGGACTTGAAAGCGGGGCAGAATTGCAGGAAAACGATTTCAGGGGGTAGACTGGTATTGCATTTACAGCATAGGAAAAGAGGCAGAACGTCGACAATGATGCACTTGGCCTAAAAGGGCGTATGCGTTTTTTCCCGAATATATTCAGGAAAAAACGCATACGCCCTTTTTGGCCAACCAAGCAAGCATGTTAAAGAAATCTGCACTACAATGAAGTCTCACTGCCCCCCGGTCAAAAGGGCCATCTGAAAAAAGTGTAAAATCCAGAAATGCAGCACAGGCCATGGAGAACAGGGAGCCTTGTTATGCTGATGGGTGGGATGTAAATTGCCAAGAGCCACTCTGGAGAAGTGTATGGTGTTTCCTGAAACACCTAAAAAACAAAGCAACGGAGCCTACGGCACTTCCATTTATGGTCCTATAGCTTAGGGAAATTAAATCAAAAACACACAGCCACCCCAAAGTTTCAGACGGCTCTGTTTACAAGAACCTCGTCTACGGTACAAGTTAAATATCCCAGAAAGCGAAAAATGGATAAAGAAGTTGTGGTACATACGTACAATGGAATATCACTCACCAATGAAATCTATGTCATCTGGCCCGTCGTGGCATAATGAGTGGATTCAGGTACGATGATTCTAAGTGAAATAAGTCACACAGAAAATGAAACATCATAAGATATCACTAATACACCGAATGTAATCTTGGCTACACATGAACTGAATTACAAAACAGAACAGGGTCTCAAATTTAGAAAACCAACTTATGTTTGCGTAAGGGGAAAGGTGAGTTGGGGTGCTGCATAAAACCAGAGTTAGAAATTAGCACAGATACCATTTCATATGTCAAATACGTAATAGTCAAGACATACCCCTTGCTCAACGAAATGGGCTAAACACCCTATATTCAACGCCTAGGAATACACCTGACTAGTAAGAATCTTCAAACCCATTGATTTATATGTCTCCATAAGAGAATCAAGCGTGTGTACAGCTGCATGAAGGCAGCAGAGAAAATCTGATAAATCCCATTATCAAAATGAATTAAAAAACCAAACACAATGACAGTGAAATAGAGAGCAATTCTTAAATAATTCATTCAGGGCTTGTGATGCAACCTGGATTTACCTCATCTAAACCCAGAGCTGAGTGAGACATAAGGTTGGACACTTCGGGCTGATAGCATTGGTGAGGTTCGATGAGCAAATGCAGACCATTTGAAGTCATACTGCATGGTACCCATTCCATGGGTCCCAACTCTCCAGGTTTAAGTGATTCTACCTTCAGCTAAAGCATGCATGGGAAACCCACAGTATGGTGCACCATGTGACCGGGAAACGTTTTCAAATGCATCTCAGTTTTTGTCCCCTTTTACTCGGGTTCACAATTCCAGACCCTTTACTAAAACTCTCCCCACTTGGAGAGTCAGTGCCTTTAACCTCCTGTTTGGCACAGTTTGCAATTTCTGCGCAAGATGAACAGGAATAGGGAGAACCAATGAGAGACTAGCTGTAGGTGTCTGCATGGGCAAATTTAACGCTCATTTCCAACCAGGAAGAGGAATTAACCAAAGGCTCAGCATGCCGTGCAGGAACCAGATTAGGGCCTGAAGCAATCCTGCGGGTTTGCGGCCAGCTCACAAGAAAGCGATTTGAAGAAAGGAGCTCAGGGGCCAAGTAATTCACAAACCTGCAGAGTTATAAATGACAGCTATCGTCCGAAAATATATTGAAGGAAGGCTGCGAAGAGGACTTGAAAGCGGGGCAGAATTGCAGGAAAACGATTTCAGGGGGTAGACTGGAATTGCATTTAAAGCATAGGAAAAGAGGCAGAACGTCGACAATGATGCACTTGGCCAAAAAGGGCGTATGCGTTTTTTCCTGAATATATTCAGGAAAAAACGCATACGCCCTTTTTGGCCAACCAAGCAAGCATGTTAAAGAAATCTGCACTACAATGAAGTCTCACTGCCCCCTGGTCAAAAGGGCCATCTGAAAAAAGTGTAAAATCCAGAAATGCAGCACAGGCCATGGAGAACAGGGAGCCTTGTTATGCTGATGGGTGGGATGTAAATTGCCAACAGCCACTCTGGAGAAGTGTATGGTGTTTCCTGAAACACCTAAAAAACAAAGCAACAGAGCCTACGGCACTTCCACTTATGGTCCTATAGCTTAGGGAAATTAAAATCAAAAACACACAGCCACCCCAAAGTTTCAGATGGCTGTGTTTACAAGAACCTCGTCTACGGTACAAGTTAAATATCCGAGAAAGCGAGAAATGGATAAAGAAGTTGTGGTACGTACGTACAATGGAATATCACTCACCAATGAAATCTATGTCATCTGGCCCGTCGTGGCATAATGAGTGGATTCAGGTACGATGATTCTAAGTGAAATAAGTCACACAGAAAATGAAACATCATAAGATATCACTAATACACCGAATGTAATCTTGGCTACACATGAACTGAATTACAAAACAGAACAGGGTCTCAAATTTAGAAAACCAACTTATGTTTGCGTAAGGGGAAAGGTGAGTTGGGGTGCTGCATAAAACCAGAGATAGAAATTAGCACAGCTACCATTCCATACGTCAAATACGTAATAGTCAAGACCTACCCCTTGCTCAACGAAATGGGCTAAACACCCTATATTCAACGCCTAGGAATACACCTGACTAGTAAGAATCTTCAAACCCATGGATTTATATGTCTCCATAAGAGAATCAAGCGTGTGTACAGCTGCATGAAGGCAGCAGAGAAAATCCGATAAATCTTATTATCAAAATGAATTACAAAAACAAAACACAATGACAGTGAAATAGAGAGCAATTCTTAAATAATTCATTCAGGGCTTGTGATGCAACCTGGATTTACCTCATCAAAACCCAGAGCTGAGAGAGACATAAGGTTGGACACTTCAGGCTGATAGCATTGGTGAGGTTCGATGAGCAAATGCAGACCATTTGTAGTCATACTACATGGTACCCATTCCATGGGTCCCAACTTTCCAGGTTTAAGTGATTCTTCCTTCAGCTAAAGCATGCATGGGAAACCCACAGTATGGTACACCATGTGACCGGGAAACGTTTTCAAATGCATCTCAGTTTTTGTCCCCTTTTACTCGGGTTCACAATTCCAGACCCTTTACTAACACTCTCCCCACTTGGAGAGTCAGTGCCTTTAACCTCCTGTTTGGCACAGTTTGCAATTTCTGCGCAAGATGAACAGGAATAGGAAGAACCAATGAGAGACAAGCTGTAGGTGTCTGCACGGGCAAATTTAACGCTCATTTCCAACCAGGAAGAGGAATTAACCAAAGGCTCAGCATGCCGTGCAGGAACCAGAGTAGGGCCTGAAGCAATCCTGCGGGTTTGCGGCCAGCTCACAAGAAAGCGATTTGAAGAAAGGAGCTCAGGGGCACTGTAATTCACAAACCTGCAGAGTTATAAATGACAGCTATCGTCCGAAAATATATTGAAGGAAGGCTGCGAAGAGGACTTGAAAGTGGGGCAGAATTGCAGGAAAACGATTTCAGGGGGTAAACTGGAATTGCATTTAAAGCATAGGAAATGAGGCAGAACGTCGACAATGATGCACTTGGCCAAAAAGGGCGTATGCGTTTTTTCCTGAATATATTCAGGAAAAAACGCATACGCCCTTTTTGGCCAACCAAGGAAACATGTTAAAGAAATCTGCACTACAATGAAGTCTCACTGCCCCCCGGTCAAAAGTACCATCTGAAAAAATTGTAAAATCCAGAAATGCAGCACAGGCCATGGAGAACAGGGAGCCTTGTTATGCTGATGGGTGGGATGTAAATTGCCAACAGCCACTCTGGAGAAGTGTATGGTGTTTCCTGAAACACCAAAAAACAAAGCAACGGAGCCTACGGCTCTTCCACTTATGGTCCTATAGCTTAGGGAAATTAAAATCAAAAACACACAGCCACCCCAAAGTTTCAGACGGCTCTGTTTACAAGAACCTCGTCTACGGTACAAGTTAAATATCCCAGAAAGCGAAAAATGGATAAAGAAATTGTGGTACTTACGTACAATGGAATATCACTCACCAATGAAATCTATATCATCTGGCCCGTCGTGGCATAATGAGTGGATTCAGGTACGATGATTCTAAGTGAAATAAGTCACACAGAAAATGAAACATCATAAGACATCACTAATGCACGGAATGTAATCTTGGCTACACATGAACTGAATTACAAAACAGAACAGGGTCTCAAATTTAGAAAACCAACTTATGTTTGCGTAAGGGGAAAGGTGACTTGGGGTGCTGCATAAAACCAGAGATAGAAATTAGCACAGATACCATTCCATATCTCAAATACGTAATAGTCAAGACATACCCCTTGCTCAACGAAATGGGCTGAACACCCTATATTCAACGCCTAGGAATACACCTGACTAGAAAGAATTTTCAAACCCATGGATTTATATGTCTCCATAAGAGAATCAAGCGTGTGTACAGCTGCATGAATGCAGCAGAGAAAAGCCGATAAATCCCATTATCAAAATGAATTACAAAAACAAAACACAATGACAGTGAATTAGAGAGCAATTCTTAAATAATTCATTCAGGGCTTGTGATGCAACCTGGATTTACCTCAGCTACACCCAGAGCTGAGTGAGACATAAGGTTGGACACTTCGGGCTGATAGCATTGGTGAGGTTCGATGAGCAAATGCAGACCGTTTGAAGTCATACTTCATGGAACCCATTCCATGGGACCCAACTCTCCAGGTTTAAGCGATTCTTCCTTCAGCTAAACCATGCATGGGAAACACAAAGTATGGTGCACCGTGTGACCGGGAAACGTTTTCAAATGCATCTCAGTTTTTGTCCTCTTTTACTCGGGTTCACAATTCCAGACCCTTTACTAACACTCTCCCCACTTGTAGAGTCAGTGCTTTAAACCTCCTGTTTGTCACAGTTTGCAATTTCTGCGCAAGATGAACAGGAATAGGGAGAACCAATGAGAGACTAGCTGTAGGTGTCTGCACGGGCAAATTTAACACTCATTTCCCACCAGGAAGAGCAATTAACCAAAGGCTCAGCATGCCGTGTCAGAAACAGATTAGGGCCTGAAGCAATCCTGTGGGTTTGCGGCCAGCTCACAAGAAAGCGATTTGAAGAAAGGAGCTCAGGGGCACTGTAATTCACAAACCTGCAGAGTTATAAATGACAGCTATCGTCCAAAAATATATTGAAGGTAGGCTGCGAAGAGGACTTGAAAGCGGGGCAGAATTGCAGGAAAACGATTTCAGGGGGTAGACTGGAATTGCATTTAAAGCATAGGAAAAGAGGCAGAACGTCGACAATGCTGCACTTGGCCAAAAAGGGCATATGCGTTTTTTCCTGAATATATTCAGGAAAAAACGCATACGCCCTTCTTGGCCAACCAAGCAAGCATGTTAAAGAAATCTGCACTGAAGTGAAGTCTCACTGCCCCCCGGTCAAAAGGGCCATCTGAAAAAAGTGTAAAATCCACAAAGGCAGCACAGGCCATGGAGAAGAGGGAGCCTTGTTATGCTGATGGGTGGGATGTAAATTGCCAACAGCCACTCTGGAAAAGTTTATGGTGTTTCCTGGAACACCTAAAAAACAAAGCAACGGAGCCTACGGCACTTCCAATTATGGTCGTATAGCTTAGGGAAATTAGAATCAAAAACACACAGCCACCCCAAAGTTTCGGACGGCTCTGTTTACAAGAACCTCGTCTACAGTACACGTTAAATATCCCAGAATGTGAAAAATGGATAAAGAAGTTGTGGTACGTACGTACAATGGAATACAACTCAGCAATGAAATCTATGTCATCAGGCCCGTCGTGGCATAATGAGTGGATTCAGGTACGATGATTCTAAGAGAAATGAGTCACACAGAAAATGAAACATCATAAGATATCTCTAATACACGGAATGTAAACTTGGCTACACATGAACTGAATTACAAAACAGAACAGGGTCTCAAATTTAGAAAACCAACTTATGCTTGCTTAAGGGGAAAGGTGAGTTGGGGTGCTGCATAAAACCAGAGATAGAAATTAGCACAGATACCTTTCCATAAGCCAAATATGTAATAGTCAAGACCTACCCCTTGCTCAACGAAATGGACTAAACACGCCATATTCAACGCCTAGGAATACACCTGACTAGTAAGAATCTTCAAACCCATGGATTTATATGTCTCCGTAAGACAATGAAGCGTGTGTACAGTGGCATGAATGCAGCAGAGAAAATCCGATAAATCCCATTATCAAAATGAATTACAAAAAAAACACACAAGGACAGTGAAATAGAGAGCAATTCTTAAATAATTCATTCAGGGCTTGTGATGCAACCTGGATTTACCACATCTACATCCAGAGCTGAGTGAGAAATAAGGTTGGGCACTTCGGGCTGATAGCATTGGTGAGGTTCGATGAACAAATGCAGACCCTTTGAAGGCATACTGCATGGTACCCATTCCATGGGTCCCAAATCTCCAGGTTTAAGGGATTCTTCCTTCAGCTAATACCTGCATGGGAAACCCACAGTATGGTGCACCGTGTGACCGGGAAACGTTTTCAAATGCATCGCAGTTTTTGTCCCCTTTTACTCGGGTTCAGCATTCCAGACCATTTACGAACACTCTCCCCACTTGCAGAGTCAGTGCTTTAAACTCCTGTTTGGCACAGTTTGCAATTTCTGTGCAAGATGAACAGGAATAGGGAGAACCAATGAGAGATTAGCTGTAGGTGTCTGCACGGGCAAATTTAACGCTCATTTCCCACCAGGAAGAGGAATTAACCTAAGGCTCATCATGCCGTGCTGGAACCAGATTAGGGCCTGAAACAATCCTGCGGGTTTGCGGCCAGCTCACAAGAGAGCGAGTTGAAGAAAGGAGCTCAGGGGCACTGTAACTCACAAACCTACAGAGTTATAAATGACAGCTATCGTCCAAAAATATATTGAAGGAAGGCTGCGAAGAGAACTTGTAAGCGGGGCAGAATTGCAGGAAAATGATTTCAGGGGGTAGACGGGAATTGCATTTAAAGCATAGGAAAAGAGGCAGAACGTCGACAATGATGCTCTTGGCCAAAAAGGGCGTATGCATTTTTTCCTGAATATATTCAGGAAAAAACGCATATGCCCTTTTTGGCCAACCAAGCAAGCATTTTAAAGAAATCTGCACTACAATGAAGTCTCACTGCCCCCCGGTCAAAACGGCCATCTGAAAAATGTGTAAAATCCAGAAAGGCAGCACAGGCCATGGAGAACAGGGAGCCTTGTTATGCTGATGGGAGGGATGTAAATTACTAACAGCCACTCTGGAGAAGTGTATGGTATTTCCTGGAACACCTAAAAAACAAAGCAACGGAGCCTACGGCAATTCCACTTATGGTCCTATAGCTTAGGGAAATTAAAATCAAAAACTCACAGCCACCCCAAAGTTTCGGATGGCTCTGTTTACAAGAACCTCGTCTACGGTACAAGTTAAATATCCCAGAATGTGAAAAATTGATAAAGAAGTTGTGGTACGTACGTACAATGGAATATCACTCAGCAATGAAATCTATGTCATCAGGCCCGTCGCGGCATAATGAGTGGATTCAGGTACCATGATTCTAACTGAAATAAGTCACACAGAAAATGAAACATCATAAGATATCACTAATACACGGAATGTAAACTTGGCTACACATGAACTGAATTACAAAACAGAACACGGTCTCAAATTTAGAAAACCAACTTATGCTTGCTTAAGGGGAAAGGTGAGTTGGGGTGCTGCATAAAACCAGAGATAGAAATTAGCACAGATACCATTCCATTCGTCAAATATGTAATAGTCAAGACCTACCCCTTGCTCAACGAAATGGACAAAACACGCCATATTCAACGCCTAGGAATACACCTGACTTGTAAGAATCTTCAAACCCATGGATTTATATGCCTCCATAAGAGAATCAAGCGTGTGTACAGCGGCATGAATGCAGCAGAGAAAATCCGATAAATCCCATTATCAAAATGAATTACAAAAACAAAACACAAGGACAGTGAAATAGGGAGCAATTCTTAAATAATTCATTCAGGGATTGTGATGCAACCTGGATTTACCACATCTACATCCAGAGCTGAGTGAGACATAAGGTTGGGGACTTCGGGCTGATAGCATTGGTGAGGTTCGATGAACAAATGCAGACCCTTTGAAGGCATACTGCATGGTACGCATTCCATGGGTCCCTACTCTCCAGGTTTAAGGGATTCTTCCTTCAGCTAATACATGCATGGGAAACCCACAGTATGGTGCAGCATGTGACCGGGAAACGTTTTCAAATGCATTGCAGTTTTTGTCCCCTTTTACTCGGGTTCACAATTCCAGACCCTTTACTAACACTCTCCCTACTTGGAGAGTCAGTGCCTTTAACCTCCTGTTGGGCACAGTTTGCAATTTCTGCTCAAGAAGAACAGGAAGAGGGAGAACCAATGAGAGATTAGCTGTAGGTGTCTGCACGGGCAAATTTAACGTTCATTTCCAACCAGGAAGAGGAATTAACCAATGGCTCAGCATGCCCTGCCAGAAAGAGAGTAGGGCCTAAAGCAATCCTGCGGTTTTGCTGCCAGCTAACAAGAAAACGAGTGGAAGAAATGAGCTCAGGGGCACTGTAATTCACAAACCTGCAGAGTTATGAATGACAGCTATCGTCCAAAAATATATTGAAGTAAGTCTGCGAAGCGGACTTGAAAGAGGGGCAGAATTTCAGGAAAACGGTTTCAGGGGGTAGACTGGAATTACACTTAAAGCATAGGAAAAGAGGCAGAATGTCGACAATGATGCACTTGGCCAAAAAGGGCGTATGCGTTTTTTCCTGAATATATTCAGGCAAAAACGCATACGCCCTTTTTGGCCAACTAAGCATGCGTGTAAAGAAATGTGCACTACATGGGAAGTCTCACTGCCCCCCGGTCAACAGGGCCATCTGGAAAAAGTGTAAAACCCAGAAAGGCAGGACAGGCCATGGAGAACATGGAGCCATGTTATGCTGATGGGCAGGATGTAAATTGCCAACAGCCACACTGGAGAAGTGTATGGTGTTTCCTGAAACATGTAGGAAACAAAGCAACACAGCCTATGGCACTTCCACTTATGGTCCAGTAGGTTAGGGACATTAAAATCAAAAACACACATCCACCCCAAAATTTGGGATGGCTCTGTTTACAAAAACCTCATCTACGGTACAAGTTAAATATCCCAGAAAGCGAAAAATGGATTAAGAAGTTGTGGTACGTACGTACAATGTAATATCACTCAGCAATGAAATCTATGTCATCAGGCCCGTAGCGGCATAATGAGTGGATTCAGGTACGATGATTCTACGTGAAATAAGTCTCACAGAAAAAGAAACATCATAAGGTATCATTAATACACGGAATGTAAACTTGGCTACATATGAACTGAACTACAAAACAGAACAGGGTCTCAAATTTAGAAAACCAACTTATGCTTGCTTATGTGGAAAAGTGAGTTGTGGTGCTGCATAAAACCAGAGATTTTAATTAGCACAGATACCGTTCCTTAAGCCAAATATGTAAGAGACAAGACCTACTTCTTGCTCAACGAAATGGGCTCAACACCACATATTCTACCCTGAGGAATATACGTGATTAGTAAGAATGTTAAAACCCATAGATTTATATGTCTCCATAAGAGAATCAAGCGTGTGTACAGCGGCCTAAACGCAGCAATGAAAATCCGATAAATCCCGTTATAAAAAAAATTTCAAAAACAAAACACAATGACAGTGAAATAGAGAGCAATTCTTAAATAATTCATTCAGAGCTTGTGATGCAAACTGGATTTACCACATCTACACCCAGAGCTCGGTGAGACATAAGTTTCGAAACTTCTGGCTGATAGCATTGGTGAGGTTCGGTTAGCAAATGCAGACCCTTTGAAGTCATACTGCTTGGTACCCATTCCAAGGGTCCCAACTCTCTAGGTTTAAGAAATTCTTCCTTCAGCTAAAACACGCATGGGAAACCCAGACAATGGTACATTGGGTGATTGGGAAATGTTTTCAAATGCATCTCAGTTTTTGTCCCCTGGGACTCGGGTTCACCATTCCAGACCCTTCACTAACACTCTCCCCACTCGGAGAGTCAGTGCCTTTAACCTCCTGTTTGGCACAGTTTGCAATTTCTGTGCAAGATGAACAGGAATAGGGAGAACCAATGAGAGACTAGCTGTAGGAGTCTGTACGGGCAAATGTATCCCTCACTGCCCACCAGGAAGAGGAATCAATCAAAGGCTCAGCGTGCCCTGCCGGAAACAGATTAGGGACTGAAGCAATCCTGCGGTTTTGCAGTCAGCTCAGAAGAATGCGAGTTGAAGAAAGGAGCTCAGGGGCACTGTAATTCACAAACCTGCAGAGTTATGAATGACAGCTATCGTCCAAAAATATATTGAAGTAAGTCTGCGAAGAGGACTAGAAAGCGGGGCAGAATTCCAGGAAAACGATTTCAGGGGGTAGACTGGAATTGCACTTAAAGCACAGGAAAAGAGACAGAATGTTGACAATGATGCACTTGGCCAAAATGGGCGTAAGCGTTTTTTCCTTAATATATTCAGGAAAAAACGCATACGCACTTTTTGGCCAACCAAGCAAGCGTGTACAGGAAATCTGCACTACAATGAAGTCTCACTGCGCCCCAGTCAAAAGGGCCATCTGAAAAAAGTGTAAAATCCAGAAAGACAGGACAGGCCATGGAGAACAGGGAGCCTTATAATATTGATTTACGGGATGTAAATTGCCAAAAGCCACTCTGGAGAAGTGTATGGTGTTTCCTGAAACACGTAGGAAACAAAGCAACACAGCCTATGGCACTTCCACTTATGGTCCTATAGCTTTGGGAAATTAAAATCAAAAACACACAGCCACCCCAAAGTTTGGGACGGCTCTGTTTACAAGAACCTCATCTACGGTACGAGTTAAATATCCCAGAAAGTGAAAAATGGATAAAGAAGTTCTGGTACATACGTACAATGGAATATCACTCAGCAATTATATCTATGTCATCAGGCCCATAGCGGCATAATGAGAGTATTCAGGTACGATGATTCTACGTGAAATAAGTCACACAGAAAAAGAAACATCATAAGATATCACTAATACAAGGAATGTAAACTTGGCTACACATGAACTGAATTACAAAACAGAACAGGGTCTCAAATTTAGAAAACCAACTTATGCTTGCTTATGGGGAAAGGTGAGTTGGGGTGCTGCATAAAACCAGAGATTGAAATTAGCACAGATACCGTTCCATAAACCAAATAAGTAATATACCAGACCTACTCCTTGCTCAACGAAATGGACTCAACACCCCATATTCAAGGCCTAGGAATATACCTGACTAGTAAGAATCTTAAAACCCACGGATTTATATGTCTCCATAAGAGAAACATGCGTGTGTACAGCGGCATAAAGGTAGCAGTGAAAACCCGATAAATCCCATTATCAAAATAATTTTCAAATACAAAACACAATGACAGTGAAATAGAGAGCAATTCTTAAATAATTCATTCAGGGCTTGTGATGCAACCTGGATTTACCACATCTACACACAGAGCTGGGTGAGACATAAGGCTGGACACTTCGGGCTGATAGCATTGGTGAGGTTCAGTGAGCAAATGCAGACCCTTTGAAGTCATACTGCATGGAACCCTTTCCATGGGTCCCAACTCTCCAGGTTTAAGGGATTCTTCCTTCAGCTAAAACATGCATGGGAAACCCAGAGTATGGTCCACCGTGTGACCGGCAAACGTTTTCAAATTCATCTCAGTTTTCGTCCCCTTTTACTCGGGTTCACCATTCCAGACCCTTTACTAACACTCTCCCCACTTGGAGAGTCAGTGCCTTTAACCTCCTGTTTGGCACAGTTTGCAATTTCTGCGCAAGATGAACAGGAATAGGGAGAACCAATGAGAGACTAGCTGTAGGTGTCTGCACAGGCAAATTTAACGCTCATTTCCCACCAGGAAGAGGAATTAACCAAACGCTCAGCATGCCCTGCCCGAACCAGATTAGGGCCTGAAGCAATCTTGCGGGTTTGCGACCAGCTCACAAGATAGCGAGTTGAAGAAAGGAGCTCAGGGGCACTGTAACTCACAAACCTGCAGAGTTATAAATGACAGCTATCGTCCAAAAATATATTGAAGGAAGGATGCAAAGAGAACTTGTAAGCGTGGCAGAATTGCAGGAAAACGATTTCAGGGGGTACACGGGAATTGCATTTAAAGCATAGGAAAAGAGGCAGAACGTCGACAATGATGCAGTTGGCCAAAAAGTGCATATGCGTTTTTTCCTGAATATATTCAGGAAAAAAGGCATACGCCCTTTTTGGCCAACTAAGCAAGCATGTAAAGGAAATCTGCACTACAAGGGAAGTCTCACTGCCCCCCAGTCAACAGGGCCATCTGGAAAAAGTGTAAAATCCAGAAAGGCAGCACAGGCCATGGAGAACATGGAGCCTTGTTATGCTGATGGGCAGGATGTAAATTGCCAACAGCCACACTGGAGAAGTGTATGGTGTTTCCTGAAACACGTAGGAAACAAAGCAACACAGCCTATGGCACTTCCACTTATGGTCCAGTAGCTTAGGGACATTAAAATCAAAAACACACAGCCACCCCAAAGTTTCAGACGGCTCTGTTTACAAGAACCTCGTCTACGGTACAAGTTAAATATCCCAGAAAGCAAAAAATGGATAAAGAAGTTGTGGTACGTACGTACAATGGAATATCACTCACCAATGAAATCTATGTCATCTGGCCCATCGTGGCATAATGAGTGGATTCAGGTACAATGATTCTAAGTGAAATAAGTCCCACAGAAAATGAAACATCATATGATATCACTAATACACGGAATGTAATCTTGGCTACACATGAACTGAATTACAAAACAAAACAGGGTCTCAAATTTAGAAAACCAACTTATGTTTGCTTAAGGGGAAAGGTGAGTTGCGGTGCTGCATAAAACCAGAGATAGATATTAGCACAGATCCCATTCCATAAGTTAACTATGTAATACTCCAGACCTACCCCTTTCTCAACGAAATGGGATAAACACCCTATATTCAACGCCTAGGAATACACCTGACTAGTAAGAATCTTCAAACCCATGGATTTATATGTCTCCATAAGAGAATCAAGGGTGTGTACAGCTGCATGAATGCAGCAGAGAAAATCCGATAAATCCCATTATCAAAATGAATTACAAAAACAAAACACAATGACAGTGAAATAGAGAGCAATTCTTAAATAATTCATTCAGGGCTTGTGATGCAACCTGGATTTACCTCATCTACACCCAGAGCTGAGTGAGATTTAAGGTTGGACACTTCGGGCTGATAGCATTGGTGAGGTTCAATGAGCAAATGCAGACCCTTTGAAGTCATCCTACATGGTACCCATTCCATGGGTCCCAACTCTCCAGGTTTAAGCGATGCTTCCTTCAGCTAAAACATGCATGGGAAACCCACAGTATGGTGCACCGTGTCACCGGGAAACGTTTTCAAATGCATCTCAGTTTTAGTCCCCTTTTACTCGGGTTCACAATTCCAGACCCTTTACTAACACTCTCCCCGCTTGGAGAGTCAGTGCCTTTAACCTGCTGTTTGGCACAGTTTGCAATTTCTGCGCAAGATGAACAGGAATAGGGAGAACGAATGAGAGACTAGCTGTAGGTGTCTGCACAGGCAAATTTAACGCTCATTTCCAACCAGGAAGAGGAATTAACCAAACGCTCAGCATGCCTTGCCTGAACCAGATTAGGGCCTGAAGCAATCCTGTGGGTTTGCGGCCAGCTCACAAGAAAGCGATTTGAAGAAAGGAGCTCAGGGGCACTGTAATTCTCAAACCTGCAAAGTTATAAATGACAGCTATTGTCCAAAAATATATTGAAGGAGGGCTGCGAAGAGGACTTGAAATCGGGGCAGAATTGCAGGAAAGCGGTTTCAGGGAGTGGAGTGGAATTGCATTTAAAGCATAGGAAAAGAGACAGAACGTCGACAATGAAGCACGTGGCCAAAAAGGGCGTATGCGTTTTTTCCTGAATATATTCAGGAAAAAACGCATACGCCCTTTTTGGCCAACCAAGCAAGCATGTTAGAGAAATCTGCACTACAATGAAGTATCACTGCCCCCTGGTCAAAAGGGCCATCTGAAAAAAGTGTAAAATCCAGAAATGCAGCACAGGCCATGGAGAACAGGGAGCCTTGTTATGCTGATGGGTGGGATGTAAGTTGCCAACAGCCACTCTGGAGAAGTGTATGGTGTTTTCTGAAACACCTAAAAAACAAAGCAACGGAGCCTACGGCTCTTCCACTTATGGTCCTATAGCTTATGGAAATTAAAATCAAAAACACACAGCCACCCCAAAGTTTCAGACGGATCTGTTTACAAGAACCTCGTCTACGGTACCAGTTAAATATCCCAGAAAGCGAAAAATGGATAAAGAAGTTGTGGTACGTACGTACAATGGAATATCACTCACCAATGAAATCTATGTCATCTGGCCCATCGTGGCATAATGAGTGGATTCAGGTACGATGATTCAAAGTGAAATACGTCACACAGAAAATGAAACATCATAAGATGTCACTAATACACGGAATGTAATCTTGGCTACACATGAACTGAATTACAAAACAGAACAGGGTCTCAAATTTAGAAAACCAACTTATGTTTGCTTAAGGGGAAAGGTGAGTTGGGGTGCTGCATAAAACCAGAGATAGAAATTAGCACAGATACCATTCCATATGTCAAATACGTAATAGTCAAGACTTACCCCTTGCTCAACGAAAGGGGCTAAACACCCTATATTCAACGCCTAGGAATACACCTGACTAGAAAGAATCTTCAAACCCATGGATTTATATGTCTCCATAAGAGAATCAAGCGTGTGTACAGCTGCATGAATGCAGCAGAGAAAATCCGATAAATCCTATTATCAAAATGAATTACAAAAACAAAACACAATGACAGTGAAATAGCGAGCAATTCTTAAATAATTCTTTCAGGGCTTGTGATGCAACCTGGATTTACCTCATCAAAACCCAGAATTGAGTGAGACATAAGGTTGGACACTTCGGGCTGATAGCATTGGTGAGGTTCGATGAGCAAATGCAGACCATTTGAAGTCATACTGCATGGTACCCATTCCATGGGTCCCAACTCTCCAGGTTTAAGTGATTCTTCCTTCAGCTAAAGCATGCATGGGAAACCCACAGTATGGTGCACCATGTGACCGGGAAACGTTTTCAAATGCATCTCAGTTTTTGTCCCCTTTTACTCGGGTTCACAATTCCAGACCCTTTACTAACACTCTCCCCACTTGGAGAGTCAGTGCCTTTAACCTCCTGTTTGGCACAGTTTGCAATTTCTGCGCAAGATGAACAGGAATAGGGAGAACCAATGAGAGACTAGCTGTAGGTATCTGCACGGGCAAATTTAACGCTCATTTCCAACCAGGAAGAGGAATTAACCAAAGGCTCAGCATGCCGTGCAGGAACCAGATTAGGGCCTGAAGCAATCCTGCGGGTTTGCGGCCAGCTCACAAGAAAGCGATTTGTAGAAAGGAGCTAAGGGGCACTGTAATTCACAAACCTGCAGAGTTATAAATGACAGCTATCGTCCGAAAATATATTGAAGGAAGGCTGCGAAGAGGACTGGAAAGCGGGGCAGAATTGCAGGAAAACGATTTCAGGGGGTAGACTGGAATTGCATTTAAAGCATAGGAAAAGAGGCAGAACGTCGACAATGATGCACTTGGCCAAAAAGGGCGTATACGTTTTTTCCTGAATATATTCAGGAAAAAACGCATACGCACTTTTTGGCCAACCAAGCAAGCATGTTAAAGAAATCTGCACTAAAATGAAGTCTCACTGCCCCCCGGTCAAATGGGCCATCTGAAAAAAGTGTAAAATCCAGAAATTCAGCACAGGCCATGGAGAACAGGGAGCCGTGTTATGCTGATGGGTGCTATGTAAATTGCCAACAGCCACTCTGGAGAAGTGTATGGTGTTTCCTGAAACACCAAAAAACAAAGCAACGGAGCCTACGGCACTTCCACTTATGGTCCTATAGCTTAGGGAAATTAAAATCAAAAACACACAGCCACCCCAAAGTTTCAGACGGCTCTGTTTACAAGAACCTCGTCTACGGTACAAGTTAAATATCCCTGAAAGCGAAAAATGGATAAAGAAGTTGTGGTACGTACGTACAATGGAATATCACTCACCAATGAAATCTATGTCATCTGGCCCGTCGTGGCATAATGAGTGGATTCAGGTACGATGATTCTAAGTGAAATAAGTCACACAGAAAATGAAACATCATAAGATGTCACTAATACACGGAATGTAATCTTGGCTACACATGAACTGAATTACAAAACAGAACAGGGTCCAAATTTAGAAAACCAACTTATGTTTGCTTAAGGGGAAAGGTGAGTTGGGGTGCTGCAAAAAACCAGAGATATAAATTAGCACAGATACCATTCCATACGTCAAATATGTAATAGTCAAGACCTACCCCTTGCTCAACCAAATGGGCTAAACACCCTATATTCAACGTCTAGGAATACACCTGACTAGAAAGAATATTCAAACCCATGCATTTATATGTCTCCGTAAGAGAATCAAGCGTGTGTACAGCTGCATGAAAGCAGCAGAGAAAATCCGATAAATCCCATTATCAAAATGAATTACAAAAACAAAACAGAATGACAGTGAAATAGAGAGCAATTCTTAAATAATTCATTCAGGGCTTGTGATGCAATCTGGATTTACCTCATCTACACCCAGAGCTGAGTGAGACATAAGGTTGGACACTTCGGGCTGATAGCATTGGTGAGGTTCGATGAGCAAATGCAGACCATTTTAATTCATACTGCATGGTACCCTTTCTATGGGTCCCAACTCGCCAGGTTTAAGCGATTCTTCCTTCAGCTAAAACATGCATGGGAATCCCACAGTATGGTGCACCGTGTGACCGGGAAACGTTTTCAAATGCATCTCAGTTTTCGTCCCCTTTTACTCGGGTTCACCATTCCAGACCCTTTTAACACTCTCCTCACTTGGAGAGCCAGTGCCTTTAACCTGTTGTTTGGCACAGTTTGCAATTTCTGCGCAAGATGAACAGGAATAGGGAGAACCAATGAGAGGCCAGCTGTAGGTGTCTGCACGGGCAAATTTAACGCTCATTTCCCACCAGGAAGAGGAATTAACCAAACGCTCAGCATGCCGTGCCGAAACCAGATTAGGGCCTGAAGCAATCCTGCGGGTTTGCGGCCAGCTCACAAGAAAATGATTTGAAGAAAGGAGCTCAGGGGCCAAGTAATTCACAAACCTGCAGAGTTATAAATGACAGCTATCGTCCAAAAATATATTGAAGGAAGGCTGCGAAGAGGACTTGAAAGCGGGGCAGAATTGCAGGAAAATGATTTCAGGGGGTAGACTGGAATTGCATTTAAAGCATAGGAAAAAAGGCAGAACGTCGACAATGATGCACTTGGCCTAAAAGGGCGTATGCGTTTTTTCCTGAATATATTCAGGAAAAAACGCATACGCCCTTTTTGGCCAACCAAGCAAGCATGTTAAAGAAATCTGCACTACAATGAAGTCTCACTGCCCCCCGGTCAAAAGGGCCATCTGAACAAAGTGTAAAATCCAGAAATGCAGCACAGGCCATGGAGAACAGGGAGCCTTGTTATGCTGATGGGTGGGATGTAAATTGCCAACAGCCACTCTGGAGAAGTGTATGGTGTTTCCTGAAACACCTAAAAAACAAAGCAACGGAGCCTACGGCACTTCCACTTATGGTCCTATAGCTTAGGGAAATTAAAATCAAAAACACACAGCCACCCCAAAGTTTCAGATGGCTCTGTTTACAAGAACCTCGTCTACGGTACAAGTTAAATATCCCAGAAAGCGAAAAAATGGATAAAGATGTTGTGGTACGTACGTACAATGAAATATCACTCACCAATGAAATCTATGTCATCTGGCCCGTCGTGGCATAATAAGTGGTTCAGGTACGATGATTCTAAGGGAAATAAGTCCCACAGAAAATGAAACATCATAAGATATCACTAATACTTCGAATGTAATCTTGGCTACACATGAACTGAATTACAAAACAGAACAGGGTCTCAAATTTAGAAAACCAACTTATGTTTCCTTAAGGGGAAAGGTGAGTTGGGGTGCTGCATAAAACCAGAGATAGAAATTAGCACAGATACCATTCCATACGTCAAATATGTAATAGTAAAGACCTACCCCTTGCTCAACGAAATGGGCTAAACACCCTATATTCAACGGCTAGGAATACACCTGACTAGTAAGAATCTTCAAACCCATGGATTTATATGTCTCCATAAGAGAATCAAGCGTGTGTACAGCTGCATGAAGGCAGCAGAGAAAAGCCGATAAATCCCATTATCAAAATGATTTACAAAAACAAAACACAATGACTGTGAAATAGAGAGCAATTCTTAAATAATTCATTCAGGGCTTGTGATGCAACCTGGATTTACCTCATCTACACCCAGAGCTGAGTGAGACATAAGGTTGGACACTTCGGGCTGATAGCATTGGTGAGGTTCGATGAGCAAATGCAGACCATTTGAAGTCATACTGCATGGTACCCATTCCATGGGTCCCAACTCTCCAGGTTTAAGCGATTCTTCCTTCAGCTAAAGCATGCATGGGAAACCCAGAGTATGGTGCACTGTGTGACCGGGAAACGTTTTCAAATGCATCTCAGTTTTTGTCCTCTTTGACTCGGGTTCACAACTCCAGACCCTTTACTAACACTCTCCCCACTTGTAGAGTCAGTGCCTTTAACCTCCTGTTTGGCACAGTTTGCAATTTCTGCACAAGATGAACAGGAATAGGGAGAACCAATGAGAGACTAGCTGTAGGTGTCTGCACGGGCAAATTTAACACTCATTTCCCACCAGGAAGAGGAATTAACCAAAGGCTCAGCATGCCGTGCCGGAACCAGATTAGGGCCTGAAGCAATCCTGCGGGTTTGGGGCCAGCTCACAAGAAAGCGATTTGAAGAAAGGAGCTCAGGGGCACTGTTATTCAGAAACCGGCAGAGTTATAAATGACAGCTATCGTCCAAAAATATATTGAAGGTAGGCTGCGAAGAGGACTTGAAAGCAGGGCAGAATTGCAGGAAAACGATTTCAGGGGATAGACTGGAATTGCATTTAAAGCATAGGAAAAGAGGCAGAACGTCGACAATGATGCACTTGGCCAAAAAGGGCGTATGCGTTTTTTCCTGAATATATTCAGGAAAAAACGCATACGACCTTTTTGGCCAACCAAGCAAGCATGTTAAAGAAATCTGCACTACAATGAAGTCTCACTGCCCCCCGTCAAAAGGGTCATCTGAAAAAAGTGTAAAATCCAGAAATGCAGCACAGGCCATGGAGAACAGGGAGCCTTGTTATGCTGATGGGTGGGATGTAAATTGCCAAGAGCCACTCTGGAGAAGTGTATGGTGTTTCCTGAAACACCTAAAAAACAAAGCAACGGAGCCTACGGCACTTCCACTTATGGTCCTATAGATTAGGGAAATTAAAATCAAAAACACACAGCCACCCCAAAGTTTCTGACGGCTCTGTTTACAAGAACTTCATCTACGGTACAAGTTAAATATCCCAGAAAGCGAAAAATGGATAAAGAAGTTGTGGTACGTACGTACAATGGAATATCACTCACAAATGAATTCTATTTCATCTGCCCCATCGTGTCATAATGAGTGGATTCAGGTACGATGATTCTAAGTGAAATAAGTCACACAGAAAATGAAACATCATAAGATATCACTAATACACGGAATGTAATCTTGGCTACACATGAACTGAATTACAAAACAGAACAGGGTCTCAAATTTAGAAAACCAACTTATGTTTGCTTAAGGGGAATGGCGAGTTGGGGTGCTGCATAAAACCAGAGATAGAAATTAGCACAGATACCATTCCATACGTCAAACATGTAATAGTCAAGACCCACCCCTTGCTCAACGAAATGGGCTAAACACCCTATATTCAATGCCTAGGAATACACCTGACTAGTAAGAATCTTCAAACCCATGGATTTATATGTCTCCATAAGAGAATCAAGCGTGTGTACAGCTGCATGAAGGCAGCAGAGACAATCCGATAAATCCCATTATCAAAATGAATTACAAATACAAAACACAATGACAGTGAAATAGAGAGCAATTCTTCAATAATTCATTCAGGGCTTGTGATGCAACCTGGATTTACCTCATCTACACTCAAAGCTGAGTGAGACATAAGGTTAGACACTTCGGGCTGATAGCATTGGTGAGGTTCGATGAGCAAATGCAGACCATTTGAAGTCATACTGCATGGTACCCATTCCATGGGTCCCAACTCTCCAGGTTTAAGCGATTCTTCCTTCAGCTAAAGCATGCATGGGAAACCCACAGTTTGGTGCACCGTGTGGCCGGGAAACTTTTTCAAATGCATCTCAGTGTTCGTCCCCTTTTACTCGGGTTCACAATTCCAGACCCTTTACTAAAACTCTCCCTACTTGGAGAGTCAGTGCCTTTAACCTCCTGTTTGGCACAGTTTGCAATTTCTGCGCAAGATGAACAGGAATAGGGAGAACCAATGAGAGACTAGCTGTAGGTGTCTGCACGGGCAAATTTAATGCTCATTTCCAACCAGGAAGAGGAATTAACCAAAGGCTCAGCATGCCGTCCCGGAACCAGATTAGGGCCTGAAACAATCCTGCGGGTTTGCGGCCAGCTCACAAGAAAGCGATTTGAAGAAAGGAGCTCAGGGGAACTGTAATTCACAAACCTGCAAAGTTATAAATGACAGCTATAGTCCAAAAATATATTGAAGGAAGCCTGCGAAGAGGACTGAATGCGGGGCAGAATTGCAGGAAAACGATTTCAGGGGGTAGACAGGAATTGCATTTAAAGCATAGGAAAAGAGGCAGAACGTCGACAATGATGCACTCGGCTAAAAAGGGCGTATGAGTTTTTTCCTAAATATATTCAGAAAAAAACGCATACACCCTTTTTGGCCAACCAAGCAAGCATGTTAAAGAAATCTGCACTACAATGAAGTCTCACTGCCCCCCGTCAAAGGGGTCATCTGAAAAAAGTGTAAAATCCAGAAATGCAGCACAGGCCATGGAGAACAGGGAGCCTTGTTATGCTGATGGGTGGGATGTAAATTGCCAACAGCCACTCTGGAGAAGTGTATGGTGTTTCCTGAAACACCTAAAAAACAAAGCAACGGAGCCTACGGCTCTTCCACTTATGGTCCTATAGCTTATGGAAATTAAAATCAAAAACACACAGCCACCCCAAAGTTTCAGACGGATCTGTTTACAAGAACCTCGTCTACGGTACAAGTTAAATATCCCAGAAAGCGAAAAATGGATAAAGAAGTTGTGGTACGTACGTACAATGGAATATCACTCACAAATGAAATCTATTTCACCTGGCCCATCGTGGCATAATGAGTGGATTCAGGTACGATGATTCTAAGTGAAATAAGTCACACAGAAAATGAAACATCATAAGATATCACTAATACACCGAATGTAATCTTGGCTACACATGAACTGAATTACAAAACAGGACAGGGTCTCAAATTTAGAAAACCAACTTATGTTTGCTTAAGGGGAAAGGCGAGTTGGGGTGCTGCATAAAACCAGAGATAGAAATTAGCACAGATACCATTCCATACGTCAAACATGTAATAGTCAAGACCTACCCCTTGCTCAACGAAATGGGCTCAACACCCTATATTCAATGCCTAGGAATACACCTGACTAGATAGAATCTTCAAACCCATGGATTTATATGTCTCCATAAGAGAATCAAGCGTGTGTACAGCTGCATGAATGCAGCAGAGAAAAGCCGATAAATCCCACTATCAAAATGAATTACAAAAACAAAACACAATGAGAGTGAAATAGAGAGCAATTCTTAAATAATTCATTCAGGGCTTGTGATGCAACCTGGATTTACCTCATCTACACCCAGAGCTGAGTGAGACATAAGGTTGGACACTTCGGGCTGATAGCACTGGTGAGGTTCAATGAGCAAATGCAGACCATTTGAAGTCATACTGCATGGTACACATTCTATGGGTCCCAACTCTCCAGGTTTAAGCGATTCTTCCTTCAGCTAAAACATGCATGGGAAACCTACAGTATGGTGCACCGTGTCACCGGGAAACGTTTTCAAATGCATCTCAGTTTTCGTACCCTTTTACTCGGGTTCACAATTCCAGACCATTTACTAACACTCTCCCCACTTGGAGAGTCAGTGCCTTTAACCTCCTGTTTGGCACAGTTTGCAATTTCTGCGCAAGATGAACAGGAATAGGGAGAACCAATGAGAGACTAGCTGTAGGTGTCTGCACGCCAAATTTATCGCTCATTTCCAACCAGGAAGAGGAATTAACCAAACGCTCAGCATGCCGTGCCGGAACCAGATTAGGGCCTGAAGCAATCCTGCGGGTTTGCGGCCAGCTCACAAGAAAGCGATTTGAAGAAAGGAGCTCAGGGGCCAAGTAATTCACAAACCTGCAGAGTTATAAATGACAGCTATCGTCCAAAAATATATTGAAGGAAGGGTGCGAAGAGGACTTGAAAGCGGGGCAGAATTGCAGGAAAACGATTTCAGGGGGTAGACTGCAATTGCATTTGAAGCATAGAAAAAGAGGCAGAACGTCGACAATGATGCACTTGGCCAAAAAGGGCGTATGCGTTTTTTCCTGAATATATTCAGGAAAAAACGCATACGCCCTTTTTGGCCAACCAAGCAAGCATGTTAAAGAAATCTGCACTACAATGAAGTCTCACTGCCCCCCGGTCAAAAGGGCCATCTGAAAAAAGTGTAAAATCCAGAAATGCAGCACAGGCCATGGAGAACAGGGAGCCTTGTTATGCTGATGGGTGGGATGTAAATTGCCAACAGCCAATCTGGAGAAGTTTATGGTGTTTCCTGAAACACCTAAAAAACAAAGCAACGGAGCCTACGTCACTTCCACTTATGGTCCTATAGCTTAGGGAAATTAAAATCAAAAACACACAGCCACCCCAAAGTTTCAGACGGCTCTGTTTACAAGAACCTCGTCTACGGTACAAGTTAAATATCCCAGAAAGCGGAAAATGGATAAAGAAATTGTGGTACGTACGTACAATGGAATATCACTCACCAATGAAATCTATGTCATCAGGCCCGTCGTGGCATAATGAGTGGATTCAGGTACGATGATGCTAAGTGAAATAAGTCACACAGAAAATGAAACATCATAAGATATCACTAATGCACGGAATGTAATCTTGGCTACACATGAACTGAATTACAAAACAGAACAGGGTCTCAAATTTAGAAAACCAACTTATGTTTTCTTAAGGGGAAAGGTGAGTTGGGGTGCTGCATAAAACCAGAGATAGAAATTAGCACAGATACCATTCCATACGTCTAATATGTAATAGTCAAGACCTACACCTTGCTCAACGAAATAGGCTAAACACCCTATATTCAACGCCTAGGAATACACCTGACTAGAAAGAATTTTCAAACCCATGGATTTATATGTCTCCAAAAGAGAATCAAACGTGTGTACAGCTGCATGAAGGCAGCAGAGACAATCCAATAAATCCCATTATCAAAATGAATTACAAAAACAAAACACAATGACAGTGAAATAGAGAGCAATTCTTAAATAATTCATTCAGGGCTTGTAATGCAACCTGGATTGACCTCATCTACACCCAGAGCTGAGTGAGCCATAAGGTTGGACACTTCGGGCTGATAGCATTGGTGAGGTTCGATGAGCAAATGCAGACCATTTGAAGTCATACTGCATGGTACCCATTTCATGTGTCCCAACTCTCCAGGTTTAAGCGATTCTTCCTTCAGCTAAAGCATGCATGGGAAACCCACAGTATGGTGCACTGTGTGACCGGGAAACGTTTTCAAATGCATCTCAGTTTTTGTCCTCTTTGACTCGGGTTCACAATTCCAGACCCTTTACTAACACTCTCCCCACTTGTAGAGTCAGTGCCTTTAACCTCCTGTTTGGCACAGTTTGCAATTTCTGCGCAAGATGAACAGGAATAGGGAGAACCAATGAGAGACTAGCTGTAGGTGTCTGCACGGGCAAATTTAACACTCATTTCCCACCAGGAAGAGGAATTAACCAAAGGCTCAGCATGCCGTGCCGGAACCAGATTAGGGCCTGAAGCAATCCTGCGGGTTTGGGGCCAGCTCACAAGAAAGCGATTTGAAGAAAGGAGCTCAGGGGCACTGTTATTCAGAAACCTGCATAGTTATAAATGACAGCTATCGTCCAAATGTATATTGAAGGTAGGCTGCGAAGAGGACTTGAAAGTGGGGCAGAATTGCAGGAAAACGATTTCAGGGGGTAGACTGGAATTGCATTTAAAGCATAGGAAAAGAGGCAGAACGTCGACAATGATGCACTTGGCCAAAAAGGGCGTATGCGTTTTTTCCTGAATATATTCAGGAAAAAACGCATACGACCTTTTTGGCCAACGAAGCAAGCATATTAAAGAAATCTGCACTACAATGAAGTCTCACTGCCCCCCGTCAAAAGGGTCATCTGAAAAAAGTGTAAAATCCAGAAATGCAGCACAGGCCATGGAGAACAGGGAGCCTTGTTATGCTGATGGGTGGGATGTAAATTGCCAAGAGCCACTCTGGAGAAGTGTATGGTGTTTCCTGAAACACCTAAAAAACAAAGCAACGGAGCCTACGGCACTTCCACTTATGGTCCTATAGATTAGGGAAATTAAAATCAAAAACACACAGCCACCCCAAAGTTTCTGACGGCTCTGTTTACAAGAACTTCATCTACGGTACAAGTTAAATATCCCAGAAAGCGAAAAATGGATAAAGAAGTTGTGGTACGTACGTACAATGGAATATCACTCACAAATGAAATCTATTGCATCTGGCCCATCGTGTCATAATGAGTGGATTCAGGTACGATGATTCTAAGTGAAATAAGTCACACAGAAAATGAAACATCATAAGATATCACTAATACACGGAATGTAATCTTGGCTACTCATGAACTGAATTACAAAACAGAACAGGGTCTCAAATTTAGAAAACCAACTTATGTTTGCTTAAGGGGAATGGCGAGTTGGGGTGCTGCATAAAACCAGAGATAGAAATTAGCACAGATACCATTCCATACGTCAAACATGTAATAGTCAAGACCTACCCCTTGCTCAACGAAATGGGCTAAACACCCTATATTCAATGCCTAGGAATACACCTGACTAGTAAGAATCTTCAAACCCATGGATTTATATGTCTCCATAAGAGAATCAAGCGTGTGTACAGCTGCATGAAGGCAGCAGAGACAATCCGATAAATCCCATTATCAAAATGAATTACAAAAACAAAACACAATGACAGTGAAATAGAGAGCAATTCTTAAATAATTCATTCAGGGCTTGTGATGCAACCTGGATTTACCACATCTACACTCAGAGCTGAGTGAGACATAAGGTTGGACACTTCGGGCTGATAGCATTGGTGAGGTTCGATGAGCAAATGCAGACCATTTGAAGTCATACTGCATGGTACCCATTCCATGGGTCCCAACTCTCCAGGTTTAAGCGATTCTTCCTTCAGCTAAAGCATGCATGGGAAACCCACATTATGGTGCACCGTGTGGCCGGGAAACTTTTTCAAATGCATCTCAGTGTTCGTCCCCTTTTACTCGGGTTCACAATTCCAGACCCTTTACTAAAACTCTCCCCACTTGGAGAGTCAGTGCCTTTAACCTCCTGTTTGGCACAGTTTGCAATTTCTGCGCAAGATGAACAGGAATAGGGAGAACCAATGAGAGACTAGCTGTAGGTGTCTGCACGGGCAAATTTAACGCTCATTTCCAACCAGGAAGAGGAATTAACCAAAGGCTCAGCATGCCGTCCCGGAACCAGATTAGGGCCTGAAACAATCCTGCGGGTTTGCGGCCAGCTCACAAGAAAGCGATTTGAAGAAAGGAGCTCAGGGGAACTGTAATTCACAAACATGCAAAGTTATAAATGACAGCTATAATCCAAAAATATATTGAAGGAAGGCTGCGAAGAGGACTGAAGCGGGGCAGAATTGCAGGAAAACGATTTCAGGGGGTAGACTGGAATTGCATTTAAAGCATAGGAAAAGAGGCAGAACGTCAACAATGATGCACTCGGCTAAAAAGGGCGTATGAGTTTTTTCCTAAATATATTCAGGAAAAAACGCATACACCCTTTTTGGCCAACCAAGCAAGCATGTTAAAGAAATCTGCACTACAATGAAGTCTCACGGCCCCCCGGTCAAAAGGGCAATCTGAAAAAAGTGTAAAATCCAGAAATGCAGCACAGGCCATGGAGAACAGGGAGCCTTGTTATGCTGATGGGTGGGATGTAAATTGCCAACAGCCACTCTGGAGAAGTGTATGGTGTTTCCTGAAACACCTAAAAAACAAAGCAACGGAGCCTACGGCTCTTCCACTAATGGTCCTATAGCTTAGGGAAATTAAAATCAAAAACACACAGCCACCCCAAAGTTTCAGAGGGATCTGTTTACAAGAACCTCGTCTACGGTACAAGTTAAATATCCCAGAAAGCAAAAAATGGATAAAGAAGTTGTGGTACGTACGTACAATGGAATATCACTCACCAATGAAATCTATGTCATCTGGCCCATCGTGGCATAATGAGTGGATTCAGGTACGATGATTCTAAGTGAAATAAGTCCCACAGAAAATGAAACATCATATGATATCACTAATACACGGAATGTAATCTTGGCTACACATGAACTGAATTACAAAACAGAACAGGGTCTCAAATTTAGAAAACCAACTTATGTTTGCTTAAGGGGAAAGGTGAGTTGCGGTGCTGCATAAAACCAGAGATAGATATTAGCACAGATCCCATTCCATAAGTTAACTATGTAATACTCCAGACCTACCCCTTTCTCAACGAAATGGGATAAACACCCTATATTCAACGCCTAGGAATACACCTGACTAGTAAGAATCTTCAAACCCATGGATTTATATGTCTCCATAAGAGAATCAAGCGTGTGTACAGCTGCATGAATGCAGCAGAGAAAATCCGATAAATCCCATTATCAAAATGAATTACAAAAACAAAACACAATGACACTGAAATAGAGAGCAATTCTTAAATAATTCATTCAGGGCTTGTGATGCAACCTGGATTTACCTCATCTACACCCAGAGCTGAGTGAGATATAAGGTTGGACACTTCGGGCTGATAGCATTGGTGAGGTTCGATGAGCAAATGCAGACCATTTGAAGTCATCCTGCATGGTACCCATTCCATGGGTCCCAACTCTCCAGGTTTAAGCGATGCTTCCTTCAGCTAAAACATGCATGGGAAACCCACAGTATGGTGCACCGTGTCACCTGGAAACGTTTTCAAATGCATCTCAGTTTTCGTCCCCTTTTACTCGGGTTCACAATTCCAGACCCTTTACTAACACTCTCCCCGCTTGGAGAGTCAGTGCCTTTAACCTCCTGTTTGGCACAGTTTGCAATTTCTGCGCAAGATGAACAGGAATAGGGAGAACGAATGAGAGACTAGCTGTAGGTGTCTGCACGGGCAAATTTAATGCTCATTTCCAACCAGGAAGAGGAATTAACCAAACGCTCAGCATGCCTTGCCTGAACCAGATTAGGGCCTGAAGCAATCCTGCGGGTTTGCGGCCAGCTCACAAGAAAGCGATTTGAAGAAAGGAGCTCAGGGGCACTGTAATTCTCAAACCTGCAAAGTTATAAATGACAGCTATTGTCCAAAAATATATTGAAGGAGGGCTGCGAAGAGGACTTGAAATCGGGGCAGAATTGCAGGAAAGCAGTTTCAGGGAGTAGAGAGGAATTGCATTTAAAGCATAGGAAAAGAGGCAGGACGTCGACAATGAAGCACGTGGCCAAAAAGGGCGTATGCGTTTTTTCCTGAATATATTCAGGAAAAAACGCATACGCCCTTTTTGGCCAACCAAGCAAGCATGTTAAAGAAATCTGCACTACAATGAAGTCTCACTGCCCCCCGGTCAAAAGGGCCATCTGAAAAAAGTGTAAAATCCAGAAATGCAGCACAGGCCATGGAGAACAGGGAGCCTTGTTATGCTGATGGGTGGGATGTAAATTGCCAACAGCCACTCTGGAGAAGTGTATGGTGTTTCCTGAAACACCTAAAAAACAAAGCAACGGAGCCTACGGCTCTTCCACTTATGGTCCTATAGCTTATGGAAATTAAAATCAAAAACACACAGCCACCCCAAAGTTTCAGACGGATCTGTTTACAAGAACCTCGTCTACGGTACAAGTTAAATATCCCAGAAAGCGAAAAATGGATAAAGAAGTTGTGGTACGTACGTACAATGGAATATCACTCACCAATGAAATCTATGTCATCTGGCCCGTCGTGGCATAATGAGTGGATTCAGGTACGATGATTCTAAGTGAAATACGTCACACAGAAAATGAAACATCATAAGATGTCACTAATACACGGAATGTAATCTTGGCTACACATGAACTGAATTACAAAACAGAACAGGGTCTCAAATTTAGAAAACCAACTTATGTTTGCTTAAGGGGAAAGGTGAGTTGGGGTGCTGCATAAAACCAGAGATAGAAATTAGCACAGATACCATTCCATATGTCAAATACGTAATAGTCAAGACTTACCCCTTGCTCAACGAAAGGGGCTAAACACCCTATATTCAACGCCTAGGAATACACCTGACTAGAAAGAATCTTCAAACCCATGGATTTATATGTCTCCATAAGAGAATCAAGCGTGTGTACAGCTGCATGAATGCAGCAGAGAAAATCCGATAAATCCTATTATCAAAATGAATTACAAAAACAAAACACAATGACAGTGAAGTAGAGAGCAATTCTTAAATAATTCATTCAGGGCTTGTGATGCAACCTGGATTTACCTCATCTACACCCAGAGCTGAGTGAGACATAAGGTTGGACACATCGGGCTGATAGCATTGGTGAGGTTCGATGAGCAAATGCAGACCATTTTAAGTCATACTGCATGGTACCCTTTCTATGGGTCCCAACTCGCCAGTTTTAAGCGATTCTTCCTTCAGCTAAAGCATGCATGGGAAACCCACAGTATGGTGCACCGTGTGACCGGGAAATGTTTTCAAATGCATCTCAGTTTTTGTCCCCTTTTACTCGGGTTCACAATTCCAGAACCTTTATTAACACTCTCCCGACTTGGAGAGTCAGTGCCTTTAACCTCCTGTTTGGCACAGTTTGCAATTTCTGCGCAAGATGAACAGGAATAGGGAGAACCAATGAGAGACTAGCTGTAGGTGTCTGCACGGGCAAATTTAACGCTCATTTCCAACCAGGAAGAGGAATTAACCAAAGGCTCAGCATGCCGTCCCGAAACCAGATTAGGGCCTGAAGCAATCCTGCGGGTTTGCGGCCAGCTCACAGGAAAGCGATTTGAAGAAAGGAGCTCAGGGGCACTGTAATTCACAAACCTGCAGAGTTATAAATGACAGCTATAGTCCAAAAATATATTGAAGGAAGGTTGCGAAGAAGACTTGAAAGCGGGGCAGAATTGCACGAAAACGATTTCAGGGGGTAGACTGGAATTGCATTTAAAGCATAGGAAAAAAGGCAGAACGTCGACAATGATGCACTTGGCCAAAAAGGGCGTATACGTTTTTTCCTGCATATATTCAGGAAAAAACGCATACGCCCTTTTTGGCCAACCAAGCAAGCATGTTAAAGAAATCTGCACTACAATGAAGTCTCACAGCCCCCTGGTCAAAAGGGCCATCTGAAAAAAGTGTAAAATCCAGAAATGCAGCACAGGCCATGGAGAACAGGGAGCCGTGTTATGCTGATGGGTGGGATGTAATTTGCCAACAGCCACTCTGGAGAAGTGTATGGTGTTTCCTGAAACACCTAAAAAACAAAGCAACGGAGCCTCCGGCACTTCCACTTATGGTCCTATAGCTTAGGGAAATTAAAATCAAAAACACACAGCCACCCCAAAGTTTCAGACGGATCTGTTTACAAGAACCTCGTCTACGGTACAAGTTAAATATTCCAGAAAGCGAAAAATGGATAAAGAAGTTGTGGTACGTACGTACAATGGAATATAACTCAACAATGAAATCTATGTCATCTGGCCCGTCGTGGCATAATGAGTGGATTCAGGTACGATGATTCTAAGTGAAATAAGTCACACAGAAAATGACACATCATAAGCTGTCACTAATACACCGAATGTAATCTTGGCTACACATGAACTGAATTACAAAACAGAACAGGGTCTCAAATTTAGAAAACCAACTTATGTTTGCGTAAGGGGAAAGGTGAGTTGGGGTGCTGCATAACATCAGAGATAGAAATTAGCCAGATACCATTCCATATGTCAAATACGTAGTAGTCAAGACATACCCCGTGCTCAACGAAATGGGCTAAACACCCTATATTCAACGCCTAGGAATACACCTGACTAGAAAGAATCTTCAAACCCATGGATTTATATGTCTCCATAAGAGAATCAAGCGTGTGTACAGCTGCATGAAGGCAGCAGAGAAAATCCGATAAATCCTATTATCAAAATGAATTACAAAAACAAAACACAATGACAGTGAAATAGAGAGCAATTCTTAAATAATTCATTCAGGGCTTGTGATGCAACCTGGATTTACCTCATCTGAACCCAGAGCTGAGTGAGACATAAGGTTTGACACTTCGGGCTGATAGCATTGGTGAGGTTCGATGAGCAAATGCAGACCATTTGAAGTCATACATCATGGAACCCAATCCATGGGTCCCAACTCTCCAGGTTTAAGCGATTCTTCCTTCAGCTAAAGCATGCATGGGAATCCCACAGAATGGTGCACCGTGTGACCGGGAAACGTTTTCAAATGCATCTCAGTTTTCGTCCCCTTTTACTCGGGTTCACCATTCCAGACCCTTTTAACACTCTCCTCACTTGGAGAGCCAGTGCCTTTAACCTGTTGTTTGGCACAGTTTGCAATTTCTGCGCAAGATGAACAGGAATAGGGAGAACCAATGAGAGGCCAGCTGTAGGTGTCTGCACGGGCAAATTTAACGCTCATTTCCCACCAGGAAGAGGAATTAACCAAACGCTCAGCATGCCGTGCCGGAACCAGATTAGGGCCTGAAGCAATCCTGCGGGTTTGCGGCCTGCTCACAAGAAAATGATTTGAAGAAAGGAGCTCAGGGGCCAAGTAATTCACAAACCTGCAGAGTTATAAATGACAGCTATCGTCCAAAAATATATTGAAGGAAGGCTGCGAAGAGGACTTGAAAGCGGGGCAGAATTGCAGGAAAATGATTTCAGGGGGTAGACTGGAATTGCATTTAAAGCATAGGAAAAGAGGCAGAACGTCGACAATGATGCACTTGGCCAAAAAGGGCGTATGCGTTTTTTCCTGAATATATTCAGGAAAAAACGCATACGCCCTTTTTGGCCAACCAAGCAAGCATGTTAAAGAAATCTGCACTACAATGAAGTCTCACTGCCCCCCGGTCAAAAGGGCCATCTGAACAAAGTGTAAAATCCAGAAATGCAGCACAGGCCATGGAGAACAGGGAGCCTTGTTATGCTGATGGGTGGGATGTAAATTGCCAACAGCCACTCTGGAGAAGTGTATGGTGTTTCCTGAAACACCTAAAAAACAAAGCAACGGAGCCTACGGCACTTCCACTTATGGTCCTATAGCTTAGGGAAATTAAAATCAAAAACACACAGCCACCCCAAAGTTTCAGATGGCTCTGTTTACAAGAACCTCGTCTACGGTACAAGTTAAATATCCCAGAAAGCGAAAAAATGGATAAAGATGTTGTGGTACGTACGTACAATGAAATATCACTCACCAATGAAATCTATGTCATCTGGCCCGTCGTGGCATAATAAGTGGTTCAGGTACGATGATTCTAAGGGAAATAAGTCCCACAGAAAATGAAACATCATAAGATATCACTAATACTTCGAATGTAATCTTGGCTACACATGAACTGAATTACAAAACAGAACAGGGTCTCAAATTTAGAAAACCAACTTATGTTTCCTTAAGGGGAAAGGTGAGTTGGGGTGCTGCATAAAACCAGAGATAGAAATTAGCACAGATACCATTCCATACGTCAAATATGTAATAGTAAAGACCTACCCCTTGCTCAACGAAATGGGCTAAACACCCTATATTCACCGGCTAGGAATACACCTGACTAGTAAGAATCTTCAAACCCATGGATTTATATGTCTCCATAAGAGAATCAAGCGTGTGTACAGCTGCATGAAGGCAGCAGAGAAAAGCCGATAAATCCCATTATCAAAATGATTTACAAAAACAAAACACAATGACTGTGAAATAGAGAGCAATTCTTAAATAATTCATTCAGGGCTTGTGATGCAACCTGGATTTACCTCATCTACACCCAGAGCTGAGTGAGACATAAGGTTGGACACTTCGGGCTGATAGCATTGGTGAGGTTCGATGAGCAAATGCAGACCATTTGAAGTCATACTGCATGGTACCCATTCCATGGGTCCCAACTCTCCAGGTTTAAGCGATTCTTCCTTCAGCTAAAGCATGCATGGGAAACCCAGAGTATGGTGCACTGTGTGACCGGGAAACGTTTTCAAATGCATCTCAGTTTTTGTCCTCTTTGACTCGGGTTCACAATTCCAGACCCTTTACTAACACTCTCCCCACTTGTAGAGTCAGTGCCTTTAACCTCCTGTTTGGCACAGTTTGCAATTTCTGCGCAAGATGAACAGGAATAGGGAGAACCAATGAGAGACTAGCTGTAGGTGTCTGCACGGGCAAATTTAACACTCATTTCCCACCAGGAAGAGGAATTAACCAAAGGCTCAGCATGCCGTGCCGGAACCAGATTAGGGCCTGAAGCAATCCTGCGGGTTTGGGGCCAGCTCACAAGAAAGCGATTTGAAGAAAGGAGCTCAGGGGCACTGTTATTCAGAAACCTGCAGAGTTATAAATGACAGCTATCGTCCAAAAATATATTGAAGGTAGGCTGCGAAGAGGACTTGAATGCGGGGCAGAATTGCAGGAAAACGATTTCAGGGGGTAGACTGGAATTGCATTTAAAGCATAGGAAAAGAGGCAGAACGTCGACAATGATGCACTTGGCCAAAAAGGGCGTATGCGTTTTTTCCTGAATATATTCAGGAAAAAACGCATACGCCCTTTTTGGCCAACCAAGCAAGCATGTTAAAGAAATCTGCACTACAATGAAGTCTCACTGCCCCCCGTCAAAAGGGTCATCTGAAAAAAGTGTGAAATCCAGAAATGCAGCACAGGCCATGGAGAACAGGGAGCCTTGTTATGCTGATGGGTGGGATGTAAATTGCCAAGAGCCACTCTGGAGAAGTGTATGGTGTTTCCTGAAACACCTAAAAAACAAAGCAACGGAGCCTACGGCACTTCCACTTATGGTCCTATAGATTAGGGAAATTAAAATCAAAAACACACAGCCACCCCAAAGTTTCTGACGGCTCTGTTTACAAGAACTTCATCTACGGTACAAGTTAAATATCCCAGAAAGCGAAAAATGGATAAAGAAGTTGTGGTACGTATGTACAATGGAATATCACTCACAAATGAAATCTATTTCATCTGCCCCATCGTGTCATAATGAGTGGATTCAGGTACGATGATTCTAAGTGAAATAAGTCACACAGAAAATGAAACATCATAAGATATCACTAATACACGGAATGTAATCTTGGCTACACATGAACTGAATTACAAAACAGAACAGGGTCTCAAATTTAGAAAACCAACTTATGTTTGCTTGAGGGGAATGGCAAGTTGGGGTGCTGCATAAAACCAGAGATAGAAATTAGCACAGATACCATTCCATACGTCAAACATGTAATAGTCAAGACCCACCCCTTGCTCAACGAAATGGGCTAAACACCCTATATTCAATGCCTAGGAATACACCTGACTAGTAAGAATCTTCAAACCCATGGATTTATATGTCTCCATAAGAGAATCAAGCGTGTGTACAGCTGCATGAAGGCAGCAGAGACAATCCGATAAATCCCATTATCAAAATGAATTACAAATACAAAACACAATGACAGTGAAATAGAGAGCAATTCTTCAATAATTCATTCAGGGCTTGTGATGCAACCTGGATTTACCTCATCTACACTCAGAGCTGAGTGAGACATAAGGTTAGACACTTCGGGCTGATAGCATTGGTGAGGTTCGATGAGCAAATGCAGACCATTTGAAGTCATACTGCATGGTACCCATTCCATGGGTCCCAACTCTCCAGGTTTAAGCGATTCTTCCTTCAGCTAAAGCATGCATGGCAAACCCACAGTTTGGTGCACCGTGTGGCCGGGAAACTTTTTCAAATGCATCTCAGTGTTCGTCCCCTTTTACTCGGGTTCACAATTCCAGACCCTTTACTAAAACTCTCCCTACTTGGAGAGTCAGTGCCTTTAACCTCCTGTTTGGCACAGTTTGCAATTTCTGCGCAAGATGAACAGGAATAGGGAGAACCAATGAGAGACTAGCTGTAGGTGTCTGCACGGGCAAATTTAACGCTCATTTCCAACCAGGAAGAGGAATTAACCAAAGGCTCAGCATGCCGTCCCGGAACCAGATTAGGGCCTGAAACAATCCTGCGGGTTTGCGGCCAGCTCACAAGAAAGCGATTTGAAGAAAGGAGCTCAGGGGAACTGTAATTCACAAACCTCCAAAGTTATAAATGACAGCTATAGTCCAAAAATATATTGAAGGAAGCCTGCGAAGAGGACTGAATGCGGGGCAGAATTGCAGGAAAACGATTTCAGGGGGTAGACAGGAATTGCATTTAAAGCATAGGAAAAGAGGCAGAACGTCGACAATGATGCACTCGGCTAAAAAGGGCGTATGAGTTTTTTCCTAAATATATTCAGGAAAAAACGCATACACCCTTTTTGGCCAACCAAGCAAGCATGTTAAGAAATCTGCACTACAATGAAGTCTCACTGCCCCCCGTCAAAAGGGTCATCTGAAAAAAGTGTAAAATCCAGAAATGCAGCACAGGCCATGGAGAACAGGGAGACTTGTTATGCTGATGGGTGGGATGTAAATTGCCAACAGCCACTCTGGAGAAGTGTATGGTGTTTCCTGAAACACCTAAAAAACAAAGCAACGGAGCCTACGGCTCTTCCACTTATGGTCCTATAGCTTATGGAAATTAAAATCAAAAACACACAGCCACCCCAAAGTTTCAGACGGATCTGTTTACAAGAACCTCGTCTACGGTACAAGTTAAATATCCCAGAAAGCGAAAAATGGATAAAGAAGTTGTGGTACGTACGTACAATGGAATATCACTCACCAATGAAATCTATGTCATCTGGCCCGTCGTGGCATAATGAGTGGATTCAGGTACGATGATTCTAAGTGAAATACGTCACACAGAAAATGAAACATCATAAGATGTCACTAATACACGGAATGTAATCTTGGCTACACATGAACTGAATTACAAAACAGAACAGGGTCTCAAATTTAGAAAACCAACTTATGTTTGCTTAAGGGGAAAGGTGAGTTGGGGTGCTGCATAAAACCAGAGATAGAAATTAGCACAGATACCATTCCATATGTCAAATACGTAATAGTCAAGACTTACCCCTTGCTCAACGAAAGGGACTAAACACCCTATATTCAACGCCTAGGAATACACCTGACTAGAAAGAATCTTCAAAACCATGGATTTATATGTCTCCATAAGAGAATCAAGCGTGTGTACAGCTGCATGAAGGCAGCAGAGAAAATCCGATAAATCCTATTATCAAAATGAATTACAAAAACAAAACACAATGACAGTGAAATAGAGAGCAATTCTTAAATAATTCATTCAGGGCTTGTGATGCAACCTGGATTTACCTCATCTACACCCAGAGCTGAGTGAGACATAAGGTTGGACACATCGGGCTGATAGCATTGGTGAGGTTCGATGAGCAAATGCAGACCACTTGAAGTCATAATATATGGTACACATTCCATGGGTCCCAACTCTCCAGGTTTAAGTGATTCTCCCTTCAGCTAAAGCATGCATGGGAAACCCACAGTATGGTGCACCGTGAGACGGGGAAACGTTTTCAAATGCATCTCAGTTTTCGTCCCCTTTTACTCGGGTTCACAATTCCAGACCCTTTACTAACACTCTCCCCACTTGGAGAGTCAGTGCCTTTAACCTCCTGTTTGGCACAGTTTGCAATTTCTGCGCAAGATGAACAGGAATAGGGAGAACCAATGAGAGACTAGCTGTAGGTGTCTGCACGGGCAAATTTAATGCTCATTTCCCACCAGGAAGAGGAATTAACCAAAGGCTCAGCATGCCGTGCCGGAAACAGATTAGGGCCTGAAGCAATCCTGCGGGTTTGCGGCCAGCTCACAAGAAAGCGATTTGAAGAAAAGAGCTCAGGGGCACTGTAATTCACAAACCTGCAGAGTTATAAATGACAGCTATCGTCCAAAAATATATTGAAGGAAGGCTGCGAAGAGGACTTGAAAGCGGGGCAGAATTGCAGGAAAACGATTTCAGGGGGTAGACTGGAATTGCATTTAAAGCATAGGAAAAGAGGCAGAACGTCGACAATGATGCACTTGGCCAAAAAGTGCGTATGCGTTTTTTCCTGAATATATTCAGGAAAAAACGCATACGCACTTTTTGGCCAACCAAGCAAGCATGTTAAAGAAATCTGCACTACAATGAAGTCTCACTGCCCCCCGGTCAAAAGGGCCATCTGAAAAAAGTGTAAAATCCAGAAATGCAGCACAGGCCATGGAGAACAGGGAGCCCTTTTATGCTGATGGGTGAGATGTAAATTGCCAACAGCCACTCTGGAGAAGTGTATGGTGTTTCCTGAAACACCTAAAAAACAAAGCAACGGAGCCTACGGCACTTCCACTTATGGTCCTATAGCTTAGGGAAATTAAAATAAAAAACACACAGCCACCCAAAGTTTCAGAGGGCTCTGTTTACAAGAACCTCGTCTACGGTACAAGTTAAATATCCCAGAAAGCGAAAAATGGATAAAGAAGTTGTGGTACGTACGTACAATGGAATATCACTCACAAATGAAATCTATTTCACCTGGCCCATCGTGGCATAATGAGTGGATTCAGGTACGATGATTCTAAGTGAAATAAGTCACACAGAAAATGAAACATCATAAGATATCACTAATACACCGAATGTAATCTTGGCTACACATGAACTGAATTACAAAACAGGACAGGGTCTCAAATTTAGAAAACCAACTTATGTTTGCTTAAGGGGAAAGGCGAGTTGGGGTGCTGCATAAAACCAGAGATAGAAATTAGCACACATACCATTCCATACGTCAAACATGTAATAGTCAAGACCTACCCCTTGCTCAACGAAATGGGCTCAACACCCTATATTCAATGCCTAGGAATACACCTGACTAGATAGAATCTTCAAACCCATGGATTTATATGTCTCCATAAGAGAATCAAGCGTGTGTACAGCTGCATGAATGCAGCAGAGAAAAGCCGATAAATCCCACTATCAAAATGAATTACAAAAACAAAACACAATGAGAGTGAAATAGAGAGCAATTCTTAAATAATTCATTCAGGGATTGTGATGCAACCTGGATTTACCTCATCTACACCCAGAGCTGAGTGAGACATAAGGTTGGACACTTCGGGCTGATAGCACTGGTGAGGTTCAATGAGCAAATGCAGACCATTTGAAGTCATACTGCATGGTACACATTCTATGGGTCCCAACTCTCCAGGTTTAAGCGATTCTTCCTTCAGCTAAAACATGCATGGGAAACCTACAGTATGGTGCACCGTGTCACCGGGAAACGTTTTCAAATGCATCTCAGTTTTCGTACCATTTTACTCGGGTTCACAATTCCAGACCATTTACTAACACTCTCCCCACTTGGAGAGTCAGTGCCTTTAACCTCCTGTTTGGCACAGTTTGCAATTTCTGCGCAAGATGAACAGGAATAGGGAGAACCAATGAGAGACTAGCTGTAGGTGTCTGCACGCCAAATTTATCGCTCATTTCCAACCAGGAAGAGGAATTAACCAAACGCTCAGCATGCCGTGCCGGAACCAGATTAGGGCCTGAAGCAATCCTGCGGGTTTGCGGCCAGCTCACAAGAAAGCGATTTGAAGAAAGGAGCTCAGGGGCCAAGTAATTCACAAACCTGCAGAGTTATAAATGACAGCTATCGTCCAAAAATATATTGAAGGAAGGGTGCGAAGAGGACTTGAAAGCGGGGCAGAATTGCAGGAAAACGATTTCAGGGGGTAGACTGCAATTGCATTTAAAGCATAGAAAAAGAGGCAGAACGTCGACAATGATGCACTTGGCCAAAAAGGGCGTATGCGTTTTTTCCTGAATATATTCAGGAAAAAACGCATACGCCCTTTTTGGCCAACCAAGCAAGCATGTTAAAGAAATCTGCACTACAATGAAGTCTCACTGCCCCCCGGTCAAAAGGGCCATCTGAAAAAAGTGTAAAATCCAGAAATGCAGCACAGGCCATGGAGAACAGGGAGCCTTGTTATGCTGATGGGTGGGATGTAAATTGCCAACAGCCAATCTGGAGAAGTGTATGGTGTTTCCTGAAACACCTAAAAAAGAAAGCAACGGAGCCTACGGCACTTCCACTTATGGTCCTATAGCTTAGGGAAATTAAAATCAAAAACACACAGCCACCCCAAAGTTTCAGACGGCTCTGTTTACAAGAACCTCGTCTACGGTACAAGTTAAATATCCCAGAAAGCGGAAAATGGATAAAGAAATTGTGGTACGTACGTACAATGGAATATCACTCACCAATGAAATCTATGTCATCAGGCCCGTCGTGGCATAATGAGTGGATTCAGGTACGATGATGCTAAGTGAAATAAGTCACACAGAAAATGAAACATCATAAGATATCACTAATGCAGGGAATGTAATCTTGGCTACACATGAACTGAATTACAAAACAGAACAGGGTCTCAAATTTAGAAAACCAACTTATGTTTTCTTAAGGGGAAAGGTGAGTTGGGGTGCTGCATAAAACCAGAGATAGAAATTAGCACAGATACCATTCCATACGTCTAATATGTAATAGTCAAGACCTACCCCTTGCTCAACGAAATGGGCTAAACACCCTATATTCAACGCCTACGAATACACCTGACTAGAAAGAATTTTCAAACCCATGGATTTATATGTCTCCAAAAGAGAATCAAACGTGTGTACAGCTGCATGAAGGCAGCAGAGACAATCCGATAAATCCCATTATCAAAATGAATTACAAAAACAAAACACAATGACAGTGAAATAGAGAGCAATTCTTAAATAATTCATTCAGGGCTTGTAATGCAACCTGGATTGACCTCATCTACACCCAGAGCTGAGTGAGCCATAAGGTTGGACACTTCGGGCTGATAGCATTGGTGAGGTTCGATGAGCAAATGCAGACCATTTGAAGTCATACTGCATGGTACCCATTCCATGGGTCCCAACTCTCCAGGTTTAAGCAATTCTTCCTTCAGCTAAAGCATGCATGGGAAACCCACAGTATGGTGCACTGTGTGACCGGGAAACGTTTTCAAATGCATCTCAGTTTTTGTCCTCTTTGACTCGGGTTCACAATTCCAGACCCTTTACTAACACTCTCCCCACTTGTAGAGTCAGTGCCTTTAACCTCCTGTTTGGCACAGTTTGCAATTTCTGCGCAAGATGAACAGGAATAGGGAGTACCAATGAGAGACTAGCTGTAGGTGTCTGCACGGGCAAATTTCACACTCATTTCCCACCAGGAAGAGGAATTAACCAAAGGCTCAGCATGCCGTGCCGGAACCAGATTAGGGCCTGAAGCAATCCTGCGGGTTTGGGGCCAGCTCACAAGAAAGCGATTTGAAGAAAGGAGCTCAGGGGCACTGTTATTCAGAAACCTGCATAGTTATAAATGACAGCTATCGTCCAAAAGTATATTGAAGGTAGGCTGCGAAGAGGACTTGAAAGCGGGGCAGAATTGCAGGAAAACGATTTCAGGGGGTAGACTGGAATTGCATTTAAAGCATAGGAAAAGAGGCAGAACGTCGAGAATGATGCACTTGGCCAAAAAGGGCGTATGCGTTTTTTCCTGAATATATTCAGGAAAAAACGCATACGACCTTTTTGGCCAACGAAACAAGCATATTAAAGAAATCTGCACTACAATGAAGTCTCACTGCCCCCCGTCAAAAGGGTCATCTGAAAAAAGTGTAAAATCCAGAAATGCAGCACAGGCCATGGAGAACAGGGAGCCTTGTTATGCTGATGGGTGGGATGTAAATTGCCAAGAGCCACTCTGGAGAAGTGTATGGTGTTTCCTGAAACACCTAAAAAACAAAGCAACGGAGCCTACGGCACTTCCACTTATGGTCCTATAGTTTAGGGAAATTAAAATCAAAAACACACAGCCACCCCAAAGTTTCTGACGGCTCTGTTTACAAGAACTTCATCTACGGTACAAGTTAAATATCCCAGAAAGCGAAAAATGGATAAAGAAGTTGTGGTACGTACGTACAATGGAATATCACTCACCAATGAAATCTATGTCATCTGGCCCGTCGTGGCATAATGAGTGGATTCAGGTACGATGATTCTAAGTGAAATACGTCACACAGAAAATGAAACATCATAAGATATCACTAATACACGGAATGTAATCTTGGCTACTCATGAACTGAATTACAAAACAGAACAGGGTCTCAAATTTAGAAAACCAACTTATGTTTGCTTAAGGGGAATGGCGAGTTGGGGTGCTGCATAAAACCAGAGATAGAAATTAGCACAGATACCATTCCATATGTCAAACATGTAATAGTCAAGACCTACCCCTTGCTCAACGAAATGGGCTCAACACCCTATATTCAATGCCTAGGAATACACCTGACTAGATAGAATCTTCAAACCCATGGATTTATATGTCTCCATAAGAGAATCAAGCGTGTGTACAGCTGCATGAATGCAGCAGAGAAAAGCCGATAAATCCCACTATCAAAATGAATTACAAAAACAAAACAGAATGACAGTGAAATAGAGAGCAATTCTTAAATAATTCATTCAGGGCTTGTGATGCAACCTGGATTTACCTCATCTACACCCAGAGCTGAGTGAGACATAAGGTTGGACACTTCGGGCTGATAGCACTGGTGAGGTTCAATGAGCAAATGCAGACCATTTGAAGTCATACTGCATGGTACACATTCTATGGGTCCCAACTCTCCAGGTTTAAGCGATTCTTCCTTCAGCTAAAACATGCATGGGAAACCTACAGTATGGTGCACCGTGTCACCGGGAAACGTTTTCAAATGCATCTCAGTTTTCGTACCCTTTTACTCGGGTTCACAATTCCAGACCATTTACTAACACTCTCCCCACTTGGAGAGTCAGTGCCTTTAACCTCCTGTTTGGCACAGTTTGCAATTTCTGCGCAAGATTAACAGGAATAGGGAGAACCAATGAGAGACTAGCTGTAGGTGTCTGCACGGGCAAATTTAACGCTCATTTCCAACCAGGAAGAGGAATTAACCAAAGGCTCAGCATGCCGTGCAGGAACCAGATTAGGGCCTGAAGCAATCCTGCGGGTTTGCGGCCAGCTCACAAGAAAGCGATTTGAAGAAAGGAGCTCAGGGGCACTGTAATTCACAAACCTGCAGAGTTATAAATGACAGCTATCGTCCGAAAATATATTGAAGGAAGGCTGCGAAGAGGACTTGAAAGCGGGGCAGAATTGCAGGAAAACGATTTCAGGGGGTAGACTGGAATTGCATTTAAAGCATAGGAAAAGAGGCAGAACGTCGACAATGATGCACTTGGCCAAAAAGGGCGTATGCGTTTTTTCCTGAATATATTCAGGAAAAAACTCATACGCCCTTTTTGGCCAACCAAGCAAGCATGTTAAAGAAATCTGCACTACAATGAAGTCTCACTGTCCACCGGTCAAAAGGGCCATCTGAAAAAAGTGTAAAATCCAGAAATGCAGCACAGGCCATGGAGAACAGGGAGCCTTGTTATGCTGATGGGTGGGCTGTAAATTGCCAACAGCCACTCTGGAGAAGTGTATGGTGTTTCCTGAAACACCTAAAAAACAAAGCAACGGAGCCTACGGCACTTCCACTTATGGTCCTATAGCTTAGGGAAATTAAAATCAAAAACACACAGCCACCCCAAAGTTTCAGACGGCTCTGTTTACAAGAACCTCGTCTACGGTACAAGTTAAATATCCCAGAAAGCGAAAAATGGATAAAGAAGTTGTGGTACGTACGTACAATGGAATATCGCTCACCAATGAAATCTATGTCATCTGGCCCGTCGTGGCATAATAAGTGGATTCAGGTACGATGATTCTAAGTGAAATAAGTCACACAGAAAATGAAACATCATAAGATATCACTAATACACCGAATGTAATCTTGGCTACACATGAACTGAATTACAAAACAGAACATGATCTCAAATTTAGAAAACCAACTTATGTTTGCGTAAGGGGAAAGGTGAGTTGGGGTGCTGCATAAAACCAGAGTTAGAAATTAGCTCAGATACCATTCCATATGTCAAATACGTAATAGTTAAGACATACCCCTTGCTCAACGAAATGGGCTAAACACCCTATATTCAACGTCTAGGAATACACCTGACTAGTAAGAATCTTCAAACCCATGGATTTATATGTCTCCATAAGAGAATCAAGCGTGTGTACAGCTGCATGAAGGCAGAAGAGAAAATCCGATAAATCCCATTATCAAAATGAATTACAATAACAAAACAGAATGACAGTGAAATAGAGAGCAATTCTTAAATAATTAATTCAGGGCTTGTGATGCAACCTGGATTTACCTCATCTACACCCAGAGCTGAGTGAGACATAAGGTTGGACACTTCAGGCTGATAGCATTGGTGAGGTACGATGAGCAAATGCAGACCATTTGAAGTCATACTGCATGGTACCCATTCCATGGGTCCCAACTCTCCAGGTTTAAGCAATTCTTCCTTCAGCTAAAACATGCATGGGAAACCCACAGTATGGTGCACCGTGTGACCGGGAAACGTTTTCAAATGCATCTCAGTTTTCGTCCCCTTTTAGTCGGGTTCACAATTCCAGACCCTTTACTAACACTCTCCCCACTTGGAGAGTCAGTGCCTTTAACCTGCTGTTGGGCACAGTTTGCAATTTCTGCGCAAGATGAACAGGAATAGGGAGAACCAATGAGAGACTAGCTGTAGGTGTCTGCACGGACTAATTTAACGCTCATTTCCCACTAGGAAGAGGATTTAACCAAAGGCTCAGCATGCCGAGCCGGAAACAGATTAGGGCCTGAAGCAATCCTGCGGGTTTGCGGCCAGCTCACAATAAAGCGATTTGAAGAAAGGAGCTCAGGGGCACTGTAATTCACAAACTTGCAAAGTTATAAATGTCAGCTATCGTCCAAAAATATATTGAAGGAAGGCTGCGAAGAGGACTTGAAAGCGGGGCAGAATTGCAGGAAAACGATTTCAGGGTGTAGACTGGAATTGCATTTAAAGCATAGGAAAAGAGGCAGAACGTCGACAATGATGCACTTGGCCAAAAAGGGCGTATGCGTTTTTTCCTGAATATATTCAGGTAAAAACGCATACGCACTTTTTGGCCAACCAAGCAAGCATGTTAAAGAAATCTGCACTACAATGAAGTCTCACTGCCCACCGGTCAAAAGGGCCATCTGAAAAAAGTGTAAAATCCAGAAATGCAGCACAGGCCATGGAGAACAGGGAGCCTTGTTATGCTGATGGGTGGGATGTAAATTGCCAACAGCCACTCTGGAGAAGTGTATGGTGTTTCCTGAAACACCTAAAAAACAAAGCAACGGAGCCTACGGCACTTCCACTTATGGTCCTATAGCTTAGGGAAATTAAAATCAAAAACACACAGCCACCCCAAAGTTTCAGACGGCTCTGTTTACAAGAACCTCGTCTACGGTACAAGTTAAATATCCCAGAAAGCGAAAAATGGATAAAGAAGTTGTGGTACGTACGTACAATGGAATATCACTCACCAATGAAATCTATGTCATCTGGCCCGTCGTGGCATAATGAGTGGATTCAGGTACGATGATTCTAAGTGAAATAAGTCACACAGAAAATGAAACATCATAAGATATCACTAATACACCGAATGTAATCTTGGCTACACATGAACTGAATTACAAAACAGAACAGGGTCTCAAATTTAGAAAACCAACTTATGTATGCGTAAGGGGAAAGGTGAGTTGGGGTGCTGCATAAAACCAGAGATAGAAATTAGCACAGATACCATTCCATACGTCAAATATGTAATAGTCAAGACCTACCCCTTGCTCAACGAAATGGGCTAAACACCCTATATTCAACACCTAGGAATACACCTGACTAGTAAGAATCTTCAAACCCATGGATTTATATGTCTCCATAAGAGAATCAAGCGTGTGTACAGCTGCATGAAGGCAGCAGAGAAAATCCGATAAATCTTATTATCAGAATGAATTACAAAAACAAAACACAATGACAGTGAAATAGAGAGCAATTCTTAAATAATTCATTCAGGGCTTGTGATGCAACCTGGATTTACCTCATCTAAACCCAGAGCTGAGTGAGACATAAGGTTGGACCCTTCGGGCTGATAGCATTGGTGAGGTTCGATGAGCAAATGCAGACCATTTGAAGTCATCCTACATGGTACCCATTCCATGGGTCCCAAGTCTCCAGGTTTAAGTGATTCTTCCTTCAGCTAAAGCATGCATGGGAAACCCACAGTATGGTGCACCATGTGACCGGGAAACGTTTTCAAATGCATCTCAGTTTTTGTCCCCTTTTACTCGGGTTCACAATTCCAGACCCTTTACTAACACTCTCCCCACTTGGAGAGTCAGTGCCTTTAACCTCCTGTTTGGCACAGTTTGCAATTTCTGCGCAAGATGAACAGGAATAGGGAGAACCAATGAGAGACTAGCTGTAGGTGTCTGCACGGGCAAATTTAACGCTCATTTCCAACCAGGAAGAGGAATTAACCAAAGGCTCAGCATGCCGTGCAGGAACCAGATTAGGGCCTGAAGCAATCCTGCGGGTTTGCGGCCAGCTCACAAGAAAGCGATTTGAAGAAAGGAGCTCAGGGGCACTGTAATTCACAAACCTGCAGAGTTATAAATGACAGCTATCGTCCGAAAATATATTGAAGGAAGGCTGCGAAGAGGACTTGAAAGCGGGGCAGAATTGCAGGAAAACGATTTCAGGGGGTAGACTGGAATTGCATTTAAAGCATAGGAAAAGAGGCAGAACGTCGACAATGATGCACCTGGCCAAAAAGGGCGTATGCGTTTTTTCCTGAATATATTCAGGAAAAAACGCATACGCCCTTTTTGGCCAACCAAGCAAGCATGTTAAAGAAATCTGCACTACAATGAAGTCTCACTGCCCCCCGGTCAAAAGGACCATCTGAAAAATGTGTAAAATCCAGAAATGCAGCACAGGCCATGGAGAACAGGGAGCCTTGTTATGCTGATGGGTGGGATGTAAATTGCCAACAGCCACTCTGGAGAAGTGTATGGTGTTTCCTGAAACACCTAAAAAACAAAGCAACGGAGCCTACGGCACTTCCACTTATGGTCCTATAGCTTAGGGAAATTAAAATCAAAAACACACAGCCACCCCAAAGTTTCAGACGGCTCTGTTTATAAGAACCTCGTCTACGGTATAAGTTAAATATCCCAGAAAGCGAAAAATGGATAAAGAAGTTGTGGTACGTACGTACAATGGAATATCACTCACCAATGAAATCTATGTCATCTGGCCCGTCGTGGCATAATGAGTGGATTCAGGTACGATGATTCTAAGTGAAATAAGTCACACAGAAAATGAAACATCATAAGATATCACTAATACACCGAATGTAATCTTGGCTACACATGAACTGAATTACAAAACAGAACAGGGTCTCAAATTTAGAAAACCAACTTATGTTTGCGTAAGGGAAAAGGTGAGTTGGGGTGCTGCATAAAACCAGAGTTAGAAATTAGCACAGATACCATTCCATATGTCAAATACGTAATAGTCAAGACCTACCCCTTGCTCAACGAAATGGGCTAAACACCCTATATTCAACGCCTAGCAATACAGCTGACTAGTAAGAATCTTCAAACCCATGGATTTATATGTCTCCATAAGAGAATCAAGCGTGTGTACAGCTGCATGAAGGCAGCAGAGAAAATCCGATAAATCCTATTATCAAAATGAATTACAAAAACAAAACACAATGACAGTGAAATAGAGAGCAATTCTTAAATAATTCATTCAGGGCTTGTGATGCAACCTGGATTTACCTCATCTAAACCCAGAGCTGAGTGAGACATAAGGTTGGACACTTCGGGCTGATAGCATTGGTGAGGTTCGATGAGCAAATGCAGACCATTTGAAGTCATACTGCATGGTACCCATTCCATGGGTCCGAAATCGCCAGGTTTAAGTGATTCTTCCTTCAGCTAAAGCATGCATGGGTAACCCACAGTATGGTGCACCATGTGACCGGGAAACGTTTTCAAATGCATATCAGTTTTTGTCCCCTTTTACTCGGGTTCACAATTCCAGACCCTTTACTAACACTCTCCCCACTTGGAGAGTCAGTGCCTTTCACCTCCTGTTTGGCACAGTTTGCAATTTCTGCGCAAGATGAACAGGAATAGGGAGAACCAATGAGAGACTAGCTGTAGGTGTCTGCACGGGCAAATTTAACGCTCATTTCCTACCAGGAAGAGGAATTAACCAAAGGCTCAGCATGCCGTGCAGGAACCAGATTAGGGCCTGAAGCAATCCTGCGGGTTTGCGGCCAGCTCACAAGAAAGCGAGTTGAAGAAAGGAGCTCAGGGACACTGTAATTCACAAACCTGCAGAGTTATAAATGACAGCTATCGTCCGAAAATATATTCAAGGAAGGCTGCGAAGAGGACTTGAAAGCGGGGCAGAATTGCAGGAAAACGATTTCAGGGGGTAGACTGCAATTGCATTTAAAGCATAGGAAAAGAGGCAGAACGTCGACAATGATGCACTTGGCCAAAAAGGGCGTATGCGTTTTTTCCTGAATATATTCAGGAAAAAACGCATACGCCCTTTTTGGCAAACCAAGCAAGCATGTTAAAGAAATCTGCACTACAATGAAGTCTCACTGCCCACCGGTCAAAAGGGCCATCTGAAAAAAGTGTAAAATCCAGAAATGCAGCACAGGCCATGGAGAACAGGGAGCCTTGTTATGCTGATGGGTGGGATGTAAATTGCCAACAGCCACTCTGGAGAAGTGTATGGTGTTTCCTGAAACACCTAAAAAACAAAGCAACGGAGCCTACGGCACTTCCACTTATGGTCCTATAGCTTAGGGAAATTAAAATCAAAAACACACAGCCACCCCAAAGTTTCAGACGGCTCTGTTTACAAGAACCTCGACTACGGTACAAGTTAAATGTCCCAGAAAGCGAAAAATGGATAAAGAAGTTGTGGTACATACGTACAATGGAATATCACTCACCAATGAAATCTATGTCATCTGGCCCGTCGTGGCATAATGAGTGGATTCAGGTACGATGATTCTAAGTGAAATAAGTCACACAGAAAATGAAACATCATAAGATATCACTAATACACCGAATGTAATCTTGGCTACACATGAACTGAATTACAAAACAGAACAGGGTCTCAAATTTAGAAAAACAACTTATGTTTGCGTAATGGAAAAGGTGAGTTGGGGTGCTGCATAAAACCAGAGTTAGAAATTAGCACAGATACCATTCCATATGTCAAATACGTAATAGTCAAGACCTACCCCTTGCTCAACGAAATGGGCTAAACACCCTATATTCAATGCCTAGGAATACACCTGACTAGTAAGAATCTTCAAACCAATGGATTTATATGTCTCCATAAGAGAATCAAGCGTGTGTACAGCTGCATGAAGGCAGCAGAGAAAATCCGATAAATCCCATTATCAAAATGAATTACAATAACAAAACAGAATGACAGTGAAATAGAGAGCAATTCTTAAATAATTCATTCAGGGCTTGTGATGCAACCTGGATTTACCTCATCTACACCCAGAGCTGAGTGAGACATAAGGTTGGACCCTTCGGGCTGATAGCATTGGTGAGGTTCGATGAGCAAATGCAGACCATTTGAAGTCATCCTACATGGTACCCATTCCATGGGTCCCAAGTCTCCAGGTTTAAGTGATTCTTCCTTCAGCTAAAGCATGCATGGGAAACCCACAGTATGGTGCACCATGTGACCCGGAAACGTTTTCAAATGCATCTCAGTTTTTGTCCCCTTTTACTCGGGTTCACAATTCCAGACCCTTTACTAACACTCTCCCCACTTGGAGAGTCAGTGCCTTTAACCTCCTGTTTGGCACAGTTTGCAATTTCTGCGCAAGATGAACAGGAAAAGGGAGAACCAATGAGAGACTAGCTATAGGTGTCTGCACGGGCAAATTTAACGCTCATTTCCAACCAGGAAGAGGAATTAACCAAAGGCTCAGCATGCCGTGCAGGAACCAGATTAGGGCCTGAAGCAATCCTGCGGGTTTGCGGCCAGCTCACAAGAAAGCGATTTGAAGAAAGGAGCTCAGGGGCACTGTAATTCACAAACCTGCAGAGTTATAAATGACAGCTATCGTCCGAAAATATATTGAAGGAAGGCTGCGAAGAGGACTTGAAAGCGGGGCAGAATTGCAGGAAAACGATTTCAGGGGGTAGACTGGAATTGCATTTAAAGCATAGGAAAAGAGGCAGAACGTCGACAATGATGCACTTGGCCAAAAAGGGCGTATGCGTTTTTTCCTGAATATATTCAGGAAAAAACACATACGCACTTTTTGGCCAACCAAGCAAGCATGTTAAAGAAATCTGCACTACAATGAAGTCTCACTGCCCCCCGGTCAAAAGGACCATCTGAAAAAAGTGTAAAATCCAGAAATGCAGCACAGGCCATGGAGAACAGGGAGCCTTGTTATGCTGATGGGTGGGATGTAAATTGCCAACAGCCACTCTGGAGAAGTGTATGGTGTTTCCTGAAACACCTAAAAAACAAAGCAACGGAGCCTACGGCACTTCCACTTATGGTCCTATAGCTTAGGGAAATTAAAATCAAAAACACACAGCCACCCCAAAGTTTCAGACGGCTCTGTTTATAAGAACCTCGTCTACGGTACAAGTTAAATATCCCAGAAAGCGAAAAATGGATAAAGAAGTTGTGGTACGTACGTACAATGGAATATCACTCACCAATGAAATCTATGTCATCTGGCCCGTCGTGGCATAATGAGTGGATTCAGGTACGATGATTCTAAGTGAAATAAGTCACACAGAAAATGAAACATCATAAGATATCACTAATACACCGAATGTAATCTTGGCTACACATGAACTGAATTACAAAACAGAACAGGGTCTCAAATTTAGAAAACCAACTTATGTTTGCGTAAGGGAAAAGGTGAGTTGGGGTGCTGCATAAAACCAGAGTTAGAAATTAGCACAGATACCATTCCATATGTCAAATACGTAATAGTCAAGACCTACCCCTTGCTCAACGAAATGGGCTAAACACCCTATATTCAACGCCTAGCAATACAGCTGACTAGTAAGAATCTTCAAACCCATTGATTTATATGTCTCCATAAGAGAATCAAGCGTGTGTACACCTGCATGAAGGCAGCAGAGAAAATCCGATAAATCCTATTATCAAAATGAATTACAAAAACAAAACACAATGACAGTGAAATAGAGAGCAATTCTTAAATAATTCATTCAGGGCTTGTGATGCAACCTGGATTTACCTCATCAAAACCCAGAGCTAAGTGAGACATAAGGTTGTACACTTCGGGCTGATAACATTGGTGAGGATCGATGAGCAAATGCAGACCATTTGAAGTCATACTGCATGGTACCCATTCCATGGGTCCCAACTCTCCAGGTTTAAGCGATTCTTCCTTCAGATAAAGCATGCATGGGAAACCCACAGTATGGTGCACCATGTGACTGGGAAACGTTTTCAAATGCATCTCAGTTTTCGTCCCCTTTTACTCGGGTTCACAATTCCAGACCTTTTACTAACACTCTCCCCACTTGGAGAGTCAGTGCCTTTAACGTCCTGTTTGGCACAGTTTGCAATTTCTGCACAAGATGAACAGGAAAAGGGAGAACCAATGAGAGACTAGCTGTAGGTGTCTGCACGGGCAAATTTAACGCTCATTTCCAACCAGGAAGAGGAATTAACCAAAGGCTCAGCATGCCGTGCAGGAACCAGATTAGGGCCTGAAGCAATCCTGCGGGTTTGCGGCCAGCTCACAAGAAAGCGATTTGAAGAAAGGAGCTCAGGGGCACTGTAATTCACAAACCTGCAGAGTTATAAATGACAGCTATCGTCCGAAAATATATTGAAGGAAGGCTGTGAAGAGGACTAGAAAGCGGGGCAGAATTGCAGGAAAACGACTTCAGGGGGTAGACTGGAATTGCATTTAAAGCATAGGAAAAGAGGCAGAACATCGACAATGATTCACTTGGCCAAAAAGGGCGTATACGTTTTTTCCTGAATATATTCAGGAAAAAACGCATACGCCCTTTTTGGCCAACCAAGCAAGCATGTTAAAGAAATCTGCACTACAATGAAGTCTCACTGCCCCCCGGTCAAAAGGGCCATCTGAAAAAAGTGTAAAATCCAGAAATGCAGCACAGGCCATGGAGAACAGGGAGCCTTGTTATGCTGATGGGTGGGATGTAAATTGCCAACAGCCACTCTGGAGAAGTGTATGGTGTTTCCTGAAACACCTAAAAAACAAAGTAACGGAGCCTACGGCACTTCCACTTATGGTCCTATAGCTTAGGGAAATTAAAATCAAAAACACACAGCCACCCCAAAGTTTCAGACGGCTCTGTTTACAAGAACCTCGTCTACGGTACAAGTTAAATATCCCAGAAAGCGAAAAATGGATAAAGAAGTTGTGGTACGTACGTACAATGGAATATCACTCACCAATGAAATCTATGTCATCTGGCCCGTCGTGGCATAATGAGTGGATTCAGGTACGATGATTCTAAGTGAAATAAGTCACACAGAAAATGAAACATCATAAGATATCACTAATACACGGAATGTAATCTTGGCTACACATGAACTGAATTACAAAACAGAACAGGGTCTCAAATTTAGAAAACCAACTTATGTTTGCTTAAGGGGAAAGGTGAGTTGGGGTGCTGCATAAAACCAGAGATAGAAATTAGCACAGATACCATTCCATACGTCAAATATGTAATAGTCAAGACCTACCCCTTGCTCAACGAAATGGGCTAAACACCCTATATTCAACGCCTAGGGATACACCTGACTAGTAAGAATCTTCAAACCCATGGATTTATATGTCTCCATAAGAGAATCAAGCGTGTGTACAGCTGCATGAAGGCAGCAGAGAAAATCCGATAAATCCCATTATCAAAATGAATTACAAAAACAAAAAACAAAGACAGTGAAATAGAGAGCAATTCTTAAATAATTCATTCAGGGCTTGTGATGCAACCTGGATTTACCTCATCTACACCTAGAGCTGAGTGAGAGATAAGGTTGGACACTTCGGGCTGATAGCATTGCTGAGGTTCGATGAGCAAATGCAGACCATTTGAAGTCATACTGCATGGTACCCATTCCATGGGTCCCAACTCTCCAGGTTTAAGCGATTCTTCCTTCAGCTAAAGCATGCATGGGAAACCCAAAGTTTGGTGCACTGTGTGACCGGGAAACGTTTTCAAATGCATCTCAGTTTTTGTCCTCTTTTACTCGGGTTCACAATTCCAGACCCTTTACTAACACTCTCCCCACTTGTAGAGTCAGTGCCTTTAACCTCCTGTGTGGCACAGTTTGCAATTTCTGCGCAAGATGAACAGGATTACGGAGAACCAATGAGAGACTAGCTGTAGGTGTCTGCACGGGCAAATTTAACGCTCATTTCCAACCAGGAAGAGGAATTAACCAAAGGCTCAGCATGCCGTGCCGGAACCAGATTAGGGCCTGAAGCAATCCTGCGGGTTTGCGGCCAGCTCACAAGAAAGCGAGTTGAAGAAAGGAGCTCAGGGGCACTGTAATTTACAAACCTGCACAGTTATAACTGATAGCTATTGTCCAAAAATATATTGAAGGAAGGCTGTGAAGAGGATTTGTAAGCGGGGCAGAATTGCAGGAAAACGATTTCAGGGGGCAGACTGGAATTCATTTAAAGCATAGGAAAAGAGGCAGAACTTCGACAATGATGCACTTGGTCAAAAAGTGCGTATGCGTTTTTTCAGGGCCCTCATTACAGAGCGTAGAGGGCTCCCAGCATGCTTTCGTGGCCAACAGAGGGCCCACATCGCCAAGGCGATGTGAGCCAGCCAGGCAGGAGTGACCTCACATCAGAGGGCCCACCTCACAGAAGGGTAAGGAGCCCAGCCAGGATCAGACTCTCACCACAGGGTCCGCATCACCAAGGGAATGGGCACCAGGCTGGAGTGTCCTCACACCAGTGGGGCCTCATCACCGAAATGTGAGTGACCCAGCACACATGGCTTCAAACCAGAGGACACATATCACCAAGGGGCTGGGAGTGAGGCAGACAGGAGGAGCCTCAAAACAGGGACCATAGAATAAAAATGGTGAGGAATCTCGCAGTTGGAACATCCTAGCAGGCGGCCAGGAGCAGCGAGGCTATGGGATCCAGACCTGACTGAACTCAAAACAGAGGGCCCTCATCATGAAACTGTGAACAACCCAGCCGTTGGGACCTCAGAGCAGAAAGCCCACATTCCCATGTGGTTGGGAACATGGCATAAGTGTACTCGCACCACAGGGCACACATCAGAGAATTTTGGAAGCCCAGAAGTTAGCGCCTGACGCCAGAGAGCCCTCATTACCAAGGGGAGGAGACTCCAAGCAGGCACCAACTCCCAACTGAGGGCCCATGTCGCCAAGGTGACATGTGACAGCCAGGCAGGAGTGACCTCACAGCAGAGGGCCTACCTCACAGAAGTGTGAGGAACCCAGCCAGGATGAGACTCTCACCAGAGGGTCCACATCACCAATGGGATCTGAACCAGGCAGGACTGTCTTCACACCTGTGTGGCCACATCACAGAAAGGTGAGGAACCCAGCACATGTGGCCTAAACCAGAGGACCCACATCTCCAAGGGGCTCGGAGTGAGGCAGGCAGGAGGAGCCTCACAACACAGGGCCCATAGAATAAAAAAGCTGAGGAATCTTGCAGTGGGAACCTCCCAGCAGGTGGCCCAGAGCACCAAGTCTATGCGATCCAGGCTGCAGTAAACTCACAGCAGAGGGCCCACATCATGAAACTGTGAGCAACCCAGACATTGGGACCTAAGAGCAGAAGGCCCACATCCCCATGGGGATGGGAACTTTGCAGGAGTGTCCTCGCACCACTTAGCACGTATCAGAAAATGTGTGTACCCAGCAGTTAGGGCCTGACGCAAGAGGGCCCTCATCACTGAGGGGAGGAGGCTCCCAGCAGGCTACAACTGCCACAAGAGGGCCGATGTTGCCCAGGCGGGGTGTGCCAGCCAGGCAGGAGTGACCTCACAGCAGAGGGCCCACCTCACAGAAGGGTGAGGAACCCAGCCATGATCAGACTCTCACCATAGGGCCCACATCATCAAGGGGATAGGAACCAGGCAGGAGTTTCCTCACACCAGTGGGGCCACATCATCAAAAGGTGAGGGACCCAGCACACGTGGCCTCAAACCAGAGGACACACATCACCAAGGGGCTGGGAGTGAGGCAGGCAGGAGGAGTCTCAAAACAGAGGGCCCATAGAAGAAAAAAGGTGAGGAATCGCGCAGTTATAACCTCCCCGCAGGTGGCCAGGAGCAGCGTGGCTATGGGATCCAGGCCGGAGTGAACTCACACCAGAGGGCCCTCATCATGAAACTGAGCAACCCACCGTTGGGACCGCAGAGCAGAAGGCCCACATTCCCATGAAGTTGTGAACTTGGCAGGAATGTACTCATACCACAGGGCGCACATCCGAAAATTTTGGGAGCCCAGGAGTTAGGGCCTGACGCCAGAGGGCCCTCATTACCGAGGGGAAGAGACTCCCAGCAGGCACCAACTCCCACCAGATGGCCGACGTCACCAAGGCGGGGTGTGCCAGCCAGGCAGGAGTGACCTCAGAGAAGAGGGCCCACCTCACAGAAGTGTGAGTAACCCAACCAGGATCAGACTCTCACCGGAGGGCCCACATCACCAAGGGGATGGGAACCAAGCAGGAGTGTCCTCACACCAGTGGGGCCACATCAGCCAAAGGTGAGGAATCCAGCACATGTGGCCTCAAACCAGAGGACACACATCACCAAGGGGCTGGGAGTGAGGCAGGTGTCTGGAGGGGCACATTGAACTCTAATATCCCACCAGGAAGAGGAATTAACCAACGGCTCAGAGTGCCATGCCGGACCCTGATTATGGCCTGAAGCAAACCTGCGGTTCTGTGGCCAGCTTTCAAGGAAACGAGTTAAGAAAGGAAATCACGGGCACTGTAATTCACAAACCTGCAGAGTTATAAATGACAGCTATTGGCAAAAATATATTGAAGTAAGTCTGCAAAGAGGACTTGAAAACGAGGCAGAATTGCAGGAATCATATTTCAGGAGGAAGATTGGAATTGCATTTAAAGCATGTGAAATGCAGCAGATCTTTGACAGTGATGCACTTGGACAAAAGTGCATATACATTTTTTCCTGAATATATTCAGGAAAAAATGCATATGCCCTTTTTGGCCAACCAAGCACTCGAGCAATGGAAATCTGCACTACAATGAAGTCTCATTTCCCATTCGTCAAAAGGGCCATCTGAAAACAGTGTAAAAACCAGAAACACAGGACAGGCCATGGAGAACAGGGAGCCTTGTTATGCTGATGGGCGGGATGTAAATTGCCAACAGACACTCTGGAGATGTTTATGGTGTATCCTGAAACATCTGACAAACAAAGCTACAGACCCTAGGGCACTTCCACTTTTGGCCCTATAGCTTAGGAAAATTAAAATCAAGAAGACACAGCCAACACAAAATTTAGGGCTGCTGTGTTTACAAGAACCTCGAGTCCAGTACAAATTAAATATCCCAGAAAGAAAAAAATGGATAAAGGAGTTGTGCTACTTACGTACAACGGAATATCACTCAGCAATGAAATCAGTGTCATCAGGCCTGTAGCAGCAAATTGAGTGGATTTAAGTATGATGATTCTAAGAGAAATATGTCACACAGAGTAAGATAATTATCATAAGATATCACTAATAGAGAGAGTGTAAACTTGGCTACACATAAACTGAATTACAAAACCGAACAGAGTCTCACATTTAGATAAAAACTTATGCTTGCTTAAGGGGAAAGTTGAGTTGGGGTGCTGTATAAAACCAGAGATTGAAATGAGCACACATACCGTTCCATAAGCCAAATATGTAATAGACAAGACCTACTCTTTGCTCAACGAAATAGACTCATCCATGGTGTATCACCTCACACCTGTTAGAATGGGCATCATCAGAAAATCTACATACAACAAATGCTGGAAAGGGTGTGGAGATAAGGAACCCTCTTCCACTATTGTTGGGAATGTAAATTGATACAGTCACTGTGGAGAACATTATGGAGTTTCTTATAAAACTAAGAATAGAATTACCATAAGATACAGCAATGCCACTACTGGGCATATACCCAGACAAAACCATAAATCAAAAAGAGACATTCACCGCAATGTTCATTGCATCACTATTTACAATATCCAGGTAATGGAAGCAACCTAAATGCCCACAGACAGACGAATGCATAAAGATGTGGTACAAGTATAAAATGGAATATTACTAAGCCATAAAAAGGAATGAAATTGGGTCATTTGTAGAGACGTTGATGGATCTAGAGACTGTCATACAGAGTGAAGTAAGTCAGAAATAGAAAAACAAATCTTGTATATTAATGCATATATGTGGAACCTAGAAAAATTGTACAGATGAACCGTTTTGCAAGGCAGAAATAGAGCAACAGATGTAGACAACAAACGTATGGACACCAAGGGGGGAAAGCTGTTGGGGGGTGGTGGTGGGAGGAGTTGAGTGATTGGGATTGGCATGTATACATTTATATGTATAAAATAGATAACCAAAAAGAACCTGCTGTATAAAAAAATAAAATAAAATTCAAAATTAAAAAAGTAAAACAAAAAATATTCTTCCCTTCACATACATGTATTTATATGAATAAATTATTTCCATGCTTATATCTGTAAATACAAAAAGAGGAATAAAATCTACCTTGAACTAAAAACGAAAAAAAGGAAAAAAAAACAAAACCCAGCAGTTACAGAGAGGAAAACCATATCAGGCCACTTGCCCCAGTTGTAAACAATTCTGAAGTTGGTCAGTGGTGGGGAATCATCTCCCATTCAGCCAGCAGGCCCCACGCAACAAGCGTCCTCATTGCAAAGCTGGGGGCCCGTGCCGAGGCATCTGTGAGTAAACGTGGGCCGAGCCCCAGGCCAGCTGCTGCTGAAATGTTCCCACCCTTCCCAGGTAAAACACCTGAATATGTACAAGGACTTGAAAGCCTAGAGGAAGGGCCATGGAGCCACATGAGCGACAGCATGCCAGCCGACTTGGTGCCTGCAGGCCAGCCAGGATGGTCCTGGCCCTGGGTGCTCTTCTGGAAGCTTTCCATTTCCCTGCCTGAGATACCCCTGCTGTCCCGGCCCCCACTGATTTCTCCCTCACTCACCTCTGTCCAGGGAGAAATTCCAGCAGCAGGTATCGGTGACACATCCTCTTCTTTAGCAGGTGGCATCTTGGCAACTGCTGCAGAAAGTCCAGCAGAGCCCCACTCACACTGGGCCACCCACAAAGCCGTGGCCTCTCACTCCCTCCCACCAGTCCAGCCCCGAGACTGCTGACAGGGCAGAGAAAATGGCGTCAGGCACAGCTGCAGGGGCTCTTGCTGCCTGGTGCAGTGTTTATATTGATCCCAACCCAGGCACACCAGGGGAGGGATGGGGGGCACGGTCAGGCTTCCCAGGCCAGCCAATAATCATCCCTCAGGGGCTCACATTTGCAGAAAATGGAACTTGCTGAATCGGCCAGGTCCAAGGAACAGGTGTGGGCTCCTGAGAGTCAGGATAGACAAGGGGCTGCAGCTCTGGCTTGTTTTCTAATTATATTATCTGGCCCATGAGTGGGAGACAACTTCAAGAAAACCCTCTCCTAATGAGAGGAACCCAGGAGTCAGGGAGAGGAGGGGTGGGTGGTGGGTGGAGACAGAGGTCTGGTGCCCCGGGTGCAGTGGAAGTCTCTGGAAGTCCAGGTGGGGGGAGGCCACACAGAGTGATGCCCAGGGTCACAGACCTGTCGGAGCTGCTGTTTGTTAGTTCAAGTCCTGCTCTGAGGTGCTCTGTGTCAGATCTGAGTGACAGGTGAGCTGGGAGTGCTCTGAAATGAGGGCGATGTGCACGGTTCCTGTGTGCCCAGCCCTGCCACGGTATCTGCAAGGTTAGCTCTGTATCCTGGGAGGGGCCTGACAACGAGAGCCCCATGGGCTGCAGGGGAACCTGCCCAGGGAACCCCATATCCTGGGAGGGGCCTGAACACGAGAGCCCCGTGGGCTGGCGTGGGGCTGGGGTACCTGCCCAGGTGAGCTCCATATCCTGGGATTGGCCTGACCTCGAGAGCCCCATGGGCTGCTGGAGTTCTGGTAAAGGATGTCAGGACAGTCAGTGAAGCCACCGAGGATATACCTCCAGTAGTTCCTAAATCCTACACCCTGCTGCTCATTCTACCAACCACTAGGACATGGTATTCTGTTTTAGTCTTCAATGATGCCTTCTTTTGTATTCTACTAGTCCCAGACTCACAAGAAATTTTGGCTTGTGAGTGGCACGACTCAACATACAACTAAAACAATACTTCCGGGCCGTGTTGCCCCAAGGGTTCAAAAATTCCCACACCATCTTTGGGGAAAGCTCAGCTAAAGACCTAAAAGTTCTACCTCTGGAAAAGGAAACACTCCTTCAATATGCAGACGACATTCTGAACGCCAGCCCTACTAAGGAGACCTCTGAACTACCAAGCCAATAAAGGATACAAGTTGTCCAAGAAAAAGCTCAAATATCACAGACTACGGTGACCTGCCTGGGCTTCATTCTCACAGAAGGTCGGAGAAGCCCATCCCAGGAAAGGGAAGAAACAATTTACAGCCTTACCCATTTCTAAAACTAGAAGACAGCTTAGGGGTTCCTGGCGAGGCCAGGGTTTGCTGCTTCTGGATCCCTAACTACAGTCTACTAGCTGGGCCTCTATATGAAACACTGAAAGAAAAAGATGATGATCCTTTTGAATAGAATCCAGAAGTGGCCTTTCAAGAATGGAAAGAGCAGTCAATTCAGACCCTTGCCCTGGAACTCCCTAATTTAGTTAAACCCTTTGACCTTTACTTTCCTGGTGAACAGTGAATCACCATTGGAGTATTAGTGCAAAACCTGGGACCACTTGAAATGGAACAATGCAAGAATGCCATCCAGGTAGGATAAACTACGGTCACCAAGGGGCTTGGCCCACCGCCACATCTAGCCAAGATACTGGCAGTATCTGAAAACCTGGAAATCAGCAGCCCAAAAGGCCACCTCCCTCCTAAGGGAAAAGGACCCCACGTGGTGATCCTAACCCCCAACCATGCCCTGAAGTTGCAGGGTTTGCTCCGTGGGGACACTGACCTTGAGTGAGGAGGTCCTCCAACTCCAACCTCCAGAGAGATAACTGGGGCAAAGGGGCACCATGACGACTCGTGTGACCATCACTTGACCTGGAGTTTCTCTCATAAAACAACAAGAGTGTGTCCCAAAAGAGTAGACTACTGCTTGCAGGACTTACTGCACCCAGAGGGGAGCTAATAATCTTGGCGGGGGAACCGTATATCACGCTGTCACCATAGAAAAACCTACAGACACTGTGATGATGGTGGCCAATAAGACCGGCTGGACTCCTGTTTACTTCAAAAGGCTGTTGACTCAGTGACCATCATGGTCCTTCATCACCACTGACCCTGGACTGTCTGGGAGTTGGGCAGTCAGGGTCCTGACACCTGGTGCTGTTTTTACGTTAATTCAGGGGCCTAACTGAAGAAAGCACAGACTACTGGTCAGAGCATCTAGGCTGTCAGAAACTGTCAGCCTAAGGTGGCCGAACAAATGTGGGGTGGGGTGAAACTGGACCTCACAGCATCACTGCACGTCTCCTTCCTGGACCCTTAAAGGTCATTAGAATCTATAACACTACCAATACTTGTGCTCAGGCGGACGAGCAGGGAGGCAGGAGGCCTGCGGACAATCAACATCACCTGGAGGCTGCTGGGGAGAAGTTCAGACCCTTGCCCACGGGTATGAGGGCTCCTAACTCAGCACTCAGCAGTTACAGATGAAGGGTCTGCACCCTCAGCACTCTAAGAATGAGGAAGGGGAAAAAATGCAGGAGAGGGGTTTGTCCCAGGCAAAGCCCCTTAAAAATCTCTGGGAGATAAAAATAGAATCTGGGCAATAAAATAAAGTCTAACCTTTTTTATCCTTTGTGCTTTGTCTAATTTCACGTGCTCCTAGGGTCCCGCATACAGAGGTTCAACAGCCGGCACTTCAGACGAGATTCCCTAGTGCAGAATGGCTGGGTCGACACCTCAGCTCCTGGGGCACAGTGCAGACTCCGCGATATAGAGCCTGAGCTGCAGCCAACCGGGCCCTCGAGAGCTCCGCCCCCTCCCTCCCACTGACTCTGACAGGATCTCTACACAGCAGCCCAGCCCACAGCCCACGGGGTAGCACATGCTCTCACCTCTGCATTCTCTGATCAAAATATAAAGTTTCCTTTGCTTCTGAACCAAACTCAGTCTCGATCTGTTGGCTCCAATCACACTGGGCAGGGGGACACTTGTTGGGGTCCACTCTGGAGGATCAGTAACAGAAATTGAGAACATTGTAACTTCAATGAACAGATGTGTGAGCCAAACTGTAATTAACATAGAACAGTGTATAAGGCTCGGGTAAAATAAGATGTTTCTAACACTTCCATTTGATATTTCCATCACTTTATTATAAGCAAGTTCAGTGAAAAGGTTTGTCTTATTTGTCAGGTCAATACTAGAGAAACGAAGTGATTTCTTTCCAAGGATGTACATCTAATAATCTTGGTTAAACTTCAATCTTGTTTTAAATGCTTTTCCATTGAAAATGATAACTCTCTTTCAGCTCCCCCATTTCTGAGAAGTATAAAATCTTATAATTTATTATTACCAAAGGGGAAAGGTGAGAGGAGGGATAAATTAACAGTTTGGGATTAACACATACACACTGCTATGTATAAAATCGATCATCAACAAGGAACTACTGTATAGCACAGGGAACTACCCTCAATATTTTGCAATAACCTATAAGGGGAAATAATCTGAAAAAAGAATAGATATTTTTATTGACATCATCTATTAATGACAGTTAAAATGGAACCTAAGGGAAGCCGGTGGTGAGTGCTTCTGACCAGGAAGACTTCAATCATCTAAAGTTTGGACTCTGCCTACTTCCCAAGGCCCTTAATGAACATATGTGTAGCCGTAGCTTAAAAAATTCCCCAGTTTGGGTTGTGGAGAGACAGTGATTTTGAAAAAGCCCTGGTGTTCTCCTCACATGAATGGGACACTTCCTACAGCTAAAACATGCCTGTCACACCCAGAGGATGGTATACCGTCTGATCGGGAAGAGTTTGGAAAAGGCATCTCATCTCCTCATCTCCTGGTGCTCGGGTTCACCCCTCCAGCGTCTTTACGAACAGTCTCCCCACTTGGAGATGTCAGCACTGTCAACATCCTGTTTGGAATTTGTCCAGAGGACGAAGCAGAAGGAGGAGGAACAATGAGAGACAAGTCCTAGGTGTTCGGACAGGAACATGTCACTCTAATTTCCAATCAGGAAGACGAATTGACCAAAGGCTAGGGTTGCCCATGGAAACAGAATAGGGCTTGAGGAAATCCCACTGCTTTGTGGCCAGTTCCCATAAACACAAGTTGAAAAATGGAACTCAGGGCCGCTAAAATTCACGAAACTGCAGAGTTGAAAATATCTCTCACTGAAAAATGTCTTGAGGAAAGTCAGAGAAAGGGACTTGTAAGCAATGGAGAATGGCAGGAAAGGGATTGGAAGAGGTAGAAAGGACTCGCCATTAAGCACAAGAAAAGGGGCTGAACATTGCCAACATTGCAGTTGGCCAAAAAGGTTGTATGCGTCTTTTTCTGTATATATTCAAGAAAAGGGCATACACTTTCTTAGCCAACCAAACAGGTGGGCACTGGAAATCAGTACTACAAAACATATCACTTCGCATCAGTCAGAAGAGCCTTCCTCATAAAGTGTAAACACCAGAAATGCAGGACAGGGCAAGGAGAATAGGGAGCCCTGTGAGGCTTATAGTGGAAATGTATATTGCCAATGATCACTCTTGAGAAGTGTATTGTGTTTACTAAAGCATCTAAAAAATGAGCTACAGAGCACAGGGCACTTGCACTCATGGACGTATATCTTGGGAAAGACAAAAATCGAGAGGACACAGGCACCCCAATGTTTACCGCCTCTCTGTTTAAAAGATCCTCGACTAGGATATAATTTATATGTCTGTGGAGGGAAAAAATGGATAGAGATGTGGCACTTATGTAGAGTGGAATATTACTCAGCCTGAAAATCAGTGAAATATGGACAGTTGTAACAACCCCAGAGGAGTTACGTATGATCATTCGAAGTCACATAATTCAAAAAGAAAAAGACATACGATATTACTAATACATGGAATGTAAACGTGGCTACATATGACCTGAATTACAAAACAGAACGGGGTCTCAAATTTAGAAGACCAACTTATGTTTGCTTAAGGATAAAGGAGAGTTGGGGAGCTGCATAAAACCAGAGATTGAAATTAGCACAGATACCGCTCCATAAGCCAAATATGTACTAGAAAAAACCTACACCCTGGTCAACGAAATGGACTCAACACCCCATATTCAACGCCTACGAATACACCTGACTATTAAGAATCTTCAAACCCATGGATTTATATGTCTCTGTAAGAGAATCAAGCGTGAGTACAGCGGCATGAACGCAGCAGTGATAATGCGATAAATCCCATTATCAAAATAAATTACAAAAACAAAACACAATGAGAGTGAAATAGAGAGCAATTCTTAAATAATTCATTCAGAGCTTGTGATACAACCTGGATTTACCACATCTACACCCAGAGCTGAATGAGACATAAGGTTGGGCACTTCGGGCTGATAGCATTGGTTAGGTTCGATGCGCAGATGCAGACCCTTTGAAGTTATACTGCATGGTACCCATTCCATGGGTCCCAACTCTCCAGGTTTAAGGGATTCTTCCTTCAGCTAAAACATGCATGGGAAACCCAAAGTATGGTGCACCGTGTGACCGGGAAACGTTTTCAAATGCATCTCAGTTTTCGTCCGCCTTCACTCGCGTTCACCATTCCAGACCCTTTACTAACACTCTCCCCACTTGGAGAGCCAGTGCCTTTAACCTCCTGTTTGGCACAGTTTGCAATTTCTGTGCAAGATGAACAGGAATAGGGAGAACCAATGAGAGAGTAGCTGTAGGTGTCTGCACGGGCAAATTTAACACACATTTCCCACCAGGAAGAGGAATTAACCACAGGCTCAGCATGCCATGTCGGAACCAGATTAGGGCCTGAAGCAATCCTGCGGATTTGCTGCCAGCTCACAAGATAGCGAGTTGAAGAAAGGAGCTCAGGGACACTGTACCTCACAAAACTGCAGAGTTATAAATGACAGCTATCGTCCAAAAATATATTGAAGTAAGTCTGCGAAGAGGACTTGTAAGTGGGGCAGAATTGCAGGAAAACGATTTCAGGGGGTAGACAGGAATTGCACTTAAAGCATAGGAAAAGAGGCAGAATGTCGACAATGATGCACTTGGCCAAAAAGGGCGTATGCGTTTTTTCCTGAATATATCCAGGAAAAAACGCGTACGCACATTTTGGCCAACCAAGCAAGCGTGTAAAGGAAATCTGCACTACAATGAAGTCTCACTGCCCCCCGATCAAAAGGGCCATTTGAAAAATGTGTAAAATCCCGAAAGGCAGGACAGGTCATGGAGAAGAGGGAGCCTTGTTATACTGATGGGCGGGATGTAAATTGCTAACAGCCACTCTGGAGAAGTGTATGGTGTTTCCTGAAACACTTAGAAAACAAAGCAACACAGCCTATGGCACTTCCACTTATGGTCCTATAGCTTAGGGAAATTAAATACAAAAACACACAGCCACCCCAAAGTTTGGGATGGCTCTGTTTACAAGAACCTCGTCTACGGTACAGTTAAATATCTGAGAAAGCAAAAAATGGATAAAGAAGTTGTGGAACGTACGTACAATGGAATATCACTCAGCAATGAAATCTGTATCATCAGGCCCGTAGCGGCATAATGAGTGGATTCAGATACGAGGATTCTACGAGAAGTAACTCACACAGAAAAAGAAACATCATAAGATATCACTAATACACGGAATGTAAACTTGACTACACATGAACTGAATTACAAAACAGAACAGGGTCTCAAATTTAGAAAACAAAATTATGCTTGCTTATGGGGAAAGGTGAGTTGGGGTGCTGCATAAAACCAGAGATTGAAATTAGCACAGACACCGTTCCATAAGCCAAATATATAATAGACAAGACCTACTCCTTGCTCAACGAAATGGACTCAACACCCCATATTCAACGCCTGGGAATATACCTGACAAGTAAGAATCTTAAAACCCATGCGTTTATATGTCTCCATAAGGAAATCAAGCGTGTGTACAGCGGCCTAAACGCAGCAGTGAAAATCCGATAAATCCCATTATCAAAATAAATTTCAAAAACAAAACACAATGACACTGAAATAGAGAGCAATTCTTAAATAATTCATTCAGGGCTTGTGATGCAACCTGGATTTACCACATCTACACCCAGAGCTTGGTGAGACATAAGGCTGGACACTTCGGGCTGATAGCATTGGTGAGGTTCGGTGAGCAAACGCAGACCCTTTGAAGTCGTACTGCATGGTACCCATTCCATGGGTCCGAACTCTCCAGGTTTAAAGGATTCTTCCTTCAGCTAAAACATGCATGGGAAACCCAGAGTATGGTCCACCGTGTGATTGGGAAACGTTTTCAAATGCATCTCAGTTTACGTCCCTTTATACTCGGGTTCACCATTCCAGACGCCTAACTAACACTCTCCCCACTTGGAGAGTTAGTGCCTTTAACCTCCTGTTGGGCACAGTTTGCAATTTCTGCACATGATGAACAGGAATATGGAGAACCAATGAGAGGCTAGCTGTAGGTGTCTGCACGGGCAAATGTAACGGTCATTTCCCACGAGGAAGAAGAATTAACCAAAGGCTCAGCATGCCCTGCTGGAACAAGATTAGGGCCTGAAACAATCCTGAGGTTTTGCAGCCAGCTCACAGGAAAGCGAGTTGAAGAAAGGAGCTCAGGGTCACTGTGATTCAAAACCTGCAGAGTTATAAATGACAGCTATCGTCCAAAAATATATTGAAGTAAGTCTGCGAAGAGGACTTGAAAGTGGGGCAGAAATTCAGGAAAACGATTTCAGGGGGTAGACTGGAATTGCACTTAAAGAATAGGAAAAGAGGCAGAACGGCGACAATGATGCACTTGTCCAAAAAGGGCGTATGCGTTTTTTCCTGAATATATTCAGGAAAAAACGCATACGCACTTTTTGGCCAACCAAGCAAGCGTGTAAAGGAAATCGGCACTACAATGAAGTCTCACTGCCCCCAGGTCAAAAGGGCCATCTGAAAAAAGTGTAAAATCCAGAAAGGCAGGACAGGCCATGGAGAACAGGGAGCATTGTTATGCTTATGGGCGGGATGTGAATTGCCAGCAGCCACTATGGAGAAGTGTATGGTGTTTCCTGAAACACATAAGAAACAAAGCAACACAGCCCATGGTAGTACCACTTATGGTCCTATAGCTTAGGGAAATTAAAATCAAAACCACAGAGCCACCCCAAAATTTGGAACGGCTCTGTTTACAAAACCTTGTCTACGGTACAAGTTAAATATCCCAGAGAGCGAAAAATGGATAAAGAAGTTGTGCTACGTACGTACAATGGAATATCTCTCAGCAATGAAATCTATGTCATCAGGACCGTAGCGGCATAATGCGTGGATTCAGGTACGATGATTCTACGTGAAATAGGTCACACAGAAAAAGAAACAGCATAAGATATCACTAATACATGGAATGTAAACTTGGCTACACATGAACTGAATTACAAAACAGAACAGGGTGTCAAATTTAGAAAACCAACTTATGCTTGCTTTTTGGGGAAGGTGAGATGGGGTGCTGCATAAAACCAGAGATTGAAATTCGCACAGATACCGTTCCATAAGCCAAATATGAAATAGACAAGTCCTACTCCTTGCTCAACGAAATGGACTCAACACCCCATATTCAACGCCTAGGATTATACCTGCCTAGTAAGAATCTTAAAACCCATGGATTTATACGTCTCCGTAAGAGAAACAAGCGTGTGTTCAGTGGCCTAAACGCAGCAGTGAAAATCCGATAAATCCCATTATCAAAATAAATTTCAAAAACACAACACAATGACAGTGAAATAGAGAGAAATTTTTAATAATTCACTCAGGGCTTCTGATGCAACCTGGGTTTACCACATCTACAACCAGAGCTGGGGAGACATAAGGCCGGACACTTCGGCCTGATAGCATTGGTGAGGTTAGGTGAGCAAATGCAGACCCTTTGAAGTCATACTGCATGGTACCCATTCCATGGGTCCCAACTCTCCAGGATTAAGGAATTCTTCCTTCTGCTACATCATGAATGGGAAACCCAGAGTATGGTCCACCATGTAATTGGGAAACCTTTTCAAATGCATCTCAGTTTTCGTCCCCTTATACTGGGGTTCACCATTCCAGATGGTTAACTAACGCTCTCCCCACTTGGAGAGTCAGTGCCTTTAACCTCCTCTTTGGCACAGTTTGCAATTTCTGCGCAAGATGAACAGGAATAGGGAGAACCAATGAGAGACTAGTGTAGGTGTCTGCACGGGGAAATGTAACGCACATTTCCCACCAGGAAGAGGAATTAACCACAGGCTCATCATGCCCTGCCGGAACCAGATTAGGGCCTGAAGCAATCCAGCGGTTTTGGGGCCAGCTCACGGGAAAACGAGTTGAAGAAAGGAGCTCAGGGGCACTATAATTCACAAACCTGCAGAGTTATAAATCACAGCTATTGTTCAAAAATATATTGAAGTAAGACTGTGAAGAAGACTTGAAAGCGGGGCAGAAATTCAGGAAAACGATTTCAGGGGGTAGACTGGAATTGCACTTTAAGCATAGGAAAAGAGGCAGAACGTCGACAATGATGCACTTGGCCAAAAAGTGCGTATGCGTTTTTTCTGAATATATTCAGGAAAAACGCATACGCACTTTTTGGCCAACCAACCAAGCCTGTAAAGGAAATCTGCACTACAATGAAGTCTCTCTGCCCCCAGGTAAACAGGGCCCTCTGAAAATGTGTAAAATCCAGAAAGGCAGGACAGGTCAGGGAGAACAGGGAGCCTTGTTATGCTGATGGGCGGGATGTAAATTGCCAACAGCCACTCTGAAGAAGTGTATGGTGTTTTCTGAAGCACGTAGGAAACAAAGCAACACAGCCTATGGCACTTCCACTTATGGTCCTATAGCTTAGGGAAATTAAAATCAAAAACACACAGCCACCCCAAAGTTTGGGACGGCTCTGTTTACAAGAACCTCCTCTACGGTACAAGTTAAATATCCGAGAAAGCAAAAAATGGATAAAGAAGTAGTGGTACGTACGTCCAATGGAATATCACTCAGCAATGTAATCTACGTCATCAGGCCCATAGCGGCATAATGAGTGGATTCAGGTACGAGGATTCTATGAGAAATAAGTCACACAGAAAAAGAAACATCATAAGATATCACTAATACACGGAATGTAAACTTGGCTACACATGAACTGAATTACAAAACAGAACACGGTCTCAAATTTAGAAAACCAACTTATGCTTGCTTATGGGTAAAGGTGAGTTAGGGTGCTGCATAAAACCAGAGATTGAAATTAGCACAGAGACCATTCCATAAGCCAAATATATAATAGACAAAAGCTACTCCTTGCTCAACGAAATGGACTCAACACCCCATATTCAACGCCTGGGAATATACCTGACAAGTAAGAATCTTGAAACACATGGATTTATATGTCTCCGTAAGGAAATGAAGCGTGTGTACAGCGGCCTAAACGCAGCAGTAAAAATCCGATAAATCCCATTATCAAAATAAATTTCAAAAACAAAACACAATGACAGTGAACTAGAGAGCAATTCTTAAAGAATTCACTCAGGGCTTGTGATGCAACCTGGATTTACCACATCTACACCCAGAGCTGGGTGAGACATAAGGCTGGACACTTCGGGCTGATAGCATTCGTGAAGTTCGGTGAGCAAACGCAGACCCTTTGAAGTCATACTGCATGGTACCCATTCCATGGATCCCAACTCTCCAGGTTTAAGGGATTCTTCCTTCAGCTAAATCATGCATCGGAAACCCAGAGTATGGTCCACCGTGTGATTGGGAAACGTTTTCAAATGCATCTCAGTTTTCGTCCCTTGGTACTCGGGTTCACCATTTCAGATGCTTTACTAACACTCTCCCCACTTGGAGAGTCAGTGCCTTTAACCTCCTCTTTGGCACAGTTTGCAATTTCTGCACAAGATGAACAGGAATAGGGAGAACCAATGAGAGACTAGCTGTAGGTGTCTGCACGGGCAAATGTAACGCTCATTTCCCACCAGGAAGAGGAATTAACCAAAGGCTCAGCATGCCCTGCCAGAACCAGATGAGGGCCTGAAGCAATCCTACGGTTTTGCGGCCAGCTCACAAGAAAGCGAGTTGAAGAAAGGAGCTCAGGGCCACTGTAATTCACAAACCTGCAGAGTTATGAATGACAGCTATCGTCCAAAAATATATTGAAGTAAGTCTTCGAAGAGGACTTGAAAGTGGGGCAGAATTTCAGGAAAACGATTTCAGGGGGTAGACTGGAATTGCACTTAAAACATAGGAAAAGAGGCAGAATGTCGACAATGATGCACTTGGCCAAAAAGGGCATATGCCACTTTTTGGCCAACCAAGCAAGCATGTTAAAGAAATCTGCACTACAATGAAGTCTCACTGCTCCCCAGTCAAAAGGGCCATCTGAAAAAATTGAAAATTCCAGAAAGGCAGGACAGGTCATGGAGAACAGGGAGCCTTGTTATGCTGATGGGTGGGATGTAAATTGCCAACAGCCACTCTGGAGAAGTGTATGGTGTTTCCTGAAACGCATAGGAAACAAAGCAACACAGCCTATGGCACTTCCACTTATGGTCCTATAGCTTAGGGAAATTAAAATCAAAAACACCCAGCCACCCCAAAGTTTGGGATGGTTCTGTTTACAAGAACCTCGTCTACGGTACAAGTTAAATATCCGAGAAAGCAAAAAATGGATAAAGAAGTTGTGGTACTTTCGTACAATGGAATATCACTCAGCAATGTAATCTACGTCATCAGGCCCATAGCGGAATAATGAGTGGATTAAGGTACGAGGATTCTACGAGAAATAAGTCACACAGAAAAAGAAACATCATAAGATATCACTAATACACGGAATGTAAACTTGGCTACACATGAACTGAATTACAAAGCAGAAGAGGGTCTCAAATTTAGAAAACCACCTTATGTTTGCTTATGGGGAAAGGTGAGTTGTGGTGCTGCACAAAACCAGAGATTGAAATTAGCACAGATACCGTTCCATAAGCCAAAGATATAATAGACAAGACCTACTCCTTGCTCAACGAAATGGACTCAACACCCCATATTCAACGCCTGGGAATATACCTGACAAGTAAGAATCGTAAAACCCATGGATTTATATATCTCCCTAAGGAAATCAAGCATGTGTACAGCGGCCTAAACGCAGCATGGAAAATCCGATAAATCCCATTATCAAAATAAATTTCAAAAACAAAACACAATGACACTGAAATAGAGAGCAATTCTTAAATAATTCATTCAGGGCTTCTGAGGCATCCTGGATTTACCACATGTACTCCCAGAGCTGGGGAGACATAAGGCCGGACACTTCGCCCTGATAGCATTGGTGAGGTTCGGTGACCAATTGCAGACCCTTTGAAGTCATACTGCATGGTACCCATTCCATGGGTCCCAACTCTCCAGGTTTAAGGGATTCTTCCTTCCGCTAAATCATGTATGGGAAACCCAGAGTATTGTCCACCATGTGATTGGGAAACGTTTTCAAATGCATCTCAGTTTTCGTCCCTTTATACTCGGGTTCACCATTCCAGACGCTTAACTAACACTCTCCCCACTTGGAGAGTCAGTGCCTTTAACCTCCTGTTTTGCACAGTTTGCAATTTCTGCGCAAGATGAACAGGAATAGGGAGAACCAATGAGAGACTAGCTGTAGGTGTCTGCACGGGCAAATGCAACGCTCATTTCCCACCAGGAAGAGGAATTAACCGAAGGCTCAGCATGCCCTGCCGGAACCAGATTAGGGCCTGAAGCAATCCTGCGGTTTTGCGGCCTGCTCACAAGAAAGCTAGTTGAAGAAAGGAACTCATGGGCACTGTAATTCACAAACCTGCAGAGTTATAAATGACAGCTATCGTCCAAAAATATATTGAAGGAAGTCTGCGAAGAGGACTTGAAAGCGGGGCAGAAATTCAGGAAAACGATTTCAGGAGGTAGACGGAAAGTGCACTGAAAGCATAGGAGAAGAGGCAGAACCTCGACAATGATGCACTTGTTCAAAAAGTGCATATGCGTTTTTTCCAAGGCCCTCCTTAAAGAGGGTAGGGGGCTCCCAGTATGCTTCAGTGGCCAACAGAGGGCCCACATCGCCAAGGTGACGTGAGCCAGCTAGGCAGGAGTGACCTCACATCAGAGGGCCCACATCACAGAAGGGTAAGGAACCCAGCCATTATCAGACTCTCAACAGAGGGCCCACATCAGCAATGGGCTGGGAACCAGGCAGGAGTGTCTTCACACCCGTGGGGCCACATCATCGCAAGATGAGGTACCCAGCACATGTGGCCTCAAACCAGAGGACCCACATCTCCATGGGTCTCGGAGCGAGGCAGGCAGGATGAACCTCAAAACACGTGGCCCATTGTATAAAAAAGGTGAGGAATCCAGCAGTTGGAACATCCCAGCAGGCGGCCCAGAGCACCGAGGCTATGGGATCCAGGCGATGATGAACTCACAACAGAGGGCCCTCATCATGAAACTGTGAGCAACCTAGCCATTGTGACCTCAGAGCACAAGGCCCACATCCCCATGGGGAAGCGAACCAAGCAGGAGTGTCATCGTACCAGTGGGCACACATCAGAAAATGTGGGGAGCCCAGCAGTTAGGGCCTGACGCCAGAGGGCCCTCATCACCGAGGAGAGGAGGCTCCCAGCAGGCTCCAACTGCTACAAGAGGGCCAACGTCGCCAATGCGGGGTGTGCCAGCCAGGCAGGAGTGACCTCAGAGCAGAGGGCCAACCTCAAAAATGTGTGAGGAACCCAAAGAGGATTAGACTCTGACCAGAGGGCCCACATCACCAAGAGGATCAGAACCAGGCAGGACTGTCTGCACACCTGCGTGACCACATCATAGAAAGGTGAGGAACCCAGCACATGTGGCCTAAACCAGAAGACCCACATCTCCAATGGGCTCGGAGTGAGGCATGCAGGAGTAACCTCACAACACAGGGCCCATAGAATAAAAAAGCTGAGGAATCCTGCAGTGGGAACCTCCCAGCAGGCGGCCCAGAGCACCGAGTCTATGCGATCCAGGCTGCAGTGAACTCACAGCAGAGGGCCCATATCATGAAACTGTGAGCAACCCAGCCATTGGGACCTCACAGCAGAAGGCCCACATCCCCATGGGGTTGGGAACATGGCAAGAGTGTCCTCGCACCACTTAGCACGTATCAGAAAAAGTGGGTACCCAGAAGTTACGGCCTGACGCTAGAGAGCCCTCATCACCGAGGGGAGGTGGCTCCCAGCAGGCTCCAACTGCCACAAGAGGGCCGATGTCACCAAGGCGGGGTGTGCCAGCCAGTCAGTAGTGACCTCACAGCAGAGGGCCCACCTCACAGAAGGTTGAGGAACCCAGCCAGGATCAGACTCTCACCAGAGGGCCCATATCAACAAGGGGATAGAAACCAGGCAGGAGTGTCCTCACACCAGTGGGGCCACATCATCGAAAGGTGAGGGACCCAGCACACGTGGCCTCAAACCAGAGGACACACATCACCAAGGGGCTGGGAGTGAGTCAGGCAGGAGGAGTCTCCAAACAGAGGGCCCATAGAAGAAAAAGGTGAGGAATCCTGCAGTTGGAACATCCCCGCAGGCGGCCAGGAGCAGCGAGGCTATGGGATCCAGGCCGGAGTGAACTCACACCAGAGGGCCCTCATCATGAAACTGAGCCACCCACCGTTTGGACCTCAGAGCAGAAGGCCCATATTCCCATGGGGTTGGAAACCTGGCAGGAGTGTACTCACACCACAGGGCGCACATCAGAAAATTTTGGGAGCCCAGGAGTTAGAGCCTGACGCCAGAGGGCCCTCATTACCGAGGGGAGGAGAATCCCAGCAGGCACCAACTCCCAACTGAGGGCCCACGTCGCCAAGGTGACGTGTGCCAGTCAGGCAGGAGTGACCTCACAGCAGAGGGCCTACCGCACAGAAGGGTGAGGAAACCAGCCAGGATAAGACTCTCACCAGAGAGCCCACATCACCAAGGGGACCGGAACAAGGCAGGAGTGTCCTCACACCAGTGTGGCCACATTATAGAAAGGTGAGGAACCCAGCACATGTGGCCTAAACCAGAGGACCCACATTTCCAAGGTGCTCCGAGTGAGGCAGGCAGGAGTAGCCTAACAACACAGGGCCCACAGAATAAAAAATGTGAGGAATCCAGCAGTTGGAACCCCCCAGCAGGTGGCCCAGAGTACGGAGTCTATGTGATCCAGGCCACAGTGAACTCACAGCAGAGGGCTCACATCATGACACTGTGAGCAACCCAGCTGGTGGGACCTCAGAGCAGAAGGCCCACATCCCCATGGGGATGGGAACGTGGCAGGAGTGTACTCGCACGACAGGGCACATATCAGAAAATTTTGGGAGCCCATGAGTTAGGGCCTGACGCCAGAGGGCCCTCATTACCGAGGGGAGGAGACTCCCAGCAGGCACCAACTCCCAACTGAGGGCGCACATCGCCAAGGTGATGTGTGCCAGCCAGGCAGGAGTGACCTCACAGCAGAGGGCCCACCTCCCAGAAGGGTGAGGAATCCAGCCAGGATCAGACTCTCACCAGAGGGCCCCCATCACCAAGGGGATGGGAACCAGGCAGGAGTGTCCTCACACCAGTGGGGCCACATCAATAAAGGTGAGGAAACCGGCACATGTGGCCTCAAACCAGAGGACCTACATCACAAAAGGGCTGGGAGTGAGTCAGGAAGGAGGAGCATGAAAACACAGGACCCAAAGAATAAAAATGGTAAGGAATCCAGCAGTAGGAACCTCCCAGCAGGCGGCTCAGAGCACAGAGTCTATGGGATCTAGGCCTGAGTGAACTAACACCAGAGAGCCAACATCCTGAAACTGTGAACAACACAGGTGTTGGGACCATAGAGCAGAAGGCACATGGGGATGGGAACCTGGCAGGAGTGCCCTCACACCACTTAGCACGTATCAGAAAATGTGGGTAACCAGCAGTTAGGGCCTGATGCCAGAGGGCCTCATCACTGAGGGGAGGAGGCTCCCAGCGGGCTCCAACTGCCGCCAGAGGGCCGACGTCTCCAAGGCGGGGTGTGTCAGCCAGGCAGGAGTGACCTCAGAGAAGAGGGCCCACCTCACAGAAGTGTGAGGAGCCCAACCAGGATCAGACTCTCACTGGAGGGCTCACATCACCAAGGGGATGGGAACCAGGCAGGAGTGTCCGCACACCAGTGGGGCCACATCTGCGAAAGGTGAGGAACCCAGCACATGTGGCCTCAAACCAGAGGACACACATCACCAAGGGGCTGGGAGTGAGGCAGGTGTCTGGAGGGGCACATTTAACTCTAATTTCCCAGCAGGAAGAGGAATTAACCAAAGGCTCAGAGTGCCGTGCGGGACCCTGATTACGGCCTGAAGCAAACCTGCGGTTCTGTGGCCAGCTTTCAAGGAAACGAGTTAAGAAAGGAAATCACAGGCACTGTAATTCACAAACCTGCAGAGTTATAAATGACAGCTATTGGCAAAAATATATTGAAGTAAGTCTGCACAGAGGACTTGAAAACGAGGCAGAATTGCAGGAATCATATTTCAGGAGGTAGATTGGAATTGCATTTAAAGCATGTGAAAAGCGGCAGATCTTTGACAGTGATGCACTTGGACAAAAAGTGCGTATACATTTTTTCCTGAATATATTCAGGAAAAAACGCATATGCCCTTTGTGGCCAACCAAGAATTCGAGCAATGGAAATCCGCACTACAATGAACTCTCATTTCCCATTCGTCAAAAGAGCCATCTGAAAAAAGTGTAAAACCCAGAAACACAGGACAGGCCATGGAGAACAGGGAGCCTTGTTATGCTGATGGACGGGATGTAAATTGCCAACAGACACTCTGGTGATGTTTATGGTGTATGCTGAAACATCTAAAAAACAAAGCTACAGAGCCTAGGGCACTTCCACTTTTGGCCCTATAGCTTAGGAAAATTAAAATCAACAAGACACAGCCAACACAATATCCAGGGCTGCTGTGTTTACAAGAACCTCGAGTCCAGTACAAACTAAATATCCCAGAAAGAAAAAAATGGATAAAGGAGTTGTCCTACTTACGTACAACGGAATATCACTCAGCAATGAAATCAGTGTCATCAGGCCTGTAGCAGCAAATTGAGTGGATTTAAGTATGATGATTCTAAGAGAAATATGTCACACAGAGAAACATAATTATCATAAGATATCACAAATAGAGGGAGTGTAAACTTGGCTACACATAAACTGAATTACAAAACCGAACAGAGTCTCACATTTAGATAAAAACTTATGCTTGCTTAAGGGGAAAGTTGAGTTGGGGTGCTGTATAAAACCAGAGATTGAAATGAGCACACATACCGTTCCATAAGCCAAATATGTAATAGACAAGACCTACTCTTTGCTCAACGAAATAGACTCATCCATGGTGTATCACCTCACACCTGTTAGAATGGGCATCATCAGAAAATCTACAAACAACAAATGCTGGAAAGGGTGCGGAGATAAGGAAACCTCTTCCACTATTGTTGGGAATGTAAATTGATGCAGTCACTGTGGAGAACATTATGGAGTTTCTTATAAAACTAAGAATAGGATTACCATATAATACAGCAATCCCACTACTGGGCATATACCCAGACAAAACCATAAAACGAAAAGAGACATTCACCGCAATGTTCATTGCATCACTATTTACAATATCCAGGTAATGGAAGCAACCTAAATGCCCACAGACAGACGAATGCATAAAGATGAGGTACATATATAAAATGGAATATTACTAAGCCATAAAAAGGAATGAAATTGGGTCATTTGTAGAGACGTTGATGGATCTAGAGACTGTCATACAGAGTGAAGTAAGTCAGAAAGAGAAAAACAAATCCTGTATATAAATGCATATATGTGGAACCTAGAAAAGTTGTACAGATGAACCGTTTTGCAAGGCAGAAATAGAGCAACAGATGTAGACAACAAACGTATGGACACCAAGGGGGGAAAGCTGTTGGGGGGTGGTGGTGGGAGGAGTTGAGAGATTGGGATTGGCATGTATACATTTCTATGTATAAAATAGGTAACCAAAAAGAAGCTGCTGTATAAAAAAATAAAATAAAATTCAAAATTACAAAAAGTAAAACAGAAAAAATATTCTTCCCTTCACATACATGTATTTATATGAATAAATTATTTCCATGCTTATATCTGTAAATACAAAAAAGAGGAAAAAAATCTACCTTGAACCAAAAACGAAAAAAAGAAAAAAAAAAAAGAACCCACCAGTTACACAGAGGAAAACCGTATCAGGGCCCTTGCTCCAGTTGTAAACAATTCTGAAGTTGGTCAGTGGTGGGGAATCATCTCCCATTCAGCCAGCAGGCCCCACGCAACAAGCGTCCTCATTGCAAAGCTGGGGGCCCGTGCCGAGGCATCTGTGAGTAAACGTGGGCCGAGCCCCAGGCCAGCTGCTGCTGCAATGTTCCCACCCTTCCCAGGTAAAACACCTGAATATGTACAAGGACTTGAAAGCCTAGAGGAAGGGCCATGGAGCCACATGAGCGACAGCATGCCAGCCGACTTGGTGCCTGCAGGCCAGACAGGATGGTCCTGGCCCTGGGTGCTCTTCTGGAAGCTTTCCATTTCCCTGCCTGAGATACCCCTCCTGTCCCGGCCCCCACTGCTTTCTTCCTTACTCACCTCTGCCCACGGAGAAATTCCAGCGGCAGGTATGGGTGACACATCCTCTTCTTTAGCAGGTGGCATCTTGGCAACTGCTGCAGAAAGTCCAGCAGAGCCCCACTCACACTGGGCCACCCACAAAGCCGTGGCCTCTCACTCCCTCCCACCAGCCCAGCCCCGACACTGCTGACTGGGCAGAGAAAATGGCGTCAGGCACAGCTGCAGGGGCTCTTGCTGCCTGGAGCGGTGTTTATATTGATCTCAACCCAGGCACACCTGGGGAGGACTGGCCGGCATGGTCAGGCTTCCCAGGCCAGCCAATAATCACCCCTCAGGGGCTCACAGTTGCAGAAAATGGAACTTTCTGAATCGGCCAGGTCCAAGGAACAGGTGTGGGCTCCTGAGAGTCAGGATAGACAAGGGGCTGCAGCTCTGGCTTGTTTTCTAATTATATTATCTGGCCCATGAGTGGGAGACAACTTCAAGAAAACCCTCTCCTAATGAGAGGAACCCAGGAGTCAGGGAGAGGAGGGGTGGGTGGTGGGTGGAGACAGAGGCCTGGTGCCCCGGGTGCAGTGGAAGTCTCTGGAAGACCAGGTGGAGGGAGGCCACACAGAGTGATGCCCAGGGTCACAGACCTGTCGGAGCTGCCGTTTCTTAGTTCAAGTCCTGCTCTGAGGTGCTCTGTGTCAGATCTGAGTGACAGGTGAGCTGGGAGTGCTCTGCAATGAGGGCGATGTGCACGGTTCCTGTGTGCCCAGCCCTGCCACCGTAACTGCAAGGGTAGCTCTGTATCCTGAGAGGGGCCTGACCATGAGAGCCCCATGTTCTGGGGTGGGGGTAGGGTACCTGCGCAGGTGATCTAAATATCCTGGGATTGGCCTGATCTCGAGAGCCCCATGGGCTGCTGGAGCCCTGGTAAAGGATGTCAGGACAGTCAGTGAAGCCACCGAGGATATACCTCCAGTAGTTCCTAAATCCTACACCCTGCTGGTCATTCTACCAACCACCAGGACATGGTATTCTGTATTAGTCTTCAATGATGCCTTCTTTTGTATTCCATTAGTGTCAGAGTCACAAGAAATTTTGGCTTGTGAGTGGCAGGACTCAACATACAACTAAAACAATACTTCTGGGCCGTCTTGCCCCAAGGGTTCAAAAATTCCCACACCATCTTTGGGGAAAGCTCAGCTAAAGACCTAAAAGTTCTACCACTGGAAAAGGAAACACTCCTTCAATATGCAGACGACATTCTGATCACCAGCCCTACTAAGGGGACCTCTGAACTACCAAGCCAATAAAGGATACAAGTTGTCCAAGAAAAAGCTCAAATATCACAGACTACGGCGACCTGCCTGGGCTTCATTCTCACAGAAGGTCGGAGAAGCCCATCCCAGGAAAGGGAAGAAACAATTTACAGCCTTACCCATATCTAAAACTAGAAGACAGCTTAGGGGTTCCTGGGGAGGCCAGGGTTTGCTGCTTCTGGATCCCTAACTACAGTCTACTAGCTGGGTCTCTATATGAAACACTGAAAGGAAAAGATGATGATCCTTTTGAATAGAATCCAGAAGTGGCCTTTCAAGAATGGAAAGAGCAGTCAATTCAGACCCTTGCCCTGGAACTCCCTAATTTAGCTAAACCCTTTGATCTTTACATTCCTGGTGAAAAGTGAATCGCCATTGGAGGATTAGTGCAAAAACTGGGACCACTTGAAATGGAACAATGCAAAAATGCCATCCAGGTAGGATAAACTACAGTCACCAAGGGGCTTGGCCCACTGCCACATCTGGCCAAGATACTGGCAGTATCTAAAAACCTGAAATCAGCAGCCCAAAAGGCCACCTCCCTCCTAAGGGAAAAGGGTCCCACGTGGTGATCCTAACCCCCAACCATGCCCTGAAGTTGCAGGGTTTGCTCCGTGGGCACACTGACCTCGAGTGAGGAGGCCCTCCAACTCCAACCTCCAGAGAGATAACCGGGGGCAACGGGGCACCATGACGACTCATGTGACCATCACGTGACCTGGAGTTTCTCTCATAAAACAACAAGAGTGTGTCCCAAAAGAGTAGACTACTGCTTGCAGGACTTACTGCACCCAGATCAGACCTAATAATCTTGGTGGGGGAACCGTATATCATGCTGTCACCATAGAAAAGCCTACAGACACTGTGATAATGGTGGCCAATAAGACCGGCTGGACTCCTGTTTACTTCAAAAGGCTGTTGACTCAGTGGCCATCATGGTCCTTCATCACCACTGACCCTGGACTGTCTGGGAGTTGAGCGGACAGGGTCCTGACACCTGGTGCTGTTTTTACGTTAATTCAGGGGCCTAATTGAAGAAAGCGCAGACTACTGGTCAGAGCATCTACGCTGGCAGAAACGGTCAGCCTAAGGTGGCCGAACAAATGAGGGGCGGGGTGAAACTGGACCTCACAGCGTCACTGCACATCTCCTTCCTGGACCCTTAAAGGTCATTAGAATCTATAACACTTCCAATACTGGTGCTCAGGCGGACGAGCAGGGAGGCAGGAGGCCTGGGGACAATCAACGTCACCTGGAGGCTGCTGGGGAGAAGTTCTGACCCTCGCCCACGGGTATGAGGGCTCCTAACTCAGCACTCAGCAGTTACAGAAGAAGGGTCTGCACCCTCAGCACTCCAAGAATGAGGAAGGGGACAAAAGGCAGAAGAGGGGTTTGTCCGAGGCAAAGACCCTTAAAAATCCCTGGGAGAGAAAAATAGAATCTGGGCAATAAAATAAAGTCTAACCTTTTTTATCCTTTGTGCTTTGTCTAATTACACGTGCTCCTAGGGTCCCGCATACAGAGGTTCCACACCCGGCACTTCAGACCAGATTTCCTAGTGCAGAATGGCTGGGTCGACAACTCAGCTCCTGGGGCACAGTGCACACTCCGTGATATAGAGCCTGAGCTGCAGCCAACTGGGCCCTCAAGAGCTCCGCCCCCTCCCTCTGACTGACTCTGACAGGATCTCTACACAGCAGCCCAGCCCACAGCCCACGGGGTAGCACATGCTCTCACCTCTCCATTCTCTGATCAAAATATAAAGTTTCCTTTGCTTCTGAACCAAACTCAGTCTCGATCTCTTGGCTCCAATGACCCTGGGCAGGGGGACACTTGTTGGGGTCCACTCTGGAGGATCAGTAACAGAAATTCAGAACATTGTAACTTCAATGAACAGATGTGTGAGCCAAACTGTAATTAACATAGAACAGTGTATAAGGCTCGGGTAAAATAAGATGTTTCTAACACTTCCATTTGGTATTTCCATCACTTTATTATAAGCAATTCACTGAAAAGGTTTGTCTTATTTGTCAGGTCAATATTAGAGAAACGAAGTGATTTCTTTCCAAGGATGTACATCTAATAATCTTGGTTAAAGCTTCAATCTTGTTTTAAATGCTTTTCCATTGACAATGATACCTCTCTTTCAGCTCCCCCATTTCTGAGAAGTATAAAGTCTTATAATTTATTATTACCAAAGGGGAAAGGTGAGAGGAGGGATAAATTAACAGTTTGGGATTAACACATACACACTGCTATGTATAAAATCGATCATCAACAAGGAACTGCTGTATAGCACAGGGAACTACACTCAATATTTTGCAATAACTTATAAGGGGAAATAATCTGAAAAAGAATAGATATTTTTATTGACATCATCTATTAATGACAGTTAAAATGGAACCTAAGGGAAGCCGGTGGTGAGTGCTTCTGACCCTGAAGACTTCAATCATCTAAAGTTTGGACTCTGCCTACTTCCTAAGGCCCTTAATGAACATATGTGTAGCCGTAGCTTAAAACATTCCCCACTTTGGGTTGCGGAGAGACACTGATTTTGAAAAAGCCCTGGTGTTCTCCTCACATGAATGGGACCCTTCCTACAGCTAAAGCATGCCTGTCACACCCAGAGGATGGTATACCGTCTGATCGGGAAGAGTTTGGAAAAGGCATCTCATCTCCTCTTCTCCTGGTGCTCGGGTTCACCCCTCCAGCGTCTTTACGAACAGTCTCCCCACTTGGAGATGTCAGCACTGTCAACATCCTGTTGCATACAGTTTGGAATTTGTCCAGAGGATGAAGCAGAAGGAGGAGGAACAATGAGAGACAAGTCCTAGGTGTTCGGACAGGCACATGTCACTCTAATTTCCAATCAGGAAGACGAATTGACCAAAGGCTAGGGTTGCCCATGGAAACAGAATAGGCCTTGAGGAAATCCCGCTGCTCTGTGGCCAGTTCCCATAAACACAAGTTGAAAAATGGAGCTCAGTGGCACTAAAATTCACGAAACTGCAGAGTTGAAAATATCTATCACTGAAAAATGTCTTGAGGAAAGTCAGAGAAAAGGACTTGTAAGCAACGGAGAATGGCAGGAAAGGGATTGGAAGAGGTAGAAAGGACTTGCCATTAAGCACAAGAAAAGGGGCTGAACATTGCCAACATTGCAGTTGGCCAAAAAGTGTGTATGCGTCATTTTCTGTATATATTCAAGAAAAGGGCATACACTTTTTTAGCCAACCAAACAGGTGGGCACTGGAAATCAATACTACAAAACATATCACTTCGCATCAGTCAGAAGAGCCGTCCTCATAAAGTGTAAACACCAGAAATGCAGGACAGGACAAGGAGAAAAGGGAGCCCTGTGAGGCTTATACTGGAAATGTATATTGCCAACGGTCACTCTGGAGAAGTGTACTGTGTTTACTAAAGCATCTAAAAAATGAGCTACAGAGCACAGGGCACTTGCACTCATGGACGTATATCATGGGAAAAACAAAAATCGAGAGGACACAGGCACCCCAATATATACCGCCTCACTGTTTAAAAGATCCTCGACTAGGATATAACTTAAATGTCTCTGGAGGGAAAAAATGGATACAGATGTAGTGCTTATGCAGAGTGGAATATGAATCAGCCTGGAAATCAATGCAATATGGCCACTTGAAACAACTCCAGAGGAGTTACGTATGATCATTCAAAGTCACAGAATTCAAAAAGAAAAAGACATACTATATCACTAATACATGGAATGTAAACTTGGCTACACATGAACTGAATTACGAAACAGAACAGGGTCTCAAATATAGAAAAGCAACTTATTCTTGCTTAAGGATAAAGGTGAGTTGGGGTGCTGCATAAAACCAGAGATTGAAATTAGCACAGATACTGGTCCATAAGCCAAATATGTAATAGTCAAGACCTACTGCTTGCTCAACAAAATGGACTCAACACCCCATATTCAACACTTAGGAATATACCTGACTAGTAAGAATCTTCAAACCCATGGGTTTATATGTCTCCGTAAGAGAATCAAGCGTGTCTACAGAGGCATGAACACAGCAGTGAAAATACGATAAATCCCATTATCAAAATAAATTACAGAAACAAAAAACACAATGACAGTGAAATAGAGAGCAATTCTTAAATAATTCATTCAGGGCCTGTGATGCAACCTGGATTTACCACATCTACACCCAGAGCTGAGTGAGACATAAGGCTGGACACCAGGCTAATAGCATTGGTGAGGTTCGGTGAGCAAATGCAGACCCCTTGAAGTACCCATTCCAAGGGTCCCAACTCTCCAGGTTTAAGGGATTCTTCCTTCAGCTAAAGCATGCATGGGAAACCCACAGTATGGTGCAACATGTGACTGGGAAACGTTTTCAAATGCATCTCAGTTTTCGTCCCCTTTTCCTCGGGTTCACAATTCCAGACACTTTACTAACACTCTCCCCACTTGGAGAGTCAGTGCCTTTAACCTGCTGTTTGGCACAGTTTGCAATTTCTGCGCAAGATGAACAGGAATAGGGAGAACCAATGAGAGACTAGCTGTAGGTGTCTGCACGGGCAAATTTAACGCTCATTTCCAACCAGGAAGAGGAATTAACCAAACGCTCAGCATGCCATGCCGGAACAAGATTACGGCCTGAAGCAATCCTGCGGGTTTGCGGCCAGCTCACAAGTAAGCGATTTGAAGAAAGGAGCTCAGGGGCACTGTAATTCACAAACCTGCAGAGTTATAAATGACAGCTATCGTCCAAAAATATATTGAAGGAAGGCTGCGAAGAGGACTTGAAAGCGGGGCAGAATTGCAGGAAAACGATTTCAGGGGGTAGACTGGAATTGCATTTAAAGCATAGGAAAAGAGGCAGAACGTCAACAATGATGCACTTGGCCACAAAGGGCGTATGCGTTTTTTCCTGAATATATTCAGGAAAAAACGCATACGCCCTTTTTGGCCAACAAAGCAAGCGTGTTAAAGAAATCTGCACTACAATGAAGTCTCACTGCCCCCTGGTCAAAAGGGCCATCTGAAAAAAGTGTAAAATCCAGAAATGCAGCACAGGCCATGGAGAACAGGGAGCCTTGTTATGCCGATGGGTGGGATGTAAATTGCCAAGAGCCACTCTGGAGAAGTGTATGGTGTTTCCTGAAACCCATAAAAAACAAAGCAACGGAGCCTCCGGCACTTCCACTTATGGTCCTAAAGCTTAGGGAATTTAAAATCAAAAACACACGGCCACCCCAATGTTTCAGACGGCTCTGTTTACAAGAAACACGTCTACGGTACAAGTTAAATATCCCAGAAAGCAAAAAATGGATAAAGAAGTTGCGGTACGTACGTACAATGGAATATCACTCACCAATGAAATCTATGACATCTGGCCCATCGTGGCATAATGAGTGGATTCAGGTATGATGATTCTAAGTGAAATAAGTCACACAGAAAATGAAACATCATAAGATATCACTAATACACCGAATGTAATCTTGGCTACACATGAACTGAATTACAAAACAGAACAGGGTCTAAATTTAGAAAACCAACTTATGTTTGCTTAAGAGGAAAGGTGAGTTGGGGTGCTGCATAAAACCAGAGATACAAATTAGCACAGATACCATTCCATATGTCAAATATGTAATAGTCAAGACCTACCCCTTGCTCAACGAAATGGGCTAAACACCCTATATTCAACGCCTAGGAATACACCTGACTAGAAAGAATTTTCAAACACATGGATTTATATGTCTCCATAAGAGAATCAAGCGTGTGTACAGCTGCATGAAGGCAGCAGAGACAATCCGATAAATCCCATTATCAAAATGAATTACAAAAACAAAACACAATGACAGTGAAATAGAGAGCAATTCTTAAATAATTCATTCAGGGCTTGTGATGCAACCTGGATTTACCTCATCTACACCCAGAGCTGAGTGAGACATAAGGTTGGACACTTCGGGCTGATAGCATTGGTGAGGTTCGATGAGCAAATGCAGACCATTTGAAGTCATACTGCATGGTACCCATTCCATGGGTCCCAACTCTCCAGGTTTAAGCGATTCTTCCTTCAGCTAAAGCATGCAAGGGAAACCCACAGTATGGTGCACCGTGTGACCGGGAAACTTTTTCAAATGCATCTCAGTGTTCGTCCCCTTTTACTCGGGTTCACAATTCCAGACCCTTTACTAACACTCTCCCCACTTGGAGAGTCAGTGCCTTTAACCTGCTGTTTGGCACAGTTTGCAATTTCTGCCCAAGATGAACAGGAATAGGGAGAACAAATGAGAGACTAGCTGTAGGTGTCTGCACGGGCAAATTTAACGCTCATTTCCCACCAGGAAGAGGAATTAACCAAAGCCTCAGCATGCCGTCCTGGAACCAGATTAGGGCCTGAGGCAATCCTGCGGGTTTGCGGCCAGCTCACAAGAAAGCGATTTGAAGAAAGGAGCTCAGGGGCACTGTAATTCACAAACCTGCAGAGTTATAAATGACTGCTATCGTCCGAAAATATATTGAAGGAAGGCTGCGAAGAGGACTTGAAAGCGGGGCAGAATTGCAGGACAACGATTTCAGGGGGTAGACTGGAATTGCATTTAAAGCATAGGAAAAGAGGCAGAATGTCGACAATGATGCACTTGGCCAAAAAGGGCGTATGCGTCTTTTCCTGAATATATTCAGGAAAAAACGCATACGCCCTTTTTGGCCAACCAAGCAAGCATGTTAAAGAAATCTGCACTACAGTGAAGTCTCACTGCCCCCCGGTCAAAAGGGCCATCTGAAAAAAGTGTAAAATCCACAAAGGCAGCATAGGCCATGGAGAACAGGGAGCCTTGTTAAGCTGATGGGCGGGATGTAAATTGCCAAGAGCCACTCTGGAGAAGTGTATGGTGTTTCCCCAAACACCTAAAAAACAAAGCAACGGAGCCTACGGCACTTCCACTTATGGTCCTATAGCTTAGGGAAATTAAAATCAGACAAACGGCCACCCCAAAGTGTCGGACGGCTCTGTTTACCAGAACCTCGCGTACGGCACAAGTTAAATATCGCAGAAAGCAAAAAATGGATAAAGAGGTTGTGGTACGTATGTACAATGGAATATCACTCTCCAATGAAATCTATGTCATCAGGCCCGTCACGGCATAATGAGTGGCTTCAGGTACGATGATTCTAAGTGAAATAAGTCACACAGAAAATGAAACATCATAAGATATCACTAATACACCGAATGTAATCTTGGCTACACATGAATTGAAATACAAAATAGAACAGGGTCTCAAATTTAGAAAACCAACTTATATTGGCTTAAGGGGAAAGGTGAGTTGGGGTGCTGCATAAAACCAGAGATAGAAGTTACCACAGATACCATTCCATAAGTCAAATATGTAATAGTCAAAACCTACCCCTTGCTCAACGAAATGGACTAACAACCCTATATTCAACACCTAGGAATACACCTGACTAGTAAGAATCTTCAAACCCAAGGATTTATATGTCTCCATAAGAGAATCAAGCGTGTGTACAGCTGCATGAAGGCAGCAGAGAAAATCTGATAAATCCCATTTTCAAAATGAATTACAAAAACTGAACACAATGACAGTGAAATAGAGAGCAATTCTTAAATAATTCATTCAGGGCTTGTGATGCAACCTGGATTTACCTCATCTACACCCAGAGCTGAGTGAGACATAAGGTTGGACACTTCGGGCTGATAACATTGGTGAGGTTCGATGAGCAAATGCAGATCCTTTGAAGTCATAATTCATGGGACCCATTCCATGGATCCCAACTCTCCAGGTTTAAGGGATGTTTCCTTCAGCTAAAACATGCATGGGAAACCCACAGTATGGTGCACCGTGTGACCTGGAAACGTTTTCAAATGCATCTCAGGTTTAGTCCTCTTTTATTCGGGTTCACAATTCCAGACCCATTACTATCACTCTCCCCACTTGGAGAGTCAGTGCCTTTAACCTCCTGTTTGGCACAGTTTGCAATTTCTGCGCACGATGAACAGGAATAGGGAGAACCAATGAGAGAGTAGCTGTAGGTGTCTGCACGGGCAAATTTAACGATCATTTCCCACCAGGAAGAGGATTTAACGAAACGCTCAGCATGCCGTCCCGGAACCAGATTAGGGCCTGAAGCAATCCTGCGGGTTTGCGGCTAGCTCACAAGAAAGCGATTTGAAGAAAAGAGCTCAGGGGCACTGTAATTCACAAACCTACAGAGTTATAAATGACAGCTATCGTCCAAAAATATATTGAAGGAAGGCTGCGAAGAGGACTTGAATGCGGGGCAGAATTGAAGGAAAACGATTTCAGGGGGTAGACTGGAATTGCATTTAAAGCATAGGAAAAGAGGCAGAACGGCGAGAATGATGCACTTGGCCAAAAAGGGCGTATGCGTTTTTTCCCTAATATATTCAGGAAAAAACGCATACGCACTTTTTGGTCAACCAAGCAAGCATGTTAAAGAAATCTGCACTACAGTGAAGTCTCACTGCCCCCCGGTCAAAAGGGCCATCTGAAAAAAGTGTAAAATCCAGAAAAGCAGCACAGGCCATGGAGAACAGCGAGCCTTGTTATGCTGATGGGCGGGATGTAAATTGCCAAGAGTCACTCTGGAGAACTGTATGGTGTATCCTCAAACACCTAAAAAACAAAGCAACGGAGCCTACGGCCCTTCTACTTATGGTACTATAGCTTAGGGAAATTAAAATCAGAAACACATAGCCACCCCAAAGTTTCAGACGGCTCTGTTTACAAGAACCTCGTCTACGGTACAAGTTAAATATCCCAGAAAGCGAAAAATGGATAAAGAAGTTGTGGTACATATGTATAATGGAATAACACTCACCAATGAAATCTATGTCATCAGGCCCCTTGTGGCATAATGAGTGGATTCAGGTACGATGATTCTAAGTGAAGTAAGTCACACAGAAAATGCAACATCATAAGATATCACTAATACACGGAATGTAATCTTGGCTACACATGAACTGAATTACAAAACAGAACAGGGTCTCAAATTTAGAAAACCAACTTATGTTTGCTTAAGGGGAAAGTTGAGTTGGGGTGCTGCATAAAACCAGAGATAGAAATTAGCACAAATACCATTCCATAAGTCAAATATGTAATAGTCAAGACCTACCCCTTGCTCAAGGAAATGGGCTAAACACCCTATATTCAACGCCTAGGAATACACCTGACTAGTAGGAATCTTCAACCCCATGGATTTATATGTCTCCATAAGAGAAACAAGCGTGTGTACAGCTGCATGAAGGCAGCAGAGAAAATCCGATAAATCCCATTATCGAAATGAATTACAAAAACAAAACACAATGACAGTGAAATAGAGAGCAATTCTTAAATAATTCATGCAGGGCTTGTGATGCAACCTGGATTTACCTTATCTACACCCAGAGCTGAGTGAGACATAAGGTTGGACACTTCGGGCTGATAGCATTGGTGAGGTTCGATGAGCAAATGCAGACCCTTTGAAGTCATACTGCATGGTACCCATTCCATGGGTCCCAACTCCAGGTTTAAGCGATTCTTCCTTCAGCTAAATCATGCATGGGAAACCCAAAGTATGGTGCACCGTGTGACCGGGAAACGTTTTCAAATGCATCTCAGTTTCCGTCCCCTTTTACTCGGGTTCACAATTCCAGACCGTTTACTAATACTCTCCCCACTTGGAGAGTCAGAGCCTTTAACTTCCCGTTTGTCACAGTTTGCAATTTCTGCGCAAGATGAACAGGAATAGGGAGAACCAATGAGAGACTAGCTGTAGGTGTCTGCACAGGCAAATTTAACGCTCATTTGCCACCAGGAAGTGGAATTAACCAAACGCTCAGCATGCCATGCCGGAACCAGATTAGGGCCTGAAGCAATCCTGCAGGTTTGCGGCCAGCTCACAAGAAAGCGATTTGAAGAAAGGAGCTCAGGGGCACTGTAATTCACAAACCTGCAGAGTTATAAATGACAGCTATCGGCCAAAAATGTATTGAAGGAAGGCTGCGAAGAGGACTTGAAAGCGGGGCAGAATTGCACGAGAACGATTTCAGGGGGTAGACTGGAATTGCATTTAAAGCATAGGAAAAGAGGCAGAACGTCGACAATGATGCACTTGGCCAAAAAGGGCGTATGCGTTTTTACCTGAATATATTCTGGAAAAAAAGCATACGCCCTTTTTGGCCAACCAAGCAAGCATGTTAAAGAAATCTGCACTACAATGAAGTCTCACTGCCCCCCGGTCAAAAGGGACATCTGAAAAAAGTGTAAAATCCAGAAATGCAGCACAGGCCTTGGAGAACAGGGAGCCTTGTTATGCTGATGGGTGGGATGTAAATTGCCAACAGCCACTCTGGAGTAGTGTATGGTGTTTCCTGAAACACCTAAAAAACAAAGCAATGGAGCCTACGGCACTTCCACTTATGGTCCTATAGCTTAGGGAAATTAAAATCAGAAACACACAGCCACCCCAAAGTTTCAGACGGCTCTGTTTACAAGAACCTCGTCTACGGTACAAGTTAAATATCCCAGAAAGCGAAAAATGGATAAAGAAGTTGTGGTACGTACGTACAAAGGAATATCACTCACCAATGAAATCTATGTCATCAGGCCCGTCGTGGCATAATGAGTGGATTCAGGTACGATGATTCAAGTGAAATAAGTCACACAGAAAATGAAACATCATAAGATATCACTAATACACGGAATGTAATCTTGGCTACACATGAACTGAATTACAAAACAGAACAGGGTCTCAAATTTAGAAAACCAACTTATGTTTGCTTAAGGGGAAAGGTGAGTTGGGGAGCTGCATAAAACCAGAGATAGAAATTAGCACAGATACCATTCCATAAGTCAAATATGTAATAGTCAAGACCTACCCCTTGCTCAACGAGATGGACTATACACCCCATATTCAACGCCTAGCAATACAGCTTACTAGTAAGAATCTTCAAACCCATGGATTTATATGTCTCCATAAGAGAACCAAGCGTGTGTACAGCTGCATGAATGCAGCAGGGAAAATCCGATAAATCCCATTATCAAAATTAATTACAAAAACAAAACACAATGACAGTGAAATGGAGAGCAATTCTTAAATATTTCATTCACTGCTTGTGATGCAACCTGGATTTACCTCATCTACACACAGAGCTGAGTGAGACATAAGGTTGGACACTTCGGGTTGATAGTATTGGTGAGGTTCGATGAGCAATGCAGACCCTTTGAAGTCATACTGCATGGTACCCGTTCCATGGGTCCCAACTCTCCAGGTTTAAGGGATTCTTCCTTCAGCTAAAACATGCATGGGAATCCCACAGTATGGTGCACCATGTGACCGGGAAACGTTTTCAAATGCATGTTCGTTTTCGTCCGCTTTTTCTCGGTTTCACAATTCCAGACCCTTTACTAAAAGTCTCCCCACTTGGACAGTCAGTGTCTTTATCTCCTGTTTGGCACAGTTTGCAATTTCTGCGCAAGATGAACAGGAATAGGGAGAACTAATGAGAGAGTAGCTGTAGCTGTCTGCACGGGCAAATTTAACTCTCATTTCCCACCAGGAAGAGGAATGAACCAAAGTCTCAGCATGCCATGCCGGAACCAGATTAGGGCCTGAAGCAATCCTGCAGTTTTGCGGCCAGCTCAAAAGAAAGCTAGTTGAAAAAAAGAGCTCAGGGTCACTGTCATTCACAAACCTGCAGTTATCAATGACAGCTATCTTCCAAAAATATATTGAAGTAAGGCTGCAAAGCAGACTTGAAAGTGGGGCAGAATTGAAGGAAACCGATTTCAGGAGGTAGACAGTAACTGCATTTAAAGCATAGGAAAAGAGGCAGTACGTCGACAATGATGCACTTGGCCAAGAAGGGCATATGCGTTTTATCCAGGGCCCTCATTAAAGAGGGGAGGAGGCTCCCAGCACACTCCAATGGCCAACAGAGGGCCCATGTCACCAAGGCGACGTGTGCCACCCAGGCAGGAGTGACCTCATGTCAGAGGGCCCACCTCACAGAAGGGTGAGGTACCCAGCCAGGATCAGACTCTCACCAGAGGGCCCACATCACCAAGGGGATCGGATCCAGGCAGGAGTGGCCTCACACCAGTGTGGCCAAATAATAGAAAGGTGAGGAACCCAGAACATGTGGCCTAAACAAGAGGACCCACATCTCCAAGGGGCTGGAAGTGAGGCAGGAAGGAGGAGCCAGAAAACAGAGGACCCATAGAATAAAAAAGTGAGGAATCCCGCAGTTGGAACCTCCTAGCATGCGGCAAGGAGCAGCGAGGCTATGGGTTCCCAGCCAGTGTGAACTCACAACAGAGGGCCCTCATCATTAAACTGTGAACAACACAGCTGTTGGGACCACAGAACAGAAGGCCCACATTCCCATGGGGTTGGCATCCTGGCAGGAGTGTACTCGCACCACAGGGCACACATCAGAAAATTTTGGGAGCCCAGGAGTTAGGGCCGGACGCCAAACGGCCCTAATTACAGAGGGGAGCAGACTCCTAGCAGGCACCAACTCTCAACTGAGGGCACACGTCACCAATGTGACGTGTGGCAGCCAGGCAGGAATGACCTCACAGCCAAGGGCCTACGTCACAGAAGGGGGAGGAACCCAGCCAGGATAAGACTCCCACCAGAGGGCCCACATCACCAAGGGGATCAGAACCAGGCAGGAGTGGCCTCAAACCAGTATGGCCAAATCATAGAAAAGTGAAGAAACCAGAACATATGGCCTAAACCAGAGGACCCACATCAACAAGGGGCTCAGAGTGAGGCAGGCAGTAGGTGTCTCAAACAGAGGGCCCATAAAATAAAAAAGGTGGGGAATCCCGCAGTTGGAACCTCCCAGCAGGCGGCAAGGTACAGCGAGGCTATGGGATCCCGGCCGGTGTGAACTCACAACAGAGGGCCCTCATCACGAAACTGTGAACAACCCAGCAGTTGGGACAACAGAGCAGAAGGCTCACATTCCCATGTGGTTGGGAACCTGACAGGAGTGTCCTCCCACCAGAGGGCACACATCAGAAAAGTATGGGAGCCCAGGAGGTAGGGCCTGACGCCAGAGTGTCCTCATCACCGAGAGGAGAATGCTCCCAGCATGCTCCAACTGCCGCCAGAGGGCCGACGTCACCAAGGCGGGGTGTGCCAGCCAGGCAGGAGTGACCTCAGGGCCGAGGGTCAACCTTACGGAACTGTGAGGAACCCAACCAGGATGAGACTCTCACCAGAGGGCCCACATCACCAAGGGGATGGGAACCAGGCAGGAGTGTTCTCACCACAGTGGTGCCACATCACTGAAAGGCGAGGAACCCACAACATGTGGCCTCAATCCAGAACACCCACATCAACAAGGGGCTCAGAGTGAGGGAGGCAGGAAGTGTCTCACAACACAGGGCCCATAGAAGAATAAAGGTAAGGAATCCTGCATTTGGAAGCTCCAAGCAGGTGGCCCAGAGCACGGAGGCTCTGGGATGCATGCCGGAGTGAACTCACAGCAGAGGGCCCACATCCTGACACTGGGAGCAACCCAGCCGTTGGCACCTCAGAACAGAAGTCCCAAATCCGCATGGGGATGGGAACCTGGAAGGAGTGACATTGCACCAGTGGGCTCACATCAGAAAATGTGCGGAGCCCAGCAGTTAGGGCCTGACGCAAGAGGGCCCTCATCACCTTGGAGAGGAGCGTACAAGAAGGCTCCAACTGCCACCAGAGGTCCGACGTCACCAAGGCAACGGGAGCAAGCCAGGCAGGAGTGGCCTCACACCAGTGTGGCCAAATCATAGAAAGGTGAGGAACCCAGAATATGTGGCCCAAACAAGCCGACCCACATCTCCAAGGGGCTGGGAGTGAGGCAGGCAGGAGGACCCTCAAAACAGAGGACCCATAGAATAAAAAATGTGAGGAATCCCGCAGTTGGAAACCCCTAGCATGCGGCAAGGAGCAGCGAGGCTATGGGATCCCAGCCAGTGTGAACTCACAACAGAGGGCCCTCATCATGAAACTGTGAACAACACAGCTGTTGGGACCACAGAACAGAAGGCCCACATTCCCATGTGTTTGGTAACATGGCAGGAGTGTACTCGCACCACAGGGCACACATCAGAAAAGTTTGGGAGCCCAGGAGTTAGGGCCTGACTCCAGACAGCCCTAATTACCGAGGGGAGCAGACTCCTAGCAGGCACCAACTCCCAACTGAGGGCCCACGTCGCCAAGGTGACGTGCGTCAGCCAGGCAGGAGTGACCTCACAGCAGAGGGCAAACGTCACAGAAGGGGGAGGAACCCAGCCAGTATAAGACAATCACCAGAGGGCCCACATCACCAAGGGGATCAGAACCAGGCAGGAGTGGCCTCACACCAGTATGGCCAAATCATAGAAAAGTGAGGAACCCAGAACATATGGCCTAAACCAGAGGACCCATATCAACAAGGGGCTCAGAGTGAGGCAGGCAGGAGGTGTCTCAAACAGAGGGCCCATAAAATAAAAAAGGTGGGGAATCCCGCAGTTGGAAGCTCCAAGCAGTTGTCCCAGAGCACCGAGGCTATGGGATCCATGCCGGATTGAACTCACAGCAGAGGGCCCACATCCTGACACTGTGAGCAACCCAGCCGTTGGCACCTCAGAACAGAAGGCCCAAATCCGCATGGGGATGGGAACCTGGCCGGAGTGTCCTCTCACCACTTAGCACGTATCAGAAAATATGGGTACCCAGCAGTTAGGGCCTGACACCAGAGTGTCCTCATCACCGAGAGGAGAAGGCTCCCAGCACGCTCCATCTGCGGCTAGATGGCCGACGTCACCAAGGCGGTGTGTGCCAGCCAGGCAGGAGTGACCTCAGGGCAGACGGCCAACCTTACGTAACTGTGAGTAACCCAACCAGGATGAGACTCTCACCAGAGGGCCCACATCACCAAGGGGATGGGAACCAGGCAGGAGTGTTCTGACCCCAGTGGGGCCACATCATTGAAAGGCGAGAAACCCACCACATGTGGCCTCAAACCAGAAGACCCACAACAACAAGGGGCTCAGAGTGAGGCAGGCAGGAAGTGTCTCACAACACACGGCCCATAGAAGAAAAAAGGTAAGGAATCCTGCAGTTGGAAGCTCCAAGCAGGTGGCCCAGAACACCGAGGATATGGGATGCATGCCGGAGTGAACTCACAGCAGAGGGCCCACATCCTGACACTGTGAGCAACCCACACATTGGCACCTCAGAACAGAAGGCCCAAATCCGCATGGAGATGGGAATCCGGCAGGAGTGTCATCGCACCAGTGAGCACATATCAGAAAATGTGGGGAGCCCAGCAGTTAGGGCCTGACGCCAGAGGGCCCTCATCACCGACGGGAGGAGGCTCCCAGCACGCTCCAACTGCAACCAGAGGGCCCATGTGGCCAAGGCGACGTGTGCCAGCCAGGCAGGAGTGACCTCACAGCAGAGGACCCACCTCCCAGAAGTATGAGGAATCAAGCCAGGGTCCAACTCTCACCAGAGGGTCCACATCAACAAGAGGATGGGAACCAGTCACGAGTGTCCTCACACCAGTGGGGTCACATACCTAAAAGGTGAGGCAACCGGCACATGTTGCCTCAAACCAGAGGACCTACATCACCAAGGGGCTTGGAGTGAGGCAGGCAGGAGGAGCCTCACAACAGAGGGCCCAAAGTATAAAAGAGGGGCGGAATCCAGCAGTTGGAACCTCCCAGCAGTCGGCCCAGAGCACAGAGGATATGGGATCTAGGCCTGAGTGAACTAACACCAGAGAACCAACGTCACGAAACTGTGAGCAACCCAGGCTTTGGGACCACTGAGCAGAAGGCCCACTTCCTCATGGGGATGGGAACCTTACAGGAGTGTCCTGGCATCACAGGGCTCAGTCAGAAAACGTGGGGTGCCCAGCAGTTAGAGCCTGATGCCAGAGGGCCCTCATCACCTAGGAGAGGAGGCTCCCAGCAGGCTCCAACTGCCACCAGATGGCCGACGTCACCAAGGCAATGTGAGCAAGCCAGGCAGGAGTTACCTCACAGAAGAGGGCCCACCTCAAAGAAGGGTCAGGAACCCAGCAAGGATCAGACTTTCACCAGAGGGCCCACAACACCAAGGGGATGTGAACCAGGCAGGAGTGTCCTCACACCATTGGGGCCATATCATCGAAAGGTGAGGGACCCAACACACGTGGCCTCAAACCAGAGGACACACATCACCAAGGGTCTGGGAGGGAGGCAGGCAGGAGTAGCCTCAAAACAGAGGGCCCATAGAATAAAAAAGGTGAGGTATCCCGCAGTTGGAACGTCCCAGCAGGTGGCAAGGAGCAGCGAGGCTATGGGTTCCTGGTCGGTGTGAACTCACAAAAGAGGGTCCTCATCATGAAACTGTGAACAACCCAGCCATTGTGTCCACAGAGCAGAAGGCCCACATTTCCATGGGGTTGGGAACCTGGCAGGAGTGTACTCGCACCACAGGGCACACATCAGAAAAATTTGGGAGCCCAGGAGTTAGGGCCAGACGCCAGAGGGCCCTCATTACCGAAGGGAGGAAACTCCCAGCAGGCACCAAATCCCAACTGAGGGCTCACGTCGCCAAGGTGACGTGCGCCAGCCAGGCAGGAGTGACCTCACAGCAGAGGGCAAACGTCACAGAAGGGAGAGGAACCCAGCCAGGATAAGACTCTCACCAGAGGGCCCACATCACCAAGGGGATCGGAACCAGGCAGAAGTATCCTCACACCAGTGTGGCCAAATAATGGAAAGGTGAGGAACCCAGAACATGTGGCCTAAACCACAGGAACCACATCTCCAAGGTGCTCAGAGTGAGGCAGGCAGGAGTAGCCTAACAACAAACGTCCCAGCAGGCGGCCAGGAGCAGCGAGGCAATGGGATCCTTTCTGGAATGAACTCACACCAGAGTGCCCTCATCATTAAACTGTGAGCGACCCAACCATTGGGACCTCACAGCAGAAGGCGCACATCCACATGGGGATGGGAACCCGGCAGGAGTGTCATCGCACAAGTGGGCAAACATCAGAAAAAATGGGGAGCCCAGCAGTTATTGACTGATGCCACAGGGCCCTCATCACCGAGGGGAGGAGACTCCCAGCAAGCTCCAACTGCCACCAGAGGGCCGACGTCTCCAAGGCAACGGGAACAAGCCAGGCAGGTGTGACCTCAGAGCAGAGGGACCACCTCACAGAAAGGTGACGAAACCAGCCAGGATCAGACTCTCACCAGACAGCCCACATCACCAAGGGAATATGAACCAGGCAGGAGTGTCCTCACACCAGTGGGTCCACATCTTTAATAGGTGAGTAAACTGGCACATGTGGCCTCAAACCAGAGGACACACATCACCAATGGGCTGGGAGTGAGGCAGGTGTCTGGACGGGCACATTTAACTCTCATTTCCCACCAGGAAGAGGAATTAACCAAACGCTCAGCGTACCGTGCCGGAACCAGATTACGGCCTGAAGCAAACCTGCGGTTTTGTGGCCAGCTTACAAGGAAGCGAGTTGAGAAAGGAAATCAGGGACACTGTAATTCACAAACCTGCAGAGTTATAAATGACAACTATTGTCAAAAATATATTGAAGTAAGGCTGCAAAGAAGACTTGAAAACACGGCAGAATTCCAGGAATCAGATTTCAGGAGGTAGATTTGAATTGCATTTAAAGCATATGAAAAGCAGCAGATCTTTGACAGTGATGCACTTGGACAAAAATAGCGTATGCATTTTTTCGTGAATATATTCAGGAAAAAACGCATACACCCTTTTTGGTCAACCAAGCACTCGAGCAATGGAAATCCGCACTACAATGAAGTCTCTTTTCCCATTCGTCAAAAGGGCCATCTGAAAAAAGTGTAAAAACGAGAAACACAGGACAGGCCATGGAGAACAGGGAGCCTTGTTATGCTGATGGGTGGGATGTAAATTGCCAACAGACACTCTGGAGATGTTTATGGTGTATCCTGAAACATCTAAAAAACAAAGCTACAGAGCCTAGGGCACTTCCACTTATGGTCCTATAGCTTAGGAAAATTAAAATCAACAAGACACAGCCAACACAAAATTTAGGGCTGCTGTGTTTACAAGAACCTTGAGTCCAGTACAAATTAAATATCCCAGAAAGAAAAAAATGGATAAAGAAGTTGTGCTACTTACGTACAACGGAATATCACTCAGCAATGAAATCAATGTCATCAGGCCTGTAGCAGCAAATTGAGTGGATTTAAGCACGATGACTCTAAGAGAAATATGTCACACAGAGAAAGACAGTAATCATAAGATATCACTAATAGAGGGAGTGTAAACTTGGCTCCACATGAACTGAATTACAAAACCGAACAGTGTCTCACATTTAGCTAAAAAACTTATGCTTGCTTAAGAGGAAAGTTGAGTTGGGGTGCTGTATAAAACCAGAGATTGAAATTAGCACAGATACCTTTCCATAAGCCAAATATGTAATAGACAAGACCTACTCCTTGCTCAACGAAATAGACTCATCCATGCTGTATCATCTCACACCTGTTAGAATGGGCATCATCAGAAAATCTACAAACAACAAATGCTGGAAAGGGTGTGGAGATAAGGAACCCTCTTCCACTATGGTTGGGAATGTAAATAGATACAGTCACTGTGGAGAACATTATGGAGTTTCTTATAAAACTAAAAATAGAATTACCATATGATACAGCAATCCCACTACTGGGCATATACCCAGACAAAACCAAAAATCAAAAAGAGACATTCACCGCAATGTTCATTGCATCACTATTTACAATATCCAGGTAATGGAAGCAACCTAAATGCCCAGACAGACGAATGCATAAAGATGTGGTACATATATAAAATGGAATATTACTAAGCCATAAAAAGGAATGAAATTGGATCATTTGTAGAGACGTTGATGGATCTAGAGACTGTCATACAGAGTGAAGTAAGTCAGAAAGAGAAAAACAAAACAAATCTTGTATATTAATGCATATATGTGGAACCTAGAAAAATTGTACAGATGAACCGTTTTGCAAGACAGAAATAGAGCAACAGATGTAGACAACAAACGTATGGACACCAAGGGGGGAGAGCGGTTGGGGGGGTGGTGGTGGGAGGAGTTGAGAGATTGGGATTGGCATGTATACATTTATATGTATAAAATAGATAACCAATAAGAACCTGCTGTATAAAAAATAAAATAAAATTCAAAATTAAAAAAATAAAATTAAAAAAAGTAAAACAGAAAAAATATTCTTCCCTTCACATACATGTATTAATATGAATAAATTATTTCCATGCTTATATCTGTAAATACAAAAAAGAGGAATAAAATCTACCTTGAACCAAAAACGGAAAAAAGAAAAAAAATCAGAACCCACCATTTACACAGAGGAAAACCGTATCAGGGCACTTGCTCCAGTTGTAAACCATTCTGAAGTTGGTCAGTGGTGGGGAATCATCTCCCATTCAGCCAGCAGGCCCCACGCAACAAGCGTCCTCTTTGCAAAGCTGGGGGACCATGCCGAGGCATCTGTGAGTAAACGTGGGCCGAACCCCAGGCCAGCTGCTGCTGAAATGTTCCCACCCTTCCCAGGTAAAACACCTGAATATGTACAAGGACTTGAAAGCCTAGAGGAAGGGCCATGGAGCCACACGAGTGACAGCATGCCGGCCGACTTGGTGCCTGCAGGCCAGCCAGGATGGCCCTGGCCCTGGGTGCTCTTCTGGAAGCTTTCCATTTCCCTGCCTGAGATACCCCTCCTGTCCTCGCCCCCACTGCTTTCTTCCTTCCTCACCCCTGCCCAGGAAGAAATTCCAGCGGCAGGTATGAGTGTCACATCCTCTTCTTTAGCAGGTGGCATCTTGGCAACTGCTGCAGAAAGTCCAGCAGAACCCCACTCACACTGGGCCACCCACAAAGCCGTGGCCTCTCACTCCGTCCCACCAGCCCAGCCCCGAGACTGTTGACAGGGCAGAGAAAATGGCGTCAGGCACAGCCATTTTATATGTGTGTTTATATCGATCTCAATCCAGGCACACCTGGGGAGGGCTGGCCGGCACGGTCAGGCTGCCCAGGTCAGCCAATCATCACCCCTCAGGGTCTCACAATTGCAGAAAATGGAAATTGCTGAATCAGCCAGGTCCAAGGAACAGGTGTGGGCTCTTGAGAGTCAGGATAGACAAGGGGTTGTAGCTCCGGCTTGTTTTCTAATCATTTTAAGTGGCCCATGAGTGGGAGACAACTTCAAGAAAACCCTCTCCTAATGAGAGGACCCCAGGAGTCAGGGAGAGGAGGGGTGGGTGGTGGGTGGAGACAGAGGCCTGGTGCCCCGGGTGCAGTGGAAGTCTCTGGAAGACCAGGTGGAGGGAGGCCGCACAGAGTGATGCCCAGGGTCACAGACCTGACGGAGGTGCTATTTGTTAGTTCAAGTCCTGCTCTGAGGTGCTCTGTGTCAGATCTGAGCGACAGGTGAGCTGGGAGTGCTCTGCAATGTGGGCTATGTGCACGGTTCCCGTGTGCCCAGCCTTGCCACGGTACCTGCAAGGGTAGCTCTGTATCCTGGGAGGGGCCTGACCACGAGAGCCCCATGGGCTGCAGGGGACCTGCGCAGGGAACCCCATATCCTGGGAGGGGCCTGAACACGAGAGCCCCGTGGGCTGGCGTGGGGGTGGGGTACCTGCCCAGGTGAGCTTCATATCCTGGGATTGGCCTGACCTCGAGAGCCCCATGGGCTGCTGGAGTCCTGGTAAAGGATGTCAGGACAGTCAGTGAAGCCACCGAGGATATACCTCCAGTAGTTCCTAAATCCTACACCCTGCTGGTCATTCTACCAACCACCAGGACTTGGTATTCTGTATTAGTCTTGAATGATGCCTTCTTTTGTATTCCATTAGTCCGAGAGTCACAAAAAATTTTGGCTTGTGAGTGGCAGGACTCAACATACAACTAAAACAATACTTCCGGGCCGTCTTGCCCCAAGGGTTCAAAAATTCCCACACCACCTTTGGGGAAAGCTCAGCTAAAGACCTAAAAGCTCTACCTCTGGAAAAGGAAACACTCCTTCAATATGCAGACGACATTCTGATCGCCAGCCCTACTAAGGAGACCTCTGAACTACCAAGCCAATAGAGGATAGAAGTTGTCCAAGAAAAAGCTCAAATATCACAGACTACGGTGACCTGCCTGGGCTTCATTCTCACAGAAGGTCGGAGAAGCACATCCCAGGAAAGGGAAGAAACAATTTATAGCCTTACCCCTTTCTAAAACTAGAAGACAGCTTAGGGGTTCCTGGGGAGGCCAGGGTTTGCTGCTTCTGGATCCCTAACTACAGTCTACTAGCTGGGCCTCTATATGAAACACTGAAAGGAAAAGATGATGATCCTTTTGAATAGAATCCAGAAGTGGCCTTTCAAGAATGGAAAGAGCAGTCAATTCAGACCCTTGCCCTGGAACTCCCTAATTTAGCTAAACCCTTTGACCTTTACATTCCTGGTGAAAGGTGAATCGCCATTGGAGTATTAGTGCAAAAACTGAGACCACTTGAAATGGAACAATGCAAGAATGCCATATAGGTAGGATAAACTACGGTCACCATGGAGCTTGGCCCACCGCCACATCTGCCCAAGATACTGGCGGTATCTAAAAACCTGGAAATCAGCAGCCCAAAAGGCCACCTCCCTCTTAAGGGAAAAGGACCCCACGTGGTGATCCTAACTCCCAACCATGCCCTGAAGTTGCAGGGTTTGCTCCGTGGGCACACTGACCTCGAGTGAGGAGGCCCTCCAACTCCAACCTCCAGAGAGATAACCAGGGGCAACGGGGCAACATGACAACTCATGTGACCATCACTTGACCTGGAGTTTCTCTCATAAAACAACAAGAGTGTGTCCCAAAAGAGTAGACTACTGCTTGCAGGACTTACTGCACCCAGAGGGGAGCTAATAATCTTGGCGGGGGAACCGAATATCACGCTGTCACCATAGAAAAGCCTAGAAACACCGTGATGATGGTGGCCAATAAGACCGGCTGGACTCCTGTATACTTCAAAAGGCTGTTGACTCAGTGGCCATCATGGTCCTTCATCACCACTGACCCTGGGCTGTCTGGGAGTTGAGCGGGCAGGGTCCTGACACCTGGTGCTGTTTTTACGTTAATTCAGGGGCCTAATTGAAGAAAGCGCAGACTACTGGTCAGAGCATCTAGGCTGGCAGAAACGGTCAGCCTAAGGTGGCCAAATAAATGTGGGGCGGGGTGAAACTGGACCTCACAGCATCACTGCACATCTCCTTCCTGGACCCTTAAAGGTCATTAGAATCTATAACACTTCCAATACTGGTGCTCAGGCGGACGAGCAGGGAGGCAGCAGCCCTGGGGACAATCAACGTCACCTGGAGGCTGCTGGGGAGAAGTTCTGACCCTCGCCCACGAGTATGAGTGCTCTTAACTCAGCACTCAGCAGTTACAGATGAAGGGTCTGCACCCTCAGCACTCCAAGAATGAGGAAGGGGACAAAAGGCAGAAGCGGGGTTTGTCCCAGGCAAAGCCCCTTAAAAATCCCTGGGAGATAAAAATAGAATCTGGGCAATAAAATAAAGTCTAACCTTTTTATCCTTTGTGCTTTGTCTAATTTCACGTGCTCCTAGGGTCCCGCATACAGAGGTTCCACACTTGGCACTTCAGACCAGATTTTCTAGTGCAGAATGGCTGGGTCGACACATCAGATCCTGGGGCCCAGGGCAGACTCCGTGATATAGAGCCTGAGCTGCAGCCAACCGGGCCCTCGAGAGAGCTCTGCCCCCTCCCTCCCACTGACTCTGACAGGATCTCTACACAGCAGCCCAGCCCACAGCCCACAGGGTAGCACATGCTCTCACCTCTCCATTCTCTGATCAAAATATAAAGTTTCCTTTGCTTCTGAACCAAACTCAGTCTCGATCTGTTGGCTCCAATGACACCGGGCAGGGGGACACTTGCTGGGGTCCACTCTGGAGGATCAGTAACAGAAATTGAGAACCTTGTAACTTCAATGAACAGATGTGTGAGCCAAACTGTAATTAACATAGAACAGTGTATAAGGCTCGGGTAAAATAAGATGTTTCTAACACTTCCATTTGATATTTCCATCACTTTATTATAAGCAAGTTCACTGAAAAGGTTTGTCTTATTTGTCAGGTCAATATTAGAGAAACGAAATGATTTCTTTCCAAGGATGTACATCTAATAATCTTGGTTAAAGCTTCAATCTTGTTTTAAATGCTTTTCCATTGAAAATGATACCTCTCTTTCAGCTCCCCCATTTCTGAGAAGTATAAAATCTTATAATTTATGATTACCAAAGAGGAAAGGTGGGAAGAGGGATAAATTAACAGTTTGGGATTAACACATACACACTGCTATGTATATAATCAATCATCAACAAGGAACTACTGTATAGCACAGGGAACTACACTCAATATTTTGCAATAACCTATAAGGGGAAATAATCTGAAAAAGAATAGATATTTTTATTGACATCATCTATCAATGATAGTTAAAATGGAACCTAAGGGAAGACGGTGGTGAGTGCTTCTGACCCTGAAGACTTCAATCATCTAAAGTTTGGACTCTGCCTACTTCCCAAGGCCCTTAATGAACATATGTGTAGCCGTAGCTTAAAAAATTCCCCAGTTTGGGTTGCGGAGAGACACTGATTTTGAAAAAGCCCTGGTGGTCTCCTCACATGAATGGGATCCTTCCTACAGCTAAAACATGCCTGTCACACCCAGAGGATGGTATACCGTCTGATCGGGAAGAGTTTGGAAAAGGCATCTCATCTCCTCATCTCCTGGTGCTCGGGTTCACCACTCCGGCGTCTTTACTAACAGTCTCCCCACTTGGAGATGTCAGCACTGTCAACATCCTGTTGTGTACAGTTTGGAATTTGTCCAGAGGATGAAGCGGAAGGAGGAGGAACAATGAGAGACAAGTCCTAGGTGCTCGGACAGCCACATGTCACTTTAATTTCCAATCAGAAAGACGAATTGACCAAAGGCTAGGGTTGCCCATGGAAACAGAATAGGCCTTGAGGAAATCCCGCTGCTTTGTGGCCAGTTCCCATAAACACAAGTAAAAAATGGAACTCAGGGGCACTAAAATTCACGAAACTGCAGAGTTGAAAATATCTATCCCTAAAAAATGTCTTGAGGATAGTCAGAGAAAAGGACTTGTAAGCAAGGGAGAATGGCAGGAAAGGGATTGGAAGAGGTAGAAAGGACTCGCCATTAAGCACCAGAAAAGGGGCTGAACATTTGCAACTTTGCACTTGGTCAAAAAGGGTGTATGCGTCTCTTTCTGTATATATTCAAGAAAAGGGCACACACATTTTTAGCCAACCAAACAGGTGGGCACTGGAAATCAATACTACAAAAGATATCACTTCACATCAGTCAGAAGAGCCGTCCTCATAAAGTGTAAACACCAGAAATGCAGGACAGGAAAGGAGAAAAGGGAGCCCTGTGAGGCTTATAGTGGAAATGTATATTGCCAACGGTCACTCTGGAGAAGTGTATTGTGTTTACTAAAGCATCTAAAAAATGAGCTACAGAGCACAGGGCACTTGCACTCATGGACGTGTATCTTGGGAAAAACAAAAATCGAGAGGACACAGGCACCCCAATGTTTACCGCCTCTCTGTTTAAAAGAACCTCGACTAGGATATAACTTAAATGTCTCTGGAGGGAAAAAATGGATAGAGATGTGGTACTTATGTAGAGTGGAATATTACTCAGCCTGGAAATCAATGAAATATGGCCATTTGTAACAACTCCAGAGGAGTTACGTATGATCATTCGAAGTCACATAATTCAAAAGAAAAAGACACATATCATAAGATATCATTTAAAGCAACATAAGATATCACTAATACACGGAATGTAAACTTGGGGACACATGAATGGAACTACAAAACAGAACGGGGCCTCAAATTTAGAAAACCAACATATGCTTGCTTAAGGGGAAAGGTGAGTTCGGGTGCTGAATAAAACCAGAGATTGAAATTAGCACAGATACTGTTCCATAAGCCAAATATGTAATAGAAAAGACCTACTTTTTGGTCAACGAAATGACTCAACACCCCATATTCACCACCTAGGAATATACCTGACTAGTAAGAGTCTTAAAACGTATGGATTTATATGTCTCCGTAAGAGAATCAAGCGTGTGTAGAGCGACATAAACGCAGCAGTGAAAATCAGCTAAATCACATTTTCAAAATAAATTTCAAAAACATAACAAAATGGCAGTGAAATAGAGAGCAATTCTTAAAAAATTCTTTCAGGGCTTGTGATGCAACCTGGATTTAACACATCTACACCCACAGCTGGATGAGACATAAGGCTGGACACTTCGAGCTGATAACATTGGTGAGGTTCTGTGAGCAAATGCAGACCATTTGAAGTCATACAGCATTTTACCCATTCCATGGGTTTCAACTCTCCAGGTTTAAGGGATTCTTCCTTCAGCTAAAACGTGCATGGGAAACCCAGTGTATGGTCCACCGTGTGATTGGGAAATGTTTTTAAATGCATCTCAGTTTTCGTCCCCTGGTACTCGGGTTCACCATTCCAGACGCTTTACTAACACTCTCCCCACTTGGAGAGTCAGTGTCTTTAACCTCCTGTCTAGCTCAGTTTGCAATTTACGCAGAAGATGTACAGGAATAGGGAGAACCAATGAGAGATTAGCTGTAGGTGTCTGCATGGGCAAAAGTAATGCTCATTTCCCACCAGGAAGGAGAATTAAACAAACGGTCAGCGTGCAATGCCGGAACAAGATTAGGGCCAGAAGCAATCCTATGGTTTTGCAGCCAGCTCAAAAGAAAACGAGTTGAAGAAACGAGCTCAGGGGCACTGTAATTCACAAACATGCAGAGTTATAAATGACAGCTATTGTCCAAAAATATATTGAAGTAAGGACGCGAAGAGGACTTGAAAGTGGGGCAGAATTGCAGGAAACCGATATCAGGAGTTAGACTGAAAATGCATTTAAAGCATAGGAAAAGAGGCAGAACGTTGACAATGATGCACTTGGCTAAAAAGGGCGTATTCGATTTTTCCTGAATATAGTCAGGAAAAAACGCATACACGCTTTTTGGCCAACCAAGCAAGCTTGCAAAGGAAATCTGCACTACAATGAAGTCTCACTTCCCCCTGGTCATAAGGGCCATCTGAAAAAAGTGTAAAATCCAGAAAGGCAGCACAGGGCATGGAGAACCGGGAGCCTTGTTATGCTGATGGGCGGGATGTAAATTGCCAACAGCCACTCTGGAGAAGTGTATGGTGTTTCCTGGAACACCTAAAAAACAAAGCAACGGAGCCTACGGCACTTCCACTTATGGTCCTATAGCTTAGGGAAATTAAAATCAAAAACACACAGCCACCCCAAAGTTTCGGTCGGCTCTGTTTACAAGAACCTCGTCTACGGTACAAGTTAAATATCCCAGAATGTGAAAAATGGATAAAGAAGTTGTGGTACGTACGTACAATGGAATATCACTGAGCAATGAAATCTATGTCATCAGGCCCGTCGCGGCATAATGAGTGGATTCAGGTACCATGATTCTAAGTGAAATAAGTCACACAGAAAATAAAACATCATAAGATATCACTAATACACAGAATATAAACTAGGCTACACATGAACTGAATTACAAAACAGAACAGGGCCTCAAATTTAGAAAACCAACTTATGCTTGCTTAAGGGGAAAGGTGAGTTGGGGTGCCGCATCAAAACAGAGATAGAAATTAGCACAGATACCTTTTCATAAGCCAAATATGTAATAGTCAAGACCTACCCCCTGCTCAACGAAATGGACTAAACACCCCTTTTCAACGCCTAGGAATACACCTGACTAGTAAGAATTTTCAAACCCATGGATTCATATGTCTCCGTAAGAGAATGAAGCGTGTGTACAGCGGCATGAATGCAGCAGAGAAAATCCGATAAATCCCATTATCAAAATATATTACAAAAACAAAACACAAGAACAGTGAAATAGAGAGCAATTCTTAAATAATTCATTCAGGGCTTGTGATGCAACCTGGATTTACCACATCTACATCCAGAGCTGAGTGAGACATAAGGTTGGACACTTCGGGCTGATAGCATTGGTGAGGTTCGATGAGCAAATGCAGACCATTTGAAGTCATACTACATGGTACCCATTCCATGGGTCCCAACTCTCCAGGTTTAAGTGATTCTTCCTTCACCTAAATCATGCATGGGAAACCCACAGTATGGTGCACCATGTGACCGGGAAACGTTTTCAAATGCATCTCAGTTTTTGTCCCCTTTTACTCGGGTTCACAATTCCAGACCCTTTACTAACACTCTCCCCACTTGGAGAGTCAGTGCCTTTAAACTCCTGTTTACCACAGTTAGCAATTTCTGCGCAAGATGAACAGGAATAGGGAGAACCAATGAGAGATTAGCTGTAGGTGTCTGCACGGGCAAATTTAACGCTCATTTCCAACCAGGAAGAGGAATTAACCAAAGGCTCAGCATGCCGTGCAGGAACCAGATTAGGGCCTGAAGCAATCCTGCGGGTTTGCGGCCAGCTCACAAGAAAGCGATTTGAAGAAAGGAGCTCAGGGGCACTGTAATTCACAAACCTGCAGAGTTATAAATGACAGCTAACGTCCGAAAATATATTGAAGGAAGGCTGCGAAGAGGACTTGAAAACGGGGCAGAATTGCAGGAAAACGATTTCAGGGTGTAGACTGGAATTGCATTTAAAGCATAGGAAAAGAGGCAGAACGTCGACAATGATGCACTTGGCCAAAAAGGGCGTATGCGTTTTTTCCTGAATATATTCAGGAAAAAACGCATACGCCCTTTTTGGCCAACCAAGCAAGCATGTTAAAGAAATCTGCACTACAATGTAGTCTCACTGCCCCCCGGTCAAAAGGGCCATCTGAAAAAAGTGTAAAATCCAAAAATGCAGCACAGGCCATGGAGAACAGGGAGCCTTGTTATGCTGATGGGTGGGATGTAAATTGCGAACAGCCACTCTGGAGAAGTGTATGGTGTTTCCTGAAACACCTAAAAAACAAAGCAACGGAGCCTATGGCACTTCCACTTATGGTCCTATAGCTTAGGGAAATTAAAATCAAAAACACACAGCCACCCCAAAGTTTCAGACGGCTCTGTTTACAAGAACCTCGTCTACGGTACAAGTTGAATATCCCAGAAAGCGAAAAATGGATAAAGACGTTGTGGTACGTACGTACAATGGAATATCATTCACCAATGAAATCTATTTCATCTGGACCCTCGTGGCATAATGAGTGGATTCAGGTACGATGATTCTAAGTGAAATAAGTCACACAGAAAATGAAACATCATAAGATATCACTAATACACCGAATGTAATCTTGGCTACACATGAACTGAATTACAAAACAGAACAGGGTCTCAGATTTAGAAAACCAACTTATGTTTGCGTAAGGGGAAAGGTGAGTTGGGGTGCTGCATAAAACCAGAGATAGAAATTAGCACAGATACCATTCCATACGTGAAATATGTAATAGTCAAGACCTACCCCTTGCTCAACGAAATGGGCTAAACACACTATATTCAACACCTAGGAATACACCTGACTAGTAAGAATCTTCAAACCCATGGATTTATATGTCTCCATAAGAGAATCAAGCGTGTGTACAGCTGCATGAAGGCAGCAGAGAAAATCCGATAAATCTTATTATCAAAATGAATTACAAAAACAAAACACAATGACAGTGAAATAGAGAGCAATTCTTAAATAATTCATTCAGGGCTTGTGATGCAACCTGGATTTACCTCATCAAAACCCAGAGCTGAGTGAGACATAAGGTTGGACACTTCGGGCTGATAGCATTGGTGAGGTTCGATGAGCAAATGCAGACCATTTGAAGTCATACTTCATGGTACCCATTCCATGGGTCCCAAGTCTCCAGGTTTAAGTGATTCTTCCTTCAGCTAAAGCATGCATGGGAAACCCACAGTATGGTGCACCATGTGACCGGGAAACGTTTTCAAATGCATCTCAGTTTTTGTCCCCTTTTACTCGGGTTCACAATTCCAGACCCTTTACTAACACTCTCCCCACTTGGAGAGTAAGTGCCTTTAACCTCCTGTTTGGCACAGTTTGCAATTTCTGCGCAAGATGAACAGAAATAGGGAGAACCAATGAGAGACTAGCTGTAGGTGTCTGCACGGGCAAATTTAACGCTCATATCCAACCAGGAAGAGGAATTAACCAAAGGCTCAGCATGCCGTGCAGGAACCAGATTAGGGCCTGAAGCAATCCTGCGGGTTTGCGGCCAGCTCACAAGAAAGCGATTTGAAGAAAGGAGCTCAGGGGCACTGTAATTCACAAACCTGCAGAGTTATAAATGACAGCTATCGTCCGAAAATATATTGAAGGAAGGCTGCGAAGAGGACTTGAAAGCGGGGCAGAATTGCAGGAAAACGATTTCAGGGTGTAGACTGGAATTGCATTTAAAGCATAGGAAAAGAGGCAGAACGTCGACAATGATGCACTTGGCCAAAAATGGCGTATGCGTTTTTTCCTGAATATATTCAGGAAAAAACGCATACGCACTTTTTGGCCAACCAAGCAAGCATGTTAAAGAAATCTGCACTAAAATGAGGTCTCACTGCCCACCGGTTAAAAGGGCCATCTGAATAAAGTGTAAAATCCAGAAATGCAGCACAGGCCATGGAGAACAGGGAGCCTAGTTATGCTGATGGGTGGGATGTAAACTGCCAACAGCCACTCTGGAGAAGTGTATGGTGTTTCCTGAAACACCTAAAAAACAAAGCAACGGAGCCTACGGCACTTCCACTTATGGTCCTATAGCTTAGGGAAATTAAAATCAAAAACACACAGCCACCCCAAAGTTTCAGACGGCTCTGTTTACAAGAACCTCGTCTACGGTACCAGTTATATATCCCAGAAAGCGAGAAATGGATAAAGAAGTTGTGGTACGTACGTACAATGGAATATCACTCACCAATGAAATCTATGTCATCTGGCCCGTCGTGGCATAATGAGTGGATTCAGGTACGATGATTCTAAGTGAAATAACTCACACAGAAAATCAAACATCATAAGATGTCACTAATACACGGAATGTAATCTTGGCTACACATGAACTGAATTACAAAACAGAACAGGGTCTCAAATTTAGAAAACCAACTTATGTTTGCTTAAGGGGAAAGGTGAGTTGGGGTGCTGCATAAAACCAGAGTTAGAAATTAGCACAGATACCATTCCATACGTCAAATATGTAATAGTCAACACCTACCCCTTGCTCAACCAAATGGGCTAAACACCCTATATTCAACGTGTAGGAATACACCTGACTAGAAAGAATATTCAAACCCATGGATTTATATGTCTCCATAAGAGAATCAAGCGTGTGTACAGCTGCATGAAGGCAGCAGAGAAAATCCAATAAATCCCATTATCAAAATGAATTACAAAAACCAAACCGAATGACAGTGAAATAGAGAGCAATTCTTAAATAATTCATTCAGGGCTTGTGATGCAACCTGGATTTACCTCATCTACACCCAGAGCTGAGTGAGACATAAGGTTGGACACTTCGGGCTGATAGCATTGGTGAGGTTCGATGAGCAAATGCAGACCATTTGAAGTCATAATACATGGTACACATTCCATGGGCCCCAACTCTCCAGTTTTAAGCGATTCTTCCTTCAGCTAAAGCATGCATGGGACACCCACAGTATGGTGCACCGTGTGACCGGGAAACGTTTTCAAATGCATCTCAGTTTTCGTCCCCTTTTACTCGGGTTCATAATTCCAGATCCTTTACTAACACTCTCCCCACTTGGAGAGTCAGTGCCTTTAAACTCCTGTTTGGCACAGTTTGCAATTTCTGCACAAGATGTACAGGAAAACGGAGAACCAAGGAGAGACTAGCTGTAGGTGTCTGCACGGGCAAATTTAACACTCATTTCCAACCAGGAAGAGGAATTAACGAAAGGCTCAGCATGCCGTTCAGTAACCAGATTAGGGCCTGAAGCAATCCTGCGGGTTTGCGGCCAGCTCACAAGAAAGCGATTTGAAGAAAGGAGCTCAGGGGCCAAGTAATTCACAAACCTGCAGAGTTATAAATGACAGCTATCGTCCAAAAATATATTAAAGGAAGGCTGCGAAGAGGACTTGAAAGCGGGGCAGAATTGCAGGAAAACGATTTCAGGGGGTAGACTGGAATTGCATTTAAAGCATAGGAAAAGAGGCAGAACATCGACCATGATGCACTTGGCCAAAAAGGCCGTATGCGTTTTTTCCTGAATATATTCAGGAAAAAACGCATACGCGCTTTTTGACCAACCAAGCAAGCATGTTAAAGAAATCTGCACTACAATGAAGTCTCACTGCCCCCCGGTCAAAAGGGCCATCTGAAAAAAGTGTAAAATCCAGAAATGCAGCACAGGCCATGGAGAACAGGGAGCCTTGTTATGCTGATGGGTGGGATGTAAATTGCCAACAGCCACTCTGGAGAAGTGTATGGTGTTTCCTGAAACACCTAAAAAACAAAGCAACGGAGCCTACGGCACTTCCACTTATGGTCCTATAGCTTAGGGAAATTTAAATCAAAAACACACAGCCACCCCAAAGTTCCAGACGGCTCTGTTTACAAGAACCTCATCTACGGTACCAGTTATATATCCCAGAAAGCGAGAAATGGATAAAGAAGTTGTGGTACGTACGTACAATGGAATATCACTCACCAATGAAATCTATGTCATCTGGCCCGTCGTGGCATAATGAGTGGATTCAGGTACGATGATTCTAAGTGAAATAACTCACACAGAAAATCAAACATCATAAGATGTCACTAATACACGGAATGTAATCTTGGCTACACATGAACTGAATTACAAAACAGAACAGGGTCTCAAATTTAGAAAACCAACTTATGTTTGCTTAAGCGGAAATGTGAGTTGGGGTGCTACATAAAACCAGAGATAGAAATTAGCACAGATACCATTCCATACGTCAAATATGTAATAGTCAAGACCTACCCCTTGCTCAACGAAATGGGCTAAACACCCTATATTCAACACCTAGGAATACACCTGACTAGTAAGAATCTTCAAACCCATGGATTTATATGTCTCCATAAGAGAATCAAGCGTGTGTACAGCTGCATGAAGGCAGCAGAGAAAATCCGATAAATCTTATTATCAAAATGAATTACAAAAACAAAACACAATGACAGTGAAATAGAGAGCAATTCTTAAATAATTCATTCAGGGCTTGTGATGCAACCTGGATTTACCTCATCTAAACCCAGAGCTGAGTGAGACATAAGGTTGGACCCTTCGGGCTGATAGCATTGGTGAGGTTCGATGAGCAAATGCAGACCCTTTGAAGTCACACTGCATGGTACCCATTCCATGGGTCCGAACTCTCCAGGTTTAAGTGATTCTTCCTTCAGCTAAAACACGCATGGGAAACCCAGACTATGGTACACTGGGTGATTGGGAAATGTTTTCAAATGCATCTCAGTTTTTGTCCCCTGGTACTCGGTTTCACCATTCCAGACCCTTCACTAACACTTTCCGCACTCGGAGGGTCAGTGTCTTTAACCTCCTGTTTGGCACAGTTTGCAATTTCTGCGCAAGATGAACAGGAATAGGGAGAACCAATGAGAGACTAGCTGTAGGAGTCTGTACTGGCAAATGTATCGCTTGCTGCCCACCAGGAAGAGGAATTAATCAAAGGCTCAGCGTGCCCTGCCGGAAACAGATTAGGGACTGAAGCAATCCTGCGGTTTTGCAGCCAGCTCAGAAGAATGCGAGTTGAAGAAAGGAGCTCAGGGGCACTGTAATTCACAAACCTGCAGAGTTATGAATGACAGCTATCGTCCAAAAATATATTGAAGTAAGTCTGCGAAGAGGACTAGAAAGCAGGGCAGAATTCCAGGAAAACGATTTCAGGGGGTAGACTGGAATTGCACTTAAAGCACAGGAAAAGGGACAGAATGTTGACAATGATGCACTTGGCCAAAATGGGCGTAAGCGTTTTTTCCTTAATATATTCAGGAAAAAACGCATACGCACTTTTTGGCCAACCAAGCAAGCGTGTACAGGAAATCTGCACTACAATGAAGTCTCACTGCACCCCAGTCAAAAGGGTCATCTGAAAAAAGTGTAAAATCCAGAAAGACAGGACAGGCCATGGAGAACAGGGAGCCTTATAATATTGATTTACGGGATGTAAATTGCCAACAGCCACTCTGGAGAAGTGTATGGTGTTTCCTGAAACACGTAGGAAACAAAGCAACACAGCCTATGGCACTTCCACTTATGGTCCTATAGCTTTGGGAAATTAAAATCAAAAACACACAGCCACCCCAAAGTTTGGGACGGCTCTGTTTACAAGAACCTCATCTACGGTACGAGTTAAATATCCCAGAAAGTGAAAAATGGATAAAGAAGTTCTGGTACATACGTACAATGGAATATCACTCAGCAATTATATCTATGTCATCAGGCCCATAGCGGCATAATGAGAGTATTCAGGTACGATGATTCTACGTGAAATAAGTCACACAGAAAATGAAACATCATAAGATATCACTAATACACGGAATGTAAACTTGGCTACACATGAACTGAATTACAAAACAGAACAGGGTCTCAAATTTAGAAAACCAACTTATGCTTGCTTATGGGGAAAGATGAGTTGGGGTGCTGCATAAAACCAGAGATTGAAATTAGCACAGATACCATTCCATAAGCAAAATAAGTAACAGACCAGACCTACTCCTTGCTCAACGAAATGGACTCAACACCCCATATTCAGGGCCTAGGAATATACCTGACTAGTAAGAATCTTAAAACCCACGGATTTATATGTCTCCATAAGAGAAACATGCGTGTGTACAGCGGCATAAAGGTAGCAGTGAAAACCCGATAAATCCCATTATCAAAATAATTTTCAAATACAAAACACAATGACAGTGAAATAGAGAGCAATTTTTAAATAATTCATTCAGGGTTGTGATGCAACCTGGATTTACCACATCTACACCCAGAGCTGGGTGAGACATAACGCTGGACACTTCGGGCTGATAGCATTGGTGATGTTCGGTGAGCAAATGCAGACCCTTTGAAGTCATACTGCATGGAACCCTTTCCATGGGTCCCAACTCTCCAGGTTTAAGGGATTCTTCCTTCAGCTAAAACATGCATGGGAAACCCAGAGTATGGTCCACCGTGTGATTGGGAAACGTTTTCAAATGCATCTCAGTTTTCGTCCCCTGGTACTCGGGTTCACCATTCCAGACGCTTTACTAACCCTCTCCCCACTTGGAGAGTCAGTGCCTTTAAGCTCCTGTTTGGCACAGTTTGCAATTTCTGCGCAAGGTGAACAGGAATAGGGAGAACCAATAAGAGACTAGCTGTAGGTGTCTGCACGGGCAAATGTAACGCTCATTTCCCACCAGGAAGAGGAATTAACCAATGGCTCAGCATGCCCTGCCAGAAAGAGAGTAGGGCCTAAAGCAATCCTGCGGTTTTGCTGCCAGCTCACAAGAAAACGAGTTGAAGAAATGAGCTCAGGGGCACAGTAATTCACAAACCTGCAGAGTTATGAATGACAGCTATCGTCCAAAAATATATTGAAGTAAGTCTGCGAAGTGGACTTGAAAGAGGGGCAGAATTTCAGGAAAACGGTTTCAGGGGGTAGACGGGAATTGCATTTAAAGCATAGGAAAAGAGGCAGAACGTCGACAATGACGCACTTGACCAAAAAGTGCATATGCGTTTTTTCCTGAATATATTCAGGAAAAAACGCATACGCCCTTTTTGGCCAACTAAGCAAGCATGTAAAGGAAATCTGCACTACAAGGGATGTCTCACTGCCCCCCACTCAACAGGGCCATCTGGAAAAAGTGTAAAATCCAGAAAGGCAGGACAGGCCATGGAGATCATGGAGCCTTGTTATGCTGATGGGCAGGATGTAAATTGCCAACAGCCACACTGGAGAAGTGTATGGTGTTTCCTGAAACACGTAGGAAACAAAGCAACACAGCCTATGGCACTTCCACTTATGGTCCAGTAGCTTAGGCACATTAAAATCAAAAACACACATCCACCCCAAAATTTGGGATGGCTCTGTTTACAAAAACCTCATCTACGGTACAAGTTAAATATCCCAGAAAGCGAAAAATGGATTAAGAAGTTGTGGTACGTACATACAATGGAATATCACTCACCAATGAAATCTATGTCATCTGGCCCGACGTGTCACAATGAGTGGATTCAGGTACGATGATTCTAAGTGAAATAAGTCACACAGAAAAAGAAACATCATAAGATATCACTAATACACCGAATGTAATCTTGGCTACACATGAACTGAATTACAAAACAGAACAGGGTCTCAAATTTAGAAAAACAACTTATGTTTGCTTAAGGGGAAAGGTGAGTTGGGGTGCTGCATAAAACCAGAGATAGAAATTAGCACAGATAACATTCCATATGTCAAATACGTAATAGTCAAGACCTACCCCTTGCTCAACGAAATGGGCTAAACACCCTATATTCAACGCCTAGGAATACACCTGACTAGTAAGAATCTTCAAACCCATGGATTTATATGTCTCCATAAGAGAATCAAGCGTGTGTACACCTGCATGAAGGCAGCAGAGAAAATCCGATAAATCCTATTATCAAAATGAATTACAAAAACAAAACACAATGACAGTGAAATAGAGAGCAATTTTTAAATAATTCACTCAGGGCTTGTGATGCAACCTGGATTTACCTCATTAAAACCCAGAGCTGAGTGAGACATAAGGTTGGACACTTCGGGCTGATAGCATTGGTGAGGTTCGATGAGCAAATGCAGACCATTTGAAGTCATACTGCATGGTACCCATTCCATGGGTCCCAACTCTCCAGGTTTAAGTGATTCTTCCTTCAGCTAAGGCATGCATGGGAAACCCACAGTATGGTGCACCATGTGACCGGGAAACGTTTTCAAATGCATCTCAGTTTTCGTCCCCTTTTACTCGGGTTCACAATTCCAGACCCTTTACTAACACTCTCCCCACTTGGAGAGTCAGTGCCTTTAACCTCCTGTTTGGCACAATTTGCAATTTCTGCGCAAGATGAACAGGAATAGGGAGAACCAATGAGAGACTAGCTGTAGGTGTCTGCATGGGCAAATTTAACACTCATTTCCAACCAGGAAGAGGAATTAACCAAAGGCTCAGCATGCCATGCCGGAACCAGATTAGGGCCTGAAGCAATCCTGCGGGTTTGCGGCCAGCTCACAAGAAAGAGATTTGAAGAAAGGAGCTCAGGGGCACTGTAATTCACAAACCTGCAGAGTTATAAATGACAGCTATCGTCCAAAAATATATTGAAGGAAGGCTGCGAAGAGGACTTGAAATCGGGGCAGAATTGCAGGAAAGCGGTTTCAGGGAGTAGAGTGGAATTGCATTTAAAGCATAGGAAAAGAGGCAGAACGTCGACAATGATGCACGTGGCCAAAAAGGGCGTATGCGTTTTTTCCTGAATATATACAGGAAAAAACGCATACGCCCTTTTTGGCCAACCAAGCAAGCATGTTAAAGAAATCTGCACTACAATGAAGTCTCACTGCCCCCCGGTCAAAAGGGCCATCTCAAAAAAGTGTAAAATCCAGAAATGCAGCACAGGCCATGGAGAACAGGGAGCCTTGTTATGCTGATGGGTGGGATGTAAATTGCCAAGAGCCACTCTGGAGAAGTGTATGGTGTTTCCTGAAACACCTAAAAAACAAAGCAACGGAGCCTACGGCACTTCCACTTATGGTCCTATAGCTTAGGGAAATTAAAATCAAAAACACACAGCCACCCCAAAGTTTCAGACGGCTCTGTTTACAAGAACCTCGTCTACGGTACAAGTTAAATATCCCAGAAAGCGAAAAATGGATAAAGAAGTTGTGGTACGTACATACAATGGAATATCACTCACCAATGAAGTCTATGTCATCTGGCCCGTCGTGGCATAATGAGTGGATTCAGGTACGATGATTCTAAGTGAAATAAGTCACACAGAAAATGAAACATCATAAGATATCACTAATACACGGAATGTAATCTTGGCTACACATGAACTGAATTACAAAACAGAACAGGGTCTCAAATTTAGAAAACCAACTTATGTTTGCTTAAGGGGAAAGGTGAGTTGGGGTGCTGCATAAAACCAGAGTTAGAAATTAGCACATATACCATTCCATACGTCAAATATGTAATAGTCAAGACCTACCCCTTGCTCAACGAAATGGGCTAAACACCCTATATTCAACGCCTAGGAATACACCTGACTAGTAAGAATCTTCAAACCCATGGATTTATATGTCTCCATAAGAGAATCAAGCGTGTGTACAGCTGCATGAAGGCAGCAGAGAAAATCCGATAAATCTTATTATCAAAATGAATTACAAAAACAAAACACAATGACCGTGAAATAGAGAGCAATTCTTAAATAATTCATTCAGGGCTTGTGATGCAACCTGGATTTACCTCATCAAAACCCAGAGCTGAGAGAGACATAAGGTTGGACACTTCGGGCTGATAGCATTGGTGAGGTTCGATGAGCAAATCCAGACCATTTGTAGTCATACTACATGGTACCCATTCCATGGGTCCCAACTCTCCAGGTTTAAGTGATTCTTCCTTCAGCTAAAGCATGCATGGGAAACCCACAGTATGGTGCACCATGTGACCGGGAAACGTTTTCAAATGCATCTCAGTTTTTGTCCCCTTTTACTCGGGTTCACAATTCCAGACCCTTTACTAACACTCTCCCCACTTGGAGAGTCAGTGCCTTTAACCTCCTGTTTGGCACAGTTTGCAATTTCTGCGCAAGATGAACAGGAATAGGGAGAACCAATGAGAGACTAGCTGTAGGTGTCTGCACGGGCAAATTTAACGCTCATTTCCAACCAGGAAGAGGAATTAACCAAAGGCTCAGCATGCCGTGCAGGAACCAGATTAGGGCCTGAAGCAATCCTGCGGGTTTGCGGCCAGCTCACAAGAAAGCGATTTGAAGAAAGGAGGTCAGGGGCACTGTAATTCACAAAACTGCAGAGTTATAAATGACAGCTATCGTCCAAAAACATATTGAAGGAAGGCTGCGAAGAGGACTTGAAAGCGGGGCAGAATTGCAGGAAAACGATTTCAGGGGGTAGACTGGAATTGCATTTAAAGCATAGGAAAAGAGGCAGAACGTCGACAATGATGCACTTGGCTAAAAAGGGCGTATGCGTTTTTTCCTAAATATATTCAGGAAAAAACGCATACACCCTTTTTGGCCAACCAAGCAAGCATGTTAAAGAAATCTGCACTACAATGAAGTCTCACTGCCCCCCGGTCAAAAGGGCCATCTGAAAAAAGTGTAAAATCCAGAAATGCAGCACAGGCCATGGAGAACAGGGAGCCTTGTTATGCTGATGGGTGGGATGTAAATTGCCAACAGCCACTCTGGAGAAGTGTATGGTGTTTCCTGAAACACCTAAAAAACAAAGCAACGGAGACTACGGCTCTTCCACTTATGGTCCTATAGCTTAGGGAAATTAAAATCAAAAACACACAGCCACCCCAAAGTTTCAGACGGATCTGTTTACAAGAACCTCATCTACGGTACATGTTAAATATCCCAGAAAGCGAAAAATGGATAAAGAAGTTGTGGTACGTACGTACAATGGAATATCTCACCAATGAAATCTATGTCATCTGGCCCATCGTGGCATAATGAGTCGATTCAGGTACGATGATTCTAAGTGAAATAAGTCACACAGAAAATGAAACATCATAAGATGTCACTAATACACGGAATGTAATCTTGGCTACACATGAAATGAATTACAAAACAGAACAGGGTCTCAAATTTAGAAAACGAACTTATGTTTGCGTAAGGGGAAAGGTGAGTTGGGGTGCTGCATAACACCAGAGATAGAAATTAGCACAGATACCATTCCATATGTCAAATACGTAATAGTCAAGACATAACCCTTGCTCAACGAAATGGGCTAAACACCCTATATTCAACACCTAGGAATACACCTGACTAGAAAGAATCTTCAAACCCATTGATTTATATGTCTCCATAAGAGAATCAAGCGTGTGTACAGCTGCATGAAGGCAGCAGAGAAAACCCGATAAATCCTATTATCAAAATGAATTACAGAAACAAAACACAATGACAGTGAAATAGAGAGCAATTCTTAAATAATTCATTCAGGGCTTGTGATGCAACCTGGATTTACCTCATCTACACCCAGAGCTGAGTGAGACATAAGGTTGGACACATCGGGCTGATAGCATTGGTGAGGTTCGATGAGCAAATGCAGACCATTTGAAGTCATAATACATGGTACACATTCCATGGGTCCCAACTCTCCAGTTTTAAGCGATTCTTCCTTCAGCTAAAGCATGCATGGGAAACCCACAGTATGGTGCACCGTGTGACCGGGAAACGTTTTCAAATGCATCTCAGTTTTCGTCCCCTTTTACTCGGGTTCATAATTCCAAACCCTTTACTAACACTCTCCCCACTTGGAGAGTCAGTGCCTTTAAACTCCTGTTTGGCACAGTTTGCAATTTCTGCACAAGATGAACAGGAATAGGGAGAACCAATGAGAGACTAGCTGTAGGTGTCTGCACGGGCAAATTTAACGCTCATTTCCAACCAGGAAGAGGAATTAACCAAAGGCTCAGCATGCCGTGCCGGAACAAGATTAGGGCCTGAAGCAATCCTGCGGGTTTGCGGCCAGCTCACAAGAAAGCGATTTGAAGAAAGGAGCTCAGGGGCACTGTAATTCTCAAACCTGCAAAGTTATAAATGACAGCTATTGTCCAAAAATATATTGAAGGAAGGCTGCGAAGAGGACTTGAAATCGGGGCAGAATTGCAGGAAAGCGGTTTCAGGGAGTAGAGTGGAATTGCATTTAAAGCATAGGAAAAGAGGCAGAACGTCGACAATGATGCACGTGGCCAAAAAGGGCGTATGCGTTTTTTCCTGAATATATACAGGAAAAAACGCATACGCCCTTTTTGGCCAACCAAGCAAGCATGTTAAAGAAATCTGCACTACAATGAAGTCTCACTGCCCCCCGGTCAAAAGGGCCATATGAAAAAAGTGTAAAATCCAGAAATGCAGCACAGGCCATGGAGAACAGGGAGCCTTGTTATTCTGATGGGTGGGATGTAAATTGCCAACAGCCACTCTGCAGAAGTGTTTGGTGTTTCCTGAAACACCTAAAAAACAAAGCAACGGAGCCTACGGCACTTCCACTTATGGTCCTATAGCTTAGGGAAATTAAAATCTAAAACACACAGCCACCCCAAAGTTTCAGACGGCTCTGTTTACAAGAACCTCGTCTACGGTACAAGTTCAATATCCCAGAAAGCGAAAAATGGATAAAGAAGTTGTGGTACGTACATACAATGGAATATCACTCACCAATGAAGTCTATGTCATCTGGCCCGTCGTGGCATAATGAGTGGATTCAGGTACGATGATTCTAAATGAAATAACTCACACAGAAAATGAAACATCATAAGATATCACTAATACACGGAATGTAATCTTGGCTACACATGAACTGAATTACAAAACAGAACAGGGTCTCAAATTTAGAAAACCAACTTATGTTTGCTTAAGGGGAAAGGTGAGTTGGGGTGCTGCATAAAACCAGAGTTAGAAATTAGCACAGATACCATTCCATACGTCAAATACGGAATAGTCAAGACCTACCCCTTGCTCAACCAAATGGGCTAAACACCCTATATTCAACGTCTAGGAATACACCTGACTAGAAAGAATATTCAAACCCATGGATTTATATGTCTCCATAAGAGAATCAAGCGTGTGCACAGCTGCATGAAAGCAGCAGAGAAAATCAGATAAATCCCATTATCAAAATGAATTACAATAACAAAACAGAATGACAGTGAAATAGAGAGCAATTCTTAAATAATTCATTCAGGGCTTGTGATGCAACCTGGATTTACCTCATCTACACCCAGAGCTGAGTGAGACATAAGGTTGGACACTTCAGGCTGATAGCATTGGTGAGGTTCGATGAGCAAATGCAGACCATTTGAAGTCATACTGCATGGTACCTAATCCATGGGTCCCAACTCTCCAGGTTTAAGCAATTCTTCCTTCAGCTAAAACATGCATGGGAAACCCACAGTATGGTGCACCGTGTGACCGGGAAACGTTTTCAAATGCATCTCAGTTTTTGTCCCCTTTTACTCGGGTTCACAATTCCTGACCCTTTACTAACACTCTCCCCACTTGGAGAGTCAGTGCCTTTAACCTCCTGTTTGGCACAGTTTGCAATTTCTGCGCAAGATGAACAGGAATAGGGAGAACCAATGAGAGACTAGCTGTAGGTGTCTGCACGGGCAAATTTAACGCTCATTTCCAACCAGGAAGAGGAATTAACCAAAGGCTCAGCATGCCGTGCAGGAACCAGATTAGGGCCTGAAGCAATCCTGCGGGTTTGCGGCCAGCTCACAAGAAAGCGATTTGAAGAAAGGAGCTCAGGGGCACTGTAATTCACAAACCTGCAGAGTTATAAATGACAGCTATCGTCCGAAAATATATTGAAGGAAGGCTGCGAAGAGGACTTGAAAGCGGGGCAGAATTGCAGGAAAACGATTTCAGGGGGTAGACTGGAATTGCATTTAAAGCATAGGAAAAGAGGCAGAACGGCGACAATGATGCACTTGGCCAAAAAGGGCGCATGCGTTTTATCCTGAATATATTCAGGAAAAAAATCATACGCCCTTTTTGGCCAACCAAGCAAGCATGTTAAAGAAATCTGCACTACAATGAAGTCTCACTGCCCCCCGGTCAAAAGGGCCATATGAAAAAAGTGTAAAATCCAGAAATGCAACACAGGCCATGGAGAACAGGGAGCCTTGTTATGCTGATGGGTGGGATGTAAATTGCCAACAGCCACTCTGGAGAAGTGTATGGTGTTTCCTGAAACACATAAAAAACAAAGCAACGGAGCCTACGGCACTTCCACTTATGGTCCTATAGCTTCGGGAAATTAAAATCAAAAACACACAGCCACCCCAAAATTTCAGCCGGCTCTGTTTACAAGAACCTCGTCTACGGTACAAGTTAAATATCCCAGAAAGCGAGAAATGGATAAAGAAGTTGTGGTACGTACGTACAATGGAATATCACTCACCAATGAAATCTATGTCATCTGGCCCGTCGTGGCATAATGAGTGGATTCAGGTACGATGATTCTAAGTGAAATAAGTCACACAGAAAATGAAACATCATAAGATATCACTAATACACCGAATGTAATCTTGGCTACACATGAACTGAATTACAAAACAGAACAGGGTCTCAAATTTAGAAAACCAACTTATGTTTGCGTAAGGGGAAAGGTGAGTTGGGGTGCTGCATAAAACCAGAGATAGAAATTAGCACATATACCATTCCATACGTCAAATATGTAATAGTCAAGACCTACCCCTTGCTCAACGAAATGGGCTAAACACCCTATATTCAACGCCTAGGAATACACCTGACTAGTAAGAATCTTCAAACCCATGGATTTATATGTCTCCATAAGAGAATCAAGCGTGTGTACAGCTGCATGAAGGCAGCAGAGAAAATCCGATAAATCTTATTATCAAAATGAATTACAAAAACAAAACACAATGACCGTGAAATAGAGAGCAATTCTTAAATAATTCATTCAGGGCTTGTGATGCAACCTGGATTTACCTCATCAAAACCCAGAGCTGAGAGAGACATAAGGTTGGACACTTCGGGCTGATAGCATTGGTGAGGTTCGATGAGCAAATGCAGACCATTTGTAGTCATACTACATGGTACCCATTCCATGGGTCCCAACTCTCCAGGTTTAAGTGATTCTTCCTTCAGCTAAAGCATGCATGGGAAACCCACAGTATGGTGCACCATGTCACCGGGAAACGTTTTCAAATGCATCTCAGTTTTTGTCCCCTTTTACTCGGGTTCACAATTCCAGACCCTTTACTAACACTCTCCCCACCTGGAGAGTCAGTGCCTTTAACCTCCTGTTTGGCACAGTTTGCAATTTCTGCGCAAGATGAACAGGAATAGGGAGAACCAATGAGAGACTAGCTGTAGGTGTCTGCACGGGCAAATTTAACGCTCATTTCCAACCAGGAAGAGGAATTAACCAAAGGCTCAGCATGCCGTGCAGGAACCAGATTAGGGCCTGAAGCAATCCTGCGGGTTTGCGGCCAGCTCACAAGAAAGCGATTTGAAGAAAGGAGGTCAGGGGCACTGTAATTCACAAACCTGCAGAGTTATAAATGACAGCTATCGTCCGAAAATATATTGAAGGAAGGCTGCGAAGAGGACTTGAAAGCGGGGCAGAATTGCAGGAAAACGATTCAGGGGGTAGACTGGAATTGCATTTAAAGCATAGGAAAAGAGGCAGAACGTCGACAATGATGCACTTGGCCAAAAAGGGCGTATGCGTTTTTTCCTGAATATATTCAGGAAAAAACGCATACGCACTTTTTGGCCAACCAAGCAAGCATGTTAAAGAAATCTGCACTACAATGAAGTCTCACTGCCCCCCGGTCAAAAGGGCCATCTGAAAAAAGTGTAAAATCCAGAAATGCAGCGCAGGCCATGGAGAACAGGGAGCCTTGTTATGCTGATGGGTGGGATGTAAATTGCCAACAGCCACTCTGGAGAAGTGTATGGTGTTTCCTGAAACACCTAAAAAACAAAGCAACGGAGCCTACGGCACTTCCACTTATGGTCCTATAGCTTAGGGAAATTAAAATCAAAAACACACAGCCACCCCAAAGTTTCAGACGGCTCTGTTTACAAGAACCTCGTCTACGGTACAAGTTAAATATCCCAGAAAGCGAGAAATGGATAAAGAAGTTGTGGTACGTACGTACAATGGAATATCACTCACCAATGAAATCTATGTCATCTGGCCCTTCGTGGCATAATGAGTGGATTCAGGTACGATGATTCTAAGCGAAATAAGTCACACAGAAAATGAAACATCATAAGATATCACTAATACACGGAATGTAATCTTGGCTACACATGAACTGAATTACAAAACAGAACAGGGTCTCAAATTTAGAAAACCAACTTATGTTTACGTAAGGGGAAAGGTGAGTTGGGGTGCTGCATAAAACCAGAGTTAGAAATTAGCACAGATACCATTCCATACGTCAAATATGTAATAGTCAAACCTACCCCTTGCTCAACGAAATGGGCTAAACACCCTATATTCAACGCCTAGGAATACACCTGACTAGAAAGAATCTTGAAACCCATGGATTTATATGTCTCCATAAGAAAATCAAGCGTGTGTACAGCTGCATGAAGGCAGCAGAGAAAATCCGATAAATCCAACTATCAAAATGAATTACAAAAACAAAACACAATGACAGTGAAATAGAGAGCAATCCTTAAATAATTCATTCAGGGCTTGTGATGCAACCTGGATTTACCTCATCAAAACCCAGAGCTGAGTGAGACATAAGGTTGGACACTTCGGGCTGATAGCATTGTTGAGGTTCGATGAGGAAAAGCAGACCAGTTGAAGTCATACTGCATGGTACCCATTCCATGGGTCCCAACTCTCCAGGTTTAAGGGATTCTTCCTTCAGCTAAAGCATGCATGGGAAACCGACAGTATGGTGCACCATGTGACCGGGAAACGTTTTCAAATGCATCTCAGTTTTTGTCCCCTTTTACTCGGGTTCACAATTCCTGACCCTTTACTAACACTCTCCACACTTGGAGAGTCAGTGCCTTTAACCTCCTGTTTGGCACAGTTTGCAATTTCTGCGCAAGATGAACAGGATTAGGGAGAACCAATGAGAGACTAGCTGTAGGTGTCTGCACGGGCAAATTTAATGCTCATTTCCAACCAGGAAGAGGAATTAACCAAAGGCTCAGCATGCCGTGCAGGAACCAGATTAGGGCCTGAAGCAATCCTGCGGGTTTGCGGCCAGCTCACAAGAAAGCAATTTCAAGAAAGGAGCACAGGGGCACGGTAATTCACAAACCTGCAGAGTTATAAATGACAGCTATCGTCCGAAAATATATTGAAGGAAGGCTGCGAAGAGGACTGGAAAGCGGGGCAGAATTGCAGGAGAACGATTTCAGGGGGTAGACTGGAATTGCATTTAAAGCATAGGAAAAGAGGCAGAACGTCGAAAATGATGCACTGGGCCAAAAAGGGCGTATGCGTTCACGCCCTTTTTGGCCAACCAAGCAAGCATGTTAAAGAAATCTGCACTACAATGAAGTCTCACTGCCCCCCGGTCAAAAGGGCCATCTCAAAAAAGTGTAAAATCCAGAAATGCAGCACAGGCCATGGAGAACAGGGAGCCTTGTTATGCTGATGGGTGGGATGTAAATTGCCAACAGCCACTCTGGAGAAGTGTATGGTGTTTCCTGAAACACCAAAAAACAAAGCAACGGAGCCTACGGCACTTCCACTTATGGTCCTATAGCTTAGGGAAATTAAAATCAAAAACACACAGCCACCCCAAAGTTTCAGACGGCTCTGTTTACAAGAACCTCGTCTACGGTACAAGTTAAATATCCCAGAAAGCGAAAAATGGATAAAGAATTTGTGGTACGTACGTACAATGGAATATCACTCACCAATGAAATCTATGTCATCTGGCCCGTCGTGGCATAATGAGTGGATTCAGGTACGATGATTCTAAGTGAAATAAGTCACACAGAAAATGAAACATCATAAGACATCACTAATGCACGGAATGTAATCTTGGCTACACATGAACTGAATTACAAAACAGAACAGGGTCTCAAATTTAGAAAACCAACTTATGTTTGCATAACGGGAAAGGTGAGTTGGGGTGCTGCATAAAACCAGAGTTAGAAATTAGCACAGATACCATTCCATTTGTCAAATACGTAATAGTCAAGACATACCCCTTGCTCAACCAAATGGGCTAAACACGCTATATTCAACGCCTAGGAATACACCTGAGTAGTAAGAATCTTCAAACCCATGGATTTATATGTCTCCATAAGAGAATCAAGCGTGTGTACAGCTGCATGAACGCAGCAGAGAAAATCTGATAAATCCCATTATCAAAATGAATTAAAAAACCAAACACAATGACAGTGAAATAGAGAGCAATTCTTAAATAATTCATTCAGGGCTTGTGATGCAACCTGGATTTACCTCATCTAAACCCAGAGCTGAGTGAGACATAAGGTTGGACACTTCGGGCTGATAGCATTGGTGAGGTTCGATGAGCAAATGCAGACCATTTGAAGTCATACTGCATGGTACACATTCCATGGGTCCCAAGTCTCCAGGTTTAAGTGATTCTTCCTTCAGCTAAAGCATGCATGGGAAACCCACAGTATGGTGCACCATGTGACCGGGAAACGTTTTCAAATGCATCTCAGTTTTTGTCCCCTTTTACTCGGGTTCACAATTCCAGACCCTTTACTAACACTCTCCGCACTTGGAGAGTCAGTGCCTTTAAAATCCTGTTTAGCACAGTTAGCAATTTCTGCGCAAGATGAACAGGAATAGGGAGAACCAATGAGAGACTAGCTGTAGGTGTCTGCACGGGCAAATTTAACGCTCATTTCCAACCAGGAAGAGGAATTAACCAAAGGCTCAGCATGCCGTGCAGGAACCAGATTAGGGCCTGAAGCAGTCCTGCGGGTTTGCGGCCAGCTCACAAGAAAGCGATTTGAAGAAAGGAGCTCAAGGGCACTGTAATTCACAAACCTGCAGAGTTATAAATGACAGCTATCGTCCGAAAATATATTGAAGGAAGGCTGCGAAGAGGACTTGAAAGCGGGGCAGAATTGCAGGAAAACGATTTCAGGGGGTAGACTGGAATTGCATTTAAAGCATAGGAAAAGAGGCAGAACGTCGACAATGATGCACTTGGCCAAAAAGGGCGTATGCGTTTTTTCCTGAATATATTCAGGAAAAAACGCATACGCCCTTTTTGGCCAACCAAGCAAGCATGTTAAAGAAATCTGCACTACAATGAAGTCTCACTGCCCCCCGGTCAAAAGGGCCATCTGAAAAAAGTGTAAAATCCAGAAATGCAGCACAGGCCATGGAGAACAGGGAGCCTTGTTATGCTGATGGGTGGGATGTAAATTGCCAACAGCCACTCTGGAGAAGCGTATGGTGTTTCCTGAAACACCTAAAAAACAAAGCAACGGAGCCTACGGCACTTCCACTTATGGTCCTATAGCTTAGGGAAATTAAAATCAAAAACACAGAGCCACCCCAAAGTTTCAGACGGCTCTGTTTACAAGAACCTCGTCTACGGTACTAGTTAAATATCCCAGAATGTGAAAAATGGATAAAGAAGTTGTGGTACGTACGTACAATGGAATATCACTCACCAATGAAGTCTATGTCATCTGGCCCGTCGTGGCATAATGAGTGGATTCAGGTACGATGATTCTAAGTGAAATAACTCACACAGAAAATCAAACATCATAAGATGTCACTAATACACGGAATGTAATCTTGGCTACACATGAACTGAATTACAAAACAGAACAGGGTCTCAAATTTAGAAAACCAACTTATGTTTGCTTAAGGGGAAAGGTGAGTTGGGGTGCTGCATAAAACCAGAGATAGAAATTAGCACAGATACCATTCCATACGTCAAATATGTAATAGTCAACACCTACCCCTTGCTCAACCAAATGGGCTAAACACCCTATATTCAACGTGTAGGAATACACCTGACTAGAAAGAATATTCAAACCCATGGATTTATATGTCTCCATAAGAGAATCAAGCATGTGTACAGCTGCATGAAGGCAGCAGAGAAAATCCGATAAATCCCATTATCAAAATGAGTTACAAAAACCAAACAGAATGACAGTGAAATAGAGAGCAATTCTTAAATAATTCATTCAGGGCTTGTGATGCAACCTGGATTTACCTCATCTACACCCAGAGCTGAGTGAGACATAAGGTTGGACACTTCGGGCTGATAGCATTGGTGAGGTTCGATGAGCAAATGCAGACCATTTGAAGTCATACTGCATGGTACCCATTCCATGGGTCCCAACTCTCCAGGTTTAAGTGATTCTTCCTTCAGCTAAAGCATGCATGGGAAACCCACAGTATGGTGCACCATGTGACCGGGAAACGTTTTCAAATGCATCTCAGTTTTTGTCCCCTTTTACTCGGGTTCACAATTCCAGACCCTTTACTAACACTCTCCCCACTTGGAGAGTCAGTGCCTTTAACCTCCTGTTTGGCACAGTTTGCAATTTCTGCGCAAGATGAACAGGAATAGGGAGAACCAATGAGAGACTAGCTGTAGGTGTCTGCACGGGCAAATTTAACGCTCATATCCAACCAGGAAGAGGAATTAACCAAAGGCTCAGCATGCCGTGCAGGAACCAGATTAGGGCCTGAAGCAATCCTGCGGGTTTGCGGCCAGCTCACAAGAAAGCGATTTGAAGAAAGGAGCTCAGGGGCACTGTAATTCACAAACCTGCAGAGTTATAAATGACAGCTATCTTCCGAAAATATATTGAAGGAAGGCTGCGAAGAGGACTTGAAAGCGGGGCAGAATTGCAGGAAAACGATTTCAGGGGGTAGACTGGAATTGCATTTAAAGCATAGGAAAAGAGGCAGAACGTCGACAATGATGCACTTGGCCAAAAAGTGCGTATGCGTTTTTTCCTGAATATATTCAGGAAAAAACGCATACGCCCTTTTTGGCCAACCAAGCAAGCATGTTAAAGAAATCTGCACTACAATGAAGTCTCACTGCCCCCCGGTCAAAAGGGCCATCTGAAAAAAGTGTAAAATCCAGAAATGCAGCACAGGCCAAGGAGAACAGGGAGCCTTGTTATGCTGATGGGTGGGATGTAAATTGCCAACAGCCACTCTGGAGAAGCGTATGGTGTTTCCTGAAACACCAAAAAACAAAGCAACGGAGCCTACGGCACTTCCACTTATGGTCCTATAGCTTAGGGAAATTAAAATCAAAAACACACAGCCACCCCAAAGTTTCAGCCGGCTCTGTTTACAAGAACCTCGTCTACGGTACAAGTTAAATATCCCAGAAAGCGAAAAATGGATAAAGAAGTTGTGGTACGTACGTACAATGGAATATCACTCACCAATGAAGTCTATGTCATCTGGCCCGTCGTGGCATAATGAGTGGATTCAGGTACGATGATTCTAAGTGAAATAAGTCACACAGAAAATGAAACATCATAAGATATCACTAATACACGGAATGTAATCTTGGCTACACATGAACTGAATTACAAAACAGAACAGGGTCTCAAATTTAGAAAACCAACTTATGTTTGCGTAAGGGGAAAGGTGAGTTGGGGTGCTGCATAAAACCAGAGTTAGAAATTAGCACAGATACCATTCTATATGTCAAATACGTAATAGTCAAGACATACCCCTTTCTCAACGAAATGGGCTAAACACCCTATATTCAACGCCTAGGAATACACCTGACTAGTAAGAATCTTCAAACCCATGGATTTATATGTCTCCATAAGAGAATCAAGCGTGTGTACAGCTGCATGAAGGCAGCAGAGAAAATCTGATAAATCCCATTATCAAAATGAATTAAAAAACCAAACACAATGACAGTGAAATAGAGAGCAATTCTTAAATACTTCATTCAGGGCTTGTGATGCAACCTGGATTTACCTCATCAAAACCCAGAGCTGAGTGAGACATAAGGTTGGACACTTCAGGCTGATAGCATTGGTGAGGTTCGATGAGCAAATGCAGACCATTTGAAGTCATACTGCATGGTACCTAATCCATGGGTCCCAACTCTCCAGGTTTAAGCAATTCTTCCTTCAGCTAAAACATGCATGGGAAACCCACAGTATGGTGCACCGTGTGACCGGGAAACGTTTTCAAATGCATCTCAGTTTTTGTCCCCTTTTACTCGGGTTCACAATTCCTGACCCTTTACTAACACTCTCCCCACTTGGAGAGTCAGTGCCTTTAACCTCCTGTTTGGCACAGTTTGCAATTTCTGCGCAAGATGAACAGGAATAGGGAGAACCAATGAGAGACTAGCTGTAGGTGTCTGCACGGGCAAATTTAACGCTCATTTCCAACCAGGAAGAGGAATTAACCAAAGGCTCAGCATGCCGTGCAGGAACCAGATTAGGGCCTGAAGCAATCCTGCGGGTTTGCGGCCAGCTCACAAGAAAGCGATTTGAAGAAAGGAGCTCAGGGGCACTGTAATTCACAAACCTGCAGAGTTATAAATGACAGCTATCGTCCGAAAATATATTGAAGGAAGGCTGCGAAGAGGACTTGAAAGCGGGGCAGAATTGCAGGAAAACGATTTCAGGGGGTAGACTGGAATTGCATTTAAAGCATAGGAAAAGAGGCAGAACGGCGACAATGATGCACTTGGCCAAAAAGGGCGCATGCGTTTTTTCCTGAATATATTCAGGAAAAAAATCATACGCCCTTTTTGGCCAACCAAGCAAGCATGTTAAAGAAATCTGCACTACAATGAAGTCTCACTGCCCCCCGGTCAAAAGGGCCATATGAAAAAAGTGTAAAATCCAGAAATGCAACACAGGCCATGGAGAACAGGGAGCCTTGTTATGCTGATGGGTGGGATGTAAATTGCCAACAGCCACTCTGGAGAAGTGTATGGTGTTTCCTGAAACACATAAAAAACAAAGCAACGGAGCCTACGGCACTTCCACTTATGGTCCTATAGCTTCGGGAAATTAAAATCAAAAACACACAGCCACCCCAAAGTTTCAGCCGGCTCTGTTTACAAGAACCTCGTCTACGGTACAAGTTAAATATCCCAGAAAGCGAGAAATGGATAAAGAAGTTGTGGTACGTACGTACAATGGAATATCACTCACCAATGAAATCTATGTCATCTGGCCCGTCGTGGCATAATGAGTGGATTCAGGTACGATGATTCTAAGTGAAATAAGTCACACAGAAAATGAAACATCATAAGATATCACTAATACACCGAATGTAATCTTGGCTACACATGAACTGAATTACAAAACAGAACAGGGTCTCAAATTTAGAAAACCAACTTATGTTTGCGTAAGGGGAAAGGTGAGTTGGGGTGCTGCATAAAACCAGAGATAGAAATTAGCACATATACCATTCCATACGTCAAATATGTAATAGTCAAGACCTACCCCTTGCTCAACGAAATGGGCTAAACACCCTATATTCAACGCCTAGGAATACACCTGACTAGTAAGAATCTTCAAACCCATGGATTTATATGTCTCCATAAGAGAATCAAGCGTGTGTACAGCTGCATGAAGGCAGCAGAGAAAATCCGATAAATCTTATTATCAAAATGAATTACAAAAACAAAACACAATGACCGTGAAATAGAGAGCAATTCTTAAATAATTCATTCAGGGCTTGTGATGCAACCTGGATTTACCTCATCAAAACCCAGAGCTGAGAGAGACATAAGGTTGGACACTTCGGGCTGATAGCATTGGTGAGGTTCGATGAGCAAATGCAGACCATTTGTAGTCATACTACATGGTACCCATTCCATGGGTCCCAACTCTCCAGGTTTAAGTGATTCTTCCTTCAGCTAAAGCATGCATGGGAAACCCACAGTATGGTGCACCATGTCACCGGGAAACGTTTTCAAATGCATCTCAGTTTTTGTCCCCTTTTACTCGGGTTCACAATTCCAGACCCTTTACTAACACTCTCCCCACCTGGAGAGTCAGTGCCTTTAACCTCCTGTTTGGCACAGTTTGCAATTTCTGCGCAAGATGAACAGGAATAGGGAGAACCAATGAGAGACTAGCTGTAGGTGTCTGCACGGGCAAATTTAACGCTCATTTCCAACCAGGAAGAGGAATTAACCAAAGGCTCAGCATGCCGTGCAGGAACCAGATTAGGGCCTGAAGCAATCCTGCGGGTTTGCGGCCAGCTCACAAGAAAGCGATTTGAAGAAAGGAGGTCAGGGGCACTGTAATTCACAAACCTGCAGAGTTATAAATGACAGCTATCGTCCGAAAATATATTGAAGGAAGGCTGCGAAGAGGACTTGAAAGCGGGGCAGAATTGCAGGAAAACGATTCAGGGGGTAGACTGGAATTGCATTTAAAGCATAGGAAAAGAGGCAGAACGTCGACAATGATGCACTTGGCCAAAAAGGGCGTATGCGTTTTTTCCTGAATATATTCAGGAAAAAACGCATACGCACTTTTTGGCCAACCAAGCAAGCATGTTAAAGAAATCTGCACTACAATGAAGTCTCACTGCCCCCCGGTCAAAAGGGCCATCTGAAAAAAGTGTAAAATCCAGAAATGCAGCGCAGGCCATGGAGAACAGGGAGCCTTGTTATGCTGATGGGTGGGATGTAAATTGCCAACAGCCACTCTGGAGAAGTGTATGGTGTTTCCTGAAACACCTAAAAAACAAAGCAACGGAGCCTACGGCACTTCCACTTATGGTCCTATAGCTTAGGGAAATTAAAATCAAAAACACACAGCCACCCCAAAGTTTCAGACGGCTCTGTTTACAAGAACCTCGTCTACGGTACAAGTTAAATATCCCAGAAAGCGAGAAATGGATAAAGAAGTTGTGGTACGTACGTACAATGGAATATCACTCACCAATGAAATCTATGTCATCTGGCCCTTCGTGGCATAATGAGTGGATTCAGGTACGATGATTCTAAGCGAAATAAGTCACACAGAAAATGAAACATCATAAGATATCACTAATACACGGAATGTAATCTTGGCTACACATGAACTGAATTACAAAACAGAACAGGGTCTCAAATTTAGAAAACCAACTTATGTTTACGTAAGGGGAAAGGTGAGTTGGGGTGCTGCATAAAACCAGAGTTAGAAATTAGCACAGATACCATTCCATACGTCAAATATGTAATAGTCAAACCTACCCCTTGCTCAACGAAATGGGCTAAACACCCTATATTCAACGCCTAGGAATACACCTGACTAGAAAGAATCTTGAAACCCATGGATTTATATGTCTCCATAAGAAAATCAAGCGTGTGTACAGCTGCATGAAGGCAGCAGAGAAAATCCGATAAATCCAACTATCAAAATGAATTACAAAAACAAAACACAATGACAGTGAAATAGAGAGCAATCCTTAAATAATTCATTCAGGGCTTGTGATGCAACCTGGATTTACCTCATCAAAACCCAGAGCTGAGTGAGACATAAGGTTGGACACTTCGGGCTGATAGCATTGTTGAGGTTCGATGAGGAAAAGCAGACCAGTTGAAGTCATACTGCATGGTACCCATTCCATGGGTCCCAACTCTCCAGGTTTAAGGGATTCTTCCTTCAGCTAAAGCATGCATGGGAAACCGACAGTATGGTGCACCATGTGACCGGGAAACGTTTTCAAATGCATCTCAGTTTTTGTCCCCTTTTACTCGGGTTCACAATTCCTGACCCTTTACTAACACTCTCCACACTTGGAGAGTCAGTGCCTTTAACCTCCTGTTTGGCACAGTTTGCAATTTCTGCGCAAGATGAACAGGATTAGGGAGAACCAATGAGAGACTAGCTGTAGGTGTCTGCACGGGCAAATTTAATGCTCATTTCCAACCAGGAAGAGGAATTAACCAAAGGCTCAGCATGCCGTGCAGGAACCAGATTAGGGCCTGAAGCAATCCTGCGGGTTTGCGGCCAGCTCACAAGAAAGCAATTTCAAGAAAGGAGCACAGGGGCACGGTAATTCACAAACCTGCAGAGTTATAAATGACAGCTATCGTCCGAAAATATATTGAAGGAAGGCTGCGAAGAGGACTGGAAAGCGGGGCAGAATTGCAGGAGAACGATTTCAGGGGGTAGACTGGAATTGCATTTAAAGCATAGGAAAAGAGGCAGAACGTCGAAAATGATGCACTGGGCCAAAAAGGGCGTATGCGTTCACGCCCTTTTTGGCCAACCAAGCAAGCATGTTAAAGAAATCTGCACTACAATGAAGTCTCACTGCCCCCCGGTCAAAAGGGCCATCTCAAAAAAGTGTAAAATCCAGAAATGCAGCACAGGCCATGGAGAACAGGGAGCCTTGTTATGCTGATGGGTGGGATGTAAATTGCCAACAGCCACTCTGGAGAAGTGTATGGTGTTTCCTGAAACACCAAAAAACAAAGCAACGGAGCCTACGGCACTTCCACTTATGGTCCTATAGCTTAGGGAAATTAAAATCAAAAACACACAGCCACCCCAAAGTTTCAGACGGCTCTGTTTACAAGAACCTCGTCTACGGTACAAGTTAAATATCCCAGAAAGCGAAAAATGGATAAAGAATTTGTGGTACGTACGTACAATGGAATATCACTCACCAATGAAATCTATGTCATCTGGCCCGTCGTGGCATAATGAGTGGATTCAGGTACGATGATTCTAAGTGAAATAAGTCACACAGAAAATGAAACATCATAAGACATCACTAATGCACGGAATGTAATCTTGGCTACACATGAACTGAATTACAAAACAGAACAGGGTCTCAAATTTAGAAAACCAACTTATGTTTGCATAACGGGAAAGGTGAGTTGGGGTGCTGCATAAAACCAGAGTTAGAAATTAGCACAGATACCATTCCATTTGTCAAATACGTAATAGTCAAGACATACCCCTTGCTCAACCAAATGGGCTAAACACGCTATATTCAACGCCTAGGAATACACCTGAGTAGTAAGAATCTTCAAACCCATGGATTTATATGTCTCCATAAGAGAATCAAGCGTGTGTACAGCTGCATGAACGCAGCAGAGAAAATCTGATAAATCCCATTATCAAAATGAATTAAAAAACCAAACACAATGACAGTGAAATAGAGAGCAATTCTTAAATAATTCATTCAGGGCTTGTGATGCAACCTGGATTTACCTCATCTAAACCCAGAGCTGAGTGAGACATAAGGTTGGACACTTCGGGCTGATAGCATTGGTGAGGTTCGATGAGCAAATGCAGACCATTTGAAGTCATACTGCATGGTACACATTCCATGGGTCCCAAGTCTCCAGGTTTAAGTGATTCTTCCTTCAGCTAAAGCATGCATGGGAAACCCACAGTATGGTGCACCATGTGACCGGGAAACGTTTTCAAATGCATCTCAGTTTTTGTCCCCTTTTACTCGGGTTCACAATTCCAGACCCTTTACTAACACTCTCCGCACTTGGAGAGTCAGTGCCTTTAAAATCCTGTTTAGCACAGTTAGCAATTTCTGCGCAAGATGAACAGGAATAGGGAGAACCAATGAGAGACTAGCTGTAGGTGTCTGCACGGGCAAATTTAACGCTCATTTCCAACCAGGAAGAGGAATTAACCAAAGGCTCAGCATGCCGTGCAGGAACCAGATTAGGGCCTGAAGCAGTCCTGCGGGTTTGCGGCCAGCTCACAAGAAAGCGATTTGAAGAAAGGAGCTCAAGGGCACTGTAATTCACAAACCTGCAGAGTTATAAATGACAGCTATCGTCCGAAAATATATTGAAGGAAGGCTGCGAAGAGGACTTGAAAGCGGGGCAGAATTGCAGGAAAACGATTTCAGGGGGTAGACTGGAATTGCATTTAAAGCATAGGAAAAGAGGCAGAACGTCGACAATGATGCACTTGGCCAAAAAGGGCGTATGCGTTTTTTCCTGAATATATTCAGGAAAAAACGCATACGCCCTTTTTGGCCAACCAAGCAAGCATGTTAAAGAAATCTGCACTACAATGAAGTCTCACTGCCCCCCGGTCAAAAGGGCCATCTGAAAAAAGTGTAAAATCCAGAAATGCAGCACAGGCCATGGAGAACAGGGAGCCTTGTTATGCTGATGGGTGGGATGTAAATTGCCAACAGCCACTCTGGAGAAGCGTATGGTGTTTCCTGAAACACCTAAAAAACAAAGCAACGGAGCCTACGGCACTTCCACTTATGGTCCTATAGCTTAGGGAAATTAAAATCAAAAACACAGAGCCACCCCAAAGTTTCAGACGGCTCTGTTTACAAGAACCTCGTCTACGGTACTAGTTAAATATCCCAGAATGTGAAAAATGGATAAAGAAGTTGTGGTACGTACGTACAATGGAATATCACTCACCAATGAAGTCTATGTCATCTGGCCCGTCGTGGCATAATGAGTGGATTCAGGTACGATGATTCTAAGTGAAATAACTCACACAGAAAATCAAACATCATAAGATGTCACTAATACACGGAATGTAATCTTGGCTACACATGAACTGAATTACAAAACAGAACAGGGTCTCAAATTTAGAAAACCAACTTATGTTTGCTTAAGGGGAAAGGTGAGTTGGGGTGCTGCATAAAACCAGAGATAGAAATTAGCACAGATACCATTCCATACGTCAAATATGTAATAGTCAACACCTACCCCTTGCTCAACCAAATGGGCTAAACACCCTATATTCAACGTGTAGGAATACACCTGACTAGAAAGAATATTCAAACCCATGGATTTATATGTCTCCATAAGAGAATCAAGCATGTGTACAGCTGCATGAAGGCAGCAGAGAAAATCCGATAAATCCCATTATCAAAATGAGTTACAAAAACCAAACAGAATGACAGTGAAATAGAGAGCAATTCTTAAATAATTCATTCAGGGCTTGTGATGCAACCTGGATTTACCTCATCTACACCCAGAGCTGAGTGAGACATAAGGTTGGACACTTCGGGCTGATAGCATTGGTGAGGTTCGATGAGCAAATGCAGACCATTTGAAGTCATACTGCATGGTACCCATTCCATGGGTCCCAACTCTCCAGGTTTAAGTGATTCTTCCTTCAGCTAAAGCATGCATGGGAAACCCACAGTATGGTGCACCATGTGACCGGGAAACGTTTTCAAATGCATCTCAGTTTTTGTCCCCTTTTACTCGGGTTCACAATTCCAGACCCTTTACTAACACTCTCCCCACTTGGAGAGTCAGTGCCTTTAACCTCCTGTTTGGCACAGTTTGCAATTTCTGCGCAAGATGAACAGGAATAGGGAGAACCAATGAGAGACTAGCTGTAGGTGTCTGCACGGGCAAATTTAACGCTCATATCCAACCAGGAAGAGGAATTAACCAAAGGCTCAGCATGCCGTGCAGGAACCAGATTAGGGCCTGAAGCAATCCTGCGGGTTTGCGGCCAGCTCACAAGAAAGCGATTTGAAGAAAGGAGCTCAGGGGCACTGTAATTCACAAACCTGCAGAGTTATAAATGACAGCTATCTTCCGAAAATATATTGAAGGAAGGCTGCGAAGAGGACTTGAAAGCGGGGCAGAATTGCAGGAAAACGATTTCAGGGGGTAGACTGGAATTGCATTTAAAGCATAGGAAAAGAGGCAGAACGTCGACAATGATGCACTTGGCCAAAAAGTGCGTATGCGTTTTTTCCTGAATATATTCAGGAAAAAACGCATACGCCCTTTTTGGCCAACCAAGCAAGCATGTTAAAGAAATCTGCACTACAATGAAGTCTCACTGCCCCCCGGTCAAAAGGGCCATCTGAAAAAAGTGTAAAATCCAGAAATGCAGCACAGGCCAAGGAGAACAGGGAGCCTTGTTATGCTGATGGGTGGGATGTAAATTGCCAACAGCCACTCTGGAGAAGCGTATGGTGTTTCCTGAAACACCAAAAAACAAAGCAACGGAGCCTACGGCACTTCCACTTATGGTCCTATAGCTTAGGGAAATTAAAATCAAAAACACACAGCCACCCCAAAGTTTCAGCCGGCTCTGTTTACAAGAACCTCGTCTACGGTACAAGTTAAATATCCCAGAAAGCGAAAAATGGATAAAGAAGTTGTGGTACGTACGTACAATGGAATATCACTCACCAATGAAGTCTATGTCATCTGGCCCGTCGTGGCATAATGAGTGGATTCAGGTACGATGATTCTAAGTGAAATAAGTCACACAGAAAATGAAACATCATAAGATATCACTAATACACGGAATGTAATCTTGGCTACACATGAACTGAATTACAAAACAGAACAGGGTCTCAAATTTAGAAAACCAACTTATGTTTGCGTAAGGGGAAAGGTGAGTTGGGGTGCTGCATAAAACCAGAGTTAGAAATTAGCACAGATACCATTCTATATGTCAAATACGTAATAGTCAAGACATACCCCTTGCTCAACGAAATGGGCTAAACACCCTATATTCAACGCCTAGGAATACACCTGACTAGTAAGAATCTTCAAACCCATGGATTTATATGTCTCCATAAGAGAATCAAGCGTGTGTACAGCTGCATGAAGGCAGCAGAGAAAATCTGATAAATCCCATTATCAAAATGAATTAAAAAACCAAACACAATGACAGTGAAATAGAGAGCAATTCTTAAATACTTCATTCAGGGCTTGTGATGCAACCTGGATTTACCTCATCAAAACCCAGAGCTGAGTGAGACATAAGGTTGGACACTTCGGGCTGATAGCATTGGTGAGGTTCGATGAGCAAATGCAGACCATTTGAAGTCATACTACATGGTACCCATTCCATGGGTCCCAACTCTCCAGGTTTAAGTGATTCTTCCTTCAGCTAAAGCATGCATGGGAAACCCACAGTATGGTGCACCATGTGACCGGGAAACGTTTTCAAATGCATCTCAGTTTTTGTCCCCTTTTACTCGGGTTCACAATTCCAGACCCTTTACTAACACTCTCCGCACTTGGAGAGTCAGTGCCTTTAAACTCCTGTTTAGCACAGTTAGCAATTTCTGCGCAAGATGAACAGGAATAGGGAGAACCAATGAGAGACTAGCTGTAGGTGTCTGCACGGGCAAATTTAACGCTCATTTCCAACCAGGAAGAGGAATTAACCAAAGGCTCAGCATGCCGTGCAGGAACCAGATTAGGGCCTGAAGCAATCCTGCGGGTTTGCGGCCAGCTCACAAGAAAGCGATTTGAAGACAGGAGCTCAGGGGCCAAGTAATTCACAAACCTGCAGAGTTATAAATGACAGCTATCGTCCAAAAATATATTGAAGGAAGGCTGTGAAAGGACTTGAAAGCGGGGCAGAATTGCAGGAAAACGATTTCAGGGGGTAGACTGGAATTGCATTTAAAGCATAGGAAAAGAGGCAGAACATCGACAATGATGCACTTGGCCAAAAAGGGCGTATGCGTCTTTTCCTGAATATATTCAGGAAAAAACGCATACGCCCTTTTTGGCCAACCAAGCAAGCATGTTAAAGAAATCTGCACTACAGTGAAGTCTCACTGCCCCCCGGTCAAATGGGCCATCTGAAAAAAGTGTAAAATCCAGAAAGGCAGCACAGGCCATGGAGAACAGGGAGCCTTGTTATGCTGATAGGTGGGATGTAAATTGCCAAGAGCCAATCTGGAGAAGTGTATGGTGTTTCCTGAAAACCTAAAAAACAAAGCAACGGAGCCATTGGCACTTCCACTTATGGTCCTATAGCTTAGGGAAATTAAAATCAAAAACACACAGCCACCCCAAAGTTCCAGACGGCTCTGTTTACAAGAACCTCGTCTACGGTACAAGTTAAATATCGCAGAAAGCAAAAAATGGATAAAGAAGTTGTGGTACGTATGTACAATGGAATATCACTCTCCAATGAAATGTATGTCATCAGGCCCATCGCGGCATAATGAGTGGATTCAGGTACGATCATTCTAAGTGAAATAAGTCACACAGAAAGTGAAATATCATAAGATATCACTAATACACGGAATGTAATCTTGGCTACACATGAACTGAATTACAAAACAGAACAGGGTCTCAAATTTAGAAAACCAACTTATGTTTGCTTAAGGGGAAAGGTGAGTTGGGGTGCTGCATAAAACCAGAGATAGAAATTCGCACAGATACCATTCCATAAGTCAAATATGTAATAGTCAAGACCTACCCCTTGCTCAACGAAATGGACTAACAACCTTATATTCAACGCCTAGGAATACACCTGACTAGTAAGAATCTTCAAACCCATGGACTTATATGTCTCCATAAGAGAATCAAGCGTGTGTACAGCTGCATGAATGTAGCAGAGAAAATCCGATAAATCCCATTATCAAAATGAATTACAAAAACAAAACACAATGACAGTGAAATAGAGAGCAATTCTTAAATAATTCATTCAGGGCTTGTGATGCAACCTGGATTTACCTCATCTAAACCCAGAGCTGAGTGAGACATAAGGTTGGACACTTCGCGCTGATAGCATTGGTGATGTTCGATGAGCAAATGCAGACCCTTTGAAGTCATAATGCATGGTACCAATTCCATGGGTCCCAACTCTCCAGGTTTAAGGGATATTTCCTTCAGCTAAAACATGCATGGGAAACCCACAGTATGGTGCACCGTGTGACCGGGAAACGTTTTCAAATGCATCTCAGTTTTCGTCCCCTTTTACTCGGGTTCACCATTCCAGACCCTTTACTAACACTCTCCCCACTTGGAGAGTCAGTGCCTTTAACCTCCTGTTTGGCGCAGTTTGCAATTTCTGCGCAAGATGAACAGGAATAGGGAGAAACAATGAGCGACTAGCTGTAGGTGTCTGAACGGGCAAATTTAACGCTGATTTCCCACCAGGAAGAGGAATTAACCAAAGGCTCAGCGTGCCGTGCCGGAACCAGATTAGGGCCTGAAGCAATCCTGCGGGTTTGCGGACAGCTCACAAGAAAGTGATTTGAAGAAAGGAGCTCAGGGGCAATGTAATTCACAAACCTGCAGAGTTATAAATGACAGCTATCTTCCAAAAATATATTGAAAGAAGGCTGCGAAGAGGACTTGAAAGCGGGGCAGAATTGCAGGAAAACGATTTCAGGGGGTTGACTGGAATTGCATTTAAAGCATAGGAAAAGAGGCAGAACGTCGACAATGATGCACTTGGCCAAAAAGTGCGTATGCGTTTTTTCCTGAATATATTCAGGAAAAAACGCGTACGCACTTTTTGGCCAACCAAGCAAGCATGTTAAAGAAATCTGCACTACAGTGAAGTCTCACTGCCCCCCGGTCAAAAGGGCCATCTGAAAAAAGTGTAAAATCCAGAAAGGCAGCACAGGCCATGGAGAACAGGGAGCCTTGTTATGCTGATGGGCGGGATGTAAATTGCCAAGAGCCACTCTGGAGAAGTGTATGGTGTTTCCTCAGACACCTAAAAAACAAAGCATCGGAGCCTACGGCACTTCCACTTATGGTCCTATAGCTTAGGGAAATTACAATCAGAAACGCACAGCCACCCCAAAGTTTCAACCGGCTCTGTTTACAAGAACCTCGTGTACGGCACAAGTTAAATATCCCAGAAAGCAAAAAATGGATAAAGAAGTTGTGCTACGTACGTACAATGGAATATCACTCTCCAATTTAATCTATGTCATCAGGCCCGTCGCGGCATAATGAGTGGATTCAGGTACGATGATTCTAAGTGAAGTAAGTCTCACAGAAAATGAAACATCATAAGATATCACTAATACACCGAATGTAATCTTGGCTACACATGAACTGAATTACAAAACATAACAGGGCCTCAAATTTAGAAAACCAACTTATGTTTGCTTAAGGGGAAAGTTGAGTTGGGGTGCTGCATAAAAGCAGAGATAGAAATTAGCACAGATACCATTCCATACGTCAAATATGTAATAGTCAAGACCTACCCCTTGGTCAACGAAATGGAAAAAACACGCCATATTCAACGCCTAGGAATACACCTGACTAGAAAGAATCTTCAAACCCATGGATTTATATGTCTCCATAAGAGAATGAAGCGTGTGTACAGCGGCATGAATGCAGCAGAGAAAATCCGATAAATCCCATTATCAAAATGAATTACAAAAACAAAACACAAGGACAGTGAAATAGGGAGCAATTCTTAAATAATTCATTCAGGGATTGTGATGCAACCTGGATTTTCCACATCTACATCCAGAGCTGAGTGAGACATAAGGTTGGGGACTTCGGGCTGATAGCATTGGTGCGGTTCGATGAACAAATGCAGACCCTTTGAAGGCATACTGCATGGTACGCATTCCATGGGTCCCAACTCTCCAGGTTTAAGGGATTCTTCCTTCAGCTAATACATGCATGGGAAACCCACAGTATGGTGCAGCGTGTGACCGGGAAACGTTTTCAAATGCATTGCAGATTTCGTCCCCTTTTACTCGGGTTCACAATTCCAGACCCTTTACTAACACTCTCCCTACTTGGAGAGTCAGTGCCTTTAACCTCCTGTTGGGCACAGTTTGCAATTTCTGCTCAAGAAGAACAGGAAGAGGGAGAACCAATGAGAGATTAGCTGTAGGTGTTTGCACGGGCAAATTTAACACTCATTCCCCACCAGGAAGAGGAATTAACCAAAGGCTCAGCATGCCCTGCCGGAACCAGATTAGGGCCTGAAGCAATCCAGCGGGTTTGCGGCCAGCTCACAAGATAGCGAGTTGAAGAAAGGAGCTCAGGGGCACTGTAACTCACAAACCTGCAGAGTTATAAATGACAGCTATCGTCCAAAAATATATTGAAGGAAGGCTGCGAAGAGAACTTGTAAGCGGGGCAGAATTGCAGGAAAACGATTTCAGGGGGTAGACGGGAATTGCATTTAAAGCATAGGAAAAGAGGCAGAACGTAGACAATGATGCTCTTGGCCAAAAAGGGCGTATGCGTTTTTTCTGAATATATTCAGGAAAAAACGCATACGCCCTTTTTGGCGAACGAAGCAAGCATGTTAAAGAAATCTGCACTACAATGAAGTCTCACTGCCCCCCGGTCAAAAGGGCCATCTGAAAAAAGTGTAAAATCCAGAAAGGCAGCACAGGGCATGGAGAACCGGGAGCCTTGTTATGCTGATGGGCGGGATGTAAATTGCCAACAGCCACTCTGGAGAAGTGTATGGTGTTTCCTGGAACACCTAAAAAACAAAGCAACGGAGCCTACGGCACTTCCACTTATGGTCCTATAGCTTAGGAAAATTAAAATCAAAAACACACAGCCACCCCAAAGTTTTGGTCGGCTCTGTTTACAAGAACCTCGTCTACGGTACAAGTTAAATATCCCAGAATGTGAAAAATGGATAAAGAAGTTGTGGTACGTACGTACAATGGAATATCACTGAGCAATGAGATCTATGTCATCAGGCCCGTCGCGGCATAATGAGTGGATTCAGGTACCATGATTCTAAGTGAAATAAGTCACACAGAAAATGAAACATCATAAGATATCACTAATACACGGAATATAAACTAGGCTACACATGAACTGAATTACAAAACAGAACAGGGCCTCAAATTTAGAAAACCAACTTATGCTTGCTTAAGGGGAAAGGTGAGTTGGGGTGCCGCATCAAAACAGAGATAGAAATTAGCACAGATACCTTTTCATAAGCCAAATATGTAATAGTCAAGACCTACCCCTTCCTCAACGAAATGGACTAAACACCCCATATTCAACACCTAGGAATACACCTGACTAGTAAGAATCTTCAAACCCATGGATTCATATGTCTCCGTAAGAGAATGAAGCGTGTGTACAGCGGCATGAATGCAGCAGAGAAAATCCGATAAATCCCATTATCAAAATATATTACAAAAACAAAACACAAGGACAGTGAAATAGAGAGCAATTCTTAAATAATTCATTCAGGGTTTGTGATGCAACCTGGATTTACCACATCTACACCCAGAGCTGAGTGAGACATAAGGTTGGGGACTTCGGGCTGATAGCATTGGTGAGGTTCACTGAGCAAATGCAGACACTTTGAAGTCAAACAGCATGGTACCCATTCCAAGGGTCCCAACACTCCAGGTTTAAGGGATTCTTCCTTCTGCTAAAACATGCATGGGAAACCCACAGTATGGTGCACCGTGTGACCGGCAAACGTTTTCAAATGTATCTCAGTTTTTGTCCCCTTTTACTCGGGTTCACCATTCCAGACCCTTTACGAACACTCTCCCCACGTGGAGAGTTAGTGCTTTAACCTCCTGTTTGGCACAGTTTGCAATTTTTGCGCAAGATGAACAGGAATAGGGAGAACGAATGAGAGACTAGCTGTAGGTGTCTGCACGGGCAAATTTAATGCTCATTTCCCACCATGAAGAGGAATTAACCTAAGGCTCAACATGACGTGCTGGAACCAGATTAGGGCCTGAAGCATTCCTGCGGGTTTGCGGCCAGCTCACAAGATAGCGAGTTGAAGAAAGGAGCTCAATGGCACTGTAACTCACAAACCTGCAGAGTTATAAAAGACAGCTATTGTCCAAAAATATATTGAAGGAAGGCTGCGAAGAGAACTTGTAAGCGGGGCAGAATTGCAGGAAAACGATTTCAGGGGGTAGACGGGAATTGCATTTAAAGCATAGTAAAAGAGGCAGAACGTCGACAATGATGCTCTTGGCCAAAAAGGGCGTATGCGTTTTTTCCTGAATATATTCAGGAAAAAACGCATACGCACTTTTTGGCCAACCAAGCAAGCATGTTAAAGAAATCTGCACTACAATGAAGTCTCACTGCCCCCCGGTCAAAAGGGCCATCTCAAAAAAGTGTAAAATCCAGAAAGGCAGCACAGGCCATGGAGAACAGGGAGCCTTGTTATGCTGATGGGTGGGATGTAAATTGCCAACAGCCACTCTGGAGAAGTGTATGGTGTTTCCTGGAACACCTAAAAAACAAAGCAACGGAGCCTACGGCACTTCCACTTATGGTCCTATAGCTTAGGGAAATTAAAATCAAAAACACACAGCCACCCCAAAGTTTCGGTCAGCTCTGTTTACAAGAACCTCGTCTACGGTACAAGTTAAATATCCCAGAATGTGAAAAATGGATAAAGAAGTTGTGGTACGTACGTACAATGGAATATCACTGAGCAATGAAATCTATGTCATCAGGCCCGTCGCGGCATAATGAGTGGATTCAGGTACCATGATTCTAAGTGAAATAAGTCACACAGAAAATGAAACATCATAAGATATCACTAATACACGGAATATAAACTAGGCTACACATGAACTGAATTACAAAACAGAACAGGGCCTCAAATTTAGAAAACCAACTTATGCTTGCTTAAGGGGAAAGTTGAGTTGGGGTGCCGCATCAAAACAGAGATAGAAATTAGCACAGATACCTTTTCATAAGCCAAATATGTAATAGTCAAGACCTACCCCTTGCTCAACGAAATGGACTAAACACCCCATATTCAACGCCTAGGAATACACCTGACTAGTAATCATCTTCAAACCCATGGATTCATATGTCTCCGGAAGAGAATGAAGCGTGTGTACAGCGCAATGAATGCAGCAGAGAAAATCCGATAAATCCCATTATCAAAATATATTACAAAAACAAAACACAAGGACAGTGAAATAGAGAGCAATTCTTAAATAATTCATTCAGGGTTTGTGATGCAACCTGGATTTACCACATCTACACCCAGAGCTGAGTGAGACATAAGGTTGGGCACTTCGGGCTGATAGCATTGGTGAGGTTCAGTGAGCAAATGCAGACACTTTGAAGTCATACTGCATGGTACCCATTCCAAGGGTCCCAACTGTCCAGGTTTAAAGGATCCTTCCTTCAGCTAAAACATGCATGGGAAACCCACAGTATGGTGCACCGTGTGACCGGCAAACGTTTTCAAATGCATCTCAGTTTTCGTCCACTTTTACTCGGGTTCACCATTCCAGACCCTTTATGAACACTCTCCCCACTTGCAGAGTCAGTGCTTTAACCTCCTGTATGGCACAGTTTGCAATTTCTGCGCAAGATGAACAGGAATAGGGAGAACCAATGAGAGACTAGCTGTAGGTGTATGCACGGGCAAATTTAACGCTCATTTCCCACCAGGAAGAGGAATTAACCTAAGGCTCAACATGCCGTGCCGGAACCAGATTAGGGCCTGAAGCAATCCTGCAGGTTTGCGGCCAGCTCACAAGAAAGCGATTTGAAGAAAGGAGCTCAGGGGCACTGTAACTCACAAACCTGCAGAGTTATAAATGACAGCTATCGTCCAAAAATACATTGAAGGAAGGCTGCGAAGAGGACATGAAAGCGGGGCAGAATTGCAGGAAAACGATTTCAGGGGGTAGACGGGAATTGCATTTAAAGCATAGGAAAAGAGGCAGAACGTCGACAATGATGCTCTTGGCCAAAAAGTGCGTATGTGTTTTTTCCTGAATATATTCAGGAAAAAACGCATACGCACTTTTTGGCCAACAAAGCAAGCATGTTAAAGAAATCTGCAGTGCAGTGAAGTCTCACTGCCCCCCGGTCAAAAGGGCCATCTGAAAAAAGTGTAAAATCCAGAAAGGCAACACAGGCCATGGAGAACAGGGAGCCTTGTTATGCTGATGGGCGGGATGTAAATTGCCAAGAGTCACTCTGGAGAAGTGTATGGTATTTCCTGGAACACCTAAAAAACAAAGCAACGAAGCCTACGGCACTTCCACTTATGGTCCTATAGCTTAGGGAAATTAAAATCAGAAACACACAGCCACCCCAAAGTGTCGGACGGCTCTGTTTATAAGAACCTCGTGTACGGCACAAGTTAAATATCGCAGAAAGCAAGAAATGGATAAAGAAGTTGTGCTACGTACGTACAATGGAATATCACTCTCCAATGAAATCTATGTCATCAGGCCCGTCGCGGCATAATGAGTGGATTCAGGTACGATGATTCTAAGTGAAGTAAGTCTCACAGAAAATGAAACATCATAAGATATCACTAATACACCGAATGTAATCTTGGCTACACATGAACTGAATTACAAAACATAACAGGGCCTCAAATTTAGAAAACCAACTTATGTTTGCTTAAGGGGAAAGTTGAGTTGGGGTGCTGCATAAAAGCAGAGATAGAAATTAGCACAGATACCATTCCATACGTCAAATATGTAATAGTCAAGACCTACCCCTTGCTCAACGAAATGGAAAAAACACGCCATATTCAACGCCTAGGAATACACCTGACTAGAAAGAATCTTCAAACCCATGGATTTATATGTCTCCATAAGAGAATGAAGCGTGTGTACAGCGGCATGAATGCAGCAGAGAAAATCCGATAAATCCCATTATCAAAATGAATTACAAAAACAAAACACAAGGACAGTGAAATAGGGAGCAATTCTTAAATAATTCATTCAGGGATTGTGATGCAACCTGGATTTTCCACATCTACATCCAGAGCTGAGTGAGACATAAGGTTGGGGACTTCGGGCTGATAGCATTGGTGAGGTTCGATGAACAAATGCAGACCCTTTGAAGGCATACTGCATGGTACGCATTCCATGGGTCCCAACTCTCCAGGTTTAAGGGATTCTTCCTTCAGCTAATACATGCATGGGAAACCCACAGTATGGTGCAGCGTGTGACCGGGAAACGTTTTCAAATGCATTGCAGTTTTCGTCCCCTTTTACTCGGGTTCACAATTCCAGACCCTTTACTAACACTCTCCCTACTTGGAGAGTCAGTGCCTTTAACCTCCTGTTGGGCACAGTTTGCAATTTCTGCTCAAGAAGAACAGGAAGAGGGAGAACCAATGAGAGATTAGCTGTAGGTGTCTGCACGGGCAAATTTAACACTCATTCCCCACCAGGAAGAGGAATTAACCAAAGGCGCAGCATGCCCTGCCGGAACCAGATTAGGGCCTGAAGCAATCCAGCGGGTTTGCGGCCAGCTCACAAGATAGCGAGTTGAAGAAAGGAGCTCAGGGGCACTGTAACTCACAAACCTGCAGAGTTATAAATGACAGCTATCGTCCAAAAATATATTGAAGGAAGGCTGCGAAGAGAACTTGTAAGCGGGGCAGAATTGCAGGAAAACGATTTCAGGGGGTAGACGGGAATTGCATTTAAAGCATAGGAAAAGAGGCAGAACGTCGACAATGATGCTCTTGGCCAAAAAGGGCGTATTCGTTTTTTCTGAATATATTCAGGAAAAAACGCATACGCCCTTTTTGGCCAACGAAGCAAGCATGTTAAAGAAATCTGCACTACAATGAAGTCTCACTGCCCCCCGGTCAAAAGGGCCATCTGAAAAAAGTGTAAAATCCAGAAAGGCAGCACAGGGCATGGAGAACCGGGAGCCTAGTTATGCTGATGGGCGGCATGTAAATTGCCAACAACCACTCTGGAGAAGTGTATGGTGTTTCCTGGAACACCTAAAAAACAAAGCAACGGAGCCTACGGCACTTCCACTTATGGTCCTATAGCTTAGGGAAATTAAAATCAAAAACACACAGCCACCCCAAAGTTTCGGTCGGCTCTGTTTACAAGAACCTCGTCTACGGTACAAGTTAAATATCCCAGAAAGCGAGAAATGGATAAAGAAGTTGTGGTACGTACGTACAATTGAATATCACTCACCAATGAAATGTATGTCATCTGGCCCGTCGTGGCATAATGAGTGGATTCAGGTACGATGATTCTAAGTGAAATAACTCACACAGAAAATGAAACATCATAAGATGTCACTAATACACGGAATGTAATCTTGGCTACACATGAACTGAATTACAAAACAGAACAGGGTCTCAAATTTAGAAAACCAACTTATGTTTGCTTAAGGGGAAAGGTGAGTTGGGGTGATGCATAAAACCAGAGATAGAAATTAGCACAGATACCATTCCATACGTCAAATATGTAATAGTCAAGACCTACCCCTTGCTCAACCAAATGGGCTAAACACCCTATATTCAACGTCTAGGAATACACCTGACTAGAAAGAATATTCAAACCCTTGGATTTATATGTCTCCATAAGAGAATCAAGCGTGTGTACAGCTGCATGAAGGCAGCAGTGAAAATCCGATAAATCCCGTTATCAAAATGAATTACAAAAACAAAACAGAATGACAGTGAAATAGAGAGCAATTCTTAAATAATTCATTCAGGGCTTGTGATGCAACCTGGATTTACCTCATCTACACCCAGAGCTGAGTGAGACATAAGGTTGGACACTTCAGGCTGATAGCATTGGTGAGGTTCGATGAGCAAATGCAGACCATTTGAAGTCATACTGCATGGTACCCATTCCATGGGTCCCAACTCTCCAGGTTTAAGCGATTCTTCCTTCAGCTAAAACATGCATGGGAAAGCCACAGTATGGTGCACCATGTGACCGGGAAACGTTTTCAAATGCATCTCAGTTTTCGTCCCCTTTTAGTCGGGTTCACAATTCCAGACCCTTTACTAACACTCTCCCCACTTGGAGAGTCAGTGCCTTTAACCTGCTGTTTGGCACAGTTTGCAATTTCTGCGCGAGATGAACAGGAATAGGGAGAACCAATGAGAGACTAGCTGTAGGTGTCTGCACGGGACAATTTAACGCTCATTTCCCACCAGGAAGAGGAATTAACCAAAGGCTCAACATGCCGTGTCGGAACCAGATTAGGGCCTGAAGCAATCCTGCGGGTTTGCGGCCAGCTCACAAGAAAGCGATTTGAAGAAAGGAGCTCAGGGGCACTGTAACTCACAAACCTGCAGAGTTATAAATGACAGCTATCGTCCAAAAATACATTGAAGGAAGGCTGCGAAGAGGACATGAAAGCGGGGCAGAATTGCAGGAAAACGATTTCAGGGGGTAGACGGGAATTGCATTTAAAGCATAGGAAAAGAGGCAGAACGTCGACAATGATGCTCTTGGCCAAAAAGTGCGTATGTGTTTTTTCCTGAATATATTCAGGAAAAAACGCATACGCACTTTTTGGCCAACAAAGCAAGCATGTTAAAGAAATCTGCAGTGCAGTGAAGTCTCACTGCCCCCCGGTCAAAAGGGCCATCTGAAAAAAGTGTAAAATCCAGAAAGGCAACACAGGCCATGGAGAACAGGGAGCCTTGTTATGCTGATGGGCGGGATGTAAATTGCCAAGAGTCACTCTGGAGAAGTGTATGGTATTTCCTGGAACACCTAAAAAACAAAGCAACGGAGCCTACGGCACTTCCACTTATGGTCCTATAGCTTAGGGAAATTAAAATCAGAAACACACAGCCACCCCAAAGTGTCGGACGGCTCTGTTTATAAGAACCTCGTGTATGGCACAAGTTAAATATCGCAGAAAGCAAAAAATGGATAAAGAAGTTGTGCTACGTACGTACAATGGAATATCACTCTCCAATGAAATCTATGTCATCAGGCCCGTCGCGGCATAATGAGTGGATTCAGGTACGATGATTCTAAGTGAAGTAAGTCTCACAGAAAATGAAACATCATAAGATATCACTAATACACCGAATGTAATCTTGGCTACACATGAACTGAATTACAAAACATAACAGGGCCTCAAATTTAGAAAACCAACTTATGTTTGCTTAAAGGGAAAGTTGAGTTGGGGTGCTGCATAAAAGCAGAGATAGAAATTAGCACAGATACCATTCCATACGTCAAATATGTAATAGTCAAGACCTACCCCTTGCTCAACGAAATGGAAAAAACACGCCATATTCAACGCCTAGGAATACACCTGACTAGAAAGAATCTTCAAACCCATGGATTTATATGTCTCCATAAGAGAATGAAGCGTGTGTACAGCGGCATGAATGCAGCAGAGAAAATCCGATAAATCCCATTATCAAAATGACTTACAAAAACAAAACACAAGGACAGTGAAATAGGGAGCAATTCTTAAATAATTCATTCAGGGATTGTGATGCAACCTGGATTTTCCACATCTACATCCAGAGCTGAGTGAGACATAAGGTTGGGGACTTCGGGCTGATAGCATTGGTGAGGTTCGATGAACAAATGCAGACCCTTTGAAGGCATACTGCATGGTACGCATTCCATGGGTCCCAAATCTCCAGGTTTAAGGGATTCTTCCTTCAGCTAATACATGCATGGGAAACCCACAGTATGGTGCAGCGTGTGACCGGTAAACGTTTTCAAATGCATTGCAGTTTTCGTCCCCTTTTACTCGGGTTCACAATTCCAGACCCTTTACTAACACTCTCCCTACTTGGAGAGTCAGTACCTTTAACCTCCTGTTGGGCACAGTTTGCAATTTCTGCTCAAGAAGAACAGGAAGAGGGAGAACCAATGAGAGATTAGCTGTAGGTGTCTGCACGGGCAAATTTAACACTCATTCCCCACCAGGAAGAGGAATTAACCAAAGGCGCAGCATGCCCTGCCGGAACCAGATTAGGGCCTGAAGCAATCCAGCGGGTTTGCGGCCAGCTCACAAGATAGCGAGTTGAAGAAAGGAGTTCAGGGGCACTGTAACTCACAAACCTGCAGAGTTATAAATGACAGCTATCGTCCAAAAATATATTGAAGGAAGGCTGCGAAGAGAACTTGTAAGCGGGGCAGAATTGCAGGAAAACGATTTCAGGGGGTAGACGGGAATTGCATTTAAAGCATAGGAAAAGAGGCAGAACGTCGACAATGATGCTCTTGGCCAAAAAGGGCGTATTCGTTTTTTCTGAATATATTCAGGAAAAAAGGCATACGCCCTTTTTGGCCAACGAAGCAAGCATGTTAAAGAAATCTGCACTACAATGAAGTCTCACTGCCCCCCGGTCAAAAGGGCCATCTGAAAAAAGTGTAAAATCCAGAAAGGCAGCACAGGGCATGGAGAACCGGGAGCCTAGTTATGCTGATGGGCGGCATGTAAATTGCCAACAACCACTCTGGAGAAGTGTATGGTGTTTCCTGGAACACCTAAAAAACAAAGCAACGGAGCCTACGGCACTTCCACTTATGGTCCTATAGCTTAGGGAAATTAAAATCAAAAACACACAGCCACCCCAAAGTTTCGGTCGGCTCTGTTTACAAGAACCTCGTCTACGGTACAAGTTAAATATCCCAGAAAGCGAGAAATGGATAAAGAAGTTGTGGTACGTACGTACAATTGAATATCACTCACCAATGAAATGTATGTCATCTGGCCCGTCGTGGCATAATGAGTGGATTCAGGTACGATGATTCTAAGTGAAATAACTCACACAGAAAATGAAACATCATAAGATGTCACTAATACACCGAATGTAATCTTGGCTACACATGAACTGAATTACAAAACAGAACAGGGTCTCAAATTTAGAAAACCAACTTATGTTTGCTTAAGGGGAAAGGTGAGTTGGGGTGATGCATAAAACCAGAGATAGAAATTAGCACAGATACCATTCCATACGTCAAATATGTAATAGTCAAGACCTACCCCTTGCTCAACCAAATGGGCTAAACACCCTATATTCAACGTCTAGGAATACACCTGACTAGAAAGAATATTCAAACCCTTGGATTTATATGTCTCCATAAGAGAATCAAGCGTGTGTACAGCTGCATGAAGGCAGCAGTGAAAATCCGATAAATCCCGTTATCAAAATGAATTACAAAAACAAAACAGAATGACAGTGAAATAGAGAGCAATTCTTAAATAATTCATTCAGGGCTTGTGATGCAACCTGGATTTACCTCATCTACACCCAGAGCTGAGTGAGACATAAGGTTGGACACTTCAGGCTGATAGCATTGGTGAGGTTCGATGAGCAAATGCAGACCATTTGAAGTCATACTGCATGGTACCCATTCCATGGGTCCCAACTCTCCAGGTTTAAGCGATTCTTCCTTCAGCTAAAACATGCATGGGAAAGCCACAGTATGGTGCACCATGTGACCGGGAAACGTTTTCAAATGCATCTCAGTTTTCGTCCCCTTTTAGTCGGGTTCACAATTCCAGACCCTTTACTAACACTCTCCCCACTTGGAGAGTCAGTGCCTTTAACCTGCTGTTTGGCACAGTTTGCAATTTCTGCGCGAGATGAACAGGAATAGGGAGAACCAATGAGAGACTAGCTGTAGGTGTCTGCACGGGACAATTTAACGCTCATTTCCCACCAGGAAGAGGAATTAACCAAAGATTCAGCATGCCGAGCAGGAAACAGATTAGGGCCTGAAGCAATCCTGCGGGTTTGCGGCCAGCTCACAAGAACGCGATTTGTAGAAAGGAGCTCAGGGGCACTGTAATTCACAAACCTGCAGAGTTATAAATGACAGCTATCGTCCGAAAATATATTGAAGGAAGGCTGCGAAGAGGACTGGAAAGCGGGGCAGAATTGCAGGAAATCGATTTCAGGGGGTAGAGTGGAATTGCATTTAAAGCATAGGAAAAGAGGCAGAACGTCGACAATGATGCACTTGGCCAAAAAGGGCGTATACGTTTTTTCCTGAATATATTCATGAAAAAACGCATACGCACTTTTTGGCCAACCAAGCAAGCATGTTAAAGAAATCTGCACTACAATGAAGTCTCACTGCCCCCCGGTCAAAAGGGCCATCTGAAAAAAGTGTAAAATCCAGAAATGCAGCACAGGCCATGGAGAACAGGGAGCCTTGTTATGCTGATGGGTGGGATGTAAATTGCCAACAGCCACTCTGGAGAAGTGTATGGTGTTTCCTGAAACACCTAAAAAACAAAGCAACGGAGCCTACGGCACTTCCACTTATGGTCCTATAGTTTAGGGAAATTAAAATCAAAAACACACAGCCACCCCAAAGATTCAGACGGCTCTGTTTACAAGAACCTCGTCTACGGTACAAGTTAAATATCCCAGAAAGCGAAAAATGGATAAAGAAGTTGTGGTACGTACGTACAATGGAATATCACTCACCAATGAATTCTATGTCATCTGGCCCGTCGTGGCATAATGAGTGGATTCAGGTACGATGATTCTAAGTGAAATAAGTCACACAGAAAATGAAACATCATAAGATATCACTAATACACCGAATGTAATCTTGGCTACACATGAACTGAATTACAAAACAGAACAGGGTCTCAAATTTTGAAAACAAACTTATGTTTGCATAAGGGGAAAGGTGAGTTGGGGTGCTGCATAAAACCAGAGATAGAAATTAGCACAGATACCATTCCATACGTCAAATATGTAATAGTCAAGACCTACCCCTTGCTCAACGAAATGGGCTAAACACCCTATATTCAACACCTAGGAATACACCTGACTAGTAAGAATCTTCAAACCCATGGATTTATATGTCTCCATAAGAGAATCAAGCGTTTGTACAGCTGCATGACGGCAGCAGAGAAAATCCGATAAATCCTAATATCAAAATGAATTACAAAAACAAAACACAATGACAGTGAAATAGAGAGCAATTCTTATATAATTCATTCAGGGCTTGTGATGCAACCTGGATTTACCTCATCTACACCTAGAGCTGAGTGAGACATAAGGTTGTACACTACGGGCTGATAACATTGGTGAGGTTCGATGAGCAAATGCAGACCATTTGAAGTCATACTGCATGGTACCCATTCCATGGGTCCCAACTCTCCAGGTTTAAGCGATTCTTCCTTCAGATAAAGCATGCATGGGAAACCCACAGTATGGTGCACCATGTGACTGGGAAACATTTTCAAAAGCATCTCAGTTTTCGTCCCCTTTTACTCGGGTTCAAAATTCCAGACCCTTTACTAACACTCTCCCCACTTGGAGAGTCAGTACCTTTAACCTGCTGTTTGGCACAGTTTGCAATTTCTGCGCAAGATGAACAGGAATAGGGAGAACCAATGAGAGACTAGCTGTAGGTGTCTGCACGGGCAAATTTAACGCTCATTTCCAACCAGGAAGAGGAATTAACCAAAGGCTCAGCATGCCGTGCATGAACCAGATTAGGGCCTGAAGCAATCCTGCGGGTTTGCGGCCAGCTCACAAGAAAGCGATTTGAAGAAAGGAGCTCAGGGGCACTGTAATTCACAAAACTGCAGAGTTATAAATGACAGCTATCGTCCGAAAATATATTGAAGGAAGGCTGCGAAGAGGACTTGAAAGTGGGGCAGAATTGCAGGAAAACGATTTCAGGGGGTAGACTGGAATTGCATTTAAAGCATAGGAAAAGAGGCAGAACGTCGACAATGATGCACTTGGCCAAAAAGGGCGTATGCGTTTTTTCCTGAATATATTCAGGAAAAAACGCATACGCCCTTTTTGGCCAACCAAGCAAGCATGTTAAAGAAATCTGCACTACAATGAAGTCTCACTGCCCCCTGGTCAAAAGGGCTATCTGAAAAAGTGTAAAATCCAAAAATGCAGCACAGGCCATGGAGAAGAGGGAGCCTTGTTATGCTGATGGGTGGGATGTAAATTGCCAACAGCCACTCTGGAGAAGTGTATGGTGTTTCCTGAAACACCAAAAAACAAAGCAACGGAGCCTATGGCACTTCCACTTATGGTCCTATAGCTTAGGGAAATTAAAATCAAAAACACACAGCCACCCCAAAGTTTCAGACGGCTCTGTTTACAAGAACCTCATCTATGGTACAAGTTAAATATCCCAGAAAGCGAAAAATGGATAAAGAAGTTGTGGTACGTACGTACAATGGAATATCACTCACCAATGAAATCTATGTCATCAGGCCCGTTGTGGCATAATGAGTGGATTCAGGTACGATGATTCTAAGTGAAATAAGTCACACAGAAAATGAAACATCATAAGATATCACTAATACACGGAATGTAATCTTGGCTACACATGAACTGAATTACAAAACAGAACAGGGTCTCAACTTTAGAAAACCAACTTATGTTTGCTTAAGGGGAAAGGTGAGTTGGGGTGCTGCATAAAACCAGAGATAGAAATTAGCACAGATACCATTCCATAAGTCAAATATATAATAGTCAATACCTACCCCGTGCTGAACGAAATGGACTAAACACCCCATATTCAACGCCTAGGAATACACCTGACTAGTAAGAATCTTAAAACCCATGGATTTATATGTCTCCAGAACAGAATGAAGCGTGTGTACAGCGGCATGAATGCAGCAGCGAAAATCCGATAAATCCCATTATCAAAATGAATTACAAAAACAAAACACAAGGACAGTGAAATAGAGAGCAATTCTTAAATAATTCATTCAGGGCTTGTGATGCAACCTGGATTTACCACATCTACATCCAGAGCTGAGTGAGACATAAGGTTGGGCACTTCAGGCTGATAGCATTGGTGAGGTTCGCTGAGCAAATGCAGACACTTTGAAGTCAAACAGCATGGTACCCATTCCAAGGGTCCCAACACTCCAGGTTTAAGGGATTCTTCCTTCTGCTAAAACATGCATGGGAAACCCACAGTATGGTGCACCGTGTGACCAGCAAACGTTTTCAAATGCATCTCAGTTTTCGTCCCCTTTTACTCGGGTTCACCATTCCAGACCCTTTACGAACACTCTCCCTACTTCGAGAGTCAGTACCTTTAACCTCCTGTTGGGCACAGTTTGCAATTTCTGCTCAAGAAGAACAGGAAGAGGGAGAACCAATGAGAGATTAGCTGTAGGTGTCTGCACGGGCAAATTTAACACTCATTCCCCACCAGGAAGAGGAATTAACCAAAGGCTCAGCATGCCCTGCCGGAACCAGATTAGGGCCTGAAGCAATCCAGCGGGTTTGTGGCCAGCTCACAAGATAGCGAGTTGAAGAAAGGAGCTCAGGGGCACTGTAACTCACAAACCTGCAGAGTTATAAATGACAGCTATCGTCCAAAAATATATTGAAGGAAGGCTGCGAAGAGAACTTGTAAGCGGGGCAGAATTGCAGGAAAACGATTTCAGGGGGTAGACGGGAATTGCATTTAAAGCATAGGAAAAGAGGCAGAACGTAAACAATGATGCTCTTGGCCAAAAAGGGCGTATGCGTTTTTTCTGAATATATTCAGGAAAAAACGCATACGCCCTTTTTGGCCAACGAAGCAAGCATGTTAAAGAAATCTGCACTACAATGAAGTCTCACTGCCCCCCGGTCAAAAGGGCCATCTGAAAAAAGTGTAAAATCCAGAAAGGCAGCACAGGGCATGGAGAACCGGGAGCCTTGTTATGCTGATGGGCGGGATGTAAATTGCCAACAGCCACTCTGGAGAAGTGTATGGTGTTTCCTGGAACACCTAAAAAACAAAGCAACGGAGCCTACGGCACTTCCACTTATGGTCCTATAGCTTAGGAAAATTAAAATCAAAAACACACAGCCACCCCAAAGTTTTGGTCGGCTCTGTTTACAAGAACCTCGTCTACGGTACAAGTTAAATATCCCAGAATGTGAAAAATGGATAAAGAAGTTGTGGTACGTACGTACAATGGAATATCACTGAGCAATGAAATCTATGTCATCAGGCCCGTCGCGGCATAATGAGTGGATTCAGGTACCATGATTCTAAGTGAAATAAGTCACACAGAAAATGAAACATCATAAGATATCACTAATACACGGAATATAAACTAGGCTACACATGAACTGAATTACAAAACAGAACAGGGCCTCAAATTTAGAAAACCAACTTATGTTTGCTTAAGGGGAAAGGTGAGTTGGGGTGCCGCATCAAAACAGAGATAGAAATTAGCACAGATACCTTTTCATAAGCCAAATATGTAATAGTCAAGACCTACCCCTTGCTCAACGAAATGGACTAAACACCCCATATTCAACACCTAGGAATACACCTGACTAGTAATCATCTTCAAACCCATGGATTCATATGTCTCCGTAAGAGAATGAAGCGTGTGTACAGCGGCATGAATGCAGCAGAGAAAATCCGATAAATCCCATTATCAAAATATATTACAAAAGCAAAACACAAGGACAGTGAAATAGGGAGCAATTCTTAAATAATTCATTCAGGGTTTGTGATGCAACCTGGATTTACCACATCTACACCCAGAGCTGAGTGAGACATAAGGTTGGGCACTTCGGGCTGATAGCATTGGTGAGGTTCACTGAGCAAATGCAGACACTTTGAAGTCAAACAGCATGGTACCCATTCCAAGGGTCCCAACACTCCAGGTTTAAGGGATTCTTCCTTCTGCTAAAACATGCATGGGAAACCCACAGTATGGTGCACCGTGTGACCGGCAAACGTTTTCAAATGCATCTCAGTTTTCGTCCCCTTTTACTCGGGTTCACCATTCCAGACCCTTTACGAACACTCTCCCCACGTGGAGAGTTAGTGCTTTAACCTCCTGTTTGGCACAGTTTGTAATTTTTGTGCAAGATGAACAGGAATAGGGAGAACGAATGAGAGGCTAGCTGTAGGTGTCTGCACGGGCAAATTTAATGCTCATTTCCCACCATGAAGAGGAATTAACCTAAGGCTCAACATGACGTGCTGGAACCAGATTAGGGCCTGAAGCATTCCTGCGGGTTTGCGGCCAGCTCACAAGATAGCGAGTTGAAGAAAGGAGCTCAATGGCACTGTAACTCACAAACCTGCAGAGTTATAAAAGACAGCTATTGTCCAAAAATATATTGAAGGAAGGCTGCGAAGAGAACTTGTAAGCGGGGCAGAATTGCAGGAAAACGATTTCAGGGGGTAGACGGGAATTGCATTTAAAGCATAGTAAAAGAGGCAGAACGTCGACAATGATGCTCTTGGCCAAAAAGGGCGTATGCGTTTTTTCCTGAATATATTCAGGAAAAAACGCATACGCACTTTTTGGCCAACCAAGCAAGCATGTTAAAGAAATCTGCACTACAATGAAGTCTCACTGCCCCCCGGTCAAAAGGGCCATCTGAAAAAAGTGTAAAATCCAGAAAGGCAGCACAGGCCATGGAGAACAGGGAGCCTTGTTATGCTGATGGGTGGGATGTAAATTGCCAACAGCCACTCTGGAGAAGTGTATGGTGTTTCCTGGAACACCTAAAAAACAAAGCAACGGAGCCTACGGCACTTCCACTTATGGTCCTATAGCTTAGGGAAATTAAAATCAAAAACACACAGCCACCCCAAAGTTTCGGTCAGCTCTGTTTACAAGAACCTCGTCTACGGTACAAGTTAAATATCCCAGAATGTGAAAAATGGATAAAGAAGTTGTGGTACGTACGTACAATGGAATATCACTGAGCAATGAAATCTATGTCATCAGGCCCGTCGCGGCATAATGAGTGGATTCAGGTACCATGATTCTAAGTGAAATAAGTCACACAGAAAATGAAACATCATAAGATATCACTAATACACGGAATATAAACTAGGCTACACATGAACTGAATTACAAAACAGAACAGGGCCTCAAATTTAGAAAACCAACTTATGCTTGCTTAAGGGGAAAGGTGAGTTGGGGTGCCGCATCAAAACAGAGATAGAAATTAGCACAGATACCTTTTCATAAGCCAAATATGTAATAGTCAAGACCTACCCCTTGCTCAACGAAATGGACTAAACACCCCATATTCAACGCCTAGGAATACACCTGACTAGTAAGAATCATCAAACCCATGGATTCATATGTCTCCGTAAGAGAATGAAGCGTGTGTACAGCGGCATGAATGCAGCAGAGAAAATCCGATAAATCCCATTATTAAAATATATTACAAAAACAAAACACAAGGACAGTGAAATAGAGAGCAATTCTTAAATAATTCATTCAGGGTTTGTGATGCAACCTGGATTTACCACATCTACACCCAGAGCTGAGTGAGACATAAGGTTGGGCACTTCGGGCTGATAGCATTGGTGAGGTTCAGTGAGCAAATGCAGACACTTTGAAGTCATACTGCATGGTACCCATTCCAAGGGTCCCAACTGTCCAGGTTTAAAGGATCCTTCCTTCAGCTAAAACATGCATGGGAAACCCACAGTATGGTGCACCGTGTGACCGGCAAACGTTTTCAAATGCATCTCAGTTTTCGTCCACTTTTACTCGGGTTCACCATTCCAGACCCTTTATGAACACTCTCCCCACTTGGAGAGTCAGTGCTTTAACCTCCTGTATGGCACAGTTTGCAATTTCTGCGCAAGATGAACAGGAATAGGGAGAACCAATGAGAGACTAGCTGTAGGTGTATGCACGGGCAAATTTAACGCTCATTTCCCACCAGGAAGAGGAATTAACCTAAGGCTCAACATGCCGTGCCGGAACCAGATTAGGGCCTGAAGCAATCCTGCGGGTTTGCGGCCAGCTCACAAGAAAGCGATTTGAAGAAAGGAGCTCAGGGGCACTGTAACTCACAAACCTGCAGAGTTATAAATGACAGCTATCGTCCAAAAATACATTGAAGGAAGGCTGCGAAGAGGACATGAAAGCGGGGCAGAATTGCAGGAAAACGATTTCAGGGGGTAGACGGGAATTGCATTTAAAGCATAGGAAAAGAGGCAGAACGTCGACAATGATGCTCTTGGCCAAAAAGTGCGTATGCGTTTTTTCCTGAATATATTCAGGAAAAAACGCATACGCACTTTTTGGCCAACAAAGCAAGCATGTTAAAGAAATCTGCAGTGCAGTGAAGTCTCACTGCCCCCCGGTCAAAAGGGCCATCTGAAAAAAGTGTAAAATCCAGAAAGGCAACACAGGCCATGGAGAACAGGGAGCCTTGTTATGCTGATGGGCGGGATGTAAATTGCCAAGAGTCACTCTGGAGAAGTGTATGGTATTTCCTGGAACACCTAAAAAACAAAGCAACGGAGCCTACGGCACTTCCACTTATGGTCCTATAGCTTAGGGAAATTAAAATCAGAAACACACAGCCACCCCAAAGTGTCGGACGGCTCTGTTTATAAGAACCTCGTGTACGGCACAAGTTAAATATCCCAGAAAGCAAAAAATGGATAAAGAAGTTGTGCTACGTACGTACAATGGAATATCACTCTCCAATGAAATCTATGTCATCAGGCCCGTCGCAGCATAATGAATGGATTCAGGTACGATGATTCTATGTGAAGTAAGTCTCACAGAAAATGAAACATCATAAGATATCACTAATACACCGAATGTAATCTTGGCTACACATGAACTGAATTACAAAACATAACAGGGCCTCAAATTTAGAAAACCAACTTATGTTTGCTTAAGGGGAAAGTTGAGTTGGGGTGCTGCATAAAAGCAGAGATAGAAATTAGCACAGATACCATTCCATACGTCAAATATGTAATAGTCAAGACCTACCCCTTGCTCAACGAAATGGAAAAAACACGCCATATTCAAAGCCTAGGAATACACCTGACTAGAAAGAATCTTCAAACCCATGGATTTATATGTCTCCATAAGAGAATGAAGCGTGTGTACAGCGGCATGAATGCAGCAGAGAAAATCCGATAAATCCCATTATCAAAATGAATTACAAAAACAAAACACAAGGACAGTGAAATAGGGAGTAATTCTTAAATAATTCATTCAGGGATTGTGATGCAACCTGGATTTTCCACATCTACATCCAGAGCTGAGTGAGACATAAGGTTGGGGACTTCGGGCTGATAGCATTGGTGCGGTTCGATGAACAAATGCAGACCCTGTGAAGGCATACTGCATGGTACGCATTCCATGGGTCCCAACTCTCCAGGTTTAAGGGATTCTTCCTTCAGCTAATACATGCATGGGAAACCCACAGTATGGTGCAGCGTGTGACCGGGAAACGTTTTCAAATGCATTGCAGATTTCGTCCCCTTTTACTCGGGTTCACAATTCCAGACCCTTTACTAACACTCTCCCTACTTGGAGAGTCAGTGCCTTTAACCTCCTGTTGGGCACAGTTTGCAATTTCTGCTCAAGAAGAACAGGAAGAGGGAGAACCAATGAGAGATTAGCTGTAGGTGTCTGCACGGGCAAATTTAACACTCATTCCCCACCAGGAAGAGGAATTAACCAAAGGCTCAGCATGCCCTGCCGGAACCAGATTAGGGCCTGAAGCAATCCAGCGGGTTTGCGGCCAGCTCACAAGATAGCGAGTTGAAGAAAGGAGCTCAGGGGCACTGTAACTCACAAACCTGCAGAGTTATAAATGACAGCTATCGTCCAAAAATATATTGAAGGAAGGCTGCGAAGAGAACTTGTAAGCGGGGCAGAATTGCAGGAAAACGATTTCAGGGGGTAGACGGGAATTGCATTTAAAGCATAGGAAAAGAGGCAGAACGTAGACAATGATGCTCTTGGCCAAAAAGGGCGTATGCGTTTTTTCTGAATATATTCAGGAAAAAACGCATACGCCCTTTTTGGCCAACGAAGCAAGCATGTTAAAGAAATCTGCACTACAATGAAGTCTCACTGCCCCCCGGTCAAAAGGGCCATCTGAAAAAAGTGTAAAATCCAGAAAGGCAGCACAGGGCATGGAGAACCGGGAGCCTTGTTATGCTGATGGGCGGGATGTAAATTGCCAACAGCCACTCTGGAGAAGTGTATGGTGTTTCCTGGAACACCTAAAAAACAAAGCAACGGAGCCTACGGCACTTCCACTTATGGTCCTATAGCTTAGGAAAATTAAAATCAAAAACACACAGCCACCCCAAAGTTTTGGTCGGCTCTGTTTACAAGAACCTCGTCTACGGTACAAGTTAAATATCCCAGAATGTGAAAAATGGATAAAGAAGTTGTGGTACGTACGTACAATGGAATATCACTGAGCAATGAAATCTATGTCATCAGGCCCGTCGCGGCATAATGAGTGGATTCAGGTACCATGATTCTAAGTGAAATAAGTCACACAGAAAATGAAACATCATAAGATATCACTAATACACGGAATATAAACTAGGCTACACATGAACTGAATTACAAAACAGAACAGGGCCTCAAATTTAGAAAACCAACTTATGCTTGCTTAAGGGGAAAGGTGAGTTGGGGTGCCGCATCAAAACAGAGATAGAAATTAGCACAGATACCTTTTCATAAGCCAAATATGTAATAGTCAAGACCTACCCCTTGCTCAACGAAATGGACTAAACACCCCATATTCAACGCCTAGGAATACACCTGACTAGTAAGAATCTTCAAACCCATGGATTCATATGTCTCCGTAAGAGAATGAAGCTTGTGTACAGCGCAATGAATGCAGCAGAGAAAATCCGATAAATCCCATTATCAAAATATATTACAAAAACAAAACACAAGGACAGTGAAATAGAGAGCAATTCTTAAATAATTCATTCAGGGTTTGTGATGCAACCTGGATTTACCACATCTACACCCAGAGCTGAGTGAGACATAAGGTTGGGCACTTCGGGCTGATAGCATTGGTGAGGTTCAGTGAGCAAATGCAGACACTTTGAAGTCAAACAGCATGGTACCCATTCCAAGGGTCCCAACTGTCCAGGTTTAAAGGATCCTTCCTTCAGCTAAAACATGCATGGGAAACCCACAGTATGGTGCACCGTGTGACCGGCACACGTTTTCAAATGCATCTCAGTTTTCGTCCACTTTTACTCGGGTTCACCATTCCAGACCCTTTATGAACACTCTCCCCACTTGCAGAGTCAGTGCTTTAACCTCCTGTATGGCACAGTTTGCAATTTCTGCGCAAGATGAACAGGAATAGGGAGAACCAATGAGAGACTAGCTGTAGGTGTATGCACGGGCAAATTTAACGCTCATTTCCCACCAGGAAGAGGAATTAACCTAAGGCTCAACATGCCGTGCCGGAACCAGATTAGGGCCTGAAGCAATCCTGCGGGTTTGCGGCCAGCTCACAAGAAAGCGATTTGAAGAAAGGAGCTCAGGGGCACTGTAACTCACAAACCTGCAGAGTTATAAATGACAGCTATCGTCCAAAAATACATTGAAGGAAGGCTGCGAAGAGGACATGAAAGCGGGGCAGAATTGCAGGAAAACGATTTCAGGGGGTAGACGGGAATTGCATTTAAAGCATAGGAAAAGAGGCAGAACGTCGACAATGATGCTCTTGGCCAAAAAGTGCGTATGTGTTTTTTCCTGAATATATTCAGGAAAAAACGCATACGCACTTTTTGGCCAACAAAGCAAGCATGTTAAAGAAATCTGCAGTGCAGTGAAGTCTCACTGCCCCCCGGTCAAAAGGGCCATCTGAAAAAAGTGTAAAATCCAGAAAGGCAACACAGGCCATGGAGAACAGGGAGCCTTGTTATGCTGATGGGCGGGATGTAAATTGCCAAGAGTCACTCTGGAGAAGTGTATGGTATTTCCTGGAACACCTAAAAAACAAAGCAACGGAGCCTACGGCACTTCCACTTATGGTCCTATAGCTTAGGGAAATTAAAATCAGAAACACACAGCCACCCCAAAGTGTCGGACGGCTCTGTTTATAAGAACCTCGTGTACGGCACAAGTTAAATATCCCAGAAAGCAAAAAATGGATAAAGAAGTTGTGCTACGTACGTACAATGGAATATCACTCTCCAATGAAATCTATGTCATCAGGCCCGTCGCGGCATAATGAGTGGATTCAGGTACGATGATTCTAAGTGAAGTAAGTCTCACAGAAAATGAAACATCATAAGATATCACTAATACACCGAATGTAATCTTGGCTACACATGAACTGAATTACAAAACATAACAGGGCCTCAAATTTAGAAAACCAACTTATGTTTGCTTAAGGGGAAAGTTGAGTTGGGGTGCTGCATAAAAGCAGAGATAGAAATTAGCACAGATACCATTCCATACGTCAAATATGTAATAGTCAAGACCTACCCCTTGCTCAACGAAATGGAAAAAACACGCCATATTCAACGCCTAGGAATACACCTGACTAGAAAGAATCTTCAAACCCATGGATTTATATGTCTCCATAAGAGAATGAAGCGTGTGTACAGCGGCATGAATGCAGCAGAGAAAATCCGATAAATCCCATTATCAAAATGAATTACAAAAACAAAACACAAGGACAGTGAAATAGGGAGCAATTCTTAAATAATTCATTCAGGGATTGTGATGCAACCTGGATTTTCCACATCTACATCCAGAGCTGAGTGAGACATAAGGTTGGGGACTTCGGGCTGATAGCATTGGTGCGGTTCGATGAACAAATGCAGACCCTTTGAAGGCATACTGCATGGTACGCATTCCATGGGTCCCAACTCTCCAGGTTTAAGGGATTCTTCCTTCAGCTAATACATGCATGGGAAACCCACAGTATGGTGCAGCGTGTGACCGGGAAACGTTTTCAAATGCATTGCAGATTTCGTCCCCTTTTACTCGGGTTCACAATTCCAGACCCTTTACTAACACTCTCCCTACTTGGAGAGTCAGTGCCTTTAACCTCCTGTTGGGCACAGTTTGCAATTTCTGCTCAAGAAGAACAGGAAGAGGGAGAACCAATGAGAGATTAGCTGTAGGTGTCTGCACGGGCAAATTTAACACTCATTCCCCACCAGGAAGAGGAATTAACCAAAGGCTCAGCATGCCCTGCCGGAACCAGATTAGGGCCTGAAGCAATCCAGCGGGTTTGCGGCCAGCTCACAAGATAGCGAGTTGAAGAAAGGAGCTCAGGGGCACTGTAACTCACAAACCTGCAGAGTTATAAATGACAGCTATCGTCCAAAAATATATTGAAGGAAGGCTGCGAAGAGAACTTGTAAGCGGGGCAGAATTGCAGGAAAACGATTTCAGGGGGTAGACGGGAATTGCATTTAAAGCATAGGAAAAGAGGCAGAACGTAGACAATGATGCTCTTGGCCAAAAAGGGCGTATGCGTTTTTTCTGAATATATTCAGGAAAAAACGCATACGCCCTTTTTGGCGAACGAAGCAAGCATGTTAAAGAAATCTGCACTACAATGAAGTCTCACTGCCCCCCGGTCAAAAGGGCCATCTGAAAAAAGTGTAAAATCCAGAAAGGCAGCACAGGGCATGGAGAACCGGGAGCCTTGTTATGCTGATGGGCGGGATGTAAATTGCCAACAGCCACTCTGGAGAAGTGTATGGTGTTTCCTGGAACACCTAAAAAACAAAGCAACGGAGCCTACGGCACTTCCACTTATGGTCCTATAGCTTAGGAAAATTAAAATCAAAAACACACAGCCACCCCAAAGTTTTGGTCGGCTCTGTTTACAAGAACCTCGTCTACGGTACAAGTTAAATATCCCAGAATGTGAAAAATGGATAAAGAAGTTGTGGTACGTACGTACAATGGAATATCACTGAGCAATGAAATCTATGTCATCAGGCCCGTCGCGGCATAATGAGTGGATTCAGGTACCATGATTCTAAGTGAAATAAGTCACACAGAAAATGAAACATCATAAGATATCACTAATACACGGAATATAAACTAGGCTACACATGAACTGAATTACAAAACAGAACAGGGCCTCAAATTTAGAAAACCAACTTATGCTTGCTTAAGGGGAAAGTTGAGTTGGGGTGCCGCATCAAAACAGAGATAGAAATTAGCACAGATACCTTTTCATAAGCCAAATATGTAATAGTCAAGACCTACCCCTTGCTCAACGAAATGGACTAAACACCCCATATTCAACACCTAGGAATACACCTGACTAGTAATCATCTTCAAACCCATGGATTCATATGTCTCCGTAAGAGAATGAAGCGTGTGTACAGCGGCATGAATGCAGCAGAGAAAATCCGATAAATCCCATTATCAAAATATATTACAAAAGCAAAACACAAGGACAGTGAAATAGAGAGCAATTCTTAAATAATTCATTCAGGGTTTGTGATGCAACCTGGATTTACCACATCTACACCCAGAGCTGAGTGAGACATAAGGTTGGGCACTTCGGGCTGATAGCATTGGTGAGGTTCACTGAGCAAATGCAGACACTTTGAAGTCAAACAGCATGGTACCCATTCCAAGGGTCCCAACACTCCAGGTTTAAGGGATTCTTCCTTCTGCTAAAACATGCATGGGAAACCCACAGTATGGTGCACCGTGTGACCGGCAAACGTTTTCAAATGCATCTCAGTTTTCGTCCCCTTTTACTCGGGTTCACCATTCCAGACCCTTTACGAACACTCTCCCCACGTGGAGAGTTAGTGCTTTAACCTCCTGTTTGGCACAGTTTGCAATTTTTGCGCAAGATGAACAGGAATAGGGAGAACGAATGAGAGACTAGCTGTAGGTGTCTGCACGGGCAAATTTAATGCTCATTTCCCACCATGAAGAGGAATTAACCTAAGGCTCAACATGACGTGCTGGAACCAGATTAGGGCCTGAAGCATTCCTGCGGGTTTGCGGCCAGCTCACAAGATAGCGAGTTGAAGAAAGGAGCTCAATGGCACTGTAACTCACAAACCTGCAGAGTTATAAAAGACAGCTATTGTCCAAAAATATATTGAAGGAAGGCTGCGAAGAGAACTTGTAAGCGGGGCAGAATTGCAGGAAAACGATTTCAGGGGGTAGACGGGAATTGCATTTAAAGCATAGGAAAAGAGGCAGAACGTCGACAATGATGCTCTTGGCCAAAAAGGGCGTATGCGTTTTTTCCTGAATATATTCAGGAAAAAACGCATACGCACTTTTTGGCCAACCAAGCAAGCATGTTAAAGAAATCTGCACTACAATGAAGTCTCACTGCCCCCCGGTCAAAAGGGCCATCTGAAAAAAGTGTAAAATCCAGAAAGGCAGCACAGGCCATGGAGAACAGGGAGCCTTGTTATGCTGATGGGTGGGATGTAAATTGCCAACAGCCACTCTGGAGAAGTGTATGGTGTTTCCTGGAACACCTAAAAAACAAAGCAACGGAGCCTACGGCACTTCCACTTATGGTCCTATAGCTTAGGGAAATTAAAATCAAAAACACACAGCCACCCCAAAGTTTCGGTCGGCTCTGTTTACAAGAACCTCGTCTACGGTACAAGTTAAATATCCCAGAATGTGAAAAATGGATAAAGAAGTTGTGGTACGTACGTACAATGGAATATCACTGAGCAATGAAATCTATGTCATCAGGCCCGTCGTGGCATAATGAGTGGATTCAGGTACCATGATTCTAAGTGAAATAAGTCACACAGAAAATGAAACATCATAAGATATCACTAATACACGGAATATAAACTAGGCTACACATGAACTGAATTACAAAACAGAACAGGGCCTCAAATTTAGAAAACCAACTTATGCTTGCTTAAGGGGAAAGTTGAGTTGGGGTGCCGCATCAAAACAGAGATAGAAATTAGCACAGATACCTTTTCATAAGCCAAATATGTAATAGTCAAGACCTACCCCTTGCTCAACGAAATGGACTAAACACCCCATATTCAACGCATAGGAATACACCTGACTAGTAAGAATCTTCAAACCCATGGATTCATATGTCTCCGTAAGAGAATGAAGCTTGTGTACAGCGCAATGAATGCAGCAGAGAAAATCCGATAAATCCCATTATCAAAATATATTACAAAAACAAAACACAAGGACAGTGAAATAGAGAGCAATTCTTAAATAATTCATTCAGGGTTTGTGATGCAACCTGGATTTACCACATCTACACCCAGAGCTGAGTGAGACATAAGGTTGGGCACTTCGGGCTGATAGCATTGGTGAGGTTCAGTGAGCAAATGCAGACACTTTGAAGTCATACTGCATGGTACCCATTCCAAGGGTCCCAACTGTCCAGGTTTAAAGGATCCTTCCTTCAGCTAAAACATGCATGGGAAACCCACAGTATGGTGCACCGTGTGACCGGCAAACGTTTTCAAATGCATCTCAGTTTTCGTCCACTTTTACTCGGGTTCACCATTCCAGACCCTTTATGAACACTCTCCCCACTTGCAGAGTCAGTGCTTTAACCTCCTGTATGGCACAGTTTGCAATTTCTGCGCAAGATGAACAGATATAGGGAGAACCAATGAGAGACTAGCTGTAGGTGTATGCACGGGCAAATTTAACGCTCATTTCCCACCAGGAAGAGGAATTAACCTAAGGCTCAACATGCCGTGCCGGAACCAGATTAGGGCCTGAAGCAATCCTGCGGGTTTGCGGCCAGCTCACAAGAAAGCGATTTGAAGAAAGGAGCTCAGGGGCACTGTAACTCACAAACCTGCAGAGTTATAAATGACAGCTATCGTCCAAAAATACATTGAAGGAAGGCTGCGAAGAGGACATGAAAGCGGGGCAGAATTGCAGGAAAACGATTTCAGGGGGTAGACGGGAATTGCATTTAAAGCATAGGAAAAGAGGCAGAACGTCGACAATGATGCTCTTGGCCAAAAAGTGCGTATGTGTTTTTTCCTGAATATATTCAGGAAAAAACGCATACGCACTTTTTGGCCAACAAAGCAAGCATGTTAAAGAAATCTGCAGTGCAGTGAAGTCTCACTGCCCCCCGGTCAAAAGGGCCATCTGAAAAAAGTGTAAAATCCAGAAAGGCAACACAGGCCATGGAGAACAGGGAGCCTTGTTATGCTGATGGGCGGGATGTAAATTGCCAAGAGTCACTCTGGAGAAGTGTATGGTATTTCCTGGAACACCTAAAAAACAAAGCAACGGAGCCTACGGCACTTCCACTTATGGTCCTATAGCTTAGGGAAATTAAAATCAGAAACACACAGCCACCCCAAAGTGTCGGACGGCTCTGTTTATAAGAACCTCGTGTACGGCACAAGTTAAATATCCCAGAAAGCAAAAAATGGATAAAGAAGTTGTGCTACGTACGTACAATGGAATATCACTCTCCAATGAAATCTATGTCATCAGGCCCGTCGCGGCATAATGAGTGGATTCAGGTACGATGATTCTAAGTGAAGTAAGTCTCACAGAAAATGAAACATCATAAGATATCACTAATACACCGAATGTAATCTTGGCTACACATGAACTGAATTACAAAACATAACAGGGCCTCAAATTTAGAAAACCAACTTATGTTTGCTTAAGGGGAAAGTTGAGTTGGGGTGCTGCATAAAAGCAGAGATAGAAATTAGCACAGATACCATTCCATACGTCAAATATGTAATAGTCAAGACCTACCCCTTGCTCAACGAAATGGAAAAAACACGCCATATTCAACGCCTAGGAATACACCTGACTAGAAAGAATCTTCAAACCCATGGATTTATATGTCTCCATAAGAGAATGAAGCGTGTGTACAGCGGCATGAATGCAGCAGAGAAAATCCGATAAATCCCATTATCAAAATGAATTACAAAAACAAAACACAAGGACAGTGAAATAGGGAGCAATTCTTAAATAATTCATTCAGGGATTGTGATGCAACCTGGATTTTCCACATCTACATCCAGAGCTGAGTGAGACATAAGGTTGGGGACTTCGGGCTGATAGCATTGGTGCGGTTCGATGAACAAATGCAGACCCTTTGAAGGCATACTGCATGGTACGCATTCCATGGGTCCCAACTCTCCAGGTTTAAGGGATTCTTCCTTCAGCTAATACATGCATGGGAAACCCACAGTATGGTGCAGCGTGTGACCGGGAAACGTTTTCAAATGCATTGCAGATTTCGTCCCCTTTTACTCGGGTTCACAATTCCAGACCCTTTACTAACACTCTCCCTACTTGGAGAGTCAGTGCCTTTAACCTCCTGTTGGGCACAGTTTGCAATTTCTGCTCAAGAAGAACAGGAAGAGGGAGAACCAATGAGAGATTAGCTGTAGGTGTCTGCACGGGCAAATTTAACACTCATTCCCCACCAGGAAGAGGAATTAACCAAAGGCTCAGCATGCCCTGCCAGAACCAGATTAGGGCCTGAAGCAATCCAGCGGGTTTGCGGCCAGCTCACAAGATAGCGAGTTGAAGAAAGGAGCTCAGGGGCACTGTAACTCACAAACCTGCAGAGTTATAAATGACAGCTATCGTCCAAAAATATATTGAAGGAAGGCTGCGAAGAGAACTTGTAAGCGGGGCAGAATTGCAGGAAAACGATTTCAGGGGGTAGACGGGAATTGCATTTAAAGCATAGGAAAAGAGGCAGAACGTAGACAATGATGCTCTTGGCCAAAAAGGGCGTATGCGTTTTTTCTGAATATATTCAGGAAAAAACGCATACGCCCTTTTTGGCGAACGAAGCAAGCATGTTAAAGAAATCTGCACTACAATGAAGTCTCACTGCCCCCCGGTCAAAAGGGCCATCTGAAAAAAGTGTAAAATCCAGAAAGGCAGCACAGGGCATGGAGAACCGGGAGCCTTGTTATGCTGATGGGCGGGATGTAAATTGCCAACAGCCACTCTGGAGAAGTGTATGGTGTTTCCTGGAACACCTAAAAAACAAAGCAACGGAGCCTACGGCACTTCCACTTATGGTCCTATAGCTTAGGAAAATTAAAATCAAAAACACACAGCCACCCCAAAGTTTTGGTCGGCTCTGTTTACAAGAACCTCGTCTACGGTACAAGTTAAATATCCCAGAATGTGAAAAATGGATAAAGAAGTTGTGGTACGTACGTACAATGGAATATCACTGAGCAATGAAATCTATGTCATCAGGCCCGTCGCGGCATAATGAGTGGATTCAGGTACCATGATTCTAAGTGAAATAAGTCACACAGAAAATGAAACATCATAAGATATCACTAATACACGGAATATAAACTAGGCTACACATGAACTGAATTACAAAACAGAACAGGGCCTCAAATTTAGAAAACCAACTTATGCTTGCTTAAGGGGAAAGGTGAGTTGGGGTGCCGCATCAAAACAGAGATAGAAATTAGCACAGATACCTTTTCATAAGCCAAATATGTAATAGTCAAGACCTACCCCTTGCTCAACGAAATGGACTAAACACCCCATATTCAACACCTAGGAATACACCTGACTAGTAAGCATCTTCAAACCCATGGATTCATATGTCTCCGTAAGAGAATGAAGCGTGTGTACAGCGGCATGAATGCAGCAGAGAAAATCCGATAAATCCCATTATCAAAATATATTACAAAAGCAAAACACAAGGACAGTGAAATAGAGAGCAATTCTTAAATAATTCATTCAGGGTTTGTGATGCAACCTGGATTTACCACATCTACACCCAGAGCTGAGTGAGACATAAGGTTGGGCACTTCGGGCTGATAGCATTGGTGAGGTTCACTGAGCAAATGCAGACACTTTGAAGTCAAACAGCATGGTACCCATTCCAAGGGTCCCAACACTCCAGGTTTAAGGGATTCTTCCTTCTGCTAAAACATGCATGGGAAACCCACAGTATGGTGCACCGTGTGACCGGCAAACGTTTTCAAATGCATCTCAGTTTTCGTCCCCTTTTACTCGGGTTCACCATTCCAGACCCTTTACGAACACTCTCCCCACGTGGAGAGTTAGTGCTTTAACCTCCTGTTTGGCACAGTTTGCAATTTTTGCGCAAGATGAACAGGAATAGGGAGAACGAATGAGAGACTAGCTGTAGGTGTCTGCACGGGCAAATTTAATGCTCATTTCCCACCATGAAGAGGAATTAACCTAAGGCTCAACATGACGTGCTGGAACCAGATTAGGGCCTGAAGCATTCCTGCGGGTTTGCGGCCAGCTCACAAGATAGCGAGTTGAAGAAAGGAGCTCAATGGCACTGTAACTCACAAACCTGCAGAGTTATAAAAGACAGCTATTGTCCAAAAATATATTGAAGGAAGGCTGCGAAGAGAACTTGTAAGCGGGGCAGAATTGCAGGAAAACGATTTCAGGGGGTAGACGGGAATTGCATTTAAAGCATAGGAAAAGAGGCAGAACGTCGACAATGATGCTCTTGGCCAAAAAGGGCGTATGCGTTTTTTCCTGAATATATTCAGGAAAAAACGCATACGCACTTTTTGGCCAACCAAGCAAGCATGTTAAAGAAATCTGCACTACAATGAAGTCTCACTGCCCCCCGGTCAAAAGGGCCATCTGAAAAAAGTGTAAAATCCAGAAAGGCAGCACAGGCCATGGAGAACAGGGAGCCTTGTTATGCTGATGGGTGGGATGTAAATTGCCAACAGCCACTCTGGAGAAGTGTATGGTGTTTCCTGGAACACCTAAAAAACAAAGCAACGGAGCCTACGGCACTTCCACTTATGGTCCTATAGCTTAGGGAAATTAAAATCAAAAACACACAGCCACCCCAAAGTTTCGGTCGGCTCTGTTTACAAGAACCTCGTCTACGGTACAAGTTAAATATCCCAGAATGTGAAAAATGGATAAAGAAGTTGTGGTACGTACGTACAATGGAATATCACTGAGCAATGAAATCTATGTCATCAGGCCCGTCGTGGCATAATGAGTGGATTCAGGTACCATGATTCTAAGTGAAATAAGTCACACAGAAAATGAAACATCATAAGATATCACTAATACACGGAATATAAACTAGGCTACACATGAACTGAATTACAAAACAGAACAGGGCCTCAAATTTAGAAAACCAACTTATGCTTGCTTAAGGGGAAAGTTGAGTTGGGGTGCCGCATCAAAACAGAGATAGAAATTAGCACAGATACCTTTTCATAAGCCAAATATGTAATAGTCAAGACCTACCCCTTGCTCAACGAAATGGACTAAACACCCCATATTCAACGCATAGGAATACACCTGACTAGTAAGAATCTTCAAACCCATGGATTCATATGTCTCCGTAAGAGAATGAAGCTTGTGTACAGCGCAATGAATGCAGCAGAGAAAATCCGATAAATCCCATTATCAAAATATATTACAAAAACAAAACACAAGGACAGTGAAATAGAGAGCAATTCTTAAATAATTCATTCAGGGTTTGTGATGCAACCTGGATTTACCACATCTACACCCAGAGCTGAGTGAGACATAAGGTTGGGCACTTCGGGCTGATAGCATTGGTGAGGTTCAGTGAGCAAATGCAGACACTTTGAAGTCATACTGCATGGTACCCATTCCAAGGGTCCCAACTGTCCAGGTTTAAAGGATCCTTCCTTCAGCTAAAACATGCATGGGAAACCCACAGTATGGTGCACCGTGTGACCGGCAAACGTTTTCAAATGCATCTCAGTTTTCGTCCACTTTTACTCGGGTTCACCATTCCAGACCCTTTATGAACACTCTCCCCACTTGCAGAGTCAGTGCTTTAACCTCCTGTATGGCACAGTTTGCAATTTCTGCGCAAGATGAACAGGAATAGGGAGAACCAATGAGAGACTAGCTGTAGGTGTATGCACGGGCAAATTTAACGCTCATTTCCCACCAGGAAGAGGAATTAACCTAAGGCTCAACATGCCGTGCCGGAACCAGATTAGGGCCTGAAGCAATCCTGCGGGTTTGCGGCCAGCTCACAAGAAAGCGATTTGAAGAAAGGAGCTCAGGGGCACTGTAACTCACAAACCTGCAGAGTTATAAATGACAGCTATCGTCCAAAAATACATTGAAGGAAGGCTGCGAAGAGGACATGAAAGCGGGGCAGAATTGCAGGAAAACGATTTCAGGGGGTAGACGGGAATTGCATTTAAAGCATAGGAAAAGAGGCAGAACGTCGACAATGATGCTCTTGGCCAAAAAGTGCGTATGTGTTTTTTCCTGAATATATTCAGGAAAAAACGCATACGCACTTTTTGGCCAACAAAGCAAGCATGTTAAAGAAATCTGCAGTGCAGTGAAGTCTCACTGCCCCCCGGTCAAAAGGGCCATCTGAAAAAAGTGTAAAATCCAGAAAGGCAACACAGGCCATGGAGAACAGGGAGCCTTGTTATGCTGATGGGCGGGATGTAAATTGCCAAGAGTCACTCTGGAGAAGTGTATGGTATTTCCTGGAACACCTAAAAAACAAAGCAACGGAGCCTACGGCACTTCCACTTATGGTCCTATAGCTTAGGGAAATTAAAATCAGAAACACACAGCCACCCCAAAGTGTCGGACGGCTCTGTTTATAAGAACCTCGTGTACGGCACAAGTTAAATATCCCAGAAAGCAAAAAATGGATAAAGAAGTTGTGCTACGTACGTACAATGGAATATCACTCTCCAATGAAATCTATGTCATCAGGCCCGTCGCGGCATAATGAGTGGATTCAGGTACGATGATTCTAAGTGAAGTAAGTCTCACAGAAAATGAAACATCATAAGATATCACTAATACACCGAATGTAATCTTGGCTACACATGAACTGAATTACAAAACATAACAGGGCCTCAAATTTAGAAAACCAACTTATGTTTGCTTAAGGGGAAAGTTGAGTTGGGGTGCTGCATAAAAGCAGAGATAGAAATTAGCACAGATACCATTCCATACGTCAAATATGTAATAGTCAAGACCTACCCCTTGCTCAACGAAATGGAAAAAACACGCCATATTCAACGCCTAGGAATACACCTGACTAGAAAGAATCTTCAAACCCATGGATTTATATGTCTCCATAAGAGAATGAAGCGTGTGTACAGCGGCATGAATGCAGCAGAGAAAATCCGATAAATCCCATTATCAAAATGAATTACAAAAACAAAACACAAGGACAGTGAAATAGGGAGCAATTCTTAAATAATTCATTCAGGGATTGTGATGCAACCTGGATTTTCCACATCTACATCCAGAGCTGAGTGAGACATAAGGTTGGGGACTTCGGGCTGATAGCATTGGTGAGGTTCGATGAACAAATGCAGACCCTTTGAAGGCATACTGCATGGTACGCATTCCATGGGTCCCAACTCTCCAGGTTTAAGGGATTCTTCCTTCAGCTAATACATGCATGGGAAACCCACAGTATGGTGCAGCGTGTGACCGGGAAACGTTTTCAAATGCATTGCAGTTTTCGTCCCCTTTTACTCGGGTTCACAATTCCAGACCCTTTACTAACACTCTCCCTACTTGGAGAGTCAGTGCCTTTAACCTCCTGTTGGGCACAGTTTGCAATTTCTGCTCAAGAAGAACAGGAAGAGGGAGAACCAATGAGAGATTAGCTGTAGGTGTCTGCACGGGCAAATTTAACACTCATTCCCCACCAGGAAGAGGAATTAACCAAAGGCTCAGCATGCCCTGCCGGAACCAGATTAGGGCCTGAAGCAATCCAGCGGGTTTGCGGCCAGCTCACAAGATAGCGAGTTGAAGAAAGGAGCTCAGGGGCACTGTAACTCACAAACCTGCAGAGTTATAAATGACAGCTATCGTCCAAAAATATATTGAAGGAAGGCTGCGAAGAGAACTTGTAAGCGGGGCAGAATTGCAGGAAAACGATTTCAGGGGGTAGACGGGAATTGCATTTAAAGCATAGGAAAAGAGGCAGAACGTAGACAATGATGCTCTTGGCCAAAAAGGGCGTATGCGTTTTTTCTGAATATATTCAGGAAAAAACGCATACGCCCTTTTTGGCCAACGAAGCAAGCATGTTAAAGAAATCTGCACTACAATGAAGTCTCACTGCCCCCCGGTCAAAAGGGCCATCTGAAAAAAGTGTAAAATCCAGAAAGGCAGCACAGGGCATGGAGAACCGGGAGCCTTGTTATGCTGATGGGCGGGATGTAAATTGCCAACAGCCACTCTGGAGAAGTGTATGGTGTTTCCTGGAACACCTAAAAAACAAAGCAACGGAGCCTACGGCACTTCCACTTATGGTCCTATAGCTTAGGAAAATTAAAATCAAAAACACACAGCCACCCCAAAGTTTTGGTCGGCTCTGTTTACAAGAACCTCGTCTACGGTACAAGTTAAATATCCCAGAATGTGAAAAATGGATAAAGAAGTTGTGGTACGTACGTACAATGGAATATCACTGAGCAATGAAATCTATGTCATCAGGCCCGTCGCGGCATAATGAGTGGATTCAGGTACCATGATTCTAAGTGAAATAAGTCACACAGAAAATGAAACATCATAAGATATCACTAATACACGGAATATAAACTAGGCTACACATGAACTGAATTACAAAACAGAACAGGGCCTCAAATTTAGAAAACCAACTTATGCTTGCTTAAGGGGAAAGGTGAGTTGGGGTGCCGCATCAAAACAGAGATAGAAATTAGCACAGATACCTTTTCATAAGCCAAATATGTAATAGTCAAGACCTACCCCTTGCTCAACGAAATGGACTAAACACCCCATATTCAACGCCTAGGAATACACCTGACTAGTAAGAATCTTCAAACCCATGGATTCATATGTCTCCGTAAGAGAATGAAGCTTGTGTACAGCGCAATGAATGCAGCAGAGAAAATCCGATAAATCCCATTATCAAAATATATTACAAAAACAAAACACAAGGACAGTGAAATAGAGAGCAATTCTTAAATAATTCATTCAGGGTTTGTGATGCAACCTGGATTTACCACATCTACACCCAGAGCTGAGTGAGACATAAGGTTGGGCACTTCGGGCTGATAGCATTGGTGAGGTTCAGTGAGCAAATGCAGACACTTTGAAGTCAAACAGCATGGTACCCATTCCAAGGGTCCCAACTGTCCAGGTTTAAAGGATCCTTCCTTCAGCTAAAACATGCATGGGAAACCCACAGTTTGGTGCACCGTGTGACCGGCAAACGTTTTCAAATGCATCTCAGTTTTCGTCCACTTTTACTCGGGTTCACCATTCCAGACCCTTTATGAACACTCTCCCCACTTGCAGAGTCAGTGCTTTAACCTCCTGTATGGCACAGTTTGCAATTTCTGCGCAAGATGAACAGGAATAGGGAGAACCAATGAGAGACTAGCTGTAGGTGTATGCACGGGCAAATTTAACGCTCATTTCCCACCAGGAAGAGGAATTAACCTAAGGCTCAACATGCCGTGCCGGAACCAGATTAGGGCCTGAAGCAATCCTGCGGGTTTGCGGCCAGCTCACAAGAAAGCGATTTGAGGAAAGGAGCTCAGGGGCACTGTAACTCACAAACCTGCAGAGTTATAAATGACAGCTATCGTCCAAAAATACATTGAAGGAAGGCTGCGAAGAGGACATGAAAGCGGGGCAGAATTGCAGGAAAACGATTTCAGGGGGTAGACGGGAATTGCATTTAAAGCATAGGAAAAGAGGCAGAACGTCGACAATGATGCTCTTGGCCAAAAAGTGCGTATGTGTTTTTTCCTGAATATATTCAGGAAAAAACGCATACGCACTTTTTGGCCAACAAAGCAAGCATGTTAAAGAAATCTGCAGTGCAGTGAAGTCTCACTGCCCCCCGGTCAAAAGGGCCATCTGAAAAAAGTGTAAAATCCAGAAAGGCAACACAGGCCATGGAGAACAGGGAGCCTTGTTATGCTGATGGGCGGGATGTAAATTGCCAAGAGTCACTCTGGAGAAGTGTATGGTATTTCCTGGAACACCTAAAAAACAAAGCAACGGAGCCTACGGCACTTCCACTTATGGTCCTATAGCTTAGGGAAATTAAAATCAGAAACACACAGCCACCCCAAAGTGTCGGACGGCTCTGTTTATAAGAACCTCGTGTACGGCACAAGTTAAATATCCCAGAAAGCAAAAAATGGATAAAGAAGTTGTGCTACGTACGTACAATGGAATATCACTCTCCAATGAAATCTATGTCATCAGGCCCGTCGCGGCATAATGAGTGGATTCAGGTACGATGATTCTAAGTGAAGTAAGTCTCACAGAAAATGAAACATCATAAGATATCACTAATACACCGAATGTAATCTTGGCTACACATGAACTGAATTACAAAACATAACAGGGCCTCAAATTTAGAAAACCAACTTATGTTTGCTTAAGGGGAAAGTTGAGTTGGGGTGCTGCATAAAAGCAGAGATAGAAATTAGCACAGATACCATTCCATACGTCAAATATGTAATAGTCAAGACCTACCCCTTGCTCAACGAAATGGAAAAAACACGCCATATTCAACGCCTAGGAATACACCTGACTAGAAAGAATCTTCAAACCCATGGATTTATATGTCTCCATAAGAGAATCAAGCGTGTGTACAGCTGCATGAAGGCAGCAGTGAAAATCCGATAAATCCCGTTATCAAAATGAATTACAAAAACAAAACAGAATTACAGTGAAATAGAGAGCAATTCTTAAATAATTCATTCAGGGCTTGTGATGCAACCTGGATTTACCTCATCTACACCCAGAGCTGAGTGAGACATAAGGTTGGACACTTCAGGCTGATAGCATTGGTGAGGTTCGATGAGCAAATGCAGACCATTTGAAGTCATACTGCATGGTACCCATTCCATGGGTCCCAACTCTCCAGGTTTAAGCGATTCTTCCTTCAGCTAAAACATGCATGGGAAACCCACAGTATGGTGCACCATGTGACCGGGAAACGTTTTCAAATGCATCTCAGTTTTCGTCCCCTTTTACTCGGGTTCACAATTCCAGAACCTTTACTAACACTCTCCCCACTTGGAGAGTCAGTGCCTTTAACCTGCTGTTTGGCACAGTTTGCAATTTCTGCGCGAGATGAACAGGAATAGGGAGAACCAATGAGAGACTAGCTGTAGGTGTCTGCACGGGACAATTTAACGCTCATTTCCAACCAGGAAGAGGAATTAACCAAAGGTTCAGCATGCCGAGCCGGAAACAGATTAGGGCCTGAAGCAATCCTGCGGGTTTGCGGCCAGCTCACAAGAACGCGATTTGTAGAAAGGAGCTCAGGGGCACTGTAATTCACAAACCTGCAGAGTTATAAATAACAGCTATCGTCCGAAAATATATTGAAGGAAGGCTGCGAAGAGGACTGGAAAGCGGGGCAGAATTGCAGGAAATCGATTTCAGGGGGTAGACTGGAATTGCATTTAAAGCATAGGAAAAGAGGCAGAACGTCGACAATGATGCACTTGGCCAAAAAGGGCGTATACGTTTTTTCCTGAATATATTCATGAAAAAACTCATACGCACTTTTTGGCCAACCAAGCAAGCATGTTAAAGAAATCTGCAGTGCAGTGAAGTCTCACTGCCCCCCGGTCAAAAGGGCCATCTGAAAAAAGTGTAAAATCCAGAAAGGCAACACAGGCCATGGAGAACAGGGAGCCTTGTTATGCTGATGGGCGGGATGTAAATTGCCAAGAGTCACTCTGGAGAAGTGTATGGTATTTCCTGGAACACCTAAAAAACAAAGCAACGGAGCCTATGGCACTTCCACTTATGGTCCTATAGCTTAGGGAAATTAAAATCAGAAACACACAGCCACCCCAAAGTGTCGGACGGCTCTGTTTATAAGAACCTCGTGTACGGCACAAGTTAAATATCCCAGAAAGCAAAAAATGGATAAAGAAGTTGTGCTACGTACGTACAATGGAATATCACTCTCCAATGAAATCTATGTCATCAGGCCCGTCGCGGCATAATGAGTGGATTCAGGTACGATGATTCTAAGTGAAGTAAGTCTCACAGAAAATGAAACATCATAAGATATCACTAATACACCGAATGTAATCTTGGCTACACATGAACTGAATTACAAAACAGAACAGGGCCTCAAATTTAGAAAACCAACTTATGTTTGCTTAAGGGGAAAGTTGAGTTGGGGTGCTGCATAAAAGCAGAGATAGAAATTAGCACAGATACCATTCCATACGTCAAATATGTAATAGTCAAGACCTACCCCTTGCTCAACGAAATGGAAAAAACACGCCATATTCAACGCCTAGGAATACACCTGACTAGAAAGAATCTTCAAACCCATGGATTTATATGTCTCCATAAGAGAATCAAGCGTGTGTACAGCTGCATGAAGGCAGCAGTGAAAATCCGATAAATCCCGTTATCAAAATGAATTACAAAAACAAAACAGAATTACAGTGAAATAGAGAGCAATTCTTAAATAATTCATTCAGGGCTTGTGATGCAACCTGGATTTACCTCATCTACACCCAGAGCTGAGTGAGACATAAGGTTGGACACTTCAGGCTGATAGCATTGGTGAGGTTCGATGAGCAAATGCAGACCATTTGAAGTCATACTGCATGGTACCCATTCCATGGGTCCCAACTCTCCAGGTTTAAGGGATTCTTCCTTCAGCTAAAACATGCATGGGAAACCCACAGTATGGTGCACCATGTGACCGGGAAACGTTTTCAAATGCATCTCAGTTTTCGTCCCCTTTTACTCGGGTTCACAATTCCAGAACCTTTACTAACACTCTCCCCACTTGGAGAGTCAGTGCCTTTAACCTGCTGTTTGGCACAGTTTGCAATTTCTGCGCGAGATGAACAGGAATAGGGAGAACCAATGAGAGACTAGCTGTAGGTGTCTGCACGGGACAATTTAACGCTCATTTCCAACCAGGAAGAGGAATTAACCAAAGGTTCAGCATGCCGAGCCGGAAACAGATTAGGGCCTGAAGCAATCCTGCGGGTTTGCGGCCAGCTCACAAGAACGCGATTTGTAGAAAGGAGCTCAGGGGCACTGTAATTCACAAACCTGCAGAGTTATAAATAACAGCTATCGTCCGAAAATATATTGAAGGAAGGCTGCGAAGAGGACTGGAAAGCGGGGCAGAATTGCAGGAAATCGATTTCAGGGGGTAGACTGGAATTGCATTTAAAGCATAGGAAAAGAGGCAGAACGTCGACAATGATGCACTTGGCCAAAAAGGGCATATACGTTTTTTCCTGAATATATTCATGAAAAAACTCATACGCACTTTTTGGCCAACCAAGCAAGCATGTTAAAGAAATCTGCACTACACTGAAGTCTCACAGCCCCCCGGTCAAAAGGGCCATCTGAAAAAAGTGTAAAATCCAGAAATGCAGCACAGGCCATGGAGAACAGGGAGCCTTGTTATGCTGATGGGTGGGATGTAAATTGCCAACAGCCACTCTGGAGAAGTGTATGGTGTTTCCTGAAACACCTAAAAAACAAAGCAACGGAGCCTATGGCACTTCCACTTATGGTCCTATAGCTTAGGGAAATTAAAATCAAAAACACACAGCCACCCCAAAGATTCAGACGGCTCTGTTTACAAGAACCTCGTCTACGGTACAAGTTAAATATCCCAGAAAGCGAAAAATGGATAAAGAAGTTGTGGTACGTACGTACAATGGAATATCACTCACCAATGAATTCTATGTCATCTGGCCCGTCGTGGCATAATGAGTGGATTCAGGTACGATGATTCTAAGTGAAATAAGTCACACAGAAAATGAAACATCATAAGATATCACTAATACACCGAATGTAATCTTGGCTACACATGAACTGAATTACAAAACAGAACAGGGTCTCAAATTTTGAAAACAAACTTATGTTTGCATAAGGGGAAAGGTGAGTTGGGGTGCTGCATAAAACCAGAGATAGAAATTAGCACAGATACCATTCCATACGTCAAATATGTAATAGTCAAGACCTACCACTTGCTCAACCAAATGGGCTAAACACCCTATATTCAACACCTAGGAATACACCTGACTAGTAAGAATCTTCAAACCCATGGATTTATATGTCTCCATAAGAGAATCAAGCGTTTGTACAGCTGCATGACGGCAGCAGAGAAAATCCGATAAATCCTAATATCAAAATGAATTACAAAAACAAAACACAATGACAGTGAAATAGAGAGCAATTCTTATATAATTCATTCAGGGCTTGTGATGCAACCTGGATTTACCTCATCTACACCCAGAGCTGAGTGAGGCATAAGGTTGTACACTTCGGGCTGATAACATTGGTGAGGTTCGATGAGCAAATGCAGACCATTTGAAGTCATACTGCATGGTATCCATTCCATGGGTCCCAACTCTCCAGGTTTAAACGATTCTTCCTTCAGATAAAGCATGCATGGGAAACCCACAGTATGGTGCACCATGTGACTGGGAAACATTTTCAAAAGCATCTCAGTTTTCGTCCCCTTTTACTCGGGTTCAAAATTCCAGACCCTTTACTAACACTCTCCCCACTTGGAGAGTCAGTGCCTTTAACCTGCTGTTTGGCACAGTTTGCAATTTCTGCGCAAGATGAACAGGAATAGGGAGAACCAATGAGAGACTAGCTGTAGGTGTCTGCACGGGCAAATTTAACGCTCATTTCCAACCAGGAAGAGGAATTAACCAAAGGCTCAGCATGCCGTGCAGGAACCAGATTAGGGCGTGAAGCAATCCTGCGGGTTTGCGGCCAGCTCACAAGAAAGCGATTTGAAGAAAGGAGCTCAGGGGCACTGTAATTCACAAAACTGCAGAGTTATAAATGACAGCTATCGTCCGAAAATATATTGAAGGAAGGCTGCGAAGAGGACTTGAAAGTGGGGCAGAATTGCAGGAAAACGATTTCAGGGGGTAGACTGGAATTGCATTTAAAGCATAGGAAAAGAGGCAGAACGTCGACAATGATGCACTTGGCCAAAAAGGGCGTATGCGTTTTTTCCTGAATATATTCAGGAAAAAACGCATACGCCCTTTTTGGCCAACCAAGCAAGCATGTTAAAGAAATCTGCACTAAAATGAAGTCTCACTGCCCCCTGGTCAAAAGGGCTATCTGAAAAAGTGTAAAATCCAAAAATGCAGCACAGGCCATGGAGAAGAGGGAGCCTTGTTATGCTGATGGGTGGGATGTAAATTGCCAACAGCCACTCTGGAGAAGTGTATGGTGTTTCCTGAAACACCAAAAAACAAAGCAACGGAGCCTACGGCACTTCCACTTATGGTCCTATAGCTTAGGGAAATTAAAATCAAAAACACACAGCCACCCCAAATTTTCAGACGGCTCTGTTTACAAGAACCTCGTCTACAGTACATGTTAAATATCCCAGAAAGCGAAAAATGGATAAAGAAGTTGTGGTACGTCCGTACAATGGAATATCACTCACCAATGAAATCTATGTCATCTGGCCCGTCGTGGCATAGTGAGTGGATTCAGGTACGATGATTCTAAGTGAAATAAGTCACACAGAAAATGAAACATCATAAGATATCACTAATACACCGAATGTAATCTTGGCTACACATGAACTGAATTACAAAACAGAACAGGGTCTCAAATTTAGAAAACCAACTTATGTTTGCGTAACGGGAAAGGTGAGTTGGGGTGCTGCATAAAACCAGAGATAGAAATTAGCACAGATACCATTCCATATGTCAAATACGTAATAGTCAAGACCTACCACTTGCTCAACGAAATGGGCTAAACACCCTATATTCAACGCCTAGGAATACACCTGACTAGTAAGAATCTTCAAACCCATGGATTTATATGTCTCCATAAGAGAATCATGCGTGTGTACAGCTGCATGAAGGCAGCAGAGAAAATCTGATAAATCCCATTATCAAAATGAATTAAAAAACCAAACACAATGACAGTGAAATAGAGAGCAATTCTTAAATAATTCATTCAGGGCTTTTGATGCAACCTGGATTTACCTCATCTAAACCCAGAGCTGAGTGAGACATAAGGTTGGACACTTCGGGCTGATAGCATTGGTGAGGTTCGATGAGCAAATGCAGACCATTTGAAATCATACTGCATGGTACCCATTCCATGGGTCCCAACTCTCCAGGTTTAAGTGATTCTTCCTTCAGCTAAAGCATGCATGGGAAACCCACAGTATGGTGCACCATGTGATCGGGAAACATTTTCAAATGCATCTCAGTTTTTGTCCCCTTTTACTCGGGTTCACAATTCCAGACCCTTTACTAACACTCTCCCCACTTGGAGAGTCAGTGCCTTTAACCTCCTGTTTGGCACAGTTTGCAATTTCTGCGCAAGATGAACAGGAATAGGGAGAACCAATGAGAGACTAGCTGTAGGTGTCTGCACGGGCAAATTTAACGCTCATTTCCAACCAGGAAGAGGAATTAACCAAAGGCTCAGCAGGCCGTGCCGGAACCATATTAGGGCCTGAAGCAATCCTGCGGGTTTGCGGCCAGCTCACAAGAAAGCGATTTGAAGAAAGGAGCTCATGGTCCAAGTAATTCAGAATCCTGCAGAGTTATAAATGACAGCTATCGTCCGAAAATATATTGAAGGAAGGCTGCGAAGAGGACTTGAAAGCGGGGCAGAATTGCAGGAAAACGATTTCAGGGGGTAGACTGGAATTGCATTTAAAGCATAGGAAAAGAGGCAGAACGTCGACAATGATGCACTTGGCCAAAAAGGGCGTATGCGTTTTTTCCTGAATATATTCAGGAAAAAACGCATACGCCCTTTTTGGCCAACCAAGCAAGCATGTTAAAGAAATCTGCACTACAATGAAGTCTCACTGCCCCCCGGTCAAAAGGGCCATCTGAAAAAAGTGTAAAATCCAGAAATGCAGCACAGGCCATGGAGAACAGGTAGCCTTGTTATGCTGATGGGTGGGATGTAAATTGCCAACAGCCACTCTGGAGAAGTGTATGGTGTTTCCTGAAAAACCAAAAAACAAAGCAACGGAGCCTACGGCACTTCCACTTATGGTCCTATAGCTTAGGGAAATTAAAATCAAAAACACACAGCCACCCCAAATTTTCAGACGGCTCTGTTTACAAGAACCTCGTCTACGGTACAAGTTAAATATCCCAGAAAGCGAAAAATGGATAAAGAAGTTGTGGTACGTACGTACAATGGAATATCACTCACCAATGAAATCTATGTCATCTGGCCCGTCGTGGCATAATGAGTGCATTCAGGTACGATGATTCTAAGTGAAATAAGTCACACAGAAAATGAAACATCATAAGACATCACTAATGCACGGAATGTAATCTTGGCTACACATGAACTGAATTACAAAACAGAACAGGGTCTCAAATTTAGAAAACCAACTTATGTTTGTGTAAGGGAAAAGGTGAGTTGGGGTGCCGCATAAAACCAGAGTTATAAATTAGCACAGATACCATTCCATATGTCAAATACGTAATAGTCAAGACCTACCCCTTGCTCAACGAAATGGGCTAAACAACCTATATTCAACGCCTAGGAATACACCTGACTAGTAAGAATCTTCAAACCCATGGATTTATATGTCTCCATAAGAGAATCAAGCGTGTGTACACCTGCATGAAGGCAGCAGAGAAAATCCGATAAATCCTATTATCAAAATGAATTACAAAAACCAAACACAATGACAGTGAAATAGAGAGCAATTCTTAAATAATTCATTCAGGGCTTGTGATGCAACCTGGATTTACCTCATCTAAACCCAGAGCTGAGTGAGACATAAGGTTGGACACTTCGGGCTGATAGCATTGGTGAGGTTCGATGAGCAAATGGAGACCATTTGAAATCATACTGCATGGTACCCATTCCATGGGTCCCAACTCTCCAGGTTTAAGTGATTCTTCCTTCAGCTAAAGCATGCATGGGAAACCCACAGTATGGTGCACCATGTGACCGGGAAACGTTTTCAAATGCATCTCAGTTTTTGTCCCCTTTTACTCGGGTTCACAATTCCAGACCCTTTACTAACACTCTCCCCACTTGGAGAGTCAGTGCCTTTAACCTCCTGTTTGGCACAGTTTGCAATTTCTGCGCAAGATGAACAGGAATAGGGAGAACCAATGAGAGACTAGCTGTAGGTGTCTGCACGGGCAAATTTAACGCTCATTTCCAACCAGGAAGAGGAATTAACCAAAGGCTCAGCATGACGTGCCGGAACCAGATTAGGGCCTGAAGCAATCCTGCGGGTTTGCGGCCAGCTCACAAGAAAGCGATTTGAAGAAGGGAGCTCAGGGACCAAGTAATTCACAAACCTGCAGAGTTATAAATGACAGCTATCGTCCAAAAATATATTGAAGAAAGGCTGCGAAGAGGACTTGAAAGCGGGGCAGAATTGCTGGAAAACGATTTCAGGGGGTAGACTGGAATTGCATTTAAAGCATAGGAAAAGAGGCAGAACGTCGACAATGATGCACTTGGCCAAAAAGTGCGTATGCGTTTTTTCCTGAATATATTCAGGAAAAAACGCATACACCCTTTTTGGCCAACCAAGCAAGCATGTTAAAGAAATCTGCACTACAATGAAGTCTCACTGGCCCCCGGTCAAAAGGGCCATCTGAAAAAAGTGTAAAATCCAGAAATGCAGCACAGGCCATGGAGAACAGGGAGCCTTGTTATGCTGATGGGTGGGATGTAAATTGCCAGCAGCCACTCTGGAGAAGTGTATGGTGTATCCTGAAACACCTAAAAAACAAAGCAACGGAGCCTACGGCACTTCCACTTATGGTCCTATAGTTTAGGAAAATTAAAATCAAAAACACACAGCCACCCCAAAGTTTCAGACGGCTCTGTTTACAAGAACCTCGTCTACGGTACAAGTTAAATATCTCAGAAAGCGAAAAATGGATAAAGAAGTTGTGGTACGTACGTACAATTGAATATCACTCACCAATGAAATCTATGTCATCTGGCCCGTCGTGGCATAATGAGTGGATTCAGGTACGATGATTCTAAGTGAAATAAGTCACACATAAAATGAAATATCATAAGATACCGCTAATACACGGAATGTAATCTTGGCTACACATGAACTGAATTACAAAACAGAACAGGGTCTCAAATTTAGAAAACCAACTTATGTTTGTGTAAGGGAAAAGCTGAGTTGGGGTGCCGCATAAAACCAGAGTTATAAATTAGCACAGATACCATTCTATATGTCAAATACGTAATAGTCAAGACATACCCTTTGCTCAACGAAATGGGCTAAACACCCTATATTCAACGCCTAGGAATACACCTGACTAATAAGAATCTTCAAACCTATGGATTTATATGTCTCCATAAGAGAATCAAGCGTGTGTACAGCTGCATGAAGGCAGCAGAGAAAATCTGATAAATCCCATTATCAAAATGAATTAAAAAACCAAACACAATGACAGTGAAATAGAGAGCAATTCTTAAATAATTCATTCAGGGCTTGTGATGCAACCTGGATTTACCTCATCTAAACCCAGAGCTGAGTGAGACAAAAGGTTGGACACTTCGGGCTGATAGCATTGGTGAGGTTCGATGCGCAAATGCAGACCATTTGAAGTCATACTGCATGGTACCCATTCCATGGGTCCCAACTCTCCAGGTTTAAGTGATTCTTCCTTCAGCTAAAGCATGCATGGGAAACCCACAGTATGGTGCACCATGTGACCCGGAAACGTTTTCAAATGCATCTCAGTTTTTGTCCCCTTTTACTCGGGTTCACAATTCCAGACCCTTTACTAACACTCTCCCCACTTGGAGAGTCAGTGCCTTTAACCTCCTGTTTGGCACAGTTTGCAATTTCTGCGCAAGATGAACAGGAATAGGGAGAACCAATGAGAGACTAGCTGTAGGTGTCTGCACGGGCAAATTTAACGCTCATTTCCAACTAGGAAGGGGAATAAACCAAAGGCTCAGCATGCCGTGCAGGAACCAGATTAGGGCCTGAAGCAATCCTGCGGGTTTGCGGTCAGCTCACAAGAAAGCGATTTGAAGAAAGGAGCTCAGGGGCACTGTAATTCACAAACTTGCAGAATTATAAATGACAGCTATCGTCCGAAAATATATTGAAGGAAGGCTGCGAAGAGGACTTGAAAGCGGGGCAGAATTGCAGGAAAACGGTTTCAGGGGGTAGACTGGAATTGCATTTAAAGCATAGGAAAAGAGGCAGAACGTCGACAATGATGCACTTGGCCAAAAAGGGCGTATGCGTTTTTTCCCGAATATATTCAGGAAAAAACGCATACGCACTTTTTGGCCAACCAAGCAAGCATGTTAAAGAAATCTGCACTACAATGAAGTCTCACTGGCCCCCGGTCAAAAGGGCCATCTGAATAAAGTGTAAAATCCAGAAATGCAGCACAGGCCATGGAGAACAGGGAGCCTTCTTATGCTGATGGGTGGGATGTAAATTGCCAGCAGCCACTCTGGAGAAGTGTATGGTGTTTCCTGAAACAACTAAAAAACAAAGCAACGGAGCCTACGGCACTTCCACTTATGGTCCTATAGCTTAGGGAAATTATAATCAAAAACACACAGCCACCCCAAAGTTTCAGGCGGCTTTGTTTACAAGAACCTCGTCTACGGTACAAGTTAAATATCCCAGAAAGCGAAAAATGGATAAAGAAGTTGTGGTACGTACGTACAATGGAATATCACTCACCAATGAAATCTATGTCATCTGGCCCGTCGTGGCATAATGAGTGGATTCAGGTACGATGATTCTAAGTGAAATAAGTCACACAGAAAATGAAACATCATAAGATACCACTAATACACCGAATGTAATCTTGGCTACACATGAACTGAATTACAAAACAGAACAGGGTCTCAAATTTAGAAAACCAACTTATGTTTGTGTAAGGGAAAAGGTGAGTTGGGGTGCTGCATAAAACCAGAGTTAGAAATTAGCACAGATACCATTCCATATGTCAAATAAGTAATAGTCAAGACCTACCCCTTGCTCAACGAAATGGGCTAAACACCCTATATTCAACGCCTAGGAATACACCTGACTAGTAAGAATCTTCAAACCCATGGATTTATATGTCTCCATAAGAGAATCAAGCGTGTGTACACCTGCATGAAGGCAGCAGAGAAAATCCGATAAATCCTATTATCAAAATGAATTACAAAAACAAAACACAATGACAGTGAAATAGAGAGCAATTCTTAAATAATTCATTCAGGGCTTGTGATGCAACCTGGATTTACCTCATCAAAACCCAGAGCTGAGTGAGACATAAGGTTGGACACTTCGGGCTGATAGCATTGGTGAGGTTCGATGAGCAAATGCAGACCATTTGAAGTCATACTGCATGGTACCCATTCCATGGGTCCCAACTCGCCAGGTTTAAGTGATTCTTCCTTCAGCTAAAGCATGCATGGGAAACCCACAGTATGGTGCACCATGTGACCGGGAAACGTTTTCCAATGCATCTCAGTTTTTGTCCCCTTTTACTCGGGTTCACAATTCCAGACCCTTTACTAACACTCTCCCCACTTGGAGAGTCAGTGCCTTTAACCTGCTGTTTGGCACAGTTTGCAATTTCTGCGCAAGATGTACAGGAATACGGAGAACCAATGAGAGACTAGCTGTAGGTGTCTGCACGGGCAAATTTAACGCTCATTTCCAACCAGGAAGAGGAATTAACCAAAGGCTCAGCATGCCGTGCCGGAACCAGATTAGGGCCTGAAGCAATCCTGCGGGTTTGCGGCCAGCTCACAAGAAAGCGATTTGAAGAAAGGAGCTCAGGGGCACTGTAATTCACAAACCTGCAGAGTTATAAATGACAGCTATCGTCCAAAAATATATTGAAGGAAGGCTGCGAAGAGGACTTGAAAGCGGGGCAGAATTGCAGGAAAACGATTTCAGGGGGTAGACTGGAATTGCATTTAAAGCATAGGAAAAGGGGCAGCAGGTCGTCAATGATGCACTTGGCCAAAAAGGGCGTATGCGTTTTTTCCTGAATATATTCAGGAAAAAACGCATACGCCCTTTTTGGCCAACCAAGCAAGCATGTTAAAGAAATCTGCACTACAATGAAGTCTCACTGCCCCCCGGTCAAAAGGGCCATCTGAAAAAAGTGTAAAATCCAGAAATGCAGCACAGGCCATGGAGAACAGGGAGCCTTGTTATGCTGATGGGTGGGATGTAAATTGCCAACAGCCACTCTTGAGAAGTGTATGGTGTTTCCTGAAACACCAAAAAACAAAGCAACGGAGCCTACGGCACTTCCACTTATGGTCCTATAGCTTAGGGAAATTAAAATCAAAAACACACAGCCACCCCAAAGTTTCAGACGGCTCTGTTTACAAGAACCTCGTCTACGGTACAGGTAAATTATCCCAGAAAGCGAAAAATGGATAAAGAATTTGTGGTACGTACGTACAATGGTATATCACTCACCAATGAAATCTATGTCATCTGGCCCGTCGTGTCATAATGAGTGGATTCAGGTACGATGATTCTAAGTGAAATAAGTCACACAGAAAATGCAACATCATAAGATGTCACTAATACACTGAATGTAAACTTGGCTACACATGAACAGAATTACAAAACAGAAGAGGGTCTCAAATTTAGAAAACAAACTTATGTTTGCTTAAGGGGAAAGGTGAGTTGGGGTGCTGCATAAAACCAGAGTTAGAAATTAGCACAGATACCATTCCATATGTCAAATACGTAATAGTCAAGACATACCCTTTGCTCAACGAAATGGCCTAAACACCCTATATTCAACGCCTAGGAATACACCTGACTAATAAGAATCTTCAAACCCATGGATTTATATGTCTCCATAAGAGAATCAAGCGTGTGTACAGCTGCATGAAGGCAGCAGAGAAAATCTGATAAATCCCATTATCAAAATGAATTAAAAAACAAAACACAATGACAGTGAAATAGAGAGCAATTCTTAAATAATTCATTCAGGGCTTGTGATGCAACCTGGATTTACCTCATCAAAACCCAGAGCTGAGTGAGACATAAGGTTGGACACTTCGGGCTGATAGCATTGGTGAGGTTCGATGAGCAAATGCAGACCATTTGAAGTCATACTGCATGGTACCCATTCCATGGGTCCCAACTCGCCAGGTTTAAGTTATTCTTCCTTCAGCTAAAGCATGCATGGGAAACCCACAGTATGGTGCACCATGTGACCGGGAAACGTTTTCAAATGCATCTCAGTTTTTGTCCCCTTTTACTCGGGTTCACAATTCCAGACCCTTTACTAACACTCTCCCCACTTGGAGAGTCAGTGCCTTTAACCTCCTGTTTGGCACAGTTTGCAATTTCTGCGCAAGATGAACAGGAATAGGGAGAACCAATGAGAGACTAGCTGTAGGTGTCTGCATGGGCAAATTTAACGCTCATTTCCAACCAGGAAGAGGAATTAACCAAAGGCTCAGCATGCCGTGCCAGAACCAGATTAGGGCCTGAAGCAATCCTGCGGGTTTGTGGCCAGCTCACAAGAAAGCGATTTGAAGAAAGGAGCTCAGGGGCCAAGTAATTCACAAACCTGCAGAGTTATAAATGACAGCTATCGTCCGAAAATATATTGAAGGAAGGCTGCGAAGAGGACTTGAAAGCGGGGCAGAATTGCAGGAAAACGATTTCAGGGGGTAGACTGGTATTGCATTTACAGCATAGGAAAAGAGGCAGAACGTCGACAATGATGCACTTGGCCAAAAAGGGCGTATGCGTTTTTTCCCGAATATATTCAGGAAAAAACGCATACGCCCTTTTTGGCCAACCAAGCAAGCATGTTAAAGAAATCTGCACTACAATGAAGTCTCACTGCCCCTCGGTCAAAAGGGCCATCTGAAAAAAGTGTAAAATCCAGAAATGCAGCACAGGCCATGGAGAACAGGGAGCCTTGTTATGCTGATGGGTGGGATGTAAATTGCCAAGAGCCACTCTGGAGAAGTGTATGGTGTTTCCTGAAACACCTAAAAAACAAAGCAACGGAGCCTACGGCACTTCCATTTATGGTCCTATAGCTTAGGGAAATTAAATCAAAAACACACAGCCACCCCAAAGTTTCAGACGGCTCTGTTTACAAGAACCTCGTCTACGGTACAAGTTAAATATCCCAGAAAGCGAAAAATGGATAAAGAAGTTGTGGTACATACGTACAATGGAATATCACTCACCAATGAAATCTATGTCATCTGGCCCGTCGTGGCATAATGAGTGGATTCAGGTACGATGATTCTAAGTGAAATAAGTCACACAGAAAATGAAACATCATAAGATGTCACTAATACACCGAATGTAATCTTGGCTACACATGAACTGAATTACAAAACAGAACAGGGTCTCAAATTTAGAAAACCAACTTATGTTTGCGTAAGGGGAAAGGTGAGTTGGGGTGCTGCATAAAACCAGAGTTAGAAATTAGCACAGATACCATTTCATATGTCAAATACGTAATAGTCAAGACATACCCCTTGCTCAACGAAATGGGCTAAACACCCTATATTCAACGCCTAGGAATACACCTGACTAGTAAGAATCTTCAAACCCATTGATTTATATGTCTCCATAAGAGAATCAAGCGTGTGTACAGCTGCATGAAGGCAGCAGAGAAAATCTGATAAATCCCATTATCAAAATGAATTAAAAAACCAAACACAATGACAGTGAAATAGAGAGCAATTCTTAAATAATTCATTCAGGGCTTGTGATGCAACCTGGATTTACCTCATCTAAACCCAGAGCTGAGTGAGACATAAGGTTGGACACTTCGGGCTGATAGCATTGGTGAGGTTCGATGAGCAAATGCAGACCATTTGAAGTCATACTGCATGGTACCCATTCCATGGGTCCCAACTCTCCAGGTTTAAGTGATTCTACCTTCAGCTAAAGCATGCATGGGAAACCCACAGTATGGTGCACCATGTGACCGGGAAACGTTTTCAAATGCATCTCAGTTTTTGTCCCCTTTTACTCGGGTTCACAATTCCAGACCCTTTACTAAAACTCTCCCCACTTGGAGAGTCAGTGCCTTTAACCTCCTGTTTGGCACAGTTTGCAAATTCTGCGCAAGATGAACAGGAATAGGGAGAACCAATGAGAGACTAGCTGTAGGTGTCTGCATGGGCAAATTTAACGCTCATTTCCAACCAGGAAGAGGAATTAACCAAAGGCTCAGCATGCCGTGCAGGAACCAGATTAGGGCCTGAAGCAATCCTGCGGGTTTGCGGCCAGCTCACAAGAAAGCGATTTGAAGAAAGGAGCTCAGGGGCCAAGTAATTCACAAACCTGCAGAGTTATAAATGACAGCTATCGTCCGAAAATATATTGAAGGAAGGCTGCGAAGAGGACTTGAAAGCGGGGCAGAATTGCAGGAAAACGATTTCAGGGGGTAGACTGGAATTGCATTTAAAGCATAGGAAAAGAGGCAGAACGTCGACAATGATGCACTTGGCCAAAAAGGGCGTATGCGTTTTTTCCTGAATATATTCAGGAAAAAACGCATACGCCCTTTTTGGCCAACCAAGCAAGCATGTTAAAGAAATCTGCACTACAATGAAGTCTCACTGCCCCCCGGTCAAAAGGGCCATCTGAAAAAAGTGTAAAATCCAGAAATGCAGCACAGGCCATGGAGAACAGGGAGCCTTGTTATGCTGATGGGTGGGATGTAAATTGCCAACAGCCACTCTGGAGAAGTGTATGGTGTTTCCTGAAACACCTAAAAAACAAAGCAACAGAGCCTACGGCACTTCCACTTATGGTCCTATAGCTTAGGGAAATTAAAATCAAAAACACACAGCCACCCCAAAGTTTCAGATGGCTGTGTTTACAAGAACCTCGTCTACGGTACAAGTTAAATATCCGAGAAAGCGAGAAATGGATAAAGAAGTTGTGTTACGTACGTACAATGGAATATCACTCACCAATGAAATCTATGTCATCTGGCCCGTCGTGGCATAATGAGTGGATTCAGGTACGATGATTCTAAGTGAAATAAGTCACACAGAAAATGAAACATCATAAGATATCACTAATACACCGAATGTAATCTTGGCTACACATGAACTGAATTACAAAACAGAACAGGGTCTCAAATTTAGAAAACCAACTTATGTTTGCGTAAGGGGAAAGGTGAGTTGGGGTGCTGCATAAAACCAGAGATAGAAATTAGCACAGATACCATTCCATATCTCAAATACGTAATAGTCAAGACATACCCCTTGCTCAACGAAATGGGCTGAACACCCTATATTCAACGCCTAGGAATACACCTGACTAGAAAGAATTTTCAAACCCATGGATTTATATGTCTCCATAAGAGAATCAAGCGTGTGTACAGCTGCATGAATGCAGCAGAGAAAAGCCGATAAATCCCATTATCAAAATGAATTACAAAAACAAAACACAATGACAGTGAATTAGAGAGCAATTCTTAAATAATTCATTCAGGGCTTGTGATGCAACCTGGATTTACCTCAGCTACACCCAGAGCTGAGTGAGACATAAGGTTGGACACTTCGGGCTGATAGCATTGGTGAGGTTCGATGAGCAAATGCAGACCGTTTGAAGTCATACTTCATGGAACCCATTCCATGGGTCCCAACTCTCCAGGTTTAAGCGATTCTTCCTTCAGCTAAACCATGCATGGGAAACACAAAGTATGGTGCACCGTGTGACCGGGAAACGTTTTCAAATGCATCTCAGTTTTTGTCCTCTTTTACTCGGGTTCACAATTCCAGACCCTTTACTAACACTCTCCCCACTTGTAGAGTCAGTGCTTTAAACCTCCTGTTTGTCACAGTTTGCAATTTCTGCGCAAGATGAACAGGAATAGGGAGAACCAATGAGAGACTAGCTGTAGGTGTCTGCACGGGCAAATTTAACACTCATTTCCCACCAGGAAGAGCAATTAACCAAAGGCTCAGCATGCCGTGTCAGAAACAGATTAGGGCCTGAAGCAATCCTGTGGGTTTGCGGCCAGCTCACAAGAAAGCGATTTGAAGAAAGGAGCTCAGGGGCACTGTAATTCACAAACCTGCAGAGTTATAAATGACAGCTATCGTCCAAAAATATATTGAAGGTAGGCTGCGAAGAGGACTTGAAAGCGGGGCAGAATTGCAGGAAAACGATTTCAGGGGGTAGACTGGAATTGCATTTAAAGCATAGGAAAAGAGGCAGAACGTCGACAATGCTGCACTTGGCCAAAAAGGGCATATGCGTTTTTTCCTGAATATATTCAGGAAAAAACGCATACGCCCTTCTTGGCCAACCAAGCAAGCATGTTAAAGAAATCTGCACTGAAGTGAAGTCTCACTGCCCCCCGGTCAAAAGGGCCATCTGAAAAAAGTGTAAAATCCACAAAGGCAGCACAGGCCATGGAGAAGAGGGAGCCTTGTTATGCTGATGGGTGGGATGTAAATTGCCAACAGCCACTCTGGAAAAGTTTATGGTGTTTCCTGGAACACCTAAAAAACAAAGCAACGGAGCCTACGGCACTTCCAATTATGGTCGTATAGCTTAGGGAAATTAGAATTAAAAACCCACAGCCACCCCAAAGTTTCGGACGGCTCTGTTTACAAGAACCTCGTCTACAGTACACGTTAAATATCCCAGAATGTGAAAAATGGATAAAGAAGTTGTGGTACGTACGTACAATGGAATACAACTCAGCAATGAAATCTATGTCATCAGGCCCGTCGTGGCATAATGAGTGGATTCAGGTACGATGATTCTAAGAGAAATGAGTCACACAGAAAATGAAACATCATAAGATATCTCTAATACACGGAATGTAAACTTGGCTACACATGAACTGAATTACAAAACAGAACAGGGTCTCAAATTTAGAAAACCAACTTATGCTTGCTTAAGGGGAAAGGTGAGTTGGGGTGCTGCATAAAACCAGAGATAGAAATTAGCACAGATACCTTTCCATAAGCCAAATATGTAATAGTCAAGACCTACCCCTTGCTCAACGAAATGGACTAAACACGCCATATTCAACGCCTAGGAATACACCTGACTAGTAAGAATCTTCAAACCCATGGATTTATATGTCTCCGTAAGACAATGAAGCGTGTGTACAGTGGCATGAATGCAGCAGAGAAAATCCGATAAATCCCATTATCAAAATGAATTACAAAAAAAACACACAAGGACAGTGAAATAGAGAGCAATTCTTAAATAATTCATTCAGGGCTTGTGATGCAACCTGGATTTACCACATCTACATCCAGAGCTGAGTGAGAAATAAGGTTGGGCACTTCGGGCTGATAGCATTGGTGAGGTTCGATGAACAAATGCAGACCCTTTGAAGGCATACTGCATGGTACCCATTCCATGGGTCCCAAATCTCCAGGTTTAAGGGATTCTTCCTTCAGCTAATACCTGCATGGGAAACCCACAGTATGGTGCACCGTGTGACCGGGAAACGTTTTCAAATGCATCGCAGTTTTTGTCCCCTTTTACTCGGGTTCAGCATTCCAGACCATTTACGAACACTCTCCCCACTTGCAGAGTCAGTGCTTTAAACTCCTGTTTGGCACAGTTTGCAATTTCTGTGCAAGATGAACAGGAATAGGGAGAACCAATGAGAGATTAGCTGTAGGTGTCTGCACGGGCAAATTTAACGCTCATTTCCCACCAGGAAGAGGAATTAACCTAAGGCTCATCATGCCGTGCTGGAACCAGATTAGGGCCTGAAACAATCCTGCGGGTTTGCGGCCAGCTCACAAGAGAGCGAGTTGAAGAAAGGAGCTCAGGGGCACTGTAACTCACAAACCTACAGAGTTATAAATGACAGCTATCGTCCAAAAATATATTGAAGGAAGGCTGCGAAGAGAACTTGTAAGCGGGGCAGAATTGCAGGAAAATGATTTCAGGGGGTAGACGGGAATTGCATTTAAAGCATAGGAAAAGAGGCAGAACGTCGACAATGATGCTCTTGGCCAAAAAGGGCGTATGCATTTTTTCCTGAATATATTCAGGAAAAAACGCATATGCCCTTTTTGGCCAACCAAGCAAGCATTTTAAAGAAATCTGCACTACAATGAAGTCTCACTGCCCCCCGGTCAAAACGGCCATCTGAAAAATGTGTAAAATCCAGAAAGGCAGCACAGGCCATGGAGAACAGGGAGCCTTGTTATGCTGATGGGAGGGATGTAAATTACTAACAGCCACTCTGGAGAAGTGTATGGTATTTCCTGGAACACCTAAAAAACAAAGCAACGGAGCCTACGGCAATTCCACTTATGGTCCTATAGCTTAGGGAAATTAAAATCAAAAACTCACAGCCACCCCAAAGTTTCGGATGGCTCTGTTTACAAGAACCTCGTCTACGGTACAAGTTAAATATCCCAGAATGTGAAAAATTGATAAAGAAGTTGTGGTACGTACGTACAATGGAATATCACTCAGCAATGAAATCTATGTCATCAGGCCCGTCGCGGCATAATGAGTGGATTCAGGTACCATGATTCTAACTGAAATAAGTCACACAGAAAATGAAACATCATAAGATATCACTAATACACGGAATGTAAACTTGGCTACACATGAACTGAATTACAAAACAGAACAGGGTCTCAAATTTAGAAAACCAACTTATGCTTGCTTAAGGGGAAAGGTGAGTTGGGGTGCTGCATAAAACCAGAGATAGAAATTAGCACAGATACCATTCCATTCGTCAAATATGTAATAGTCAAGACCTACCCCTTGCTCAACGAAATGGACAAAACACGCCATATTCAACGCCTAGGAATACACCTGACTTGTAAGAATCTTCAAACCCATGGATTTATATGCCTCCATAAGAGAATGAAGCGTGTGTACAGCGGCATGAATGCAGCAGAGAAAATCCGATAAATCCCATTATCAAAATGAATTACAAAAACAAAACACAAGGACAGTGAAATAGGGAGCAATTCTTAAATAATTCATTCAGGGATTGTGATGCAACCTGGATTTACCACATCTACATCCAGAGCTGAGTGAGACATAAGGTTGGGGACTTCGGGCTGATAGCATTGGTGAGGTTCGATGAACAAATGCAGACCCTTTGAAGGCATACTGCATGGTACGCATTCCATGGGTCCCTACTCTCCAGGTTTAAGGGATTCTTCCTTCAGCTAATACATGCATGGGAAACCCACAGTATGGTGCAGCATGTGACCGGGAAACGTTTTCAAATGCATTGCAGTTTTTGTCCCCTTTTACTCGGGTTCACAATTCCAGACCCTTTACTAACACTCTCCCTACTTGGAGAGTCAGTGCCTTTAACCTCCTGTTGGGCACAGTTTGCAATTTCTGCTCAAGAAGAACAGGAAGAGGGAGAACCAATGAGAGATTAGCTGTAGGTGTCTGCACGGGCAAATTTAACGTTCATTTCCAACCAGGAAGAGGAATTAACCAATGGCTCAGCATGCCCTGCCAGAAAGAGAGTAGGGCCTAAAGCAATCCTGCGGTTTTGCTGCCAGCTAACAAGAAAACGAGTGGAAGAAATGAGCTCAGGGGCACTGTAATTCACAAACCTGCAGAGTTATGAATGACAGCTATCGTCCAAAAATATATTGAAGTAAGTCTGCGAAGCGGACTTGAAAGAGGGGCAGAATTTCAGGAAAACGGTTTCAGGGGGTAGACTGGAATTACACTTAAAGCATAGGAAAAGAGGCAGAATGTCGACAATGATGCACTTGGCCAAAAAGGGCGTATGCGTTTTTTCCTGAATATATTCAGGCAAAAACGCATACGCCCTTTTTGGCCAACTAAGCATGCGTGTAAAGAAATGTGCACTACATGGGAAGTCTCACTGCCCCCCGGTCAACAGGGCCATCTGGAAAAAGTGTAAAACCCAGAAAGGCAGGACAGGCCATGGAGAACATGGAGCCATGTTATGCTGATGGGCAGGATGTAAATTGCCAACAGCCACACTGGAGAAGTGTATGGTGTTTCCTGAAACATGTAGGAAACAAAGCAACACAGCCTATGGCACTTCCACTTATGGTCCAGTAGGTTAGGGACATTAAAATCAAAAACACACATCCACCCCAAAATTTGGGATGGCTCTGTTTACAAAAACCTCATCTACGGTACAAGTTAAATATCCCAGAAAGCGAAAAATGGATTAAGAAGTTGTGGTACGTACGTACAATGTAATATCACTCAGCAATGAAATCTATGTCATCAGGCCCGTAGCGGCATAATGAGTGGATTCAGGTACGATGATTCTACGTGAAATAAGTCTCACAGAAAAAGAAACATCATAAGGTATCATTAATACACGGAATGTAAACTTGGCTACATATGAACTGAACTACAAAACAGAACAGGGTCTCAAATTTAGAAAACCAACTTATGCTTGCTTATGTGGAAAAGTGAGTTGTGGTGCTGCATAAAACCAGAGATTTTAATTAGCACAGATACCGTTCCTTAAGCCAAATATGTAAGAGACAAGACCTACTTCTTGCTCAACGAAATGGGCTCAACACCACATATTCTACCCTGAGGAATATACGTGATTAGTAAGAATGTTAAAACCCATAGATTTATATGTCTCCATAAGAGAATCAAGCGTGTGTACAGCGGCCTAAACGCAGCAATGAAAATCCGATAAATCCCGTTATAAAAAAAATTTCAAAAACAAAACACAATGACAGTGAAATAGAGAGCAATTCTTAAATAATTCATTCAGAGCTTGTGATGCAAACTGGATTTACCACATCTACACCCAGAGCTCGGTGAGACATAAGTTTCGAAACTTCTGGCTGATAGCATTGGTGAGGTTCGGTTAGCAAATGCAGACCCTTTGAAGTCATACTGCTTGGTACCCATTCCAAGGGTCCCAACTCTCTAGGTTTAAGAAATTCTTCCTTCAGCTAAAACACGCATGGGAAACCCAGACAATGGTACATTGGGTGATTGGGAAATGTTTTCAAATGCATCTCAGTTTTTGTCCCCTGGGACTCGGGTTCACCATTCCAGACCCTTCACTAACACTCTCCCCACTCGGAGAGTCAGTGCCTTTAACCTCCTGTTTGGCACAGTTTGCAATTTCTGTGCAAGATGAACAGGAATAGGGAGAACCAATGAGAGACTAGCTGTAGGAGTCTGTACGGGCAAATGTATCCCTCACTGCCCACCAGGAAGAGGAATCAATCAAAGGCTCAGCGTGCCCTGCCGGAAACAGATTAGGGACTGAAGCAATCCTGCGGTTTTGCAGTCAGCTCAGAAGAATGCGAGTTGAAGAAAGGAGCTCAGGGGCACTGTAATTCACAAACCTGCAGAGTTATGAATGACAGCTATCGTCCAAAAATATATTGAAGTAAGTCTGCGAAGAGGACTAGAAAGCGGGGCAGAATTCCAGGAAAACGATTTCAGGGGGTAGACTGGAATTGCACTTAAAGCACAGGAAAAGAGACAGAATGTTGACAATGATGCACTTGGCCAAAATGGGCGTAAGCGTTTTTTCCTTAATATATTCAGGAAAAAACGCATACGCACTTTTTGGCCAACCAAGCAAGCGTGTACAGGAAATCTGCACTACAATGAAGTCTCACTGCGCCCCAGTCAAAAGGGCCATCTGAAAAAAGTGTAAAATCCAGAAAGACAGGACAGGCCATGGAGAACAGGGAGCCTTATAATATTGATTTACGGGATGTAAATTGCCAACAGCCACTCTGGAGAAGTGTATGGTGTTTCCTGAAACACGTAGGAAACAAAGCAACACAGCCTATGGCACTTCCACTTATGGTCCTATAGCTTTGGGAAATTAAAATCAAAAACACACAGCCACCCCAAAGTTTGGGACGGCTCTGTTTACAAGAACCTCATCTACGGTACGAGTTAAATATCCCAGAAAGTGAAAAATGGATAAAGAAGTTCTGGTACATACGTACAATGGAATATCACTCAGCAATTATATCTATGTCATCAGGCCCATAGCGGCATAATGAGAGTATTCAGGTACGATGATTCTACGTGAAATAAGTCACACAGAAAAAGAAACATCATAAGATATCACTAATACAAGGAATGTAAACTTGGCTACACATGAACTGAATTACAAAACAGAACAGGGTCTCAAATTTAGAAAACCAACTTATGCTTGCTTATGGGGAAAGGTGAGTTGGGGTGCTGCATAAAACCAGAGATTGAAATTAGCACAGATACCGTTCCATAAACCAAATAAGTAATATACCAGACCTACTCCTTGCTCAACGAAATGGACTCAACACCCCATATTCAAGGCCTAGGAATATACCTGACTAGTAAGAATCTTAAAACCCACGGATTTATATGTCTCCATAAGAGAAACATGCGTGTGTACAGCGGCATAAAGGTAGCAGTGAAAACCCGATAAATCCCATTATCAAAATAATTTTCAAATACAAAACACAATGACAGTGAAATAGAGAGCAATTCTTAAATAATTCATTCAGGGCTTGTGATGCAACCTGGATTTACCACATCTACACACAGAGCTGGGTGAGACATAAGGCTGGACACTTCGGGCTGATAGCATTGGTGAGGTTCAGTGAGCAAATGCAGACCCTTTGAAGTCATACTGCATGGAACCCTTTCCATGGGTCCCAACTCTCCAGGTTTAAGGGATTCTTCCTTCAGCTAAAACATGCATGGGAAACCCAGAGTATGGTCCACCGTGTGACCGGCAAACGTTTTCAAATTCATCTCAGTTTTCGTCCCCTTTTACTCGGGTTCACCATTCCAGACCCTTTACTAACACTCTCCCCACTTGGAGAGTCAGTGCCTTTAACCTCCTGTTTGGCACAGTTTGCAATTTCTGCGCAAGATGAACAGGAATAGGGAGAACCAATGAGAGACTAGCTGTAGGTGTCTGCACAGGCAAATTTAACGCTCATTTCCCACCAGGAAGAGGAATTAACCAAACGCTCAGCATGCCCTGCCCGAACCAGATTAGGGCCTGAAGCAATCTTGCGGGTTTGCGACCAGCTCACAAGATAGCGAGTTGAAGAAAGGAGCTCAGGGGCACTGTAACTCACAAACCTGCAGAGTTATAAATGACAGCTATCGTCCAAAAATATATTGAAGGAAGGATGCAAAGAGAACTTGTAAGCGTGGCAGAATTGCAGGAAAACGATTTCAGGGGGTACACGGGAATTGCATTTAAAGCATAGGAAAAGAGGCAGAACGTCGACAATGATGCAGTTGGCCAAAAAGTGCATATGCGTTTTTTCCTGAATATATTCAGGAAAAAAGGCATACGCCCTTTTTGGCCAACTAAGCAAGCATGTAAAGGAAATCTGCACTACAAGGGAAGTCTCACTGCCCCCCAGTCAACAGGGCCATCTGGAAAAAGTGTAAAATCCAGAAAGGCAGCACAGGCCATGGAGAACATGGAGCCTTGTTATGCTGATGGGCAGGATGTAAATTGCCAACAGCCACACTGGAGAAGTGTATGGTGTTTCCTGAAACACGTAGGAAACAAAGCAACACAGCCTATGGCACTTCCACTTATGGTCCAGTAGCTTAGGGACATTAAAATCAAAAACACACAGCCACCCCAAAGTTTCAGACGGCTCTGTTTACAAGAACCTCGTCTACGGTACAAGTTAAATATCCCAGAAAGCAAAAAATGGATAAAGAAGTTGTGGTACGTACGTACAATGGAATATCACTCACCAATGAAATCTATGTCATCTGGCCCATCGTGGCATAATGAGTGGATTCAGGTACAATGATTCTAAGTGAAATAAGTCCCACAGAAAATGAAACATCATATGATATCACTAATACACGGAATGTAATCTTGGCTACACATGAACTGAATTACAAAACAAAACAGGGTCTCAAATTTAGAAAACCAACTTATGTTTGCTTAAGGGGAAAGGTGAGTTGCGGTGCTGCATAAAACCAGAGATAGATATTAGCACAGATCCCATTCCATAAGTTAACTATGTAATACTCCAGACCTACCCCTTTCTCAACGAAATGGGATAAACACCCTATATTCAACGCCTAGGAATACACCTGACTAGTAAGAATCTTCAAACCCATGGATTTATATGTCTCCATAAGAGAATCAAGCGTGTGTACAGCTGCATGAATGCAGCAGAGAAAATCCGATAAATCCCATTATCAAAATGAATTACAAAAACAAAACACAATGACAGTGAAATAGAGAGCAATTCTTAAATAATTCATTCAGGGCTTGTGATGCAACCTGGATTTACCTCATCTACACCCAGAGCTGAGTGAGATTTAAGGTTGGACACTTCGGGCTGATAGCATTGGTGAGGTTCAATGAGCAAATGCAGACCCTTTGAAGTCATCCTACATGGTACCCATTCCATGGGTCCCAACTCTCCAGGTTTAAGCGATGCTTCCTTCAGCTAAAACATGCATGGGAAACCCACAGTATGGTGCACCGTGTCACCGGGAAACGTTTTCAAATGCATCTCAGTTTTAGTCCCCTTTTACTCGGGTTCACAATTCCAGACCCTTTACTAACACTCTCCCCGCTTGGAGAGTCAGTGCCTTTAACCTGCTGTTTGGCACAGTTTGCAATTTCTGCGCAAGATGAACAGGAATAGGGAGAACGAATGAGAGACTAGCTGTAGGTGTCTGCACAGGCAAATTTAACGCTCATTTCCAACCAGGAAGAGGAATTAACCAAACGCTCAGCATGCCTTGCCTGAACCAGATTAGGGCCTGAAGCAATCCTGTGGGTTTGCGGCCAGCTCACAAGAAAGCGATTTGAAGAAAGGAGCTCAGGGGCACTGTAATTCTCAAACCTGCAAAGTTATAAATGACAGCTATTGTCCAAAAATATATTGAAGGAGGGCTGCGAAGAGGACTTGAAATCGGGGCAGAATTGCAGGAAAGCGGTTTCAGGGAGTGGAGTGGAATTGCATTTAAAGCATAGGAAAAGAGACAGAACGTCGACAATGAAGCACGTGGCCAAAAAGGGCGTATGCGTTTTTTCCTGAATATATTCAGGAAAAAACGCATACGCCCTTTTTGGCCAACCAAGCAAGCATGTTAGAGAAATCTGCACTACAATGAAGTATCACTGCCCCCTGGTCAAAAGGGCCATCTGAAAAAAGTGTAAAATCCAGAAATGCAGCACAGGCCATGGAGAACAGGGAGCCTTGTTATGCTGATGGGTGGGATGTAAGTTGCCAACAGCCACTCTGGAGAAGTGTATGGTGTTTTCTGAAACACCTAAAAAACAAAGCAACGGAGCCTACGGCTCTTCCACTTATGGTCCTATAGCTTATGGAAATTAAAATCAAAAACACACAGCCACCCCAAAGTTTCAGACGGATCTGTTTACAAGAACCTCGTCTACGGTACCAGTTAAATATCCCAGAAAGCGAAAAATGGATAAAGAAGTTGTGGTACGTACGTACAATGGAATATCACTCACCAATGAAATCTATGTCATCTGGCCCATCGTGGCATAATGAGTGGATTCAGGTACGATGATTCAAAGTGAAATACGTCACACAGAAAATGAAACATCATAAGATGTCACTAATACACGGAATGTAATCTTGGCTACACATGAACTGAATTACAAAACAGAACAGGGTCTCAAATTTAGAAAACCAACTTATGTTTGCTTAAGGGGAAAGGTGAGTTGGGGTGCTGCATAAAACCAGAGATAGAAATTAGCACAGATACCATTCCATATGTCAAATACATAATAGTCAAGACTTACCCCTTGCTCAACGAAAGGGGCTAAACACCCTATATTCAACGCCTAGGAATACACCTGACTAGAAAGAATCTTCAAACCCATGGATTTATATGTCTCCATAAGAGAATCAAGCGTGTGTACAGCTGCATGAATGCAGCAGAGAAAATCCGATAAATCCTATTATCAAAATGAATTACAAAAACAAAACACAATGACAGTGAAATAGCGAGCAATTCTTAAATAATTCTTTCAGGGCTTGTGATGCAACCTGGATTTACCTCATCAAAACCCAGAATTGAGTGAGACATAAGGTTGGACACTTCGGGCTGATAGCATTGGTGAGGTTCGATGAGCAAATGCAGACCATTTGAAGTCATACTGCATGGTACCCATTCCATGGGTCCCAACTCTCCAGGTTTAAGTGATTCTTCCTTCAGCTAAAGCATGCATGGGAAACCCACAGTATGGTGCACCATGTGACCGGGAAACGTTTTCAAATGCATCTCAGTTTTTGTCCCCTTTTACTCGGGTTCACAATTCCAGACCCTTTACTAACACTCTCCCCACTTGGAGAGTCAGTGCCTTTAACCTCCTGTTTGGCACAGTTTGCAATTTCTGCGCAAGATGAACAGGAATAGGGAGAACCAATGAGAGACTAGCTGTAGGTATCTGCACGGGCAAATTTAACGCTCATTTCCAACCAGGAAGAGGAATTAACCAAAGGCTCAGCATGCCGTGCAGGAACCAGATTAGGGCCTGAAGCAATCCTGCGGGTTTGCGGCCAGCTCACAAGAAAGCGATTTGTAGAAAGGAGCTAAGGGGCACTGTAATTCACAAACCTGCAGAGTTATAAATGACAGCTATCGTCCGAAAATATATTGAAGGAAGGCTGCGAAGAGGACTGGAAAGCGGGGCAGAATTGCAGGAAAACGATTTCAGGGGGTAGACTGGAATTGCATTTAAAGCATAGGAAAAGAGGCAGAACGTCGACAATGATGCACTTGGCCAAAAAGGGCGTATACGTTTTTTCCTGAATATATTCAGGAAAAAACGCATACGCACTTTTTGGCCAACCAAGCAAGCATGTTAAAGAAATCTGCACTAAAATGAAGTCTCACTGCCCCCCGGTCAAATGGGCCATCTGAAAAAAGTGTAAAATCCAGAAATTCAGCACAGGCCATGGAGAACAGGGAGCCGTGTTATGCTGATGGGTGCTATGTAAATTGCCAACAGCCACTCTGGAGAAGTGTATGGTGTTTCCTGAAACACCAAAAAACAAAGCAACGGAGCCTACGGCACTTCCACTTATGGTCCTATAGCTTAGGGAAATTAAAATCAAAAACACACAGCCACCCCAAAGTTTCAGACGGCTCTGTTTACAAGAACCTCGTCTACGGTACAAGTTAAATATCCCTGAAAGCGAAAAATGGATAAAGAAGTTGTGGTACGTACGTACAATGGAATATCACTCACCAATGAAATCTATGTCATCTGGCCCGTCGTGGCATAATGAGTGGATTCAGGTACGATGATTCTAAGTGAAATAAGTCACACAGAAAATGAAACATCATAAGATGTCACTAATACACGGAATGTAATCTTGGCTACACATGAACTGAATTACAAAACAGAACAGGGTCTCAAATTTAGAAAACCAACTTATGTTTGCTTAAGGGGAAAGGTGAGTTGGGGTGCTGCAAAAAACCAGAGATATAAATTAGCACAGATACCATTCCATACGTCAAATATGTAATAGTCAAGACCTACCCCTTGCTCAACCAAATGGGCTAAACACCCTATATTCAACGTCTAGGAATACACCTGACTAGAAAGAATATTCAAACCCATGCATTTATATGTCTCCGTAAGAGAATCAAGCGTGTGTACAGCTGCATGAAAGCAGCAGAGAAAATCCGATAAATCCCATTATCAAAATGAATTACAAAAACAAAACAGAATGACAGTGAAATAGAGAGCAATTCTTAAATAATTCATTCAGGGCTTGTGATGCAATCTGGATTTACCTCATCTACACCCAGAGCTGAGTGAGACATAAGGTTGGACACTTCGGGCTGATAGCATTGGTGAGGTTCGATGAGCAAATGCAGACCATTTTAATTCATACTGCATGGTACCCTTTCTATGGGTCCCAACTCGCCAGGTTTAAGCGATTCTTCCTTCAGCTAAAACATGCATGGGAATCCCACAGTATGGTGCACCGTGTGACCGGGAAACGTTTTCAAATGCATCTCAGTTTTCGTCCCCTTTTACTCGGGTTCACCATTCCAGACCCTTTTAACACTCTCCTCACTTGGAGAGCCAGTGCCTTTAACCTGTTGTTTGGCACAGTTTGCAATTTCTGCGCAAGATGAACAGGAATAGGGAGAACCAATGAGAGGCCAGCTGTAGGTGTCTGCACGGGCAAATTTAACGCTCATTTCCCACCAGGAAGAGGAATTAACCAAACGCTCAGCATGCCGTGCCGAAACCAGATTAGGGCCTGAAGCAATCCTGCGGGTTTGCGGCCAGCTCACAAGAAAATGATTTGAAGAAAGGAGCTCAGGGGCCAAGTAATTCACAAACCTGCAGAGTTATAAATGACAGCTATCGTCCAAAAATATATTGAAGGAAGGCTGCGAAGAGGACTTGAAAGCGGGGCAGAATTGCAGGAAAATGATTTCAGGGGGTAGACTGGAATTGCATTTAAAGCATAGGAAAAAAGGCAGAACGTCGACAATGATGCACTTGGCCTAAAAGGGCGTATGCGTTTTTTCCTGAATATATTCAGGAAAAAACGCATACGCCCTTTTTGGCCAACCAAGCAAGCATGTTAAAGAAATCTGCACTACAATGAAGTCTCACTGCCCCCCGGTCAAAAGGGCCATCTGAACAAAGTGTAAAATCCAGAAATGCAGCACAGGCCATGGAGAACAGGGAGCCTTGTTATGCTGATGGGTGGGATGTAAATTGCCAACAGCCACTCTGGAGAAGTGTATGGTGTTTCCTGAAACACCTAAAAAACAAAGCAACGGAGCCTACGGCACTTCCACTTATGGTCCTATAGCTTAGGGAAATTAAAATCAAAAACACACAGCCACCCCAAAGTTTCAGATGGCTCTGTTTACAAGAACCTCGTCTACGGTACAAGTTAAATATCCCAGAAAGCGAAAAAATGGATAAAGATGTTGTGGTACGTACGTACAATGAAATATCACTCACCAATGAAATCTATGTCATCTGGCCCGTCGTGGCATAATAAGTGGTTCAGGTACGATGATTCTAAGGGAAATAAGTCCCACAGAAAATGAAACATCATAAGATATCACTAATACTTCGAATGTAATCTTGGCTACACATGAACTGAATTACAAAACAGAACAGGGTCTCAAATTTAGAAAACCAACTTATGTTTCCTTAAGGGGAAAGGTGAGTTGGGGTGCTGCATAAAACCAGAGATAGAAATTAGCACAGATACCATTCCATACGTCAAATATGTAATAGTAAAGACCTACCCCTTGCTCAACGAAATGGGCTAAACACCCTATATTCAACGGCTAGGAATACACCTGACTAGTAAGAATCTTCAAACCCATGGATTTATATGTCTCCATAAGAGAATCAAGCGTGTGTACAGCTGCATGAAGGCAGCAGAGAAAAGCCGATAAATCCCATTATCAAAATGATTTACAAAAACAAAACACAATGACTGTGAAATAGAGAGCAATTCTTAAATAATTCATTCAGGGCTTGTGATGCAACCTGGATTTACCTCATCTACACCCAGAGCTGAGTGAGACATAAGGTTGGACACTTCGGGCTGATAGCATTGGTGAGGTTCGATGAGCAAATGCAGACCATTTGAAGTCATACTGCATGGTACCCATTCCATGGGTCCCAACTCTCCAGGTTTAAGCGATTCTTCCTTCAGCTAAAGCATGCATGGGAAACCCAGAGTATGGTGCACTGTGTGACCGGGAAACGTTTTCAAATGCATCTCAGTTTTTGTCCTCTTTGACTCGGGTTCACAACTCCAGACCCTTTACTAACACTCTCCCCACTTGTAGAGTCAGTGCCTTTAACCTCCTGTTTGGCACAGTTTGCAATTTCTGCACAAGATGAACAGGAATAGGGAGAACCAATGAGAGACTAGCTGTAGGTGTCTGCACGGGCAAATTTAACACTCATTTCCCACCAGGAAGAGGAATTAACCAAAGGCTCAGCATGCCGTGCCGGAACCAGATTAGGGCCTGAAGCAATCCTGCGGGTTTGGGGCCAGCTCACAAGAAAGCGATTTGAAGAAAGGAGCTCAGGGGCACTGTTATTCAGAAACCTGCAGAGTTATAAATGACAGCTATCGTCCAAAAATATATTGAAGGTAGGCTGCGAAGAGGACTTGAAAGCAGGGCAGAATTGCAGGAAAACGATTTCAGGGGATAGACTGGAATTGCATTTAAAGCATAGGAAAAGAGGCAGAACGTCGACAATGATGCACTTGGCCAAAAAGGGCGTATGCGTTTTTTCCTGAATATATTCAGGAAAAAACGCATACGATCTTTTTGGCCAACCAAGCAAGCATGTTAAAGAAATCTGCACTACAATGAAGTCTCACTGCCCCCCGTCAAAAGGGTCATCTGAAAAAAGTGTAAAATCCAGAAATGCAGCACAGGCCATGGAGAACAGGGAGCCTTGTTATGCTGATGGGTGGGATGTAAATTGCCAAGAGCCACTCTGGAGAAGTGTATGGTGTTTCCTGAAACACCTAAAAAACAAAGCAACGGAGCCTACGGCACTTCCACTTATGGTCCTATAGATTAGGGAAATTAAAATCAAAAACACACAGCCACCCCAAAGTTTCTGATGGCTCTGTTTACAAGAACTTCATCTACGGTACAAGTTAAATATCCCAGAAAGCGAAAAATGGATAAAGAAGTTGTGGTACGTACGTACAATGGAATATCACTCACAAATGAATTCTATTTCATCTGCCCCATCGTGTCATAATGAGTGGATTCAGGTACGATGATTCTAAGTGAAATAAGTCACACAGAAAATGAAACATCATAAGATATCACTAATACACGGAATGTAATCTTGGCTACACATGAACTGAATTACAAAACAGAACAGGGTCTCAAATTTAGAAAACCAACTTATGTTTGCTTAAGGGGAATGGCGAGTTGGGGTGCTGCATAAAACCAGAGATAGAAATTAGCACAGATACCATTCCATACGTCAAACATGTAGTAGTCAAGACCCACCCCTTGCTCAACGAAATGGGCTAAACACCCTATATTCAATGCCTAGGAATACACCTGACTAGTAAGAATCTTCAAACCCATGGATTTATATGTCTCCATAAGAGAATCAAGCGTGTGTACAGCTGCATGAAGGCAGCAGAGACAATCCGATAAATCCCATTATCAAAATGAATTACAAATACAAAACACAATGACAGTGAAATAGAGAGCAATTCTTCAATAATTCATTCAGGGCTTGTGATGCAACCTGGATTTACCTCATCTACACTCAAAGCTGAGTGAGACATAAGGTTAGACACTTCGGGCTGATAGCATTGGTGAGGTTCGATGAGCAAATGCAGACCATTTGAAGTCATACTGCATGGTACCCATTCCATGGGTCCCAACTCTCCAGGTTTAAGCGATTCTTCCTTCAGCTAAAGCATGCATGGGAAACCCACAGTTTGGTGCACCGTGTGGCCGGGAAACTTTTTCAAATGCATCTCAGTGTTCGTCCCCTTTTACTCGGGTTCACAATTCCAGACCCTTTACTAAAACTCTCCCTACTTGGAGAGTCAGTGCCTTTAACCTCCTGTTTGGCACAGTTTGCAATTTCTGCGCAAGATGAACAGGAATAGGGAGAACCAATGAGAGACTAGCTGTAGGTGTCTGCACGGGCAAATTTAACGCTCATTTCCAACCAGGAAGAGGAATTAACCAAAGGCTCAGCATGCCGTCCCGGAACCAGATTAGGGCCTGAAACAATCCTGCGGGTTTGCGGCCAGCTCACAAGAAAGCGATTTGAAGAAAGGAGCTCAGGGGAACTGTAATTCACAAACCTGCAAAGTTATAAATGACAGCTATAGTCCAAAAATATATTGAAGGAAGCCTGCGAAGAGGACTGAATGCGGGGCAGAATTGCAGGAAAACGATTTCAGGGGGTAGACAGGAATTGCATTTAAAGCATAGGAAAAGAGGCAGAACGTCGACAATGATGCACTCGGCTAAAAAGGGCGTATGAGTTTTTTCCTAAATATATTCAGGAAAAAACGCATACACCCTTTTTGGCCAACCAAGCAAGCATGTTAAAGAAATCTGCACTACAATGAAGTCTCACTGCCCCCCGTCAAAGGGGTCATCTGAAAAAAGTGTAAAATCCAGAAATGCAGCACAGGCCATGGAGAACAGGGAGCCTTGTTATGCTGATGGGTGGGATGTAAATTGCCAACAGCCACTCTGGAGAAGTGTATGGTGTTTCCTGAAACACCTAAAAAACAAAGCAACGGAGCCTACGGCTCTTCCACTTATGGTCCTATAGCTTATGGAAATTAAAATCAAAAACACACAGCCACCCCAAAGTTTCAGACGGATCTGTTTACAAGAACCTCGTCTACGGTACAAGTTAAATATCCCAGAAAGCGAAAAATGGATAAAGAAGTTGTGGTACGTACGTACAATGGAATATCACTCACAAATGAAATCTATTTCACCTGGCCCATCGTGGCATAATGAGTGGATTCAGGTACGATGATTCTAAGTGAAATAAGTCACACAGAAAATGAAACATCATAAGATATCACTAATACACCGAATGTAATCTTGGCTACACATGAACTGAATTACAAAACAGGACAGGGTCTCAAATTTAGAAAACCAACTTATGTTTGCTTAAGGGGAAAGGCGAGTTGGGGTGCTGCATAAAACCAGAGATAGAAATTAGCACAGATACCATTCCATACGTCAAACATGTAATAGTCAAGACCTACCCCTTGCTCAACGAAATGGGCTCAACACCCTATATTCAATGCCTAGGAATACACCTGACTAGATAGAATCTTCAAACCCATGGATTTATATGTCTCCATAAGAGAATCAAGCGTGTGTACAGCTGCATGAATGCAGCAGAGAAAAGCCGATAAATCCCACTATCAAAATGAATTACAAAAACAAAACACAATGAGAGTGAAATAGAGAGCAATTCTTAAATAATTCATTCAGGGCTTGTGATGCAACCTGGATTTACCTCATCTACACCCAGAGCTGAGTGAGACATAAGGTTGGACACTTCGGGCTGATAGCACTGGTGAGGTTCAATGAGCAAATGCAGACCATTTGAAGTCATACTGCATGGTACACATTCTATGGGTGCCAACTCTCCAGGTTTAAGCGATTCTTCCTTCAGCTAAAACATGCATGGGAAACCTACAGTATGGTGCACCGTGTCACCGGGAAACGTTTTCAAATGCATCTCAGTTTTCGTACCCTTTTACTCGGGTTCACAATTCCAGACCATTTACTAACACTCTCCCCACTTGGAGAGTCAGTGCCTTTAACCTCCTGTTTGGCACAGTTTGCAATTTCTGCGCAAGATGAACAGGAATAGGGAGAACCAATGAGAGACTAGCTGTAGGTGTCTGCACGGGCAAATTTAACACTCATTTCCCACCAGGAAGAGGAATTAACCAAAGGCTCAGCATGCCGTGCCGGAACCAGATTAGGGCCTGAAGCAATCCTGCGGGTTTGGGGCCAGCTCACAAGAAAGCGATTTGAAGAAAGGAGCTCAGGGGCACTGTTATTCAGAAACCTGCATAGTTATAAATGACAGCTATCGTCCAAAAGTATATTGAAGGTAGGCTGCGAAGAGGACTTGAAAGTGGGGCAGAATTGCAGGAAAACGATTTCAGGGGGTAGACTGGAATTGCATTTAAAGCATAGGAAAAGAGGCAGAACGTCGACAATGATGCACTTGGCCAAAAAGGGCGTATGCGTTTTTTCCTGAATATATTCAGGAAAAAACGCATACGCCCTTTTTGGCCAACGAAGCAAGCATATTAAAGAAATCTGCACTACAATGAAGTCTCACTGCCCCCCGTCAAAAGGGTCATCTGAAAAAAGTGTAAAATCCAGAAATGCAGCACAGGCCATGGAGAACAGGGAGCCTTGTTATGCTGATGGGTGGGATGTAAATTACCAAGAGCCACTCTGGAGAAGTGTATGGTGTTTCCTGAAACACCTAAAAAACAAAGCAACGGAGCCTACGGCACTTCCACTTATGGTCCTATAGATTAGGGAAATTAAAATCAAAAACACACAGCCACCCCAAAGTTTCTGACGGCTCTGTTTACAAGAACTTCATCTACGGTACAAGTTAAATATCCCAGAAAGCGAAAAATGGATAAAGAAGTTGTGGTACGTACGTACAATGGAATATCACTCACAAATGAAATCTATTGCATCTGGCCCATCGTGTCATAATGAGTGGATTCAGGTACGATGATTCTAAGTGAAATAAGTCACACAGAAAATGAAACATCATAAGATATCACTAATACACGGAATGTAATCTTGGCTACTCATGAACTGAATTACAAAACAGAACAGGGTCTCAAATTTAGAAAACCAACTTATGTTTGCTTAAGGGGAATGGCGAGTTGGGGTGCTGCATAAAACCAGAGATAGAAATTAGCACAGATACCATTCCATACGTCAAACATGTAATAGTCAAGACCTACCCCTTGCTCAACGAAATGGGCTAAACACCCTATATTCAATGCCTAGGAATACACCTGACTAGTAAGAATCTTCAAACCCATGGATTTATATGTCTCCATAAGAGAATCAAGCGTGTGTACAGCTGCATGAAGGCAGCAGAGACAATCCGATAAATCCCATTATCAAAATGAATTACAAAAACAAAACACAATGACAGTGAAATAGAGAGCAATTCTTAAATAATTCATTCAGGGCTTGTGATGCAACCTGGATTTACCACATCTACACTCAGAGCTGAGTGAGACATAAGGTTGGACACTTCGGGCTGATAGCATTGGTGAGGTTCGATGAGCAAATGCAGACCATTTGAAGTCATACTGCATGGTACCCATTCCATGGGTCCCAACTCTCCAGGTTTAAGCGATTCTTCCTTCAGCTAAAGCATGCATGGGAAACCCACATTATGGTGCACCGTGTGGCCGGGAAACTTTTTCAAATGCATCTCAGTGTTCGTCCCCTTTTACTCGGGTTCACAATTCCAGACCCTTTACTAAAACTCTCCCCACTTGGAGAGTCAGTGCCTTTAACCTCCTGTTTGGCACAGTTTGCAATTTCTGCGCAAGATGAACAGGAATAGGGAGAACCAATGAGAGACTAGCTGTAGGTGTCTGCACGGGCAAATTTAACGCTCATTTCCAACCAGGAAGAGGAATTAACCAAAGGCTCAGCATGCCGTCCCGGAACCAGATTAGGGCCTGAAACAATCCTGCGGGTTTGCGGCCAGCTCACAAGAAAGCGATTTGAAGAAAGGAGCTCAGGGGAACTGTAATTCACAAACATGCAAAGTTATAAATGACAGCTATAATCCAAAAATATATTGAAGGAAGGCTGCGAAGAGGACTGAAGCGGGGCAGAATTGCAGGAAAACGATTTCAGGGGGTAGACTGGAATTGCATTTAAAGCATAGGAAAAGAGGCAGAACGTCAACAATGATGCACTCGGCTAAAAAGGGCGTATGAGTTTTTTCCTAAATATATTCAGGAAAAAACGCATACACTCTTTTTGGCCAACCAAGCAAGCATGTTAAAGAAATCTGCACTACAATGAAGTCTCACGGCCCCCCGGTCAAAAGGGCAATCTGAAAAAAGTGTAAAATCCAGAAATGCAGCACAGGCCATGGAGAACAGGGAGCCTTGTTATGCTGATGGGTGGGATGTAAATTGCCAACAGCCACTCTGGAGAAGTGTATGGTGTTTCCTGAAACACCTAAAAAACAAAGCAACGGAGCCTACGGCTCTTCCACTAATGGTCCTATAGCTTAGGGAAATTAAAATCAAAAACACACTGCCACCCCAAAGTTTCAGAGGGATCTGTTTACAAGAACCTCGTCTACGGTACAAGTTAAATATCCCAGAAAGCAAAAAATGGATAAAGAAGTTGTGGTACGTACGTACAATGGAATATCACTCACCAATGAAATCTATGTCATCTGGCCCATCGTGGCATAATGAGTGGATTCAGGTACGATGATTCTAAGTGAAATAAGTCCCACAGAAAATGAAACATCATATGATATCACTAATACACGGAATGTAATCTTGGCTACACATGAACTGAATTACAAAACAGAACAGGGTCTCAAATTTAGAAAACCAACTTATGTTTGCTTAAGGGGAAAGGTGAGTTGCGGTGCTGCATAAAACCAGAGATAGATATTAGCACAGATCCCATTCCATAAGTTAACTATGTAATACTCCAGACCTACCCCTTTCTCAACGAAATGGGATAAACACCCTATATTCAACGCCTAGGAATACACCTGACTAGTAAGAATCTTCAAACCCATGGATTTATATGTCTCCATAAGAGAATCAAGCGTGTGTACAGCTGCATGAATGCAGCAGAGAAAATCCGATAAATCCCATTATCAAAATGAATTACAAAAACAAAACACAATGACACTGAAATAGAGAGCAATTCTTAAATAATTCATTCAGGGCTTGTGATGCAACCTGGATTTACCTCATCTACACCCAGAGCTGAGTGAGATATAAGGTTGGACACTTCGGGCTGATAGCATTGGTGAGGTTCGATGAGCAAATGCAGACCATTTGAAGTCATCCTGCATGGTACCCATTCCATGGGTCCCAACTCTCCAGGTTTAAGCGATGCTTCCTTCAGCTAAAACATGCATGGGAAACCCACAGTATGGTGCACCGTGTCACCTGGAAACGTTTTCAAATGCATCTCAGTTTTCGTCCCCTTTTACTCGGGTTCACAATTCCAGACCCTTTACTAACACTCTCCCCGCTTGGAGAGTCAGTGCCTTTAACCTCCTGTTTGGCACAGTTTGCAATTTCTGCGCAAGATGAACAGGAATAGGGAGAACGAATGAGAGACTAGCTGTAGGTGTCTGCACGGGCAAATTTAATGCTCATTTCCAACCAGGAAGAGGAATTAACCAAACGCTCAGCATGCCTTGCCTGAACCAGATTAGGGCCTGAAGCAATCCTGCGGGTTTGCGGCCAGCTCACAAGAAAGCGATTTGAAGAAAGGAGCTCAGGGGCACTGTAATTCTCAAACCTGCAAAGTTATAAATGACAGCTATTGTCCAAAAATATATTGAAGGAGGGCTGCGAAGAGGACTTGAAATCGGGGCAGAATTGCAGGAAAGCAGTTTCAGGGAGTAGAGTGGAATTGCATTTAAAGCATAGGAAAAGAGGCAGGACGTCGACAATGAAGCACGTGGCCAAAAAGGGCGTATGCGTTTTTTCCTGAATATATTCAGGAAAAAACGCATACGCCCTTTTTGGCCAACCAAGCAAGCATGTTAAAGAAATCTGCACTACAATGAAGTCTCACTGCCCCCCGGTCAAAAGGGCCATCTGAAAAAAGTGTAAAATCCAGAAATGCAGCACAGGCCATGGAGAACAGGGAGCCTTGTTATGCTGATGGGTGGGATGTAAATTGCCAACAGCCACTCTGGAGAAGTGTATGGTGTTTCCTGAAACACCTAAAAAACAAAGCAACGGAGCCTACGGCTCTTCCACTTATGGTCCTATAGCTTATGGAAATTAAAATCAAAAACACACAGCCACCCCAAAGTTTCAGACGGATCTGTTTACAAGAACCTCGTCTACGGTACAAGTTAAATATCCCAGAAAGCGAAAAATGGATAAAGAAGTTGTGGTACGTACGTACAATGGAATATCACTCACCAATGAAATCTATGTCATCTGGCCCGTCGTGGCATAATGAGTGGATTCAGGTACGATGATTCTAAGTGAAATACGTCACACAGAAAATGAAACATCATAAGATGTCACTAATACACGGAATGTAATCTTGGCTACACATGAACTGAATTACAAAACAGAACAGGGTCTCAAATTTAGAAAACCAACTTATGTTTGCTTAAGGGGAAAGGTGAGTTGGGGTGCTGCATAAAACCAGAGATAGAAATTAGCACAGATACCATTCCATATGTCAAATACGTAATAGTCAAGACTTACCCCTTGCTCATCGAAAGGGGCTAAACACCCTATATTCAACGCCTAGGAATACACCTGACTAGAAAGAATCTTCAAACCCATGGATTTATATGTCTCCATAAGAGAATCAAGCGTGTGTACAGCTGCATGAATGCAGCAGAGAAAATCCGATAAATCCTATTATCAAAATGAATTACAAAAACAAAACACAATGACAGTGAAGTAGAGAGCAATTCTTAAATAATTCATTCAGGGCTTGTGATGCAACCTGGATTTACCTCATCTACACCCAGAGCTGAGTGAGACATAAGGTTGGACACATCGGGCTGATAGCATTGGTGAGGTTCGATGAGCAAATGCAGACCATTTTAAGTCATACTGCATGGTACCCTTTCTATGGGTCCCAACTCGCCAGTTTTAAGCGATTCTTCCTTCAGCTAAAGCATGCATGGGAAACCCACAGTATGGTGCACCGTGTGACCGGGAAATGTTTTCAAATGCATCTCAGTTTTTGTCCCCTTTTACTCGGGTTCACAATTCCAGAACCTTTATTAACACTCTCCCGACTTGGAGAGTCAGTGCCTTTAACCTCCTGTTTGGCACAGTTTGCAATTTCTGCGCAAGATGAACAGGAATAGGGAGAACCAATGAGAGACTAGCTGTAGGTGTCTGCACGGGCAAATTTAACGCTCATTTCCAACCAGGAAGAGGAATTAACCAAAGGCTCAGCATGCCGTCCCGAAACCAGATTAGGGCCTGAAGCAATCCTGCGGGTTTGCGGCCAGCTCACAGGAAAGCGATTTGAAGAAAGGAGCTCAGGGGCACTGTAATTCACAAACCTGCAGAGTTATAAATGACAGCTATAGTCCAAAAATATATTGAAGGAAGGTTGCGAAGAAGACTTGAAAGCGGGGCAGAATTGCACGTAAACGATTTCAGGGGGTAGACTGGAATTGCATTTAAAGCATAGGAAAAAAGGCAGAACGTCGACAATGATGCACTTGGCCAAAAAAGGCGTATATGTTTTTTCCTGCATATATTCAGGAAAAAACGCATACGCCCTTTTTGGCCAACCAAGCAAGCATGTTAAAGAAATCTGCACTACAATGAAGTCTCACAGCCCCCTGGTCAAAAGGGCCATCTGAAAAAAGTGTAAAATCCAGAAATGCAGCACAGGCCATGGAGAACAGGGAGCCGTGTTATGCTGATGGGTGGGATGTAATTTGCCAACAGCCACTCTGGAGAAGTGTATGGTGTTTCCTGAAACACCTAAAAAACAAAGCAACGGAGCCTCCGGCACTTCCACTTATGGTCCTATAGCTTAGGGAAATTAAAATCAAAAACACACAGCCACCCCAAAGTTTCAGACGGATCTGTTTACAAGAACCTCGTCTACGGTACAAGTTAAATATTCCAGAAAGCGAAAAATGGATAAAGAAGTTGTGGTACGTACGTACAATGGAATATAACTCAACAATGAAATCTATGTCATCTGGCCCGTCGTGGCATAATGAGTGGATTCAGGTACGATGATTCTAAGTGAAATAAGTCACACAGAAAATGACACATCATAAGCTGTCACTAATACACCGAATGTAATCTTGGCTACACATGAACTGAATTACAAAACAGAACAGGGTCTCAAATTTAGAAAACCAACTTATGTTTGCGTAAGGGGAAAGGTGAGTTGGGGTGCTGCATAACATCAGAGATAGAAATTAGCCAGATACCATTCCATATGTCAAATACGTAGTAGTCAAGACATACCCCGTGCTCAACGAAATGGGCTAAACACCCTATATTCAACGCCTAGGAATACACCTGACTAGAAAGAATCTTCAAACCCATGGATTTATATGTCTCCATAAGAGAATCAAGCGTGTGTACAGCTGCATGAAGGCAGCAGAGAAAATCCGATAAATCCTATTATCAAAATGAATTACAAAAACAAAACACAATGACAGTGAAATAGAGAGCAATTCTTAAATAATTCATTCAGGGCTTGTGATGCAACCTGGATTTACCTCATCTGAACCCAGAGCTGAGTGAGACATAAGGTTTGACACTTCGGGCTGATAGCATTGGTGAGGTTCGATGAGCAAATGCAGACCATTTGAAGTCATACATCATGGAACCCAATCCATGGGTCCCAACTCTCCAGGTTTAAGCGATTCTTCCTTCAGCTAAAGCATGCATGGGAATCCCACAGAATGGTGCACCGTGTGACCGGGAAACGTTTTCAAATGCATCTCAGTTTTCGTCCCCTTTTACTCGGGTTCACCATTCCAAACCCTTTTAACACTCTCCTCACTTGGAGAGCCAGTGCCTTTAACCTGTTGTTTGGCACAGTTTGCAATTTCTGCGCAAGATGAACAGGAATAGGGAGAACCAATGAGAGGCCAGCTGTAGGTGTCTGCACGGGCAAATTTAACGCTCATTTCCCACCAGGAAGAGGAATTAACCAAACGCTCAGCATGCCGTGCCGGAACCAGATTAGGGCCTGAAGCAATCCTGCGGGTTTGCGGCCTGCTCACAAGAAAATGATTTGAAGAAAGGAGCTCAGGGGCCAAGTAATTCACAAACCTGCAGAGTTATAAATGACAGCTATCGTCCAAAAATATATTGAAGGAAGGCTGCGAAGAGGACTTGAAAGCGGGGCAGAATTGCAGGAAAATGATTTCAGGGGGTAGACTGGAATTGCATTTAAAGCATAGGAAAAGAGGCAGAACGTCGACAATGATGCACTTGGCCAAAAAGGGCGTATGCGTTTTTTCCTGAATATATTCAGGAAAAAACGCATACGCCCTTTTTGGCCAACCAAGCAAGCATGTTAAAGAAATCTGCACTACAATGAAGTCTCACTGCCCCCCGGTCAAAAGGGCCATCTGAACAAAGTGTAAAATCCAGAAATGCAGCACAGGCCATGGAGAACAGGGAGCCTTGTTATGCTGATGGGTGGGATGTAAATTGCCAACAGCCACTCTGGAGAAGTGTATGGTGTTTCCTGAAACACCTAAAAAACAAAGCAACGGAGCCTACGGCACTTCCACTTATGGTCCTATAGCTTAGGGAAATTAAAATCAAAAACACACAGCCACCCCAAAGTTTCAGATGGCTCTGTTTACAAGAACCTCGTCTACGGTACAAGTTAAATATCCCAGAAAGCGAAAAAATGGATAAAGATGTTGTGGTACGTACGTACAATGAAATATCACTCACCAATGAAATCTATGTCATCTGGCCCGTCGTGGCATAATAAGTGGTTCAGGTACGATGATTCTAAGGGAAATAAGTCCCACAGAAAATGAAACATCATAAGATATCACTAATACTTCGAATGTAATCTTGGCTACACATGAACTGAATTACAAAACAGAACAGGGTCTCAAATTTAGAAAACCAACTTATGTTTCCTTAAGGGGAAAGGTGAGTTGGGGTGCTGCATAAAACCAGAGATAGAAATTAGCACAGATACCATTCCATACGTCAAATATGTAATAGTAAAGACCTACCCCTTGCTCAACGAAATGGGCTAAACACCCTATATTCACCGGCTAGGAATACACCTGACTAGTAAGAATCTTCAAACCCATGGATTTATATGTCTCCATAAGAGAATCAAGCGTGTGTACAGCTGCATGAAGGCAGCAGAGAAAAGCCGATAAATCCCATTATCAAAATGATTTACAAAAACAAAACACAATGACTGTGAAATAGAGAGCAATTCTTAAATAATTCATTCAGGGCTTGTGATGCAACCTGGATTTACCTCATCTACACCCAGAGCTGAGTGAGACATAAGGTTGGACACTTCGGGCTGATAGCATTGGTGAGGTTCGATGAGCAAATGCAGACCATTTGAAGTCATACTGCATGGTACCCATTCCATGGGTCCCAACTCTCCAGGTTTAAGCGATTCTTCCTTCAGCTAAAGCATGCATGGGTAACCCAGAGTATGGTGCACTGTGTGACCGGGAAACGTTTTCAAATGCATCTCAGTTTTTGTCCTCTTTGACTCGGGTTCACAATTCCAGACCCTTTACTAACACTCTCCCCACTTGTAGAGTCAGTGCCTTTAACCTCCTGTTTGGCACAGTTTGCAATTTCTGCGCAAGATGAACAGGAATAGGGAGAACCAATGAGAGACTAGCTGTAGGTGTCTGCACGGGCAAATTTAACACTCATTTCCCACCAGGAAGAGGAATTAACCAAAGGCTCAGCATGCCGTGCCGGAACCAGATTAGGGCCTGAAGCAATCCTGCGGGTTTGGGGCCAGCTCACAAGAAAGCGATTTGAAGAAAGGAGCTCAGGGGCACTGTTATTCAGAAACCTGCAGAGTTATAAATGACAGCTATCGTCCAAAAATATATTGAAGGTAGGCTGCGAAGAGGACTTGAATGCGGGGCAGAATTGCAGGAAAACGATTTCAGGGGGTAGACTGGAATTGCATTTAAAGCATAGGAAAAGAGGCAAAACGTCGACAATGATGCACTTGGCCAAAAAGGGCGTATGCGTTTTTTCCTGAATATATTCAGGAAAAAACGCATACGACCTTTTTGGCCAACCAAGCAAGCATGTTAAAGAAATCTGCACTACAATGAAGTCTCACTGCCCCCCGTCAAAAGGGTCATCTGAAAAAAGTGTGAAATCCAGAAATGCAGCACAGGCCATGGAGAACAGGGAGCCTTGTTATGCTGATGGGTGGGATGTAAATTGCCAAGAGCCACTCTGGAGAAGTGTATGGTGTTTCCTGAAACACCTAAAAAACAAAGCAACGGAGCCTACGGCACTTCCACTTATGGTCCTATAGATTAGGGAAATTAAAATCAAAAACACACAGCCACCCCAAAGTTTCTGACGGCTCTGTTTACAAGAACTTCATCTACGGTACAAGTTAAATATCCCAGAAAGCGAAAAATGGATAAAGAAGTTGTGGTACGTATGTACAATGGAATATCACTCACAAATGAAATCTATTTCATCTGCCCCATCGTGTCATAATGAGTGGATTCAGGTACGATGATTCTAAGTGAAATAAGTCACACAGAAAATGAAACATCATAAGATATCACTAATACACGGAATGTAATCTTGGCTACACATGAACTGAATTACAAAACAGAACAGGGTCTCAAATTTAGAAAACCAACTTATGTTTGCTTGAGGGGAATGGCAAGTTGGGGTGCTGCATAAAACCAGAGATAGAAATTAGCACAGATACCATTCCATACGTCAAACATGTAATAGTCAAGACCCACCCCTTGCTCAACGAAATGGGCTAAACACCCTATATTCAATGCCTAGGAATACACCTGACTAGTAAGAATCTTCAAACCCATGGATTTATATGTCTCCATAAGAGAATCAAGCGTGTGTACAGCTGCATGAAGGCAGCAGAGACAATCCGATAAATCCCATTATCAAAATGAATTACAAATACAAAACACAATGACAGTGAAATAGAGAGCAATTCTTCAATAATTCATTCAGGGCTTGTGATGCAACCTGGATTTACCTCATCTACACTCAGAGCTGAGTGAGACATAAGGTTAGACACTTCGGGCTGATAGCATTGGTGAGGTTCGATGAGCAAATGCAGACCATTTGAAGTCATACTGCATGGTACCCATTCCATGGGTCCCAACTCTCCAGGTTTAAGCGATTCTTCCTTCAGCTAAAGCATGCATGGCAAACCCACAGTTTGGTGCACCGTGTGGCCGGGAAACTTTTTCAAATGCATCTCAGTGTTCGTCCCCTTTTACTCGGGTTCACAATTCCAGACCCTTTACTAAAACTCTCCCTACTTGGAGAGTCAGTGCCGTTAACCTCCTGTTTGGCACAGTTTGCAATTTCTGCGCAAGATGAACAGGAATAGGGAGAACCAATGAGAGACTAGCTGTAGGTGTCTGCACGGGCAAATTTAACGCTCATTTCCAACCAGGAAGAGGAATTAACCAAAGGCTCAGCATGCCGTCCCGGAACCAGATTAGGGCCTGAAACAATCCTGCGGGTTTGCGGCCAGCTCACAAGAAAGCGATTTGAAGAAAGGAGCTCAGGGGAACTGTAATTCACAAACCTCCAAAGTTATAAATGACAGCTATAGTCCAAAAATATATTGAAGGAAGCCTGCGAAGAGGACTGAATGCGGGGCAGAATTGCAGGAAAACGATTTCAGGGGGTAGACAGGAATTGCATTTAAAGCATAGGAAAAGAGGCAGAACGTCGACAATGATGCACTCGGCTAAAAAGGGCGTATGAGTTTTTTCCTAAATATATTCAGGAAAAAACGCATACACCCTTTTTGGCCAACCAAGCAAGCATGTTAAGAAATCTGCACTACAATGAAGTCTCACTGCCCCCCGTCAAAAGGGTCATCTGAAAAAAGTGTAAAATCCAGAAATGCAGCACAGGCCATGGAGAACAGGGAGACTTGTTATGCTGATGGGTGGGATGTAAATTGCCAACAGCCACTCTGGAGAAGTGTATGGTGTTTCCTGAAACACCTAAAAAACAAAGCAACGGAGCCTACGGCTCTTCCACTTATGGTCCTATAGCTTATGGAAATTAAAATCAAAAACACACAGCCACCCCAAAGTTTCAGACGGATCTGTTTACAAGAACCTCGTCTACGGTACAAGTTAAATATCCCAGAAAGCGAAAAATGGATAAAGAAGTTGTGGTACGTACGTACAATGGAATATCACTCACCAATGAAATCTATGTCATCTGGCCCGTCGTGGCATAATGAGTGGATTCAGGTACGATGATTCTAAGTGAAATACGTCACACAGAAAATGAAACATCATAAGATGTCACTAATACACGGAATGTAATCTTGGCTACACATGAACTGAATTACAAAACAGAACAGGGTCTCAAATTTAGAAAACCAACTTATGTTTGCTTAAGGGGAAAGGTGAGTTGGGGTGCTGCATAAAACCAGAGATAGAAATTAGCACAGATACCATTCCATATGTCAAATACGTAATAGTCAAGACTTACCCCTTGCTCAACGAAAGGGACTAAACACCCTATATTCAACGCCTAGGAATACACCTGACTAGAAAGAATCTTCAAAACCATGGATTTATATGTCTCCATAAGAGAATCAAGCGTGTGTACAGCTGCATGAAGGCAGCAGAGAAAATCCGATAAATCCTATTATCAAAATGAATTACAAAAACAAAACACAATGACAGTGAAATAGAGAGCAATTCTTAAATAATTCATTCAGGGCTTGTGATGCAACCTGGATTTACCTCATCTACACCCAGAGCTGAGTGAGACATAAGGTTGGACACATCGGGCTGATAGCATTGGTGAGGTTCGATGAGCAAATGCAGACCACTTGAAGTCATAATATATGGTACACATTCCATGGGTCCCAACTCTCCAGGTTTAAGTGATTCTCCCTTCAGCTAAAGCATGCATGGGAAACCCACAGTATGGTGCACCGTGAGACGGGGAAACGTTTTCAAATGCATCTCAGTTTTCGTCCCCTTTTACTCGGGTTCACAATTCCAGACCCTTTACTAACACTCTCCCCACTTGGAGAGTCAGTGCCTTTAACCTCCTGTTTGGCACAGTTTGCAATTTCTGCGCAAGATGAACAGGAATAGGGAGAACCAATGAGAGACTAGCTGTAGGTGTCTGCACGCCAAATTTATCGCTCATTTCCAACCAGGAAGAGGAATTAACCAAACGCTCAGCATGCCGTGCCGGAACCAGATTAGGGCCTGAAGCAATCCTGCGGGTTTGCGGCCAGCTCACAAGAAAGCGATTTGAAGAAAGGAGCTCAGGGGCCAAGTAATTCACAAACCTGCAGAGTTATAAATGACAGCTATCGTCCAAAAATATATTGAAGGAAGGGTGCGAAGAGGACTTGAAAGCGGGGCAGAATTGCAGGAAAACGATTTCAGGGGGTAGACTGCAATTGCATTTAAAGCATAGAAAAAGAGGCAGAACGTCGACAATGATGCACTTGGCCAAAAAGGGCGTATGCGTTTTTTCCTGAATATATTCAGGAAAAAACGCATACGCCCTTTTTGGCCAACCAAGCAAGCATGTTAAAGAAATCTGCACTACAATGAAGTCTCACTGCCCCCCGGTCAAAAGGGCCATCTGAAAAAAGTGTAAAATCCAGAAATGCAGCACAGGCCATGGAGAACAGGGAGCCTTGTTATGCTGATGGGTGGGATGTAAATTGCCAACAGCCAATCTGGAGAAGTGTATGGTGTTTCCTGAAACACCTAAAAAAGAAAGCAACGGAGCCTACGGCACTTCCACTTATGGTCCTATAGCTTAGGGAAATTAAAATCAAAAACACACAGCCACCCCAAAGTTTCAGACGGCTCTGTTTACAAGAACCTCGTCTACGGTACAAGTTAAATATCCCAGAAAGCGGAAAATGGATAAAGAAATTGTGGTACGTACGTACAATGGAATATCACTCACCAATGAAATCTATGTCATCAGGCCCGTCGTGGCATAATGAGTGGATTCAGGTACGATGATGCTAAGTGAAATAAGTCACACAGAAAATGAAACATCATAAGATATCACTAATGCAGGGAATGTAATCTTGGCTACACATGAACTGAATTACAAAACAGAACAGGGTCTCAAATTTAGAAAACCAACTTATGTTTTCTTAAGGGGAAAGGTGAGTTGGGGTGCTGCATAAAACCAGAGATAGAAATTAGCACAGATACCATTCCATACGTCTAATATGTAATAGTCAAGACCTACCCCTTGCTCAACGAAATGGGCTAAACACCCTATATTCAACGCCTACGAATACACCTGACTAGAAAGAATTTTCAAACCCATGGATTTATATGTCTCCAAAAGAGAATCAAACGTGTGTACAGCTGCATGAAGGCAGCAGAGACAATCCGATAAATCCCATTATCAAAATGAATTACAAAAACAAAACACAATGACAGTGAAATAGAGAGCAATTCTTAAATAATTCATTCAGGGCTTGTAATGCAACCTGGATTGACCTCATCTACACCCAGAGCTGAGTGAGCCATAAGGTTGGACACTTCGGGCTGATAGCATTGGTGAGGTTCGATGAGCAAATGCAGACCATTTGAAGTCATACTGCATGGTACCCATTCCATGGGTCCCAACTCTCCAGGTTTAAGCAATTCTTCCTTCAGCTAAAGCATGCATGGGAAACCCACAGTATGGTGCACTGTGTGACCGGGAAACGTTTTCAAATGCATCTCAGTTTTTGTCCTCTTTGACTCGGGTTCACAATTCCAGACCCTTTACTAACACTCTCCCCACTTGTAGAGTCAGTGCCTTTAACCTCCTGTTTGGCACAGTTTGCAATTTCTGCGCAAGATGAACAGGAATAGGGAGTACCAATGAGAGACTAGCTGTAGGTGTCTGCACGGGCAAATTTAACACTCATTTCCCACCAGGAAGAGGAATTAACCAAAGGCTCAGCATGCCGTGCCGGAACCAGATTAGGGCCTGAAGCAATCCTGCGGGTTTGGGGCCAGCTCACAAGAAAGCGATTTGAAGAAAGGAGCTCAGGGGCACTGTTATTCAGAAACCTGCATAGTTATAAATGACAGCTATCGTCCAAAAGTATATTGAAGGTAGGCTGCGAAGAGGACTTGAAAGCGGGGCAGAATTGCAGGAAAACGATTTCAGGGGGTAGACTGGAATTGCATTTAAAGCATAGGAAAAGAGGCAGAACGTCGACAATGATGCACTTGGCCAAAAAGGGCGTATGCGTTTTTTCCTGAATATATTCAGGAAAAAACGCATACGACCTTTTTGGCCAACGAAACAAGCATATTAAAGAAATCTGCACTACAATGAAGTCTCACTGCCCCCCGTCAAAAGGGTCATCTGAAAAAAGTGTAAAATCCAGAAATGCAGCACAGGCCATGGAGAACAGGGAGCCTTGTTATGCTGATGGGTGGGATGTAAATTGCCAAGAGCCACTCTGGAGAAGTGTATGGTGTTTCCTGAAACACCTAAAAAACAAAGCAACGGAGCCTACGGCACTTCCACTTATGGTCCTATAGTTTAGGGAAATTAAAATCAAAAACACACAGCCACCCCAAAGTTTCTGACGGCTCTGTTTACAAGAACTTCATCTACGGTACAAGTTAAATATCCCAGAAAGCGAAAAATGGATAAAGAAGTTGTGGTACGTACGTACAATGGAATATCACTCACCAATGAAATCTATGTCATCTGGCCCGTCGTGGCATAATGAGTGGATTCAGGTACGATGATTCTAAGTGAAATACGTCACACAGAAAATGAAACATCATAAGATATCACTAATACACGGAATGTAATCTTGGCTACTCATGAACTGAATTACAAAACAGAACAGGGTCTCAAATTTAGAAAACCAACTTATGTTTGCTTAAGGGGAATGGCGAGTTGGGGTGCTGCATAAAACCAGAGATAGAAATTAGCACAGATACCATTCCATATGTCAAACATGTAATAGTCAAGACCTACCCCTTGCTCAACGAAATGGGCTCAACACCCTATATTCAATGCCTAGGAATACACCTGACTAGATAGAATCTTCAAACCCATGGATTTATATGTCTCCATAAGAGAATCAAGCGTGTGTACAGCTGCATGAATGCAGCAGAGAAAAGCCGATAAATCCCACTATCAAAATGAATTACAAAAACAAAACACAATGAGAGTGAAATAGAGAGCAATTCTTAAATAATTCATTCAGGGCTTGTGATGCAACCTGGATTTACCTCATCTACACCCAGAGCTGAGTGAGACATAAGGTTGGACACTTCGGGCTGATAGCACTGGTGAGGTTCAATGAGCAAATGCAGACCATTTGAAGTCATACTGCATGGTACACATTCTATGGGTCCCAACTCTCCAGGTTTAAGCGATTCTTCCTTCAGCTAAAACATGCATGGGAAACCTACAGTATGGTGCACCGTGTCACCGGGAAACGTTTTCAAATGCATCTCAGTTTTCGTACCCTTTTACTCGGGTTCACAATTCCAGACCATTTACTAACACTCTCCCCACTTGGAGAGTCAGTGCCTTTAACCTCCTGTTTGGCACAGTTTGCAATTTCTGCGCAAGATGAACAGGAATAGGGAGAACCAATGAGAGACTAGCTGTAGGTGTCTGCACGGGCAAATTTAACGCTCATTTCCAACCAGGAAGAGGAATTAACCAAAGGCTCAGCATGCCGTGCAGGAACCAGATTAGGGCCTGAAGCAATCCTGCGGGTTTGCGGCCAGCTCACAAGAAAGCGATTTGAAGAAAGGAGCTCAGGGGCACTGTAATTCACAAACCTGCAGAGTTATAAATGACAGCTATCGTCCGAAAATATATTGAAGGAAGGCTGCGAAGAGGACTTGAAAGCGGGGCAGAATTGCAGGAAAACGATTTCAGGGGGTAGACTGGAATTGCATTTAAAGCATAGGAAAAGAGGCAGAACGTCGACAATGATGCACTTCGCCAAAAAGGGCGTATGCGTTTTTTCCTGAATATATTCAGGAAAAAACTCATACGCCCTTTTTGGCCAACCAAGCAAGCATGTTAAAGAAATCTGCACTACAATGAAGTCTCACTGTCCACCGGTCAAAAGGGCCATCTGAAAAAAGTGTAAAATCCAGAAATGCAGCACAGGCCATGGAGAACAGGGAGCCTTGTTATGCTGATGGGTGGGCTGTAAATTGCCAACAGCCACTCTGGAGAAGTGTATGGTGTTTCCTGAAACACCTAAAAAACAAAGCAACGGAGCCTACGGCACTTCCACTTATGGTCCTATAGCTTAGGGAAATTAAAATCAAAAACACACAGCCACCCCAAAGTTTCAGACGGCTCTGTTTACAAGAACCTCGTCTACGGTACAAGTTAAATATCCCAGAAAGCGAAAAATGGATAAAGAAGTTGTGGTACGTACGTACAATGGAATATCGCTCACCAATGAAATCTATGTCATCTGGCCCGTCGTGGCATAATAAGTGGATTCAGGTACGATGATTCTAAGTGAAATAAGTCACACAGAAAATGAAACATCATAAGATATCACTAATACACCGAATGTAATCTTGGCTACACATGAACTGAATTACAAAACAGAACATGATCTCAAATTTAGAAAACCAACTTATGTTTGCGTAAGGGGAAAGGTGAGTTGGGGTGCTGCATAAAACCAGAGTTAGAAATTAGCTCAGATACCATTCCATATGTCAAATACGTAATAGTTAAGACATACCCCTTGCTCAACGAAATGGGCTAAACACCCTATATTCAACGTCTAGGAATACACCTGACTAGTAAGAATCTTCAAACCCATGGATTTATATGTCTCCATAAGAGAATCAAGCGTGTGTACAGCTGCATGAAGGCAGAAGAGAAAATCCGATAAATCCCATTATCAAAATGAATTACAATAACAAAACAGAATGACAGTGAAATAGAGAGCAATTCTTAAATAATTAATTCAGGGCTTGTGATGCAACCTGGATTTACCTCATCTACACCCAGAGCTGAGTGAGACATAAGGTTGGACACTTCAGGCTGATAGCATTGGTGAGGTACGATGAGCAAATGCAGACCATTTGAAGTCATACTGCATGGTACCCATTCCATGGGTCCCAACTCTCCAGGTTTAAGCAATTCTTCCTTCAGCTAAAACATGCATGGGAAACCCACAGTATGGTGCACCGTGTGACCGGGAAACGTTTTCAAATGCATCTCAGTTTTCGTCCCCTTTTAGTCGGGTTCACAATTCCAGACCCTTTACTAACACTCTCCCCACTTGGAGAGTCAGTGCCTTTAACCTGCTGTTGGGCACAGTTTGCAATTTCTGCGCAAGATGAACAGGAATAGGGAGAACCAATGAGAGACTAGCTGTAGGTGTCTGCACGGACTAATTTAACGCTCATTTCCCACTAGGAAGAGGATTTAACCAAAGGCTCAGCATGCCGAGCCGGAAACAGATTAGGGCCTGAAGCAATCCTGCGGGTTTGCGGCCAGCTCACAATAAAGCGATTTGAAGAAAGGAGCTCAGGGGCACTGTAATTCACAAACTTGCAAAGTTATAAATGTCAGCTATCGTCCAAAAATATATTGAAGGAAGGCTGCGAAGAGGACTTGAAAGCGGGGCAGAATTGCAGGAAAACGATTTCAGGGTGTAGACTGGAATTGCATTTAAAGCATAGGAAAAGAGGCAGAACGTCGACAATGATGCACTTGGCCAAAAAGGGCGTATGCGTTTTTTCCTGAATATATTCAGGTAAAAACGCATACGCACTTTTTGGCCAACCAAGCAAGCATGTTAAAGAAATCTGCACTACAATGAAGTCTCACTGCCCACCGGTCAAAAGGGCCATCTGAAAAAAGTGTAAAATCCAGAAATGCAGCACAGGCCATGGAGAACAGGGAGCCTTGTTATGCTGATGGGTGGGATGTAAATTGCCAACAGCCACTCTGGAGAAGTGTATGGTGTTTCCTGAAACACCTAAAAAACAAAGCAACGGAGCCTACGGCACTTCCACTTATGGTCCTATAGCTTAGGGAAATTAAAATCAAAAACACACAGCCACCCCAAAGTTTCAGACGGCTCTGTTTACAAGAACCTCGTCTACGGTACAAGTTAAATATCCCAGAAAGCGAAAAATGGATAAAGAAGTTGTGGTACGTACGTACAATGGAATATCACTCACCAATGAAATCTATGTCATCTGGCCCGTCGTGGCATAATGAGTGGATTCAGGTACGATGATTCTAAGTGAAATAAGTCACACAGAAAATGAAACATCATAAGATATCACTAATACACCGAATGTAATCTTGGCTACACATGAACTGAATTACAAAACAGAACAGGGTCTCAAATTTAGAAAACCAACTTATGTATGCGTAAGGGGAAAGGTGAGTTGGGGTGCTGCATAAAACCAGAGATAGAAATTAGCACAGATACCATTCCATACGTCAAATATGTAATAGTCAAGACCTACCCCTTGCTCAACGAAATGGGCTAAACACCCTATATTCAACACCTAGGAATACACCTGACTAGTAAGAATCTTCAAACCCATGGATTTATATGTCTCCATAAGAGAATCAAGCGTGTGTACAGCTGCATGAAGGCAGCAGAGAAAATCCGATAAATCTTATTATCAGAATGAATTACAAAAACAAAACACAATGACAGTGAAATAGAGAGCAATTCTTAAATAATTCATTCAGGGCTTGTGATGCAACCTGGATTTACCTCATCTAAACCCAGAGCTGAGTGAGACATAAGGTTGGACCCTTCGGGCTGATAGCATTGGTGAGGTTCGATGAGCAAATGCAGACCATTTGAAGTCATCCTACATGGTACCCATTCCATGGGTCCCAAGTCTCCAGGTTTAAGTGATTCTTCCTTCAGCTAAAGCATGCATGGGAAACCCACAGTATGGTGCACCATGTGACCGGGAAACGTTTTCAAATGCATCTCAGTTTTTGTCCCCTTTTACTCGGGTTCACAATTCCAGACCCTTTACTAACACTCTCCCCACTTGGAGAGTCAGTGCCTTTAACCTCCTGTTTGGCACAGTTTGCAATTTCTGCGCAAGATGAACAGGAATAGGGAGAACCAATGAGAGACTAGCTGTAGGTGTCTGCACGGGCAAATTTAACGCTCATTTCCAACCAGGAAGAGGAATTAACCAAAGGCTCAGCATGCCGTGCAGGAACCAGATTAGGGCCTGAAGCAATCCTGCGGGTTTGCGGCCAGCTCACAAGAAAGCGATTTGAAGAAAGGAGCTCAGGGGCACTGTAATTCACAAACCTGCAGAGTTATAAATGACAGCTATCGTCCGAAAATATATTGAAGGAAGGCTGCGAAGAGGACTTGAAAGCGGGGCAGAATTGCAGGAAAACGATTTCAGGGGGTAGACTGGAATTGCATTTAAAGCATAGGAAAAGAGGCAGAACGTCGACAATGATGCACTTGGCCAAAAAGGGCGTATGCGTTTTTTCCTGAATATATTCAGGAAAAAACGCATACGCCCTTTTTGGCCAACCAAGCAAGCATGTTAAAGAAATCTGCACTACAATGAAGTCTCACTGCCCCCCGGTCAAAAGGACCATCTGAAAAATGTGTAAAATCCAGAAATGCAGCACAGGCCATGGAGAACAGGGAGCCTTGTTATGCTGATGGGTGGGATGTAAATTGCCAACAGCCACTCTGGAGAAGTGTATGGTGTTTCCTGAAACACCTAAAAAACAAAGCAACGGAGCCTACGGCACTTCCACTTATGGTCCTATAGCTTAGGGAAATTAAAATCAAAAACACACAGCCACCCCAAAGTTTCAGACGGCTCTGTTTATAAGAACCTCGTCTACGGTATAAGTTAAATATCCCAGAAAGCGAAAAATGGATAAAGAAGTTGTGGTACGTACGTACAATGGAATATCACTCACCAATGAAATCTATGTCATCTGGCCCGTCGTGGCATAATGAGTGGATTCAGGTACGATGATTCTAAGTGAAATAAGTCACACAGAAAATGAAACATCATAAGATATCACTAATACACCGAATGTAATCTTGGCTACACATGAACTGAATTACAAAACAGAACAGGGTCTCAAATTTAGAAAACCAACTTATGTTTGCGTAAGGGAAAAGGTGAGTTGGGGTGCTGCATAAAACCAGAGTTAGAAATTAGCACAGATACCATTCCATATGTCAAATACGTAATAGTCAAGACCTACCCCTTGCTCAACGAAATGGGCTAAACACCCTATATTCAACGCCTAGCAATACAGCTGACTAGTAAGAATCTTCAAACCCATGGATTTATATGTCTCCATAAGAGAATCAAGCGTGTGTACAGCTGCATGAAGGCAGCAGAGAAAATCCGATAAATCCTATTATCAAAATGAATTACAAAAACAAAACACAATGACAGTGAAATAGAGAGCAATTCTTAAATAATTCATTCAGGGCTTGTGATGCAACCTGGATTTACCTCATCTAAACCCAGAGCTGAGTGAGACATAAGGTTGGACACTTCGGGCTGATAGCATTGGTGAGGTTCGATGAGCAAATGCAGACCATTTGAAGTCATACTGCATGGTACCCATTCCATGGGTCCGAAATCGCAAGGTTTAAGTGATTCTTCCTTCAGCTAAAGCATGCATGGGTAACCCACAGTATGGTGCACCATGTGACCGGGAAACGTTTTCAAATGCATATCAGTTTTTGTCCCCTTTTACTCGGGTTCACAATTCCAGACCCTTTACTAACACTCTCCCCACTTGGAGAGTCAGTGCCTTTCACCTCCTGTTTGGCACAGTTTGCAATTTCTGCGCAAGATGAACAGGAATAGGGAGAACCAATGAGAGACTAGCTGTAGGTGTCTGCACGGGCAAATTTAACGCTCATTTCCAACCAGGAAGAGGAATTAACCAAAGGCTCAGCATGCCGTGCAGGAACCAGATTAGGGCCTGAAGCAATCCTGCGGGTTTGCGGCCAGCTCACAAGAAAGCGAGTTGAAGAAAGGAGCTCAGGGACACTGTAATTCACAAACCTGCAGAGTTATAAATGACAGCTATCGTCCGAAAATATATTCAAGGAAGGCTGCGAAGAGGACTTGAAAGCGGGGCAGAATTGCAGGAAAACGATTTCAGGGGGTAGACTGCAATTGCATTTAAAGCATAGGAAAAGAGGCAGAACGTCGACAATGATGCACTTGGCCAAAAAGGGCGTATGCGTTTTTTCCTGAATATATTCAGGAAAAAACGCATACGCCCTTTTTGGCCAACCAAGCAAGCATGTTAAAGAAATCTGCACTACAATGAAGTCTCACTGCCCACCGGTCAAAAGGGCCATCTGAAAAAAGTGTAAAATCCAGAAATGCAGCACAGGCCATGGAGAACAGGGAGCCTTGTTATGCTGATGGGTGGGATGTAAATTGCCAACAGCCACTCTGGAGAAGTGTATGGTGTTTCCTGAAACACCTAAAAAACAAAGCAACGGAGCCTACGGCACTTCCACTTATGGTCCTATAGCTTAGGGAAATTAAAATCAAAAACACACAGCCACCCCAAAGTTTCAGACGGCTCTGTTTACAAGAACCTCGACTACGGTACAAGTTAAATGTCCCAGAAAGCGAAAAATGGATAAAGAAGTTGTGGTACATACGTACAATGGAATATCACTCACCAATGAAATCTATGTCATCTGGCCCGTCGTGGCATAATGAGTGGATTCAGGTACGATGATTCTAAGTGAAATAAGTCACACAGAAAATGAAACATCATAAGATATCACTAATACACCGAATGTAATCTTGGCTACACATGAACTGAATTACAAAACAGAACAGGGTCTCAAATTTAGAAAAACAACTTATGTTTGCGTAATGGAAAAGGTGAGTTGGGGTGCTGCATAAAACCAGAGTTAGAAATTAGCACAGATACCATTCCATATGTCAAATACGTAATAGTCAAGACCTACCCCTTGCTCAACGAAATGGGCTAAACACCCTATATTCAATGCCTAGGAATACACCTGACTAGTAAGAATCTTCAAACCAATGGATTTATATGTCTCCATAAGAGAATCAAGCGTGTGTACAGCTGCATGAAGGCAGCAGAGAAAATCCGATAAATCCCATTATCAAAATGAATTACAATAACAAAACAGAATGACAGTGAAATAGAGAGCAATTCTTAAATAATTCATTCAGGGCTTGTGATGCAACCTGGATTTACCTCATCTACACCCAGAGCTGAGTGAGACATAAGGTTGGACCCTTCGGGCTGATAGCATTGGTGAGGTTCGATGAGCAAATGCAGACCATTTGAAGTCATCCTACATGGTACCCATTCCATGGGTCCCAAGTCTCCAGGTTTAAGTGATTCTTCCTTCAGCTAAAGCATGCATGGGAAACCCACAGTATGGTGCACCATGTGACCGGGAAACGTTTTCAAATGCATCTCAGTTTTTGTCCCCTTTTACTCGGGTTCACAATTCCAGACCCTTTACTAACACTCTCCCCACTTGGAGAGTCAGTGCCTTTAACCTCCTGTTTGGCACAGTTTGCAATTTCTGCGCAAGATGAACAGGAAAAGGGAGAACCAATGAGAGACTAGCTATAGGTGTCTGCACGGGCAAATTTAACGCTCATTTCCAACCAGGAAGAGGAATTAACCAAAGGCTCAGCATGCCGTGCAGGAACCAGATTAGGGCCTGAAGCAATCCTGCGGGTTTGCGGCCAGCTCACAAGAAAGCGATTTGAAGAAAGGAGCTCAGGGGCACTGTAATTCACAAACCTGCAGAGTTATAAATGACAGCTATCGTCCGAAAATATATTGAAGGAAGGCTGCGAAGAGGACTTGAAAGCGGGGCAGAATTGCAGGAAAACGATTTCAGGGGGTAGACTGGAATTGCATTTAAAGCATAGGAAAAGAGGCAGAACGTCGACAATGATGCACTTGGCCAAAAAGGGCGTATGCGTTTTTTCCTGAATATATTCAGGAAAAAACACATACGCACTTTTTGGCCAACCAAGCAAGCATGTTAAAGAAATCTGCACTACAATGAAGTCTCACTGCCCCCCGGTCAAAAGGACCATCTGAAAAAAGTGTAAAATCCAGAAATGCAGCACAGGCCATGGAGAACAGGGAGCCTTGTTATGCTGATGGGTGGGATGTAAATTGCCAACAGCCACTCTGGAGAAGTGTATGGTGTTTCCTGAAACACCTAAAAAACAAAGCAACGGAGCCTACGGCACTTCCACTTATGGTCCTATAGCTTAGGGAAATTAAAATCAAAAACACACAGCCACCCCAAAGTTTCAGACGGCTCTGTTTATAAGAACCTCGTCTACGGTACAAGTTAAATATCCCAGAAAGCGAAAAATGGATAAAGAAGTTGTGGTACGTACGTACAATGGAATATCACTCACCAATGAAATCTATGTCATCTGGCCCGTCGTGGCATAATGAGTGGATTCAGGTACGATGATTCTAAGTGAAATAAGTCACACAGAAAATGAAACATCATAAGATATCACTAATACACCGAATGTAATCTTGGCTACACATGAACTGAATTACAAAACAGAACAGGGTCTCAAATTTAGAAAACCAACTTATGTTTGCGTAAGGGAAAAGGTGAGTTGGGGTGCTGCATAAAACCAGAGTTAGAAATTAGCACAGATACCATTCCATATGTCAAATACGTAATAGTCAAGACCTACCCCTTGCTCAACGAAATGGGCTAAACACCCTATATTCAACGCCTAGCAATACAGCTGACTAGTAAGAATCTTCAAACCCATTGATTTATATGTCTCCATAAGAGAATCAAGCGTGTGTACACCTGCATGAAGGCAGCAGAGAAAATCCGATAAATCCTATTATCAAAATGAATTACAAAAACAAAACACAATGACAGTGAAATAGAGAGCAATTCTTAAATAATTCATTCAGGGCTTGTGATGCAACCTGGATTTACCTCATCAAAACCCAGAGCTAAGTGAGACATAAGGTTGTACACTTCGGGCTGATAACATTGGTGAGGTTCGATGAGCAAATGCAGACCATTTGAAGTCATACTGCATGGTACCCATTCCATGGGTCCCAACTCTCCAGGTTTAAGCGATTCTTCCTTCAGATAAAGCATGCATGGGAAACCCACAGTATGGTGCACCATGTGACTGGGAAACGTTTTCAAATGCATCTCAGTTTTCGTCCCCTTTTACTCGGGTTCACAATTCCAGACCTTTTACTAACACTCTCCCCACTTGGAGAGTCAGTGCCTTTAACGTCCTGTTTGGCACAGTTTGCAATTTCTGCACAAGATGAACAGGAAAAGGGAGAACCAATGAGAGACTAGCTGTAGGTGTCTGCACGGGCAAATTTAACGCTCATTTCCAACCAGGAAGAGGAATTAACCAAAGGCTCAGCATGCCGTGCAGGAACCAGATTAGGGCCTGAAGCAATCCTGCGGGTTTGCGGCCAGCTCACAAGAAAGCGATTTGAAGAAAGGAGCTCAGGGGCACTGTAATTCACAAACCTGCAGAGTTATAAATGACAGCTATCGTCCGAAAATATATTGAAGGAAGGCTGTGAAGAGGACTAGAAAGCGGGGCAGAATTGCAGGAAAACGACTTCAGGGGGTAGACTGGAATTGCATTTAAAGCATAGGAAAAGAGGCAGAACGTCGACAATGATTCACTTGGCCAAAAAGGGCGTATACGTTTTTTCCTGAATATATTCAGGAAAAAACGCATACGCCCTTTTTGGCCAACCAAGCAAGCATGTTAAAGAAATCTGCACTACAATGAAGTCTCACTGCCCCCCGGTCAAAAGGGCCATCTGAAAAAAGTGTAAAATCCAGAAATGCAGCACAGGCCATGGAGAACAGGGAGCCTTGTTATGCTGATGGGTGGGATGTAAATTGCCAACAGCCACTCTGGAGAAGTGTATGGTGTTTCCTGAAACACCTAAAAAACAAAGTAACGGAGCCTACGGCACTTCCACTTATGGTCCTATAGCTTAGGGAAATTAAAATCAAAAACACACAGCCACCCCAAAGTTTCAGACGGCTCTGTTTACAAGAACCTCGTCTACGGTACAAGTTAAATATCCCAGAAAGCGAAAAATGGATAAAGAAGTTGTGGTACGTACGTACAATGGAATATCACTCACCAATGAAATCTATGTCATCTGGCCCGTCGTGGCATAATGAGTGGATTCAGGTACGATGATTCTAAGTGAAATAAGTCACACAGAAAATGAAACATCATAAGATATCACTAATACACGGAATGTAATCTTGGCTACACATGAACTGAATTACAAAACAGAACAGGGTCTCAAATTTAGAAAACCAACTTATGTTTGCTTAAGGGGAAAGGTGAGTTGGGGTGCTGCATAAAACCAGAGATAGAAATTAGCACAGATACCATTCCATACGTCAAATATGTAATAGTCAAGACCTACCCCTTGCTCAACGAAATGGGCTAAACACCCTATATTCAACGCCTAGGGATACACCTGACTAGTAAGAATCTTCAAACCCATGGATTTATATGTCTCCATAAGAGAATCAAGCGTGTGTACAGCTGCATGAAGGCAGCAGAGAAAATCCGATAAATCCCATTATCAAAATGAATTACAAAAACAAAAAACAAAGACAGTGAAATAGAGAGCAATTCTTAAATAATTCATTCAGGGCTTGTGATGCAACCTGGATTTACCTCATCTACACCCAGAGCTGAGTGAGAGATAAGGTTGGACACTTCGGGCTGATAGCATTGCTGAGGTTCGATGAGCAAATGCAGACCATTTGAAGTCATACTGCATGGTACCCATTCCATGGGTCCCAACTCTCCAGGTTTAAGCGATTCTTCCTTCAGCTAAAGCATGCATGGGAAACCCAAAGTTTGGTGCACTGTGTGACCGGGAAACGTTTTCAAATGCATCTCAGTTTTTGTCCTCTTTTACTCGGGTTCACAATTCCAGACCCTTTACTAACACTCTCCCCACTTGTAGAGTCAGTGCCTTTAACCTCCTGTGTGGCACAGTTTGCAATTTCTGCGCAAGATGAACAGGATTACGGAGAACCAATGAGAGACTAGCTGTAGGTGTCTGCACGGGCAAATTTAACGCTCATTTCCAACCAGGAAGAGGAATTAACCAAAGGCTCAGCATGCCGTGCCGGAACCAGATTAGGGCCTGAAGCAATCCTGCGGGTTTGCGGCCAGCTCACAAGAAAGCGAGTTGAAGAAAGGAGCTCAGGGGCACTGTAATTTACAAACCTGCACAGTTATAACTGATAGCTATTGTCCAAAAATATATTGAAGGAAGGCTGTGAAGAGGATTTGTAAGCGGGGCAGAATTGCAGGAAAACGATTTCAGGGGGCAGACTGGAATTCATTTAAAGCATAGGAAAAGAGGCAGAACTTCGACAATGATGCACTTGGTCAAAAAGTGCGTATGCGTTTTTTCAGGGCCCTCATTACAGAGCGTAGAGGGCTCCCAGCATGCTTTCGTGGCCAACAGAGGGCCCACATCGCCAAGGCGATGTGAGCCAGCCAGGCAGGAGTGACCTCACATCAGAGGGCCCACCTCACAGAAGGGTAAGGAGCCCAGCCAGGATCAGACTCTCACCACAGGGTCCGCATCACCAAGGGAATGGGCACCAGGCTGGAGTGTCCTCACACCAGTGGGGCCTCATCACCGAAATGTGAGTGACCCAGCACACATGGCTTCAAACCAGAGGACACATATCACCAAGGGGCTGGGAGTGAGGCAGACAGGAGGAGCCTCAAAACAGGGACCATAGAATAAAAATGGTGAGGAATCTCGCAGTTGGAACATCCTAGCAGGCGGCCAGGAGCAGCGAGGCTATGGGATCCAGACCTGACTGAACTCAAAACAGAGGGCCCTCATCATGAAACTGTGAACAACCCAGCCGTTGGGACCTCAGAGCAGAAAGCCCACATTCCCATGTGGTTGGGAACATGGCATAAGTGTACTCGCACCACAGGGCACACATCAGAGAATTTTGGAAGCCCAGAAGTTAGCGCCTGACGCCAGAGAGCCCTCATTACCAAGGGGAGGAGACTCCAAGCAGGCACCAACTCCCAACTGAGGGCCCATGTCGCCAAGGTGACATGTGACAGCCAGGCAGGAGTGACCTCACAGCAGAGGGCCTACCTCACAGAAGTGTGAGGAACCCAGCCAGGATGAGACTCTCACCAGAGGGTCCACATCACCAATGGGATCTGAACCAGGCAGGACTGTCTTCACACCTGTGTGGCCACATCACAGAAAGGTGAGGAACCCAGCACATGTGGCCTAAACCAGAGGACCCACATCTCCAAGGGGCTCGGAGTGAGGCAGGCAGGAGGAGCCTCACAACACAGGGCCCATAGAATAAAAAAGCTGAGGAATCTTGCAGTGGGAACCTCCCAGCAGGTGGCCCAGAGCACCAAGTCTATGCGATCCAGGCTGCAGTAAACTCACAGCAGAGGGCCCACATCATGAAACTGTGAGCAACCCAGACATTGGGACCTAAGAGCAGAAGGCCCACATCCCCATGGGGATGGGAACTTTGCAGGAGTGTCCTCGCACCACTTAGCACGTATCAGAAAATGTGTGTACCCAGCAGTTAGGGCCTGACGCAAGAGGGCCCTCATCACTGAGGGGAGGAGGCTCCCAGCAGGCTACAACTGCCACAAGAGGGCCGATGTTGCCCAGGCGGGGTGTGCCAGCCAGGCAGGAGTGACCTCACAGCAGAGGGCCCACCTCACAGAAGGGTGAGGAACCCAGCCATGATCAGACTCTCACCATAGGGCCCACATCATCAAGGGGATAGGAACCAGGCAGGAGTTTCCTCACACCAGTGGGGCCACATCATCAAAAGGTGAGGGACCCAGCACACGTGGCCTCAAACCAGAGGACACACATCACCAAGGGGCTGGGAGTGAGGCAGGCAGGAGGAGTCTCAAAACAGAGGGCCCATAGAAGAAAAAAGGTGAGGAATCGCGCAGTTATAACCTCCCCGCAGGTGGCCAGGAGCAGCGTGGCTATGGGATCCAGGCCGGAGTGAACTCACACCAGAGGGCCCTCATCATGAAACTGAGCAACCCACCGTTGGGACCGCAGAGCAGAAGGCCCACATTCCCATGAAGTTGTGAACTTGGCAGGAATGTACTCATACCACAGGGCGCACATCCGAAAATTTTGGGAGCCCAGGAGTTAGGGCCTGACGCCAGAGGGCCCTCATTACCGAGGGGAAGAGACTCCCAGCAGGCACCAACTCCCACCAGATGGCCGACGTCACCAAGGCGGGGTGTGCCAGCCAGGCAGGAGTGACCTCAGAGAAGAGGGCCCACCTCACAGAAGTGTGAGTAACCCAACCAGGATCAGACTCTCACCGGAGGGCCCACATCACCAAGGGGATGGGAACCAAGCAGGAGTGTCCTCACACCAGTGGGGCCACATCAGCCAAAGGTGAGGAATCCAGCACATGTGGCCTCAAACCAGAGGACACACATCACCAAGGGGCTGGGAGTGAGGCAGGTGTCTGGAGGGGCACATTGAACTCTAATATCCCACCAGGAAGAGGAATTAACCAACGGCTCAGAGTGCCATGCCGGACCCTGATTATGGCCTGAAGCAAACCTGCGGTTCTGTGGCCAGCTTTCAAGGAAACGAGTTAAGAAAGGAAATCACGGGCACTGTAATTCACAAACCTGCAGAGTTATAAATGACAGCTATTGGCAAAAATATATTGAAGTAAGTCTGCAAAGAGGACTTGAAAACGAGGCAGAATTGCAGGAATCATATTTCAGGAGGAAGATTGGAATTGCATTTAAAGCATGTGAAATGCAGCAGATCTTTGACAGTGATGCACTTGGACAAAAGTGCATATACATTTTTTCCTGAATATATTCAGGAAAAAATGCATATGCCCTTTTTGGCCAACCAAGCACTCGAGCAATGGAAATCTGCACTACAATGAAGTCTCATTTCCCATTCGTCAAAAGGGCCATCTGAAAACAGTGTAAAAACCAGAAACACAGGACAGGCCATGGAGAACAGGGAGCCTTGTTATGCTGATGGGCGGGATGTAAATTGCCAACAGACACTCTGGTGATGTTTATGGTGTATCCTGAAACATCTGACAAACAAAGCTACAGACCCTAGGGCACTTCCACTTTTGGCCCTATAGCTTAGGAAAATTAAAATCAAGAAGACACAGCCAACACAAAATTTAGGGCTGCTGTGTTTACAAGAACCTCGAGTCCAGTACAAATTAAATATCCCAGAAAGAAAAAAATGGATAAAGGAGTTGTGCTACTTACGTACAACGGAATATCACTCAGCAATGAAATCAGTGTCATCAGGCCTGTAGCAGCAAATTGAGTGGATTTAAGTATGATGATTCTAAGAGAAATATGTCACACAGAGTAAGATAATTATCATAAGATATCACTAATAGAGAGAGTGTAAACTTGGCTACACATAAACTGAATTACAAAACCGAACAGAGTCTCACATTTAGATAAAAACTTATGCTTGCTTAAGGGGAAAGTTGAGTTGGGGTGCTGTATAAAACCAGAGATTGAAATGAGCACACATACCGTTCCATAAGCCAAATATGTAATAGACAAGACCTACTCTTTGCTCAACGAAATAGACTCATCCATGGTGTATCACCTCACACCTGTTAGAATGGGCATCATCAGAAAATCTACATACAACAAATGCTGGAAAGGGTGTGGAGATAAGGAACCCTCTTCCACTATTGTTGGGAATGTAAATTGATACAGTCACTGTGGAGAACATTATGGAGTTTCTTATAAAACTAAGAATAGAATTACCATAAGATACAGCAATGCCACTACTGGGCATATACCCAGACAAAACCATAAATCAAAAAGAGACATTCACCGCAATGTTCATTGCATCACTATTTACAATATCCAGGTAATGGAAGCAACCTAAATGCCCACAGACAGACGAATGCATAAAGATGTGGTACAAGTATAAAATGGAATATTACTAAGCCATAAAAAGGAATGAAATTGGGTCATTTGTAGAGACGTTGATGGATCTAGAGACTGTCATACAGAGTGAAGTAAGTCAGAAATAGAAAAACAAATCTTGTATATTAATGCATATATGTGGAACCTAGAAAAATTGTACAGATGAACCGTTTTGCAAGGCAGAAATAGAGCAACAGATGTAGACAACAAACGTATGGACACCAAGGGGGGAAAGCTGTTGGGGGGTGGTGGTGGGAGGAGTTGAGTGATTGGGATTGGCATGTATACATTTATATGTATAAAATAGATAACCAAAAAGAACCTGCTGTATAAAAAAATAAAATAAAATTCAAAATTAAAAAAGTAAAACAAAAAATATTCTTCCCTTCACATACATGTATTTATATGAATAAATTATTTCCATGCTTATATCTGTAAATACAAAAAGAGGAATAAAATCTACCTTGAACTAAAAACGAAAAAAAGGAAAAAAAAACAAAACCCAGCAGTTACAGAGAGGAAAACCATATCAGGCCACTTGCCCCAGTTGTAAACAATTCTGAAGTTGGTCAGTGGTGGGGAATCATCTCCCATTCAGCCAGCAGGCCCCACGCAACAAGCGTCCTCATTGCAAAGCTGGGGGCCCGTGCCGAGGCATCTGTGAGTAAACGTGGGCCGAGCCCCAGGCCAGCTGCTGCTGAAATGTTCCCACCCTTCCCAGGTAAAACACCTGAATATGTACAAGGACTTGAAAGCCTAGAGGAAGGGCCATGGAGCCACATGAGCGACAGCATGCCAGCCGACTTGGTGCCTGCAGGCCAGCCAGGATGGTCCTGGCCCTGGGTGCTCTTCTGGAAGCTTTCCATTTCCCTGCCTGAGATACCCCTGCTGTCCCGGCCCCCACTGATTTCTCCCTCACTCACCTCTGTCCAGGGAGAAATTCCAGCAGCAGGTATCGGTGACACACCCTCTTCTTTAGCAGGTGGCATCTTGGCAACTGCTGCAGAAAGTCCAGCAGAGCCCCACTCACACTGGGCCACCCACAAAGCCGTGGCCTCTCACTCCCTCCCACCAGTCCAGCCCCGAGACTGCTGACAGGGCAGAGAAAATGGCGTCAGGCACAGCTGCAGGGGCTCTTGCTGCCTGGTGCAGTGTTTATATTGATCCCAACCCAGGCACACCAGGGGAGGGATGGGGGGCACGGTCAGGCTTCCCAGGCCAGCCAATAATCATCCCTCAGGGGCTCACATTTGCAGAAAATGGAACTTGCTGAATCGGCCAGTTCAAGGAACAGGTGTGGGCTCCTGAGAGTCAGGATAGACAAGGGGCTGCAGCTCTGGCTTGTTTTCTAATTATATTATCTGGCCCATGAGTGGGAGACAACTTCAAGAAAACCCTCTCCTAATGAGAGGAACCCAGGAGTCAGGGAGAGGAGGGGTGGGTGGTGGGTGGAGACAGAGGTCTGGTGCCCCGGGTGCAGTGGAAGTCTCTGGAAGTCCAGGTGGGGGGAGGCCACACAGAGTGATGCCCAGGGTCACAGACCTGTCGGAGCTGCTGTTTGTTAGTTCAAGTCCTGCTCTGAGGTGCTCTGTGTCAGATCTGAGTGACAGGTGAGCTGGGAGTGCTCTGAAATGAGGGCGATGTGCACGGTTCCTGTGTGCCCAGCCCTGCCACGGTATCTGCAAGGTTAGCTCTGTATCCTGGGAGGGGCCTGACAACGAGAGCCCCATGGGCTGCAGGGGAACCTGCCCAGGGAACCCCATATCCTGGGAGGGGCCTGAACACGAGAGCCCCGTGGGCTGGCGTGGGGCTGGGGTACCTGCCCAGGTGAGCTCCATATCCTGGGATTGGCCTGACCTCGAGAGCCCCATGGGCTGCTGGAGTTCTGGTAAAGGATGTCAGGACAGTCAGTGAAGCCACCGAGGATATACCTCCAGTAGTTCCTAAATCCTACACCCTGCTGCTCATTCTACCAACCACTAGGACATGGTATTCTGTTTTAGTCTTCAATGATGCCTTCTTTTGTATTCTACTAGTCCCAGACTCACAAGAAATTTTGGCTTGTGAGTGGCACGACTCAACATACAACTAAAACAATACTTCCGGGCCGTGTTGCCCCAAGGGTTCAAAAATTCCCACACCATCTTTGGGGAAAGCTCAGCTAAAGACCTAAAAGTTCTACCTCTGGAAAAGGAAACACTCCTTCAATATGCAGACGACATTCTGAACGCCAGCCCTACTAAGGAGACCTCTGAACTACCAAGCCAATAAAGGATACAAGTTGTCCAAGAAAAAGCTCAAATATCACAGACTACGGTGACCTGCCTGGGCTTCATTCTCACAGAAGGTCGGAGAAGCCCATCCCAGGAAAGGGAAGAAACAATTTACAGCCTTACCCATTTCTAAAACTAGAAGACAGCTTAGGGGTTCCTGGCGAGGCCAGGGTTTGCTGCTTCTGGATCCCTAACTACAGTCTACTAGCTGGGCCTCTATATGAAACACTGAAAGAAAAAGATGATGATCCTTTTGAATAGAATCCAGAAGTGGCCTTTCAAGAATGGAAAGAGCAGTCAATTCAGACCCTTGCCCTGGAACTCCCTAATTTAGTTAAACCCTTTGACCTTTACTTTCCTGGTGAACAGTGAATCACCATTGGAGTATTAGTGCAAAACCTGGGACCACTTGAAATGGAACAATGCAAGAATGCCATCCAGGTAGGATAAACTACGGTCACCAAGGGGCTTGGCCCACCGCCACATCTAGCCAAGATACTGGCAGTATCTGAAAACCTGGAAATCAGCAGCCCAAAAGGCCACCTCCCTCCTAAGGGAAAAGGACCCCACGTGGTGATCCTAACCCCCAACCATGCCCTGAAGTTGCAGGGTTTGCTCCGTGGGGACACTGACCTTGAGTGAGGAGGTCCTCCAACTCCAACCTCCAGAGAGATAACTGGGGCAAAGGGGCACCATGACGACTCGTGTGACCATCACTTGACCTGGAGTTTCTCTCATAAAACAACAAGAGTGTGTCCCAAAAGAGTAGACTACTGCTTGCAGGACTTACTGCACCCAGAGGGGAGCTAATAATCTTGGCGGGGGAACCGTATATCACGCTGTCACCATAGAAAAACCTACAGACACTGTGATGATGGTGGCCAATAAGACCGGCTGGACTCCTGTTTACTTCAAAAGGCTGTTGACTCAGTGACCATCATGGTCCTTCATCACCACTGACCCTGGACTGTCTGGGAGTTGGGCAGTCAGGGTCCTGACACCTGGTGCTGTTTTTACGTTAATTCAGGGGCCTAACTGAAGAAAGCACAGACTACTGGTCAGAGCATCTAGGCTGTCAGAAACTGTCAGCCTAAGGTGGCCGAACAAATGTGGGGTGGGGTGAAACTGGACCTCACAGCATCACTGCACGTCTCCTTCCTGGACCCTTAAAGGTCATTAGAATCTATAACACTACCAATACTTGTGCTCAGGCGGACGAGCAGGGAGGCAGGAGGCCTGCGGACAATCAACATCACCTGGAGGCTGCTGGGGAGAAGTTCAGACCCTTGCCCACGGGTATGAGGGCTCCTAACTCAGCACTCAGCAGTTACAGATGAAGGGTCTGCACCCTCAGCACTCTAAGAATGAGGAAGGGGAAAAAATGCAGGAGAGGGGTTTGTCCCAGGCAAAGCCCCTTAAAAATCTCTGGGAGATAAAAATAGAATCTGGGCAATAAAATAAAGTCTAACCTTTTTTATCCTTTGTGCTTTGTCTAATTTCACGTGCTCCTAGGGTCCCGCATACAGAGGTTCAACAGCCGGCACTTCAGACGAGATTCCCTAGTGCAGAATGGCTGGGTCGACACCTCAGCTCCTGGGGCACAGTGCAGACTCCGCGATATAGAGCCTGAGCTGCAGCCAACCAGGCCCTCGAGAGCTCCGCCCCCTCCCTCCCACTGACTCTGACAGGATCTCTACACAGCAGCCCAGCCCACAGCCCACGGGGTAGCACATGCTCTCACCTCTGCATTCTCTGATCAAAATATAAAGTTTCCTTTGCTTCTGAACCAAACTCAGTCTCGATCTGTTGGCTCCAATCACACTGGGCAGGGGGACACTTGTTGGGGTCCACTCTGGAGGATCAGTAACAGAAATTGAGAACATTGTAACTTCAATGAACAGATGTGTGAGCCAAACTGTAATTAACATAGAACAGTGTATAAGGCTCGGGTAAAATAAGATGTTTCTAACACTTCCATTTGATATTTCCATCACTTTATTATAAGCAAGTTCAGTGAAAAGGTTTGTCTTATTTGTCAGGTCAATACTAGAGAAACGAAGTGATTTCTTTCCAAGGATGTACATCTAATAATCTTGGTTAAACTTCAATCTTGTTTTAAATGCTTTTCCATTGAAAATGATAACTCTCTTTCAGCTCCCCCATTTCTGAGAAGTATAAAATCTTATAATTTATTATTACCAAAGGGGAAAGGTGAGAGGAGGGATAAATTAACAGTTTGGGATTAACACATACACACTGCTATGTATAAAATCGATCATCAACAAGGAACTACTGTATAGCACAGGGAACTACCCTCAATATTTTGCAATAACCTATAAGGGGAAATAATCTGAAAAAAGAATAGATATTTTTATTGACATCATCTATTAATGACAGTTAAAATGGAACCTAAGGGAAGCCGGTGGTGAGTGCTTCTGACCAGGAAGACTTCAATCATCTAAAGTTTGGACTCTGCCTACTTCCCAAGGCCCTTAATGAACATATGTGTAGCCGTAGCTTAAAAAATTCCCCAGTTTGGGTTGTGGAGAGACAGTGATTTTGAAAAAGCCCTGGTGTTCTCCTCACATGAATGGGACACTTCCTACAGCTAAAACATGCCTGTCACACCCAGAGGATGGTATACCGTCTGATCGGGAAGAGTTTGGAAAAGGCATCTCATCTCCTCATCTCCTGGTGCTCGGGTTCACCCCTCCAGCGTCTTTACGAACAGTCTCCCCACTTGGAGATGTCAGCACTGTCAACATCCTGTTTGGAATTTGTCCAGAGGACGAAGCAGAAGGAGGAGGAACAATGAGAGACAAGTCCTAGGTGTTCGGACAGGAACATGTCACTCTAATTTCCAATCAGGAAGACGAATTGACCAAAGGCTAGGGTTGCCCATGGAAACAGAATAGGGCTTGAGGAAATCCCACTGCTTTGTGGCCAGTTCCCATAAACACAAGTTGAAAAATGGAACTCAGGGCCGCTAAAATTCACGAAACTGCAGAGTTGAAAATATCTCTCACTGAAAAATGTCTTGAGGAAAGTCAGAGAAAGGGACTTGTAAGCAATGGAGAATGGCAGGAAAGGGATTGGAAGAGGTAGAAAGGACTCGCCATTAAGCACAAGAAAAGGGGCTGAACATTGCCAACATTGCAGTTGGCCAAAAAGGTTGTATGCGTCTTTTTCTGTATATATTCAAGAAAAGGGCATACACTTTCTTAGCCAACCAAACAGGTGGGCACTGGAAATCAGTACTACAAAACATATCACTTCGCATCAGTCAGAAGAGCCTTCCTCATAAAGTGTAAACACCAGAAATGCAGGACAGGGCAAGGAGAATAGGGAGCCCTGTGAGGCTTATAGTGGAAATGTATATTGCCAATGATCACTCTTGAGAAGTGTATTGTGTTTACTAAAGCATCTAAAAAATGAGCTACAGAGCACAGGGCACTTGCACTCATGGACGTATATCTTGGGAAAGACAAAAATCGAGAGGACACAGGCACCCCAATGTTTACCGCCTCTCTGTTTAAAAGATCCTCGACTAGGATATAATTTATATGTCTGTGGAGGGAAAAAATGGATAGAGATGTGGCACTTATGTAGAGTGGAATATTACTCAGCCTGAAAATCAGTGAAATATGGACAGTTGTAACAACCCCAGAGGAGTTACGTATGATCATTCGAAGTCACATAATTCAAAAAGAAAAAGACATACGATATTACTAATACATGGAATGTAAACGTGGCTACATATGACCTGAATTACAAAACAGAACGGGGTCTCAAATTTAGAAGACCAACTTATGTTTGCTTAAGGATAAAGGAGAGTTGGGGAGCTGCATAAAACCAGAGATTGAAATTAGCACAGATACCGCTCCATAAGCCAAATATGTACTAGAAAAAACCTACACCCTGGTCAACGAAATGGACTCAACACCCCATATTCAACGCCTACGAATACACCTGACTATTAAGAATCTTCAAACCCATGGATTTATATGTCTCTGTAAGAGAATCAAGTGTGAGTACAGCGGCATGAACGCAGCAGTGATAATGCGATAAATCCCATTATCAAAATAAATTACAAAAACAAAACACAATGAGAGTGAAATAGAGAGCAATTCTTAAATAATTCATTCAGAGCTTGTGATACAACCTGGATTTACCACATCTACACCCAGAGCTGAATGAGACATAAGGTTGGGCACTTCGGGCTGATAGCATTGGTTAGGTTCGATGCGCAGATGCAGACCCTTTGAAGTTATACTGCATGGTACCCATTCCATGGGTCCCAACTCTCCAGGTTTAAGGGATTCTTCCTTCAGCTAAAACATGCATGGGAAACCCAAAGTATGGTGCACCGTGTGACCGGGAAACGTTTTCAAATGCATCTCAGTTTTCGTCCGCCTTCACTCGCGTTCACCATTCCAGACCCTTTACTAACACTCTCCCCACTTGGAGAGCCAGTGCCTTTAACCTCCTGTTTGGCACAGTTTGCAATTTCTGTGCAAGATGAACAGGAATAGGGAGAACCAATGAGAGAGTAGCTGTAGGTGTCTGCACGGGCAAATTTAACACACATTTCCCACCAGGAAGAGGAATTAACCACAGGCTCAGCATGCCATGTCGGAACCAGATTAGGGCCTGAAGCAATCCTGCGGATTTGCTGCCAGCTCACAAGATAGCGAGTTGAAGAAAGGAGCTCAGGGACACTGTACCTCACAAAACTGCAGAGTTATAAATGACAGCTATCGTCCAAAAATATATTGAAGTAAGTCTGCGAAGAGGACTTGTAAGTGGGGCAGAATTGCAGGAAAACGATTTCAGGGGGTAGACAGGAATTGCACTTAAAGCATAGGAAAAGAGGCAGAATGTCGACAATGATGCACTTGGCCAAAAAGGGCGTATGCGTTTTTTCCTGAATATATCCAGGAAAAAACGCATACGCACATTTTGGCCAACCAAGCAAGCGTGTAAAGGAAATCTGCACTACAATGAAGTCTCACTGCCCCCCGATCAAAAGGGCCATTTGAAAAATGTGTAAAATCCCGAAAGGCAGGACAGGTCATGGAGAAGAGGGAGCCTTGTTATACTGATGGGCGGGATGTAAATTGCTAACAGCCACTCTGGAGAAGTGTATGGTGTTTCCTGAAACACTTAGAAAACAAAGCAACACAGCCTATGGCACTTCCACTTATGGTCCTATAGCTTAGGGAAATTAAATACAAAAACACACAGCCACCCCAAAGTTTGGGATGGCTCTGTTTACAAGAACCTCGTCTACGGTACAGTTAAATATCTGAGAAAGCAAAAAATGGATAAAGAAGTTGTGGAACGTACGTACAATGGAATATCACTCAGCAATGAAATCTGTATCATCAGGCCCGTAGCGGCATAATGAGTGGATTCAGATACGAGGATTCTACGAGAAGTAACTCACACAGAAAAAGAAACATCATAAGATATCACTAATACACGGAATGTAAACTTGACTACACATGAACTGAATTACAAAACAGAACAGGGTCTCAAATTTAGAAAACAAAATTATGCTTGCTTATGGGGAAAGGTGAGTTGGGGTGCTGCATAAAACCAGAGATTGAAATTAGCACAGACACCGTTCCATAAGCCAAATATATAATAGACAAGACCTACTCCTTGCTCAACGAAATGGACTCAACACCCCATATTCAACGCCTGGGAATATACCTGACAAGTAAGAATCTTAAAACCCATGCGTTTATATGTCTCCATAAGGAAATCAAGCGTGTGTACAGCGGCCTAAACGCAGCAGTGAAAATCCGATAAATCCCATTATCAAAATAAATTTCAAAAACAAAACACAATGACACTGAAATAGAGAGCAATTCTTAAATAATTCATTCAGGGCTTGTGATGCAACCTGGATTTACCACATCTACACCCAGAGCTTGGTGAGACATAAGGCTGGACACTTCGGGCTGATAGCATTGGTGAGGTTCGGTGAGCAAACGCAGACCCTTTGAAGTCGTACTGCATGGTACCCATTCCATGGGTCCAAACTCTCCAGGTTTAAAGGATTCTTCCTTCAGCTAAAACATGCATGGGAAACCCAGAGTATGGTCCACCGTGTGATTGGGAAACGTTTTCAAATGCATCTCAGTTTACGTCCCTTTATACTCGGGTTCACCATTCCAGACGCCTAACTAACACTCTCCCCACTTGGAGAGTTAGTGCCTTTAACCTCCTGTTGGGCACAGTTTGCAATTTCTGCACATGATGAACAGGAATATGGAGAACCAATGAGAGGCTAGCTGTAGGTGTCTGCACGGGCAAATGTAACGGTCATTTCCCACGAGGAAGAAGAATTAACCAAAGGCTCAGCATGCCCTGCTGGAACAAGATTAGGGCCTGAAACAATCCTGAGGTTTTGCAGCCAGCTCACAGGAAAGCGAGTTGAAGAAAGGAGCTCAGGGTCACTGTGATTCAAAACCTGCAGAGTTATAAATGACAGCTATCGTCCAAAAATATATTGAAGTAAGTCTGCGAAGAGGACTTGAAAGTGGGGCAGAAATTCAGGAAAACGATTTCAGGGGGTAGACTGGAATTGCACTTAAAGAATAGGAAAAGAGGCAGAACGGCGACAATGATGCACTTGTCCAAAAAGGGCGTATGCGTTTTTTCCTGAATATATTCAGGAAAAAACGCATACGCACTTTTTGGCCAACCAAGCAAGCGTGTAAAGGAAATCGGCACTACAATGAAGTCTCACTGCCCCCAGGTCAAAAGGGCCATCTGAAAAAAGTGTAAAATCCAGAAAGGCAGGACAGGCCATGGAGAACAGGGAGCATTGTTATGCTTATGGGCGGGATGTGAATTGCCAGCAGCCACTATGGAGAAGTGTATGGTGTTTCCTGAAACACATAAGAAACAAAGCAACACAGCCCATGGTAGTACCACTTATGGTCCTATAGCTTAGGGAAATTAAAATCAAAACCACAGAGCCACCCCAAAATTTGGAACGGCTCTGTTTACAAAACCTTGTCTACGGTACAAGTTAAATATCCCAGAGAGCGAAAAATGGATAAAGAAGTTGTGCTACGTACGTACAATGGAATATCTCTCAGCAATGAAATCTATGTCATCAGGACCGTAGCGGCATAATGCGTGGATTCAGGTACGATGATTCTACGTGAAATAGGTCACACAGAAAAAGAAACAGCATAAGATATCACTAATACATGGAATGTAAACTTGGCTACACATGAACTGAATTACAAAACAGAACAGGGTGTCAAATTTAGAAAACCAACTTATGCTTGCTTTTTGGGGAAGGTGAGATGGGGTGCTGCATAAAACCAGAGATTGAAATTCGCACAGATACCGTTCCATAAGCCAAATATGAAATAGACAAGTCCTACTCCTTGCTCAACGAAATGGACTCAACACCCCATATTCAACGCCTAGGATTATACCTGCCTAGTAAGAATCTTAAAACCCATGGATTTATACGTCTCCGTAAGAGAAACAAGCGTGTGTTCAGTGGCCTAAACGCAGCAGTGAAAATCCGATAAATCCCATTATCAAAATAAATTTCAAAAACACAACACAATGACAGTGAAATAGAGAGAAATTTTTAATAATTCACTCAGGGCTTCTGATGCAACCTGGGTTTACCACATCTACAACCAGAGCTGGGGAGACATAAGGCCGGACACTTCGGCCTGATAGCATTGGTGAGGTTAGGTGAGCAAATGCAGACCCTTTGAAGTCATACTGCATGGTACCCATTCCATGGGTCCCAACTCTCCAGGATTAAGGAATTCTTCCTTCTGCTACATCATGAATGGGAAACCCAGAGTATGGTCCACCATGTAATTGGGAAACCTTTTCAAATGCATCTCAGTTTTCGTCCCCTTATACTGGGGTTCACCATTCCAGATGGTTAACTAACGCTCTCCCCACTTGGAGAGTCAGTGCCTTTAACCTCCTCTTTGGCACAGTTTGCAATTTCTGCGCAAGATGAACAGGAATAGGGAGAACCAATGAGAGACTAGTGTAGGTGTCTGCACGGGGAAATGTAACGCACATTTCCCACCAGGAAGAGGAATTAACCACAGGCTCATCATGCCCTGCCGGAACCAGATTAGGGCCTGAAGCAATCCAGCGGTTTTGGGGCCAGCTCACGGGAAAACGAGTTGAAGAAAGGAGCTCAGGGGCACTATAATTCACAAACCTGCAGAGTTATAAATCACAGCTATTGTTCAAAAATATATTGAAGTAAGACTGTGAAGAAGACTTGAAAGCGGGGCAGAAATTCAGGAAAACGATTTCAGGGGGTAGACTGGAATTGCACTTTAAGCATAGGAAAAGAGGCAGAACGTCGACAATGATGCACTTGGCCAAAAAGTGCGTATGCGTTTTTTCTGAATATATTCAGGAAAAACGCATACGCACTTTTTGGCCAACCAACCAAGCCTGTAAAGGAAATCTGCACTACAATGAAGTCTCTCTGCCCCCAGGTAAACAGGGCCCTCTGAAAATGTGTAAAATCCAGAAAGGCAGGACAGGTCAGGGAGAACAGGGAGCCTTGTTATGCTGATGGGCGGGATGTAAATTGCCAACAGCCACTCTGAAGAAGTGTATGGTGTTTTCTGAAGCACGTAGGAAACAAAGCAACACAGCCTATGGCACTTCCACTTATGGTCCTATAGCTTAGGGAAATTAAAATCAAAAACACACAGCCACCCCAAAGTTTGGGACGGCTCTGTTTACAAGAACCTCCTCTACGGTACAAGTTAAATATCCGAGAAAGCAAAAAATGGATAAAGAAGTAGTGGTACGTACGTCCAATGGAATATCACTCAGCAATGTAATCTACGTCATCAGGCCCATAGCGGCATAATGAGTGGATTCAGGTACGAGGATTCTATGAGAAATAAGTCACACAGAAAAAGAAACATCATAAGATATCACTAATACACGGAATGTAAACTTGGCTACACATGAACTGAATTACAAAACAGAACACGGTCTCAAATTTAGAAAACCAACTTATGCTTGCTTATGGGTAAAGGTGAGTTAGGGTGCTGCATAAAACCAGAGATTGAAATTAGCACAGAGACCATTCCATAAGCCAAATATATAATAGACAAAAGCTACTCCTTGCTCAACGAAATGGACTCAACACCCCATATTCAACGCCTGGGAATATACCTGACAAGTAAGAATCTTGAAACACATGGATTTATATGTCTCCGTAAGGAAATGAAGCGTGTGTACAGCGGCCTAAACGCAGCAGTAAAAATCCGATAAATCCCATTATCAAAATAAATTTCAAAAACAAAACACAATGACAGTGAACTAGAGAGCAATTCTTAAAGAATTCACTCAGGGCTTGTGATGCAACCTGGATTTACCACATCTACACCCAGAGCTGGGTGAGACATAAGGCTGGACACTTCGGGCTGATAGCATTCGTGAAGTTCGGTGAGCAAACGCAGACCCTTTGAAGTCATACTGCATGGTACCCATTCCATGGATCCCAACTCTCCAGGTTTAAGGGATTCTTCCTTCAGCTAAATCATGCATCGGAAACCCAGAGTATGGTCCACCGTGTGATTGGGAAACGTTTTCAAATGCATCTCAGTTTTCGTCCCTTGGTACTCGGGTTCACCATTTCAGATGCTTTACTAACACTCTCCCCACTTGGAGAGTCAGTGCCTTTAACCTCCTCTTTGGCACAGTTTGCAATTTCTGCACAAGATGAACAGGAATAGGGAGAACCAATGAGAGACTAGCTGTAGGTGTCTGCACGGGCAAATGTAACGCTCATTTCCCACCAGGAAGAGGAATTAACCAAAGGCTCAGCATGCCCTGCCAGAACCAGATGAGGGCCTGAAGCAATCCTACGGTTTTGCGGCCAGCTCACAAGAAAGCGAGTTGAAGAAAGGAGCTCAGGGCCACTGTAATTCACAAACCTGCAGAGTTATGAATGACAGCTATCGTCCAAAAATATATTGAAGTAAGTCTTCGAAGAGGACTTGAAAGTGGGGCAGAATTTCAGGAAAACGATTTCAGGGGGTAGACTGGAATTGCACTTAAAACATAGGAAAAGAGGCAGAATGTCGACAATGATGCACTTGGCCAAAAAGGGCATATGCCACTTTTTGGCCAACCAAGCAAGCATGTTAAAGAAATCTGCACTACAATGAAGTCTCACTGCTCCCCAGTCAAAAGGGCCATCTGAAAAAATTGAAAATTCCAGAAAGGCAGGACAGGTCATGGAGAACAGGGAGCCTTGTTATGCTGATGGGTGGGATGTAAATTGCCAACAGCCACTCTGGAGAAGTGTATGGTGTTTCCTGAAACGCATAGGAAACAAAGCAACACAGCCTATGGCACTTCCACTTATGGTCCTATAGCTTAGGGAAATTAAAATCAAAAACACCCAGCCACCCCAAAGTTTGGGATGGTTCTGTTTACAAGAACCTCGTCTACGGTACAAGTTAAATATCCGAGAAAGCAAAAAATGGATAAAGAAGTTGTGGTACTTTCGTACAATGGAATATCACTCAGCAATGTAATCTACGTCATCAGGCCCATAGCGGAATAATGAGTGGATTAAGGTACGAGGATTCTACGAGAAATAAGTCACACAGAAAAAGAAACATCATAAGATATCACTAATACACGGAATGTAAACTTGGCTACACATGAACTGAATTACAAAGCAGAAGAGGGTCTCAAATTTAGAAAACCACCTTATGTTTGCTTATGGGGAAAGGTGAGTTGTGGTGCTGCACAAAACCAGAGATTGAAATTAGCACAGATACCGTTCCATAAGCCAAATATATAATAGACAAGACCTACTCCTTGCTCAACGAAATGGACTCAACACCCCATATTCAACGCCTGGGAATATACCTGACAAGTAAGAATCTTAAAACCCATGGATTTATATATCTCCCTAAGGAAATCAAGCATGTGTACAGCGGCCTAAACGCAGCATGGAAAATCCGATAAATCCCATTATCAAAATAAATTTCAAAAACAAAACACAATGACACTGAAATAGAGAGCAATTCTTAAATAATTCATTCAGGGCTTCTGAGGCATCCTGGATTTACCACATGTACTCCCAGAGCTGGGGAGACATAAGGCCGGACACTTCGCCCTGATAGCATTGGTGAGGTTCGGTGACCAATTGCAGACCCTTTGAAGTCATACTGCATGGTACCCATTCCATGGGTCCCAAATCTCCAGGTTTAAGGGATTCTTCCTTCCGCTAAATCATGTATGGGAAACCCAGAGTATTGTCCACCATGTGATTGGGAAACGTTTTCAAATGCATCTCAGTTTTCGTCCCTTTATACTCGGGTTCACCATTCCAGACGCTTAACTAACACTCTCCCCACTTGGAGAGTCAGTGCCTTTAACCTCCTGTTTTGCACAGTTTGCAATTTCTGCGCAAGATGAACAGGAATAGGGAGAACCAATGAGAGACTAGCTGTAGGTGTCTGCACGGGCAAATGCAACGCTCATTTCCCACCAGGAAGAGGAATTAACCGAAGGCTCAGCATGCCCTGCCGGAACCAGATTAGGGCCTGAAGCAATCCTGCGGTTTTGCGGCCTGCTCACAAGAAAGCTAGTTGAAGAAAGGAACTCATGGGCACTGTAATTCACAAACCTGCAGAGTTATAAATGACAGCTATCGTCCAAAAATATATTGAAGGAAGTCTGCGAAGAGGACTTGAAAGCGGGGCAGAAATTCAGGAAAACGATTTCAGGAGGTAGACGGAAAGTGCACTGAAAGCATAGGAGAAGAGGCAGAACCTCGACAATGATGCACTTGTTCAAAAAGTGCATATGCGTTTTTTCCAAGGCCCTCCTTAAAGAGGGTAGGGGGCTCCCAGTATGCTTCAGTGGCCAACAGAGGGCCCACATCGCCAAGGTGACGTGAGCCAGCTAGGCAGGAGTGACCTCACATCAGAGGGCCCACATCACAGAAGGGTAAGGAACCCAGCCATTATCAGACTCTCAACAGAGGGCCCACATCAGCAATGGGCTGGGAACCAGGCAGGAGTGTCTTCACACCCGTGGGGCCACATCATCGCAAGATGAGGTACCCAGCACATGTGGCCTCAAACCAGAGGACCCACATCTCCATGGGTCTCGGAGCGAGGCAGGCAGGATGAACCTCAAAACACGTGGCCCATTGTATAAAAAAGGTGAGGAATCCAGCAGTTGGAACATCCCAGCAGGCGGCCCAGAGCACCGAGGCTATGGGATCCAGGCGATGATGAACTCACAACAGAGGGCCCTCATCATGAAACTGTGAGCAACCTAGCCATTGTGACCTCAGAGCACAAGGCCCACATCCCCATGGGGAAGCGAACCAAGCAGGAGTGTCATCGTACCAGTGGGCACACATCAGAAAATGTGGGGAGCCCAGCAGTTAGGGCCTGACGCCAGAGGGCCCTCATCACCGAGGAGAGGAGGCTCCCAGCAGGCTCCAACTGCTACAAGAGGGCCAACGTCGCCAATGCGGGGTGTGCCAGCCAGGCAGGAGTGACCTCAGAGCAGAGGGCCAACCTCAAAAATGTGTGAGGAACCCAAAGAGGATTAGACTCTGACCAGAGGGCCCACATCACCAAGAGGATCAGAACCAGGCAGGACTGTCTGCACACCTGCGTGACCACATCATAGAAAGGTGAGGAACCCAGCACATGTGGCCTAAACCAGAAGACCCACATCTCCAATGGGCTCGGAGTGAGGCATGCAGGAGTAACCTCACAACACAGGGCCCATAGAATAAAAAAGCTGAGGAATCCTGCAGTGGGAACCTCCCAGCAGGCGGCCCAGAGCACCGAGTCTATGCGATCCAGGCTGCAGTGAACTCACAGCAGAGGGCCCATATCATGAAACTGTGAGCAACCCAGCCATTGGGACCTCACAGCAGAAGGCCCACATCCCCATGGGGTTGGGAACATGGCAAGAGTGTCCTCGCACCACTTAGCACGTATCAGAAAAAGTGGGTACCCAGAAGTTACGGCCTGACGCTAGAGAGCCCTCATCACCGAGGGGAGGTGGCTCCCAGCAGGCTCCAACTGCCACAAGAGGGCCGATGTCACCAAGGCGGGGTGTGCCAGCCAGTCAGTAGTGACCTCACAGCAGAGGGCCCACCTCACAGAAGGTTGAGGAACCCAGCCAGGATCAGACTCTCACCAGAGGGCCCATATCAACAAGGGGATAGAAACCAGGCAGGAGTGTCCTCACACCAGTGGGGCCACATCATCGAAAGGTGAGGGACCCAGCACACGTGGCCTCAAACCAGAGGACACACATCACCAAGGGGCTGGGAGTGAGTCAGGCAGGAGGAGTCTCCAAACAGAGGGCCCATAGAAGAAAAAGGTGAGGAATCCTGCAGTTGGAACCTCCCCGCAGGCGGCCAGGAGCAGCGAGGCTATGGGATCCAGGCCGGAGTGAACTCACACCAGAGGGCCCTCATCATGAAACTGAGCCACCCACCGTTTGGACCTCAGAGCAGAAGGCCCATATTCCCATGGGGTTGGAAACCTGGCAGGAGTGTACTCACACCACAGGGCGCACATCAGAAAATTTTGGGAGCCCAGGAGTTAGAGCCTGACGCCAGAGGGCCCTCATTACCGAGGGGAGGAGAATCCCAGCAGGCACCAACTCCCAACTGAGGGCCCACGTCGCCAAGGTGACGTGTGCCAGTCAGGCAGGAGTGACCTCACAGCAGAGGGCCTACCGCACAGAAGGGTGAGGAAACCAGCCAGGATAAGACTCTCACCAGAGAGCCCACATCACCAAGGGGACCGGAACAAGGCAGGAGTGTCCTCACACCAGTGTGGCCACATTATAGAAAGGTGAGGAACCCAGCACATGTGGCCTAAACCAGAGGACCCACATTTCCAAGGTGCTCCGAGTGAGGCAGGCAGGAGTAGCCTAACAACACAGGGCCCACAGAATAAAAAATGTGAGGAATCCAGCAGTTGGAACCCCCCAGCAGGTGGCCCAGAGTACGGAGTCTATGTGATCCAGGCCACAGTGAACTCACAGCAGAGGGCTCACATCATGACACTGTGAGCAACCCAGCTGGTGGGACCTCAGAGCAGAAGGCCCACATCCCCATGGGGATGGGAACGTGGCAGGAGTGTACTCGCACGACAGGGCACATATCAGAAAATTTTGGGAGCCCATGAGTTAGGGCCTGACGCCAGAGGGCCCTCATTACCGAGGGGAGGAGACTCCCAGCAGGCACCAACTCCCAACTGAGGGCGCACATCGCCAAGGTGATGTGTGCCAGCCAGGCAGGAGTGACCTCACAGCAGAGGGCCCACCTCCCAGAAGGGTGAGGAATCCAGCCAGGATCAGACTCTCACCAGAGGGCCCCCATCACCAAGGGGATGGGAACCAGGCAGGAGTGTCCTCACACCAGTGGGGCCACATCAATAAAGGTGAGGAAACCGGCACATGTGGCCTCAAACCAGAGGACCTACATCACAAAAGGGCTGGGAGTGAGTCAGGAAGGAGGAGCATGAAAACACAGGACCCAAAGAATAAAAATGGTAAGGAATCCAGCAGTAGGAACCTCCCAGCAGGCGGCTCAGAGCACAGAGTCTATGGGATCTAGGCCTGAGTGAACTAACACCAGAGAGCCAACATCCTGAAACTGTGAACAACACAGGTGTTGGGACCATAGAGCAGAAGGCACATGGGGATGGGAACCTGGCAGGAGTGCCCTCACACCACTTAGCACGTATCAGAAAATGTGGGTAACCAGCAGTTAGGGCCTGATGCCAGAGGGCCTCATCACTGAGGGGAGGAGGCTCCCAGCGGGCTCCAACTGCCGCCAGAGGGCCGACGTCTCCAAGGCGGGGTGTGTCAGCCAGGCAGGAGTGACCTCAGAGAAGAGGGCCCACCTCACAGAAGTGTGAGGAGCCCAACCAGGATCAGACTCTCACTGGAGGGCTCACATCACCAAGGGGATGGGAACCAGGCAGGAGTGTCCGCACACCAGTGGGGCCACATCTGCGAAAGGTGAGGAACCCAGCACATGTGGCCTCAAACCAGAGGACACACATCACCAAGGGGCTGGGAGTGAGGCAGGTGTCTGGAGGGGCACATTTAACTCTAATTTCCCAGCAGGAAGAGGAATTAACCAAAGGCTCAGAGTGCCGTGCGGGACCCTGATTACGGCCTGAAGCAAACCTGCGGTTCTGTGGCCAGCTTTCAAGGAAACGAGTTAAGAAAGGAAATCACAGGCACTGTAATTCACAAACCTGCAGAGTTATAAATGACAGCTATTGGCAAAAATATATTGAAGTAAGTCTGCACAGAGGACTTGAAAACGAGGCAGAATTGCAGGAATCATATTTCAGGAGGTAGATTGGAATTGCATTTAAAGCATGTGAAAAGCGGCAGATCTTTGACAGTGATGCACTTGGACAAAAAGTGCGTATACATTTTTTCCTGAATATATTCAGGAAAAAACGCATATGCCCTTTGTGGCCAACCAAGAATTCGAGCAATGGAAATCCGCACTACAATGAACTCTCATTTCCCATTCGTCAAAAGAGCCATCTGAAAAAAGTGTAAAACCCAGAAACACAGGACAGGCCATGGAGAACAGGGAGCCTTGTTATGCTGATGGACGGGATGTAAATTGCCAACAGACACTCTGGTGATGTTTATGGTGTATGCTGAAACATCTAAAAAACAAAGCTACAGAGCCTAGGGCACTTCCACTTTTGGCCCTATAGCTTAGGAAAATTAAAATCAACAAGACACAGCCAACACAATATCCAGGGCTGCTGTGTTTACAAGAACCTCGAGTCCAGTACAAACTAAATATCCCAGAAAGAAAAAAATGGATAAAGGAGTTGTCCTACTTACGTACAACGGAATATCACTCAGCAATGAAATCAGTGTCATCAGGCCTGTAGCAGCAAATTGAGTGGATTTAAGTATGATGATTCTAAGAGAAATATGTCACACAGAGAAACATAATTATCATAAGATATCACAAATAGAGGGAGTGTAAACTTGGCTACACATAAACTGAATTACAAAACCGAACAGAGTCTCACATTTAGATAAAAACTTATGCTTGCTTAAGGGGAAAGTTGAGTTGGGGTGCTGTATAAAACCAGAGATTGAAATGAGCACACATACCGTTCCATAAGCCAAATATGTAATAGACAAGACCTACTCTTTGCTCAACGAAATAGACTCATCCATGGTGTATCACCTCACACCTGTTAGAATGGGCATCATCAGAAAATCTACAAACAACAAATGCTGGAAAGGGTGCGGAGATAAGGAAACCTCTTCCACTATTGTTGGGAATGTAAATTGATGCAGTCACTGTGGAGAACATTATGGAGTTTCTTATAAAACTAAGAATAGGATTACCATATAATACAGCAATCCCACTACTGGGCATATACCCAGACAAAACCATAAAACGAAAAGAGACATTCACCGCAATGTTCATTGCATCACTATTTACAATATCCAGGTAATGGAAGCAACCTAAATGCCCACAGACAGACGAATGCATAAAGATGAGGTACATATATAAAATGGAATATTACTAAGCCATAAAAAGGAATGAAATTGGGTCATTTGTAGAGACGTTGATGGATCTAGAGACTGTCATACAGAGTGAAGTAAGTCAGAAAGAGAAAAACAAATCCTGTATATAAATGCATATATGTGGAACCTAGAAAAGTTGTACAGATGAACCGTTTTGCAAGGCAGAAATAGAGCAACAGATGTAGACAACAAACGTATGGACACCAAGGGGGGAAAGCTGTTGGGGGGTGGTGGTGGGAGGAGTTGAGAGATTGGGATTGGCATGTATACATTTCTATGTATAAAATAGGTAACCAAAAAGAAGCTGCTGTATAAAAAAATAAAATAAAATTCAAAATTACAAAAAGTAAAACAGAAAAAATATTCTTCCCTTCACATACATGTATTTATATGAATAAATTATTTCCATGCTTATATCTGTAAATACAAAAAAGAGGAAAAAAATCTACCTTGAACCAAAAACGAAAAAAAGAAAAAAAAAAAAGAACCCACCAGTTACACAGAGGAAAACCGTATCAGGGCCCTTGCTCCAGTTGTAAACAATTCTGAAGTTGGTCAGTGGTGGGGAATCATCTCCCATTCAGCCAGCAGGCCCCACGCAACAAGCGTCCTCATTGCAAAGCTGGGGGCCCGTGCCGAGGCATCTGTGAGTAAACGTGGGCCGAGCCCCAGGCCAGCTGCTGCTGCAATGTTCCCACCCTTCCCAGGTAAAACACCTGAATATGTACAAGGACTTGAAAGCCTAGAGGAAGGGCCATGGAGCCACATGAGCGACAGCATGCCAGCCGACTTGGTGCCTGCAGGCCAGACAGGATGGTCCTGGCCCTGGGTGCTCTTCTGGAAGCTTTCCATTTCCCTGCCTGAGATACCCCTCCTGTCCCGGCCCCCACTGCTTTCTTCCTTACTCACCTCTGCCCACGGAGAAATTCCAGCGGCAGGTATGGGTGACACATCCTCTTCTTTAGCAGGTGGCATCTTGGCAACTGCTGCAGAAAGTCCAGCAGAGCCCCACTCACACTGGGCCACCCACAAAGCCGTGGCCTCTCACTCCCTCCCACCAGCCCAGCCCCGACACTGCTGACTGGGCAGAGAAAATGGCGTCAGGCACAGCTGCAGGGGCTCTTGCTGCCTGGAGCGGTGTTTATATTGATCTCAACCCAGGCACACCTGGGGAGGACTGGCCGGCATGGTCAGGCTTCCCAGGCCAGCCAATAATCACCCCTCAGGGGCTCACAGTTGCAGAAAATGGAACTTTCTGAATCGGCCAGGTCCAAGGAACAGGTGTGGGCTCCTGAGAGTCAGGATAGACAAGGGGCTGCAGCTCTGGCTTGTTTTCTAATTATATTATCTGGCCCATGAGTGGGAGACAACTTCAAGAAAACCCTCTCCTAATGAGAGGAACCCAGGAGTCAGGGAGAGGAGGGGTGGGTGGTGGGTGGAGACAGAGGCCTGGTGCCCCGGGTGCAGTGGAAGTCTCTGGAAGACCAGGTGGAGGGAGGCCACACAGAGTGATGCCCAGGGTCACAGACCTGTCGGAGCTGCCGTTTCTTAGTTCAAGTCCTGCTCTGAGGTGCTCTGTGTCAGATCTGAGTGACAGGTGAGCTGGGAGTGCTCTGCAATGAGGGCGATGTGCACGGTTCCTGTGTGCCCAGCCCTGCCACCGTAACTGCAAGGGTAGCTCTGTATCCTGAGAGGGGCCTGACCATGAGAGCCCCATGTTCTGGGGTGGGGGTAGGGTACCTGCGCAGGTGATCTAAATATCCTGGGATTGGCCTGATCTCGAGAGCCCCATGGGCTGCTGGAGCCCTGGTAAAGGATGTCAGGACAGTCAGTGAAGCCACCGAGGATATACCTCCAGTAGTTCCTAAATCCTACACCCTGCTGGTCATTCTACCAACCACCAGGACATGGTATTCTGTATTAGTCTTCAATGATGCCTTCTTTTGTATTCCATTAGTGTCAGAGTCACAAGAAATTTTGGCTTGTGAGTGGCAGGACTCAACATACAACTAAAACAATACTTCTGGGCCGTCTTGCCCCAAGGGTTCAAAAATTCCCACACCATCTTTGGGGAAAGCTCAGCTAAAGACCTAAAAGTTCTACCACTGGAAAAGGAAACACTCCTTCAATATGCAGACGACATTCTGATCACCAGCCCTACTAAGGGGACCTCTGAACTACCAAGCCAATAAAGGATACAAGTTGTCCAAGAAAAAGCTCAAATATCACAGACTACGGCGACCTGCCTGGGCTTCATTCTCACAGAAGGTCGGAGAAGCCCATCCCAGGAAAGGGAAGAAACAATTTACAGCCTTACCCATATCTAAAACTAGAAGACAGCTTAGGGGTTCCTGGGGAGGCCAGGGTTTGCTGCTTCTGGATCCCTAACTACAGTCTACTAGCTGGGTCTCTATATGAAACACTGAAAGGAAAAGATGATGATCCTTTTGAATAGAATCCAGAAGTGGCCTTTCAAGAATGGAAAGAGCAGTCAATTCAGACCCTTGCCCTGGAACTCCCTAATTTAGCTAAACCCTTTGATCTTTACATTCCTGGTGAAAAGTGAATCGCCATTGGAGGATTAGTGCAAAAACTGGGACCACTTGAAATGGAACAATGCAAAAATGCCATCCAGGTAGGATAAACTACAGTCACCAAGGGGCTTGGCCCACTGCCACATCTGGCCAAGATACTGGCAGTATCTAAAAACCTGAAATCAGCAGCCCAAAAGGCCACCTCCCTCCTAAGGGAAAAGGGTCCCACGTGGTGATCCTAACCCCCAACCATGCCCTGAAGTTGCAGGGTTTGCTCCGTGGGCACACTGACCTCGAGTGAGGAGGCCCTCCAACTCCAACCTCCAGAGAGATAACCGGGGGCAACGGGGCACCATGACGACTCATGTGACCATCACGTGGCCTGGAGTTTCTCTCATAAAACAACAAGAGTGTGTCCCAAAAGAGTAGACTACTGCTTGCAGGACTTACTGCACCCAGATCAGACCTAATAATCTTGGTGGGGGAACCGTATATCATGCTGTCACCATAGAAAAGCCTACAGACACTGTGATAATGGTGGCCAATAAGACCGGCTGGACTCCTGTTTACTTCAAAAGGCTGTTGACTCAGTGGCCATCATGGTCCTTCATCACCACTGACCCTGGACTGTCTGGGAGTTGAGCGGACAGGGTCCTGACACCTGGTGCTGTTTTTACGTTAATTCAGGGGCCTAATTGAAGAAAGCGCAGACTACTGGTCAGAGCATCTACGCTGGCAGAAACGGTCAGCCTAAGGTGGCCGAACAAATGAGGGGCGGGGTGAAACTGGACCTCACAGCGTCACTGCACATCTCCTTCCTGGACCCTTAAAGGTCATTAGAATCTATAACACTTCCAATACTGGTGCTCAGGCGGACGAGCAGGGAGGCAGGAGGCCTGGGGACAATCAACGTCACCTGGAGGCTGCTGGGGAGAAGTTCTGACCCTCGCCCACGGGTATGAGGGCTCCTAACTCAGCACTCAGCAGTTACAGATGAAGGGTCTGCACCCTCAGCACTCCAAGAATGAGGAAGGGGACAAAAGGCAGAAGAGGGGTTTGTCCGAGGCAAAGACCCTTAAAAATCCCTGGGAGAGAAAAATAGAATCTGGGCAATAAAATAAAGTCTAACCTTTTTTATCCTTTGTGCTTTGTCTAATTACACGTGCTCCTAGGGTCCCGCATACAGAGGTTCCACACCCGGCACTTCAGACCAGATTTCCTAGTGCAGAATGGCTGGGTCGACAACTCAGCTCCTGGGGCACAGTGCACACTCCGTGATATAGAGCCTGAGCTGCAGCCAACTGGGCCCTCAAGAGCTCCGCCCCCTCCCTCTGACTGACTCTGACAGGATCTCTACACAGCAGCCCAGCCCACAGCCCACGGGGTAGCACATGCTCTCACCTCTCCATTCTCTGATCAAAATATAAAGTTTCCTTTGCTTCTGAACCAAACTCAGTCTCGATCTCTTGGCTCCAATGACCCTGGGCAGGGGGACACTTGTTGGGGTCCACTCTGGAGGATCAGTAACAGAAATTCAGAACATTGTAACTTCAATGAACAGATGTGTGAGCCAAACTGTAATTAACATAGAACAGTGTATAAGGCTCGGGTAAAATAAGATGTTTCTAACACTTCCATTTGGTATTTCCATCACTTTATTATAAGCAAGTTCACTGAAAAGGTTTGTCTTATTTGTCAGGTCAATATTAGAGAAACGAAGTGATTTCTTTCCAAGGATGTACATCTAATAATCTTGGTTAAAGCTTCAATCTTGTTTTAAATGCTTTTCCATTGACAATGATACCTCTCTTTCAGCTCCCCCATTTCTGAGAAGTATAAAGTCTTATAATTTATTATTACCAAAGGGGAAAGGTGAGAGGAGGGATAAATTAACAGTTTGGGATTAACACATACACACTGCTATGTATAAAATCGATCATCAACAAGGAACTGCTGTAGAGCACAGGGAACTACACTCAATATTTTGCAATAACTTATAAGGGGAAATAATCTGAAAAAGAATAGATATTTTTATTGACATCATCTATTAATGACAGTTAAAATGGAACCTAAGGGAAGCCGGTGGTGAGTGCTTCTGACCCTGAAGACTTCAATCATCTAAAGTTTGGACTCTGCCTACTTCCTAAGGCCCTTAATGAACATATGTGTAGCCGTAGCTTAAAACATTCCCCACTTTGGGTTGCGGAGAGACACTGATTTTGAAAAAGCCCTGGTGTTCTCCTCACATGAATGGGACCCTTCCTACAGCTAAAGCATGCCTGTCACACCCAGAGGATGGTATACCGTCTGATCGGGAAGAGTTTGGAAAAGGCATCTCATCTCCTCTTCTCCTGGTGCTCGGGTTCACCCCTCCAGCGTCTTTACGAACAGTCTCCCCACTTGGAGATGTCAGCACTGTCAACATCCTGTTGCATACAGTTTGGAATTTGTCCAGAGGATGAAGCAGAAGGAGGAGGAACAATGAGAGACAAGTCCTAGGTGTTCGGACAGGCACATGTCACTCTAATTTCCAATCAGGAAGACGAATTGACCAAAGGCTAGGGTTGCCCATGGAAACAGAATAGGGCTTGAGGAAATCCCGCTGCTCTGTGGCCAGTTCCCATAAACACAAGTTGAAAAATGGAGCTCAGTGGCACTAAAATTCACGAAACTGCAGAGTTGAAAATATCTATCACTGAAAAATGTCTTGAGGAAAGTCAGAGAAAAGGACTTGTAAGCAACGGAGAATGGCAGGAAAGGGATTGGAAGAGGTAGAAAGGACTTGCCATTAAGCACAAGAAAAGGGGCTGAACATTGCCAACATTGCAGTTGGCCAAAAAGGGTGTATGCGTCATTTTCTGTATATATTCAAGAAAAGGGCATACACTTTTTTAGCCAACCAAACAGGTGGGCACTGGAAATCAATACTACAAAACATATCACTTCGCATCAGTCAGAAGAGCCGTCCTCATAAAGTGTAAACACCAGAAATGCAGGACAGGACAAGGAGAAAAGGGAGCCCTGTGAGGCTTATACTGGAAATGTATATTGCCAACGGTCACTCTGGAGAAGTGTACTGTGTTTACTAAAGCATCTAAAAAATGAGCTACAGAGCACAGGGCACTTGCACTCATGGACGTATATCATGGGAAAAACAAAAATCGAGAGGACACAGGCACCCCAATGTATACCGCCTCACTGTTTAAAAGATCCTCGACTAGGATATAACTTAAATGTCTCTGGAGGGAAAAAATGGATACAGATGTAGTGCTTATGCAGAGTGGAATATGAATCAGCCTGGAAATCAATGCAATATGGCCACTTGAAACAACTCCAGAGGAGTTACGTATGATCATTCAAAGTCACAGAATTCAAAAAGAAAAAGACATACTATATCACTAATACATGGAATGTAAACTTGGCTACACATGAACTGAATTACGAAACAGAACAGGGTCTCAAATATAGAAAAGCAACTTATTCTTGCTTAAGGATAAAGGTGAGTTGGGGTGCTGCATAAAACCAGAGATTGAAATTAGCACAGATACTGGTCCATAAGCCAAATATGTAATAGTCAAGACCTACTGCTTGCTCAACAAAATGGACTCAACACCCCATATTCAACACTTAGGAATATACCTGACTAGTAAGAATCTTCAAACCCATGGGTTTATATGTCTCCGTAAGAGAATCAAGCGTGTCTACAGAGGCATGAACACAGCAGTGAAAATACGATAAATCCCATTATCAAAATAAATTACAGAAACAAAAAACACAATGACAGTGAAATAGAGAGCAATTCTTAAATAATTCATTCAGGGCCTGTGATGCAACCTGGATTTACCACATCTACACCCAGAGCTGAGTGAGACATAAGGCTGGACACCAGGCTAATAGCATTGGTGAGGTTCGGTGAGCAAATGCAGACCCCTTGAAGTACCCATTCCAAGGGTCCCAACTCTCCAGGTTTAAGGGATTCTTCCTTCAGCTAAAGCATGCATGGGAAACCCACAGTATGGTGCAACATGTGACTGGGAAACGTTTTCAAATGCATCTCAGTTTTCGTCCCCTTTTCCTCGGGTTCACAATTCCAGACACTTTACTAACACTCTCCCCACTTGGAGAGTCAGTGCCTTTAACCTGCTGTTTGGCACAGTTTGCAATTTCTGCGCAAGATGAACAGGAATAGGGAGAACCAATGAGAGACTAGCTGTAGGTGTCTGCACGGGCAAATTTAACGCTCATTTCCAACCAGGAAGAGGAATTAACCAAACGCTCAGCATGCCATGCCGGAACCAGATTACGGCCTGAAGCAATCCTGCGGGTTTGCGGCCAGCTCACAAGTAAGCGATTTGAAGAAAGGAGCTCAGGGGCACTGTAATTCACAAACCTGCAGAGTTATAAATGACAGCTATCGTCCAAAAATATATTGAAGGAAGGCTGCGAAGAGGACTTGAAAGCGGGGTAGAATTGCAGGAAAACGATTTCAGGGGGTAGACTGGAATTGCATTTAAAGCATAGGAAAAGAGGCAGAACGTCAACAATGATGCACTTGGCCACAAAGGGCGTATGCGTTTTTTCCTGAATATATTCAGGAAAAAACGCATACGCCCTTTTTGGCCAACAAAGCAAGCATGTTAAAGAAATCTGCACTACAATGAAGTCTCACTGCCCCCTGGTCAAAAGGGCCATCTGAAAAAAGTGTAAAATCCAGAAATGCAGCACAGGCCATGGAGAACAGGGAGCCTTGTTATGCCGATGGGTGGGATGTAAATTGCCAAGAGCCACTCTGGAGAAGTCTATGGTGTTTCCTGAAACCCATAAAAAACAAAGCAACGGAGCCTCCGGCACTTCCACTTATGGTCCTATAGCTTAGGGAATTTAAAATCAAAAACACACGGCCACCCCAATGTTTCAGACGGCTCTGTTTACAAGAAACACGTCTACGGTACAAGTTAAATATCCCAGAAAGCAAAAAATGGATAAAGAAGTTGCGGTACGTACGTACAATGGAATATCACTCACCAATGAAATCTATGACATCTGGCCCATCGTGGCATAATGAGTGGATTCAGGTATGATGATTCTAAGTGAAATAAGTCACACAGAAAATGAAACATCATAAGATATCACTAATACACCGAATGTAATCTTGGCTACACATGAACTGAATTACAAAACAGAACAGGGTCTAAATTTAGAAAACCAACTTATGTTTGCTTAAGAGGAAAGGTGAGTTGGGGTGCTGCATAAAACCAGAGATACAAATTAGCACAGATACCATTCCATATGTCAAATATGTAATAGTCAAGACCTACCCATTGCTCAACGAAATGGGCTAAACACCCTATATTCAACGCCTAGGAATACACCTGACTAGAAAGAATTTTCAAACACATGGATTTATATGTCTCCATAAGAGAATCAAGCGTGTGTACAGCTGCATGAAGGCAGCAGAGACAATCCGATAAATCCCATTATCAAAATGAATTACAAAAACTAAACACAATGACAGTGAAATAGAGAGCAATTCTTAAATAATTCATTCAGGGCTTGTGATGCAACCTGGATTTACCTCATCTACACCCAGAGCTGAGTGAGACATAAGGTTGGACACTTCGGGCTGATAGCATTGGTGAGGTTCGATGAGCAAATGCAGACCATTTGAAGTCATACTGCATGGTACCCATTCCATGGGTCCCAACTCTCCAGGTTTAAGCGATTCTTCCTTCAGCTAAAGCATGCAAGGGAAACCCACAGTATGGTGCACCGTGTGACCGGGAAACTTTTTCAAATGCATCTCAGTGTTCGTCCCCTTTTACTCGGGTTCACAATTCCAGACCCTTTACTAACACTCTCCCCACTTGGAGAGTCAGTGCCTTTAACCTGCTGTTTGGCACAGTTTGCAATTTCTGCCCAAGATGAACAGGAATAGGGAGAACAAATGAGAGACTAGCTGTAGGTGTCTGCACGGGCAAATTTAACGCTCATTTCCCACCAGGAAGAGGAATTAACCAAAGCCTCAGCATGCCGTCCTGGAACCAGATTAGGGCCTGAGGCAATCCTGCGGGTTTGCGGCCAGCTCACAAGAAAGCGATTTGAAGAAAGGAGCTCAGGGGCACTGTAATTCACAAACCTGCAGAGTTATAAATGACAGCTATCGTCCGAAAATATATTGAAGGAAGGCTGCGAAGAGGACTTGAAAGCGGGGCAGAATTGCAGGACAACGATTTCAGGGGGTAGACTGGAATTGCATTTAAAGCATAGGAAAAGAGGCAGAATGTCGACAATGATGCACTTGGCCAAAAAGGGCGTATGCGTCTTTTCCTGAATATATTCAGGAAAAAACGCATACGCCCTTTTTGGCCAACCAAGCAAGCATGTTAAAGAAATCTGCACTACAGTGAAGTCTCACTGCCCCCCGGTCAAAAGGGCCATCTGAAAAAAGTGTAAAATCCACAAAGGCAGCATAGGCCATGGAGAACAGGGAGCCTTGTTAAGCTGATGGGCGGGATGTAAATTGCCAAGAGCCACTCTGCAGAAGTGTATGGTGTTTCCCCAAACACCTAAAAAACAAAGCAACGGAGCCTACGGCACTTCCACTTATGGTCCTATAGCTTAGGGAAATTAAAATCAGACAAACGGCCACCCCAAAGTGTCGGACGGCTCTGTTTACCAGAACCTCGCGTACGGCACAAGTTAAATATCGCAGAAAGCAAAAAATGGATAAAGAGGTTGTGGTACGTATGTACAATGGAATATCACTCTCCAATGAAATCTATGTCATCAGGCCCGTCACGGCATAATGAGTGGCTTCAGGTACGATGATTCTAAGTGAAATAAGTCACACAGAAAATGAAACATCATAAGATATCACTAATACACCGAATGTAATCTTGGCTACACATGAATTGAAATACAAAATAGAACAGGGTCTCAAATTTAGAAAACCAACTTATATTGGCTTAAGGGGAAAGGTGAGTTGGGGTGCTGCATAAAACCAGAGATAGAAGTTACCACAGATACCATTCCATAAGTCAAATATGTAATAGTCAAAACCTACCCCTTGCTCAACGAAATGGACTAACAACCCTATATTCAACACCTAGGAATACACCTGACTAGTAAGAATCTTCAAACCCAAGGATTTATATGTCTCCATAAGAGAATCAAGCGTGTGTACAGCTGCATGAAGGCAGCAGAGAAAATCTGATAAATCCCATTTTCAAAATGAATTACAAAAACTGAACACAATGACAGTGAAATAGAGAGCAATTCTTAAATAATTCATTCATGGCTTGTGATGCAACCTGGATTTACCTCATCTACACCCAGAGCTGAGTGAGACATAAGGTTGGACACTTCGGGCTGATAACATTGGTGAGGTTCGATGAGCAAATGCAGATCCTTTGAAGTCATAATTCATGGGACCCATTCCATGGATCCCAACTCTCCAGGTTTAAGGGATGTTTCCTTCAGCTAAAACATGCATGGGAAACCCACAGTATGGTGCACCGTGTGACCTGGAAACGTTTTCAAATGCATCTCAGGTTTAGTCCTCTTTTATTCGGGTTCACAATTCCAGACCCATTACTATCACTCTCCCCACTTGGAGAGTCAGTGCCTTTAACCTCCTGTTTGGCACAGTTTGCAATTTCTGCGCACGATGAACAGGAATAGGGAGAACCAATGAGAGAGTAGCTGTAGGTGTCTGCACGGGCAAATTTAACGATCATTTCCCACCAGGAAGAGGATTTAACGAAACGCTCAGCATGCCGTCCCGGAATCAGATTAGGGCCTGAAGCAATCCTGCGGGTTTGCGGCTAGCTCACAAGAAAGCGATTTGAAGAAAAGAGCTCAGGGGCACTGTAATTCACAAACCTACAGAGTTATAAATGACAGCTATCGTCCAAAAATATATTGAAGGAAGGCTGCGAAGAGGACTTGAATGCGGGGCAGAATTGAAGGAAAACGATTTCAGGGGGTAGACTGGAATTGCATTTAAAGCATAGGAAAAGAGGCAGAACGGCGAGAATGATGCACTTGGCCAAAAAGGGCGTATGCGTTTTTTCCCTAATATATTCAGGAATAAACGCATACGCACTTTTTGGTCAACCAAGCAAGCATGTTAAAGAAATCTGCACTACAGTGAAGTCTCACTGCCCCCCGGTCAAAAGGGCCATCTGAAAAAAGTGTAAAATCCAGAAAAGCAGCACAGGCCATGGAGAACAGCGAGCCTTGTTATGCTGATGGGCGGGATGTAAATTGCCAAGAGTCACTCTGGAGAACTGTATGGTGTATCCTCAAACACCTAAAAAACAAAGCAACGGAGCCTACGGCCCTTCTACTTATGGTACTATAGCTTAGGGAAATTAAAATCAGAAACACATAGCCACCCCAAAGTTTCAGACGGCTCTGTTTACAAGAACCTCGTCTACGGTACAAGTTAAATATCCCAGAAAGCGAAAAATGGATAAAGAAGTTGTGGTACATATGTATAATGGAATAACACTCACCAATGAAATCTATGTCATCAGGCCCCTTGTGGCATAATGAGTGGATTCAGGTACGATGATTCTAAGTGAAGTAAGTCACACAGAAAATGCAACATCATAAGATATCACTAATACACGGAATGTAATCTTGGCTACACATGAACTGAATTACAAAACAGAACAGGGTCTCAAATTTAGAAAACCAACTTATGTTTGCTTAAGGGGAAAGTTGAGTTGGGGTGCTGCATAAAACCAGAGATAGAAATTAGCACAAATACCATTCCATAAGTCAAATATGTAATAGTCAAGACCTACCCCTTGCTCAACGAAATGGGCTAAACACCCTATATTCAACGCCTAGGAATACACCTGACTAGTAGGAATCTTCAACCCCATGGATTTATATGTCTCCATAAGAGAATCAAGCGTGTGTACAGCTGCATGAAGGCAGCAGAGAAAATCCGATAAATCCCATTATCGAAATGAATTACAAAAACAAAACACAATGACAGTGAAATAGAGAGCAATTCTTAAATAATTCATGCAGGGCTTGTGATGCAACCTGGATTTACCTTATCTACACCCAGAGCTGAGTGAGACATAAGGTTGGACACTTCGGGCTGATAGCATTGGTGAGGTTCGATGAGCAAATGCAGACCCTTTGAAGTCATACTGCATGGTACCCATTCCATGGGTCCCAACTCCAGGTTTAAGCGATTCTTCCTTCAGCTAAATCATGCATGGGAAACCCAAAGTATGGTGCACCGTGTGACCGGGAAACGTTTTCAAATGCATCTCAGTTTCCGTCCCCTTTTACTCGGGTTCACAATTCCAGACCGTTTACTAATACTCTCCCCACTTGGAGAGTCAGAGCCTTTAACTTCCCGTTTGTCACAGTTTGCAATTTCTGCGCAAGATGAACAGGAATAGGGAGAACCAATGAGAGACTAGCTGTAGGTGTCTGCACAGGCAAATTTAACGCTCATTTGCCACCAGGAAGTGGAATTAACCAAACGCTCAGCATGCCATGCCGGAACCAGATTAGGGCCTGAAGCAATCCTGCAGGTTTGCGGCCAGCTCACAAGAAAGCGATTTGAAGAAAGGAGCTCAGGGGCACTGTAATTCACAAACCTGCAGAGTTATAAATGACAGCTATCGTCCAAAAATATATTGAAGGAAGGCTGCGAAGAGGACTTGAATGCGGGGCAGAATTGAAGGAAAACGATTTCAGGGGGTAGACTGGAATTGCATTTAAAGCATAGGAAAAGAGGCAGAACGGCGAGAATGATGCACTTGGCCAAAAAGGGCGTATGCGTTTTTTCCCTAATATATTCAGGAAAAAACGCATACGCACTTTTTGGTCAACCAAGCAAGCATGTTAAAGAAATCTGCACTACAGTGAAGTCTCACTGCCCCCCGGTCAAAAGGGCCATCTGAAAAAAGTGTAAAATCCAGAAAAGCAGCACAGGCCATGGAGAACAGCGAGCCTTGTTATGCTGATGGGCGGGATGTAAATTGCCAAGAGTCACTCTGGAGAACTGTATGGTGTATCCTCAAACACCTAAAAAACAAAGCAACGGAGCCTACGGCCCTTCTACTTATGGTACTATAGCTTAGGGAAATTAAAATCAGAAACACATAGCCACCCCAAAGTTTCAGACGGCTCTGTTTACAAGAACCTCGTCTACGGTACAAGTTAAATATCCCAGAAAGCGAAAAATGGATAAAGAAGTTGTGGTACATATGTATAATGGAATAACACTCACCAATGAAATCTATGTCATCAGGCCCCTTGTGGCATAATGAGTGGATTCAGGTACGATGATTCTAAGTGAAGTAAGTCACACAGAAAATGCAACATCATAAGATATCACTAATACACGGAATGTAATCTTGGCTACACATGAACTGAATTACAAAACAGAACAGGGTCTCAAATTTAGAAAACCAACTTATGTTTGCTTAAGGGGAAAGTTGAGTTGGGGTGCTGCATAAAACCAGAGATAGAAATTAGCACAAATACCATTCCATAAGTCAAATATGTAATAGTCAAGACCTACCCCTTGCTCAACGAAATGGGCTAAACACCCTATATTCAACGCCTAGGAATACACCTGACTAGTAGGAATCTTCAACCCCATGGATTTATATGTCTCCATAAGAGAATCAAGCGTGTGTACAGCTGCATGAAGGCAGCAGAGAAAATCCGATAAATCCCATTATCGAAATGAATTACAAAAACAAAACACAATGACAGTGAAATAGAGAGCAATTCTTAAATAATTCATGCAGGGCTTGTGATGCAACCTGGATTTACCTTATCTACACCCAGAGCTGAGTGAGACATAAGGTTGGACACTTCGGGCTGATAGCATTGGTGAGGTTCGATGAGCAAATGCAGACCCTTTGAAGTCATACTGCATGGTACCCATTCCATGGGTCCCAACTCCAGGTTTAAGCGATTCTTCCTTCAGCTAAATCATGCATGGGAAACCCAAAGTATGGTGCACCGTGTGACCGGGAAACGTTTTCAAATGCATCTCAGTTTCCGTCCCCTTTTACTCGGGTTCACAATTCCAGACCGTTTACTAATACTCTCCCCACTTGGAGAGTCAGAGCCTTTAACTTCCCGTTTGTCACAGTTTGCAATTTCTGCGCAAGATGAACAGGAATAGGGAGAACCAATGAGAGACTAGCTGTAGGTGTCTGCACAGGCAAATTTAACGCTCATTTGCCACCAGGAAGTGGAATTAACCAAACGCTCAGCATGCCATGCCGGAACCAGATTAGGGCCTGAAGCAATCCTGCAGGTTTGCGGCCAGCTCACAAGAAAGCGATTTGAAGAAAGGAGCTCAGGGGCACTGTAATTCACAAACCTGCAGAGTTATAAATGACAGCTATCGGCCAAAAATGTATTGAAGGAAGGCTGCGAAGAGGACTTGAAAGCGGGGCAGAATTGCAGGAGAACGATTTCAGGGGGTAGACTGGAATTGCATTTAAAGCATAGGAAAAGAGGCAGAACGTCGACAATGATGCACTTGGCCAAAAAGGGCGTATGCGTTTTTTCCTGAATATATTCTGGAAAAAAAGCATACGCCCTTTTTGGCCAACCAAGCAAGCATGTTAAAGAAATCTGCACTACAATGAAGTCTCACTGCCCCCCGGTCAAAAGGGACATCTGAAAAAAGTGTAAAATCCAGAAATGCATCACAGGCCTTGGAGAACAGGGAGCCTTGTTATGCTGATGGGTGGGATGTAAATTGCCAACAGCCACTCTGGAGTAGTGTATGGTGTTTCCTGAAACACCTAAAAAACAAAGCAACGGAGCCTACGGCACTTCCACTTATGGTCCTATAGCTTAGGGAAATTAAAATCAGAAACACACAGCCACCCCAAAGTTTCAGACGGCTCTGTTTACAAGAACCTCGTCTACGGTACAAGTTAAATATCCCAGAAAGCGAAAAATGGATAAAGAAGTTGTGGTACGTACGTACAAAGGAATATCACTCACCAATGAAATCTATGTCATCTGGCCCGTCGTGGCATAATGAGTGGATTCAGGTACGATGATTCAAGTGAAATAAGTCACACAGAAAATGAAACATCATAAGATATCACTAATACACGGAATGTAATCTTGGCTACACATGAACTGAATTACAAAACAGAACAGGGTCTCAAATTTAGAAAACCAACTTATGTTTGCTTAAGGGGAAAGGTGAGTTGGGGTGCTGCATAAAACCAGAGATAGAAATTAGCACAGATACCATTCCATAAGTCAAATATGTAATAGTCAAGACCTACCCCTTGCTCAACGAGATGGACTATACACCCCATATTCAACGCCTAGCAATACAGCTTACTAGTAAGAATCTTCAAACCCATGGATTTATATGTCTCCATAAGAGAACCAAGCGTGTGTACAGCTGCATGAATGCAGCAGGGAAAATCCGATAAATCCCATTATCAAAATTAATTACAAAAACAAAACACAATGACAGTGAAATGGAGAGCAATTCTTAAATATTTCATTCACTGCTTGTGATGCAACCTGGATTTACCTCATCTACACACAGAGCTGAGTGAGACATAAAGTTGGACACTTCGGGTTGATAGTATTGGTGAGGTTCGATGAGCAATGCAGACCCTTTGAAGTCATACTGCATGGTACCCGTTCCATGGGTCCCAACTCTCCAGGTTTAAGGGATTCTTCCTTCAGCTAAAACATGCATGGGAATCCCACAGTATGGTGCACCATGTGACCGGGAAACGTTTTCAAATGCATGTTCGTTTTCGTCCGCTTTTTCTCGGTTTCACAATTCCAGACCCTTTACTAAAAGTCTCCCCACTTGGACAGTCAGTGTCTTTATCTCCTGTTTGGCACAGTTTGCAATTTCTGCGCAAGATGAACAGGAATAGGGAGAACTAATGAGAGAGTAGCTGTAGCTGTCTGCACGGGCAAATTTAACTCTCATTTCCCACCAGGAAGAGGAATGAACCAAAGTCTCAGCATGCCATGCCGGAACCAGATTAGGGCCTGAAGCAATCCTGCAGTTTTGCGGCCAGCTCAAAAGAAAGCTAGTTGAAAAAAAGAGCTCAGGGTCACTGTCATTCACAAACCTGCAGTTATCAATGACAGCTATCTTCCAAAAATATATTGAAGTAAGGCTGCAAAGCAGACTTGAAAGTGGGGCAGAATTGAAGGAAACCGATTTCAGGAGGTAGACAGTAACTGCATTTAAAGCATAGGAAAAGAGGCAGTACGTCGACAATTATGCACTTGGCCAAGAAGGGCATATGCGTTTTATCCAGGGCCCTCATTAAAGAGGGGAGGAGGCTCCCAGCACACTCCAATGGCCAACAGAGGGCCCATGTCACCAAGGCGACGTGTGCCACCCAGGCAGGAGTGACCTCATGTCAGAGGGCCCACCTCACAGAAGGGTGAGGTACCCAGCCAGGATCAGACTCTCACCAGAGGGCCCACATCACCAAGGGGATCGGATCCAGGCAGGAGTGGCCTCACACCAGTGTGGCCAAATAATAGAAAGGTGAGGAACCCAGAACATGTGGCCTAAACAAGAGGACCCACATCTCCAAGGGGCTGGAAGTGAGGCAGGAAGGAGGAGCCAGAAAACAGAGGACCCATAGAATAAAAAAGTGAGGAATCCCGCAGTTGGAACCTCCTAGCATGCGGCAAGGAGCAGCGAGGCTATGGGTTCCCAGCCAGTGTGAACTCACAACAGAGGGCCCTCATCATTAAACTGTGAACAACACAGCTGTTGGGACCACAGAACAGAAGGCCCACATTCCCATGGGGTTGGCATCCTGGCAGGAGTGTACTCGCACCACAGGGCACACATCAGAAAATTTTGGGAGCCCAGGAGTTAGGGCCGGACGCCAAACGGCCCTAATTACAGAGGGGAGCAGACTCCTAGCAGGCACCAACTCTCAACTGAGGGCACACGTCACCAATGTGACGTGTGGCAGCCAGGCAGGAATGACCTCACAGCCAAGGGCCTACGTCACAGAAGGGGGAGGAACCCAGCCAGGATAAGTCTCCCACCAGAGGGCCCACATCACCAAGGGGATCAGAACCAGGCAGGAGTGGCCTCAAACCAGTATGGCCAAATCATAGAAAAGTGAAGAAACCAGAACATATGGCCTAAACCAGAGGACCCACATCAACAAGGGGCTCAGAGTGAGGCAGGCAGTAGGTGTCTCAAACAGAGGGCCCATAAAATAAAAAAGGTGGGGAATCCCGCAGTTGGAACCTCCCAGCAGGCGGCAAGGTACAGCGAGGCTATGGGATCCCGGCCGGTGTGAACTCACAACAGAGGGCCCTCATCACGAAACTGTGAACAACCCAGCAGTTGGGACAACAGAGCAGAAGGCTCACATTCCCATGTGGTTGGGAACCTGACAGGAGTGTCCTCCCACCAGAGGGCACACATCAGAAAAGTATGGGAGCCCAGGAGGTAGGGCCTGACGCCAGAGTGTCCTCATCACCGAGAGGAGAATGCTCCCAGCATGCTCCAACTGCCGCCAGAGGGCCGACGTCACCAAGGCGGGGTGTGCCAGCCAGGCAGGAGTGACCTCAGGGCCGAGGGTCAACCTTACGGAACTGTGAGGAACCCAACCAGGATGAGACTCTCACCAGAGGGCCCACATCACCAAGGGGATGGGAACCAGGCAGGAGTGTTCTCACCACAGTGGTGCCACATCACTGAAAGGCGAGGAACCCACAACATGTGGCCTCAATCCAGAACACCCACATCAACAAGGGGCTCAGAGTGAGGGAGGCAGGAAGTGTCTCACAACACAGGGCCCATAGAAGAATAAAGGTAAGGAATCCTGCATTTGGAAGCTCCAAGCAGGTGGCCCAGAGCACGGAGGCTCTGGGATGCATGCCGGAGTGAACTCACAGCAGAGGGCCCACATCCTGACACTGGGAGCAACCCAGCCGTTGGCACCTCAGAACAGAAGTCCCAAATCCGCATGGGGATGGGAACCTGGAAGGAGTGACATTGCACCAGTGGGCTCACATCAGAAAATGTGCGGAGCCCAGCAGTTAGGGCCTGACGCAAGAGGGCCCTCATCACCTTGGAGAGGAGCGTACAAGAAGGCTCCAACTGCCACCAGAGGTCCGACGTCACCAAGGCAACGGGAGCAAGCCAGGCAGGAGTGGCCTCACACCAGTGTGGCCAAATCATAGAAAGGTGAGGAACCCAGAATATGTGGCCCAAACAAGCCGACCCACATCTCCAAGGGGCTGGGAGTGAGGCAGGCAGGAGGACCCTCAAAACAGAGGACCCATAGAATAAAAAATGTGAGGAATCCCGCAGTTGGAAACTCCTAGCATGCGGCAAGGAGCAGCGAGGCTATGGGATCCCAGCCAGTGTGAACTCACAACAGAGGGCCCTCATCATGAAACTGTGAACAACACAGCTGTTGGGACCACAGAACAGAAGGCCCACATTCCCATGTGTTTGGTAACATGGCAGGAGTGTACTCGCACCACAGGGCACACATCAGAAAAGTTTGGGAGCCCAGGAGTTAGGGCCTGACTCCAGACAGCCCTAATTACCGAGGGGAGCAGACTCCTAGCAGGCACCAACTCCCAACTGAGGGCCCACGTCGCCAAGGTGACGTGCGTCAGCCAGGCAGGAGTGACCTCACAGCAGAGGGCAAACGTCACAGAAGGGGGAGGAACCCAGCCAGTATAAGACAATCACCAGAGGGCCCACATCACCAAGGGGATCAGAACCAGGCAGGAGTGGCCTCACACCAGTATGGCCAAATCATAGAAAAGTGAGGAACCCAGAACATATGGCCTAAACCAGAGGACCCATATCAACAAGGGGCTCAGAGTGAGGCAGGCAGGAGGTGTCTCAAACAGAGGGCCCATAAAATAAAAAAGGTGGGGAATCCCGCAGTTGGAAGCTCCAAGCAGTTGTCCCAGAGCACCGAGGCTATGGGATCCATGCCGGATTGAACTCACAGCAGAGGGCCCACATCCTGACACTGTGAGCAACCCAGCCGTTGGCACCTCAGAACAGAAGGCCCAAATCCGCATGGGGATGGGAACCTGGCCGGAGTGTCCTCTCACCACTTAGCACGTATCAGAAAATATGGGTACCCAGCAGTTAGGGCCTGACACCAGAGTGTCCTCATCACCGAGAGGAGAAGGCTCCCAGCACGCTCCATCTGCGGCTAGATGGCCGACGTCACCAAGGCGGTGTGTGCCAGCCAGGCAGGAGTGACCTCAGGGCAGACGGCCAACCTTACGTAACTGTGAGTAACCCAACCAGGATGAGACTCTCACCAGAGGGCCCACATCACCAAGGGGATGGGAACCAGGCAGGAGTGTTCTGACCCCAGTGGGGCCACATCATTGAAAGGCGAGAAACCCACCACATGTGGCCTCAAACCAGAAGACCCACAACAACAAGGGGCTCAGAGTGAGGCAGGCAGGAAGTGTCTCACAACACACGGCCCATAGAAGAAAAAAGGTAAGGAATCCTGCAGTTGGAAGCTCCAAGCAGGTGGCCCAGAACACCGAGGATATGGGATGCATGCCGGAGTGAACTCACAGCAGAGGGCCCACATCCTGACACTGTGAGCAACCCACACATTGGCACCTCAGAACAGAAGGCCCAAATCCGCATGGAGATGGGAATCCGGCAGGAGTGTCATCGCACCAGTGAGCACATATCAGAAAATGTGGGGAGCCCAGCAGTTAGGGCCTGACGCCAGAGGGCCCTCATCACCGACGGGAGGAGGCTCCCAGCACGCTCCAACTGCAACCAGAGGGCCCATGTGGCCAAGGCGACGTGTGCCAGCCAGGCAGGAGTGACCTCACAGCAGAGGACCCACCTCCCAGAAGTATGAGGAATCAAGCCAGGGTCCAACTCTCACCAGAGGGTCCACATCAACAAGAGGATGGGAACCAGTCACGAGTGTCCTCACACCAGTGGGGTCACATACCTAAAAGGTGAGGCAACCGGCACATGTTGCCTCAAACCAGAGGACCTACATCACCAAGGGGCTTGGAGTGAGGCAGGCAGGAGGAGCCTCACAACAGAGGGCCCAAAGTATAAAAGAGGGGCGGAATCCAGCAGTTGGAACCTCCCAGCAGTCGGCCCAGAGCACAGAGGATATGGGATCTAGGCCTGAGTGAACTAACACCAGAGAACCAACGTCACGAAACTGTGAGCAACCCAGGCTTTGGGACCACTGAGCAGAAGGCCCACTTCCTCATGGGGATGGGAACCTTACAGGAGTGTCCTGGCATCACAGGGCTCAGTCAGAAAACGTGGGGTGCCCAGCAGTTAGAGCCTGATGCCAGAGGGCCCTCATCACCTAGGAGAGGAGGCTCCCAGCAGGCTCCAACTGCCACCAGATGGCCGACGTCACCAAGGCAATGTGAGCAAGCCAGGCAGGAGTTACCTCACAGAAGAGGGCCCACCTCAAAGAAGGGTCAGGAACCCAGCAAGGATCAGACTTTCACCAGAGGGCCCACAACACCAAGGGGATGTGAACCAGGCAGGAGTGTCCTCACACCATTGGGGCCATATCATCGAAAGGTGAGGGACCCAACACACGTGGCCTCAAACCAGAGGACACACATCACCAAGGGTCTGGGAGGGAGGCAGGCAGGAGTAGCCTCAAAACAGAGGGCCCATAGAATAAAAAAGGTGAGGTATCCCGCAGTTGGAACGTCCCAGCAGGTGGCAAGGAGCAGCGAGGCTATGGGTTCCTGGTCGGTGTGAACTCACAAAAGAGGGTCCTCATCATGAAACTGTGAACAACCCAGCCATTGTGTCCACAGAGCAGAAGGCCCACATTTCCATGGGGTTGGGAACCTGGCAGGAGTGTACTCGCACCACAGGGCACACATCAGAAAAATTTGGGAGCCCAGGAGTTAGGGCCAGACGCCAGAGGGCCCTCATTACCGAAGGGAGGAAACTCCCAGCAGGCACCAAATCCCAACTGAGGGCTCACGTCGCCAAGGTGACGTGCGCCAGCCAGGCAGGAGTGACCTCACAGCAGAGGGCAAACGTCACAGAAGGGAGAGGAACCCAGCCAGGATAAGACTCTCACCAGAGGGCCCACATCACCAAGGGGATCGGAACCAGGCAGAAGTATCCTCACACCAGTGTGGCCAAATAATGGAAAGGTGAGGAACCCAGAACATGTGGCCTAAACCACAGGAACCACATCTCCAAGGTGCTCAGAGTGAGGCAGGCAGGAGTAGCCTAACAACAAACGTCCCAGCAGGCGGCCAGGAGCAGCGAGGCAATGGGATCGTTTCTGGAATGAACTCACACCAGAGTGCCCTCATCATTAAACTGTGAGCGACCCAACCATTGGGACCTCACAGCAGAAGGCGCACATCCACATGGGGATGGGAACCCGGCAGGAGTGTCATCGCACAAGTGGGCAAACATCAGAAAAAATGGGGAGCCCAGCAGTTATTGACTGATGCCACAGGGCCCTCATCACCGAGGGGAGGAGACTCCCAGCAAGCTCCAACTGCCACCAGAGGGCCGACGTCTCCAAGGCAACGGGAACAAGCCAGGCAGGTGTGACCTCAGAGCAGAGGGACCACCTCACAGAAAGGTGACGAAACCAGCCAGGATCAGACTCTCACCAGACAGCCCACATCACCAAGGGAATATGAACCAGGCAGGAGTGTCCTCACACCAGTGGGTCCACATCTTTAATAGGTGAGTAAACTGGCACATGTGGCCTCAAACCAGAGGACACACATCACCAATGGGCTGGGAGTGAGGCAGGTGTCTGGACGGGCACATTTAACTCTCATTTCCCACCAGGAAGAGGAATTAACCAAACGCTCAGCGTACCGTGCCGGAACCAGATTACGGCCTGAAGCAAACCTGCGGTTTTGTGGCCAGCTTACAAGGAAGCGAGTTGAGAAAGGAAATCAGGGACACTGTAATTCACAAACCTGCAGAGTTATAAATGACAACTATTGTCAAAAATATATTGAAGTAAGGCTGCAAAGAAGACTTGAAAACACGGCAGAATTCCAGGAATCAGATTTCAGGAGGTAGATTTGAATTGCATTTAAAGCATATGAAAAGCAGCAGATCTTTGACAGTGATGCACTTGGACAAAAATAGCGTATGCATTTTTTCGTGAATATATTCAGGAAAAAACGCATACACCCTTTTTGGTCAACCAAGCACTCGAGCAATGGAAATCCGCACTACAATGAAGTCTCTTTTCCCATTCGTCAAAAGGGCCATCTGAAAAAAGTGTAAAAACGAGAAACACAGGACAGGCCATGGAGAACAGGGAGCCTTGTTATGCTGATGGGTGGGATGTAAATTGCCAACAGACACTCTGGAGATGTTTATGGTGTATCCTGAAACATCTAAAAAACAAAGCTACAGAGCCTAGGGCACTTCCACTTATGGTCCTGTAGCTTAGGAAAATTAAAATCAACAAGACACAGCCAACACAAAATTTAGGGCTGCTGTGTTTACAAGAACCTTGAGTCCAGTACAAATTAAATATCCCAGAAAGAAAAAAATGGATAAAGAAGTTGTGCTACTTACGTACAACGGAATATCACTCAGCAATGAAATCAATGTCATCAGGCCTGTAGCAGCAAATTGAGTGGATTTAAGCACGATGACTCTAAGAGAAATATGTCACACAGAGAAAGACAGTAATCATAAGATATCACTAATAGAGGGAGTGTAAACTTGGCTCCACATGAACTGAATTACAAAACCGAACAGTGTCTCACATTTAGCTAAAAAACTTATGCTTGCTTAAGGGGAAAGTTGAGTTGGGGTGCTGTATAAAACCAGAGATTGAAATTAGCACAGATACCTTTCCATAAGCCAAATATGTAATAGACAAGACCTACTCCTTGCTCAACGAAATAGACTCATCCATGCTGTATCATCTCACACCTGTTAGAATGGGCATCATCAGAAAATCTACAAACAACAAATGCTGGAAAGGGTGTGGAGATAAGGAACCCTCTTCCACTATGGTTGGGAATGTAAATAGATACAGTCACTGTGGAGAACATTATGGAGTTTCTTATAAAACTAAAAATAGAATTACCATATGATACAGCAATCCCACTACTGGGCATATACCCAGACAAAACCAAAAATCAAAAAGAGACATTCACCGCAATGTTCATTGCATCACTATTTACAATATCCAGGTAATGGAAGCAACCTAAATGCCCAGACAGACGAATGCATAAAGATGTGGTATATATATAAAATGGAATATTACTAAGCCATAAAAAGGAATGAAATTGGATCATTTGTAGAGACGTTGATGGATCTAGAGACTGTCATACAGAGTGAAGTAAGTCAGAAAGAGAAAAACAAAACAAATCTTGTATATTAATGCATATATGTGGAACCTAGAAAAATTGTACAGATGAACCGTTTTGCAAGACAGAAATAGAGCAACAGATGTAGACAACAAACGTATGGACACCAAGGGGGGAGAGCGGTTGGGGGGGTGGTGGTGGGAGGAGTTGAGAGATTGGGATTGGCATGTATACATTTATATGTATAAAATAGATAACCAATAAGAACCTGCTGTATAAAAAATAAAATAAAATTCAAAATTAAAAAAATAAAATTAAAAAAAGTAAAACAGAAAAAATATTCTTCCCTTCACATACATGTATTAATATGAATAAATTATTTCCATGCTTATATCTGTAAATACAAAAAAGAGGAATAAAATCTACCTTGAACCAAAAACGGAAAAAAGAAAAAAAATCAGAACCCACCATTTACACAGAGGAAAACCGTATCAGGGCACTTGCTCCAGTTGTAAACCATTCTGAAGTTGGTCAGTGGTGGGGAATCATCTCCCATTCAGCCAGCAGGCCCCACGCAACAAGCGTCCTCTTTGCAAAGCTGGGGGACCATGCCGAGGCATCTGTGAGTAAACGTGGGCCGAACCCCAGGCCAGCTGCTGCTGAAATGTTCCCACCCTTCCCAGGTAAAACACCTGAATATGTACAAGGACTTGAAAGCCTAGAGGAAGGGCCATGGAGCCACACGAGTGACAGCATGCCGGCCGACTTGGTGCCTGCAGGCCAGCCAGGATGGCCCTGGCCCTGGGTGCTCTTCTGGAAGCTTTCCATTTCCCTGCCTGAGATACCCCTCCTGTCCTCGCCCCCACTGCTTTCTTCCTTCCTCACCTCTGCCCAGGAAGAAATTCCAGCGGCAGGTATGAGTGTCACATCCTCTTCTTTAGCAGGTGGCATCTTGGCAACTGCTGCAGAAAGTCCAGCAGAACCCCACTCACACTGGGCCACCCACAAAGCCGTGGCCTCTCACTCCGTCCCACCAGCCCAGCCCCGAGACTGTTGACAGGGCAGAGAAAATGGCGTCAGGCACAGCCATTTTATATGTGTGTTTATATCGATCTCAACCCAGGCACACCTGGGGAGGGCTGGCCGGCACGGTCAGGCTGCCCAGGTCAGCCAATCATCACCCCTCAGGGTCTCACAATTGCAGAAAATGGAAATTGCTGAATCAGCCAGGTCCAAGGAACAGGTGTGGGCTCTTGAGAGTCAGGATAGACAAGGGGTTGTAGCTCCGGCTTGTTTTCTAATCATTTTAAGTGGCCCATGAGTGGGAGACAACTTCAAGAAAACCCTCTCCTAATGAGAGGACCCCAGGAGTCAGGGAGAGGAGGGGTGGGTGGTGGGTGGAGACAGAGGCCTGGTGCCCCGGGTGCAGTGGAAGTCTCTGGAAGACCAGGTGGAGGGAGGCCGCACAGAGTGATGCCCAGGGTCACAGACCTGACGGAGGTGCTATTTGTTAGTTCAAGTCCTGCTCTGAGGTGCTCTGTGTCAGATCTGAGCGACAGGTGAGCTGGGAGTGCTCTGCAATGTGGGCTATGTGCACGGTTCCCGTGTGCCCAGCCTTGCCACGGTACCTGCAAGGGTAGCTCTGTATCCTGGGAGGGGCCTGACCACGAGAGCCCCATGGGCTGCAGGGGACCTGCGCAGGGAACCCCATATCCTGGGAGGGGCCTGAACACGAGAGCCCCGTGGGCTGGCGTGGGGGTGGGGTACCTGCCCAGGTGAGCTTCATATCCTGGGATTGGCCTGACCTCGAGAGCCCCATGGGCTGCTGGAGTCCTGGTAAAGGATGTCAGGACAGTCAGTGAAGCCACCGAGGATATACCTCCAGTAGTTCCTAAATCCTACACCCTGCTGGTCATTCTACCAACCACCAGGACTTGGTATTCTGTATTAGTCTTGAATGATGCCTTCTTTTGTATTCCATTAGTCCGAGAGTCACAAAAAATTTTGGCTTGTGAGTGGCAGGACTCAACATACAACTAAAACAATACTTCCGGGCCGTCTTGCCCCAAGGGTTCAAAAATTCCCACACCACCTTTGGGGAAAGCTCAGCTAAAGACCTAAAAGCTCTACCTCTGGAAAAGGAAACACTCCTTCAATATGCAGACGACATTCTGATCGCCAGCCCTACTAAGGAGACCTCTGAACTACCAAGCCAATAGAGGATAGAAGTTGTCCAAGAAAAAGCTCAAATATCACAGACTACGGTGACCTGCCTGGGCTTCATTCTCACAGAAGGTCGGAGAAGCACATCCCAGGAAAGGGAAGAAACAATTTATAGCCTTACCCCTTTCTAAAACTAGAAGACAGCTTAGGGGTTCCTGGGGAGGCCAGGGTTTGCTGCTTCTGGATCCCTAATTACAGTCTACTAGCTGGGCCTCTATATGAAACACTGAAAGGAAAAGATGATGATCCTTTTGAATAGAATCCAGAAGTGGCCTTTCAAGAATGGAAAGAGCAGTCAATTCAGACCCTTGCCCTGGAACTCCCTAATTTAGCTAAACCCTTTGACCTTTACATTCCTGGTGAAAGGTGAATCGCCATTGGAGTATTAGTGCAAAAACTGAGACCACTTGAAATGGAACAATGCAAGAATGCCATATAGGTAGGATAAACTACGGTCACCATGGAGCTTGGCCCACCGCCACATCTGCCCAAGATACTGGCGGTATCTAAAAACCTGGAAATCAGCAGCCCAAAAGGCCACCTCCCTCTTAAGGGAAAAGGACCCCACGTGGTGATCCTAACTCCCAACCATGCCCTGAAGTTGCAGGGTTTGCTCCGTGGGCACACTGACCTCGAGTGAGGAGGCCCTCCAACTCCAACCTCCAGAGAGATAACCAGGGACAACGGGGCAACATGACAACTCATGTGACCATCACTTGACCTGGAGTTTCTCTCATAAAACAACAAGAGTGTGTCCCAAAAGAGTAGACTACTGCTTGCAGGACTTACTGCACCCAGAGGGGAGCTAATAATCTTGGCGGGGGAACCGAATATCACGCTGTCACCATAGAAAAGCCTAGAAACACCGTGATGATGGTGGCCAATAAGACCGGCTGGACTCCTGTTTACTTCAAAAGGCTGTTGACTCAGTGGCCATCATGGTCCTTCATCACCACTGACCCTGGGCTGTCTGGGAGTTGAGCGGGCAGGGTCCTGACACCTGGTGCTGTTTTTACGTTAATTCAGGGGCCTAATTGAAGAAAGCGCAGACTACTGGTCAGAGCACCTAGGCTGGCAGAAACGGTCAGCCTAAGGTGGCCAAATAAATGTGGGGCGGGGTGAAACTGGACCTCACAGCATCACTGCACATCTCCTTCCTGGACCCTTAAAGGTCATTAGAATCTATAACACTTCCAATACTGGTGCTCAGGCGGACGAGCAGGGAGGCAGCAGCCCTGGGGACAATCAACGTCACCTGGAGGCTGCTGGGGAGAAGTTCTGACCCTCGCCCACGAGTATGAGTGCTCTTAACTCAGCACTCAGCAGTTACAGATGAAGGGTCTGCACCCTCAGCACTCCAAGAATGAGGAAGGGGACAAAAGGCAGAAGCGGGGTTTGTCCAAGGCAAAGCCCCTTAAAAATCCCTGGGAGATAAAAATAGAATCTGGGCAATAAAATAAAGTCTAACCTTTTTATCCTTTGTGCTTTGTCTAATTTCACGTGCTCCTAGGGTCCCGCATACAGAGGTTCCACACTTGGCACTTCAGACCAGATTTTCTAGTGCAGAATGGCTGGGTCGACACATCAGATCCTGGGGCCCAGGGCAGACTCCGTTATATAGAGCCTGAGCTGCAGCCAACCGGGCCCTCGAGAGAGCTCTGCCCCCTCCCTCCCACTGACTCTGACAGGATCTCTACACAGCAGCCCAGCCCACAGCCCACAGGGTAGCACATGCTCTCACCTCTCCATTCTCTGATCAAAATATAAAGTTTCCTTTGCTTCTGAACCAAACTCAGTCTCGATCTGTTGGTTCCAATGACACCGGGCAGGGGGACACTTGCTGGGGTCCACTCTGGAGGATCAGTAACAGAAATTGAGAACCTTGTAACTTCAATGAACAGATGTGTGAGCCAAACTGTAATTAACATAGAACAGTGTATAAGGCTCGGGTAAAATAAGATGTTTCTAACACTTCCATTTGATATTTCCATCACTTTATTATAAGCAAGTTCACTGAAAAGGTTTGTCTTATTTGTCAGGTCAATATTAGAGAAACGAAATGATTTCTTTCCAAGGATGTACATCTAATAATCTTGGTTAAAGCTTCAATCTTGTTTTAAATGCTTTTCCATTGAAAATGATACCTCTCTTTCAGCTCCCCCATTTCTGAGAAGTATAAAATCTTATAATTTATGATTACCAAAGAGGAAAGGTGGGAAGAGGGATAAATTAACAGTTTGGGATTAACACATACACACTGCTATGTATATAATCAATCATCAACAAGGAACTACTGTATAGCACAGGGAACTACACTCAATATTTTGCAATAACCTATAAGGGGAAATAATCTGAAAAAGAATAGATATTTTTATTGACATCATCTATCAATGATAGTTAAAATGGAACCTAAGGGAAGCCGTTGGTGAGTGCTTCTGACCCTGAAGACTTCAATCATCTAAAGTTTGGACTCTGCCTACTTCCCAAGGCCCTTAATGAACATATGTGTAGCCGTAGCTTAAAAAATTCCCCAGTTTGGGTTGCGGAGAGACACTGATTTTGAAAAAGCCCTGGTGGTCTCCTCACATGAATGGGATCCTTCCTACAGCTAAAACATGCCTGTCACACCCAGAGGATGGTATACCGTCTGATCGGGAAGAGTTTGGAAAAGGCATCTCATCTCCTCATCTCCTGGTGCTCGGGTTCACCACTCCGGCGTCTTTACTAACAGTCTCCCCACTTGGAGATGTCAGCACTGTCAACATCCTGTTGTGTACAGTTTGGAATTTGTCCAGAGGATGAAGCGGAAGGAGGAGGAACAATGAGAGACAAGTCCTAGGTGCTCGGACAGCCACATGTCACTTTAATTTCCAATCAGAAAGACGAATTGACCAAAGGCTAGGGTTGCCCATGGAAACAGAATAGGCCTTGAGGAAATCCCGCTGCTTTGTGGCCAGTTCCCATAAACACAAGTAAAAAATGGAACTCAGGGGCACTAAAATTCACGAAACTGCAGAGTTGAAAATATCTATCCCTAAAAAATGTCTTGAGGATAGTCAGAGAAAAGGACTTGTAAGCAAGGGAGAATGGCAGGAAAGGGATTGGAAGAGGTAGAAAGGACTCGCCATTAAGCACCAGAAAAGGGGCTGAACATTTGCAACTTTGCACTTGGTCAAAAAGGGTGTATGCGTCTCTTTCTGTATATATTCAAGAAAAGGGCACACACAGTTTTAGCCAACCAAACAGGTGGGCACTGGAAATCAATACTACAAAAGATATCACTTCACATCAGTCAGAAGAGCCGTCCTCATAAAGTGTAAACACCAGAAATGCAGGACAGGACAAGGAGAAAAGGGAGCCCTGTGAGGCTTATAGTGGAAATGTATATTGCCAACGGTCACTCTGGAGAAGTGTATTGTGTTTACTAAAGCATCTAAAAAATGAGCTACAGAGCACAGGGCACTTGCACTCATGGACGTGTATCTTGGGAAAAACAAAAATCGAGAGGACACAGGCACCCCAATGTTTACCGCCTCTCTGTTTAAAAGAACCTCGACTAGGATATAACTTAAATGTCTCTGGAGGGAAAAAATGGATAGAGATGTGGTACTTATGTAGAGTGGAATATTACTCAGCCTGGAAATCAATGAAATATGGCCATTTGTAACAACTCCAGAGGAGTTACGTATGATCATTCGAAGTCACATAATTCAAAAGAAAAAGACACATATCATAAGATATCATTTAAAGCAACATAAGATATCACTAATACACGGAATGTAAACTTGGGGACACATGAATGGAACTACAAAACAGAACGGGGCCTCAAATTTAGAAAACCAACATATGCTTGCTTAAGGGGAAAGGTGAGTTCGGGTGCTGAATAAAACCAGAGATTGAAATTAGCACAGATACTGTTCCATAAGCCAAATATGTAATAGAAAAGACCTACTTTTTGGTCAACGAAATGACTCAACACCCCATATTCACCACCTAGGAATATACCTGACTAGTAAGAGTCTTAAAACGTATGGATTTATATGTCTCCGTAAGAGAATCAAGCGTGTGTAGAGCGACATAAACGCAGCAGTGAAAATCAGCTAAATCACATTTTCAAAATAAATTTCAAAAACATAACAAAATGGCAGTGAAATAGAGAGCAATTCTTAAAAAATTCTTTCAGGGCTTGTGATGCAACCTGGATTTAACACATCTACACCCAGAGCTGGATGAGACATAAGGCTGGACACTTCGAGCTGATAGCATTGGTGAGGTTCTGTGAGCAAATGCAGACCATTTGAAGTCATACAGCATTTTACCCATTCCATGGGTTTCAACTCTCCAGGTTTAAGGGATTCTTCCTTCAGCTAAAACGTGCATGGGAAACCCAGTGTATGGTCCACCGTGTGATTGGGAAACGTTTTTAAATGCATCTCAGTTTTCGTCCCCTGGTACTCGGGTTCACCATTCCAGACGCTTTACTAACACTCTCCCCACTTGGAGAGTCAGTGTCTTTAACCTCCTGTCTAGCTCAGTTTGCAATTTACGCAGAAGATGTACAGGAATAGGGAGAACCAATGAGAGATTAGCTGTAGGTGTCTGCATGGGCAAAAGTAATGCTCATTTCCCACCAGGAAGGAGAATTAAACAAACGGTCAGCGTGCAATGCCGGAACAAGATTAGGGCCAGAAGCAATCCTATGGTTATGCAGCCAGCTCAAAAGAAAACGAGTTGAAGAAACGAGCTCAGGGGCACTGTAATTCACAAACATGCAGAGTTATAAATGACAGCTATTGTCCAAAAATATATTGAAGTAAGGACGCGAAGAGGACTTGAAAGTGGGGCAGAATTGCAGGAAACCGATATCAGGAGTTAGACTGAAAATGCATTTAAAGCATAGGAAAAGAGGCAGAACGTTGACAATGATGCACTTGGCTAAAAAGGGCGTATTCGATTTTTCCTGAATATAGTCAGGAAAAAACGCATACACGCTTTTTGGCCAACCAAGCAAGCTTGCAAAGGAAATCTGCACTACAATGAAGTCTCACTTCCCCCTGGTCATAAGGGCCATCTGAAAAAAGTGTAAAATCCAGAAAGGCAGCACAGGGCATGGAGAACCGGGAGCCTTGTTATGCTGATGGGCGGGATGTAAATTGCCAACAGCCACTCTGGAGAAGTGTATGGTGTTTCCTGGAACACCTAAAAAACAAAGCAACGGAGCCTACGGCACTTCCACTTATGGTCCTATAGCTTAGGGAAATTAAAATCAAAAACACACAGCCACCCCAAAGTTTCGGTCGGCTCTGTTTACAAGAACCTCGTCTACGGTACAAGTTAAATATCCCAGAATGTGAAAAATGGATAAAGAAGTTGTGGTACGTACGTACAATGGAATATCACTGAGCAATGAAATCTATGTCATCAGGCCCGTCGCGGCATAATGAGTGGATTCAGGTACCATGATTCTAAGTGAAATAAGTCACACAGAAAATAAAACATCATAAGATATCACTAATACACGGAATATAAACTAGGCTACACATGAACTGAATTACAAAACAGAACAGGGCCTCAAATTTAGAAAACCAACTTATGCTTGCTTAAGGGGAAAGGTGAGTTGGGGTGCCGCATCAAAACAGAGATAGAAATTAGCACAGATACCTTTTCATAAGCCAAATATGTAATAGTCAAGACCTACCCCCTGCTCAACGAAATGGACTAAACACCCCATATTCAACGCCTAGGAATACACCTGACTAGTAAGAATTTTCAAACCCATGGATTCATATGTCTCCGTAAGAGAATGAAGCATGTGTACAGCGGCATGAATGCAGCAGAGAAAATCCGATAAATCCCATTATCAAAATATATTACAAAAACAAAACACAAGAACAGTGAAATAGAGAGCAATTCTTAAATAATTCATTCAGGGCTTGTGATGCAACCTGGATTTACCACATCTACATCCAGAGCTGAGTGAGACATAAGGTTGGACACTTCGGGCTGATAGCATTGGTGAGGTTCGATGAGCAAATGCAGACCATTTGAAGTCATACTACATGGTACCCATTCCAAGGGTCCCAACTCTCCAGGTTTAAGTGATTCTTCCTTCACCTAAAGCATGCATGGGAAACCCACAGTATGGTGCACCATGTGACCGGGAAACGTTTTCAAATGCATCTCAGTTTTTGTCCCCTTTTACTCGGGTTCACAATTCCAGACCCTTTACTAACACTCTCCCCACTTGGAGAGTCAGTGCCTTTAAACTCCTGTTTACCACAGTTAGCAATTTCTGCGCAAGATGAACAGGAATAGGGAGAACCAATGAGAGACTAGCTGTAGGTGTCTGCACGGGCAAATTTAACGCTCATTTCCAACCAGGAAGAGGAATTAATCAAAGGCTCAGCATGCCGTGCAGGAACCAGATTAGGGCCTGAAGCAATCCTGCGGGTTTGCGGCCAGCTCACAAGAAAGCGATTTGAAGAAAGGAGCTCAGGGGCACTGTAATTCACAAACCTGCAGAGTTATAAATGACAGCTAACGTCCGAAAATATATTGAAGGAAGGCTGCGAAGAGGACTTGAAAGCGGGGCAGAATTGCAGGAAAACGATTTCAGGGGGTAGACTGGAATTGCATTTAAAGCATAGGAAAAGAGGCAGAACGTCGACAATGATGCACTTGGCCAAAAAGGGCGTATGCGTTTTTTCCTGAATATATTCAGGAAAAAACGCATACGCACTTTTTGGCCAACCAAGCAAGCATGTTAAAGAAATCTGCACTACAATGTAGTCTCACTGCCCCCCGGTCAAAAGGGCCATCTGAAAAAAGTGTAAAATCCAAAAATGCAGCACAGGCCATGGAGAACAGGGAGCCTTGTTATGCTGATGGGTGGGATGTAAATTGCGAACAGCCACTCTGGAGAAGTGTATGGTGTTTCCTGAAACACCTAAAAAACAAAGCAACGGAGCCTACGGCACTTCCACTTATGGTCCTATAGCTTAGGGAAATTAAAATCAAAAACACACAGCCACCCCAAAGTTTCAGACGGCTCTGTTTACAAGAACCTCGTCTACGGTACAAGTTGAATATCCCAGAAAGCGAGAAATGGATAAAGAAGTTGTGGTACGTACGTACAATGGAATATCACTCATCAATGAAATCTATGTCATCTGGCCCGTCGTGGCATAATGAGTCAATTCAGGTACGATGATTGTAAGTGAAATAAGTCACACAGAAAATGAAACATCATAAGATATCACTAATACACCGAATGTAATCTTGGCTACACATGAACTGAATTACAAAACAGAACAGGGTCTCAGATTTAGAAAACCAACTTATGTTTGCGTAAGGGGAAAGGTGAGTTGGGGTGCTGCATAAAACCAGAGATAGAAATTAGCACAGATACCATTCCATACGTCAAATATGTAATAGTCAAGACCTACCCCTTGCTCAACGAAATGGGCTAAACACACTATATTCAACACCTAGGAATACACCTGACTAGTAAGAAACTTCAAACCCATGGATTTATATGTCTCCATAAGAGAATCAAGCGTGTGTACAGCTGCATGAAGGCACCAGAGAAAATCCGATAAATCTTATTATCAAAATGAATTACAAAAACAAAACACAATGACAGTGAAATAGAGAGCAATTCTTAAATAATTCATTCAGGGCTTGTGATGCAACCTGGATTTACCTCATCTACACACAGAGCTGAGTGAGACATAAGGTTGGACACTTCGGGCTGATAGCATTGGTGAGGTTCGATGAGCAAATGCAGACCATTTGAAGTCATACTTCATGGTACCCATTCCATGGGTCCCAACTCTCCAGGTTTAAGTGATTCTTCCTTCAGCTAAAGCATGCATGGGAAACCCACAGTATGGTGCACCATGTGACCGGGAAACGTTTTCAAATGCATCTCAGTTTTTGTTCCCTTTTATTCGGGTTAACAATTCCAGACCCTTTACTAACACTCTCCCCACTTGGAGAGTAAGTGCCTTTAACCTCCTGTTTGGCACAGTTTGCAATTTCTGCGCAAGATGAACAGAAATAGGGAGAACCAATGAGAGACTAGCTGTAGGTGTCTGCACGGGCAAATTTAACGCTCATATCCAACCAGGAAGAGGAATTAACCAAAGGCTCAGCATGCCGTGCAGGAACCAGATTAGGCCCTGAAGCAATCCTGCGGGTTTGCGGCCAGCTCACAAGAAAGCGAGTTGAAGAAAGGAGCTCAGGGGCACTGTAATTCACAAACCTGCAGAGTTATAAATGACAGCTATCGTCCGAAAATATATTGAAGGAAGGCTGCGAAGAGGACTTGAAAGCGGGGCAGAATTGCAGGAAAACGATTTCAGGGTGTAGACTGGAATTGCATTTAAAGCATAGGAAAAGAGGCAGAACGTCGACAATGATGCACTTGGCCAAAAAGGGCGTATGCGTTTTTTCCTGAATATATTCAGGAAAAAACGCATACGCACTTTTTGGCCAACCAAGCAAGCATGTTAAAGAAATCTGCACTAAAATGAGGTCTCACTGCCCACCGGTCAAAAGGGCCATCTGAATAAAGTGTAAAATCCAGAAATGCAGCACAGGCCATGGAGAACAGGGAGCCTAGTTATGCTGATGGGTGGGATGTAAATTGCCAACAGCCACTCTGGAGAAGTGTATGGTGTTTCCTGAAACACCTAAAAAACAAAGCAACGGAGCCTACGGCACTTCCACTTATGGTCCTATAGCTTAGGGAAATTAAAATCAAAAACACACAGCCACCCCAAAGTTTCAGACGGCTCTGTTTACAAGAACCTCGTCTACGGTACCAGTTATATATCCCAGAAAGCGAGAAATGGATAAAGAAGTTGTGGTACGTACGTACAATGGAATATCACTCACCAATGAAATCTATGTCATCTGGCCCGTCGTGGCATAATGAGTGGATTCAGGTACGATGATTCTAAGTGAAATAACTCACACAGAAAATCAATCATAAGATGTCACTAATACACGGAATGTAATCTTGGCTACACATGAACTGGATTACAAAACAGAACAGGGTCTCAAATTTAGAAAACCAACTTATGTTTGCTTAAGGGGAAAGGTGTGTTGGGGTGCTGCATAAAACCAGAGATAGAAATTAGCACAGATACCATTCCATACGTCAAATATGTAATAGTCAACACCTACCCCTTGCTCAACCAAATGGGCTAAACACCCTATATTCAACGTGTAGGAATACACCTGACTAGAAAGAATATTCAAACCCATGGATTTATATGTCTCCATAAGAGAATCAAGCGTATGTACAGCTGCATGAAGGCAGCAGAGAAAATCCGATAAATCCCATTATCAAAATGAATTACAAAAACCAAACAGAATGACAGTGAAATAGAGAGCAATTCTTAAATAATTCATTCAGGGCTTGTGATGCAACCTGGATTTACCTCATCTACACCCAGAGCTGAGTGAGACATAAGGTTGGACACTTCGGGCTGATAGCATTGGTGAGGTTCGATGAGCAAATGCAGACCATTTGAAGTCATAATACATGGTACACTTTCCATGGGTCCCAACTCTCTAGTTTTAAGCGATTCTTCCTTCAGCTAAAGCATGCATGGAAAACCCACAGTATGGTGCACCGTGTGACCGGGAAACGTTTTCAAATGCATCTCAGTTTTCGTCCCCTTTTACTCGGGTTCATAATTCCAGACCCTTTACTAACACTCTCCCCACTTGGAGAGTCAGTGCCTTTAAACTCCTGTTTGGCACAGTTTGCAATTTCTGCACAAGATGGACAGGAAAACGGAGAACCAAGGAGAGACTAGCTGTAGGTGTCTGCACGGGCAAATTTAACGCTCATTTCCAACCAGGAAGAGGAATTAACCAAAGGCTCAGCATGCCGTTCAGTAACCAGATTAGGGCCTGAAGCAATCCTGCGGGTTTGCGGCCAGCTCACAAGAAAGCGATTTGAAGAAAGGAGCTCAGGGGCACTGTAATTCACAAACCTGCAGAGTTATAAATGACAGCTATCGTCCAAAAATATATTAAAGGAAGGCTGCGAAGAGGACTTGAAAGCGGGGCAGAATTGCAGGAAAACGATTTCAGGGGGTAGACAGGAATTGCATTTAAAGCATAGGAAAAGAGGCAGAACATCGACAATGATGCACTTGGCCAAAAAGGCCGTATGCGTTTTTTCCTGAATATATTCAGGAAAAAACGCATACGCCCTTTTTGGCCAACCAAGCAAGCATGTTAAAGAAATCTGCACTACAATGAAGTCTCACTGCCCCCCGGTCAAAAGGGCCATCTGAAAAAAGTGTAAAATCCAGAAATGCAGCACAGGCCATGGAGAACAGGGAGCCTTGTTATGCTGATGCGTGGGATGTAAATTGCCAACAGCCACTCTGGAGAAGTGTATGGTGTTTCCTGAAACACCTAAAAAACAAAGCAACGGAGCCTACGGCACTTCCACTTATGGTCCTATAGCTTAGGGAAATTTAAATCAAAAACACACAGCCACCCCAAAGTTCCAGACGGCTCTGTTTACAAGAACCTCGTCTACGGTACCAGTTATATATCCCAGAAAGCGAGAAATGGATAAAGAAGTTGTGGTACGTACGTACAATAGAATATCACTCACCAATGAAATCTATGTCATCTGGCCCGTCGTGGCATAATGAGTGGATTCAGGTACGATGATTCTAAGTGAAATAACTCACACAGAAAATCAAACATCATAAGATGTCACTAATACACGGAATGTAATCTTGGCTACACATGAACTGAATTACAAAACAGAACAGGGTCTCAAATTTAGAAAACCAACTTATGTTTGATTAAGCGGAAATGTGAGTTGGGGTGCTACATAAAACCAGAGATAGAAATTAGCACAGATACCATTCCATACGTCAAATATGTAATAGTCAAGACCTACCCCTTGCTCAACGAAATGGGCTAAACACCCTATATTCAACACCTAGGAATACACCTGACTAGTAAGAATCTTCAAACCCATGGATTTATATGTCTCCATAAGAGAATCAAGCGTGTGTACAGCTGCATGAAGGCAGCAGAGAAAATCCGATAAATCTTATTATCAAAATGAATTACAAAAAGAAAACACAATGACAGTGAAATAGAGAGCAATTCTTAAATAATTCATTCAGGGCTTGTGATGCAACCTGGATTTACCTCATCTAAACCCAGAGCTGAGAGAGACATAAGGTTGGACACTTCGGGCTGATATCATTGGTGAGGTTCGATGAGCAAATGCAGACCCTTTGAAGTCACACTGCATGGTACCCATTCCATGGGTCCGAACTCTCCAGGTTTAAGTGATTCTTCCTTCAGCTAAAACACGCATGGGAAACCCAGACTATGGTACACTGGGTGATTGGGAAATGTTTTCAAATGCATCTCAGTTTTTGTCCCCTGGTACTCGGGTTCACCATTCCAGACCCTTCACTAACACTCTCCCCACTCGGAGGGTCAGTGCCTTTAACCTCCTGTTTGGCACAGTTTGCAATTTCTGCGCAAGATGAACAGGAATAGGGAGAACCAATGAGAGACCAGCTGTAGGAGTCTGTACGGGCAAATGTATCGCTTGCTGCCCACCAGGAAGAGGAATTAATCAAAGGCTCAGCGTGCCCTGCCGGAAACAGATTAGGGACTGAAGCAATCCTGCGGTTTTGCAGCCAGCTCAGAAGAATGCGAGTTGAAGAAAGGAGCTCAGGGGCACTGTAATTCACAAACCTCCAGAGTTATGAATGACAGCTATCGTCCAAAAATATATTGAAGTAAGTCTGCGAAGAGGACTAGAAAGCAGGGCAGAATTCCAGGAAAACGATTTCAGGGGGTAGACTGGAATTGCACTTAAAGCACAGGAAAAGGGACAGAATGTTGACAATGATGCACTTGGCCAAAATGGGCGTAAGCGTTTTTTCCTTAATATATTCAGGAAAAAACGCATACGCACTTTTTGGCCAACCAAGCAAGCGTGTACAGGAAATCTGCACTACAATGAAGTCTCACTGCACCCCAGTCAAAAGGGTCATCTGAAAAAAGTGTAAAATCCAGAAAGACAGGACAGGCCATGGAGAACAGGGAGCCTTATAATATTGATTTACGGGATGTAAATTGCCAACAGCCACTCTGGAGAAGTGTATGGTGTTTCCTGAAACACGTAGGAAACAAAGCAACACAGCCTATGGCACTTCCACTTATGGTCCTATAGCTTTGGGAAATTAAAATCAAAAACACACAGCCACCCCAAAGTTTGGGACGGCTCTGTTTACAAGAACCTCATCTACGGTACGAGTTAAATATCCCAGAAAGTGAAAAATGGATAAAGAAGTTCTGGTACATACGTACAATGGAATATCACTCAGCAATTATATCTATGTCATCAGGCCCATAGCGGCATAATGAGAGTATTCAGGTACGATGATTCTACGTGAAATAAGTCACACAGAAAATGAAACATCATAAGATATCACTAATACACGGAATGTAAACTTGGCTACACATGAACTGAATTACAAAACAGAACAGGGTCTCAAATTTACAAAACCAACTTATGCTTGCTTATGGGGAAAGATGAGTTGGGGTGCTGCATAAAACCAGAGATTGAAATTAGCACAGATACCGTTCCATAAGCAAAATAAGTAACAGACCAGACCTACTCCTTGCTCAACGAAATGGACTCAACACCCCATATTCAGGGCCTAGGAATATACCTGACTAGTAAGAATCTTAAAACCCACGGATTTATATGTCTCCATAAGAGAAACATGCGTGTGTACAGCGGCATAAAGGTAGCAGTGAAAACCCGATAAATCCCATTATCAAAATAATTTTCAAATACAAAACACAATGACAGTGAAATAGAGAGCAATTTTTAAATAATTCATTCAGGGTTGTGATGCAACCTGGATTTACCACATCTACACCCAGAGCTGGGTGAGACATAACGCTGGACACTTCGGGCTGATAGCATTGGTGATGTTCGGTGAGCAAATGCAGACCCTTTGAAGTCATACTGCATGGAACCCTTTCCATGGGTCCCAACTCTCCAGGTTTAAGGGATTCTTCCTTCAGCTAAAACATGCATGGGAAACCCAGAGTATGGTCCACCGTGTGATTGGGAAACGTTTTCAAATGCATCTCAGTTTTCGTCCCCTGGTACTCGGGTTCACCATTCCAGACGCTTTACTAACCCTCTCCCCACTTGGAGAGTCAGTGCCTTTAAGCTCCTGTTTGGCACAGTTTGCAATTTCTGCGCAAGGTGAACAGGAATAGGGAGAACCAATGAGAGACTAGCTGTAGGTGTCTGCACGGGCAAATGTAACGCTCATTTCCCACAAGGAAGAGGAATTAACCAATGGCTCAGCATGCCCTGCCAGAAAGAGAGTAGGGCCTAAAGCAATCCTGCGGTTTTGCTGCCAGCTCACAAGAAAACGAGTTGAAGAAATGAGCTCAGGGGCACAGTAATTCACAAACCTGCAGAGTTATGAATGACAGCTATCGTCCAAAAATATATTGAAGTAAGTCTGCGAAGTGGACTTGAAAGAGGGGCAGAATTTCAGGAAAACGGTTTCAGGGGGTAGACGGGAATTGCATTTAAAGCATAGGAAAAGAGGCAGAACGTCGACAATGATGCACTTGACCAAAAAGTGCATATGCGTTTTTTCCTGAATATATTCAGGAAAAAACGCATACGCCCTTTTTGGCCAACTAAGCAAGCATGTAAAGGAAATCTGCACTACAAGGGATGTCTCACTGCCCCCCAGTCAACAGGGCCATCTGGAAAAAGTGTAAAATCCAGAAAGGCAGGACAGGCCATGGAGATCATGGAGCCTTGTTATGCTGATGGGCAGGATGTAAATTGCCAACAGCCACACTGGAGAAGTGTATGGTGTTTCCTGAAACACGTAGGAAACAAAGCAACACAGCCTATGGCACTTCCACTTATGGTCCAGTAGCTTAGGCACATTAAAATCAAAAACACACATCCACCCCAAAATTTGGGATGGCTCTGTTTACAAAAACCTCATCTACGGTACAAGTTAAATATCCCAGAAAGCGAAAAATGGATTAAGAAGTTGTGGTATGTACATACAATGGAATATCACTCACCAATGAAATCTATGTCATCTGGCCCGACGTGTCACAATGAGTGGATTCAGGTACGATGATTCTAAGTGAAATAAGTCACACAGAAAAAGAAACATCATAAGATATCACTAATACACCGAATGTAATCTTGGCTACACATGAACTGAATTACAAAACAGAACAGGGTCTCAAATTTAGAAAAACAACTTATGTTTGCTTAAGGGGAAAGGAGAGTTGGGGTGCTGCATAAAACCAGAGATAGAAATTAGCACAGATAACATTCCATATGTCAAATACGTAATAGTCAAGACCTACCCCTTGCTCAACGAAATGGGCTAAACACCCTATATTCAACGCCTAGGAATACACCTGACTAGTAAGAATCTTCAAACCCATGGATTTATATGTCTCCATAAGAGAATCAAGCGTGTGTACACCTGCATGAAGGCAGCAGAGAAAATCCGATAAATCCTATTATCAAAATGAATTACAAAAACAAAACACAATGACAGTGAAATAGAGAGCAATTTTTAAATAATTCACTCAGGGCTTGTGATGCAACCTGGATTTACCTCATTAAAACCCAGAGCTGAGTGAGACATAAGGTTGGACACTTCGGGCTGATAGCATTGGTGAGGTTCGATGAGCAAATGCAGACCATTTGAAGTCATACTGCATGGTACCCATTCCATGGGTCCCAACTCTCCAGGTTTAAGTGATTCTTCCTTCAGCTAAGGCATGCATGGGAAACCCACAGTATGGTGCACCGTGTGACCGGGAAACGTTTTCAAATGCATCTCAGTTTTTGTCCCCTTTTACTTGGGTTCACAATTCCTGACCCTTTACTAACACTCTCCCCACTTGGAGAGTCAGTGCCTTTAACCTCCTGTTTGGCACAGTTTGCAATTTCTGCGCAAGATGAACAGGAATAGGGAGAACCAATGAGAGAATAGCTGTAGGTGTCTGCACGGGCAAATTTAACGCTCATTTCCAACCAGGAAGAGGAATTAACCAAAGGCTCAGCATGCCGTGCAGGAACCAGATTAGGGCCTGAAGCAATCCTGCAGGTTTGCGGCCAGCTCACAAGAAAGCGATTTGAAGAAAGGAGCTCAGGGGCACTGTAATTCACAAACCTGCAGAGTTATAAATGACAGCTATCGTCCAAAAATATATTGAAGGAAGGCTGCGAAGAGGACTTGAAAGCGGGGCAGAATTGCAGGAAAACGATTTCAGGGGGTAGACTGGAATTGCATTTAAAGCATAGGAAAAGAGGCAGAACGTCGAAAATGATGCACTTGGCCAAAAAGGGCGTATGCGTTTTTTCCTGAATATATTCAGGAAAAAAATCATACGCCCTTTTTGGCCAACCAAGCAAGCATGTTAAAGAAATCTGCACTACAATGAAGTCTCACTGCCCCCCGGTCAAAAGGGCCATCTGAAAAAAGTGTAAAATCCAGAAATGCAGCACAGGCCATGGAGAACAGGGAGCCTTGTTATGCTGATGGGTGGGATGTAAATTGCCAACAGCCACTCTGGAGAAGTGTATGGTGTTTCCTGAAACACCTAAAAAACAAAGCAACGGAGCCTATGGCACTTCCACTTATGGTCCTATAGCTTAGGGAAATTAAAATCAAAAACACACAGCCACCCCAAAGTTTCAGACGGCTCTGTTTACAAGAACCTCGTCTACGGTACAAGTTAAATATCCCAGAAAGCGAGAAATGGATAAAGAAGTTGTGGTACGTACGTACAATGGAATATCACTCACCAATGAAATCTATGTCATCTGGCCCGTCGTGGCATAATGAGTGGATTCAGGTACGATGATTCTAAGTGAAATAAGTCACACAGAAAATGAAACATCATAAGATATCACTAATACACCGAATGTAATCTTGGCTACACATGAACTGAATTACAAAACAGAACAGGGTCTCAAATTTAGAAAACCAACTTATGTTTGCGTAAGGGGAAAGGTGAGTTGGGGTGCTGCATAAAACCAGAGATAGAAATTAGCACATATACCATTCCATACGTCAAATATGTAATAGTCAAGACCTACCCCTTGCTCAACGAAATGGGCTAAACACCCTATATTCAACACCTAGGAATACACCTGACTAGAAAGAATCTTGAAACCCATGGATTTATATGTCTCCATAAGAAAATCAAGCGTGTGTACAGCTGCATGAAGGCAGCAGAGAAAATCCGATAAATCCAACTATCAAAATGAATTACAAAAACAAAACACAATGACAGTGAAATAGAGAGCAATCCTTAAATAATTCATTCAGGGCTTGTGATGCAACCTGGATTTACCTCATCAAAACCCAGAGCTGAGTGAGACATAAGGTTGGACACTTCGGGCTGATAGCATTGTTGAGGTTCGATGAGGAAATGCAGACCAGTTGAAGTCATACTGCATGGTACCCATTCCATGGGTCCCAACTCTCCAGGTTTAAGGGATTCTTCCTTCAGCTAAAGCATGCATGGGAAACCGACAGTATGGTGCACCATGTGACCGGGAAACGTTTTCAAATGCATCTCAGTTTTTGTCCCCTTTTACTCGGGTTCACAATTCCTGACCCTTTACTAACACTCTCCACACTTGGAGAGTCAGTGCCTTTAACCTCCTGTTTGGCACAGTTTGCAATTTCTGCGCAAGATGAACAGGATTAGGGAGAACCAATGAGAGACTAGCTGTAGGTGTCTGCACGGGCAAATTTAATGGTCATTTCCAACCAGGAAGAGGAATTAACCAAAGGCTCAGCATGCCGTGCAGGAACCAGATTAGGGCCTGAAGCAATCCTGCGGGTTTGCGGCCAGCTCACAAGAAAGCAATTTCAAGAAAGGAGCACAGGGGCACGGTAATTCACAAACCTGCAGAGTTATAAATGACAGCTATCGTCCGAAAATATATTGAAGGAAGGCTGCGAAGAGGACTTGAAAGCGGGGCAGAATTGCAGGAGAACGATTTCAGGGGGTAGAATGGAATTGCATTTAAAGCATAGGAAAAGAGGCAGAACGTCGAAAATGATGCACTGGGCCAAAAAGGGCATATGCGTTCACGCCCTTTTTGGCCAACCAAGCAAGCATGTTAAAGAAATCTGCACTACAATGAAGTCTCACTGCCCCCCGGTCAAAAGGGCCATCTCAAAAAAGTGTAAAATCCAGAAATGCAGCACAGGCCATGGAGAACAGGGAGCCTTGTTATGCTGATGGGTGGGATGTAAATTGCCAACAGCCACTCTGGAGAAGTGTATGGTGTTTCCTGAAACACCAAAAAACAAAGCAACGGAGCCTACGGCACTTCCACTTATGGTCCTATAGCTTAGGGAAATTAAAATCAAAAACACACAGCCACCCCAAAGTTTCAGACGGCTCTGTTTACAAGAACCTCGTCTACGGTACAAGTTAAATATCCCAGAAAGCGAAAAATGGATAAAGAAGTTGTGGTACGTACGTACAATGGAATATCACTCACCAATGAAATCTATGTCATCTGGCCCGTCGTGGCATAATGAGTGGATTCAGGTACGATGATTCTAAGTGAAATAAGTCACACAGAAAATGAAACATCATAAGACATCACTAATGCACGGAATGTAATCTTGGCTACACATGAACTGAATTACAAAACAGAACAGGGTCTCAAATTTAGAAAACCAACTTATGTTTGCATAACGGGAAAGGTGAGTTGGGGTGCTGCATAAAACCAGAGTTAGAAATTAGCACAGATACCATTCCATTTGTCAAATACGTAATAGTCAAGACATACCCCTTGCTCAACCAAATGGGCTAAACACGCTATATTCAACGCCTAGGAATACACCTGAGTAGTAAGAATCTTCAAACCCATGGATTTATATGTCTCCATAAGAGAATCAAGCGTGTGTACAGCTCCATGAAGGCAGCAGAGAAAATCTGATAAATCCCATTATCAAAATGAATTAAAAAACCAAACACAATGACAGTGAAATAGAGAGCAATTCTTAAATAATTCATTCAGGGCTTGTGATGCAACCTGGATTTACCTCATCTAAACCCAGAGCTGAGTGAGACATAAGGTTGGACACTTCGGGCTGATAGCATTGGTGAGGTTCGATGAGCAAATGCAGACCATTTGAAGTCATACTGCATGGTACACATTCCATGGGTCCCAAGTCTCCAGGTTTAAGTGATTCTTCCTTCAGCTAAAGCATGCATGGGAAACCCACAGTATGGTGCACCATGTGAGCGGGAAACGTTTTCAAATGCATCTCAGTTTTTGTCCCCTTTTACTCGGGTTCACAATTCCAGACCCTTTACTAACACTCTCCGCACTTGGAGAGTCAGTGCCTTTAAACTCCTGTTTAGCACAGTTAGCAATTTCTGCGCAAGATGAACAGGAATAGGGAGAACCAATGAGAGACTAGCTGTAGGTGTCTGCACGGGCAAATTTAACGCTCATTTCCAACCAGGAAGAGGAATTAACCAAAGGCTCAGCATGCCGTGCAGGAACCAGATTAGGGCCTGAAGCAGTCCTGCGGGTTTGCGGCCAGCTCACAAGAAAGCGATTTGAAGAAAGGAGCTCAGGGGCACTGTAATTCACAAACCTGCAGAGTTATAAATGACAGCTATCGTCCGAAAATATATTGAAGGAAGGCTGCGAAGAGGACTTGAAAGCGGGGCAGAATTGCAGGAAAACGATTTCAGGGGGTAGACAGGAATTGCATTTAAAGCATAGGAAAAGAGGCAGAACGTCGACAATGATGCACTTGGCCAAAAAGGGCGTATGCGTTTTTTCCTGAATATATTCAGGAAAAAACGCATACGCCCTTTTTGGCCAACCAAGCAAGCATGTTAAAGAAATCTGCACTACAATGAAGTCTCACTGCCCCCCGGTCAAAAGGGCCATCTGAAAAAAGTGTAAAATCCAGAAATGCAGCACAGGCCATGGAGAACAGGGAGCCTTGTTATGCTGATGGGTGGGATGTAAATTGCCAACAGCCACTCTGGAGAAGCGTATGGTGTTTCCTGAAACACCTAAAAAACAAAGCAACGGAGCCTACGGCACTTCCACTTATGGTCCTATAGCTTAGGGAAATTAAAATCAAAAACACACAGCCACCCCAAAGTTTCAGACGGCTCTGTTTACAAGAACCTCGTCTACGGTACAAGTTAAATATCCCAGAATGTGAAAAATGGATAAAGAAGTTGTGGTACGTACGTACAATGGAATATCACTCACCAATGAAATCTATGTCATCTGGCCCGTCGTGGCATAATGAGTGGATTCAGGTACGATGATTCTAAGTGAAATAACTCACACAGAAAATCAAACATCATAAGATGTCACTAATACACGGAATGTAATCTTGGCTACACATGAACTGAATTACAAAACAGAACAGGGTCTCAAATTTAGAAAACCAACTTATGTTTGCTTAAGGGGAAAGGTGAGTTGGGGTGCTGCATAAAACCAGAGATAGAAATTAGCACAGATACCATTCCATATGTCAAATATGTAATAGTCAACACCTACCGCTTGCTCAACCAAATGGGCTAAACACCCTATATTCAACGTGTAGGAATACACCTGACTAGAAAGAATATTCAAACCCATGGATTTATATGTCTCCATAAGAGAATCAAGCATGTGTACAGCTGCATGAAGGCAGCAGAGAAAATCCGATAAATCCCATTATCAAAATGAGTTACAAAAACCAAACAGAATGACAGTGAAATAGAGAGCAATTCTTAAATAATTCACTCAGGGCTTGTGATGCAACCTGGATTTACCTCATTAAAACCCAGAGCTGAGTGAGACATAAGGTTGGACACTTCGGGCTGATAGCATTGGTGAGGTTCGATGAGCAAATGCAGACCATTTGAAGTCATACTGCATGGTACCCATTCCATGGGTCCCAACTCTCCAGGTTTAAGTGATTCTTCCTTCAGCTAAAGCATGCATGGGAAACCCACAGTATGGTGCACCATGTGACCGGGAAACGTTTTCAAATGCATCTCAGTTTTTGTCCCCTTTTACTCGGGTTCACAATTCCAGACCCTTTACTAACACTCTCCCCACTTGGAGAGTCAGTGCCTTTAACCTCCTGTTTGGCACAGTTTGCAATTTCTGCGCAAGATGAACAGGAATAGGGAGAACCAATGAGAGACTAGCTGTAGGTGTCTGCACGGGCAAATTTAACGCTCATATCCAACCAAGAAGAGGAATTAACCAAAGGCTCAGCATGCCGTGCAGGAACCAGATTAGGGCCTGAAGCAATCCTGCGGGTTTGCGGCCAGCTCACAAGAAAGCGATTTGAAGAAAGGAGCTCAGGGGCACTGTAATTCACAAACCTGCAGAGTTATAAATGACAGCTATCTTCCGAAAATATATTGAAGGAAGGCTGCGAAGAGGACTTGAAAGCGGGGCAGAATTGCAGGAAAACGATTTCAGGGGGTAGACTGGAATTGCATTTAAAGCATAGGAAAAGAGGCAGAACGTCGACAATGATGCACTTGGCCAAAAAGTGCGTATGCGTTTTTTCCTGAATATATTCAGGAAAAAACGCATACGCCCTTTTTGGCCAACCAAGCAAGCATGTTAAAGAAATCTGCACTACAATGAAGTCTCACTGCCCCCCGGTCAAAAGGGCCATCTGAAAAAAGTGTAAAATCCAGAAATGCAGCACAGGCCAAGGAGAACAGGGAGCCTTGTTATGCTGATGGGTGGGATGTAAATTGCCAACAGCCACTCTGGAGAAGCATATGGTGTTTCCTGAAACACCAAAAAACAAAGCAACGGAGCCTACGGCACTTCCACTTATGGTCCTATAGCTTAGGGAAATTAAAATCAAAAACACACAGCCACCCCAAAGTTTCAGCCGGCTCTGTTTACAAGAACCTCGTCTACGGTACAAGTTAAATATCCCAGAAAGCGAAAAATGGATAAAGAAGTTGTGGTACGTACGTACAATGGAATATCACTCACCAATGAAGTCTATGTCATCTGGCCCGTCGTGGCATAATGAGTGGATTCAGGTACGATGATTCTAAGTGAAATAAGTCACACAGAAAATGAAACATCATAAGATATCACTAATACACGGAATGTAATCTTGGCTACACATGAACTGAATTACAAAACAGAACAGGGTCTCAAATTTAGAAAACCAACTTATGTTTGCGTAAGGGGAAAGGTGAGTTGGGGTGCTGCATAAAACCAGAGTTAGAAATTAGCACAGATACCATTCTATATGTCAAATACGTAATAGTCAAGACATACCCCTTGCTCAACGAAATGGGCTAAACACCCTATATTCAACGCCTAGGAATACACCTGACTAGTAAGAATCTTCAAACCCATGGATTTATATGTCTCCATAAGAGAATCAAGCGTGTGTACAGCTGCATGAAGGCAGCAGAGAAAATCTGATAAATCCCATTATCAAAATGAATTAAAAAACCAAACACAATGACAGTGAAATAGAGAGCAATTCTTAAATACTTCATTCAGGGCTTGTGATGCAACCTGGATTTACCTCATCAAAACCCAGAGCTGAGTGAGACATAAGGTTGGACACTTCGGGCTGATAGCATTGGTGAGGTTCGATGAGCAAATGCAGACCATTTGAAGTCATACTACATGGTACCCATTCCATGGGTCCCAACTCTCCAGGTTTAAGTGATTCTTCCTTCAGCTAAAGCATGCATGGGAAACCCACAGTATGGTGCACCATGTGACCGGGAAACGTTTTCAAATGCATCTCAGTTTTTGTCCCCTTTTACTCGGGTTCACAATTCCAGACCCTTTACTAACACTCTCCCCACTTGCAGAGTCAGTGCCTTTAAACTCCTGTTTAGCACAGTTAGCAATTTCTGCGCAAGATGAACAGGAATAGGGAGAACCAATGAGAGACTAGCTGTAGGTGTCTGCACGGGCAAATTTAACGCTCATTTCCAACCAGGAAGAGGAATTAACCAAAGGCTCAGCATGCCGTGCAGGAACCAGATTAGGGCCTGAAGCAATCCTGCGGGTTTGCGGCCAGCTCACAAGAAAGCGATTTGAAGAAAGGAGCTCAGGGGCACTGTAATTCACAAACCTGCAGAGTTATAAATGACAGCTATCGTCCGAAAATATATTGAAGGACGGCTGCGAAGAGGACTTGAAAGCGGGGCAGAATTGCAGGAAAACGATTTCAGGGGGTAGACTGGAATTGCATTTAAAGCATAGGAAAAGAGGCAGAACGTCGACAATGATGCACTTGGCCAAAAAGGGCGTATGCGTTTTTTCCTGAATATATTCAGGAAAAAACGTATACGCACTTTTTGGCCAACCAAGCAAGCATGTTAAAGAAATCTGCACTACAATGAAGTCTCACTGCCCCACGGTCAAAAGGGCCATCTGAAAAAAGTGTAAAATCCAGAAATGCAGCACAGGCCATGGAGAACAGGGAGCCTTGTTATGCTGATGGGTGGGATGTAAATTGCCAACAGCCACTCTGGAGAAGCGTATGGTGTTTCCTGAAACACCTAAAAAACAAAGCAACGGAGCCTACGGCACTTCCACTTATGGTCCTATAGCTTAGGGAAATTAAAATCAAAAACACACAGCCACCCCAAAGTTTCAGACGGCTCTGTTTACAAGAACCTCGTCTACGGTACAAGTTAAATATCCCAGAATGTGAAAAATTGATAAAGAAGTTGTGGTACGTACGTACAATGGAATATCACTCACCAATGAAATCTATGTCATCTGGCCCGTCGTGGCATAATGAGTGGATTCAGGTACGATGATTCTAAGTGAAATAACTCACACAGAAAATCAAACATCATAAGATGTCACTAATACACGGAATGTAATCTTGGCTACACATGAACTGAATTACAAAACAGAACAGGGTCTCAAATTTAGAAAACCAACTTATGTTTGCTTAAGGGGAAAGGTGAGTTGGGGTGCTGCATAAAACCAGAGATAGAAATTAGCACAGATACCATTCCATACGTCAAATATGTAATAGTCAACACCTACCCCTTGCTCAACCAAATGGGCTAAACACCCTATATTCAACGTGTAGGAATACACCTGACTAGAAAGAATATTCAAACCCATGGATTTATATGTCTCCATAAGAGAATCAAGCATGTGTACAGCTGCATGAAGGCAGCAGAGAAAATCCGATAAATCCCATTATCAAAATGAGTTACAAAAACCAAACAGAATGACAGTGAAATAGAGAGCAATTCTTAAATAATTCATTCAGGGCTTGTGATGCAACCTGGATTTACCTCATCTACACCCAGAGCTGAGTGAGACATAAGGTTGGACACTTCGGGCTGATAGCATTGGTGAGGTTCGATGAGCAAATGCAGACCATTTGAAGTCATACTGCATGGTACCCATTCCATGGGTCCCAACTCTCCAGGTTTAAGTGATTCTTCCTTCAGCTAAAGCATGCATGGGAAACCCACAGTATGGTGCACCATGTGACCGGGAAACGTTTTCAAATGCATCTCAGTTTTTGTCCCCTTTTACTCGGGTTCACAATTCCAGACCCTTTACTAACACTCTCCCCACTTGGAGAGTCAGTGCCTTTAACCTCCTGTTTGGCACAGTTTGCAATTTCTGCGCAAGATGAACAGGAATAGGGAGAACCAATGAGAGACTAGCTGTAGGTGTCTGCACGGGCAAATTTAACGCGCATATCCAACCAAGAAGAGGAATTAACCAAAGGCTCAGCATGCCGTGCTGGAACCAGATTAGGGCCTGAAGCAATCCTGCGGGTTTGCGGCCAGCTCACACGAAAGCGATTTGAAGACAGGAGCTCAGGGGCCAAGTAATTCACAAACCTGCAGAGTTATAAATGACAGCTATCGTCCAAAAATATATTGAAGGAAGGCTGCGAAAGGACTTGAAAGCGGGGCAGAATTGCAGGAAAACGATTTCAGGGGGTAGACTGGAATTGCATTTAAAGCACAGGAAAAGAGGCAGAACATCGACAATGATGCACTTGGCCAAAAAGGGCGTATGCGTCTTTTCCTGAATATATTCAGGAAAAAACGCATACGCCCTTTTTGGCCAACCAAGCAAGCATGTTAAAGAAATCTGCACTACAGTGAAGTCTCACTGCCCCCCGGTCAAATGGGCCATCTGAAAAAAGTGTAAAATCCAGAAAGGCAGCACAGGCCATGGAGAACAGGGAGCCTTGTTATGCTGATAGGTGGGATGTAAATTGCCAAGAGCCAATCTGGAGAAGTGTATGGTGTTTCCTGAAAACCTAAAAAACAAAGCAACGGAGCCTATGGCACTTCCACTTATGGTCCTATAGCTTAGGGAAATTAAAATCAAAAACACACAGCCACCCCAAAGTTTCAGACGGCTCTGTTTACAAGAACCTCGCCTACGGTACAAGTTAAATATCGCAGAAAGCAAAAAATGGATAAAGAAGTTGTGGTACGTATGTACAATGGAATATCACTCTCCAATGAAATGTATGTCATCAGGCCCATCGCGGCATAATGAGTGGATTCAGGTACGATCATTCTAAGTGAAATAAGTCACACAGAAAGTGAAATATCATAAGATATCACTAATACACGGAATGTAATCTTGGCTAAACATGAACTGAATTACAAAACAGAACAGGGTCTCAAATTTAGAAAACCAACTTATGTTTGCTTAAGGGGAAAGGTGAGTTGGGGTGCTGCATAAAACCAGAGATAGAAATTCGCACAGATACCATTCCATAAGTCAAATATGTAATAGTCAAGACCTACCCCTTGCTCAACGAAATGGACTAACAACCTTATATTCAACGCCTAGGAATACACCTGACTAGTAAGAATCTTCAAACCCATGGACTTATATGTCTCCATAAGAGAATCAAGCGTGTGTACAGCTGCATGAATGTAGCAGAGAAAATCCGATAAATCCCATTATCAAAATGAATTACAAAAACAAAACACAATGACAGTGAAATAGAGAGCAATTCTTAAATAATTCATTCAGGGCTTGTGATGCATCCTGGATTTACCTCATCTAAACCCAGAGCTGAGTGAGACATAAGGTTGGACACTTCGCGCTGATAGCATTGGTGATGTTCGATGAGCAAATGCAGACCCTTTGAAGTCATAATGCATGGTACCAATTCCATGGGTCCCAACTCTCCAGGTTTAAGGGATATTTCCTTCAGCTAAAACATGCATGGGAAACCCACAGTATGGTGCACCATGTGACCGGCAAACGTTTTCAAATGCATCTCAGTTTTCGTCCCCTTTTACTCGGGTTCACCATTCCAGACCCTTTACTAACACTCTCCCCACTTGGAGAGTCAGTGCCTTTAACCTCCTGTTTGGCGCAGTTTGCAATTTCTGCGCAAGATGAACAGGAATAGGGAGAAACAATGAGCGACTAGCTGTAGGTGTCTGAACGGGCAAATTTAATGCTGATTTCCCACCAGGAAGAGGAATTAACCAAAGGCTCAGCGTGCCGTGCCGGAACCAGATTAGGGCCTGAAGCAATCCTGCGGGTTTGCGGACAGCTCACAAGAAAGTGATTTGAAGAAAGGAGCTCAGGGGCAATGTAATTCACAAACCTGCAGAGTTATAAATGACAGCTATCTTCCAAAAATATATTGAAAGAAGGCTGCGAAGAGGACTTGAAAGCGGGGCAGAATTGCAGGAAAACGATTTCAGGGGGTTGACTGGAATTGCATTTAAAGCATAGGAAAAGAGGCAGAACGTCGACAATGATGCACTTGGCCAAAAAGTGCGTATGCGTTTTTTCCTGAATATATTCAGGAAAAAACGCGTACGCACTTTTTGGCCAACCAAGCAAGCATGTTAAAGAAATCTGCACTACAGTGAAGTCTCACTGCCCCCCGGTCAAAAGGGCCATCTGAAAAAAGTGTAAAATCCAGAAAGGCAGCACAGGCCATGGAGAACAGGGAGCCTTGTTATGCTGATGGGAGGGATGTAAATTGCCAACAGCCACTCTGGAGAAGTGTATGGTGTTTCCTCAGACACCTAAAAAACAAAGCATCGGAGCCTACGGCACTTCCACTTATGGTCCTATAGCTTAGGGAAATTACAATCAGAAACGCACAGCCACCCCAAAGTTTCAACCGGCTCTGTTTACAAGAACCTCGTCTATGGTACAAGTTAAATATCCCAGAAAGCGAAAAATGGATAAAGAAGTTGTGGTACGTACGTACAATGGAATATCACTCACCAATGAAATCTATGTCACCAGGCCCGTTGTGGCATAATGAGTGGATTCAGGTACGATGATTCTAAGTGAAATAAGTCACACATAAAATGAAACATCATAAGATATCACTAATACACGGAATGTAATCTTGGCTACACATGAACTGAATTACAAAACAGAACAGGGTCTCAAATTTAGAAAACCAACTTATGTTTGCTTAAGGGGAAAGGTGAGTTGGGGTGCTGCATAAAACCAGAGATAGAAATTCGCACAGATACCATTCAATAAGTCAAATATGTAATAGTCAAGACCTACCCCTTGCTCAACGAAATGGACTAACAACCATATATTCAATGCCTAGATATACACCTGACTAGTAAGAATCTTCAAACCCATGGATTTGTATGTCTCCATAAGAGAATCAAGCGTGTGTACAGCTGCATGAAGGCAGCAGAGAAAATCCGATAAATCCCATTATCAAAATGAATTACAAAAACAAAACACAAGGACAGTGAAATAGAGAGCAATTCTTAAATAATTCATTCAGGGCTTGTGATGCAACCTGGATTTACCTCATCTACACCCAGAGCTGAGTGAGACATAAGGTTGGACACTTCGCGCTGATAGCATTGGTGAGGTTCGATGAGCAAATGCAGACCCTTTGAAGTCATACTGCATGATACCCATTCCATGGGTCCCAACTCTCCAGGTTTAAGCGATTCTTCCTTCAGCTAAAGCATGCATGGGAAACCCACAGTATGGTGCACCGTGTGACCGGGAAACGTTTTCAAATGCATCTCAGTTTTCGTCCCCTTTTACTCGGGTCCACAATTCCAGACCCTTTACTAACACTCTCCCCACTTGGAGAGTCAGTGCCTTTAACCTCCTGTTTGGCACAGTTTGCAATTTCTGCGCAAGATGAACAGCAATAGGGAGAACCAATGAGAGACTAGCTGTAGGTGTCTGCACGGGCAAATTTAACGCTCATTTTCCACCAGGAAGTGGAATTAACCCAAGGCTCAGCATGCCGTGCTGGAACCAGATTACGGCCTGAAGCAATCCTGCTGGTTTGCGGCCAGCTCACAAGAAAGCGATTTGAAGAAAGGAGCTCAGGGGCACTGTAATTCACAAACCTGCAGAGTTATAAATGACAGCTATCTTCCAAAAATATATTGAAGTAAGGCTGCGAAGACGACTTGAAAGCGGGACAGAAATGCAGGAAAACGATTTCAGGGGGTAGACTGGAATGCATTTAAAGCATAGGAAAAGAGGCAGAACGTCGACAATGATGCACTTGACCAAAAGGTGCGTATGCGTTTTTTCCTGAATATATTCAGGAAAAAACGCATACGTCCTTTTTGGCCAACCAAGCAAGCACGTTAAAGAAATCTGCACTACAGTGAAGTCTCACTGCCCCCCAGTCAACAGAGCCATATGAAAAAAGTGTAAAGTCCAGAAAGGCAGCACAGGCCATGGAGAACAGGGAGCCTTGTTATGCTGATGGGTGGGATGTAAATTGCCAAGAGCCACTCTGGAGAAGTGTATGGTGTTTCCTCAAACACCTAAAATACAAAGCAACGGAGCCTATGGCACTTCCACGTATGGTCCTATAGCTTAGGGAAATTAAAATCAGAAACGCACAGCCACCCCAATGTTTCACACGGCTCTGTTTACAAGAAACGCGTCTATGGTACAAGTTAAATATCGCAGAAAGCAAAAAATGGATAAAGAAGTTGTGGTACATACGTACAATGGAATATCACTGTCCAATGAAATCTATGTCATTAGGCCCGTCGCGGCATAATGAGTGGATTCAGGTACCATGATTCTAAGTGATATAAGTCACACAGAAAATGAAACATCATAAGATATCACTAATACACGGAATGTAATCTTGGCTACACATGAACTGAATTACAAAACAGAACAGGGTCTCAAATTTAGAAAACCAACATATGTTTGCTTTAGGGGAAAGGTGAGTTGGGGTGCTGCATAAAACCAGAGATAGAAATTAGCACAGATACCATTCCATAAGTCAAATATGTAATAGTCAAGACCTACCCCTTGCTCAACGAAATGGGCTAAACATCCTATATTCAATGTCTAGGCATACACCTGACTAGTAAGAATCTTCAAACCCATGGATTTATATGTCTCCATAAGAGAATCAAGCGTGTGCACAGCTGCATGAAGGCAGCAGAGAAAATCCGATAAATCCCATTATCAAAATGAATTACAAAAATGAAACACAATGACAGTGAAATAGAGAGGAATTCTTAAATAATTCATTCAGGGCTTATGATGCAACCTGGATTTACCTCATCTACACCCAGAGCTGAGTGAGACGTAAGGTTGGACACTTCAGGCTGATAGCATTGGTGAGGTTCGATGAGCAAATGCAGACCCTTTGAAGTCATACTGCACCGTACCCATTACATGGGTCCCTACTCTCCAGGTTTAAGCGATTCTTCCTTCAGCTAAAACATGCATGGGAAACCCACAGTATGGTGCACCGTGTGACCGGGAATCGTTTTCAAATGCATCTCAGTTTCCGTCCCCTTTTACACGTGTTCACAATTCCAGACCCTTTACTAACACTCTCCCCACTTGGAGAGTCACTACCTTTAACCTCCTGTTTGGCAGAGTTTGCAATTTCTGCGCAAGATGAACAGGAATAGGGAGAACAAATGAGAGACTATCTGTAGGTGTCTTCACGGGCAAATTTAACGCTCATTTCCCACCAGGAAGAGGAATTAACCAAACGCTCAGAATGCCATGCCGGAACCAGATTAGGGCCTGAAGCAATCCTGCGGGTTTGCGGCCAGCTCACAAGAAAGCGATTTGAAGAAAGGAGCTCAGGGGCACTGTAATTCACAAACCTGCAGAGTTATAAATGACAGCTTTCGTCCAAAAATATATTGAAGGAAGGAAGCGAAGAGGACTTGAAAGCGGGGCAGAATTGCAGGAAAACGATTTCAGGGGGTAGACTGGAATTGCATTTAAAGCATAGGAAAAGAGGCAGAACGTCGACAATGATGCACTTGGCCAAAAAGGGCGTATGCGTCTTTTCCTGAATATATTCAGGAAAAAACGCATACGCCCTTTTTGGCCAACCAAGCAAGCATGTTAAAGAAATCTGCACTACAGTGAAGTCTCACTGCCCCCCGGTCAAAAGGGCCATCTGAAAAAAGTGTAAAATCCAGAAAGGCAGCACAGGCCATGGAGAACAGGGAGCCTTGTTATGCTGATAGGTGGGATGTAAATTGCCAAGAGCCAATCTGGAGAAGTGTATGGTGTTTCCTGAAAACCTGAAAAACAAAGCAACGGAGCCTATGGCACTTCCACTTATGGTCCTATAGCTTAGGGAAATTAAAATCAAAAACACACAGCCACCCCAAAGTTTCAGCCGGCTCTGTTTACAAGAACCTCGTCTACGGTACAATTTAAATATCCCAGAAAGCGAAAAATGGATAAAGAAGTTGAGGTACATACGTACAATGGAATATCACTCACCAATGAAATCTATGTCATCAGGCCCGTCGTGGCATAATGAGTGGATTCAGGTACGATCATTCTAAGTGAAATAAGTCACAAAGAAAATGAAACATCATAAGATATCACTAATACACGGAATGTAATCTTGGCTACACATGAACTGAATTACAAAACAGAACAGGTTCTCAAATTTAGAAAACCAACTTATGCTTGCTTAAGGGGAAAGGTGAGTTGGGGTGCCGCATCAAAACAGAGATAGAAATTAGCACAGATACCTTTTCATAAGCCAAATATGTAATAGTCAAGACCTACCCCTTGCTCAACGAAATGGACTAAACACCCCATATTCAACGCCTAGGAATACACCTGACTAGTAAGAATCTTCAAACCCATGGATTCATATGTCTCCGTAAGAGAATGAAGCGTGTGTACAGCGGCATGAATGCAGCAGAGAAAATCCGATAAATCCCATTATCAAAATATATTACAAAAACAAAACACAAGGACAGTGAAATAGAGAGCAATTCTTAAATAATTCATTCAGGGTTTGTGATGCAACCTGGATTTACCACATCTACACCCAGAGCTGAGTGAGACATAAGGTTGGGCACTTCGGGCTGATAGCATTGGTGAGGTTCAGTGAGCAAATGCAGACACTTTGAAGTCATACTGCATGGTACCCATTCCAAGGGTCCCAACTGTCCAGGTTTAAAGGATCCTTCCTTCAGCTAAAACATGCATGGGAATCCCACAGTATGGTGCACCGTGTGACCGGCAAACGTTTTCAAATGCATCTCAGTTTTCGTCCACTTTTACTCGGGTTCACCATTCCAGACCCTTTATGAACACTCTCCCCACTTGGAGAGTCAGTGCTTTAACCTCCTGTTTGGCACAGTTTGCAATTTCTGCGCAAGATGAACAGGAATAGGGAGAACCAATGAGAGACTAGCTGTAGGTGTATGCACGGGCAAATTTAACGCTCATTTCCCACCAGGAAGAGGAATTAACCTAAGGCTCAACATGCCGTGCCGGAACCAGATTAGGGCCTGAAGCAATCCTGCGGGTTTGCGGCCAGCTCACAAGAAAGCGATTTGAAGAAAGGAGCTCAGGGTCACTGTAACTCACAAACCTGCAGAGTTATAAATGACAGCTATCGTCCAAAAATACATTGAAGGAAGGCTGCGAAGAGGACATGAAAGCGGGGCAGAATTGCAGGAAAACGATTTCAGGGGGTAGACGGGAATTGCATTTAAAGCATAGGAAAAGAGGCAGAACGTCGACAATGATGCTCTTGGCCAAAAAGTGCGTATGTGTTTTTTCCTGAATATATTCAGGAAAAAACGCATACGCACTTTTTGGCCAACAAAGCAAGCATGTTAAAGAAATCTGCAGTGCAGTGAAGTCTCACTGCCCCCCGGTCAAAAGGGCCATCTGAAAAAAGTGTAAAATCCAGAAAGGCAACACAGGCCATGGAGAACAGGGAGCCTTGTTATGCTGATGGGCGGGATGTAAATTGCCAAGAGTCACTCTGGAGAAGTGTATGGTATTTCCTGGAACACCTAAAAAACAAAGCAACGGAGCCTACGGCACTTCCACTTATGGTCCTATAGCTTAGGGAAATTAAAATCAGAAACACACAGCCACCCCAAAGTGTCGGACGGCTCTGTTTATAAGAACCTCGTGTACGGCACAAGTTAAATATCCCAGAAAGCAAAAAATGGATAAAGAAGTTGTGCTACGTACGTACAATGGAATATCACTCTCCAATGAAATCTATGTCATCAGGCCCGTCGCAGCATAATGAGTGGATTCAGGTACGATGATTCTAAGTGAAGTAAGTCTCACAGAAAATGAAACATCATAAGATATCACTAATACACCGAATGTAATCTTGGCTACACATGAACTGAATTACAAAACATAACAGGGCCTCAAATTTAGAAAACCAACTTATGTTTGCTTAAGGGGAAAGTTGAGTTGGGGTGCTGCATAAAAGCAGAGATAGAAATTAGCACAGATACCATTCCATACGTCAAATATGTAATAGTCAAGACCTACCCCTTGCTCAACGAAATGGAAAAAACACGCCATATTCAACGCCTAGGAATACACCTGACTAGAAAGAATCTTCAAACCCATGGATTTATATGTCTCCATAAGAGAATGAAGCGTGTGTACAGCGGCATGAATGCAGCAGAGAAAATCCGATAAATCCCATTATCAAAATGAATTACAAAAACAAAACACAAGGACAGTGAAATAGGGAGCAATTCTTAAATAATTCATTCAGGGATTGTGATGCAACCTGGATTTTCCACATCTACATCCAGAGCTGAGTGAGACATAAGGTTGGGGACTTCGGGCTGATAGCATTGGTGCGGTTCGATGAACAAATGCAGACCCTTTGAAGGCATACTGCATGGTACGCATTCCATGGGTCCCAACTCTCCAGGTTTAAGGGATTCTTCCTTCAGCTAATACATGCATGGGAAACCCACAGTATGGTGCAGCGTGTGACCGGGAAACGTTTTCAAATGCATTGCAGATTTCGTCCCCTTTTACTCGGGTTCACAATTCCAGACCCTTTACTAACACTCTCCCTACTTCGAGAGTCAGTACCTTTAACCTCCTGTTGGGCACAGTTTGCAATTTCTGCTCAAGAAGAACAGGAAGAGGGAGAACCAATGAGAGATTAGCTGTAGGTGTCTGCACGGGCAAATTTAACACTCATTCCCCACCAGGAAGAGGAATTAACCAAAGGCTCAGCATGCCCTGCCGGAAACAGATTAGGGCCTGAAGCAATCCAGCGGGTTTGCGGCCAGCTCACAAGATAGCGAGTTGAAGAAAGGAGCTCAGGGGCACTGTAACTCACAAACCTGCAGAGTTATAAATGACAGCTATCGTCCAAAAATATATTGAAGGAAGGCTGCGAAGAGAACTTGTAAACGGGGCAGAATTGCAGGAAAACGATTTCAGGGGGTAGACGGGAATTGCATTTAAAGCATAGGAAAAGAGGCAGAACGTAGACAATGATGCTCTTGGCCAAAAAGGGCGTATGCGTTTTTTCTGAATATATTCAGGAAAAAACGCATACGCCCTTTTTGGCGAACGAAGCAAGCATGTTAAAGAAATCTGCACTACAATGAAGTCTCACTGCCCCCTGGTCAAAAGGGCCATCTGAAAAAAGTGTAAAATCCAGAAAGGCAGCACAGGGCATGGAGAACCGGGAGCCTTGTTATGCTGATGGGCGGGATGTAAATTGCCAACAGCCACTCTGGAGAAGTGTATGGTGTTTCCTGGAACACCTAAAAAACAAAGCAACGGAGCCTACGGCACTTCCACTTATGGTCCTATAGCTTAGGGAAATTAAAATCAGAAACACACAGCCACCCCAAAGTGTCGGACGGCTCTGTTTATAAGAACCTCGTGTACGGCACAAGTTAAATATCCCAGAAAGCAAAAAATGGATAAAGAAGTTGTGCTACGTACGTACAATGGAATATCACTCTCCAATGAAATCTATGTCATCAGGCCCGTCGCAGCATAATGAGTGGATTCAGGTACGATGATTCTAAGTGAAGTAAGTCTCACAGAAAATGAAACATCATAAGATATCACTAATACACCGAATGTAATCTTGGCTACACATGAACTGAATTACAAAACATAACAGGGCCTCAAATTTAGAAAACCAACTTATGTTTGCTTAAGGGGAAAGTTGAGTTGGGGTGCTGCATAAAAGCAGAGATAGAAATTAGCACAGATACCATTCCATACGTCAAATATGTAATAGTCAAGACCTACCCCTTGCTCAACGAAATGGAAAAAACACGCCATATTCAACGCCTAGGAATACACCTGACTAGAAAGAATCTTCAAACCCATGGATTTATATGTCTCCATAAGAGAATGAAGCGTGTGTACAGCGGCATGAATGCAGCAGAGAAAATCCGATAAATCCCATTATCAAAATGAATTACAAAAACAAAACACAAGGACAGTGAAATAGGGAGCAATTCTTAAATAATTCATTCAGGGATTGTGATGCAACCTGGATTTTCCACATCTACATCCAGAGCTGAGTGAGACATAAGGTTGGGGACTTCGGGCTGATAGCATTGGTGCGGTTCGATGAACAAATGCAGACCCTTTGAAGGCATACTGCATGGTACGCATTCCATGGGTCCCAACTCTCCAGGTTTAAGGGATTCTTCCTTCAGCTAATACATGCATGGGAAACCCACAGTATGGTGCAGCGTGTGACCGGGAAACGTTTTCAAATGCATTGCAGATTTCGTCCCCTTTTACTCGGGTTCACAATTCCAGACCCTTTACTAACACTCTCCCTACTTCGAGAGTCAGTACCTTTAACCTCCTGTTGGGCACAGTTTGCAATTTCTGCTCAAGAAGAACAGGAAGAGGGAGAACCAATGAGAGATTAGCTGTAGGTGTCTGCACGGGCAAATTTAACACTCATTCCCCACCAGGAAGAGGAATTAACCAAAGGCTCAGCATGCCCTGCCGGAACCAGATTAGGGCCTGAAGCAATCCAGCGGGTTTGCGGCCAGCTCACAAGATAGCGAGTTGAAGAAAGGAGCTCAGGGGCACTGTAACTCACAAACCTGCAGAGTTATAAATGACAGCTATCGTCCAAAAATATATTGAAGGAAGGCTGCGAAGAGAACTTGTAAGCGGGGCAGAATTGCAGGAAAACGATTTCAGGGGGTAGATGGGAATTGCATTTAAAGCATAGGAAAAGAGGCAGAACGTAGACAATGATGCTCTTGGCCAAAAAGGGCGTATGCGTTTTTTCTGAATATATTCAGGAAAAAACGCATACGCCCTTTTTGGCGAACGAAGCAAGCATGTTAAAGAAATCTGCACTACAATGAAGTCTCACTGCCCCCTGGTCAAAAGGGCCATCTGAAAAAAGTGTAAAATCCAGAAAGGCAGCACAGGGCATGGAGAACCGGGAGCCTTGTTATGCTGATGGGCGGGATGTAAATTGCCAACAGCCACTCTGGAGAAGTGTATGGTGTTTCCTGGAACACCTAAAAAACAAAGCAACGGAGCCTACGGCACTTCCACTTATGGTCCTATAGCTTAGGAAAATTAAAATCAAAAACACACAGCCACCCCAAAGTTTTGGTCGGCTCTGTTTACAAGAACCTCGTCTACGGTACAAGTTAAATATCCCAGAATGTGAAAAATGGATAAAGAAATTGTGGTACGTACGTACAATGGAATATCACTGAGCAATGAAATCTATGTCATCAGGCCCGTCGCGGCATAATGAGTGGATTCAGGTACCATGATTCTAAGTGAAATAAGTCACACAGAAAATGAAACATCATAAGATATCACTAATACACGGAATATAAACTAGGCTACACATGAACTGAATTACAAAACAGAACAGGGCCTCAAATTTAGAAAACCAACTTATGCTTGCTTAAGGGGAAAGTTGAGTTGGGGTGCCGCATCAAAACAGAGATAGAAATTAGCACAGATACCTTTTCATAAGCCAAATATGTAATAGTCAAGACCTACCCCTTGCTCAACGAAATGGACTAAACACGCCATATTCAACACCTAGGAATACACCTGACTAGTAAGAATCTTCAAACCCATGGATTCATATGTCTCCGTAAGAGAATGAAGCGTGTGTACAGCGGCATGAATGCAGCAGAGAAAATCCGATAAATCCCATTATCAAAATATATTACAAAAGCAAAACACAAGGACAGTGAAATAGAGAGCAATTCTTAAATAATTCATTCAGGGTTTGTGATGCAACCTGGATTTACCACATCTACACCCAGAGCTGAGTGAGACATAAGGTTGGGCACTTCGGGCTGATAGCATTGGTGAGGTTCACTGAGCAAATGCAGACACTTTGAAGTCAAACAGCATGGTACCCATTCCAAGGGTCCCAACACTCCAGGTTTAAGGGATTCTTCCTTCTGCTAAAACATGCATGGGAAACCCACAGTATGGTGCACCGTGTGACCGGCAAACGTTTTCAAATGCATCTCAGTTTTCGTCCCCTTTTACTCGGGTTCACCATTCCAGACCCTTTACGAACACTCTCCCCACGTGGAGAGTTAGTGCTTTAACCTCCTGTTTGGCACAGTTTGCAATTTTTGCGCAAGATGAACAGGAATAGGGAGAACGAATGAGAGACTAGCTGTAGGTGTCTGCACGGGCAAATTTAATGCTCATTTCCCACCATGAAGAGGAATTAACCTAAGGCTCAACATGACGTGCTGGAACCAGATTAGGGCCTGAAGCATTCCTGCGGGTTTGCGGCCAGCTCACAAGATAGCGAGTTGAAGAAAGGAGCTCAATGGCACTGTAACTCACAAACCTGCAGAGTTATAAAAGACAGCTATTGTCCAAAAATATATTGAAGGAAGGCTGCGAAGAGAACTTGTAAGCGGGGCAGAATTGCAGGAAAACGATTTCAGGGGGTAGACGGGAATTGCATTTAAAGCATAGTAAAAGAGGCAGAACGTCGACAATGATGCTCTTGGCCAAAAAGGGCGTATGCGTTTTTTCCTGAATATATTCAGGAAAAAACGCATACGCACTTTTTGGCCAACCAAGCAAGCATGTTAAAGAAATCTGCACTACAATGAAGTCTCACTGCCCCCCGGTCAAAAGGGCCATCTGAAAAAAGTGTAAAATCCAGAAAGGCAGCACAGGCCATGGAGAACAGGGAGCCTTGTTATGCTGATGGGTGGGATGTAAATTGCCAACAGCCACTCTGGAGAAGTGTATGGTGTTTCCTGGAACACCTAAAAAACAAAGCAACGGAGCCTACGGCACTTCCACTTATGGTCCTATAGCTTAGGGAAATTAAAATCAAAAACACACAGCCACCCCAAAGTTTCGGTCGGCTCTGTTTACAAGAACCTCGTCTACGGTACAAGTTAAATATCCCAGAATGTGAAAAATGGATAAAGAAGTTGTGGTACGTACGTACAATGGAATATCACTGAGCAATGAAATCTATGTCATCAGGCCCGTCGCGGCATAATGAGTGGATTCAGGTACCATGATTCTAAGTGAAATAAGTCACACAGAAAATGAAACATCATAAGATATCACTAATACACGGAATATAAACTAGGCTACACATGAACTGAATTACAAAACAGAACAGGGCCTCAAATTTAGAAAACCAACTTATGCTTGCTTAAGGGGAAAGTTGAGTTGGGGTGCCGCATCAAAACAGAGATAGAAATTAGCACAGATACCTTTTCATAAGCCAAATATGTAATAGTCAAGACCTACCCCTTGCTCAACGAAATGGACTAAACACCCCATATTCAACGCCTAGGAATACACCTGACTAGTAATCATCTTCAAACCCATGGATTCATATGTCTCCGTAAGAGAATGAAGCGTGTGTACAGCGCAATGAATGCAGCAGAGAAAATCCGATAAATCCCATTATCAAAATATATTACAAAAACAAAACACAAGGACAGTGAAATAGAGAGCAATTCTTAAATAATTCATTCAGGGTTTGTGATGCAACCTGGATTTACCACATCTACACCCAGAGCTGAGTGAGACATAAGGTTGGGCACTTCGGGCTGATAGCATTGGTGAGGTTCAGTGAGCAAATGCAGACACTTTGAAGTCATACTGCATGGTACCCATTCCAAGGGTCCCAACTGTCCAGGTTTAAAGGATCCTTCCTTCAGCTAAAACATGCATGGGAAACCCACAGTATGGTGCACCGTGTGACCGGCAAACGTTTTCAAATGCATCTCAGTTTTCGTCCACTTTTACTCGGGTTCACCATTCCAGACCCTTTATGAACACTCTCCCCACTTGCAGAGTCAGTGCTTTAACCTCCTGTATGGCACAGTTTGCAATTTCTGCGCAAGATGAACAGGAATAGGGAGAACCAATGAGAGACTAGCTGTAGGTGTATGCACGGGCAAATTTAACGCTCATTTCCCACCAGGAAGAGGAATTAACCTAAGGCTCAACATGCCGTGCCGGAACCAGATTAGGGCCTGAAGCAATCCTGCGGGTTTGCGGCCAGCTCACAAGAAAGCGATTTGAAGAAAGGAGCTCAGGGGCACTGTAACTCACAAACCTGCAGAGTTATAAATGACAGCTATCGTCCAAAAATACATTGAAGGAAGGCTGCGAAGAGGACATGAAAGCGGGGCAGAATTGCAGGAAAACGATTTCAGGGGGTAGACGGGAATTGCATTTAAAGCATAGGAAAAGAGGCAGAACGTCGACAATGATGCTCTTGGCCAAAAAGTGCGTATGTGTTTTTTCCTGAATATATTCAGGAAAAAACGCATACGCACTTTTTGGCCAACAAAGCAAGCATGTTAAAGAAATCTGCAGTGCAGTGAAGTCTCACTGCCCCCCGGTCAAAAGGGCCATCTGAAAAAAGTGTAAAATCCAGAAAGGCAACACAGGCCATGGAGAACAGGGAGCCTTGTTATGCTGATGGGCGGGATGTAAATTGCCAAGAGTCACTCTGGAGAAGTGTATGGTATTTCCTGGAACACCTAAAAAACAAAGCAACGGAGCCTACGGCACTTCCACTTATGGTCCTATAGCTTAGGGAAATTAAAATCAGAAACACACAGCCACCCCAAAGTGTCGGACGGCTCTGTTTATAAGAACCTCGTGTACGGCACAAGTTAAATATCCCAGAAAGCAAAAAATGGATAAAGAAGTTGTGCTACGTACGTACAATGGAATATCACTCTCCAATGAAATCTATGTCATCAGGCCCGTCGCAGCATAATGAGTGGATTCAGGTACGATGATTCTAAGTGAAGTAAGTCTCACAGAAAATGAAACATCATAAGATATCACTAATACACCGAATGTAATCTTGGCTACACATGAACTGAATTACAAAACATAACAGGGCCTCAAATTTAGAAAACCAACTTATGTTTGCTTAAGGGGAAAGTTGAGTTGGGGTGCTGCATAAAAGCAGAGATAGAAATTAGCACAGATACCATTCCATACGTCAAATATGTAATAGTCAAGACCTACCCCTTGCTCAACGAAATGGAAAAAACACGCCATATTCAACGCCTAGGAATACACCTGACTAGAAAGAATCTTCAAACCCATGGATTTATATGTCTCCATAAGAGAATGAAGCGTGTGTACAGCGGCATGAATGCAGCAGAGAAAATCCGATAAATCCCATTATCAAAATGAATTACAAAAACAAAACACAAGGACAGTGAAATAGGGAGCAATTCTTAAATAATTCATTCAGGGATTGTGATGCAACCTGGATTTTCCACATCTACATCCAGAGCTGAGTGAGACATAAGGTTGGGGACTTCGGGCTGATAGCATTGGTGCGGTTCGATGAACAAATGCAGACCCTTTGAAGGCATACTGCATGGTACGCATTCCATGGGTCCCAACTCTCCAGGTTTAAGGGATTCTTCCTTCAGCTAATACATGCATGGGAAACCCACAGTATGGTGCAGCGTGTGACCGGGAAACGTTTTCAAATGCATTGCAGATTTCGTCCCCTTTTACTCGGGTTCACAATTCCAGACCCTTTACTAACACTCTCCCTACTTGGAGAGTCAGTGCCTTTAACCTACTGTTGGGCACAGTTTGCAATTTCTGCTCAAGAAGAACAGGAAGAGGGAGAACCAATGAGAGATTAGCTGTAGGTGTTTGCACGGGCAAATTTAACACTCATTCCCCACCAGGAAGAGGAATTAACCAAAGGCTCAGCATGCCCTGCCGGAACCAGATTAGGGCCTGAAGCAATCCAGCGGGTTTGCGGCCAGCTCACAAGATAGCGAGTTGAAGAAAGGAGCTCAGGGGCACTGTAACTCACAAACCTGCAGAGTTATAAATGACAGCTATCGTCCAAAAATATATTGAAGGAAGGCTGCGAAGAGAACTTGTAAGCGGGGCAGAATTGCAGGAAAACGATTTCAGGGGGTAGACGGGAATTGCATTTAAAGCATAGGAAAAGAGGCAGAACGTAGACAATGATGCTCTTGGCCAAAAAGGGCGTATGCGTTTTTTCTGAATATATTCAGGAAAAAACGCATACGCCCTTTTTGGCGAACGAAGCAAGCATGTTAAAGAAATCTGCACTACAATGAAGTCTCACTGCCCCCCGGTCAAAAGGGCCATCTGAAAAAAGTGTAAAATCCAGAAAGGCAGCACAGGGCATGGAGAACCGGGAGCCTTGTTATGCTGATGGGCGGGATGTAAATTGCCAACAGCCACTCTGGAGAAGTGTATGGTGTTTCCTGGAACACCTAAAAAACAAAGCAACGGAGCCTACGGCACTTCCACTTATGGTCCTATAGCTTAGGAAAATTAAAATCAAAAACACACAGCCACCCCAAAGTTTTGGTCGGCTCTGTTTACAAGAACCTCGTCTACGGTACAAGTTAAATATCCCAGAATGTGAAAAATGGATAAAGAAGTTGTGGTACGTACGTACAATGGAATATCACTGAGCAATGAAATCTATGTCATCAGGCCCGTCGCGGCATAATGAGTGGATTCAGGTACCATGATTCTAAGTGAAATAAGTCACACAGAAAATGAAACATCATAAGATATCACTAATACACGGAATATAAACTAGGCTACACATGAACTGAATTACAAAACAGAACAGGGCCTCAAATTTAGAAAACCAACTTATGCTTGCTTAAGGGGAAAGGTGAGTTGGGGTGCCGCATCAAAACAGAGATAGAAATTAGCACAGATACCTTTTCATAAGCCAAATATGTAATAGTCAAGACCTACCCCTTGCTCAACGAAATGGACTAAACACCCCATATTCAACGCCTAGGAATACACCTGACTAGTAATCATCTTCAAACCCATGGATTCATATGTCTCCGTAAGAGAATGAAGCGTGTGTACAGCGCAATGAATGCAGCAGAGAAAATCCGATAAATCCCATTATCAAAATATATTACAAAAACAAAACACAAGGACAGTGAAATAGAGAGCAATTCTTAAATAATTCATTCAGGGTTTGTGATGCAACCTGGATTTACCACATCTACACCCAGAGCTGAGTGAGACATAAGGTTGGGCACTTCGGGCTGATAGCATTGGTGAGGTTCAGTGAGCAAATGCAGACACTTTGAAGTCATACTGCATGGTACCCATTCCAAGGGTCCCAACTGTCCAGGTTTAAAGGATCCTTCCTTCAGCTAAAACATGCATGGGAAACCCACAGTATGGTGCACCGTGTGACCGGCAAACGTTTTCAAATGCATCTCAGTTTTCGTCCACTTTTACTCAGGTTCACCATTCCAGACCCTTTATGAACACTCTCCCCACTTGCAGAGTCAGTGCTTTAACCTCCTGTATGGCACAGTTTGCAATTTCTGCGCAAGATGAACAGGAATAGGGAGAACCAATGAGAGACTAGCTGTAGGTGTATGCACGGGCAAATTTAACGCTCATTTCCCACCAGGAAGAGGAATTAACCTAAGGCTCAACATGCCGTGCCGGAACCAGATTAGGGCCTGAAGCAATCCTGCGGGTTTGCGGCCAGCTCACAAGAAAGCGATTTGAAGAAAGGAGCTCAGGGGCACTGTAACTCACAAACCTGCAGAGTTATAAATGACAGCTATCGTCCAAAAATACATTGAAGGAAGGCTGCGAAGAGGACATGAAAGCGGGGCAGAATTGCAGGAAAACGATTTCAGGGGGTAGACGGGAATTGCATTTAAAGCATAGGAAAAGAGGCAGAACGTCGACAATGATGCTCTTGGCCAAAAAGTGCGTATGTGTTTTTTCCTGAATATATTCAGGAAAAAACGCATACGCACTTTTTGGCCAACAAAGCAAGCATGTTAAAGAAATCTGCAGTGCAGTGAAGTCTCACTGCCCCCCGGTCAAAAGGGCCATCTGAAAAAAGTGTAAAATCCAGAAAGGCAACACAGGCCATGGAGAACAGGGAGCCTTGTTATGCTGATGGGCGGGATGTAAATTGCCAAGAGTCACTCTGGAGAAGTGTATGGTATTTCCTGGAACACCTAAAAAACAAAGCAACGGAGCCTACGGCACTTCCACTTATGGTCCTATAGCTTAGGGAAATTAAAATCAGAAACACACAGCCACCCCAAAGTGTCGGACGGCTCTGTTTATAAGAACCTCGTGTACGGCACAAGTTAAATATCCCAGAAAGCAAAAAATGGATAAAGAAGTTGTGCTACGTACGTACAATGGAATATCACTCTCCAATGAAATCTATGTCATCAGGCCCGTCGCAGCATAATGAGTGGATTCAGGTACGATGATTCTAAGTGAAGTAAGTCTCACAGAAAATGAAACATCATAAGATATCACTAATACACCGAATGTAATCTTGGCTACACATGAACTGAATTACAAAACATAACAGGGCCTCAAATTTAGAAAACCAACTTATGTTTGCTTAAGGGGAAAGTTGAGTTGGGGTGCTGCATAAAAGCAGAGATAGAAATTAGCACAGATACCATTCCATACGTCAAATATGTAATAGTCAAGACCTACCCCTTGCTCAACGAAATGGAAAAAACACGCCATATTCAACGCCTAGGAATACACCTGACTAGAAAGAATCTTCAAACCCATGGATTTATATGTCTCCATAAGAGAATGAAGCGTGTGTACAGCGGCATGAATGCAGCAGAGAAAATCCGATAAATCCCATTATCAAAATGAATTACAAAAACAAAACACAAGGACAGTGAAATAGGGAGCAATTCTTAAATAATTCATTCAGGGATTGTGATGCAACCTGGATTTTCCACATCTACATCCAGAGCTGAGTGAGACATAAGGTTGGGGACTTCGGGCTGATAGCATTGGTGAGGTTCGATGAACAAATGCAGACCCTTTGAAGGCATACTGCATGGTACGCATTCCATGGGTCCCAACTCTCCAGGTTTAAGGGATTCTTCCTTCAGCTAATACATGCATGGGAAACCCACAGTATGGTGCAGCGTGTGACCGGGAAACGTTTTCAAATGCATTGCAGATTTCGTCCCCTTTTACTCGGGTTCACAATTCCAGACCCTTTACTAACACTCTCCCTACTTGGAGAGTCAGTGCCTTTAACCTCCTGTTGGGCACAGTTTGCAATTTCTGCTCAAGAAGAACAGGAAGAGGGAGAACCAATGAGAGATTAGCTGTAGGTGTTTGCACGGGCAAATTTAACACTCATTCCCCACCAGGAAGAGGAATTAACCAAAGGCTCAGCATGCCCTGCCGGAACCAGATTAGGGCCTGAAGCAATCCAGCGGGTTTGCGGCCAGCTCACAAGATAGCGAGTTGAAGAAAGGAGCTCAGGGGCACTGTAACTCACAAACCTGCAGAGTTATAAATGACAGCTATCGTCCAAAAATATATTGAAGGAAGGCTGCGAAGAGAACTTGTAAGCGGGGCAGAATTGCAGGAAAACGATTTCAGGGGGTAGACGGGAATTGCATTTAAAGCATAGGAAAAGAGGCAGAACGTAGACAATGATGCTCTTGGCCAAAAAGGGCGTATGCGTTTTTTCTGAATATATTCAGGAAAAAACGCATACGCCCTTTTTGGCGAACGAAGCAAGCATGTTAAAGAAATCTGCACTACAATGAAGTCTCACTGCCCCCCGGTCAAAAGGGCCATCTGAAAAAAGTGTAAAATCCAGAAAGGCAGCACAGGGCATGGAGAACCGGGAGCCTTGTTATGCTGATGGGCGGGATGTAAATTGCCAACAGCCACTCTGGAGAAGTGTATGGTGTTTCCTGGAACACCTAAAAAACAAAGCAACGGAGCCTACGGCACTTCCACTTATGGTCCTATAGCTTAGGAAAATTAAAATCAAAAACACACAGCCACCCCAAAGTTTTGGTCGGCTCTGTTTACAAGAACCTCGTCTACGGTACAAGTTAAATATCCCAGAATGTGAAAAATGGATAAAGAAGTTGTGGTACGTACGTACAATGGAATATCACTGAGCAATGAAATCTATGTCATCAGGCCCGTCGCGGCATAATGAGTGGATTCAGGTACCATGATTCTAAGTGAAATAAGTCACACAGAAAATGAAACATCATAAGATATCACTAATACACGGAATATAAACTAGGCTACACATGAACTGAATTACAAAACAGAACAGGGCCTCAAATTTAGAAAACCAACTTATGCTTGCTTAAGGGGAAAGTTGAGTTGGGGTGCCGCATCAAAACAGAGATAGAAATTAGCACAGATACCTTTTCATAAGCCAAATATGTAATAGTCAAGACCTACCCCTTGCTCAACGAAATGGACTAAACACCCCATATTCAACGCCTAGGAATACACCTGACTAGTAATCATCTTCAAACCCATGGATTCATATGTCTCCGTAAGAGAATGAAGCGTGTGTACAGCGCAATGAATGCAGCAGAGAAAATCCGATAAATCCCATTATCAAAATATATTACAAAAACAAAACACAAGGACAGTGAAATAGAGAGCAATTCTTAAATAATTCATTCAGGGTTTGTGATGCAACCTGGATTTACCACATCTACACCCAGAGCTGAGTGAGACATAAGGTTGGGCACTTCGGGCTGATAGCATTGGTGAGGTTCAGTGAGCAAATGCAGACACTTTGAAGTCATACTGCATGGTACCCATTCCAAGGGTCCCAACTGTCCAGGTTTAAAGGATCCTTCCTTCAGCTAAAACATGCATGGGAAACCCACAGTATGGTGCACCGTGTGACCGGCAAACGTTTTCAAATGCATCTCAGTTTTCGTCCACTTTTACTCGGGTTCACCATTCCAGACCCTTTATGAACACTCTCCCCACTTGCAGAGTCAGTGCTTTAACCTCCTGTATGGCACAGTTTGCAATTTCTGCGCAAGATGAACAGGAATAGGGAGAACCAATGAGAGACTAGCTGTAGGTGTATGCACGGGCAAATTTAACGCTCATTTCCCACCAGGAAGAGGAATTAACCTAAGGCTCAACATGCCGTGCCGGAACCAGATTAGGGCCTGAAGCAATCCTGCGGGTTTGCGGCCAGCTCACAAGAAAGCGATTTGAAGAAAGGAGCTCAGGGGCACTGTAACTCACAAACCTGCAGAGTTATAAATGACAGCTATCGTCCAAAAATACATTGAAGGAAGGCTGCGAAGAGGACATGAAAGCGGGGCAGAATTGCAGGAAAACGATTTCAGGGGGTAGACGGGAATTGCATTTAAAGCATAGGAAAAGAGGCAGAACGTCGACAATGATGCTCTTGGCCAAAAAGTGCGTATGTGTTTTTTCCTGAATATATTCAGGAAAAAACGCATACGCACTTTTTGGCCAACAAAGCAAGCATGTTAAAGAAATCTGCAGTGCAGTGAAGTCTCACTGCCCCCCGGTCAAAAGGGCCATCTGAAAAAAGTGTAAAATCCAGAAAGGCAACACAGGCCATGGAGAACAGGGAGCCTTGTTATGCTGATGGGCGGGATGTAAATTGCCAAGAGTCACTCTGGAGAAGTGTATGGTATTTCCTGGAACACCTAAAAAACAAAGCAACGGAGCCTACGGCACTTCCACTTATGGTCCTATAGCTTAGGGAAATTAAAATCAGAAACACACAGCCACCCCAAAGTGTCGGACGGCTCTGTTTATAAGAACCTCGTGTACGGCACAAGTTAAATATCCCAGAAAGCAAAAAATGGATAAAGAAGTTGTGCTACGTACGTACAATGGAATATCACTCTCCAATGAAATCTATGTCATCAGGCCCGTCGCAGCATAATGAGTGGATTCAGGTACGATGATTCTAAGTGAAGTAAGTCTCACAGAAAATGAAACATCATAAGATATCACTAATACACCGAATGTAATCTTGGCTACACATGAACTGAATTACAAAACATAACAGGGCCTCAAATTTAGAAAACCAACTTATGTTTGCTTAAGGGGAAAGTTGAGTTGGGGTGCTGCATAAAAGCAGAGATAGAAATTAGCACAGATACCATTCCATACGTCAAATATGTAATAGTCAAGACCTACCCCTTGCTCAACGAAATGGAAAAAACACGCCATATTCAACGCCTAGGAATACACCTGACTAGAAAGAATCTTCAAACCCATGGATTTATATGTCTCCATAAGAGAATGAAGCGTGTGTACAGCGGCATGAATGCAGCAGAGAAAATCCGATAAATCCCATTATCAAAATGAATTACAAAAACAAAACACAAGGACAGTGAAATAGGGAGCAATTCTTAAATAATTCATTCAGGGATTGTGATGCAACCTGGATTTTCCACATCTACATCCAGAGCTGAGTGAGACATAAGGTTGGGGACTTCGGGCTGATAGCATTGGTGAGGTTCGATGAACAAATGCAGACCCTTTGAAGGCATACTGCATGGTACGCATTCCATGGGTCCCAACTCTCCAGGTTTAAGGGATTCTTCCTTCAGCTAATACATGCATGGGAAACCCACAGTATGGTGCAGCGTGTGACCGGGAAACGTTTTCAAATGCATTGCAGATTTCGTCCCCTTTTACTCGGGTTCACAATTCCAGACCCTTTACTAACACTCTCCCTACTTGGAGAGTCAGTGCCTTTAACCTCCTGTTGGGCACAGTTTGCAATTTCTGCTCAAGAAGAACAGGAAGAGGGAGAACCAATGAGAGATTAGCTGTAGGTGTTTGCACGGGCAAATTTAACACTCATTCCCCACCAGGAAGAGGAATTAACCAAAGGCTCAGCATGCCCTGCCGGAACCAGATTAGGGCCTGAAGCAATCCAGCGGGTTTGCGGCCAGCTCACAAGATAGCGAGTTGAAGAAAGGAGCTCAGGGGCACTGTAACTCACAAACCTGCAGAGTTATAAATGACAGCTATCGTCCAAAAATATATTGAAGGAAGGCTGCGAAGAGAACTTGTAAGCGGGGCAGAATTGCAGGAAAACGATTTCAGGGGGTAGACGGGAATTGCATTTAAAGCATAGGAAAAGAGGCAGAACGTAGACAATGATGCTCTTGGCCAAAAAGGGCGTATGCGTTTTTTCTGAATATATTCAGGAAAAAACGCATACGCCCTTTTTGGCGAACGAAGCAAGCATGTTAAAGAAATCTGCACTACAATGAAGTCTCACTGCCCCCCGGTCAAAAGGGCCATCTGAAAAAAGTGTAAAATCCAGAAAGGCAGCACAGGGCATGGAGAACCGGGAGCCTTGTTATGCTGATGGGCGGGATGTAAATTGCCAACAGCCACTCTGGAGAAGTGTATGGTGTTTCCTGGAACACCTAAAAAACAAAGCAACGGAGCCTACGGCACTTCCACTTATGGTCCTATAGCTTAGGAAAATTAAAATCAAAAACACACAGCCACCCCAAAGTTTTGGTCGGCTCTGTTTACAAGAACCTCGTCTACGGTACAAGTTAAATATCCCAGAATGTGAAAAATGGATAAAGAAGTTGTGGTACGTACGTACAATGGAATATCACTGAGCAATGAAATCTATGTCATCAGGCCCGTCGCGGCATAATGAGTGGATTCAGGTACCATGATTCTAAGTGAAATAAGTCACACAGAAAATGAAACATCATAAGATATCACTAATACACGGAATATAAACTAGGCTACACATGAACTGAATTACAAAACAGAACAGGGCCTCAAATTTAGAAAACCAACTTATGCTTGCTTAAGGGGAAAGTTGAGTTGGGGTGCCGCATCAAAACAGAGATAGAAATTAGCACAGATACCTTTTCATAAGCCAAATATGTAATAGTCAAGACCTACCCCTTGCTCAACGAAATGGACTAAACACCCCATATTCAACACCTAGGAATACACCTGACTAGTAATCATCTTCAAACCCATGGATTCATATGTCTCCGTAAGAGAATGAAGCGTGTGTACAGCGCAATGAATGCAGCAGAGAAAATCCGATAAATCCCATTATCAAAATATATTACAAAAACAAAACACAAGGACAGTGAAATAGAGAGCAATTCTTAAATAATTCATTCAGGGTTTGTGATGCAACCTGGATTTACCACATCTACACCCAGAGCTGAGTGAGACATAAGGTTGGGCACTTCGGGCTGATAGCATTGGTGAGGTTCAGTGAGCAAATGCAGACACTTTGAAGTCATACTGCATGGTACCCATTCCAAGGGTCCCAACTGTCCAGGTTTAAAGGATCCTTCCTTCAGCTAAAACATGCATGGGAAACCCACAGTATGGTGCACCGTGTGACCGGCAAACGTTTTCAAATGCATCTCAGTTTTCGTCCACTTTTACTCGGGTTCACCATTCCAGACCCTTTATGAACACTCTCCCCACTTGCAGAGTCAGTGCTTTAACCTCCTGTATGGCACAGTTTGCAATTTCTGCGCAAGATGAACAGGAATAGGGAGAACGAATGAGAGACTAGCTGTAGGTGTATGCACGGGCAAATTTAACGCTCATTTCCCACCAGGAAGAGGAATTAACCTAAGGCTCAACATGCCGTGCCGGAACCAGATTAGGGCCTGAAGCAATCCTGCGGGTTTGCGGCCAGCTCACAAGAAAGCGATTTGAAGAAAGGAGCTCAGGGGCACTGTAACTCACAAACCTGCAGAGTTATAAATGACAGCTATCGTCCAAAAATACATTGAAGGAAGGCTGCGAAGAGGACATGAAAGCGGGGCAGAATTGCAGGAAAACGATTTCAGGGGGTAGACGGGAATTGCATTTAAAGCATAGGAAAAGAGGCAGAACGTCGACAATGATGCTCTTGGCCAAAAAGTGCGTATGTGTTTTTTCCTGAATATATTCAGGAAAAAACGCATACGCACTTTTTGGCCAACAAAGCAAGCATGTTAAAGAAATCTGCAGTGCAGTGAAGTCTCACTGCCCCCCGGTCAAAAGGGCCATCTGAAAAAAGTGTAAAATCCAGAAAGGCAACACAGGCCATGGAGAACAGGGAGCCTTGTTATGCTGATGGGCGGGATGTAAATTGCCAAGAGTCACTCTGGAGAAGTGTATGGTATTTCCTGGAACACCTAAAAAACAAAGCAACGGAGCCTACGGCACTTCCACTTATGGTCCTATAGCTTAGGGAAATTAAAATCAGAAACACACAGCCACCCCAAAGTGTCGGACGGCTCTGTTTATAAGAACCTCGTGTACGGCACAAGTTAAATATCCCAGAAAGCAAAAAATGGATAAAGAAGTTGTGCTACGTATGTACAATGGAATATCACTCTCCAATGAAATCTATGTCATCAGGCCCGTCGCAGCATAATGAGTGGATTCAGGTACGATGATTCTAAGTGAAGTAAGTCTCACAGAAAATGAAACATCATAAGATATCACTAATACACCGAATGTAATCTTGGCTACACATGAACTGAATTACAAAACATAACAGGGCCTCAAATTTAGAAAACCAACTTATGTTTGCTTAAGGGGAAAGTTGAGTTGGGGTGCTGCATAAAAGCAGAGATAGAAATTAGCACAGATACCATTCCATACGTCAAATATGTAATAGTCAAGACCTACCCCTTGCTCAACGAAATGGAAAAAACACGCCATATTCAACGCCTAGGAATACACCTGACTAGAAAGAATCTTCAAACCCATGGATTTATATGTCTCCATAAGAGAATGAAGCGTGTGTACAGCGGCATGAATGCAGCAGAGAAAATCCGATAAATCCCATTATCAAAATGAATTACAAAAACAAAACACAAGGACAGTGAAATAGGGAGCAATTCTTAAATAATTCATTCAGGGATTGTGATGCAACCTGGATTTTCCACATCTACATCCAGAGCTGAGTGAGACATAAGGTTGGGGACTTCGGGCTGATAGCATTGGTGAGGTTCGATGAACAAATGCAGACCCTTTGAAGGCATACTGCATGGTACGCATTCCATGGGTCCCAACTCTCCAGGTTTAAGGGATTCTTCCTTCAGCTAATACATGCATGGGAAACCCACAGTATGGTGCAGCGTGTGACCGGGAAACGTTTTCAAATGCATTGCAGATTTCGTCCCCTTTTACTCGGGTTCACAATTCCAGACCCTTTACTAACACTCTCCCTACTTGGAGAGTCAGTGTCTTTAACCTCCTGTTGGGCACAGTTTGCAATTTCTGCTCAAGAAGAACAGGAAGAGGGAGAACCAATGAGAGATTAGCTGTAGGTGTTTGCACGGGCAAATTTAACACTCATTCCCCACCAGGAAGAGGAATTAACCAAAGGCTCAGCATGCCCTGCCGGAACCAGATTAGGGCCTGAAGCAATCCAGCGGGTTTGCGGCCAGCTCACAAGATAGCGAGTTGAAGAAAGGAGCTCAGGGGCACTGTAACTCACAAACCTGCAGAGTTATAAATGACAGCTATCGTCCAAAAATATATTGAAGGAAGGCTGCGAAGAGAACTTGTAAGCGGGGCAGAATTGCAGGAAAACGATTTCAGGGGGTAGACGGGAATTGCATTTAAAGCATAGGAAAAGAGGCAGAACGTAGACAATGATGCTCTTGGCCAAAAAGGGCGTATGCGTTTTTTCTGAATATATTCAGGAAAAAACGCATACGCCCTTTTTGGCGAACGAAGCAAGCATGTTAAAGAAATCTGCACTACAATGAAGTCTCACTGCCCCCCGGTCAAAAGGGCCATCTGAAAAAAGTGTAAAATCCAGAAAGGCAGCACAGGGCATGGAGAACCGGGAGCCTTGTTATGCTGATGGGCGGGATGTAAATTGCCAACAGCCACTCTGGAGAAGTGTATGGTGTTTCCTGGAACACCTAAAAAACAAAGCAACGGAGCCTACGGCACTTCCACTTATGGTCCTATAGCTTAGGAAAATTAAAATCAAAAACACACAGCCACCCCAAAGTTTCGGTCGGCTCTGTTTACAAGAACCTCGTCTACGGTACAAGTTAAATATCCCAGAATGTGAAAAATGGATAAAGAAGTTGTGGTACGTACGTACAATGGAATATCACTGAGCAATGAAATCTATGTCATCAGGCCCGTCGCGGCATAATGAGTGGATTCAGGTACCATGATTCTAAGTGAAATAAGTCACACAGAAAATGAAACATCATAAGATATCACTAATACACGGAATATAAACTAGGCTACACATGAACTGAATTACAAAACAGAACAGGGCCTCAAATTTAGAAAACCAACTTATGCTTGCTTAAGGGGAAAGTTGAGTTGGGGTGCCGCATCAAAACAGAGATAGAAATTAGCACAGATACCTTTTCATAAGCCAAATATGTAATAGTCAAGACCTACCCCTTGCTCAACGAAATGGACTAAACACCCCATATTCAACACCTAGGAATACACCTGACTAGTAATCATCTTCAAACCCATGGATTCATATGTCTCCGTAAGAGAATGAAGCGTGTGTACAGCGCAATGAATGCAGCAGAGAAAATCCGATAAATCCCATTATCAAAATATATTACAAAAACAAAACACAAGGACAGTGAAATAGAGAGCAATTCTTAAATAATTCATTCAGGGTTTGTGATGCAACCTGGATTTACCACATCTACACCCAGAGCTGAGTGAGACATAAGGTTGGGCACTTCGGGCTGATAGCATTGGTGAGGTTCAGTGAGCAAATGCAGACACTTTGAAGTCATACTGCATGGTACCCATTCCAAGGGTCCCAACTGTCCAGGTTTAAAGGATCCTTCCTTCAGCTAAAACATGCATGGGAAACCCACAGTATGGTGCACCGTGTGACCGGCAAACGTTTTCAAATGCATCTCAGTTTTCGTCCACTTTTACTCGGGTTCACCATTCCAGACCCTTTATGAACACTCTCCCCACTTGCAGAGTCAGTGCTTTAACCTCCTGTATGGCACAGTTTGCAATTTCTGCGCAAGATGAACAGGAATAGGGAGAACCAATGAGAGACTAGCTGTAGGTGTATGCACGGGCAAATTTAACGCTCATTTCCCACCAGGAAGAGGAATTAACCTAAGGCTCAACATGCCGTGCCGGAACCAGATTAGGGCCTGAAGCAATCCTGCGGGTTTGCGGCCAGCTCACAAGAAAGCGATTTGAAGAAAGGAGCTCAGGGGCACTGTAACTCACAAACCTGCAGAGTTATAAATGACAGCTATCGTCCAAAAATACATTGAAGGAAGGCTGCGAAGAGGACATGAAAGCGGGGCAGAATTGCAGGAAAACGATTTCAGGGGGTAGACGGGAATTGCATTTAAAGCATAGGAAAAGAGGCAGAACGTCGACAATGATGCTCTTGGCCAAAAAGTGCGTATGTGTTTTTTCCTGAATATATTCAGGAAAAAACGCATACGCACTTTTTGGCCAACAAAGCAAGCATGTTAAAGAAATCTGCAGTGCAGTGAAGTCTCACTGCCCCCCGGTCAAAAGGGCCATCTGAAAAAAGTGTAAAATCCAGAAAGGCAACACAGGCCATGGAGAACAGGGAGCCTTGTTATGCTGATGGGCGGGATGTAAATTGCCAAGAGTCACTCTGGAGAAGTGTATGGTATTTCCTGGAACACCTAAAAAACAAAGCAACGGAGCCTACGGCACTTCCACTTATGGTCCTATAGCTTAGGGAAATTAAAATCAGAAACACACAGCCACCCCAAAGTGTCGGACGGCTCTGTTTATAAGAACCTCGTGTACGGCACAAGTTAAATATCCCAGAAAGCAAAAAATGGATAAAGAAGTTGTGCTACGTACGTACAATGGAATATCACTCTCCAATGAAATCTATGTCATCAGGCCCGTCGCAGCATAATGAGTGGATTCAGGTACGATGATTCTAAGTGAAGTAAGTCTCACAGAAAATGAAACATCATAAGATATCACTAATACACCGAATGTAATCTTGGCTACACATGAACTGAATTACAAAACATAACAGGGCCTCAAATTTAGAAAACCAACTTATGTTTGCTTAAGGGGAAAGTTGAGTTGGGGTGCTGCATAAAAGCAGAGATAGAAATTAGCACAGATACCATTCCATACGTCAAATATGTAATAGTCAAGACCTACCCCTTGCTCAACGAAATGGAAAAAACACGCCATATTCAACGCCTAGGAATACACCTGACTAGAAAGAATCTTCAAACCCATGGATTTATATGTCTCCATAAGAGAATGAAGCGTGTGTACAGCGGCATGAATGCAGCAGAGAAAATCCGATAAATCCCATTATCAAAATGAATTACAAAAACAAAACACAAGGACAGTGAAATAGGGAGCAATTCTTAAATAATTCATTCAGGGATTGTGATGCAACCTGGATTTTCCACATCTACATCCAGAGCTGAGTGAGACATAAGGTTGGGGACTTCGGGCTGATAGCATTGGTGAGGTTCGATGAACAAATGCAGACCCTTTGAAGGCATACTGCATGGTACGCATTCCATGGGTCCCAACTCTCCAGGTTTAAGGGATTCTTCCTTCAGCTAATACATGCATGGGAAACCCACAGTATGGTGCAGCGTGTGACCGGGAAACGTTTTCAAATGCATTGCAGATTTCGTCCCCTTTTACTCGGGTTCACAATTCCAGACCCTTTACTAACACTCTCCCTACTTCGAGAGTCAGTGTCTTTAACCTCCTGTTGGGCACAGTTTGCAATTTCTGCTCAAGAAGAACAGGAAGAGGGAGAACCAATGAGAGATTAGCTGTAGGTGTTTGCACGGGCAAATTTAACACTCATTCCCCACCAGGAAGAGGAATTAACCAAAGGCTCAGCATGCCCTGCCGGAACCAGATTAGGGCCTGAAGCAATCCAGCGGGTTTGCGGCCAGCTCACAAGATAGCGAGTTGAAGAAAGGAGCTCAGGGGCACTGTAACTCACAAACCTGCAGAGTTATAAATGACAGCTATCGTCCAAAAATATATTGAAGGAAGGCTGCGAAGAGAACTTGTAAGCGGGGCAGAATTGCAGGAAAACGATTTCAGGGGGTAGACGGGAATTGCATTTAAAGCATAGGAAAAGAGGCAGAACGTAGACAATGATGCTCTTGGCCAAAAAGGGCGTATGCGTTTTTTCTGAATATATTCAGGAAAAAACGCATACGCCCTTTTTGGCGAACGAAGCAAGCATGTTAAAGAAATCTGCACTACAATGAAGTCTCACTGCCCCCCGGTCAAAAGGGCCATCTGAAAAAAGTGTAAAATCCAGAAAGGCAGCACAGGGCATGGAGAACCGGGAGCCTTGTTATGCTGATGGGCGGGATGTAAATTGCCAACAGCCACTCTGGAGAAGTGTATGGTGTTTCCTGGAACACCTAAAAAACAAAGCAACGGAGCCTACGGCACTTCCACTTATGGTCCTATAGCTTAGGAAAATTAAAATCAAAAACACACAGCCACCCCAAAGTTTTGGTCGGCTCTGTTTACAAGAACCTCGTCTACGGTACAAGTTAAATATCCCAGAATGTGAAAAATGGATAAAGAAGTTGTGGTACGTACGTACAATGGAATATCACTGAGCAATGAAATCTATGTCATCAGGCCCGTCGCGGCATAATGAGTGGATTCAGGTACCATGATTCTAAGTGAAATAAGTCACACAGAAAATGAAACATCATAAGATATCACTAATACACGGAATATAAACTAGGCTACACATGAACTGAATTACAAAACAGAACAGGGCCTCAAATTTAGAAAACCAACTTATGCTTGCTTAAGGGGAAAGTTGAGTTGGGGTGCCGCATCAAAACAGAGATAGAAATTAGCACAGATACCTTTTCATAAGCCAAATATGTAATAGTCAAGACCTACCCCTTGCTCAACGAAATGGACTAAACACCCCATATTCAACACCTAGGAATACACCTGACTAGTAAGAATCTTCAAACCCATGGATTCATATGTCTCCGTAAGAGAATGAAGCGTGTGTACAGCGGCATGAATGCAGCAGAGAAAATCCGATAAATCCCATTATCAAAATATATTACAAAAGCAAAACACAAGGACAGTGAAATAGAGAGCAATTCTTAAATAATTCATTCAGGGTTTGTGATGCAACCTGGATTTACCACATCTACACCCAGAGCTGAGTGAGACATAAGGTTGGGCACTTCGGGCTGATAGCATTGGTGAGGTTCACTGAGCAAATGCAGACACTTTGAAGTCAAACAGCATGGTACCCATTCCAAGGGTCCCAACACTCCAGGTTTAAGGGATTCTTCCTTCTGCTAAAACATGCATGGGAAACCCACAGTATGGTGCACCGTGTGACCGGCAAACGTTTTCAAATGCATCTCAGTTTTCGTCCCCTTTTACTCGGGTTCACCATTCCAGACCCTTTACGAACACTCTCCCCACGTGGAGAGTTAGTGCTTTAACCTCCTGTTTGGCACAGTTTGCAATTTTTGCGCAAGATGAACAGGAATAGGGAGAACGAATGAGAGACTAGCTGTAGGTGTCTGCACGGGCAAATTTAATGCTCATTTCCCACCATGAAGAGGAATTAACCTAAGGCTCAACATGACGTGCTGGAACCAGATTAGGGCCTGAAGCATTCCTGCGGGTTTGCGGCCAGCTCACAAGATAGCGAGTTGAAGAAAGGAGCTCAATGGCACTGTAACTCACAAACCTGCAGAGTTATAAAAGACAGCTATTGTCCAAAAATATATTGAAGGAAGGCTGCGAAGAGAACTTGTAAGCGGGGCAGAATTGAAGGAAAACGATTTCAGGTGGTAGACGGGAATTGCATTTAAAGCATAGTAAAAGAGGCAGAACGTCGACAATGATGCTCTTGGCCAAAAAGGGCGTATGCGTTTTTTCCTGAATATATTCAGGAAAAAACGCATACGCACTTTTTGGCCAACCAAGCAAGCATGTTAAAGAAATCTGCACTACAATGAAGTCTCACTGCCCCCCGGTCAAAAGGGCCATCTGAAAAAAGTGTAAAATCCAGAAAGGCAGCACAGGCCATGGAGAACAGGGAGCCTTGTTATGCTGATGGGCGGGATGTAAATTGCCAACAGCCACTCTGGAGAAGTGTATGGTGTTTCCTGGAACACCTAAAAAACAAAGCAACGGAGCCTACGGCACTTCCACTTATGGTCCTATAGCTTAGGAAAATTAAAATCAAAAACACACAGCCACCCCAAAGTTTTGGTCGGCTCTGTTTACAAGAACCTCGTCTACGGTACAAGTTAAATATCCCAGAATGTGAAAAATGGATAAAGAAGTTGTGGTACGTACGTACAATGGAATATCACTGAGCAATGAAATCTATGTCATCAGGCCCGTCGCGGCATAATGAGTGGATTCAGGTACCATGATTCTAAGTGAAATAAGTCACACAGAAAATGAAACATCATAAGATATCACTAATACACGGAATATAAACTAGGCTACACATGAACTGAATTACAAAACAGAACAGGGCCTCAAATTTAGAAAACCAACTTATGCTTGCTTAAGGGGAAAGGTGAGTTGGGGTGCTGCATCAAAACAGAGATAGAAATTAGCACAGATACCTTTTCATAAGCCAAATATGTAATAGTCAAGACCTACCCCTTGCTCAACGAAATGGACTAAACACCCCATATTCAACACCTAGGAATACACCTGACTAGTAAGAATCTTCAAACCCATGGATTCATATGTCTCCGTAAGAGAATGAAGCGTGTGTACAGCGGCATGAATGCAGCAGAGAAAATCCGATAAATCCCATTATCAAAATATATTACAAAAGCAAAACACAAGGACAGTGAAATAGAGAGCAATTCTTAAATAATTCATTCAGGGTTTGTGATGCAACCTGGATTTACCACATCTACACCCAGAGCTGAGTGAGACATAAGGTTGGGCACTTCGGGCTGATAGCATTGGTGAGGTTCACTGAGCAAATGCAGACACTTTGAAGTCAAACAGCATGGTACCCATTCCAAGGGTCCCAACACTCCAGGTTTAAGGGATTCTTCCTTCTGCTAAAACATGCATGGGAAACCCACAGTATGGTGCACCGTGTGACCGGCAAACGTTTTCAAATGCATCTCAGTTTTCGTCCCCTTTTACTCGGGTTCACCATTCCAGACCCTTTATGAACACTCTCCCCACTTGCAGAGTCAGTGCTTTAACCTCCTGTATGGCACAGTTTGCAATTTCTGCGCAAGATGAACAGGAATAGGGAGAACCAATGAGAGACTAGCTGTAGGTGTATGCACGGGCAAATTTAACGGTCATTTCCCACCAGGAAGAGGAATTAACCTAAGGCTCAACATGCCGTGCCGGAACCAGATTAGGGCCTGAAGCAATCCTGCGGGTTTGCGGCCAGCTCACAAGAAAGCGATTTGAAGAAAGGAGCTCAGGGGCACTGTAACTCACAAACCTGCAGAGTTATAAATGACAGCTATCGTCCAAAAATACATTGAAGGAAGGCTGCGAAGAGGACATGAAAGCGGGGCAGAATTGCAGGAAAACGATTTCAGGGGGTAGACGGGAATTGCATTTAAAGCATAGGAAAAGAGGCAGAACGTCGACAATGATGCTCTTGGCCAAAAAGTGCGTATGTGTTTTTTCCTGAATATATTCAGGAAAAAACGCATACGCACTTTTTGGCCAACAAAGCAAGCATGTTAAAGAAATCTGCAGTGCAGTGAAGTCTCACTGCCCCCCGGTCAAAAGGGCCATCTGAAAAAAGTGTAAAATCCAGAAAGGCAACACAGGCCATGGAGAACAGGGAGCCTTGTTATGCTGATGGGCGGGATGTAAATTGCCAAGAGTCACTCTGGAGAAGTGTATGGTATTTCCTGGAACACCTAAAAAACAAAGCAACGGAGCCTACGGCACTTCCACTTATGGTCCTATAGCTTAGGGAAATTAAAATCAGAAACACACAGCCACCCCAAAGTGTCGGACGGCTCTGTTTATAAGAACCTCGTGTACGGCACAAGTTAAATATCCCAGAAAGCAAAAAATGGATAAAGAAGTTGTGCTACGTACGTACAATGGAATATCACTCTCCAATGAAATCTATGTCATCAGGCCCGTCGCGGCATAATGAGTGGATTCAGGTACGATGATTCTAAGTGAAGTAAGTCTCACAGAAAATGAAACATCATAAGATATCACTAATACACCGAATGTAATCTTGGCTACACATGAACTGAATTACAAAACATAACAGGGCCTCAAATTTAGAAAACCAACTTATGTTTGCTTAAGGGGAAAGTTGAGTTGGGGTGCTGCATAAAAGCAGAGATAGAAATTAGCACAGATACCATTCCATACGTCAAATATGTAATAGTCAAGACCTACCCCTTGCTCAACGAAATGGAAAAAACACGCCATATTCAACGCCTAGGAATACACCTGACTAGAAAGAATCTTCAAACCCATGGATTTATATGTCTCCATAAGAGAATGAAGCGTGTGTACAGCGGCATGAATGCAGCAGAGAAAATCCGATAAATCCCATTATCAAAATGAATTACAAAAACAAAACACAAGGACAGTGAAATAGGGAGCAATTCTTAAATAATTCATTCAGGGATTGTGATGCAACCTGGATTTTCCACATCTACATCCAGAGCTGAGTGAGACATAAGGTTGGGGACTTCGGGCTGATAGCATTGGTGAGGTTCGATGAACAAATGCAGACCCTTTGAAGGCATACTGCATGGTACGCATTCCATGGGTCCCAACTCTCCAGGTTTAAGGGATTCTTCCTTCAGCTAATACATGCATGGGAAACCCACAGTATGGTGCAGCGTGTGACCGGGAAACGTTTTCAAATGCATTGCAGTTTTCGTCCCCTTTTACTCGGGTTCACAATTCCAGACCCTTTACTAACACTCTCCCTACTTGGAGAGTCAGTGCCTTTAAACTCCTGTTGGGCACAGTTTGCAATTTCTGCTCAAGAAGAACAGGAAGAGGGAGATCCAATGAGAGATTAGCTGTAGGTGTCTGCACGGGCAAATTTAACACTCATTCCCCACCAGGAAGAGGAATTAACCAAAGGCGCAGCATGCCCTGCCGGAACCAGATTAGGGCCTGAAGCAATCCAGCGGGTTTGCGGCCAGCTCACAAGATAGCGAGTTGAAGAAAGGAGCTCAGGGGCACTGTAACTCACTAACCTGCAGAGTTATAAATGACAGCTATCGTCCAAAAATATATTGAAGGAAGGCTGCGAAGAGAACTTGTAAGCGGGGCAGAATTGCAGGAAAACGATTTCAGGGGGTAGACGGGAATTGCATTTAAAGCATAGGAAAAGAGGCAGAACGTAGACAATGATGCTCTTGGCCAAAAAGGGCGTATTCGTTTTTTCTGAATATATTCAGGAAAAAACGCATACGCCCTTTTTGGCCAACGAAGCAAGCATGTTAAAGAAATCTGCACTACAATGAAGTCTCACTGCCCCCCGGTCAAAAGGGCCATCTGAAAAAAGTGTAAAATCCAGAAAGGCAGCACAGGGCATGGAGAACCGGGACCCTAGTTATGCTGATGGGCGGCATGTAAATTGCCAACAACCACTCTGGAGAAGTGTATGGTGTTTCCTGGAACACCTAAAAAACAAAGCAACGGAGCCTACGGCACTTCCACTTATGGTCCTATAGCTTAGGGAAATTAAAATCAAAAACACACAGCCACCCCAAAGTTTCGGTCGGCTCTGTTTACAAGAACCTCGTCTACGGTACAAGTTAAATATCCCAGAAAGCGAGAAATGGATAAAGAAGTTGTGGTACGTACGTACAATTGAATATCACTCACCAATGAAATGTATGTCATCTGGCCCGTCGTGGCATAATGAGTGGATTCAGGTACGATGATTCTAAGTGAAATAACTCACACAGAAAATGAAACATCATAAGATGTCACTAATACACGGAATGTAATCTTGGCTACACATGAACTGAATTACAAAACAGAACAGGGTCTCAAATTTAGAAAACCAACTTATGTTTGCTTAAGGGGAAAGGTGAGTTGGGGTGATGCATAAAACCAGAGATAGAAATTAGCACAGATACCATTCCATACGTCAAATATGTAATAGTCAAGACCTACCCCTTGCTCAACCAAATGGGCTAAACACCCTATATTCAACGTCTAGGAATACACCTGACTAGAAAGAATATTCAAACCCTTGGATTTATATGTCTCCATAAGAGAATCAAGCGTGTGTACAGCTGCATGAAGGCAGCAGTGAAAATCCGATAAATCCCGTTATCAAAATGAATTACAAAAACAAAACAGAATGACAGTGAAATAGAGAGCAATTCTTAAATAATTCATTCAGGGCTTGTGATGCAACCTGGATTTACCTAATCTACACCCAGCGCTGAGTGAGACATAAGGTTGGACACTTCAGGCTGATAGCATTGGTGAGGTTCGATGAGCAAATGCAGACCATTTGAAGTCATACTGCATGGTACCCATTCCATGGGTCCCAACTCTCCAGGTTTAAGCGATTCTTCCTTCAGCTAAAACATGCATGGGAAACCCACAGTATGGTGCACCATGTGACCGGGAAACGTTTTCAAATGCATCTCAGTTTTCGTCCCCTTTTAGTCGGGTTCACAATTCCAGACCCTTTACTAACACTCTCCCCACTTGGAGAGTCAGTGCCTTTAACCTGCTGTTTGGCACAGTTTGCAATTTCTGCGCGAGATGAACAGGAATAGGGAGAACCAATGAGAGACTAGCTGTAGGTGTCTGCACGGGACAATTTAACGCTCATTTCCCACCAGGAAGAGGAATTAACCAAAGGCTCAACATGCCGTGTCGGAACCAGATTAGGGCCTGAAGCAATCCTGCGGGTTTGCGGCCAGCTCACAAGAAAGCGATTTGAAGAAAGGAGCTCAGGGGCACTGTAACTCACAAACCTGCAGAGTTATAAATGACAGCTATCGTCCAAAAATACATTGAAGGAAGGCTGCGAAGAGGACATGAAAGCGGGGCAGAATTGCAGGAAAACGATTTCAGGGGGTAGACGGGAATTGCATTTAAAGCATAGGAAAAGAGGCAGAACGTCGACAATGATGCTCTTGGCCAAAAAGTGCGTATGCGTTTTTTCCTGAATATATTCAGGAAAAAACGCATACGCACTTTTTGGCCAACAAAGCAAGCATGTTAAAGAAATCTGCAGTGCAGTGAAGTCTCACTGCCCCCCGGTCAAAAGGGCCATCTGAAAAAAGTGTAAAATCCAGAAAGGCAACACAGGCCATGGAGAACAGGGAGCCTTGTTATGCTGATGGGCGGGATGTAAATTGCCAAGAGTCACTCTGGAGAAGTGTATGGTATTTCCTGGAACACCTAAAAAACAAAGCAACGGAGCCTATGGCACTTCCACTTATGGTCCTATAGCTTAGGGAAATTAAAATCAGAAACACACAGCCACCCCAAAGTGTCGGACGGCTCTGTTTATAAGAACCTCGTGTACGGCACAAGTTAAATATCCCAGAAAGCAAAAAATGGATAAAGAAGTTGTGCTACGTACGTACAATGGAATATCACTCTCCAATGAAATCTATGTCATCAGGCCCGTCGCGGCATAATGAGTGGATTCAGGTACGATGATTCTAAGTGAAGTAAGTCTCACAGAAAATGAAACATCATAAGATATCACTAATACACCGAATGTAATCTTGGCTACACATGAACTGAATTACAAAACATAACAGGGCCTCAAATTTAGAAAACCAACTTATGTTTGCTTAAGGGGAAAGTTGAGTTGGGGTGCTGCATAAAAGCAGAGATAGAAATTAGCACAGATACCATTCCATACGTCAAATATGTAATAGTCAAGACCTACCCCTTGCTCAACGAAATGGAAAAAACACGCCATATTCAACGCCTAGGAATACACCTGACTAGAAAGAATCTTCAAACCCATGGATTTATATGTCTCCATAAGAGAATGAAGCGTGTGTACAGCGGCATGAATGCAGCAGAGAAAATCCGATAAATCCCATTATCAAAATGAATTACAAAAACAAAACACAAGGACAGTGAAATAGGGAGCAATTCTTAAATAATTCATTCAGGGATTGTGATGCAACCTGGATTTTCCACATCTACATCCAGAGCTGAGTGAGACATAAGGTTGGGGACTTCGGGCTGATAGCATTGGTGAGGTTCGATGAACAAATGCAGACCCTTTGAAGGCATACTGCATGGTACGCATTCCATGGGTCCCAACTCTCCAGGTTTAAGGGATTCTTCCTTCAGCTAATACATGCATGGGAAACCCACAGTATGGTGCAGCGTGTGACCGGGAAACGTTTTCAAATGCATTGCAGTTTTCGTCCCCTTTTACTCGGGTTCACAATTCCAGACCCTTTACTAACACTCTCCCTACTTGGAGAGTCAGTGCCTTTAAACTCCTGTTGGGCACAGTTTGCAATTTCTGCTCAAGAAGAACAGGAAGAGGGAGAACCAATGAGAGATTAGCTGTAGGTGTCTGCACGGGCAAATTTAACACTCATTCCCCACCAGGAAGAGGAATTAACCAAAGGCGCAGCATGCCCTGCCGGAACCAGATTAGGGCCTGAAGCAATCCAGCGGGTTTGCGGCCAGCTCACAAGATAGCGAGTTGAAGAAAGGAGCTCAGGGGCACTGTAACTCACAAACCTGCAGAGTTATAAATGACAGCTATCGTCCAAAAATATATTGAAGGAAGGCTGCGAAGAGAACTTGTAAGCGGGGCAGAATTGCAGGAAAACGATTTCAGGGGGTAGACGGGAATTGCATTTAAAGCATAGGAAAAGAGGCAGAACGTAGACAATGATGCTCTTGGCCAAAAAGGGCATATTCGTTTTTTCTGAATATATTCAGGAAAAAACGCATACGCCCTTTTTGGCCAACGAAGCAAGCATGTTAAAGAAATCTGCACTACAATGAAGTCTCACTGCCCCCCGGTCAAAAGGGCCATCTGAAAAAAGTGTAAAATCCAGAAAGGCAGCACAGGGCATGGAGAACCGGGACCCTAGTTATGCTGATGGGCGGCATGTAAATTGCCAACAACCACTCTGGAGAAGTGTATGGTGTTTCCTGGAACACCTAAAAAACAAAGCAACGGAGCCTACGGCACTTCCACTTATGGTCCTATAGCTTAGGGAAATTAAAATCAAAAACACACAGCCACCCCAAAGTTTCGGTCGGCTCTGTTTACAAGAACCTCGTCTACGGTACAAGTTTAATATCCCAGAAAGCGGAAAATGGATAAAGAAATTGTGGTACGTACGTACAATTGAATATCACTCACCAATGAAATGTATGTCATCTGGCCCGTCGTGGCATAATGAGTGGATTCAGGTACGATGATTCTAAGTGAAATAACTCACACAGGAAATGAAACATCATAAGATGTCACTAATACACGGAATGTAATCTTGGCTACACATGAACTGAATTACAAAACAGAACAGGGTCTCAAATTTAGAAAACCAACTTATGTTTGCTTAAGGGGAAAGGTGAGTTGGGGTGATGCATAAAACCAGAGATAGAAATTAGCACAGATACCATTCCATACGTCAAATATGTAATAGTCAAGACCTACCCCTTGCTCAACCAAATGGGCTAAACACCCTATATTCAACGTCTAGGAATACACCTGACTAGAAAGAATATTCAAACCCTTGGATTTATATGTCTCCATAAGAGAATCAAGCGTGTGTACAGCTGCATGAAGGCAGCAGTGAAAATCCGATAAATCCCGTTATCAAAATGAATTACAAAAACAAAACAGAATGACAGTGAAATAGAGAGCAATTCTTAAATAATTCATTCAGGGCTTGTGATGCAACCTGGATTTACCTCATCTACACCCAGAGCTGAGTGAGACATAAGGTTGGACACTTCAGGCTGATAGCATTGGTGAGGTTCGATGAGCAAATGCAGACCATTTGAAGTCATACTGCATGGTACCCATTCCATGGGTCCCAACTCTCCAGGTTTAAGCGATTCTTCCTTCAGCTAAAACATGCATGGGAAACCCACAGTATGGTGCACCATGTGACCGGGAAACGTTTTCAAATGCATCTCAGTTTTCGTCCCCTTTTAGTCGGGTTCACAATTCCAGACCCTTTACTAACACTCTCCCCACTTGGAGAGTCAGTGCCTTTAACCTGCTGTTTGGCACAGTTTGCAATTTCTGCGCGAGATGAACAGGAATAGGGAGAACCAATGAGAGACTAGCTGTAGGTGTCTGCACGGGACAATTTAACGCTCATTTCCCACCAGGAAGAGGAATTAACCAAAGGTTCAGCATGCCGAGCCGGAAACAGATTAGGGCCTGAGCAATCCTGCGGGTTTGCGGCCAGCTCACAAGAACGCGATTTGTAGAAAGGAGCTCAGGGGCACTGTAATTCACAAAGCTGCAGAGTTATAAATGACAGCTATCGTCCGAAAATATATTGAAGGAAGGCTGCGAAGAGGACTGGAAAGCGGGGCAGAATTGCAGGAAATCGATTTCAGGGGGTAGACTGGAATTGCATTTAAAGCATAGGAAAAGAGGCAGAACGTCGACAATGATGCACTTGGCCAAAAAGGGCGTATACGTTTTTTCCTGAATATATTCATGAAAAAACGCATACGCACTTTTTGGCCAACCAAGCAAGCATGTTAAAGAAATCTGCACTACAATGAAGTCTCACTGCCCCCCGGTCAAAAGGGCCATCTGAAAAAAGTGTAAAATCCAGAAATGCAGCACAGGCCATGGAGAACAGGGAGCCTTGTTATGCTGATGGGTGGGATGTAAATTGCCAACAGCCACTCTGGAGAAGTGTATGGTGTTTCCTGAAACACCTAAAAAACAAAGCAACGGAGCCTACGGCACTTCCACTTATGGTCCTATAGCTTAGGGAAATTAAAATCAAAAACACACAGCCACCCCAAAGATTCAGACGGCTCTGTTTACAAGAACCTCGTCTACGGTACAAGTTAAATATCCCAGAAAGCGAAAAATGGATAAAGAAGTTGTGGTACGTACGTACAATGGAATATCACTCACCAATGAATTCTATGTCATCTGGCCCGTCGTGGCATAATGAGTGGATTCAGGTACGATGATTCTAAGTGAAATAAGTCACACAGAAAATGAAACATCATAAGATATCACTAATACACCGAATGTAATCTTGGCTACACATGAACTGAATTACAAAACAGAACAGGGTCTCAAATTTTGAAAACAAACTTATGTTTGCATAAGGGGAAAGGTGAGTTGGGGTGCTGCATAAAACCAGCGATAGAAATTAGCACAGATACCATTCCATACGTCAAATATGTAATAGTCAAGACCTACCCCTTGCTCAACGAAATGGGCTAAACACCCTATATTCAACACCTAGGAATACACCTGACTAGTAAGAATCTTCAAACCCATGGATTTATATGTCTCCATAAGAGAATCAAGCGTTTGTACAGCTGCATGACGGCAGCAGAGAAAATCCGATAAATCCTAATATCAAAATGAATTACAAAAACAAAACACAATGACAGTGAAATAGAGAGCAATTCTTATATAATTCATTCAGGGCTTGTGATGCAACCTGGATTTACCTCATCTACACCCAGAGCTGAGTGAGACATAAGGTTGTACACTACGGGCTGATAACATTGGTGAGGTTCGATGAGCAAATGCAGACCATTTGAAGTCATACTGCATGGTACCCATTCCATGGGTCCCAACTCTCCAGGTTTAAGCGATTCTTCCTTCAGATAAAGCATGCATGGGAAACCCACAGTATGGTGCACCATGTGACTGGGAAACATTTTCAAAAGCATCTCAGTTTTCGTCCCCTTTTACTCGGGTTCAAAATTCCAGACCCTTTACTAACACTCTCCCCACTTGGAGAGTCAGTGCCTTTAACCTGCTGTTTGGCACAGTTTGCAATTTCTGCGCAAGATGAACAGGAATAGGGAGAACCAATGAGAGGCTAGCTGTAGGTGTCTGCACGGGCAAATTTAACGCTCATTTCCAACCAGGAAGAGGAATTAACCAAAGGCTCAGCATGCCGTGCAGGAACCAGATTAGGGCCTGAAGCAATCCTGCGGGTTTGCGGCCAGCTCACAAGAAAGCGATTTGAAGAAAGGAGCTCAGGGGCACTGTAATTCACAAAACTGCAGAGTTATAAATGACAGCTATCGTCCGAAAATATATTGAAGGAAGGCTGCGAAGAGGACTTGAAAGTGGGGCAGAATTGCAGGAAAACGATTTCAGGGGGTAGACTGGAATTGCATTTAAAGCATAGGAAAAGAGGCAGAACGTCGACAATGATGCACTTGGCCAAAAAGGGCGTATGCGTTTTTTCCTGAATTCAGGAAAAAACGCATACGCCCTTTTTGGCCAACCAAGCAAGCATGTTAAAGAAATCTGCACTACAATGAAGTCTCACTGCCCCCTGGTCAAAAGGGCTATCTGAAAAAGTGTAAAATCCAAAAATGCAGCACAGGCCATGGAGAAGAGGGAGCCTTGTTATGCTGATGGGTGGGATGTAAATTGCCAACAGCCACTCTGGAGAAGTGTATGGTGTTTCCTGAAACACCAAAAAACAAAGCAACGGAGCCTACGGCACTTCCACTTATGGTCCTATAGCTTAGGGAAATTAAAATCAAAAACACACAGCCACCCCAAAGTTTCAGACGGCTCTGTTTACAAGAACCTCATCTATGGTACAAGTTAAATATCCCAGAAAGCGAAAAATGGATAAAGAAGTTGTGGTACGTACGTACAATGGAATATCACTCACCAATGAAATCTATGTCATCAGGCCCGTTGTGGCATAATGAGTGGATTCAGGTACGATGATTCTAAGTGAAATAAGTCACACAGAAAATGAAACATCATAAGATATCACTAATACACGGAATGTAATCTTGGCTACACATGAACTGAATTACAAAACAGAACAGGGTCTCAACTTTAGAAAACCAACTTATGTTTGCTTAAGGGGAAAGGTGAGTTGGGGTGCTGCATAAAACCAGAGATAGAAATTAGCACAGATACCATTCCATAAGTCAAATATATAATAGTCAATACCTACCCCGTGCTGAACGAAATGGACTAAACACCCTATATTCAACGCCTAGGAATACACCTGACTAGTAAGAATCTTAAAACCCATGGATTTATATGTCTCCAGAACAGAATGAAGCGTGTGTACAGCGGCATGAATGCAGCAGCGAAAATCCGATAAATCCCATTATCAATATGAATTACAAAAACAAAACACAAGGACAGTGAAATAGAGAGCAATTCTTAAATAATTCATTCAGGGCTTGTGATGCAACCTGGATTTACCACATCTACACCCAGAGCTGAGTGAGACATAAGGTTGGGCACTTCAGGCTGATAGCATTGGTGAGGTTCGCTGAGCAAATGCAGACACTTTGAAGTCAAACAGCATGGTACCCATTCCAAGGGTCCCAACACTCCAGGTTTAAGGGATTCTTCCTTCTGCTAAAACATGCATGGGAAACCCACAGTATGGTGCACCGTGTGACCGGCAAACGTTTTCAAATGCATCTCAGTTTTCGTCCCCTTTTACTCGGGTTCACCATTCCAGACCCTTTACGAACACTCTCCCCACGTGGAGAGTCAGTGCTTTAACCTCCTGTTTGGCACAGTTTGCAATTTCTGCGCAAGATGAACAGGAATAGGGAGAACGAATGAGAGACTAGCTGTAGGTGTCTGCACGGGCAAATTTAATGCTCATTTCCCACCATGAAGAGGAATTAACCTAAGACGCAACATGACGTGCTGGAACCAGATTAGGGCCTGAAGCATTCCTGCGGGTTTGCGGCCAGCTCACAAGATAGCGAGTTGAAGAAAGGAGCTCAATGGCACTGTAACTCACAAACCTGCAGAGTTATAAAAGACAGCTATTGTCCAAAAATATATTGAAGGAAGGCTGCGAAGAGAACTTGTAAGCGGGGCAGAATTGAAGGAAAACGATTTCAGGTGGTAGACGGGAATTGCATTTAAAGCATAGTAAAAGAGGCAGAACGTCGACAATGATGCTCTTGGCCAAAAAGGGCGTATGCGTTTTTTCCTGAATATATTCAGGAAAAAACGCATACGCACTTTTTGGCCAACCAAGCAAGCATGTTAAAGAAATCTGCACTACAATGAAGTCTCACTGCCCCCCGGTCAAAAGGGCCATCTGAAAAAAGTGTAAAATCCAGAAAGGCAGCACAGGACATGGAGAACAGGGAGCCTTGTTATGCTGATGGGTGGGATGTAAATTGCCAACAGCCACTCTGGAGAAGTGTATGGTGTTTCCTGGAACACCTAAAAAACAAAGCAACGGAGCCTACGGCACTTCCACTTATGGTCCTATAGCTTAGGGAAATTAAAATCAAAAACACACAGCCACCCCAAAGTTTCGGTCGGCTCTGTTTACAAGAACCTCGTCTACGGTACAAGTTAAATATCCCAGAATGTGAAAAATGGATAAAGAAGTTGTGGTACGTACGTACAATGGAATATCACTGAGCAATGAAATCTATGTCATCAGGCCCGTCGCGGCATAATGAGTGGATTCAGGTACCATGATTCTAAGTGAAATAAGTCACACAGAAAATGAAACATCATAAGATATCACTAATACACGGAATATAAACTAGGCTACACATGAACTGAATTCCAAAACAGAACAGGGCCTCAAATTTAGAAAACCAACTTATGCTTGCTTAAGGGGAAAGGTGAGTTGGGGTGCCGCATCAAAACAGAGATAGAAATTAGCACAGATACCTTTTCATAAGCCAAATATGTAATAGTCAAGACCTACCCCTTGCTCAACGAAATGGACTAAACACCCCATATTCAACGCCTAGGAATACACCTGACTAGTAAGAATCATCAAACCCATGGATTCATATGTCTCCGTAAGAGAATGAAGCGTGTGTACAGCGGCATGAATGCAGCAGAGAAAATCCGATAAATCCCATTATCAAAATATATTACAAAAACAAAACACAAGGACAGTGAAATAGAGAGCAATTCTTAAATAATTCATTCAGGGTTTGTGATGCAACCTGGATTTACCACATCTACACCCAGAGCTGAGTGAGACATAAGGTTGGGCACTTCGGGCTGATAGCATTGGTGAGGTTCAGTGAGCAAATGCAGACACTTTGAAGTCATACTGCATGGTACCCATTCCAAGGGTCCCAACTGTCCAGGTTTAAAGGATCCTTCCTTCAGCTAAAACATGCATGGGAAACCCACAGTATGGTGCACCGTGTGACCGGCAAACGTTTTCAAATGCATCTCAGTTTTCGTCCACTTTTACTCGGGTTCACCATTCCAGACCCTTTATGAACACTCTCCCCACTTGGAGAGTCAGTGCTTTAACCTCCTGTATGGCACAGTTTGCAATTTCTGCGCAAGATGAACAGGAATAGGGAGAACCAATGAGAGACTAGCTGTAGGTGTATGCACGGGCAAATTTAACGCTCATTTCCCACCAGGAAGAGGAATTAACCTAAGGCTCAACATGCCGTGCCGGAACCAGATTAGGGCCTGAAGCAATCCTGCGGGTTTGCGGCCAGCTCACAAGAAAGCGATTTGAAGAAAGGAGCTCAGGGGCACTGTAACTCACAAACCTGCAGAGTTATAAATGACAGCTATCGTCCAAAAATACATTGAAGGAAGGCTGCGAAGAGGACATGAAAGCGGGGCAGAATTGCAGGAAAACGATTTCAGGGGGTAGACGGGAATTGCATTTAAAGCATAGGAAAAGAGGCAGAACGTCGACAATGATGCTCTTGGCCAAAAAGTGCGTATGTGTTTTTTCCTGAATATATTCAGGAAAAAACGCATACGCACTTTTTGGCCAACAAAGCAAGCATGTTAAAGAAATCTGCAGTGCAGTGAAGTCTCACTGCCCCCCGGTCAAAAGGGCCATCTGAAAAAAGTGTAAAATCCAGAAAGGCAACACAGGCTATGGAGAACAGGGAGCCTTGTTATGCTGATGGGCGGGATGTAAATTGCCAAGAGTCACTCTGGAGAAGTGTATGGTATTTCCTGGAACACCTAAAAAACAAAGCAACGGAGCCTACGGCACTTCCACTTATGGTCCTATAGCTTAGGGAAATTAAAATCAGAAACACACAGCCACCCCAAAGTGTCGGACGGCTCTGTTTATAAGAACCTCGTGTACGGCACAAGTTAAATATCCCAGAAAGCAAAAAATGGATAAAGAAGTTGTGCTACGTACGTACAATGGAATATCACTCTCCAATGAAATCTATGTCATCAGGCCCGTCGCAGCATAATGAGTGGATTCAGGTACGATGATTCTAAGTGAAGTAAGTCTCACAGAAAATGAAACATCATAAGATATCACTAATACACCGAATGTAATCTTGGCTACACATGAACTGAATTACAAAACATAACAGGGCCTCAAATTTAGAAAACCAACTTATGTTTGCTTAAGGGGAAAGTTGAGTTGGGGTGCTGCATAAAAGCAGAGATAGAAATTAGCACAGATACCATTCCATACGTCAAATATGTAATAGTCAAGACCTACCCCTTGCTCAACGAAATGGAAAAAACACGCCATATTCAACGCCTAGGAATACACCTGACTAGAAAGAATCTTCAAACCCATGGATTTATATGTCTCCATAAGAGAATGAAGCGTGTGTACAGCGGCATGAATGCAGCAGAGAAAATCCGATAAATCCCATTATCAAAATGAACTACAAGAACAAAACACAAGGACAGTGAAATAGGGAGCAATTCTTAAATAATTCTTTCAGGGATTGTGATGCAACCTGGATTTTCCACATCTACATCCAGAGCTGAGTGAGACATAAGGTTGGGGACTTCGGGCTGATAGCATTGGTGCGGTTCGATGAACAAATGCAGACCCTGTGAAGGCATACTGCATGGTACGCATTCCATGGGTCCCAACTCTCCAGGTTTAAGGGATTCTTCCTTCAGCTAATACATGCATGGGAAACCCACAGTATGGTGCAGCGTGTGACCGGGAAACGTTTTCAAATGCATTGCAGATTTCGTCCCCTTTTACTCGGGTTCACAATTCCAGACCCTTTACTAACACTCTCCCTACTTCGAGAGTCAGTACCTTTAACCTCCTGTTGGGCACAGTTTGCAATTTCTGCTCAAGAAGAACAGGAAGAGGGAGAACCAATGAGAGATTAGCTGTAGGTGTCTGCACGGGCAAATTTAACACTCATTCCCCACCAGGAAGAGGAATTAACCAAAGGCTCAGCATGCCCTGCCGGAACCAGATTAGGGCCTGAAGCAATCCAGCGGGTTTGCGGCCAGCTCACAAGATAGCGAGTTGAAGAAAGGAGCTCAGGGGCACTGTAACTCACAAACCTGCAGAGTTATAAATGACAGCTATCGTCCAAAAATATATTGAAGGAAGGCTGCGAAGAGAACTTGTAAGCGGGGCAGAATTGCAGGAAAACGATTTCAGGGGGTAGACGGGAATTGCATTTAAAGCATAGGAAAAGAGGCAGAACGTAGACAATGATGCTCTTGGCCAAAAAGGGCGTATGCGTTTTTTCTGAATATATTCAGGAAAAAACGCATACGCCCTTTTTGGCCAACGAAGCAAGCATGTTAAAGAAATCTGCACTACAATGAAGTCTCACTGCCCCCCGGTCAAAAGGGCCATCTGAAAAAAGTGTAAAATCCAGAAAGGCAGCACAGGGCATGGAGAACCGGGAGCCTTGTTATGCTGATGGGCGGGATGTAAATTGCCAACAGCCACTCTGGAGAAGTGTATGGTGTTTCCTGGAACACCTAAAAAACAAAGCAACGGAGCCTACGGCACTTCCACTTATGGTCCTATAGCTTAGGAAAATTAAAATCAAAAACACACAGCCACCCCAAAGTTTTGGTCGGCTCTGTTTACAAGAACCTCGTCTACGGTACAAGTTAAATATCCCAGAATGTGAAAAATGGATAAAGAAGTTGTGGTACGTACGTACAATGGAATATCACTGAGCAATGAAATCTATGTCATCAGGCCCGTCGCGGCATAATGAGTGGATTCAGGTACCATGATTCTAAGTGAAATAAGTCACACAGAAAATGAAACATCATAAGATATCACTAATACACGGAATATAAACTAGGCTACACATGAACTGAATTACAAAACAGAACAGGGCCTCAAATTTAGAAAACCAACTTATGCTTGCTTAAGGGGAAAGTTGAGTTGGGGTGCCGCATCAAAACAGAGATAGAAATTAGCACAGATACCTTTTCATAAGCCAAATATGTAATAGTCAAGACCTACCCCTTGCTCAACGAAATGGACTAAACACCCCATATTCAACACCTAGGAATACACCTGACTAGTAAGAATCTTCAAACCCATGGATTCATATGTCTCCGTAAGAGAATGAAGCGTGTGTACAGCGGCATGAATGCAGCAGAGAAAATCCGATAAATCCCATTATCAAAATATATTACAAAAGCAAAACACAAGGACAGTGAAATAGAGAGCAATTCTTAAATAATTCATTCAGGGTTTGTGATGCAACCTGGATTTACCACATCTACACCCAGAGCTGAGTGAGACATAAGGTTGGGCACTTCGGGCTGATAGCATTGGTGAGGTTCACTGAGCAAATGCAGACACTTTGAAGTCAAACAGCATGGTACCCATTCCAAGGGTCCCAACACTCCAGGTTTAAGGGATTCTTCCTTCTGCTAAAACATGCATGGGAAACCCACAGTATGGTGCACCGTGTGACCGGCAAACGTTTTCAAATGCATCTCAGTTTTCGTCCCCTTTTACTCGGGTTCACCATTCCAGACCCTTTACGAACACTCTCCCCACGTGGAGAGTTAGTGCTTTAACCTCCTGTTTGGCACAGTTTGCAATTTTTGCGCAAGATGAACAGGAATAGGGAGAACGAATGAGAGACTAGCTGTAGGTGTCTGCACGGGCAAATTTAATGCTCATTTCCCACCATGAAGAGGAATTAACCTAAGGCTCAACATGACGTGCTGGAACCAGATTAGGGCCTGAAGCATTCCTGCGGGTTTGCGGCCAGCTCACAAGATAGCGAGTTGAAGAAAGGAGCTCAATGGCACTGTAACTCACAAACCTGCAGAGTTATAAAAGACAGCTATTGTCCAAAAATATATTGAAGGAAGGCTGCGAAGAGAACTTGTAAGCGGGGCAGAATTGCAGGAAAACGATTTCAGGGGGTAGACGGGAATTGCATTTAAAGCATAGTAAAAGAGGCAGAACGTCGACAATGATGCTCTTGGCCAAAAAGGGCGTATGCGTTTTTTCCTGAATATATTCAGGAAAAAACGCATACGCACTTTTTGGCCAACAAAGCAAGCATGTTAAAGAAATCTGCAGTGCAGTGAAGTCTCACTGCCCCCCGGTCAAAAGGGCCATCTGAAAAAAGTGTAAAATCCAGAAAGGCAACACAGGCCATGGAGAACAGGGAGCCTTGTTATGCTGATGGGCGGGATGTAAATTGCCAAGAGTCACTCTGGAGAAGTGTATGGTATTTCCTGGAACACCTAAAAAACAAAGCAACGGAGCCTACGGCACTTCCACTTATGGTCCTATAGCTTAGGGAAATTAAAATCAGAAACACACAGCCACCCCAAAGTGTCGGACGGCTCTGTTTATAAGAACCTCGTGTACGGCACAAGTTAAATATCCCAGAAAGCAAAAAATGGATAAAGAAGTTGTGCTACGTACGTACAATGGAATATCACTCTCCAATGAAATCTATGTCATCAGGCCCGTCGCGGCATAATGAGTGGATTCAGGTACGATGATTCTAAGTGAAGTAAGTCTCACAGAAAATGAAACATCATAAGATATCACTAATACACCGAATGTAATCTTGGCTACACATGAACTGAATTACAAAACATAACAGGGCCTCAAATTTAGAAAACCAACTTATGTTTGCTTAAGGGGAAAGTTGAGTTGGGGTGCTGCATAAAAGCAGAGATAGAAATTAGCACAGATACCATTCCATACGTCAAATATGTAATAGTCAAGACCTACCCCTTGCTCAACGAAATGGAAAAAACACGCCATATTCAACGCCTAGGAATACACCTGACTAGAAAGAATCTTCAAACCCATGGATTTATATGTCTCCATAAGAGAATGAAGCGTGTGTACAGCGGCATGAATGCAGCAGAGAAAATCCGATAAATCCCATTATCAAAATGAACTACAAGAACAAAACACAAGGACAGTGAAATAGGGAGCAATTCTTAAATAATTCTTTCAGGGATTGTGATGCAACCTGGATTTTCCACATCTACATCCAGAGCTGAGTGAGACATAAGGTTGGGGACTTCGGGCTGATAGCATTGGTGCGGTTCGATGAACAAATGCAGACCCTGTGAAGGCATACTGCATGGTACGCATTCCATGGGTCCCAACTCTCCAGGTTTAAGGGATTCTTCCTTCAGCTAATACATGCATGGGAAACCCACAGTATGGTGCAGCGTGTGACCGGGAAACGTTTTCAAATGCATTGCAGATTTCGTCCCCTTTTACTCGGGTTCACAATTCCAGACCCTTTACTAACACTCTCCCTACTTCGAGAGTCAGTACCTTTAACCTCCTGTTGGGCACAGTTTGCAATTTCTGCTCAAGAAGAACAGGAAGAGGGAGAACCAATGAGAGATTAGCTGTAGGTGTCTGCACGGGCAAATTTAACACTCATTCCCCACCAGGAAGAGGAATTAACCAAAGGCTCAGCATGCCCTGCCGGAACCAGATTAGGGCCTGAAGCAATCCAGCGGGTTTGCGGCCAGCTCACAAGATAGCGAGTTGAAGAAAGGAGCTCAGGGGCACTGTAACTCACAAACCTGCAGAGTTATAAATGACAGCTATCGTCCAAAAATATATTGAAGGAAGGCTGCGAAGAGAACTTGTAAGCGGGGCAGAATTGCAGGAAAACGATTTCAGGGGGTAGACGGGAATTGCATTTAAAGCATAGGAAAAGAGGCAGAACGTAGACAATGATGCTCTTGGCCAAAAAGGGCGTATGCGTTTTTTCTGAATATATTCAGGAAAAAACGCATACGCCCTTTTTGGCCAACGAAGCAAGCATGTTAAAGAAATCTGCACTACAATGAAGTCTCACTGCCCCCCGGTCAAAAGGGCCATCTGAAAAAAGTGTAAAATCCAGAAAGGCAGCACAGGGCATGGAGAACCGGGAGCCTTGTTATGCTGATGGGCGGGATGTAAATTGCCAACAGCCACTCTGGAGAAGTGTATGGTGTTTCCTGGAACACCTAAAAAACAAAGCAACGGAGCCTACGGCACTTCCACTTATGGTCCTATAGCTTAGGAAAATTAAAATCAAAAACACACAGCCACCCCAAAGTTTTGGTCGGCTCTGTTTACAAGAACCTCGTCTACGGTACAAGTTAAATATCCCAGAATGTGAAAAATGGATAAAGAAGTTGTGGTACGTACGTACAATGGAATATCACTGAGCAATGAAATCTATGTCATCAGGCCCGTCGCGGCATAATGAGTGGATTCAGGTACCATGATTCTAAGTGAAATAAGTCACACAGAAAATGAAACATCATAAGATATCACTAATACACGGAATATAAACTAGGCTACACATGAACTGAATTACAAAACAGAACAGGGCCTCAAATTTAGAAAACCAACTTATGCTTGCTTAAGGGGAAAGTTGAGTTGGGGTGCCGCATCAAAACAGAGATAGAAATTAGCACAGATACCTTTTCATAAGCCAAATATGTAATAGTCAAGACCTACCCCTTGCTCAACGAAATGGACTAAACACCCCATATTCAACACCTAGGAATACACCTGACTAGTAAGAATCTTCAAACCCATGGATTCATATGTCTCCGTAAGAGAATGAAGCGTGTGTACAGCGGCATGAATGCAGCAGAGAAAATCCGATAAATCCCATTATCAAAATATATTACAAAAGCAAAACACAAGGACAGTGAAATAGAGAGCAATTCTTAAATAATTCATTCAGGGTTTGTGATGCAACCTGGATTTACCACATCTACACCCAGAGCTGAATGAGACATAAGGTTGGGCACTTCGGGCTGATAGCATTGGTGAGGTTCACTGAGCAAATGCAGACACTTTGAAGTCAAACAGCATGGTACCCATTCCAAGGGTCCCAACACTCCAGGTTTAAGGGATTCTTCCTTCTGCTAAAACATGCATGGGAAACCCACAGTATGGTGCACCGTGTGACCGGCAAACGTTTTCAAATGCATCTCAGTTTTCGTCCCCTTTTACTCGGGTTCACCATTCCAGACCCTTTACGAACACTCTCCCCACGTGGAGAGTTAGTGCTTTAACCTCCTGTTTGGCACAGTTTGCAATTTTTGCGCAAGATGAACAGGAATAGGGAGAACGAATGAGAGACTAGCTGTAGGTGTCTGCACGGGCAAATTTAATGCTCATTTCCCACCATGAAGAGGAATTAACCTAAGGCTCAACATGACGTGCTGGAACCAGATTAGGGCCTGAAGCATTCCTGCGGGTTTGCGGCCAGCTCACAAGATAGCGAGTTGAAGAAAGGAGCTCAATGGCACTGTAACTCACAAACCTGCAGAGTTATAAAAGACAGCTATTGTCCAAAAATATATTGAAGGAAGGCTGCGAAGAGAACTTGTAAGCGGGGCAGAATTGCAGGAAAACGATTTCAGGGGGTAGACGGGAATTGCATTTAAAGCATAGTAAAAGAGGCAGAACGTCGACAATGATGCTCTTGGCCAAAAAGGGCGTATGCGTTTTTTCCTGAATATATTCAGGAAAAAACGCATACGCACTTTTTGGCCAACAAAGCAAGCATGTTAAAGAAATCTGCAGTGCAGTGAAGTCTCACTGCCCCCCGGTCAAAAGGGCCATCTGAAAAAAGTGTAAAATCCAGAAAGGCAACACAGGCCATGGAGAACAGGGAGCCTTGTTATGCTGATGGGCGGGATGTAAATTGCCAAGAGTCACTCTGGAGAAGTGTATGGTATTTCCTGGAACACCTAAAAAACAAAGCAACGGAGCCTACGGCACTTCCACTTATGGTCCTATAGCTTAGGGAAATTAAAATCAGAAACACACAGCCACCCCAAAGTGTCGGACGGCTCTGTTTATAAGAACCTCGTGTACGGCACAAGTTAAATATCCCAGAAAGCAAAAAATGGATAAAGAAGTTGTGCTACGTACGTACAATGGAATATCACTCTCCAATGAAATCTATGTCATCAGGCCCGTCGCGGCATAATGAGTGGATTCAGGTACGATGATTCTAAGTGAAGTAAGTCTCACAGAAAATGAAACATCATAAGATATCACTAATACACCGAATGTAATCTTGGCTACACATGAACTGAATTACAAAACATAACAGGGCCTCAAATTTAGAAAACCAACTTATGTTTGCTTAAGGGGAAAGTTGAGTTGGGGTGCTGCATAAAAGCAGAGATAGAAATTAGCACAGATACCATTCCATACGTCAAATATGTAATAGTCAAGACCTACCCCTTGCTCAACGAAATGGAAAAAACACGCCATATTCAACGCCTAGGAATACACCTGACTAGAAAGAATCTTCAAACCCATGGATTTATATGTCTCCATAAGAGAATGAAGCGTGTGTACAGCGGCATGAATGCAGCAGAGAAAATCCGATAAATCCCATTATCAAAATGAATTACAAAAACAAAACACAAGGACAGTGAAATAGGGAGCAATTCTTAAATAATTCATTCAGGGATTGTGATGCAACCTGGATTTTCCACATCTACATCCAGAGCTGAGTGAGACATAAGGTTGGGGACTTCGGGCTGATAGCATTGGTGAGGTTCGATGAACAAATGCAGACCCTTTGAAGGCATACTGCATGGTACGCATTCCATGGGTCCCAACTCTCCAGGTTTAAGGGATTCTTCCTTCAGCTAATACATGCATGGGAAACCCACAGTATGGTGCAGCGTGTGACCGGGAAACGTTTTCAAATGCATTGCAGTTTTCGTCCCCTTTTACTCGGGTTCACAATTCCAGACCCTTTACTAACACTCTCCCTACTTGGAGAGTCAGTGCCTTTAACCTCCTGTTGGGCACAGTTTGCAATTTCTGCTCAAGAAGAACAGGAAGAGGGAGATCCAATGAGAGATTAGCTGTAGGTGTCTGCACGGGCAAATTTAACACTCATTCCCCACCAGGAAGAGGAATTAACCAAAGGCGCAGCATGCCCTGCCGGAACCAGATTAGGGCCTGAAGCAATCCAGCGGGTTTGCGGCCAGCTCACAAGATAGCGAGTTGAAGAAAGGAGCTCAGGGGCACTGTAACTCACTAACCTGCAGAGTTATAAATGACAGCTATCGTCCAAAAATATATTGAAGGAAGGCTGCGAAGAGAACTTGTAAGCGGGGCAGAATTGCAGGAAAACGATTTCAGGGGGTAGACGGGAATTGCATTTAAAGCATAGGAAAAGAGGCAGAACGTAGACAATGATGCTCTTGGCCAAAAAGGGCGTATTCGTTTTTTCTGAATATATTCAGGAAAAAACGCATACGCCCTTTTTGGCCAACGAAGCAAGCATGTTAAAGAAATCTGCACTACAATGAAGTCTCACTGCCCCCCGGTCAAAAGGGCCATCTGAAAAAAGTGTAAAATCCAGAAAGGCAGCACAGGGCATGGAGAACCGGGACCCTAGTTATGCTGATGGGCGGCATGTAAATTGCCAACAACCACTCTGGAGAAGTGTATGGTGTTTCCTGGAACACCTAAAAAACAAAGCAACGGAGCCTACGGCACTTCCACTTATGGTCCTATAGCTTAGGGAAATTAAAATCAAAAACACACAGCCACCCCAAAGTTTCGGTCGGCTCTGTTTACAAGAACCTCGTCTACGGTACAAGTTAAATATCCCAGAAAGCGAGAAATGGATAAAGAAGTTGTGGTACGTACGTACAATTGAATATCACTCACCAATGAAATGTATGTCATCTGGCCCGTCGTGGCATAATGAGTGGATTCAGGTACGATGATTCTAAGTGAAATAACTCACACAGAAAATGAAACATCATAAGATGTCACTAATACACGGAATGTAATCTTGGCTACACATGAACTGAATTACAAAACAGAACAGGGTCTCAAATTTAGAAAACCAACTTATGTTTGCTTAAGGGGAAAGGTGAGTTGGGGTGATGCATAAAACCAGAGATAGAAATTAGCACAGATACCATTCCATACGTCAAATATGTAATAGTCAAGACCTACCCCTTGCTCAACCAAATGGGCTAAACACCCTATATTCAACGTCTAGGAATACACCTGACTAGAAAGAATATTCAAACCCTTGGATTTATATGTCTCCATAAGAGAATCAAGCGTGTGTACAGCTGCATGAAGGCAGCAGTGAAAATCCGATAAATCCCGTTATCAAAATGAATTACAAAAACAAAACAGAATGACAGTGAAATAGAGAGCAATTCTTAAATAATTCATTCAGGGCTTGTGATGCAACCTGGATTTACCTAATCTACACCCAGAGCTGAGTGAGACATAAGGTTGGACACTTCAGGCTGATAGCATTGGTGAGGTTCGATGAGCAAATGCAGACCATTTGAAGTCATACTGCATGGTACCCATTCCATGGGTCCCAACTCTCCAGGTTTAAGCGATTCTTCCTTCAGCTAAAACATGCATGGGAAACCCACAGTATGGTGCACCATGTGACCGGGAAACGTTTTCAAATGCATCTCAGTTTTCGTCCCCTTTTAGTCGGGTTCACAATTCCAGACCCTTTACTAACACTCTCCCCACTTGGAGAGTCAGTGCCTTTAACCTGCTGTTTGGCACAGTTTGCAATTTCTGCGCGAGATGAACAGGAATAGGGAGAACCAATGAGAGACTAGCTGTAGGTGTCTGCACGGGACAATTTAACGCTCATTTCCCACCAGGAAGAGGAATTAACCAAAGGCTCAACATGCCGTGTCGGAACCAGATTAGGGCCTGAAGCAATCCTGCGGGTTTGCGGCCAGCTCACAAGAAAGCGATTTGAAGAAAGGAGCTCAGGGGCACTGTAACTCACAAACCTGCAGAGTTATAAATGACAGCTATCGTCCAAAAATACATTGAAGGAAGGCTGCGAAGAGGACATGAAAGCGGGGCAGAATTGCAGGAAAACGATTTCAGGGGGTAGACGGGAATTGCATTTAAAGCATAGGAAAAGAGGCAGAACGTCGACAATGATGCTCTTGGCCAAAAAGTGCGTATGCGTTTTTTCCTGAATATATTCAGGAAAAAACGCATACGCACTTTTTGGCCAACAAAGCAAGCATGTTAAAGAAATCTGCAGTGCAGTGAAGTCTCACTGCCCCCCGGTCAAAAGGGCCATCTGAAAAAAGTGTAAAATCCAGAAAGGCAACACAGGCCATGGAGAACAGGGAGCCTTGTTATGCTGATGGGCGGGATGTAAATTGCCAAGAGTCACTCTGGAGAAGTGTATGGTATTTCCTGGAACACCTAAAAAACAAAGCAACGGAGCCTACGGCACTTCCACTTATGGTCCTATAGCTTAGGGAAATTAAAATCAGAAACACACAGCCACCCCAAAGTGTCGGACGGCTCTGTTTATAAGAACCTCGTGTACGGCACAAGTTAAATATCCCAGAAAGCAAAAAATGGATAAAGAAGTTGTGCTACGTACGTACAATGGAATATCACTCTCCAATGAAATCTATGTCATCAGGCCCGTCGCGGCATAATGAGTGGATTCAGGTACGATGATTCTAAGTGAAGTAAGTCTCACAGAAAATGAAACATCATAAGATATCACTAATACACCGAATGTAATCTTGGCTACACATGAACTGAATTACAAAACATAACAGGGCCTCAAATTTAGAAAACCAACTTATGTTTGCTTAAGGGGAAAGTTGAGCTGGGGTGCTGCATAAAAGCAGAGATAGAAATTAGCACAGATACCATTCCATACGTCAAATATGTAATAGTCAAGACCTACCCCTTGCTCAACGAAATGGAAAAAACACGCCATATTCAACGCCTAGGAATACACCTGACTAGAAAGAATCTTCAAACCCATGGATTTATATGTCTCCATAAGAGAATGAAGCGTGTGTACAGCGGCATGAATGCAGCAGAGAAAATCCGATAAATCCCATTATCAAAATGAATTACAAAAACAAAACACAAGGACAGTGAAATAGGGAGCAATTCTTAAATAATTCATTCAGGGATTGTGATGCAACCTGGATTTTCCACATCTACGTCCAGAGCTGAGTGAGACATAAGGTTGGGGACTTCGGGCTGATAGCATTGGTGAGGTTCGATGAACAAATGCAGACCCTTTGAAGGCATACTGCATGGTACGCATTCCATGGGTCCCAACTCTCCAGGTTTAAGGGATTCTTCCTTCAGCTAATACATGCATGGGAAACCCTCAGTATGGTGCAGCGTGTGACCGGGAAACGTTTTCAAATGCATTGCAGTTTTCGTCCCCTTTTACTCGGGTTCACAATTCCAGACCCTTTACTAACACTCTCCCTACTTGGAGAGTCAGTGCCTTTAAAATCCTGTTGGGCACAGTTTGCAATTTCTGCTCAAGAAGAACAGGAAGAGGGAGAACCAATGAGAGATTAGCTGTAGGTGTCTGCACGGGCAAATTTAACACTCATTCCCCACCAGGAAGAGGAATTAACCAAAGGCGCAGCATGCCCTGCCGGAACCAGATTAGGGCCTGAAGCAATCCAGCGGGTTTGCGGCCAGCTCACAAGATAGCGAGTTGAAGAAAGGAGCTCAGGGGCACTGTAACTCACAAACCTGCAGAGTTATAAATGACAGCTATCGTCCAAAAATATATTGAAGGAAGGCTGCGAAGAGAACTTGTAAGCGGGGCAGAATTGCAGGAAAACGATTTCAGGGGGTAGACGGGAATTGCATTTAAAGCATAGGAAAAGAGGCAGAACGTAGACAATGATGCTCTTGGCCAAAAAGGGCGTATTCGTTTTTTCTGAATATATTCAGGAAAAAACGCATACGCCCTTTTTGGCCAACGAAGCAAGCATGTTAAAGAAATCTGCACTACAATGAAGTCTCACTGCCCCCCGGTCAAAAGGGCCATCTGAAAAAAGTGTAAAATCCAGAAAGGCAGCACAGGGCATGGAGAACCGGGACCCTAGTTATGCTGATGGGCGGCATGTAAATTGCCAACAACCACTCTGGAGAAGTGTATGGTGTTTCCTGGAACACCTAAAAAACAAAGCAACGGAGCCTACGGCACTTCCACTTATGGTCCTATAGCTTAGGGAAATTAAAATCAAAAACACACAGCCACCCCAAAGTTTCGGTCGGCTCTGTTTACAAGAACCTCGTCTACGGTACAAGTTAAATATCCCAGAAAGCGGAAAATGGATAAAGAAATTGTGGTACGTACGTACAATTGAATATCACTCACCAATGAAATGTATGTCATCTGGCCCGTCGTGGCATAATGAGTGGATTCAGGTACGATGATTCTAAGTGAAATAACTCACACAGGAAATGAAACATCATAAGATGTCACTAATACACGGAATGTAATCTTGGCTACACATGAACTGAATTACAAAACAGAACAGGGTCTCAAATTTAGAAAACCAACTTATGTTTGCTTAAGGGGAAAGGTGAGTTGGGGTGATGCATAAAACCAGAGATAGAAATTAGCACAGATACCATTCCATACGTCAAATATGTAATAGTCAAGACCTACCCCTTGCTCAACCAAATGGGCTAAACACCCTATATTCAACGTCTAGGAATACACCTGACTAGAAAGAATATTCAAACCCTTGGATTTATATGTCTCCATAAGAGAATCAAGCGTGTGTACAGCTGCATGAAGGCAGCAGTGAAAATCCGATAAATCCCGTTATCAAAATGAATTACAAAAACAAAACAGAATGACAGTGAAATAGAGAGCAATTCTTAAATAATTCATTCAGGGCTTGTGATGCAACCTGGATTTACCTCATCTACACCCAGAGCTGAGTGAGACATAAGGTTGGACACTTCAGGCTGATAGCATTGGTGAGGTTCGATGAGCAAATGCAGACCATTTGAAGTCATACTGCATGGTACCCATTCCATGGGTCCCAACTCTCCAGGTTTAAGCGATTCTTCCTTCAGCTAAAACATGCATGGGAAACCCACAGTATGGTGCACCATGTGACCGGGAAACGTTTTCAAATGCATCTCAGTTTTCGTCCCCTTTTAGTCGGGTTCACAATTCCAGACCCTTTACTAACACTCTCCCCACTTGGAGAGTCAGTGCCTTTAACCTGCTGTTTGGCACAGTTTGCAATTTCTGCGCGAGATGAACAGGAATAGGGAGAACCAATGAGAGACTAGCTGTAGGTGTCTGCACGGGACAATTTAACGCTCATTTCCCACCAGGAAGAGGAATTAACCAAAGGTTCAGCATGCCGAGCCGGAAACAGATTAGGGCCTGAAGCAATCCTGCGGGTTTGCGGCCAGCTCACAAGAACGCGATTTGTAGAAAGGAGCTCAGGGGCACTGTAATTCACAAAGCTGCAGAGTTATAAATGACAGCTATCGTCCGAAAATATATTGAAGGAAGGCTGCGAAGAGAACTTGTAAGCGGGGCAGAATTGCAGGAAAACGATTTCAGGGGGTAGACGGGAATTGCATTTAAAGCATAGGAAAAGAGGCAGAACGTAGACAATGATGCTCTTGGCCAAAAAGGGCGTATTCGTTTTTTCTGAATATATTCAGGAAAAAACGCATACGCCCTTTTTGGCCAACGAAGCAAGCATGTTAAAGAAATCTGCACTACAATGAAGTCTCACTGCCCCCCGGTCAAAAGGGCCATCTGAAAAAAGTGTAAAATCCAGAAAGGCAGCACAGGGCATGGAGAACCGGGACCCTAGTTATGCTGATGGGCGGCATGTAAATTGCCAACAACCACTCTGGAGAAGTGTATGGTGTTTCCTGGAACACCTAAAAAACAAAGCAACGGAGCCTACGGCACTTCCACTTATGGTCCTATAGCTTAGGGAAATTAAAATCAAAAACACACAGCCACCCCAAAGTTTCGGTCGGCTCTGTTTACAAGAACCTCGTCTACGGTACAAGTTAAATATCCCAGAAAGCGGAAAATGGATAAAGAAATTGTGGTACGTACGTACAATTGAATATCACTCACCAATGAAATGTATGTCATCTGGCCCGTCGTGGCATAATGAGTGGATTCAGGTACGATGATTCTAAGTGAAATAACTCACACAGGAAATGAAACATCATAAGATGTCACTAATACACGGAATGTAATCTTGGCTACACATGAACTGAATTACAAAACAGAACAGGGTCTCAAATTTAGAAAACCAACTTATGTTTGCTTAAGGGGAAAGGTGAGTTGGGGTGATGCATAAAACCAGAGATAGAAATTAGCACAGATACCATTCCATACGTCAAATATGTAATAGTCAAGACCTACCCCTTGCTCAACCAAATGGGCTAAACACCCTATATTCAACGTCTAGGAATACACCTGACTAGAAAGAATATTCAAACCCTTGGATTTATATGTCTCCATAAGAGAATCAAGCGTGTGTACAGCTGCATGAAGGCAGCAGTGAAAATCCGATAAATCCCGTTATCAAAATGAATTACAAAAACAAACAGAATGACAGTGAAATAGAGAGCAATTCTTAAATAATTCATTCAGGGCTTGTGATGCAACCTGGATTTACCTCATCTACACCCAGAGCTGAGTGAGACATAAGGTTGGACACTTCAGGCTGATAGCATTGGTGAGGTTCGATGAGCAAATGCAGACCATTTGAAGTCATACTGCATGGTACCCATTCCATGGGTCCCAACTCTCCAGGTTTAAGCGATTCTTCCTTCAGCTAAAACATGCATGGGAAACCCACAGTATGGTGCACCATGTGACCGGGAAACGTTTTCAAATGCATCTCAGTTTTCGTCCCCTTTTAGTCGGGTTCACAATTCCAGACCCTTTACTAACACTCTCCCCACTTGGAGAGTCAGTGCCTTTAACCTGCTGTTTGGCACAGTTTGCAATTTCTGCGCGAGATGAACAGGAATAGGGAGAACCAATGAGAGACTAGCTGTAGGTGTCTGCACGGGACAATTTAACGCTCATTTCCCACCAGGAAGAGGAATTAACCAAAGGTTCAGCATGCCGAGCCGGAAACAGATTAGGGCCTGAAGCAATCCTGCGGGTTTGCGGCCAGCTCACAAGAACGCGATTTGTAGAAAGGAGCTCAGGGGCACTGTAATTCACAAAGCTGCAGAGTTATAAATGACAGCTATCGTCCGAAAATATATTGAAGGAAGGCTGCGCAGAGGACTGGAAAGCGGGGCAGAATTGCAGGAAATCGATTTCAGGGGGTAGACTGGAATTGCATTTAAAGCATAGGAAAAGAGGCAGAACGTCGACAATGATGCACTTGGCCAAAAAGGGCGTATACGTTTTTTCCTGAATATATTCATGAAAAAACGCATACGCACTTTTTGGCCAACCAAGCAAGCATGTTAAAGAAATCTGCACTACAATGAAGTCTCACTGCCCCCCGGTCAAAAGGGCCATCTGAAAAAAGTGTAAAATCCAGAAATGCAGCACAGGCCATGGAGAACAGGGAGCCTTGTTATGCTGATGGGTGGGATGTAAATTGCCAACAGCCACTCTGGAGAAGTGTATGGTGTTTCCTGAAACACCTAAAAAACAAAGCAACGGAGCCTACGGCACTTCCACTTATGGTCCTATAGCTTAGGGAAATTAAAATCAAAAACACACAGCCACCCCAAAGATTCAGACGGCTCTGTTTACAAGAACCTCGTCTACGGTACAAGTTAAATATCCCAGAAAGCGAAAAATGGATAAAGAAGTTGTGGTACGTACGTACAATGGAATATCACTCACCAATGAATTCTATGTCATCTGGCCCGTCGTGGCATAATGAGTGGATTCAGGTACGATGATTCTAAGTGAAATAAGTCACACAGAAAATGAAACATCATAAGATATCACTAATACACCGAATGTAATCTTGGCTACACATGAACTGAATTACAAAACAGAACAGGGTCTCAAATTTTGAAAACAAACTTATGTTTGCATAAGGGGAAAGGTGAGTTGGGGTGCTGCATAAAACCAGCGATAGAAATTAGCACAGATACCATTCCATACGTCAAATATGTAATAGTCAAGACCTACCCCTTGCTCAACGAAATGGGCTAAACACCCTATATTCAACACCTAGGAATACACCTGACTAGTAAGAATCTTCAAACCCATGGATTTATATGTCTCCATAAGAGAATCAAGCGTTTGTACAGCTGCATGACGGCAGCAGAGAAAATCCGATAAATCCTAATATCAAAATGAATTACAAAAACAAAACACAATGACAGTGAAATAGAGAGCAATTCTTATATAATTCATTCAGGGCTTGTGATGCAACCTGGATTTACCTCATCTACACCCAGAGCTGAGTGAGACATAAGGTTGTACACTACGGGCTGATAACATTGGTGAGGTTCGATGAGCAAATGCAGACCATTTGAAGTCATACTGCATGGTACCCATTCCATGGGTCCCAACTCTCCAGGTTTAAGCGATTCTTCCTTCAGATAAAGCATGCATGGGAAACCCACAGTATGGTGCACCATGTGACTGGGAAACATTTTCAAAAGCATCTCAGTTTTCGTCCCCTTTTACTCGGGTTCAAAATTCCAGACCCTTTACTAACACTCTCCCCACTTGGAGAGTCAGTGCCTTTAACCTGCTGTTTGGCACAGTTTGCAATTTCTGCGCAAGATGAACAGGAATAGGGAGAACCAATGAGAGACTAGCTGTAGGTGTCTGCACGGGCAAATTTAACGCTCATTTCCAACCAGGAAGAGGAATTAACCAAAGGCTCAGCATGCCGTGCAGGAACCAGATTACGGCCTGAAGCCATCCTGCGGGTTTGCGGCCAGCTCACAAGAAAGCGATTTGAAGAAAGGAGCTCAGGGGCACTGTAATTCACAAAACTGCAGAGTTATAAATGACAGCTATCGTCCGAAAATATATTGAAGGAAGGCTGCGAAGAGGACTTGAAAGTGGGGCAGAATTGCAGGAAAACGATTTCAGGGGGTAGACTGGAATTGCATTTAAAGCATAGGAAAAGAGGCAGAACGTCGACAATGATGCACTTGGCCAAAAAGGGCGTATGCGTTTTTTCCTGAATTCAGGAAAAAACGCATACGCCCTTTTTGGCCAACCAAGCAAGCATGTTAAAGAAATCTGCACTACAATGAAGTCTCACTGCCCCCTGGTCAAAAGGGCTATCTGAAAAAGTGTAAAATCCAAAAATGCAGCACAGGCCATGGAGAAGAGGGAGCCTTGTTATGCTGATGGGTGGGATGTAAATTGCCAACAGCCACTCTGGAGAAGTGTATGGTGTTTCCTGAAACACCAAAAAACAAAGCAACGGAGCCTACGGCACTTCCACTTATGGTCCTATAGCTTAGGGAAATTAAAATCAAAAACACACAGCCACCCCAAAGTTTCAGACGGCTCTGTTTACAAGAACCTCATCTATGGTACAAGTTAAATATCCCAGAAAGCGAAAAATGGATAAAGAAGTTGTGGTACGTACGTACAATGGAATATCACTCACCAATGAAATCTATGTCATCAGGCCCGTTGTGGCATAATGAGTGGATTCAGGTACGATGATTCTAAGTGAAATAAGTCACACAGAAAATGAAACATCATAAGATATCACTAATACACGGAATGTAATCTTGGCTACACATGAACTGAATTACAAAACAGAACAGGGTCTCAACTTTAGAAAACCAACTTATGTTTGCTTAAGGGGAAAGGTGAGTTGGGGTGCTGCATAAAACCAGAGATAGAAATTAGCACAGATACCATTCCATAAGTCAAATATATAATAGTCAATACCTACCCCGTGCTGAACGAAATGGACTAAACACCCTATATTCAACGCCTAGGAATACACCTGACTAGTAAGAATCTTAAAACCCATGGATTTATATGTCTCCAGAACAGAATGAAGCGTGTGTACAGCGGCATGAATGCAGCAGCGAAAATCCGATAAATCCCATTATCAATATGAATTACAAAAACAAAACACAAGGACAGTGAAATAGAGAGCAATTCTTAAATAATTCATTCAGGGCTTGTGATGCAACCTGGATTTACCACATCTACACCCAGAGCTGAGTGAGACATAAGGTTGGGCACTTCAGGCTGATAGCATTGGTGAGGTTCGCTGAGCAAATGCAGACACTTTGAAGTCAAACAGCATGGTACCCATTCCAAGGGTCCCAACACTCCAGGTTTAAGGGATTCTTCCTTCTGCTAAAACATGCATGGGAAACCCACAGTATGGTGCACCGTGTGACCGGCAAACGTTTTCAAATGCATCTCAGTTTTCGTCCCCTTTTACTCGGGTTCACCATTCCAGACCCTTTACGAACACTCTCCCCACGTGGAGAGTCAGTGCTTTAACCTCCTGTTTGGCACAGTTTGCAATTTCTGCGCAAGATGAACAGGAATAGGGAGAACGAATGAGAGACTAGCTGTAGGTGTCTGCACGGGCAAATTTAATGCTCATTTCCCACCATGAAGAGGAATTAACCTAAGACGCAACATGACGTGCTGGAACCAGATTAGGGCCTGAAGCATTCCTGCGGGTTTGCGGCCAGCTCACAAGATAGCGAGTTGAAGAAAGGAGCTCAATGGCACTGTAACTCACAAACCTGCAGAGTTATAAAAGACAGCTATTGTCCAAAAATATATTGAAGGAAGGCTGCGAAGAGAACTTGTAAGCGGGGCAGAATTGAAGGAAAACGATTTCAGGTGGTAGACGGGAATTGCATTTAAAGCATAGTAAAAGAGGCAGAACGTCGACAATGATGCTCTTGGCCAAAAAGGGCGTATGCGTTTTTTCCTGAATATATTCAGGAAAAAACGCATACGCACTTTTTGGCCAACCAAGCAAGCATGTTAAAGAAATCTGCACTACAATGAAGTCTCACTGCCCCCCGGTCAAAAGGGCCATCTGAAAAAAGTGTAAAATCCAGAAAGGCAGCACAGGACATGGAGAACAGGGAGCCTTGTTATGCTGATGGGTGGGATGTAAATTGCCAACAGCCACTCTGGAGAAGTGTATGGTGTTTCCTGGAACACCTAAAAAACAAAGCAACGGAGCCTACGGCACTTCCACTTATGGTCCTATAGCTTAGGGAAATTAAAATCAAAAACACACAGCCACCCCAAAGTTTCGGTCGGCTCTGTTTACAAGAACCTCGTCTACGGTACAAGTTAAATATCCCAGAATGTGAAAAATGGATAAAGAAGTTGTGGTACGTACGTACAATGGAATATCACTGAGCAATGAAATCTATGTCATCAGGCCCGTCGCGGCATAATGAGTGGATTCAGGTACCATGATTCTAAGTGAAATAAGTCACACAGAAAATGAAACATCATAAGATATCACTAATACACGGAATATAAACTAGGCTACACATGAACTGAATTCCAAAACAGAACAGGGCCTCAAATTTAGAAAACCAACTTATGCTTGCTTAAGGGGAAAGGTGAGTTGGGGTGCCGCATCAAAACAGAGATAGAAATTAGCACAGATACCTTTTCATAAGCCAAATATGTAATAGTCAAGACCTACCCCTTGCTCAACGAAATGGACTAAACACCCCATATTCAACGCCTAGGAATACACCTGACTAGTAAGAATCATCAAACCCATGGATTCATATGTCTCCGTAAGAGAATGAAGCGTGTGTACAGCGGCATGAATGCAGCAGAGAAAATCCGATAAATCCCATTATCAAAATATATTACAAAAACAAAACACAAGGACAGTGAAATAGAGAGCAATTCTTAAATAATTCATTCAGGGTTTGTGATGCAACCTGGATTTACCACATCTACACCCAGAGCTGAGTGAGACATAAGGTTGGGCACTTCGGGCTGATAGCATTGGTGAGGTTCAGTGAGCAAATGCAGACACTTTGAAGTCATACTGCATGGTACCCATTCCAAGGGTCCCAACTGTCCAGGTTTAAAGGATCCTTCCTTCAGCTAAAACATGCATGGGAAACCCACAGTATGGTGCACCGTGTGACCGGCAAACGTTTTCAAATGCATCTCAGTTTTCGTCCACTTTTACTCGGGTTCACCATTCCAGACCCTTTATGAACACTCTCCCCACTTGGAGAGTCAGTGCTTTAACCTCCTGTATGGCACAGTTTGCAATTTCTGCGCAAGATGAACAGGAATAGGGAGAACCAATGAGAGACTAGCTGTAGGTGTATGCACGGGCAAATTTAACGCTCATTTCCCACCAGGAAGAGGAATTAACCTAAGGCTCAACATGCCGTGCCGGAACCAGATTAGGGCCTGAAGCAATCCTGCGGGTTTGCGGCCAGCTCACAAGAAAGCGATTTGAAGAAAGGAGCTCAGGGGCACTGTAACTCACAAACCTGCAGAGTTATAAATGACAGCTATCGTCCAAAAATACATTGAAGGAAGGCTGCGAAGAGGACATGAAAGCGGGGCAGAATTGCAGGAAAACGATTTCAGGGGGTAGACGGGAATTGCATTTAAAGCATAGGAAAAGAGGCAGAACGTCGACAATGATGCTCTTGGCCAAAAAGTGCGTATGTGTTTTTTCCTGAATATATTCAGGAAAAAACGCATACGCACTTTTTGGCCAACAAAGCAAGCATGTTAAAGAAATCTGCAGTGCAGTGAAGTCTCACTGCCCCCCGGTCAAAAGGGCCATCTGAAAAAAGTGTAAAATCCAGAAAGGCAACACAGGCTATGGAGAACAGGGAGCCTTGTTATGCTGATGGGCGGGATGTAAATTGCCAAGAGTCACTCTGGAGAAGTGTATGGTATTTCCTGGAACACCTAAAAAACAAAGCAACGGAGCCTACGGCACTTCCACTTATGGTCCTATAGCTTAGGGAAATTAAAATCAGAAACACACAGCCACCCCAAAGTGTCGGACGGCTCTGTTTATAAGAACCTCGTGTACGGCACAAGTTAAATATCCCAGAAAGCAAAAAATGGATAAAGAAGTTGTGCTACGTACGTACAATGGAATATCACTCTCCAATGAAATCTATGTCATCAGGCCCGTCGCAGCATAATGAGTGGATTCAGGTACGATGATTCTAAGTGAAGTAAGTCTCACAGAAAATGAAACATCATAAGATATCACTAATACACCGAATGTAATCTTGGCTACACATGAACTGAATTACAAAACATAACAGGGCCTCAAATTTAGAAAACCAACTTATGTTTGCTTAAGGGGAAAGTTGAGTTGGGGTGCTGCATAAAAGCAGAGATAGAAATTAGCACAGATACCATTCCATACGTCAAATATGTAATAGTCAAGACCTACCCCTTGCTCAACGAAATGGAAAAAACACGCCATATTCAACGCCTAGGAATACACCTGACTAGAAAGAATCTTCAAACCCATGGATTTATATGTCTCCATAAGAGAATGAAGCGTGTGTACAGCGGCATGAATGCAGCAGAGAAAATCCGATAAATCCCATTATCAAAATGAACTACAAGAACAAAACACAAGGACAGTGAAATAGGGAGCAATTCTTAAATAATTCTTTCAGGGATTGTGATGCAACCTGGATTTTCCACATCTACATCCAGAGCTGAGTGAGACATAAGGTTGGGGACTTCGGGCTGATAGCATTGGTGCGGTTCGATGAACAAATGCAGACCCTGTGAAGGCATACTGCATGGTACGCATTCCATGGGTCCCAACTCTCCAGGTTTAAGGGATTCTTCCTTCAGCTAATACATGCATGGGAAACCCACAGTATGGTGCAGCGTGTGACCGGGAAACGTTTTCAAATGCATTGCAGATTTCGTCCCCTTTTACTCGGGTTCACAATTCCAGACCCTTTACTAACACTCTCCCTACTTCGAGAGTCAGTACCTTTAACCTCCTGTTGGGCACAGTTTGCAATTTCTGCTCAAGAAGAACAGGAAGAGGGAGAACCAATGAGAGATTAGCTGTAGGTGTCTGCACGGGCAAATTTAACACTCATTCCCCACCAGGAAGAGGAATTAACCAAAGGCTCAGCATGCCCTGCCGGAACCAGATTAGGGCCTGAAGCAATCCAGCGGGTTTGCGGCCAGCTCACAAGATAGCGAGTTGAAGAAAGGAGCTCAGGGGCACTGTAACTCACAAACCTGCAGAGTTATAAATGACAGCTATCGTCCAAAAATATATTGAAGGAAGGCTGCGAAGAGAACTTGTAAGCGGGGCAGAATTGCAGGAAAACGATTTCAGGGGGTAGACGGGAATTGCATTTAAAGCATAGGAAAAGAGGCAGAACGTAGACAATGATGCTCTTGGCCAAAAAGGGCGTATGCGTTTTTTCTGAATATATTCAGGAAAAAACGCATACGCCCTTTTTGGCCAACGAAGCAAGCATGTTAAAGAAATCTGCACTACAATGAAGTCTCACTGCCCCCCGGTCAAAAGGGCCATCTGAAAAAAGTGTAAAATCCAGAAAGGCAGCACAGGGCATGGAGAACCGGGAGCCTTGTTATGCTGATGGGCGGGATGTAAATTGCCAACAGCCACTCTGGAGAAGTGTATGGTGTTTCCTGGAACACCTAAAAAACAAAGCAACGGAGCCTACGGCACTTCCACTTATGGTCCTATAGCTTAGGAAAATTAAAATCAAAAACACACAGCCACCCCAAAGTTTTGGTCGGCTCTGTTTACAAGAACCTCGTCTACGGTACAAGTTAAATATCCCAGAATGTGAAAAATGGATAAAGAAGTTGTGGTACGTACGTACAATGGAATATCACTGAGCAATGAAATCTATGTCATCAGGCCCGTCGCGGCATAATGAGTGGATTCAGGTACCATGATTCTAAGTGAAATAAGTCACACAGAAAATGAAACATCATAAGATATCACTAATACACGGAATATAAACTAGGCTACACATGAACTGAATTACAAAACAGAACAGGGCCTCAAATTTAGAAAACCAACTTATGCTTGCTTAAGGGGAAAGTTGAGTTGGGGTGCCGCATCAAAACAGAGATAGAAATTAGCACAGATACCTTTTCATAAGCCAAATATGTAATAGTCAAGACCTACCCCTTGCTCAACGAAATGGACTAAACACCCCATATTCAACACCTAGGAATACACCTGACTAGTAAGAATCTTCAAACCCATGGATTCATATGTCTCCGTAAGAGAATGAAGCGTGTGTACAGCGGCATGAATGCAGCAGAGAAAATCCGATAAATCCCATTATCAAAATATATTACAAAAGCAAAACACAAGGACAGTGAAATAGAGAGCAATTCTTAAATAATTCATTCAGGGTTTGTGATGCAACCTGGATTTACCACATCTACACCCAGAGCTGAGTGAGACATAAGGTTGGGCACTTCGGGCTGATAGCATTGGTGAGGTTCACTGAGCAAATGCAGACACTTTGAAGTCAAACAGCATGGTACCCATTCCAAGGGTCCCAACACTCCAGGTTTAAGGGATTCTTCCTTCTGCTAAAACATGCATGGGAAACCCACAGTATGGTGCACCGTGTGACCGGCAAACGTTTTCAAATGCATCTCAGTTTTCGTCCCCTTTTACTCGGGTTCACCATTCCAGACCCTTTACGAACACTCTCCCCACGTGGAGAGTTAGTGCTTTAACCTCCTGTTTGGCACAGTTTGCAATTTTTGCGCAAGATGAACAGGAATAGGGAGAACGAATGAGAGACTAGCTGTAGGTGTCTGCACGGGCAAATTTAATGCTCATTTCCCACCATGAAGAGGAATTAACCTAAGGCTCAACATGACGTGCTGGAACCAGATTAGGGCCTGAAGCATTCCTGCGGGTTTGCGGCCAGCTCACAAGATAGCGAGTTGAAGAAAGGAGCTCAATGGCACTGTAACTCACAAACCTGCAGAGTTATAAAAGACAGCTATTGTCCAAAAATATATTGAAGGAAGGCTGCGAAGAGAACTTGTAAGCGGGGCAGAATTGCAGGAAAACGATTTCAGGGGGTAGACGGGAATTGCATTTAAAGCATAGTAAAAGAGGCAGAACGTCGACAATGATGCTCTTGGCCAAAAAGGGCGTATGCGTTTTTTCCTGAATATATTCAGGAAAAAACGCATACGCACTTTTTGGCCAACAAAGCAAGCATGTTAAAGAAATCTGCAGTGCAGTGAAGTCTCACTGCCCCCCGGTCAAAAGGGCCATCTGAAAAAAGTGTAAAATCCAGAAAGGCAACACAGGCCATGGAGAACAGGGAGCCTTGTTATGCTGATGGGCGGGATGTAAATTGCCAAGAGTCACTCTGGAGAAGTGTATGGTATTTCCTGGAACACCTAAAAAACAAAGCAACGGAGCCTACGGCACTTCCACTTATGGTCCTATAGCTTAGGGAAATTAAAATCAGAAACACACAGCCACCCCAAAGTGTCGGACGGCTCTGTTTATAAGAACCTCGTGTACGGCACAAGTTAAATATCCCAGAAAGCAAAAAATGGATAAAGAAGTTGTGCTACGTACGTACAATGGAATATCACTCTCCAATGAAATCTATGTCATCAGGCCCGTCGCGGCATAATGAGTGGATTCAGGTACGATGATTCTAAGTGAAGTAAGTCTCACAGAAAATGAAACATCATAAGATATCACTAATACACCGAATGTAATCTTGGCTACACATGAACTGAATTACAAAACATAACAGGGCCTCAAATTTAGAAAACCAACTTATGTTTGCTTAAGGGGAAAGTTGAGTTGGGGTGCTGCATAAAAGCAGAGATAGAAATTAGCACAGATACCATTCCATACGTCAAATATGTAATAGTCAAGACCTACCCCTTGCTCAACGAAATGGAAAAAACACGCCATATTCAACGCCTAGGAATACACCTGACTAGAAAGAATCTTCAAACCCATGGATTTATATGTCTCCATAAGAGAATGAAGCGTGTGTACAGCGGCATGAATGCAGCAGAGAAAATCCGATAAATCCCATTATCAAAATGAATTACAAAAACAAAACACAAGGACAGTGAAATAGGGAGCAATTCTTAAATAATTCATTCAGGGATTGTGATGCAACCTGGATTTTCCACATCTACATCCAGAGCTGAGTGAGACATAAGGTTGGGGACTTCGGGCTGATAGCATTGGTGAGGTTCGATGAACAAATGCAGACCCTTTGAAGGCATACTGCATGGTACGCATTCCATGGGTCCCAACTCTCCAGGTTTAAGGGATTCTTCCTTCAGCTAATACATGCATGGGAAACCCACAGTATGGTGCAGCGTGTGACCGGGAAACGTTTTCAAATGCATTGCAGTTTTCGTCCCCTTTTACTCGGGTTCACAATTCCAGACCCTTTACTAACACTCTCCCTACTTGGAGAGTCAGTGCCTTTAACCTCCTGTTGGGCACAGTTTGCAATTTCTGCTCAAGAAGAACAGGAAGAGGGAGATCCAATGAGAGATTAGCTGTAGGTGTCTGCACGGGCAAATTTAACACTCATTCCCCACCAGGAAGAGGAATTAACCAAAGGCGCAGCATGCCCTGCCGGAACCAGATTAGGGCCTGAAGCAATCCAGCGGGTTTGCGGCCAGCTCACAAGATAGCGAGTTGAAGAAAGGAGCTCAGGGGCACTGTAACTCACTAACCTGCAGAGTTATAAATGACAGCTATCGTCCAAAAATATATTGAAGGAAGGCTGCGAAGAGAACTTGTAAGCGGGGCAGAATTGCAGGAAAACGATTTCAGGGGGTAGACGGGAATTGCATTTAAAGCATAGGAAAAGAGGCAGAACGTAGACAATGATGCTCTTGGCCAAAAAGGGCGTATTCGTTTTTTCTGAATATATTCAGGAAAAAACGCATACGCCCTTTTTGGCCAACGAAGCAAGCATGTTAAAGAAATCTGCACTACAATGAAGTCTCACTGCCCCCCGGTCAAAAGGGCCATCTGAAAAAAGTGTAAAATCCAGAAAGGCAGCACAGGGCATGGAGAACCGGGACCCTAGTTATGCTGATGGGCGGCATGTAAATTGCCAACAACCACTCTGGAGAAGTGTATGGTGTTTCCTGGAACACCTAAAAAACAAAGCAACGGAGCCTACGGCACTTCCACTTATGGTCCTATAGCTTAGGGAAATTAAAATCAAAAACACACAGCCACCCCAAAGTTTCGGTCGGCTCTGTTTACAAGAACCTCGTCTACGGTACAAGTTAAATATCCCAGAAAGCGAGAAATGGATAAAGAAGTTGTGGTACGTACGTACAATTGAATATCACTCACCAATGAAATGTATGTCATCTGGCCCGTCGTGGCATAATGAGTGGATTCAGGTACGATGATTCTAAGTGAAATAACTCACACAGAAAATGAAACATCATAAGATGTCACTAATACACGGAATGTAATCTTGGCTACACATGAACTGAATTACAAAACAGAACAGGGTCTCAAATTTAGAAAACCAACTTATGTTTGCTTAAGGGGAAAGGTGAGTTGGGGTGATGCATAAAACCAGAGATAGAAATTAGCACAGATACCATTCCATACGTCAAATATGTAATAGTCAAGACCTACCCCTTGCTCAACCAAATGGGCTAAACACCCTATATTCAACGTCTAGGAATACACCTGACTAGAAAGAATATTCAAACCCTTGGATTTATATGTCTCCATAAGAGAATCAAGCGTGTGTACAGCTGCATGAAGGCAGCAGTGAAAATCCGATAAATCCCGTTATCAAAATGAATTACAAAAACAAAACAGAATGACAGTGAAATAGAGAGCAATTCTTAAATAATTCATTCAGGGCTTGTGATGCAACCTGGATTTACCTAATCTACACCCAGAGCTGAGTGAGACATAAGGTTGGACACTTCAGGCTGATAGCATTGGTGAGGTTCGATGAGCAAATGCAGACCATTTGAAGTCATACTGCATGGTACCCATTCCATGGGTCCCAACTCTCCAGGTTTAAGCGATTCTTCCTTCAGCTAAAACATGCATGGGAAACCCACAGTATGGTGCACCATGTGACCGGGAAACGTTTTCAAATGCATCTCAGTTTTCGTCCCCTTTTAGTCGGGTTCACAATTCCAGACCCTTTACTAACACTCTCCCCACTTGGAGAGTCAGTGCCTTTAACCTGCTGTTTGGCACAGTTTGCAATTTCTGCGCGAGATGAACAGGAATAGGGAGAACCAATGAGAGACTAGCTGTAGGTGTCTGCACGGGACAATTTAACGCTCATTTCCCACCAGGAAGAGGAATTAACCAAAGGCTCAACATGCCGTGTCGGAACCAGATTAGGGCCTGAAGCAATCCTGCGGGTTTGCGGCCAGCTCACAAGAAAGCGATTTGAAGAAAGGAGCTCAGGGGCACTGTAACTCACAAACCTGCAGAGTTATAAATGACAGCTATCGTCCAAAAATACATTGAAGGAAGGCTGCGAAGAGGACATGAAAGCGGGGCAGAATTGCAGGAAAACGATTTCAGGGGGTAGACGGGAATTGCATTTAAAGCATAGGAAAAGAGGCAGAACGTCGACAATGATGCTCTTGGCCAAAAAGTGCGTATGCGTTTTTTCCTGAATATATTCAGGAAAAAACGCATACGCACTTTTTGGCCAACAAAGCAAGCATGTTAAAGAAATCTGCAGTGCAGTGAAGTCTCACTGCCCCCCGGTCAAAAGGGCCATCTGAAAAAAGTGTAAAATCCAGAAAGGCAACACAGGCCATGGAGAACAGGGAGCCTTGTTATGCTGATGGGCGGGATGTAAATTGCCAAGAGTCACTCTGGAGAAGTGTATGGTATTTCCTGGAACACCTAAAAAACAAAGCAACGGAGCCTACGGCACTTCCACTTATGGTCCTATAGCTTAGGGAAATTAAAATCAGAAACACACAGCCACCCCAAAGTGTCGGACGGCTCTGTTTATAAGAACCTCGTGTACGGCACAAGTTAAATATCCCAGAAAGCAAAAAATGGATAAAGAAGTTGTGCTACGTACGTACAATGGAATATCACTCTCCAATGAAATCTATGTCATCAGGCCCGTCGCGGCATAATGAGTGGATTCAGGTACGATGATTCTAAGTGAAGTAAGTCTCACAGAAAATGAAACATCATAAGATATCACTAATACACCGAATGTAATCTTGGCTACACATGAACTGAATTACAAAACATAACAGGGCCTCAAATTTAGAAAACCAACTTATGTTTGCTTAAGGGGAAAGTTGAGTTGGGGTGCTGCATAAAAGCAGAGATAGAAATTAGCACAGATACCATTCCATACGTCAAATATGTAATAGTCAAGACCTACCCCTTGCTCAACGAAATGGAAAAAACACGCCATATTCAACGCCTAGGAATACACCTGACTAGAAAGAATCTTCAAACCCATGGATTTATATGTCTCCATAAGAGAATGAAGCGTGTGTACAGCGGCATGAATGCAGCAGAGAAAATCCGATAAATCCCATTATCAAAATGAATTACAAAAACAAAACACAAGGACAGTGAAATAGGGAGCAATTCTTAAATAATTCATTCAGGGATTGTGATGCAACCTGGATTTTCCACATCTACATCCAGAGCTGAGTGAGACATAAGGTTGGGGACTTCGGGCTGATAGCATTGGTGAGGTTCGATGAACAAATGCAGACCCTTTGAAGGCATACTGCATGGTACGCATTCCATGGGTCCCAACTCTCCAGGTTTAAGGGATTCTTCCTTCAGCTAATACATGCATGGGAAACCCACAGTATGGTGCAGCGTGTGACCGGGAAACGTTTTCAAATGCATTGCAGTTTTCGTCCCCTTTTACTCGGGTTCACAATTCCAGACCCTTTACTAACACTCTCCCTACTTGGAGAGTCAGTGCCTTTAAACTCCTGTTGGGCACAGTTTGCAATTTCTGCTCAAGAAGAACAGGAAGAGGGAGAACCAATGAGAGATTAGCTGTAGGTGTCCGCACGGGCAAATTTAACACTCATTCCCCACCAGGAAGAGGAATTAACCAAAGGCGCAGCATGCCCTGCCGGAACCAGATTAGGGCCTGAAGCAATCCAGCGGGTTTGCGGCCAGCTCACAAGATAGCGAGTTGAAGAAAGGAGCTCAGGGGCACTGTAACTCACAAACCTGCAGAGTTATAAATGACAGCTATCGTCCAAAAATATATTGAAGGAAGGCTGCGAAGAGAACTTGTAAGCGGGGCAGAATTGCAGGAAAACGATTTCAGGGGGTAGACGGGAATTGCATTTAAAGCATAGGAAAAGAGGCAGAACGTAGACAATGATGCTCTTGGCCAAAAAGGGCGTATTCGTTTTTTCTGAATATATTCAGGAAAAAACGCATACGCCCTTTTTGGCCAACGAAGCAAGCATGTTAAAGAAATCTGCACTACAATGAAGTCTCACTGCCCCCCGGTCAAAAGGGCCATCTGAAAAAAGTGTAAAATCCAGAAAGGCAGCACAGGGCATGGAGAACCAGGAGCCTAGTTATGCTGATGGGCGGCATGTAAATTGCCAACAACCACTCTGGAGAAGTGTATGGTGTTTCCTGGAACACCTAAAAAACAAAGCAACGGAGCCTACGGCACTTCCACTTATGGTCCTATAGCTTAGGGAAATTAAAATCAAAAACACACAGCCACCCCAAAGTTTCGGTCGGCTCTGTTTACAAGAACCTCGTCTACGGTACAAGTTAAATATCCCAGAGCGCGGAAAATGGATAAAGAAATTGTGGTACGTACGTACAATTGAATATCACTCACCAATGAAATGTATGTCATCTGGCCCGTCGTGGCATAATGAGTGGATTCAGGTACGATGATTCTAAGTGAAATAACTCACACAGGAAATGAAACATCATAAGATGTCACTAATACACGGAATGTAATCTTGGCTACACATGAACTGAATTACAAAACAGAACAGGGTCTCAAATTTAGAAAACCAACTTATGTTTGCTTAAGGGGAAAGGTGAGTTGGGGTGATGCATAAAACCAGAGATAGAAATTAGCACAGATACCATTCCATACGTCAAATATGTAATAGTCAAGACCTACCCCTTGCTCAACCAAATGGGCTAAACACCCTATATTCAACGTCTAGGAATACACCTGACTAGAAAGAATATTCAAACCCTTGGATTTATATGTCTCCATAAGAGAATCAAGCGTGTGTACAGCTGCATGAAGGCAGCAGTGAAAATCCGATAAATCCCGTTATCAAAATGAATTACAAAAACAAAACAGAATGACAGTGTAATAGAGAGCAATTCTTAAATAATTCATTCAGGGCTTGTGATGCAACCTGGATTTACCTCATCTACACCCAGAGCTGAGTGAGACATAAGGTTGGACACTTCAGGCTGATAGCATTGGTGAGGTTCGATGAGCAAATGCAGACCATTTGAAGTCATACTGCATGGTACCCATTCCATGGGTCCCAACTCTCCAGGTTTAAGCGATTCTTCCTTCAGCTAAAACATGCATGGGAAAGCCACAGTATGGTGCACCATGTGACCGGGAAACGTTTTCAAATGCATCTCAGTTTTCGTCCCCTTTTAGTCGGGTTCACAATTCCAGACCCTTTACTAACACTCTCCCCACTTGGAGAGTCAGTGCCTTTAACCTGCTGTTTGGCACAGTTTGCAATTTCTGCGCGAGATGAACAGGAATAGGGAGAACCAATGAGAGACTAGCTGTAGGTGTCTGCACGGGCAAATTTAACGCTCATTTCCAACCAGGAAGAGGAATTAACCAAAGGCTCAGCATGCCGTGCAGGAACCAGATTAGGGCCTGAAGCAATCCTGCGGGTTTGCGGCCAGCTCACAAGAAAGCGATTTGAAGAAAGGAGCTCAGGGGCACTGTAATTCACAAAACTGCAGAGTTATAAATGACAGCTATCGTCCGAAAATATATTGAAGGAAGGCTGCGAAGAGGACTTGAAAGTGGGGCAGAATTGCAGGAAAACGATTTCAGGGGGTAGACTGGAATTGCATTTAAAGCATAGGAAAAGAGGCAGAACGTCGACAATGATGCACTTGGCCAAAAAGGGCGTATGCGTTTTTTCCTGAATTCAGGAAAAAACGCATACGCACTTTTTGGCCAACCAAGCAAGCATGTTAAAGAAATCTGCACTACAATGAAGTCTCACTGCCCCCTGGTCAAAAGGGCTATCTGAAAAAGTGTAAAATCCAAAAATGCAGCACAGGCCATGGAGAAGAGGGAGCCTTGTTATGCTGATGGGTGGGATGTAAATTGCCAACAGCCACTCTGGAGAAGTGTATGGTGTTTCCTGAAACACCAAAAAACAAAGCAACGGAGCCTACGGCACTTCCACTTATGGTCCTATAGCTTAGGGAAATTAAAATCAAAAACACACAGCCACCCCAAAGTTTCAGATGGCTCTGTTTACAAGAACCTCATCTATGGTACAAGTTAAATATCCCAGAAAGCGAAAAATGGATAAAGAAGTTGTGGTACGTACGTACAATGGAATATCACTCACCAATGAAATCTATGTCATCAGGCCCGTTGTGGCATAATGAGTGGATTCAGGTACGATGATTCTAAGTGAAATAAGTCACACAGAAAATGAAACATCATAAGATATCACTAATACACGGAATGTAATCTTGGCTACACATGAACTGAATTACAAAACAGAACAGGGTCTCAACTTTAGAAAACCAACTTATGTTTGCTTAAGGGGAAAGGTGAGTTGGGGTGCTGCATAAAACCAGAGATAGAAATTAGCACAGATACCATTCCATAAGTCAAATATATAATAGTCAATACCTACCCCGTGCTGAACGAAATGGACTAAACACCCTATATTCAACGCCTAGGAATACACCTGACTAGTAAGAATCTTAAAACCCATGGATTTATATGTCTCCAGAACAGAATGAAGCGTGTGTACAGCGGCATGAATGCAGCAGCGAAAATCCGATAAATCCCATTATCAATATGAATTACAAAAACAAAACACAAGGACAGTGAAATAGAGAGCAATTCTTAAATAATTCATTCAGGGCTTGTGATGCAACCTGGATTTACCACATCTACACCCAGAGCTGAGTGAGACATAAGGTTGGGCACTTCAGGCTGATAGCATTGGTGAGGTTCGCTGAGCAAATGCAGACACTTTGAAGTCAAACAGCATGGTACCCATTCCAAGGGTCCCAACACTCCAGGTTTAAGGGATTCTTCCTTCTGCTAAAACATGCATGGGAAACCCACAGTATGGTGCACCGTGTGACCGGCAAACGTTTTCAAATGCATCTCAGTTTTCGTCCCCTTTTACTCGGGTTCACCATTCCAGACCCTTTACGAACACTCTCCCCACGTGGAGAGTCAGTGCTTTAACCTCCTGTTTGGCACAGTTTGCAATTTCTGCGCAAGATGAACAGGAATAGGGAGAACGAATGAGAGACTAGCTGTAGGTGTCTGCACGGGCAAATTTAATGCTCATTTCCCACCATGAAGAGGAATTAACCTAAGACGCAACATGACGTGCTGGAACCAGATTAGGGCCTGAAGCATTCCTGCGGGTTTGCGGCCAGCTCACAAGATAGCGAGTTGAAGAAAGGAGCTCAATGGCACTGTAACTCACAAACCTGCAGAGTTATAAAAGACAGCTATTGTCCAAAAATATATTGAAGGAAGGCTGCGAAGAGAACTTGTAAGCGGGGCAGAATTGAAGGAAAACGATTTCAGGTGGTAGACGGGAATTGCATTTAAAGCATAGTAAAAGAGGCAGAACGTCGACAATGATGCTCTTGGCCAAAAAGGGCGTATGCGTTTTTTCCTGAATATATTCAGGAAAAAACGCATACGCACTTTTTGGCCAACCAAGCAAGCATGTTAAAGAAATCTGCACTACAATGAAGTCTCACTGCCCCCCGGTCAAAAGGGCCATCTGAAAAAAGTGTAAAATCCAGAAAGGCAGCACAGGACATGGAGAACAGGGAGCCTTGTTATGCTGATGGGTGGGATGTAAATTGCCAACAGCCACTCTGGAGAAGTGTATGGTGTTTCCTGGAACACCTAAAAAACAAAGCAACGGAGCCTACGGCACTTCCACTTATGGTCCTATAGCTTAGGGAAATTAAAATCAAAAACACACAGCCACCCCAAAGTTTCGGTCGGCTCTGTTTACAAGAACCTCGTCTACGGTACAAGTTAAATATCCCAGAATGTGAAAAATGGATAAAGAAGTTGTGGTACGTACGTACAATGGAATATCACTGAGCAATGAAATCTATGTCATCAGGCCCGTCGCGGCATAATGAGTGGATTCAGGTACCATGATTCTAAGTGAAATAAGTCACACAGAAAATGAAACATCATAAGATATCACTAATACACGGAATATAAACTAGGCTACACATGAACTGAATTCCAAAACAGAACAGGGCCTCAAATTTAGAAAACCAACTTATGCTTGCTTAAGGGGAAAGGTGAGTTGGGGTGCCGCATCAAAACAGAGATAGAAATTAGCACAGATACCTTTTCATAAGCCAAATATGTAATAGTCAAGACCTACCCCTTGCTCAACGAAATGGACTAAACACCCCATATTCAACGCCTAGGAATACACCTGACTAGTAAGAATCATCAAACCCATGGATTCATATGTCTCCGTAAGAGAATGAAGCGTGTGTACAGCGGCATGAATGCAGCAGAGAAAATCCGATAAATCCCATTATCAAAATATATTACAAAAACAAAACACAAGGACAGTGAAATAGAGAGCAATTCTTAAATAATTCATTCAGGGTTTGTGATGCAACCTGGATTTACCACATCTACACCCAGAGCTGAGTGAGACATAAGGTTGGGCACTTCGGGCTGATAGCATTGGTGAGGTTCAGTGAGCAAATGCAGACACTTTGAAGTCATACTGCATGGTACCCATTCCAAGGGTCCCAACTGTCCAGGTTTAAAGGATCCTTCCTTCAGCTAAAACATGCATGGGAAACCCACAGTATGGTGCACCGTGTGACCGGCAAACGTTTTCAAATGCATCTCAGTTTTCGTCCACTTTTACTCGGGTTCACCATTCCAGACCCTTTATGAACACTCTCCCCACTTGGAGAGTCAGTGCTTTAACCTCCTGTATGGCACAGTTTGCAATTTCTGCGCAAGATGAACAGGAATAGGGAGAACCAATGAGAGACTAGCTGTAGGTGTATGCACGGGCAAATTTAACGCTCATTTCCCACCAGGAAGAGGAATTAACCTAAGGCTCAACATGCCGTGCCGGAACCAGATTAGGGCCTGAAGCAATCCTGCGGGTTTGCGGCCAGCTCACAAGAAAGCGATTTGAAGAAAGGAGCTCAGGGGCACTGTAACTCACAAACCTGCAGAGTTATAAATGACAGCTATCGTCCAAAAATACATTGAAGGAAGGCTGCGAAGAGGACATGAAAGCGGGGCAGAATTGCAGGAAAACGATTTCAGGGGGTAGACGGGAATTGCATTTAAAGCATAGGAAAAGAGGCAGAACGTCGACAATGATGCTCTTGGCCAAAAAGTGCGTATGTGTTTTTTCCTGAATATATTCAGGAAAAAACGCATACGCACTTTTTGGCCAACAAAGCAAGCATGTTAAAGAAATCTGCAGTGCAGTGAAGTCTCACTGCCCCCCGGTCAAAAGGGCCATCTGAAAAAAGTGTAAAATCCAGAAAGGCAACACAGGCTATGGAGAACAGGGAGCCTTGTTATGCTGATGGGCGGGATGTAAATTGCCAAGAGTCACTCTGGAGAAGTGTATGGTATTTCCTGGAACACCTAAAAAACAAAGCAACGGAGCCTACGGCACTTCCACTTATGGTCCTATAGCTTAGGGAAATTAAAATCAGAAACACACAGCCACCCCAAAGTGTCGGACGGCTCTGTTTATAAGAACCTCGTGTACGGCACAAGTTAAATATCCCAGAAAGCAAAAAATGGATAAAGAAGTTGTGCTACGTACGTACAATGGAATATCACTCTCCAATGAAATCTATGTCATCAGGCCCGTCGCAGCATAATGAGTGGATTCAGGTACGATGATTCTAAGTGAAGTAAGTCTCACAGAAAATGAAACATCATAAGATATCACTAATACACCGAATGTAATCTTGGCTACACATGAACTGAATTACAAAACATAACAGGGCCTCAAATTTAGAAAACCAACTTATGTTTGCTTAAGGGGAAAGTTGAGTTGGGGTGCTGCATAAAAGCAGAGATAGAAATTAGCACAGATACCATTCCATACGTCAAATATGTAATAGTCAAGACCTACCCCTTGCTCAACGAAATGGAAAAAACACGCCATATTCAACGCCTAGGAATACACCTGACTAGAAAGAATCTTCAAACCCATGGATTTATATGTCTCCATAAGAGAATGAAGCGTGTGTACAGCGGCATGAATGCAGCAGAGAAAATCCGATAAATCCCATTATCAAAATGAACTACAAGAACAAAACACAAGGACAGTGAAATAGGGAGCAATTCTTAAATAATTCTTTCAGGGATTGTGATGCAACCTGGATTTTCCACATCTACATCCAGAGCTGAGTGAGACATAAGGTTGGGGACTTCGGGCTGATAGCATTGGTGCGGTTCGATGAACAAATGCAGACCCTGTGAAGGCATACTGCATGGTACGCATTCCATGGGTCCCAACTCTCCAGGTTTAAGGGATTCTTCCTTCAGCTAATACATGCATGGGAAACCCACAGTATGGTGCAGCGTGTGACCGGGAAACGTTTTCAAATGCATTGCAGATTTCGTCCCCTTTTACTCGGGTTCACAATTCCAGACCCTTTACTAACACTCTCCCTACTTCGAGAGTCAGTACCTTTAACCTCCTGTTGGGCACAGTTTGCAATTTCTGCTCAAGAAGAACAGGAAGAGGGAGAACCAATGAGAGATTAGCTGTAGGTGTCTGCACGGGCAAATTTAACACTCATTCCCCACCAGGAAGAGGAATTAACCAAAGGCTCAGCATGCCCTGCCGGAACCAGATTAGGGCCTGAAGCAATCCAGCGGGTTTGCGGCCAGCTCACAAGATAGCGAGTTGAAGAAAGGAGCTCAGGGGCACTGTAACTCACAAACCTGCAGAGTTATAAATGACAGCTATCGTCCAAAAATATATTGAAGGAAGGCTGCGAAGAGAACTTGTAAGCGGGGCAGAATTGCAGGAAAACGATTTCAGGGGGTAGACGGGAATTGCATTTAAAGCATAGGAAAAGAGGCAGAACGTAGACAATGATGCTCTTGGCCAAAAAGGGCGTATGCGTTTTTTCTGAATATATTCAGGAAAAAACGCATACGCCCTTTTTGGCCAACGAAGCAAGCATGTTAAAGAAATCTGCACTACAATGAAGTCTCACTGCCCCCCGGTCAAAAGGGCCATCTGAAAAAAGTGTAAAATCCAGAAAGGCAGCACAGGGCATGGAGAACCGGGAGCCTTGTTATGCTGATGGGCGGGATGTAAATTGCCAACAGCCACTCTGGAGAAGTGTATGGTGTTTCCTGGAACACCTAAAAAACAAAGCAACGGAGCCTACGGCACTTCCACTTATGGTCCTATAGCTTAGGAAAATTAAAATCAAAAACACACAGCCACCCCAAAGTTTTGGTCGGCTCTGTTTACAAGAACCTCGTCTACGGTACAAGTTAAATATCCCAGAATGTGAAAAATGGATAAAGAAGTTGTGGTACGTACGTACAATGGAATATCACTGAGCAATGAAATCTATGTCATCAGGCCCGTCGCGGCATAATGAGTGGATTCAGGTACCATGATTCTAAGTGAAATAAGTCACACAGAAAATGAAACATCATAAGATATCACTAATACACGGAATATAAACTAGGCTACACATGAACTGAATTACAAAACAGAACAGGGCCTCAAATTTAGAAAACCAACTTATGCTTGCTTAAGGGGAAAGTTGAGTTGGGGTGCCGCATCAAAACAGAGATAGAAATTAGCACAGATACCTTTTCATAAGCCAAATATGTAATAGTCAAGACCTACCCCTTGCTCAACGAAATGGACTAAACACCCCATATTCAACACCTAGGAATACACCTGACTAGTAAGAATCTTCAAACCCATGGATTCATATGTCTCCGTAAGAGAATGAAGCGTGTGTACAGCGGCATGAATGCAGCAGAGAAAATCCGATAAATCCCATTATCAAAATATATTACAAAAGCAAAACACAAGGACAGTGAAATAGAGAGCAATTCTTAAATAATTCATTCAGGGTTTGTGATGCAACCTGGATTTACCACATCTACACCCAGAGCTGAGTGAGACATAAGGTTGGGCACTTCGGGCTGATAGCATTGGTGAGGTTCACTGAGCAAATGCAGACACTTTGAAGTCAAACAGCATGGTACCCATTCCAAGGGTCCCAACACTCCAGGTTTAAGGGATTCTTCCTTCTGCTAAAACATGCATGGGAAACCCACAGTATGGTGCACCGTGTGACCGGCAAACGTTTTCAAATGCATCTCAGTTTTCGTCCCCTTTTACTCGGGTTCACCATTCCAGACCCTTTACGAACACTCTCCCCACGTGGAGAGTTAGTGCTTTAACCTCCTGTTTGGCACAGTTTGCAATTTTTGCGCAAGATGAACAGGAATAGGGAGAACGAATGAGAGACTAGCTGTAGGTGTCTGCACGGGCAAATTTAATGCTCATTTCCCACCATGAAGAGGAATTAACCTAAGGCTCAACATGACGTGCTGGAACCAGATTAGGGCCTGAAGCATTCCTGCGGGTTTGCGGCCAGCTCACAAGATAGCGAGTTGAAGAAAGGAGCTCAATGGCACTGTAACTCACAAACCTGCAGAGTTATAAAAGACAGCTATTGTCCAAAAATATATTGAAGGAAGGCTGCGAAGAGAACTTGTAAGCGGGGCAGAATTGCAGGAAAACGATTTCAGGGGGTAGACGGGAATTGCATTTAAAGCATAGTAAAAGAGGCAGAACGTCGACAATGATGCTCTTGGCCAAAAAGGGCGTATGCGTTTTTTCCTGAATATATTCAGGAAAAAACGCATACGCACTTTTTGGCCAACCAAGCAAGCATGTTAAAGAAATCTGCACTACAATGAAGTCTCACTGCCCCCCGGTCAAAAGGGCCATCTGAAAAAAGTGTAAAATCCAGAAAGGCAGCACAGGCCATGGAGAACAGGGAGCCTTGTTATGCTGATGGGTGGGATGTAAATTGCCAACAGCCACTCTGGAGAAGTGTATGGTGTTTCCTGGAACACCTAAAAAACAAAGCAACGGAGCCTACGGCACTTCCACTTATGGTCCTATAGCTTAGGGAAATTAAAATCAAAAACACACAGCCACCCCAAAGTTTCGGTCGGCTCTGTTTACAAGAACCTCGTCTACGGTACAAGTTAAATATCCCAGAATGTGAAAAATGGATAAAGAAGTTGTGGTACGTACGTACAATGGAATATCACTGAGCAATGAAATCTATGTCATCAGGCCCGTCGCGGCATAATGAGTGGATTCAGGTACCATGATTCTAAGTGAAATAAGTCACACAGAAAATGAAACATCATAAGATATCACTAATACACGGAATATAAACTAGGCTACACATGAACTGAATTACAAAACAGAACAGGGCCTCAAATTTAGAAAACCAACTTATGCTTGCTTAAGGGGAAAGGTGAGTTGGGGTGCCGCATCAAAACAGAGATAGAAATTAGCACAGATACCTTTTCATAAGCCAAATATGTAATAGTCAAGTCCTACCCCTTGCTCAACGAAATGGACTAAACACCCCATATTCAACGCCTAGGAATACACCTGACTAGTAATAATCATCAAACCCATGGATTCATATGTCTCCGTAAGAGAATGAAGCGTGTGTACAGCGGCATGAATGCAGCAGAGAAAATCCGATAAATCCCATTATCAAAATATATTACAAAAACAAAACACAAGGACAGTGAAATAGAGAGCAATTCTTAAATAATTCATTCAGGGTTTGTGATGCAACCTGGATTTACCACATCTACACCCAGAGCTGAGTGAGACATAAGGTTGGGCACTTCGGGCTGATAGCATTGGTGAGGTTCAGTGAGCAAATGCAGACACTTTGAAGTCATACTGCATGGTACCCATTCCAAGGGTCCCAACTGTCCAGGTTTAAAGGATCCTTCCTTCAGCTAAAACATGCATGGGAAACCCACAGTATGGTGCACCGTGTGACCGGCAAACGTTTTCAAATGCATCTCAGTTTTCGTCCACTTTTACTCGGGTTCACCATTCCAGACCCTTTATGAACACTCTCCCCACTTGCAGAGTCAGTGCTTTAACCTCCTGTATGGCACAGTTTGCAATTTCTGCGCAAGATGAACAGGAATAGGGAGAACCAATGAGAGACTAGCTGTAGGTGTATGCACGGGCAAATTTAACGCTCATTTCCCACCAGGAAGAGGAATTAACCTAAGGCTCAACATGCCGTGCCGGAACCAGATTAGGGCCTGAAGCAATCCTGCGGGTTTGCGGCCAGCTCACAAGAAAGCGATTTGAAGAAAGGAGCTCAGGGGCACTGTAACTCACAAACCTGCAGAGTTATAAATGACAGCTATCGTCCAAAAATACATTGAAGGAAGGCTGCGAAGAGGACATGAAAGCGGGGCAGAATTGCAGGAAAACGATTTCAGGGGGTAGACGGGAATTGCATTTAAAGCATAGGAAAAGAGGCAGAACGTCGACAATGATGCTCTTGGCCAAAAAGTGCGTATGTGTTTTTTCCTGAATATATTCAGGAAAAAACGCATACGCACTTTTTGGCCAACAAAGCAAGCATGTTAAAGAAATCTGCAGTGCAGTGAAGTCTCACTGCCCCCCGGTCAAAAGGGCCATCTGAAAAAAGTGTAAAATCCAGAAAGGCAACACAGGCCATGGAGAACAGGGAGCCTTGTTATGCTGATGGGCGGGATGTAAATTGCCAAGAGTCACTCTGGAGAAGTGTATGGTATTTCCTGGAACACCTAAAAAACAAAGCAACGGAGCCTACGGCACTTCCACTTATGGTCCTATAGCTTAGGGAAATTAAAATCAGAAACACACAGCCACCCCAAAGTGTCGGACGGCTCTGTTTATAAGAACCTCGTGTACGGCACAAGTTAAATATCGCAGAAAGCAAAAAATGGATAAAGAAGTTGTGCTACGTACGTACAATGGAATATCACTCTCCAATGAAATCTATGTCATCAGGCCCGTCGCAGCATAATGAGTGGATTCAGGTACGATGATTCTAAGTGAAGTAAGTCTCACAGAAAATGAAACATCATAAGATATCACTAATACACCGAATGTAATCTTGGCTACACATGAACTGAATTACAAAACATAACAGGGCCTCAAATTTAGAAAACCAACTTATGTTTGCTTAAGGGGAAAGTTGAGTTGGGGTGCTGCATAAAAGCAGAGATAGAAATTAGCACAGATACCATTCCATACGTCAAATATGTAATAGTCAAGACCTACCCCTTGCTCAACGAAATGGAAAAAACACGCCATATTCAACGCCTAGGAATACACCTGACTAGAAAGAATCTTCAAACCCATGGATTTATATGTCTCCATAAGAGAATGAAGCGTGTGTACAGCGGCATGAATGCAGCAGAGAAAATCCGATAAATCCCATTATCAAAATGAATTACAAAAACAAAACACAAGGACAGTGAAATAGGGAGCAATTCTTAAATAATTCATTCAGGGATTGTGATGCAACCTGGATTTTCCACATCTACATCCAGAGCTGAGTGAGACATAAGGTTGGGGACTTCGGGCTGATAGCATTGGTGCGGTTCGATGAACAAATGCAGACCCTGTGAAGGCATACTGCATGGTACGCATTCCATGGGTCCCAACTCTCCAGGTTTAAGGGATTCTTCCTTCAGCTAATACATGCATGGGAAACCCACAGTATGGTGCAGCGTGTGACCGGGAAACGTTTTCAAATGCATTGCAGATTTCGTCCCCTTTTACTCGGGTTCACAATTCCAGACCCTTTACTAAAACTCTCCCTACTTCGAGAGTCAGTGCCTTTAACCTCCTGTTGGGCACAGTTTGCAATTTCTGCTCAAGAAGAACAGGAAGAGGGAGAACCAATGAGAGATTAGCTGTAGGTGTCTGCACGGGCAAATTTAACACTCATTCCCCACCAGGAAGAGGAATTAACCAAAGGCTCAGCATGCCCTGCCGGAACCAGATTAGGGCCTGAAGCAATCCAGCGGGTTTGCGGCCAGCTCACAAGATAGCGAGTTGAAGAAAGGAGCTCAGGGGCACTGTAACTCACAAACCTGCAGAGTTATAAATGACAGCTATCGTCCAAAAATATATTGAAGGAAGGCTGCGAAGAGAACTTCTAAGCGGGGCAGAATTGCAGGAAACCGATTTCAGGGGGTAGACGGGAATTGCATTTAAAGCATAGGAAAAGAGGCAGAACGTCGACAATGATGCTCTTGGCCAAAAAGGGCGTATGCGTTTTTTCTGAATATATTCAGGAAAAAACGCATACGCCCTTTTTGGCGAACGAAGCAAGCATGTTAAAGAAATCTGCACTACAATGAAGTCTCACTGCCCCCCGGTCAAAAGGGCCATCTGAAAAAAGTGTAAAATCCAGAAAGGCAGCACAGGGCATGGAGAACCGGGAGCCTTGTTATGCTGATGGGCGGGATGTAAATTGCCAACAGCCACTCTGGAGAAGTGTATGGTGTTTCCTGGAACACCTAAAAAACAAAGCAACGGAGCCTACGGCACTTCCACTTATGGTCCTATAGCTTAGGAAAATTAAAATCAAAAACACACAGCCACCCCAAAGTTTTGGTCGGCTCTGTTTACAAGAACCTCGTCTACGGTACAAGTTAAATATCCCAGAATGTGAAAAATGGATAAAGAAGTTGTGGTACGTACGTACAATGGAATATCACTGAGCAATGAAATCTATGTCATCAGGCCCGTCGCGGCATAATGAGTGGATTCAGGTACCATGATTCTAAGTGAAATAAGTCACACAGAAAATGAAACATCATAAGATATCACTAATACACGGAATATAAACTAGGCTACACATGAACTGAATTACAAAACAGAACAGGGCCTCAAATTTAGAAAACCAACTTATGCTTGCTTAAGGGGAAAGTTGAGTTGGGGTGCCGCATCAAAACAGAGATAGAAATTAGCACAGATACCTTTTCATAAGCCAAATATGTAATAGTCAAGACCTACCCCTTGCTCAACGAAATGGACTAAACACCCCATATTCAACACCTAGGAATACACCTGACTAGTAAGAATCTTCAAACCCATGGATTCATATGTCTCCGTAAGAGAATGAAGCGTGTGTACAGCGGCATGAATGCAGCAGAGAAAATCCGATAAATCCCATTATCAAAATATATTACAAAAGCAAAACACAAGGACAGTGAAATAGAGAGCAATTCTTAAATAATTCATTCAGGGTTTGTGATGCAACCTGGATTTACCACATCTACACCCAGAGCTGAGTGAGACATAAGGTTGGGCACTTCGGGCTGATAGCATTGGTGAGGTTCACTGAGCAAATGCAGACACTTTGAAGTCAAACAGCATGGTACCCATTCCAAGGGTCCCAACACTCCAGGTTTAAGGGATTCTTCCTTCTGCTAAAACATGCATGGGAAACCCACAGTATGGTGCACCGTGTGACCGGCAAACGTTTTCAAATGCATCTCAGTTTTCGTCCCCTTTTACTCGGGTTCACCATTCCAGACCCTTTACGAACACTCTCCCCACGTGGAGAGTTAGTGCTTTAACCTCCTGTTTGGCACAGTTTGCAATTTTTGCGCAAGATGAACAGGAATAGGGAGAACGAATGAGAGACTAGCTGTAGGTGTCTGCACGGGCAAATTTAATGCTCATTTCCCACCATGAAGAGGAATTAACCTAAGGCTCAACATGACGTGCTGGAACCAGATTAGGGCCTGAAGCATTCCTGCGGGTTTGCGGCCAGCTCACAAGATAGCGAGTTGAAGAAAGGAGCTCAATGGCACTGTAACTCACAAACCTGCAGAGTTATAAAAGACAGCTATTGTCCAAAAATATATTGAAGGAAGGCTGCGAAGAGAACTTGTAAGCGGGGCAGAATTGCAGGAAAACGATTTCAGGGGGTAGACGGGAATTGCATTTAAAGCATAGTAAAAGAGGCAGAACGTCGACAATGATGCTCTTGGCCAAAAAGGGCGTATGCGTTTTTTCCTGAATATATTCAGGAAAAAACGCATACGCACTTTTTGGCCAACCAAGCAAGCATGTTAAAGAAATCTGCACTACAATGAAGTCTCACTGCCCCCCGGTCAAAAGGGCCATCTGAAAAAAGTGTAAAATCCAGAAAGGCAGCACAGGCCATGGAGAACAGGGAGCCTTGTTATGCTGATGGGTGGGATGTAAATTGCCAACAGCCACTCTGGAGAAGTGTATGGTGTTTCCTGGAACACCTAAAAAACAAAGCAACGGAGCCTACGGCACTTCCACTTATGGTCCTATAGCTTAGGGAAATTAAAATCAAAAACACACAGCCACCGCAAAGTTTCGGTCGGCTCTGTTTACAAGAACCTCGTCTACGGTACAAGTTAAATATCCCAGAATGTGAAAAATGGATAAAGAAGTTGTGGTACGTACGTACAATGGAATATCACTGAGCAATGAAATCTATGTCATCAGGCCCGTCGTGGCATAATGAGTGGATTTAGGTACCATGATTCTAAGTGAAATAAGTCACACAGAAAATGAAACATCATAAGATATCACTAATACACGGAATATAAACTAGGCTACACATGAACTGAATTACAAAACAGAACAGGGCCTCAAATTTAGAAAACCAACTTATGCTTGCTTAAGGGGAAAGTTGAGTTGGGGTGCCGCATCAAAGCAGAGATAGAAATTAGCACAGATACCTTTTCATAAGCCAAATATGTAATAGTCAAGACCTACCCCTTGCTCAACGAAATGGACTAAACACCCCATATTCAACGCATAGGAATACACCTGACTAGTAAGAATCTTCAAACCCATGGATTCATATGTCTCCGTAAGAGAATGAAGCTTGTGTACAGCGCAATGAATGCAGCAGAGAAAATCCGATAAATCCCATTATCAAAATATATTACAAAAACAAAACACAAGGACAGTGAAATAGAGAGCAATTCTTAAATAATTCATTCAGGGTTTGTGATGCAACCTGGATTTACCACATCTACACCCAGAGCTGAGTGAGACATAAGGTTGGGCACTTCGGGCTGATAGCATTGGTGAGGTTCAGTGAGCAAATGCAGACACTTTGAAGTCATACTGCATGGTACCCATTCCAAGGGTCCCAACTGTCCAGGTTTAAAGGATCCTTCCTTCAGCTAAAACATGCATGGGAAACCCACAGTATGGTGCACCGTGTGACCGGCAAACGTTTTCAAATGCATCTCAGTTTTCGTCCACTTTTACTCGGGTTCACCATTCCAGACCCTTTATGAACACTCTCCCCACTTGCAGAGTCAGTGCTTTAACCTCCTGTATGGCACAGTTTGCAATTTCTGCGCAAGATGAACAGGAATAGGGAGAACCAATGAGAGACTAGCTGTAGGTGTATGCACGGGCAAATTTAACGCTCATTTCCCACCAGGAAGAGGAATTAACCTAAGGCTCAACATGCCGTGCCGGAACCAGATTAGGGCCTGAAGCAATCCTGCGGGTTTGCGGCCAGCTCACAAGAAAGCGATTTGAAGAAAGGAGCTCAGGGGCACTGTAACTCACAAACCTGCAGAGTTATAAATGACAGCTATCGTCCAAAAATACATTGAAGGAAGGCTGCGAAGAGGACATGAAAGCGGGGCAGAATTGCAGGAAAACGATTTCAGGGGGTAGACGGGAATTGCATTTAAAGCATAGGAAAAGAGGCAGAACGTCGACAATGATGCTCTTGGCCAAAAAGTGCGTATGTGTTTTTTCCTGAATATATTCAGGAAAAAACGCATACGCACTTTTTGGCCAACAAAGCAAGCATGTTAAAGAAATCTGCAGTGCAGTGAAGTCTCACTGCCCCCCGGTCAAAAGGGCCATCTGAAAAAAGTGTAAAATCCAGAAAGGCAACACAGGCCATGGAGAACAGGGAGCCTTGTTATGCTGATGGGCGGGATGTAAATTGCCAAGAGTCACTCTGGAGAAGTGTATGGTATTTCCTGGAACACCTAAAAAACAAAGCAACGGAGCCTACGGCACTTCCACTTATGGTCCTATAGCTTAGGGAAATTAAAATCAGAAACACACAGCCACCCCAAAGTGTCGGACGGCTCTGTTTATAAGAACCTCGTGTACGGCACAAGTTAAATATCGCAGAAAGCAAAAAATGGATAAAGAAGTTGTGCTACGTACGTACAATGGAATATCACTCTCCAATGAAATCTATGTCATCAGGCCCGTCGCGGCATAATGAGTGGATTCAGGTACGATGATTCTAAGTGAAGTAAGTCTCACAGAAAATGAAACATCATAAGATATCACTAATACACCGAATGTAATCTTGGCTACACATGAACTGAATTACAAAACATAACAGGGCCTCAAATTTAGAAAACCAACTTATGTTTGCTTAAGGGGAAAGTTGAGTTGGGGTGCTGCATAAAAGCAGAGATAGAAATTAGCACAGATACCATTCCATACGTCAAATATGTAATAGTCAAGACCTACCCCTTGCTCAACGAAATGGAAAAAACACGCCATATTCAACGCCTAGGAATACACCTGACTAGAAAGAATCTTCAAACCCATGGATTTATATGTCTCCATAAGAGAATGAAGCGTGTGTACAGCGGCATGAATGCAGCAGAGAAAATCCGATAAATCCCATTATCAAAATGAATTACAAAAACAAAACACAAGGACAGTGAAATAGGGAGCAATTCTTAAATAATTCATTCAGGGATTGTGATGCAACCTGGATTTTCCACATCTACATCCAGAGCTGAGTGAGACATAAGGTTGGGGACTTCGGGCTGATAGCATTGGTGAGGTTCGATGAACAAATGCAGACCCTTTGAAGGCATACTGCATGGTACGCATTCCATGGGTCCCAACTCTCCAGGTTTAAGGGATTCTTCCTTCAGCTAATACATGCATGGGAAACCCACAGTATGGTGCAGCGTGTGACCGGGAAACGTTTTCAAATGCATTGCAGTTTTCGTCCCCTTTTACTCGGGTTCACAATTCCAGACCCTTTACTAACACTCTCCCTACTTGGAGAGTCAGTGCCTTTAACCTCCTGTTGGGCACAGTTTGCAATTTCTGCTCAAGAAGAACAGGAAGAGGGAGAACCAATGAGAGATTAGCTGTAGGTGTCTGCACGGGCAAATTTAACACTCATTCCCCACCAGGAAGAGGAATTAACCAAAGGCTCAGCATGCCCTGCCGGAACCAGATTAGGGCCTGAAGCAATCCAGCGGGTTTGCGGCCAGCTCACAAGATAGCGAGTTGAAGAAAGGAGCTCAGGGGCACTGTAACTCACAAACCTGCAGAGTTATAAATGACAGCTATCGTCCAAAAATATATTGAAGGAAGGCTGCGAAGAGAACTTGTAAGCGGGGCAGAATTGCAGGAAAACGATTTCAGGGGGTAGACGGGAATTGCATTTAAAGCATAGGAAAAGAGGCAGAACGTAGACAATGATGCTCTTGGCCAAAAAGGGCGTATGCGTTTTTTCTGAATATATTCAGGAAAAAACGCATACGCCCTTTTTGGCCAACGAAGCAAGCATGTTAAAGAAATCTGCACTACAATGAAGTCTCACTGCCCCCCGGTCAAAAGGGCCATCTGAAAAAAGTGTAAAATCCAGAAAGGCAGCACAGGGCATGGAGAACCGGGAGCCTAGTTATGCTGATGTGCGGCATGTAAATTGCCAACAGCCACTCTGGAGAAGTGTATGGTGTTTCCTGGAACACCTAAAAAACAAAGCAACGGAGCCTACGGCACTTCCACTTATGGTCCTATAGCTTAGGGAAATTAAAATCAAAAACACACAGCCACCCCAAAGTTTCGGTCGGCTCTGTTTACAAGAACCTCGTCTACGGTACAAGTTAAATATCCCAGAAAGCGAGAAATGGATAAAGAAGTTGTGGTACGTACGTACAATTGAATATCACTCACCAATGAAATGTATGTCATCTGGCCCGTCGTGGCATAATGAGTGGATTCAGGTACGATGATTCTAAGTGAAATAACTCACACAGAAAATGAAACATCATAAGATGTCACTAATACACGGAATGTAATCTTGGCTACACATGAACTGAATTACAAAACAGAACAGGGTCTCAAATTTAGAAAACCAACTTATGTTTGCTTAAGGGGAAAGGTGAGTTGGGGTGATGCATAAAACCAGAGATAGAAATTAGCACAGATACCATTCCATACGTCAAATATGTAATAGTGAAGACCTACCCCTTGCTCAAACAAATGGGCTAAACACCCTATATTCAACGTCTAGGAATACACCTGACTAGAAAGAATATTCAAACCCTTGGATTTATATGTCTCCATAAGAGAATCAAGCGTGTGTACAGCTGCATGAAGGCAGCAGTGAAAATCCGATAAATCCCGTTATCAAAATGAATTACAAAAACAAAACAGAATGACAGTGAAATAGAGAGCAATTCTTAAATAATTCATTCAGGGCTTGTGATGCAACCTGGATTTACCTCATCTACACCCAGAGCTGAGTGAGACATAAGGTTGGACACTTCAGGCTGATAGCATTGGTGAGGTTCGATGAGCAAATGCAGACCATTTGAAGTCATACTGCATGGTACCCATTCCATGGGTCCCAACTCTCCAGGTTTAAGCGATTCTTCCTTCAGCTAAAACATGCATGGGAAACCCACAGTATGGTGCACCATGTGACCGGAAAACGTTTTCAAATGCATCTCAGTTTTCGTCCCCTTTTACTCGGGTTCACAATTCCAGACCCTTTACTAACACTCTCCCCACTTGGAGAGTCAGTGCCTTTAACCTGCTGTTTGGCACAGTTTGCAATTTCTGCGCGAGATGAACAGGAATAGGGAGAACCAATGAGAGACTAGCTGTAGGTGTCTGCACGGGACAATTTAACGCTCATTTCCCACCAGGAAGAGGAATTAACCAAAGGTTCAGCATGCCGAGCCGGAAACAGATTAGGGCCTGAAGCAATCCTGCGGGTTTGCGGCCAGCTCACAAGAACGCGATTTGTAGAAAGGAGCTCAGGGGCACTGTAATTCACAAACTTGCAGAATTATAAATGACAGCTATCGTCCGAAAATATATTGAAGGAAGGCTGCGAAGAGGACTTGAAAGCGGGGCAGAATTGCAGGAAAACGGTTTCAGGGGGTAGACTGGAATTGCATTTAAAGCATAGGAAAAGAGGCAGAACGTCGACAATGATGCACTTGGCCAAAAAGGGCGTATGCGTTTTTTCCCGAATATATTCAGGAAAAAACGCATACGCCCTTTTTGGCCAACCAAGCAAGCATGTTAAAGAAATCTGCACTACAATGAAGTCTCACTGGCCCCCGGTCAAAAGGGCCATCTGAATAAAGTGTAAAATCCAGAAATGCAGCACAGGCCATGGAGAACAGGGAGCCTTCTTATGCTGATGGGTGGGATGTAAATTGCCAGCAGCCACTCTGGAGAAGTGTATGGTGTTTCCTGAAACACCTAAAAAACAAAGCAACGGAGCCTATGGCACTTCCACTTATGGTCCTATAGCTTAGGGAAATTATAATCAAAAACACACAGCCACCCCAAAGTTTCAGGCGGCTCTGTTTACAAGAACCTCGTCTACGGTACAAGTTAAATATCCCAGAAAGCGAAAAATGGATAAAGAAGTTGTGGTACGTACGTACAATGGAATATCACTCACCAATGAAATCTATGTCATCTGGCCCGTCGTGGCATAATGAGTGGATTCAGGTACGATGATTCTAAGTGAAATAAGTCACACAGAAAATGAAACATCATAAGATACCACTAATACACCGAATGTAATCTTGGCTACACATGAACTGAATTACAAAACAGAACAGGGTCTCAAATTTAGAAAACCAACTTATGTTTGTGTAAGGGAAAAGGTGAGTTGGGGTGCTGCATAAAACCAGAGTTAGAAATTAGCACAGATACCATTCCATATGTCAAATAAGTAATAGTCAAGACCTACCCCTTGCTCAACGAAATGGGCTAAACACCCTATATTCAACGCCTAGGAATACACCTGACTAGTAAGAATCTTCAAACCCATGGATTTATATGTCTCCATAAGAGAATCAAGCGTGTGTACACCTGCATGAAGGCAGCAGAGAAAATCCGATAAATCCTATTATCAAAATGAATTACAAAAACAAAACACAATGACAGTGAAATAGAGAGCAATTCTTAAATAATTCATTCAGGGCTTGTGATGCAACCTGGATTTACCTCATCAAAACCCAGAGCTGAGTGAGACATAAGGTTGGACACTTCGGGCTGATAGCATTGGTGAGGTTCGATGAGCAAATGCAGACCATTTGAAGTCATACTGCATGGTACCCATTCCATGGGTCCCAACTCGCCAGGTTTAAGTGATTCTTCCTTCAGCTAAAGCATGCATGGGAAACCCACAGTATGGTGCACCATGTGACCGGGAAACGTTTTCCAATGCATCTCAGTTTTTGTCCCCTTTTACTCGGGTTCACAATTCCAGACCCTTTACTAACACTCTCCCCACTTGGAGAGTCAGTGCCTTTAACCTGCTGTTTGGCACAGTTTGCAATTTCTGCGCAAGGTGTACAGGAATACGGAGAACCAATGAGAGACTAGCTGTAGGTGTCTGCACGGGCAAATTTAACGCTCATTTCCAACCAGGAAGAGGAATTAACCAAAGGCTCAGCATGCCGTGCCGGAACCAGATTAGGGCCTGAAGCAATCCTGCGGGTTTGCGGCCAGCTCACAAGAAAGCGATTTGAAGAAAGGAGCTCAGGGGCACTGTAATTCACAAACCTGCAGAGTTATAAATGACAGCTATCGTCCAAAAATATATTGAAGGAAGGCTGCGAAGAGGACTTGAAAGCGGGGCAGAATTGCAGGAAAACGATTTCAGGGGGTAGACTGGAATTGCATTTAAAGCATAGGAAAAGAGGCAGCAGGTCGACAATGATGCACTTGGCCAAAAAGGGCGTATGCGTTTTTTCCTGAATATATTCAGGAAAAAACGCATACGCACTTTTTGGCCAACCAAGCAAGCATGTTAAAGAAATCTGCACTACAATGAAGTCTCACTGCCCCCCGGTCAAAAGGGCCATCTGAAAAAAGTGTAAAATCCAGAAATGCAGCACAGGCCATGGAGAACAGGGAGCTCTGTTATGCTGATGGGAGGGATGTAAATTGCCAACAGCCACTCTTGAGAAGTGTATGGTGTTTCCTGAAACACCAAAAAACAAAGCAACGGAGCCTACGGCACTTCCACTTATGGTCCTATAGCTTAGGGAAATTAAAATCAAAAACACACAGCCACCCCAAAGTTTCAGACGGCTCTGTTTACAAGAACCTCGTCTACGGTACAGGTAAATTATCCCAGAAAGCGAAAAATGGATAAAGAAGTTGTGGTACGTACGTACAATGGTATATCACTCACCAATGAAATCTATGTCATCTGGCCCGTCGTGTCATAATGAGTGGATTCAGGTACGATGATTCTAAGTGAAATAAGTCACACAGAAAATGAAACATCATAAGATGTCACTAATACACCGAATATAAACTTGGCTACACTTGAACAGAATTACAAAACAGAAGAGGGTCTCAAATTTAGAAAACCAACTTATGTTTGCTTAAGGGGAAAGGTGAGTTGGGGTGCTGCATAAAACCAGAGTTAGAAATTAGCACAGATACCATTCCATATGTCAAATACGTAATAGTCAAGACATACCCTTTGCTCAACGAAATGGGCTAAACACCCTATATTCAACGCCTAGGAATACACCTGACTAATAAGAATCTTCAAACCCATGGATTTATATGTCTCCATAAGAGAATGAAGCGTGTGTACAGCTGCATGAAGGCAGCAGAGAAAATCTGATAAATCCCATTATCAAAATGAATTAAAAAACCAAACACAATGACAGTGAAATAGAGAGCAATTCTTAAATAATTCATTCAGGGCTTGTGATGCAACCTGGATTTACCTCATCTAAACCCAGAGCTGAGTGAGACATAAGGTTGGACACTTCGGGCTGATAGCATTGGTGACGTTCGATGAGCAAATGCAGACCATTTGAAGTCATACTGCATGGTACCCATTCCATGGGTCCCAACTCTCCATGTTTAAGTGATTCTTCCTTCAGCTAAAGCATGCATGGGAAACCCACAGTATGGTGCACCATGTGACCGGGAAACGTTTTCAAATGCATCTCAGTTTTTGTCCCCTTTTACTCGGGTTCACAATTCCAGACCCTTTACTAACACTCTCCCCACTTGGAGATTCAGTGCCTTTAACCTCCTGTTTGGCACAGTTTGCAATTTCTGCGCAAGATGAACAGGAATAGGGAGAACCAATGAGAGACTAGCTGTAGGTGTCTGCACGGGCAAATTTAACGCTCATTTCCAACCAGGAAGAGGAATTAACCAAAGGCTCAGCATGCCGTGCCGGAACCATATTAGGGCCTGAAGCAATCCTGCGGGTTTTTGGCCAGCTCACAATAAAGCGATTTGAAGAAAGGAGCTCAGGGGCACTGTAATTCACAAACCTGCAGAGTTATAAATGACACCTATCGTCCGAAAATATATTGAAGGAAGGCTGCGAAGAGGACTTGAAAGCGGGGCAGAATTGCAGGAAAAAGATTTCAGGGGGTAGACTGGAATTGCATTTAAAGCATAGGAAAAGAGGCAGAACGTCGACAATGATGCACTTGGCCAAAAAGGGCGTATGCGTTTTTTCCTGAATATATTCAGGAAAAAACGCATACGCCCTTTTTGGCCAACCAAGCAAGCATGTTAAAGAAATCTGCACTACAATGAAGTCTCACTGCCCCCCGGTCAAAAGGGCCATCTGAAAATGTGTAAAATCCAGAAATGCAGCACAGGCCATGGAGAACAGGGAGCCTTGTAATGCTGATGGGTGGGATGTAAATTGCCAACAGCCACTCTGGAGAAGTGTATGGTGTTTCCTGAAACACCTAAAAAACAAAGCAATGGAGCCTACGGCACTTCCACTTATGGTCCTATAGCTTAGGGAAATTATAATCAAAAACACACAGCCACCCCAAAGTTTCAGACGGCTCTGTTTACAAGAACCTCGTCTACGGTACAAGTTAAATATCCCAGAAAGCGAAAAATGGATAAAGAAGTTGTGGTACGTACGTACAATGGAATATCACTCACCAATGAAATCTATGTCATCTGGCCCGTCGTGGCATAATGAGTGGATTCAGGTACGATGATTCTAAGTGAAATAAGTCACACAGAAAATGAAACATCATAAGATACCACTAATACACCGAATGTAATCTTGGCTACACATGAACTGAATTACAAAACAGAACAGGGTCTCAAATTTAGAAAACCAACTTATGTTTGTGTAAGGGAAAAGGTGAGTTGGGGTGCTGCATAAAACCAGAGTTAGAAATTAGCACAGATACCATTCCATATGTCAAATAAGTAATAGTCAAGACCTACCCCTTGCTCAACGAAATGGGCTAAACACCCTATATTCAACGCCTAGGAATACACCTGACTAGTAAGAATCTTCAAACCCATGGATTTATATGTCTCCATAAGAAAATCAAGCGTGTGTACACCTGCATGAAGGCAGCAGAGAAAATCCGATAAATCCTATTATCAAAATGAATTACAAAAACAAAACACAATGACAGTGAAATAGAGAGCAATTCTTAAATAATTCATTCACGGCTTGTGATGCAACCTGGATTTACCTCATCAAAACCCAGAGCTGAGTGAGACATAAGGTTGGACACTTCGGGCTGATAGCATTGGTGAGGTTCGATGAGCAAATGCAGACCATTTGAAGTCATACTGCATGGTACCCATTCCATGGGTCCCAACTCGCCAGGTTTAAGTGATTCTTCCTTCAGCTAAAGCATGCATGGGAAACCCACAGTATGGTGCACCATGTGACCGGGAAACGTTTTCCAATGCATCTCAGTTTTTGTCCCCTTTTACTCGGGTTCACAATTCCAGACCCTTTACTAACACTCTCCCCACTTGGAGAGTCAGTGCCTTTAACCTCCTGTTTGGCACAGTTTGCAATTTCTGCGCAAGATGAACAGGAATAGGGAGAACCAATGAGAGACTAGCTGTAGGTGTCTGCATGGGCAAATTTAACGCTCATTTCCAACCAGGAAGAGGAATTAACCAAAGGCTCAGCATGCCGTGCCGGAACCAGATTAGGGCCTGAAGCAATCCTGCGGGTTTGCGGCCAGCTCACAAGAAAGCGATTTGAAGAAAGGAGCTCAGGGGCCAAGTAATTCACAAACCTGCAGAGTTATAAATGACAGCTATCGTCCGAAAATATATTGAAGGAAGGCTGCGAAGAGGACTTGAAAGCGGGGCAGAATTGCAGGAAAACGATTTCAGGGGGTAGACTGGAATTGCATTTACAGCATAGGAAAAGAGGCAGAACGTCGACAATGATGCACTTGGCCAAAAAGGGCGTATGCGTTTTTTCCCGAATATATTCAGGAAAAAACGCATACGCCCTTTTTGGCCAACCAAGCAAGCATGTTAAAGAAATCTGCACTACAATGAAGTCTCACTGCCCCCCGGTCAAAAGGGCCATCTCAAAAAAGTGTAAAATCCAGAAATGCAGCACAGGCCATGGAGAACAGGGAGCCTTGTTATGCTGATGGGTGGGATGTAAATTGCCAACAGCCACTCTGGAGAAGTGTATGGTGTTTCCTGAAACACCAAAAAACAAAGCAACGGAGCCTACGGCACTTCCACTAATGGTCCTATAGCTTAGGGAAATTAAAATCAAAAACACACAGCCACCCCAAAGTTTCAGACGGCTCTGTTTACAAGAACCTCGTCTACGGTACAAGTTAAATATCCCAGAAAGCGAAAAATGGATAAAGAAGTTGTGGTACGTACGTACAATTGAATATCACTCACCAATGAAATCTATGTCATCTGGCCCGTCGTGGCATAATGAGTGGATTCAGGTACGATGATTCTAAGTGAAATAAGTCACACAGAAAATGAAACATCATAAGACATCACTAATGCACGGAATGTAATCTTGGCTACACATGAACTGAATTACAAAACAGAACAGGGTCTCAAATTTAGAAAACCAACTTATGTTTGCATAACGGGAAAGGTGAGTTGGGGTGCTGCATAAAACCAGAGTTAGAAATTAGCACAGATACCATTCCATATGTCAAATACGTAATAGTCAAGACATACCCCTTGCTCAACGAAATGGGCTAAACACCCTATATTCAACGCCTAGGAATACACCTGACTAGTAAGAATCTTCAAACCCATGGATTTATATGTCTCCATAAGAGAATCAAGCGTGTGTACAGCTGCATGAAGGCAGCAGAGAAAATCTGATAAATCCCATTATCAAAATGAATTAAAAAACCAAACACAATGACAGTGAAATAGAGAGCAATTCTTAAATAATTCATTCAGGGCTTGTGATGCAACCTGGATTTACCTCATCTAAACCCAGAGCAGAGTGAGACATAAGGTTGGACACTTCGGGCTGATAGCATTGGTGAGGTTCGATGAGCAAATGCAGACCATTTGAAGTCATACTGCATGGTACCCATTCCATGGGTCCCAACTCTCCAGGTTTAAGTGATTCTTCCTTCAGCTAAAGCATGCATGGGAAACCCACAGTATGGTGCACCATGTGACCGGGAAACGTTTTCAAATGCATCTCAGATTTTGTCCCCTTTTACTCGGGTTCACCATTCCAGACCCTTTACTAACACTCTCCGCACTTGGAGATTCAGTGCCTTTAACCTCCTGTTTGGCACAGTTTGCAATTTCTGCGCAAGATGAACAGGAATAGGGAGAACCAATGAGAGACTAGCTGTAGGTGTCTGCATGGGCAAATTTAACGCTCATTTCCAACCAGGAAGAGGAATTAACCAAAGGCTCAGCATGCCGTGCCGGAACCAGATTAGGGCCTGAAGCAATCCTGCGGGTTTGCGGCCAGCTCACAAGAAAGCGATTTGAAGAAAGGAGCTCAGGGGCCAAGTAATTCACAAACCTGCAGAGTTATAAATGACAGCTATCGTCCGAAAATATATTGAAGGAAGGCTGCGAAGAGGACTTGAAAGCGGGGCAGAATTGCAGGAAAACGATTTCAGGGGGTAGACTGGAATTGCATTTAAAGCATAGTAAAAGAGGCAGAACGTCGACAATGATGCACTTGGCCAAAAAGGGCGTATGCGTTTTTTCCTGAATATATTCAGGAAAAAACGCATACGCCCTTTTTGGCCAACCAAGCAAGCATGTTAAAGAAATCTGCACTACAATGAAGTCTCACTGCCAACCAGTCAAAAGGGCCATCTGAAAAAAGTGTAAAATCCAGAAATGCAGCACAGGCCATGGAGAACAGGGAGCCTTGTTATGCTGATGGGTGGGATGTAAATTGCCAACAGCCACTCTGGAGAAGTGTATGGTGTTTCCTGAAACACCTAAAAAACAAAGCAACGGAGCCTACGGCACTTCCACTTATGGTCCTATAGCTTAGGGACATTAAAATCAAAAACACACAGCCACCCCAAAGTTTCAGACGGCTCTGTTTACAAGAACCTCGTCTACGGTACAAGTTAAATATCCCAGAAAGTGAAAAATGGATAAAGAAGTTGTGGTACGTACGTACAATGGAATATCACTCACCAATGAAATCTATGTCATCTGGCCCGTCGTGGCATAATGAGTGGATTCAGGTACGATGATTCTAAGTGAAATAAGTCACACAGAAAATGAAACATCATAAGATGTCACTAATACACGGAATGTAATCTTGGCTACACATGAACTGAATTACAAAACAGAACAGGGTCTCAAATTTAGAAAACCAACTTATGTTTGTTTAAGGGGAAAGGTGAGTTGGGGTGCTGCATAAAACCAGAGATAGAAATTAGCACAGATACCATTCCATACGTCATATATGTAATAGTCAAGACCTACCCCTTGCTCAACCAAATGGGCTAAACACCCTATATTCAACGTCTAGGAATACACCTGACTAGAAAGAATATTCAAACCCATGGATTTATATGTCTCCATAAGAGAATCAAGCGTGTGTACAGCTGCATGAAGGCAGCAGAGAAAATCCGATAAATCCCATTATCAAAATGAATTAAAAAAAAAAACAGAATGACAGTGAAATAGAGAGCAATTCTTAAATAATTCATTCAGGGCTTGTGATGCAACCTGGATTTACCTCATCTACACCCAGAGCTGAGTGAGACATAAGGTTGGACACTTCAGGCTGATAGCATTGGTGAGGTTCGATGAGCAAATGCAGACCATTTGAAGTCATACTGCATGGTACCCATTCCATGGGTCCCAGCTCTCCAGGTTTAAGCGATTCTTCCTTCAGCTAAAACATGCATGGGAAACCCACAGTATGGTGCACCATGTGACCGGGAAACGTTTTCAAATGCATCTCAGTTTTCGTCCCCTTTTAGTCGGGTTCACAATTCCAGACCCTTTACTAACACTCTCCCCACTTGGAGAGTCAGTGCCTTTAACCTGCTGTTTGGCACAGTTTGCAATTTCTGCGCGAGATGAACAGGAATAGGGAGAACCAATGAGAGACTAGCTGTAGGTGTCTGCACGGGCCAATTTAACGCTCATTTCCAACCAGGAAGAGGAATTAACCAAAGGCTCAGCATGCCGTGCAGGAACCAGATTAGGGCCTGAAGCAATCCTGCGGGTTTGCGGCCAGCTCACAAGAAAGCAATTTGAAGAAAGGAGCACAGGGGCACTGTAATTCACAAACCTGCAGAGTTATAAAAGACAGCTATCGTCCGAAAATATATTGAAGGAAGGCTGCGAAGAGGACTTGAAAGCGGGGCAGAATTGCAGGAAAACGATTTCAGGGGGTAGACTGGAATTGCATTTAAAGCATAGGAAAAGAGGCAGAACGTCGACAATGATGCACTTGGCCAAAAAGGGCGTATGCGTTCACGCCCTTTTTGGCCAACCAAGCAAGCATGTTAAAGAAATCTGCACTACAATGAAGTCTCACTGCCCCCCGGTCAAAAGGGCCATCTCAAAAAAGTGTAAAATCCAGAAATGCAGCACAGGCCATGGAGAACAGGGAGCCTTGTTATGCTGATGGGTGGGATGTAAATTGCCAACAGCCACTCTGGAGAAGTGTATGGTGTTTCCTGAAACACCAAAAAACAAAGCAACGGAGCCTACGGCACTTCCACTTATGGTCCTATAGCTTAGGGACATTAAAATCAAAAACACACAGCCACCCCAAAGTTTCAGACGGCTCTGTTTACAAGAACCTCGTCTACGGTACAAGTTAAATATCCCAGAAAGTGAAAAATGGATAAAGAAGTTGTGGTACGTACGTACAATGGAATATCACTCACCAATGAAATCTATGTCATCTGGCCCGTCGTGGCATAATGAGTGGATTCAGGTACGATGATTCTAAGTGAAATAAGTCACACAGAAAATGAAACATCATAAGATGTCACTAATACACGGAATGTAATCTTGGCTACACATGAACTGAATTACAAAACAGAACAGGGTCTCAAATTTAGAAAACCAACTTATGTTTGTTTAAGGGGAAAGGTGAGTTGGGGTGCTGCATAAAACCAGAGATAGAAATTAGCACAGATACCATTCCATACGTCATATATGTAATAGTCAAGACCTACCCCTTGCTCAACCAAATGGGCTAAACACCCTATATTCAACGTCTAGGAATACACCTGACTAGAAAGAATATTCAAACCCATGGATTTATATGTCTCCATAAGAGAATCAAGCGTGTGTACAGTTGCATGAAGGCAGCAGAGAAAATCCGATAAATCCTATTATCAAAATGAATTACAAAAACAAAACACAATGACAGTAAAATAGAGAACAATTCTTAAATAATTCATTCAGGGCTTGTGATGCAACCTGGATTTACCTCATCTAAACCCAGAGCTGAGAGAGACATAAGGTTGGACACTTCGGGCTGATAGCATTGGTGAGGTTCGATGAGCAAATGCAGACCATTTGAAGTCATACTGCATGGTACCCATTCCATGGGTCCCAACTCTCCAGGTTTAAGTGATTCTTCCTTCAGCTAAAGCATGCATGGGAAACCCACAGTATGGTGCACAGTGTGACCGGGAAACGTTTTCAAATGCATCTCAGTTTTGTCCCCTTTTACTCGGGTTCACAATTCCAGACCCTTTACTAACACTCTCCCCACTTGGAGAGTCAGTGCCTTTAACCTCCTGTTTGGCACAGTTTGCAATTTCTGCGCGAGATGAACAGGAATAGGGAGAACCAATGAGAGACTAGCTGTAGGTGTCTGCACGGGCCAATTTAACGCTCATTTCCCACCAGGAAGAGGAATTAACCAAAGGCTCAGCATGCCGAGCCGGAACCAGATTAGGGCCTGAAGCAATCCTGCGGGTTTGCGGCCAGCTCACAAGAAAGCGATTTGAAGAAAGGAGCTCATGGGCCAAGTAATTCAGAATCCTGCAGAGTTATAAATGACAGCTATCGTCCGAAAATATATTGAAGGAAGGCTGCGAAGAGAACTTGTAAGCGGGGCAGAATTGCAGGAAAACGATTTCAGGGGGTAGACGGTAATTGCATTTAAAGCATAGGAAAAGAGGCAGAACGTCGACAATGATGCTCTTGGCCAAAAAGGTCATATGCGTTTTTTCTGAATATATTCAGGAAAAAACGCATACGCGGTTTTTGGCCAACCAAGCAAGCATGTTAAAGAAATCTGCACTACAATGAAGTCTCACTGCCCCCCGGTCAAAAGGGCCATCTGAAAAAAGTGTAAAATCCAGAAAGGCAGCACAGGACATGGAGAACCGGGAGCCTTGTTATGCTGATGGGCGGGATGTAAATTGCCAACAGCCGCTCTGGAGAAGTGTATGGTGTTTCCTGGAACACCTAAAAAACAAAGCAACGGAGCCTACGGCACTTCCACTTATGGTCCTATAGCTTAGGGAAATTAAAATCAAAAACACACAGCCACCCCAAAGTTTCGGTCGGCTCTGTTTACAGAACCTCGTCTACGGTACAAGTTAAATATCCCAGAATGTGAAAAATGGATAAAGAAGTTGTGGTACATACGTACAATGGAATATCACTGAGCAATGAAATCTATGTCATCAGGCCCGTCGCGGCATAATGAGTGGATTCAGGTACCATGATTCTAAGTGAAATAAGTCACACAGAAAATGAAACATCATAAGATATCACTAATACACCGAATATAAACTAGGCTACACATGAACTGAATTACAAAACAGAACAGGGTCTCAAATTTAGAAAACCAACTTATGCTTGCTTAAGGGGAAAGGTAAGTTGGGGTGCCGCATCAAAACAGAGATAGAAATTAGCACAGATACCTTTTCATAAGCCAAATATATAACAGTCAAGACCTACCCCTTGCTCAACGAAATGGACTAAACACCACATATTCAACGCCTAGGAATACACCTGACTAGTAAGAATCTTCAAACCCATGGATTCATATGTCTCCGTAAGAGAATGAAGCGTGTGTACAGCGGCATGAATGCAGCAGGGAAAATCCGATAAATCCCATTATCAAAATATATTACAAAAACAAAACCAAGGACAGTGAAATAGAGAGCAATTCTTAAATAATTCATTCAGGGTTTGTGATGCAACCTGGTTTTACCACATCTACACCCAGAGCTGAGTGAGACATAAGGTTGGGGACTTCGGGCTGCTAGCATTGGTGAGGTTCAGTGAGCAAATGCAGACACTTTGAAGTCATACTGCATGGTACCCATTCCAAGGGTCCCAACTCTCCAGGTTTAAGGGATTCTTCCTTCAGCTAAAACATGCATGGGAAAACCACAGTATGGTGCACCATGTGACCGGCAAACGTTTTCAAATGCATCTCATTTTTCTTCCCCTTTTACTCGGGTTCACCATTCCAGACCCTTTACTAACACTCTCCCTACTTGGAGAGTCAGTGGTTTAACCTCCTCTTTGGCACAGTTTGCAATTTCTGCTCAAGATGAACAGGAATAGGGAGAACCAATGAGAGCCAACTGTAGGTGTCTGCACCGGTAAATTTAACGCTCACTTCCCGCCAGGAAGAGGAAATAACCTAAGGCTCAACATGCCGTGCTGGAAGCAGATTAGGGCCTGAAGCAATCCTGTGGGTTTGCGACCAGCTCACAAGATAGCGAGTTGAAGAAAGGAGCTCAGGGACACTGTAACTCACAAACCTGCAGAGTTATAAATGACAGCTATCATCCAAAAATATATTGAAGGAAGGCTGCGAAGAGAACTTGAATGCGGTGCAGAATTGCAGGAAAACGATTTCAGGGGGTAGACGGGAATTGCATTTAAAGCATAGGAAAAGAGGCAGAACGTCGACAATGATGCTCTTGGCCAAAAAGGGCGTATGCGTTTTTTCCTGAATATACAGGAAAAAACGCATACGCCCTTTTTGGCCAACCAAGCAAGCATGTTAAAGAAATCTGCACTACAATGAAGTCTCACTGCCCCCCGGTCAAAAGGGCCATCTGAAAAAAGTGTAAAATCCAGAAAGGCAGCACAGGCCATGGAGAAGAGGGAGCCTTGTTATGCTGATGGGTGGGATGTAAATTGCCAACAGCCACTCTGGAAAAGTTTATGGTGTTTCCTGGAACACCTAAAAAACAAAGCAACGGAGCCTACGGCACTTCCAATTATGGTCGTATAGCTTAGGGAAATTAAAATCAAAAACACACAGCCACCCCAAAGTTTCGGACGGCTCTGTTTACAAGAACCTCGTCTACAGTACACGTTAAATATCCCAGAATGTGAAAAATGGATAAAGAAGTTGTGGTACGTACGTACAATGGAATACAACTCAGCAATGAAATCTATGTCATCAGGCCCGTCGCGGCATAATGAGTGGATTCAGGTACGATGATTCTAAGAGAAATGAGTCACACAGAAAATGAAACATCATAAGATATCTCTAATACACGGAATGTAAACTTGGCTACACATGAACTGAATTACAAAACAGAACAGGGTCTCAAATTTAGAAAACCAACTTATGCTTGCTTAAGGGGAAAGGTGAGTTGGGGTGCTGCATAAAACCAGAGATAGAAATTAGCACAGATACCTTTCCATAAGCCAAATATGTAATAGTCAAGACCTACCCCTTGCTCAACGAAATGGACTAAACACGCCATATTCAACGCCTAGGAATACACCTGACTAGTAAGAATCTTCAAACCCATGGATTTATATGTCTCCGTAAGAGAATGAAGCGTGTGTACAGTGGCATGAATGCAGCAGAGAAAATCCGATAAATCCCATTATCAAAATGAATTACAAAAAAAACACACAAGGACAGTGAAATAGGGAGCAATACTTAAATAATTCATTCAGGGCTTGTGATGCAACCTGGATTTACCACATCTACATCCAGAGCTGAGTGAGAAATAAGGTTGGGCACTTCGGGCTGATAGCATTGGTGAGGTTCGATGAACAAATGCAGACCCTTTGAAGGCATACTGCATGGTACCCATTCCATGGGTCCCAACTCTCCAGGTTTAAGGGATTCTTCCTTCAGCTAATACCTGCATGGGAAACCCACAGTATGGTGCACCGTGTGACCGGGAAACGTTTTCAAATGCATCACAGTTTTTGTCCCCTTTTACTCGGGTTCAGCATTCCAGACCATTTACGAACACTCTCCCCACTTGCAGAGTCAGTGCTTTAACCTCCTGTTTGGCACAGTTTGCAATTTCTGTGCAAGATGAACAGGAATAGGGAGAACCAATGAGAGATTAGCTGTAGGTGTCTGCACGGGCAAATTTAACGCTCATTTCCCACCAGGAAGAGGAATTAACCTAAGGCTCATCATGCCGTGCTGGAACCAGATTAGGGCCTGAAACAATCCTGCGGGTTTGCGGCCAGCTCACAAGAGAGCGAGTTGAAGAAAGGAGCTCAGGGGCACTGTAACTCACAAACCTGCAGAGTTATAAATGACAGCTATCGTCCAAAAATATATTGAAGGAAGGCTGCGAAGAGAACTTGTAAGCGGGGCAGAATTGCAGGAAAATGATTTCAGGGGGTAGACGGGAATTGCATTTAAAGCATAGGAAAAGAGGCAGAACGTCGACAATGATGCTCTTGGCCAAAAAGGGCGTATGCATTTTTTCCTGAATATATTCAGGAAAAAACGCATACGCCCTTTTTTGCCAACCAAGCAAGCATTTTAAAGAAATCTGCACTACAATGAAGTCTCACTGCCCCCCGGTCAAAACGGCCATCTGAAAAAAGTGTAAAATCCAGAAAGGCAGCACAGGCCATGGAGAACAGGGAGCCTTGTTATGGTGATGGGAGGGATGTAAATTACTAACAGCCACTCTGGAGAAGTGTATGGTATTTCCTGGAACACCTAAAAAACAAAGCAACGGAGCCTACGGCAATTCCACTTATGGTCCTATAGCTTAGGGAAATTAAAATCAAAAACTCACAGCCACCCCAAAGTTTCGGATGGCTCTGTTTACAAGAACCTCGTCTACGGTACAAGTTAAATATCCCAGAATGTGAAAAATTGATAAAGAAGTTGTGGTACGTACGTACAATGGAATATCACTCAGCAATGAAATCTATGTCATCAGGCCCGTCGCGGCATAATGAGTGGATTCAGGTACCATGATTCTAACTGAAATAAGTCACACAGAAAATGAAACATCATAAGATATCACTAATACACGGAATGTAAACTTGGCTACACATGAACTGAATTACAAAACAGAACAGGGTCTCAAATTTAGAAAACCAACTTATGCTTGCTTAAGGGGAAAGGTGAGTTGGGGTGCTGCATAAAACCAGAGATAGAAATTAGCACAGATACCATTCCATTCGTCAAATATGTAATAGTCAAGACCTACCCCTTGCTCAACGAAATGGACAAAACACGCCATATTCAACGCCTAGGAATACACCTGACTTGTAAGAATCTTCAAACCCATGGATTTATATGCCTCCATAAGAGAATGAAGCGTGTGTACAGCGGCATGAATGCAGCAGAGAAAATCCGATAAATCCCATTATCAAAATGAATTACAAAAACAAAACACAAGGACAGTGAAATAGGGAGCAATTCTTAAATAATTCATTCAGGGATTGTGATGCAACCTGGATTTACCACATCTACATCCAGAGCTGAGTGAGACATAAGGTTGGGGACTTCAGGCTGATAGCATTGGTGAGGTTCGATGAACAAATGCAGACCCTTTGAAGGCATACTGCATGGTACGCATTCCATGGGTCCCTACTCTCCAGGTTTAAGGGATTCTTCCTTCAGCTAATACATGCATGGGAAACCCACAGTATGGTGCAGCGTGTGACCGGGAAACGTTTTCAAATGCATTGCAGTTTTTGTCCCCTTTTACTCGGGTTCACAATTCCAGACCCTTTACTAACACTGTCCCTACTTGGAGAGTCAGTGCCTTTAACCTCCTGTTGGGCACAGTTTGCAATTTCTGCTCAAGAAGAACAGGAAGAGGGAGAACCAATGAGAGATTAGCTGTAGGTGTCTGCACGGGCAAATTTAACGTTCATTTCCAACCAGGAAGAGGAATTAACCAATGGCTCAGCATGCCCTGCCAGAAAGAGAGTAGGGCCTAAAGCAATCCTGCGGTTTTGCTGCCAGCTAACAAGAAAACGAGTGGAAGAAATGAGCTCAGGGGCACTGTAATTCACAAACCTGCAGAGTTATGAATGACAGCTATCGTCCAAAACTATATTGAAGTAAGTCTGCGAAGCGGACTTGAAAGAGGGACAGAATTTCAGGAAAACGGTTTCAGGGGGTAGACTGGAATTACACTTAAAGCATAGGAAAAGAGGCAGAATGTCGACAATGATGCACTTGGCCAAAAAGGGCGTATGCGTTTTTTCCTGAATATATTCAGGAAAAAACGCATACGCCCTTTTTGGCCAACTAAGCATGCGTGTAAAGAAATGTGCACTACATGGGAAGTCTCACTGCCCCCCGGTCAACAGGGCCATCTGGAAAAAGTGTAAAACCCAGAAAGGCAGGACAGGCCATGGAGAACATGGAGCCATGTTATGCTGATGGGCAGGATGTAAATTGCCAACAGCCACACTGGAGAAGTGTATGGTGTTTCCTGAAACATGTAGGAAACAAAGCAACACAGCCTATGGCACTTCCACTTATGGTCCAGTAGGTTAGGGACATTAAAATCAAAAACACACATCCACCCCAAAATTTGGGATGGCTCTGTTTACAAAAACCTCATCTACGGTACAAGTTAAATATCCCAGAAAGCGAAAAATGGATTAAGAAGTTGTGGTACGTACGTACAATGTAATATCACTCAGCAATGAAATCTATGTCATCAGGCCCGTAGCGGCATAATGAGTGGATTCAGGTACGATGATTCTACGTGAAATAAGTCTCACAGAAAAAGAAACATCATAAGGTATCATTAATACACGGAATGTAAACTTGGCTACATATGAACTGAACTACAAAACAGAACAGGGTCTCAAATTTAGAAAACCAACTTATGCTTGCTTATGTGGAAAAGTGAGTTGTGGTGCTGCATAAAACCAGAGATTTTAATTAGCACAGATACCGTTCCTTAAGCCAAATATGTAAGAGACAAGACCTACTTCTTGCTCAACGAAATGGGCTCAACACCACATATTCTACCCTGAGGAATATACGTGATTAGTAAGAATGTTAAAACCCATAGATTTATATGTCTCCATAAGAGAATCAAGCGTGTGTACAGCGGCCTAAACGCAGCAATGAAAATCCGATAAATCCCGTTATAAAAAAAATTTCAAAAACCAAACACAATGACAGTGAAATAGAGAGCAATTCTTAAATAATTCATTCAGAGCTTGTGATGCAAACTGGATTTACCACATCTACACCCAGAGCTCGGTGAGACATAAGTTTCGAAACTTCTGGCTGATAGCATTGGTGAGGTTCGGTTAGCAAATGCAGACCCTTTGAAGTCATACTGCTTGGTACCCATTCCAAGGGTCCCAACTCTCTAGGTTTAAGAAATTCTTCCTTCAGCTAAAACACGCATGGGAAACCCAGACAATGGTACATTGGGTGATTGGGAAATGTTTTCAAATGCATCTCAGTTTTTGTCCCCTGGGACTCGGGTTCACCATTCCAGACCCTTCACTAACACTCTCCCCACTCGGAGAGTCAGTGTCTTTAACCTCCTGTTTGGCACAGTTTGCAATTTCTGTGCAAGATGAACAGGAATAGGGAGAACCAATGAGAGACTAGCTGTAGGAGTCTGTACGGGCAAATGTATCCCTCACTGCCCACCAGGAAGAGGAATCAATCAAAGGCTCAGCGTGCCCTGCCGGAAACAGATTAGGGACTGAAGCAATCCTGCGGTTTTGCAGTCAGCTCAGAAGAATGCGAGTTGAAGAAAGGAGCTCAGGGGCACTGTAATTCACAAACCTGCAGAGTTATGAATGACAGCTATCGTCCAAAAATATATTGAAGTAAGTCTGCGAAGAGGACTAGAAAGCGGGGCAGAATTCCAGGAAAACGATTTCAGGGGGTAGACTGGAATTGCACTTAAAGCACAGGAAAAGAGACAGAATGTTGACAATGATGCACTTGGCCAAAATGGGCGTAAGCGTTTTTTCCTTAATATATTCAGGAAAAAACGCATACGCACTTTTTGGCCAACCAAGCAAGCGTGTACAGGAAATCTGCACTACAATGAAGTCTCACTGCGCCCCAGTCAAAAGGGCCATCTGAAAAAAGTGTAAAATCCAGAAAGACAGGACAGGCCATGGAGAACAGGGAGCCTTATAATATTGATTTACGGGATGTAAATTGCCAACAGCCACTCTGGAGAAGTGTATGGTGTTTCCTGAAACACGTAGGAAACAAAGCAACACAGCCTATGGCACTTCCACTTATGGTCCTATAGCTTTGGGAAATTAAAATCAAAAACACACAGCCACCCCAAAGTTTGGGACGGCTCTGTTTACAAGAACCTCATCTACGGTACGAGTTAAATATCCCAGAAAGTGAAAAATGGATAAAGAAGTTCTGGTACATACGTACAATGGAATATCACTCAGCAATTATATCTATGTCATCAGGCCCATAGCGGCATAATGAGAGTATTCAGGTACGATGATTCTACGTGAAATAAGTCACACAGAAAAAGAAACATCATAAGATATCACTAATACAAGGAATGTAAACTTGGCTACACATGAACTGAATTACAAAACAGAACAGGGTCTCAAATTTAGAAAACCAACTTATGCTTGCTTATGGGGAAAGGTGAGTTGGGGTGCTGCATAAAACCAGAGATTGAAATTAGCACAGATACCGTTCCATAAACCAAATAAGTAATATACCAGACCTACTCCTTGCTCAACGAAATGGACTCAACACCCCATATTCAAGGCCTAGGAATATACCTGACTAGTAAGAATCTTAAAACCCACGGATTTATATGTCTCCATAAGAGAAACATGCGTGTGTACAGCGGCATAAAGGTAGCAGTGAAAACCCGATAAATCCCATTATCAAAATAATTTTCAAATACAAAACACAATGACAGTGAAATAGAGAGCAATTCTTAAATAATTCATTCAGGGCTTGTGATGCAACCTGGATTTACCACATCTACACACAGAGCTGGGTGAGACATAAGGCTGGACACTTCGGGCTGATAGCATTGGTGAGGTTCAGTGAGCAAATGCAGACCCTTTGAAGTCATACTGCATGGAACCCTTTCCATGGGTCCCAACTCTCCAGGTTTAAGGGATTCTTCCTTCAGCTAAAACATGCATGGGAAACCCAGAGTATGGTCCACCGTGTGACCGGCAAACGTTTTCAAATTCATCTCAGTTTTCGTCCCCTTTTACTCGGGTTCACCATTCCAGACCCTTTACTAACACTCTCCCCACTTGGAGAGTCAGTGCCTTTAACCTCCTGTTTGGCACAGTTTGCAATTTCTGCGCAAGATGAACAGGAATAGGGAGAACCAATGAGAGACTAGCTGTAGGTGTCTGCACAGGCAAATTTAACGCTCATTTCCCACCAGGAAGAGGAATTAACCAAAGGCTCAGCATGCCCTGCCCGAACCAGATTAGGGCCTGAAGCAATCTTGCGGGTTTGCGACCAGCTCACAAGATAGCGAGTTGAAGAAAGGAGCTCAGGGGCACTGTAACTCACAAACCTGCAGAGTTATAAATGACAGCTATCGTCCGAAAATATATTGAAGGAAGGCTGCGAAGAGGACTTGAAAGCGGGGCAGAATTGCAGGAAAACGATTTCAGGGGGTACACGGGAATTGCATTTAAAGCATAGGAAAAGAGGCAGAACGTCGACAATGATGCACTTGGCCAAAAAGTGCATATGCGTTTTTTCCTGAATATATTCAGGAAAAAAGGCATACGCCCTTTTGGCCAACTAAGCAAGCATGTAAAGGAAATCTGCACTACAAGGGAAGTCTCACTGCCCCCCAGTCAACAGGGCCATCTGGAAAAAGTGTAAAATCCAGAAAGGCAGGACAGGCCATGGAGAACATGGAGCCTTGTTATGCTGATGGGCAGGATGTAAATTGCCAACAGCCACACTGGAGAAGTGTATGGTGTTTCCTGAAACACGTAGGAAACAAAGCAACACAGCCTATGGCACTTCCACTTATGGTCCAGTAGCTTAGGGACATTAAAATCAAAAACACACAGCCACCCCAAACTTTCAGACGGCTCTGTTTACAAGAACCTCGTCTACGGTACAAGTTAAATATCCCAGAAAGCAAAAAATGGATAAAGAAGTTGTGGTACGTACGTACAATGGAATATCACTCACCAATGAAATCTATGTCATCTGGCCCATCGTGGCATAATGAGTGGATTCAGGTACAATGATTCTAAGTGAAATAAGTCCCACAGAAAATGAAACATCATATGATATCACTAATACACGGAATGTAATCTTGGCTACACATGAACTGAATTACAAAACAAAACAGGGTCTCAAATTTAGAAAACCAACTTATGTTTGCTTAAGGGGAAAGGTGAGTTGCGGTGCTGCATAAAACCAGAGATAGATATTAGCACAGATCCCATTCCATAAGTTAACTATGTAATACTCCAGACCTACCCCTTTCTCAACGAAATGGGATAAACACCCTATATTCAACGCCTAGGAATACACCTGACTAGTAAGAATCTTCAAACCCATGGATTTATATGTCTCCATAAGAGAATCAAGCGTGTGTACAGCTGCATGAATGCAGCAGAGAAAATCCGATAAATCCCATTATCAAAATGAATTACAAAAACAAAACACAATGACAGTGAAATAGAGAGCAATTCTTAAATAATTCATTCAGGGCTTGTGATGCAACCTGGATTTACCTCATCTACACCCAGAGCTGAGTGAGATATAAGGTTGGACACTTCGGGCTGATAGCATTGGTGAGGTTCAATGAGCAAATGCAGACCCTTTGAAGTCATCCTGCATGGTACCCATTCCATGGGTCCCAACTCTCCAGGTTTAAGCGATGCTTCCTTCAGCTAAAACATGCATGGGAAACCCACAGTATGGTGCACCGTGTCACCGGGAAACGTTTTCAAATGCATCTCAGTTTTAGTCCCCTTTTACTCGGGTTCACAATTCCAGACCCTTTACTAACACTCTCCCCGCTTGGAGAGTCAGTGCCTTTAACCTGCTGTTTGGCACAGTTTGCAATTTCTGCGCAAGATGAACAGGAATAGGGAGAACGAATGAGAGACTAGCTGTAGGTGTCTGCACAGGCAAATTTAACGCTCATTTCCAACCAGGAAGAGGAATTAACCAAACGCTCAGCATGCCTTGCCTGAACCAGATTAGGGCCTGAAGCAATCCTGTGGGTTTGCGGCCAGCTCACAAGAAAGCGATTTGAAGAAAGGAGCTCAGGGGCACTGTAATTCTCAAACCTGCAAAGTTATAAATGACAGCTATTGTCCAAAAATATATTGAAGGAGGGCTGCGAAGAGGACTTGAAATCGGGGCAGAATTGCAGGAAAGCGGTTTCAGGGAGTAGAGTGGAATTGCATTTAAAGCATAGGAAAAGAGGCAGAACGTCAACAATGAAGCACGTGGCCAAAAAGGGCGTATGCGTTTTTTCCTGAATATATTCAGGAAAAAACGCATACGCCCTTTTTGGCCAACCAAGCAAGCATGTTAGAGAAATCTGCACTACAATGAAGTATCACTGCCCCCTGGTCAAAAGGGCCATCTGAAAAAAGTGTAAAATCCAGAAATGCAGCACAGGCCATGGAGAACAGGGAGCCTTGTTATGCTGATGGGTGGGATGTAAGTTGCCAACAGCCACTCTGGAGAAGTGTATGGTGTTTTCTGAAACACCTAAAAAACAAAGCAACGGAGCCTACGGCTCTTCCACTTATGGTCCTATAGCTTATGGAAATTAAAATCAAAAACACACAGCCATCCCAAAGTTTCAGACGGATCTGTTTACAAGAACCTCGTCTACGGTACAAGTTAAATATCCCAGAAAGCGAAAAATGGATAAAGAAGTTGTGGTACGTACGTACAATGGAATATCACTCACCAATGAAATCTATGTCATCTGGCCCATCGTGGCATAATGAGTGGATTCAGGTACGATGATTCAAAGTGAAATACGTCACACAGAAAATGAAACATCATAAGATGTCACTAATACACGGAATGTAATCTTGGCTACACATGAACTGAATTACAAAACAGAACAGGGTCTCAAATTTAGAAAACCAACTTATGTTTGCTTAAGGGGAAAGGTGAGTTGGGGTGCTGCATAAAACCAGAGATAGAAATTAGCACAGATACCATTCCATATGTCAAATACGTAATAGTCAAGACTTACCCCTTGCTCAACGAAAGGGGCTAAACACCCTATATTCAACGCCTAGGAATACACCTGACTAGAAAGAATCTTCAAACCCATGGATTTATATGTCTCCATAAGAGAATCAAGCGTGTGTACAGCTGCATGAATGCAGCAGAGAAAATCCGATAAATCCTATTATCAAAATGAATTACAAAAACAAAACACAATGACAGTGAAATAGAGAGCAATTCGTAAATAATTCATTCAGGGCTTGTGATGCAATCTGGATTTACCTCATCTACACCCAGAGCTGAGTGAGACATAAGGTTGGACACATCGGGCTGATAGCATTGGTGAGGTTCGATGAGCAAATGCAGACCACTTGAAGTCATAATATATGGTACACATTCCATGGGTCCCAACTCTCCAGGTTTAAGTGATTCTTCCTTCAGGTAAAGCATGCATGGGAAACCCATAGTATGGTGCACCGTGAGACGGGGAAACGTTTTCAAATGCATCTCAGTTTTCGTCCCCTTTTACTCGGGTTCACAATTCAAGACCCTTTACTAACACTCTCCCCACTTGGAGAGTCAGTGCCTTTAACCTCCTGTTTGGCACAGTTTGCAATTTCTGCGCAAGATGAACAGGAATAGGGAGAACGAATGAGAGACTAGCTGTAGGTGTCTGCACGGGCAAATTTAATGCTCATTTCCCACCAGGAAGAGGAATTATCCAAAGGCTCAGCATGCTGTGCCAGAAACAGATTAGGGCCTGAAGCAATCCTGTGGGTTTGCAGCCAGCTCACAAGAAAGCGATTTGAAGAAAGGAGCTCAGGGGCACTGTAATTCACAAACCTGCAGAGTTATAAATGACAGCTATCGTCCAAAAATATATTGAAGGAAGGCTGCGAAGAGGACTTGAAAGCGGGGCAGAATTGCAGGAAAACGATTTCAGGGGGTAGACTGGAATTGCATTTAAAGCATAGGAAAAGAGGCAGAACATCGACAATGATGCACTTGGCCAAAAGGGCGTATGCGTTTTTTCCTGAATATATTCAGGTAAAAACGCATAGGGCCTTTTTGGCCAACCAAGAAAGCATGTTAAAGAAATCTGCACTACAATGAAGTCTCACTGCCCACCGGTCAAAAGGGCCATCTGAAAAAAGTGTAAAATCCAGAAATGCAGCACAGGCCATGGAGAACAGGGAGCCTTGTTATGCTGATGGGTGGGTTGTAAATTGCCAACAGCCACTCTGGAGAATTGTATGGTGTTTCCTGAAACACCTAAAAAACAAAGCAACGGAGCCTACGGCACTTCCACTTATGGTCCTATAGCTTAGGGAAATTAAAATCAAAAACACACAGCCACCCCAAAGTTTCAGACGGCTCTGTTTACAAGAACCTCGTCTACGGTACAAGTTAAATATCCCAGAAAGCGAAAAATGGATAAAGAAGTTGTGGTACGTACGTACAATGGAATATCACTCACCAATGAATTCTATGTCATCTGGCCTGTCGTGGCATAATCAGTGGATTCAGGTATGATGATTCTAAGTGAAATAAGTCACACAGAAAATGAAACATCATAAGATATCACTAATACACCGAATGTAAACTTGGCTACACATGAACTGAATTACAAAACAGAACAGGGTCTCAAATCTTGAAAACCAACTTATGTTTGCGTAAGGGGAAATGTGAGTTGGGGTGCTGCATAACACCAGAGTTAGAAATTAGCACAGATACCATTCCATATGTCAAATATGTAATAGTCAAGACCTACCCCTTGCTCAACGAAATGGGCTAAACACCCTATATTCAATGCCTAGGAATACACCTGACTAGTAAGAATCTTCAAACCCATGGATTTATATGTCTCCATAAGAGAATCAAGCGTGTGTACAGCTGCATGAAGGCAGCAGAAAAAATCAGATAAATCCTATTATCAAAATGAATTACAAAAACAAAACACAATGACAGTGAAATAGGGAGCAATTCTTAAATAATTCTTTCAGGGCTTGTGATGCAACCTGGATTTACCTCATCAAAACCCAGAATTGAGTGAGACATAAGGTTGGACACTTCGGGCTGATAGCGTTGGTGAGGTTCGATGAGCAAATGCAGACCATTTGAAGTCATACTGCATGGTACCCATTCCATGGGTCCCAACTCTCCAGGTTTAAGTGATTCTTCCTTCAGCTAAAGCATGCATGGGAAACCCACAGTATGGTGCACCATGAGACCGGGAAACGTTTTCAAATGCATCTCAGTTTTTGTCCCCTTTTCCTCGGGTTCACAATTCCAGACCCTTTACTAACACTCTCCCCACTTGGAGAGTCAGTGCCTTTAACCTCATGTTTGGCACAGTTTGCAATTTCTGCGCAAGATGAACAGGAATAGGGATAACCAATGAGAGACTAGCTGTAGGTATCTGCACGGGCAAATTTAACGCTCATTTCCAACCAGGAAGAGGAATTAACCAAAGGCTCAGCATGCCGTGCAGGAACCAGATTAGGGCCTGAAGCAATCCTGCGGGTTTGCGGCCAGCTCACAAGAAAGCGATTTGTAGAAAGGAGCTAAGGGGCACTGTAATTCACAAACCTGCAGAGTTATAAATGACAGCTATCGTCCGAAAATATATTGAAGGAAGGCTGCGAAGAGGACTGGAAAGCGGGGCAGAATTGCAGGAAAACGATTTCAGGGGGTAGACTGGAATTGCATTTAAAGCATAGGAAAAGAGGCAGAACGTCGACAATGATGCACTTGGCCAAAAAGGGCGTATACGTTTTTTCCTGAATATATTCAGGAAAAAACTCATACGCACTTTTTGGCCAACCAAGCAAGCATGTTAAAGAAATCTGCACTAAAATGAAGTCTCACTGCCCCCCGGTCAAATGGGCCATCTGAAAAAAGTGTAAAATCCAGAAATTCAGCACAGGCCATGGAGAACAGGGAGCCGTGTTATGCTGATGGGTGCTATGTAAATTGCCAACAGCCACTCTGGAGAAGTGTATGGTGTTTCCTGAAACACCTAAAAAACAAAGCAACGGAGCCTACGGCACTTCCACTTATGGTCCTATAGCTTAGGGAAATTAAAATCAAAAACACACAGCCGCCCCAAAGTTTCAGACGGCTCTGTTTACAAGAACCTCTTCTACGGTACAAGTTAAATATCCCAGAAAGCGAAAAATGGATAAAGAATTTGTGGTACGTACGTACAATGGAATATCACTCACCAATGAATTGTATGTTATCTGGCCCGTCGTGTCATAATAAGTGGATTCAGGTACGATGATTCTAAGTGAAATAAGTCACACAGAAAATGAAACATCATAAGATATCACTAATACACCGAATGTAATCTTGGCTACACATGAAGTGAATTACAAAACAGAACAGGGTCTCAAATTTTGAAAACCAAGTTATGTTTGCATAAGGGGAAAGGTGAGTTGGGGTGCTGCATAAAACCAGAGATAGTAATTAGCACAGATACCATTCCATACGTCAAATATGTAATAGTCAAGACCTACCCCTTGCTCAACGAAATGGGCTAAACACCCTATATTCAACACCTAGGAATACACCTGACTAGTAAGAATCTTCAAACCCATGGATTTATATGTCTCCATAAGAGAATCAAGCGTTTGTACAGCTGCATGAAGGCAGCAGAGAAAATCCGATAAATCCTAATATCAAAATGAATTACAAAAACAAAACAGAATGACAGTGAAATAGAGAGCAATTCTTCAATAATTCATTCAGGGCTTGTGATGCAACCTGGATTTACCTCATCTACACCCAGAGCTGAGTGAGACATAAGGTTGGACACTTCGGGCTGATAGCATTGGTGAGGTTCGATGAGCAAATGCAGACCATTTGAAGTCATACTGCATGGTACCCATTACATGGGTCCCAACTCGCCAGGTTTAAGTGATTCTTCCTTCAGCTAAAGCATGCATGGGAAACCCACAGTATGGTGCACCATGTGACCGGGAAACGTTTTCAAATGCATCTCAGTTTTTGTCCCCTTTTACTCGGGTTCACAATTCCAGATCCTTTACTAACACTCTCCCCACTTGGAGAGTCAGTGCCTTTAACCTCCTGTTTGGCACAGTTTGCAATTTCTGCGCAAGATGAACAGGAATAGGGAGAACCAGTGAGAGACTAGCTGTAGGTGTCTGCACGGGCAAATTTAACGCTCATTTCCAACCAGGAAGAGGAATTAATCAAAGGCTCAGCATGCCGTGCAGGAACCAGATTAGGGCCTGAAGCAATCCTGTGGGTTTGCGGCCAGCTCACAAGAAAGCGATTTGAAGAAAGGAGCTCAGGGGCACTGTAATTCACAAACCTGCAGAGTTATAAATGACAGCTATCGTCCGAAAATATATTGAAGGAAGCCTGCGAAGAGGACTTGAAAGCGGGGCAGAATTGCAGGAAAACGATTTCAGGGGGTAGACTGGAATTGCATTTAAAGCTTAGTAAAAGAGGCAGAACGTCGACAATGATGCCCTTGGCCAAAAAGGGCGTATACGTTTTTTCCTGATTCAGGAAAAAACGCATACGCCCTTTTTGGCCAACCAAGCAAGCATGTTAAAGAAAACTGCACTACAATGAAGTCTCACTGCCCCCCGCTCAAAAGGGCCATCTGAAAAAGTGTAAAATCCAGAAATGCAGCACAGGCCATGGAGAACAGGGTGCCTTGTTATGCTGATGGGTGGGATGTAAATTGCCAACAGCCACTCTGGAGAAGTGTATGGTGTTTCCTGAAACACCAAAAAACAAAGCAACGGAGCCTACGGCACTTCCACTTATGGTCCTATAGCTTAGGGAAATTAAAATCAAAAACACACAGCCACCCCAAAGTTTCAGACGGCTCTGTTTACAAGAACCTCGTCTACGGTACAAGTTAAATATCCCTGAAAGCGAAAAATGGATAAAGAAGTTGTGGTACGTACGTACAATGGAATATCACTCACCAATGAAATCTATGTCATCTGGCCCGTCGTGGCATAATGAGTGGATTCAGGTACGATGATTCTAAGTGAAATAAGTCACACAGAAAATGAAACATCATAAGATGTCACTAATACACGGAATGTAATCTTGGCTACACATGAACTGAATTACAAAACAGAACAGGGTCTCAAATTTAGAAAACCAACTTATGTTTGCTTAAGGGGAAAGGTGAGTTGGGGTGCTGCAAAAAACCAGAGATATAAATTAGCACAGATACCATTCCATACGTCAAATATGTAATAGTCAAGACCTACCCCTTGCTCAACCAAATGGGCTAAACACCCTATATTCAACGTCTAGGAATACACCTGACTAGAAAGAATATTCAAACCCATGCATTTATATGTCTCCGTAAGAGAATCAAGCGTGTGTACAGCTGCATGAAAGCAGCAGAGAAAATCCGATAAATCCCATTATCAAAATGAATTACAAAAACAAAACAGAATGACAGTGAAATAGAGAGCAATTCTTAAATAATTCATTCAGGGCTTGTGATGCAATCTGGATTTACCTCATCTACACCCAGAGCTGAGTGAGACATAAGGTTGGACACTTCGGGCTGATAGCATTGGTGAGGTTCGATGAGCAAATGCAGACCATTTTAAGTCATACTGCATGGTACCCTTTCTATGGGTCCCAACTCGCCAGGTTTAAGCGATTCTTCCTTCAGCTAAAACATGCATGGGAATCCCACAGTATGGTGCACCGTGTGACCGGGAAACGTTTTCAAATGCATCTCAGTTTTCGTCCCCTTTTACTCGGGTTCACCATTCCAGACCCTTTTAACACTCTCCTCACTTGGAGAGCCAGTGCCTTTAACCTGTTGTTTGGCACAGTTTGCAATTTCTGCGCAAGATGAACAGGAATAGGGAGAACCAATGAGAGGCCAGCTGTAGGTGTCTGCACGGGCAAATTTAACGCTCATTTCCCACCAGGAAGAGGAATTAACCAAACGCTCAGCATGCCGTGCCGGAACCAGATTAGGGCCTGAAGCAATCCTGCGGGTTTGCGGCCAGCTCACAAGAAAATGATTTGAAGAAAGGAGCTCAGGGGCCAAGTAATTCACAAACCTGCAGAGTTATAAATGACAGCTATCGTCCAAAAATATATTGAAGGAAGGCTGCGAAGAGGACTTGAAAGCGGGGCAGAATTGCAGGAAAATGATTTCTGGGGGTAGACTGGAATTGCATTTAAAGCATAGGAAAAAAGGCAGAACGTCGACAATGATGCACTTGGCCTAAAAGGGCGTATGCGTTTTTTCCTGAATATATTCAGGAAAAAACGCATACGCCCTTTTTGGCCAACCAAGCAAGCATGTTAAAGAAATCTGCACTACAATGAAGTCTCACTGCCCCCCGGTCAAAAGGGCCATCTGAACAAAGTGTAAAATCCAGAAATGCAGCACAGGCCATGGAGAACAGGGAGCCTTGTTATGCTGATGGGTGGGATGTAAATTGCCAACAGCCACTCTGGAGAAGTGTATGGTGTTTCCTGAAACACCTAAAAAACAAAGCAACGGAGCCTACGGCACTTCCACTTATGGTCCTATAGCTTAGGGAAATTAAAATCAAAAACACACAGCCACCCCAAAGTTTCAGATGGCTCTGTTTACAAGAACCTCGTCTACGGTACAAGTTAAATATCCCAGAAAGCGAAAAAATGGATAAAGATGTTGTGGTACGTACGTACAATGAAATATCACTCACCAATGAAATCTATGTCATCTGGCCCGTCGTGGCATAATAAGTGGTTCAGGTACGATGATTCTAAGGGAAATAAGTCCCACAGAAAATGAAACATCATAAGATATCACTAATACTTCGAATGTAATCTTGGCTACACATGAACTGAATTACAAAACAGAACAGGGTCTCAAATTTAGAAAACCAACTTATGTTTCCTTAAGGGGAAAGGTGAGTTGGGGTGCTGCATAAAACCAGAGATAGAAATTAGCACAGATACCATTCCATACGTCAAATATGTAATAGTAAAGACCTACCCCTTGCTCAACGAAATGGGCTAAACACCCTATATTCAACGGCTAGGAATACACCTGACTAGTAAGAATCTTCAAACCCATGGATTTATATGTCTCCATAAGAGAATCAAGCGTGTGTACAGCTGCATGAAGGCAGCAGAGAAAAGCCGATAAATCCCATTATCAAAATGATTTACAAAAACAAAACACAATGACTGTGAAATAGAGAGCAATTCTTAAATAATTCATTCAGGGCTTGTGATGCAACCTGGATTTACCTCATCTACACCCAGAGCTGAGTGAGACATAAGGTTGGACACTTCGGGCTGATAGCATTGGTGAGGTTCGATGAGCAAATGCAGACCATTTGAAGTCATACTGCATGGTACCCATTCCATGGGTCCCAACTCTCCAGGTTTAAGCGATTCTTCCTTCAGCTAAAGCATGCATGGGAAACCCAGAGTATGGTGCACTGTGTGACCGGGAAACGTTTTCAAATGCATCTCAGTTTTTGTCCTCTTTGACTCGGGTTCACAATTCCAGACCCTTTACTAACACTCTCCCCACTTGTAGAGTCAGTGCCTTTAACCTCCTGTTTGGCACAGTTTGCAATTTCTGCACAAGATGAACAGGAATAGGGAGAACCAATGAGAGACTAGCTGTAGGTGTCTGCACGGGCAAATTTAACACTCATTTCCCACCAGGAAGAGGAATTAACCAAAGGCTCAGCATGCCGTGCCGGAACCAGATTAGGGCCTGAAGCAATCCTGCGGGTTTGGGGCCAGCTCACAAGAAAGCGATTTGAAGAAAGGAGCTCAGGGGCACTGTTATTCAGAAACCTGCAGAGTTATAAATGACAGCTATCGTCCAAAAATATATTGAAGGTAGGCTGCGAAGAGGACTTGAAAGCAGGGCAGAATTGCAGGAAAACGATTTCAGGGGGTAGACTGGAATTGCATTTAAAGCATAGGAAAAGAGGCAGAACGTCGACAATGATGCACTTGGCCAAAAAGGGCGTATGCGTTTTTTCCTGAATATATTCAGGAAAAAACGCATACGACCTTTTTGGCCAACCAAGCAAGCATGTTAAAGAAATCTGCACTACAATGAAGTCTCACTGCCCCCCGTCAAAAGGGTCATCTGAAAAAAGTGTAAAATCCAGAAATGCAGCACAGGCCATGGAGAACAGGGAGCCTTGTTATGCTGATGGGTGGGATGTAAATTGCCAAGAGCCACTCTGGAGAAGTGTATGGTGTTTCCTGAAACACCTAAAAAACAAAGCAACGGAGCCTACGGCACTTCCACTTATGGTCCTATAGATTAGGGAAATTAAAATCAAAAACACACAGCCACCCCAAAGTTTCTGACGGCTCTGTTTACAAGAACTTCATCTACGGTACAAGTTAAATATCCCAGAAAGCGAAAAATGGATAAAGAAGTTGTGGTACGTACGTACAATGGAATATCACTCACAAATGAATTCTATTTCATCTGCCCCATCGTGTCATAATGAGTGGATTCAGGTACGATGATTCTAAGTGAAATAAGTCACACAGAAAATGAAACATCATAAGATATCACTAATACACGGAATGTAATCTTGGCTACACATGAACTGAATTACAAAACAGAACAGGGTCTCAAATTTAGAAAACCAACTTATGTTTGCTTAAGCGGAATGGCGAGTTGGGGTGCTGCATAAAACCAGAGATAGAAATTAGCACAGATACCATTCCATACGTCAAACATGTAATAGTCAAGACCCACCCCTTGCTCAACGAAATGGGCTAAACACCCTATATTCAATGCCTAGGAATACACCTGACTAGTAAGAATCTTCAAACCCATGGATTTATATGTCTCCATAAGAGAATCAAGCGTGTGTACAGCTGCATGAAGGCAGCAGAGACAATCCGATAAATCCCATTATCAAAATGAATTACAAATACAAAACACAATGACAGTGAAATAGAGAGCAATTCTTCAATAATTCATTCAGGGCTTGTGATGCAACCTGGATTTACCTCATCTACACTCAAAGCTGAGTGAGACATAAGGTTAGACACTTCGGGCTGATAGCATTGGTGAGGTTCGATGAGCAAATGCAGACCATTTGAAGTCATACTGCATGGTACCCATTCCATGGGTCCCAACTCTCCAGGTTTAAGCGATTCTTCCTTCAGCTAAAGCATGCATGGGAAACCCACAGTTTGGTGCACCGTGTGGCCGGGAAACTTTTTCAAATGCATCTCAGTGTTCGTCCCCTTTTACTCGGGTTCACAATTCCAGACCCTTTACTAAAACTCTCCCTACTTGGAGAGTCAGTGCCTTTAACCTCCTGTTTGGCACAGTTTGCAATTTCTGCGCAAGATGAACAGGAATAGGGAGAACCAATGAGAGACTAGCTGTAGGTGTCTGCACGGGCAAATTTAACGCTCATTTCCAACCAGGAAGAGGAATTAACCAAAGGCTCAGCATGCCGTCCCGGAACCAGATTAGGGCCTGAAACAATCCTGCGGGTTTGCGGCCAGCTCACAAGAAAGCGATTTGAAGAAAGGAGCTCAGGGGCACTGTAATTCACAAACCTGCAGAGTTATAAATGACAGCTATCGTCCAAAAATATATTGAAGGAAGGCTGCGAAGAGGACTTGAAAGCAGGGCAGAATTGCAGGAAAACGATTTCAGGGGGTAGACTGGAATTGCATTTAAAGCATAGGAAAAGAGGCAGAACGTCGACAATGATGCACTTGGCCAAAAAGGGCGTATGCGTTTTTTCCTGAATATATTCAGGAAAAAACGCATACGCCCTTTTTGGCCAACCAAGCAAGCATGTTAAAGAAATCTGCACTACAATGAAGTCTCACTGCCCCCCGGTCAAAAGGGCCATCTGAAAAAAGTGTAAAATCCAGAAATGTAGCACAGGCCATGGAGAACAGGGAGCCCTTTTATGCTGATGGGTGAGATGTAAATTGCCAACAGCCACTCTGGAGAAGTGTATGGTGTTTCCTGAAACACCTAAAAAACAAAGCAACGGAGCCTACGGCACTTCCACTTATGGTCCTATAGCTTAGGGAAATTAAAATAAAAAACACACAGCCACCCAAAGTTTCAGAGGGCTCTGTTTACAAGAACCTCGTCTACGGTACAAGTTAAATATCCCAGAAAGCGAAAAATGGATAAAGACGTTGTGGTACGTACTTACAATGGAATATCACTCACAAATGAAATCTATTTCACCTGGCCCATCGTGGCATAATGAGTGGATTCAGGTACGATGATTCTAAGTGAAATAAGTCACACAGAAAATGAAACATCATAAGATATCACTAATACACCGAATGTAATCTTGGCTACACATGAACTGAATTACAAAACAGGACAGGGTCTCAAATTTAGAAAACCAACTTATGTTTGCTTAAGGGGAAAGGCGAGTTGGGGTGCTGCATAAAACCAGAGATAGAAATTAGCACAGATACCATTCCATACGTCAAACATGTAATAGTCAAGACCTACCCCTTGCTCAACGAAATGGGCTCAACACCCTATATTCAATGCCTAGGAATACACCTGACTAGATAGAATCTTCAAACCCATGGATTTATATGTCTCCATAAGAGAATCAAGCGTGTGTACAGCTGCATGAATGCAGCAGAGAAAAGCCGATAAATCCCACTATCAAAATGAATTACAAAAAAAAACACAATGAGAGTGAAATAGAGAGCAATTCTTAAATAATTCATTCAGGGCTTGTGATGCAACCTGGATTTACCTCATCTACACCCAGAGCTGAGTGAGACATAAGGTTGGACACTTCGGGCTGATAGCACTGGTGAGGTTCAATGAGCAAATGCAGACCATTTGAAGTCATACTGCATGGTACACATTCTATGGGTCCCAACTCTCCAGGTTTAAGCGATTCTTCCTTCAGCTAAAACATGCATGGGAAACCTACAGTATGGTGCACCGTGTCACCGGGAAACGTTTTCAAATGCATCTCAGTTTTCGTACCCTTTTACTCGGGTTCACAATTCCAGACCATTTACTAACACTCTCCCCACTTGGAGAGTCAGTGCCTTTAACCTCCTGTTTGGCACAGTTTGCAATTTCTGCGCAAGATGAACAGGAATAGGGAGAACCAATGAGAGACTAGCTGTAGGTGTCTGCACGCCAAATTTATCGCTCATTTCCAACCAGGAAGAGGAATTAACCAAACGCTCAGCATGCCGTGCCGGAACCAGATTAGGGCCTGAAGCAATCCTGCGGGTTTGCGGCCAGCTCACAAGAAAGCGATTTGAAGAAAGGAGCTCAGGGGCCAAGTAATTCACAAACCTGCAGAGTTATAAATGACAGCTATCGTCCAAAAATATATTGAAGGAAGGGTGCGAAGAGGACTTGAAAGCGGGGCAGAATTGCAGGAAAACGATTTCAGGGGGTAGACTGCAATTGCATTTGAAGCATAGAAAAAGAGGCAGAACGTCGACAATGATGCACTTGGCCAAAAAGGGCGTATGCGTTTTTTCCTGAATATATTCAGGAAAAAACGCATACGCCCTTTTTGGCCAACCAAGCAAGCATGTTAAAGAAATCTGCACTACAATGAAGTCTCACTGCCCCCCGGTCAAAAGTACCATCTGAAAAAATTGTAAAATCCAGAAATGCAGCACAGGCCATGGAGAACAGGGAGCCTTGTTATGCTGATGGGTGGGATGTAAATTGCCAACAGCCACTCTGGAGAAGTGTATGGTGTTTCCTGAAACACCAAAAAACAAAGCAACGGAGCCTACGGCTCTTCCACTTATGGTCCTATAGCTTAGGGAAATTAAAATCAAAAACACACAGCCACCCCAAAGTTTCAGACGGCTCTGTTTACAAGAACCTCGTCTACGGTACAAGTTAAATATCCCAGAAAGCGAAAAATGGATAAAGAAGTTGTGGTACTTACGTACAATGGAATATCACTCACCAATGAAATCTATGTCATCTGGCCCGTCGTGGCATAATGAGTGGATTCAGGTACGATGATTCTAAGTGAAATAAGTCACACAGAAAATGAAACATCATAAGACATCACTAATGCACGGAATGTAATCTTGGCTACACATGAACTGAATTACAAAACAGAACAGGGTCTCAAATTTAGAAAACCAACTTATGTTTGCGTAAGGGGAAAGGTGAGTTGGGGTGCTGCATAAAACCAGAGATAGAAATTAGCACAGATACCATTCCATATCTCAAATACGTAATAGTCAAGACATACCCCTTGCTCAACGAAATGGGCTGAACACCCTATATTCAACGCCTAGGAATACACCTGACTAGAAAGAATTTTCAAACCCATGGATTTATATGTCTCCATAAGAGAATCAAGCGTGTGTACAGCTGCATGAATGCAGCAGAGAAAAGCCGATAAATCCCATTATCAAAATGAATTACAAAAACAAAACACAATGACAGTGAATTAGAGAGCAATTCTTAAATAATTCATTCAGGGCTTGTGATGCAACCTGGATTTACCTCAGCTACACCCAGAGCTGAGTGAGACATAAGGTTGGACACTTCGGGCTGATAGCACTGGTGAGGTTCGATGAGCAAATGCAGACCGTTTGAAGTCATACTTCATGGAACCCATTCCATGGGTCCCAACTCTCCAGGTTTAAGCGATTCTTCCTTCAGCTAAACCATGCATGGGAAACACAAAGTATGGTGCACCGTGTGACCGGGAAACGTTTTCAAATGCATCTCAGTTTTTGTCCTCTTTTACTCGGGTTCACAATTCCAGACCCTTTACTAACACTCTCCCCACTTGTAGAGTCAGTGCTTTAAACCTCCTGTTTGTCACAGTTTGCAATTTCTGCGCAAGATGAACAGGAATAGGGAGAACCAATGAGAGACTAGCTGTAGGTGTCTGCACGGGCAAATTTAACACTCATTTCCCACCAGGAAGAGCAATTAACCAAAGGCTCAGCATGCCGTGTCAGAAACAGATTAGGGCCTGAAGCAATCCTGTGGGTTTGCGGCCAGCTCACAAGAAAGCGATTTGAAGAAAGGAGCTCAGGGGCACTGTAATTCACAAACCTGCAGAGTTATAAATGACAGCTATCGTCCAAAAATATATTGAAGGTAGGCTGCGAAGAGGACTTGAAAGCGGGGCAGAATTGCAGGAAAACGATTTCAGGGGGTAGACTGGAATTGCATTTAAAGCATAGGAAAAGAGGCAGAACGTCGACAATGATGCACTTGGCCAAAAAGGGCGTATGCGTTCACGCCCTTTTTGGCCAACCAAGCAAGCATGTTAAAGAAATCTGCACTACAATGAAGTCTCACTGCCCCCCGGTCAAAAGGGCCATCTCAAAAAAGTGTAAAATCCAGAAATGCAGCACAGGCCATGGAGAACAGGGAGCCTTGTTATGCTGATGGGTGGGATGTAAATTGCCAACAGCCACTCTGGAGAAGTGTATGGTGTTTCCTGAAACACCAAAAAACAAAGCAACGGAGCCTACGGCACTTCCACTTATGGTCCTATAGCTTAGGGAAATTAAAATCAAAAACACACAGCCACCCCAAAGTTTCAGATGGCTCTGTTTACAAGAACCTCGTCTACGGTACAAGTTAAATATCCCAGAAAGCGAAAAATGGATAAAGAAGTTGTGGTACGTACGTACAATTGAATATCACTCACCAATGAAATCTATGTCATCTGGCCCGTCGTGGCATAATGAGTGGATTCAGGTACGATGATTCTAAGTGAAATAAGTCACACAGAAAATGAAACATCATAAGACATCACTAATGCACGGAATGTAATCTTGGCTACACATGAACTGAATTACAAAACAGAACAGGGTCTCAAATTTAGAAAACCAACTTATGTTTGCATAACGGGAAAGGTGAGTTGGGGTGCTGCATAAAACCAGAGTTAGAAATTAGCACAGATACCATTCCATATGTCAAATACGTAATAGTCAAGACATACCCCTTGCTCAACGAAATGGGCTAAACACCCTATATTCAACGCCTAGGAATACACCTGACTAGTAAGAATCTTCAAACCCATGGATTTATATGTCTCCATAAGAGAATCAAGCGTGTGTACAGCTGCATGAAGGCAGCAGAGAAAATCTGATAAATCCCATTATCAAAATGAATTAAAAAACCAAACACAATGACAGTGAAATAGAGAGCAATTCTTAAATAATTCATTCAGGGCTTGTGATGCAACCTGGATTTACCTCATCTAAACCCAGAGCAGAGTGAGACATAAGGTTGGACACTTCGGGCTGATAGCATTGGTGAGGTTCGATGAGCAAATGCAGACCATTTGAAGTCATACTGCATGGTACCCATTCCATGGGTCCCAACTCTCCAGGTTTAAGTGATTCTTCCTTCAGCTAAAGCATGCATGGGAAACCCACAGTATGGTGCACCATGTGACCGGGAAACGTTTTCAAATGCATCTCAGTTTTTGTCCCCTTTTACTCGGGTTCACAATTCCAGACCCTTTACTAACACTCTCCGCACTTGGAGATTCAGTGCCTTTAACCTCCTGTTTGGCACAGTTTGCAATTTCTGCGCAAGATGAACAGGAATAGGGAGAACCAATGAGAGACTAGCTGTAGGTGTCTGCATGGGCAAATTTAACGCTCATTTCCAACCAGGAAGAGGAATTAACCAAAGGCTCAGCATGCCGTGCAGGAACCAGATTAGGGCCTGAAGCAATCCTGCGGGTTTGCGGCCAGCTCACAAGAAAGCGATTTGAAGAAAGGAGCTCAGGGGCAAGTAATTCACAAACCTGCAGAGTTATAAATGACAGCTATCGTCCGAAAATATATTGAAGGAAGGCTGCGAAGAGGACTTGAAAGCGGGGCAGAATTGCAGGAAAACGATTTCGGGGGTAGACTGGAATTGCATTTAAAGCATAGGAAAAGAGGCAGAACGTCGACAATGATGCACTTGGCCAAAAAGGGCGTATGCGTTTTTTCCTGAATATATTCAGGAAAAAACGCATACGCCCTTTTTGGCCAACCAAGCAAGCATGTTAAAGAAATCTGCACTACAATGAAGTCTCACTGCCAACCAGTCAAAAGGGCCATCTGAAAAAAGTGTAAAATCCAGAAATGCAGCACAGGCCATGGAGAACAGGGAGCCTTGTTATGCTGATGGGTGGGATGTAAATTGCCAACAGCCACTCTGGAGAAGTGTATGGTGTTTCCTGAAACACCTAAAAAACAAAGCAACGGAGCCTACGGCACTTCCACTTATGGTCCTATAGCTTAGGGACATTAAAATCAAAAACACACAGCCACCCCAAAGTTTCAGACGGCTCTGTTTACAAGAACCTCGTCTACGGTACAAGTTAAATATCCCAGAAAGTGAAAAATGGATAAAGAAGTTGTGGTACGTACGTACAATGGAATATCACTCACCAATGAAATCTATGTCATCTGGCCCGTCGTGGCATAATGAGTGGATTCAGGTACGATGATTCTAAGTGAAATAAGTCACACAGAAAATGAAACATCATAAGATGTCACTAATACACGGAATGTAATCTTGGCTACACATGAACTGAATTACAAAACAGAACAGGGTCTCAAATTTAGAAAACCAACTTATGTTTGTTTAAGGGGAAAGGTGAGTTGGGGTGCTGCATAAAACCAGAGATAGAAATTAGCACAGATACCATTCCATACGTCATATATGTAATAGTCAAGACCTACCCCTTGCTCAACCAAATGGGCTAAACACCCTATATTCAACGTCTAGGAATACACCTGACTAGAAAGAATATTCAAACCCATGGATTTATATGTCTCCATAAGAGAATCAAGCGTGTGTACAGCTGCATGAAGGCAGCAGAGAAAATCCGATAAATCCCATTATCAAAATGAATTCAAAAAAAAAACAGAATGACAGTGAAATAGAGAGCAATTCTTAAATAATTCATTCAGGGCTTGTGATGCAACCTGGATTTACCTCATCTACACCCAGAGCTGAGTGAGACATAAGGTTGGACACTTCAGGCTGATAGCATTGGTGAGGTTCGATGAGCAAATGCAGACCATTTGAAGTCATACTGCATGGTACCCATTCCATGGGTCCCAGCTCTCCAGGTTTAAGCGATTCTTCCTTCAGCTAAAACATGCATGGGAAACCCACAGTATGGTGCACCATGTGACCGGGAAACGTTTTCAAATGCATCTCAGTTTTCGTCCCCTTTTAGTCGGGTTCACAATTCCAGACCCTTTACTAACACTCTCCCCACTTGGAGAGTCAGTGCCTTTAACCTGCTGTTTGGCACAGTTTGCAATTTCTGCGCGAGATGAACAGGAATAGGGAGAACCAATGAGAGACTAGCTGTAGGTGTCTGCACGGGCCAATTTAACGCTCATTTCCCACCAGGAAGAGGAATTAACCAAAGGCTCAGCATGCCGAGCCGGAAACAGATTAGGGCCTGAAGCAATCCTGCGGGTTTGCGGCCAGCTCACAAGAAAACGATTTGTAGAAAGGAGCTCAGGGGCACTGTAATTCACAAACCTGCAGAGTTATAAATGACAGTTATCGTTCGAAAATATATTGAAGGAAGGCTGCGAAGAGGACTGGAAAGCGGAGCAGAATTGCAGGAAAACGATTTCAGGGGGTAGACTGGAATTGCATTTAAAGCATAGGAAAAGAGGGAAAACGTCGACAATGATGCACTTGGCCAAAAAGGGCGTATACGTTTTTTCCTGAATATATTCATGAAAAAACGCATACGCACTTTTTGGCCAACCAAGCAAGCATGTTAAAGAAATCTGCACTACAATGAAGTCTCACTGCCCCCCGGTCAAAAGGGCCATCTGAAAAAAGTGTAAAATCCAGAAATGCAGCACAGGCCATGGAGAACAGGGAGCCTTGTTATGCTGATGGGTGGGATGTAAATTGCCAAGAGCCACTCTGGAGAAGTGTATGGTGTTTCCTGAAACACCTAAAAAACAAAGCAACGGAGCCTACGGCACTTCCACTTATGGTCCTATAGCTTAGGGAAATTAAAATCAAAAACACACAGCCACCCCAAAGTTTCAGACGGCTCTGTTTACAAGAACATGTTCTACGGTACAAGTTAAATATCCCAGAAAGCGAAAAATGGATAAAGAAGTTGTGGTACGTACGTACAATGGAATATCACTCACCAATGAAATCTATATCATCAGGCCCATCGTGGCATAATGACTGAATTCAGGTACAATGATTCTAAGTGAAATAAGTCACACAGAAAATGAAACATCATAAGATATCACTAATACACGGAGTGTAATCTTGGCTACACATGAACTGAATTACAAAACAGAACAGGGTCTCAAATTTAGAAAACCAACTTATGTTTGCTTAAGAGGAAAGGTGAGTTGGGTGCTGCATAAAACCAGAGATAGAAATTAGCACAGATACCATTCCATAAGTCAACTATGTAATAGTCAAGTCCTACCACTTGCTCAAAGAAATGGGCTAAACACACTATATTCAACACCTAGGAATACACCTGACTACTAAAATCTTCAAACCCATGGATTTATATGTCTCCATAAGAGAATCAAGCGTGTGTACAGTTGCATGAAGGCAGCAGAGAAAATCCGATAAATCCTATTATCAAAATGAATTACAAAAACAAAACACAATGACAGTAAAATAGAGAACAATTCTTAAATAATTCATTCAGGGCTTGTGATGCAACCTGGATTTACCTCATCTAAACCCAGAGCTGAGAGAGACATAAGGTTGGACACTTCGGGCTGATAGCATTGGTGAGGTTCGATGAGCAAATGCAGACCATTTGAAGTCATACTGCATGGTACCCATTCCATGGGTCCCAACTCTCCAGGTTTAAGTGATTCTTCCTTCAGCTAAAGCATGCATGGGAAACCCACAGTATGGTGCACCGTGTGACCGGGAAAGGTTTTCAAATGCATCTCAGTTTTGTCCCCTTTTACTCGGGTTCACAATTCCAGACCCTTTACTAACACTCTCCCCACTTGGAGAGTCAGTGCCTTTAACCTCCTGTTTGGCACAGTTTGCAATTTCTGCGCGAGATGAACAGGAATAGGGAGAACCAATGAGAGACTAGCTGTAGCTGTCTGCACGGGCCAATTTAACGCTCATTTCCCACCAGGAAGAGGAATTAACCAAAGGCTCAGCATGCCGAGCCGGAACCAGATTAGGGCCTGAAGCAATCCTGCGGGTTTGCGGCCAGCTCACAAGAAAGCGATTTGAAGAAAGGAGCTCATGGGCCAAGTAATTCAGAATCCTGCAGAGTTATAAATGACAGCTATCGTCCGAAAATATATTGAAGGAAGGCTGCGAAGAGAACTTGTAAGCGGGGCAGAATTGCAGGAAAACGATTTCAGGGGGTAGACGGTAATTGCATTTAAAGCATAGGAAAAGAGGCAGAACGTCGACAATGATGCTCTTGGCCAAAAAGGTCATATGCGTTTTTTCTGAATATATTCAGGAAAAAACGCATACGCGGTTTTTGGCCAACCAAGCAAGCATGTTAAAGAAATCTGCACTACAATGAAGTCTCACTGCCCCCCGGTCAAAAGGGCCATCTGAAAAAAGTGTAAAATCCAGAAAGGCAGCACAGGACATGGAGAACCGGGAGCCTTGTTATGCTGATGGGCGGGATGTAAATTGCCAACAGCCGCTCTGGAGAAGTGTATGGTGTTTCCTGGAACACCTAAAAAACAAAGCAACGGAGCCTACGGCACTTCCACTTATGGTCCTATAGCTTAGGGAAATTAAAATCAAAAACACACAGCCACCCCAAAGTTTCGGTCGGCTCTGTTTACAGAACCTCGTCTACGGTACAAGTTAAATATCCCAGAATGTGAAAAATGGATAAAGAAGTTGTGGTACATACGTACAATGGAATATCACTGAGCAATGAAATCTATGTCATGAGGCCCGTCGCGGCATAATGAGTGGATTCAGGTACCATGATTCTAAGTGAAATAAGTCACACAGAAAATGAAACATCATAAGATATCACTAATACACCGATTATAAACTAGGCTACACATGAACTGAATTACAAAACAGAACAGGGTCTCAAATTTAGAAAACCAACTTATGCTTGCTTAAGGGGAAAGGTAAGTTGGGGTGCCGCATCAAAACAGAGATAGAAATTAGCACAGATACCTTTTCATAAGCCAAATATATAACAGTCAAGACCTACCCCTTGCTCAACGAAATGGACTAAACACCACATATTCAACGCCTAGGAATACACCTGACTAGTAAGAATCTTCAAACCCATGGATTCATATGTCTCCGTAAGAGAATGAAGCGTGTGTACAGAGGCATGAATGCAGCAGGGAAAATCCGATAAATCCCATTATCAAAATATATTACAAAAACAAAACCAAGGACAGTGAAATAGAGAGCAATTCTTAAATAATTCATTCAGGGTTTGTGATGCAACCTGGATTTACCACATCTACACCCAGAGCTGAGTGAGACATAAGGTTGGGGACTTCGGGCTGATAGCATTGGTGAGGTTCAGTGAGCAAATGCAGACACTTTGAAGTCATACTGCATGGTACCCATTCCAAGGGTCCCAACTCTCCAGGTTTAAGGGATTCTTCCTTCAGCTAAAACATGCATGGGAAAACCACAGTATGGTGCACCATGTGACCGGCAAACGTTTTCAAATGCATCTCATTTTTCCTCCCCTTTTACTCGGGTTCACCATTCCAGAACCTTTACTAACACTCTCCCTACTTGGAGAGTCAGTGGTTTAACCTCCTCTTTGGCACAGTTTGCAATTTCTGCTCAAGATGAACAGGAATAGGGAGAACCAATGAGAGCCAACTGTAGGTGTCTGCACCGGTAAATTTAACGCTCATTTCCCGCCAGGAAGAGGAAATAACCTAAGGCTCAACATGCCGTGCTGGAAGCAGATTAGGGCCTGAAGCAATCCTGTGGGTTTGCGACCAGCTCACAAGATAGCGAATTGAAGAAAGGAGCTCAGGGACACTGTAACTCACAAACCTGCAGAGTTATAAATGACAGCTATCATCCAAAAATATATTGAAGGAAGGCTGCGAAGAGAACTTGAATGCGGTGCAGAATTGCAGGAAAACGATTTCAGGGGGTAGACGGGAATTGCATTTAAAGCATAGGAAAAGAGGCAGAACGTCGACAATGATGCTCTTGGCCAAAAAGGGCGTATGCGTTTTTTCCTGAATATACAGGAAAAAACGCATACGCCCTTTTTGGCCAACCAAGCAAGCATGTTAAAGAAATCTGCACTACAATGAAGTCTCACTGCCCCCCGGTCAAAAGGGCCATCTGAAAAAAGTGTAAAATCCAGAAAGGCAGCACAGGCCATGGAGAAGAGGGAGCCTTGTTATGCTGATGGGTGGGATGTAAATTGCCAACAGCCACTCTGGAAAAGTTTATGGTGTTTCCTGGAACACCTAAAAAACAAAGCAACGGAGCCTACGGCACTTCCAATTATGGTCGTATAGCTTAGGGAAATTAAAATCAAAAACACACAGCCACCCCAAAGTTTCGGACGGCTCTGTTTACAAGAACCTCGTCTACAGTACACGTTAAATATCCCAGAATGTGAAAAATGGATAAAGAAGTTGTGGTACGTACGTACAATGGAATACAACTCAGCAATGAAATCTATGTCATCAGGCCCGTCGCGGCATAATGAGTGGATTCAGGTACGATGATTCTAAGAGAAATGAGTCACACAGAAAATGAAACATCATAAGATATCTCTAATACACGGAATGTAAACTTGGCTACACATGAACTGAATTACAAAACAGAACAGGGTCTCAAATTTAGAAAACCAACTTATGCTTGCTTAAGGGGAAAGGTGAGTTGGGGTGCTGCATAAAACCAGAGATAGAAATTAGCACAGATACCTTTCCATAAGCCAAATATGTAATAGTCAAGACCTACCCCTTGCTCAACGAAATGGACTAAACACGCCATATTCAACGCCTAGGAATACACCTGACTAGTAAGAATCTTCAAACCCATGGATTTATATGTCTCCGTAAGAGAATGAAGCGTGTGTACAGTGGCATGAATGCAGCAGAGAAAATCCGATAAATCCCATTATCAAAATGAATTACAAAAAAACACACAAGGACAGTGAAATAGAGAGCAATTCTTAAATAATTCATTCAGGGCTTGTGATGCAACCTGGATTTACCACATCTACATCCAGAGCTGAGTGAGACATAAGGTTGGGCACTTCGGGCTGATAGCATTGGTGAGGTTCGATGAACAAATGCAGACCCTTTGAAGGCATACTGCATGGTACCCATTCCATGGGTCCCAAATCTCCAGGTTTAAGGGATTCTTCCTTCAGCTAATACCTGCATGGGAAACCCACAGTATGGTGCACCGTGTGACCGGGAAACGTTTTCAAATGCATCGCAGTTTTTGTCCCCTTTTACTCGGGTTCAGCATTCCAGACCATTTACGAACACTCTCCCCACTTGCAGAGTCAGTGCTTTAACCTCCTGTTTGGCACAGTTTGCAATTTCTGTGCAAGATGAACAGGAATAGGGAGAACCAATGAGAGATTAGCTGTAGGTGTCTGCACGGGCAAATTTAACGCTCATTTCCCACCAGGAAGAGGAATTAACCTAAGGCTCATCATGCCGTGCTGGAACCAGATTAGGGCCTGAAACAATCCTGCGGGTTTGCGGCCAGCTCACAAGAGAGCGAGTTGAAGAAAGGAGCTCAGGGGCACTGTAACTCACAAACCTGCAGAGTTATAAATGACAGCTATCGTCCAAAAATATATTGAAGGAAGGCTGCGAAGAGAACTTGTAAGCGGGGCAGAATTGCAGGAAAATGATTTCAGGGGGTAGACGGGAATTGCATTTAAAGCATAGGAAAAGAGGCAGAACGTCGACAATGATGCTCTTGGCCAAAAAGGGCGTATGCATTTTTTCCTGAATATATTCAGGAAAAAACGCATACGCCCTTTTTGGCCAACCAAGCAAGCATTTTAAAGAAATCTGCACTACAATGAAGTCTCACTGCCCCCCGGTCAAAAGGGCCATCTGAAAAAAGTGTAAAATCCAGAAAGGCAGCACAGGCCATGGAGAAGAGGGAGCCTTGTTATGCTGATGGGTGGGATGTAAATTGCCAACAGCCACTCTGGAAAAGTTTATGGTGTTTCCTGGAACACCTAAAAAACAAAGCAACGGAGCCTACGGCACTTCCAATTATGGTCGTATAGCTTAGGGAAATTAAAATCAAAAACACACAGCCACCCCAAAGTTTCGGACGGCTCTGTTTACAAGAACCTCGTCTACAGTACACGTTAAATATCCCAGAATGTGAAAAATGGATAAAGAAGTTGTGGTACGTACGTACAATGGAATACAACTCAGCAATGAAATCTATGTCATCAGGCCCGTCGCGGCATAATGAGTGGATTCAGGTACGATGATTCTAAGAGAAATGAGTCACACAGAAAATGAAACATCATAAGATATCTCTAATACACGGAATGTAAACTTGGCTACACATGAACTGAATTACAAAACAGAACAGGGTCTCAAATTTAGATAACCAACTTATGCTTGCTTAAGGGGAAAGGTGAGTTGGGGTGCTGCATAAAACCAGAGATAGAAATTAGCACAGATACCTTTCCATAAGCCAAATATGTAATAGTCAAGACCTACCCCTTGCTCAACGAAATGGACTAAACACGCCATATTCAACGCCTAGGAATACACCTGACTAGTAAGAATCTTCAAACCCATGGATTTATATGTCTCCGTAAGAGAATGAAGCGTGTGTACAGTGGCATGAATGCAGCAGAGAAAATCCGATAAATCCCATTATCAAAATGAATTACAAAAAAACACACAAGGACAGTGAAATAGAGAGCAATTCTTAAATAATTCATTCAGGGCTTGTGATGCAACCTGGATTTACCACATCTACATCCAGAGCTGAGTGAGACATAAGGTTGGGCACTTCGGGCTGATAGCATTGGTGAGGTTCGATGAACAAATGCAGACCCTTTGAAGGCATACTGCATGGTACCCATTCCATGGGTCCCAAATCTCCAGGTTTAAGGGATTCTTCCTTCAGCTAATACCTGCATGGGAAACCCACAGTATGGTGCACCGTGTGACCGGGAAACGTTTTCAAATGCATCGCAGTTTTTGTCCCCTTTTACTCGGGTTCAGCATTCCAGACCATTTACGAACACTCTCCCCACTTGCAGAGTCAGTGCTTTAACCTCCTGTTTGGCACAGTTTGCAATTTCTGTGCAAGATGAACAGGAATAGGGAGAACCAATGAGAGATTAGCTGTAGGTGTCTGCACGGGCAAATTTAACGCTCATTTCCCACCAGGAAGAGGAATTAACCTAAGGCTCATCATGCCGTGCTGGAACCAGATTAGGGCCTGAAACAATCCTGCGGGTTTGCGGCCAGCTCACAAGAGAGCGAGTTGAAGAAAGGAGCTCAGGGGCACTGTAACTCACAAACCTGCAGAGTTATAAATGACAGCTATCGTCCAAAAATATATTGAAGGAAGGCTGCGAAGAGAACTTGTAAGCGGGGCAGAATTGCAGGAAAATGATTTCAGGGGGTAGACGGGAATTGCATTTAAAGCATAGGAAAAGAGGCAGAACGTCGACAATGATGCTCTTGGCCAAAAAGGGCGTATGCATTTTTTCCTGAATATATTCAGGAAAAAACGCATATGCCCTTTTTGGCCAACCAAGCAAGCATTTTAAAGAAATCTGCACTACAATGAAGTCTCACTGCCCCCCGGTCAAAACGGCCATCTGACAAAAGTGTAAAATCCAGAAAGGCAGCACAGGCCATGGAGAACAGGGAGCCTTGTTATGCTGATGGGAGGGATGTAAATTACTAACAGCCACTCTGGAGAAGTGTATGGTATTTCCTGGAACACCTAAAAAACAAAGCAACGGAGCCTACGGCAATTCCACTTATGGTCCTATAGCTTAGGGAAATTAAAATCAAAAACTCACAGCCACCCCAAAGTTTCGGATGGCTCTGTTTACAAGAACCTCGTCTACGGTACAAGTTAAATATCCCAGAATGTGAAAAATTGATAAAGAAGTTGTGGTACGTACGTACAATGGAATATCACTCAGCAATGAAATCTATGTCATCAGGCCCGTCGCGGCATAATGAGTGGATTCAGGTACCATGATTCTAACTGAAATAAGTCACACAGAAAATGAAACATCATAAGATATCACTAATACACGGAATGTAAACTTGGCTACACATGAACTGAATTACAAAACAGAACAGGGTCTCAAATTTAGAAAACCAACTTATGCTTGCTTAAGGGGAAAGGTGAGTTGGGGTGCTGCATAAAACCAGAGATAGAAATTAGCACAGATACCTTTCCATAAGCCAAATATGTAATAGTCAAGACCTACCCCTTGCTCAACGAAATGGACTAAACACGCCATATTCAACGCCTAGGAATACACCTGACTAGTAAGAATCTTCAAACCCATGGATTTATATGTCTCCGTAAGAGAATGAAGCGTGTGTACAGTGGCATGAATGCAGCAGAGAAAATCCGATAAATCCCATTATCAAAATGAATTACAAAAAAACACACAAGGACAGTGAAATAGAGAGCAATTCTTAAATAATTCATTCAGGGCTTGTGATGCAACCTGGATTTACCACATCTACATCCAGAGCTGAGTGAGACATAAGGTTGGGCACTTCGGGCTGATAGCATTGGTGAGGTTCGATGAACAAATGCAGACCCTTTGAAGGCATACTGCATGGTACCCATTCCATGGGTCCCAAATCTCCAGGTTTAAGGGATTCTTCCTTCAGCTAATACCTGCATGGGAAACCCACAGTATGGTGCACCGTGTGACCGGGAAACGTTTTCAAATGCATCGCAGTTTTTGTCCCCTTTTACTCGGGTTCAGCATTCCAGACCATTTACGAACACTCTCCCCACTTGCAGAGTCAGTGCTTTAACCTCCTGTTTGGCACAGTTTGCAATTTCTGTGCAAGATGAACAGGAATAGGGAGAACCAATGAGAGATTAGCTGTAGGTGTCTGCACGGGCAAATTTAACGCTCATTTCCCACCAGGAAGAGGAATTAACCTAAGGCTCATCATGCCGTGCTGGAACCAGATTAGGGCCTGAAACAATCCTGCGGGTTTGCGGCCAGCTCACAAGAGAGCGAGTTGAAGAAAGGAGCTCAGGGGCACTGTAACTCACAAACCTGCAGAGTTATAAATGACAGCTATCGTCCAAAAATATATTGAAGGAAGGCTGCGAAGAGAACTTGTAAGCGGGGCAGAATTGCAGGAAAATGATTTCAGGGGGTAGACGGGAATTGCATTTAAAGCATAGGAAAAGAGGCAGAACGTCGACAATGATGCTCTTGGCCAAAAAGGGCGTATGCATTTTTTCCTGAATATATTCAGGAAAAAACGCATATGCCCTTTTTGGCCAACCAAGCAAGCATTTTAAAGAAATCTGCACTACAATGAAGTCTCACTGCCCCCCGGTCAAAACGGCCATCTGACAAAAGTGTAAAATCCAGAAAGGCAGCACAGGCCATGGAGAACAGGGAGCCTTGTTATGCTGATGGGAGGGATGTAAATTACTAACAGCCACTCTGGAGAAGTGTATGGTATTTCCTGGAACACCTAAAAAACAAAGCAACGGAGCCTACGGCAATTCCACTTATGGTCCTATAGCTTAGGGAAATTAAAATCAAAAACTCACAGCCACCCCAAAGTTTCGGATGGCTCTGTTTACAAGAACCTCGTCTACGGTACAAGTTAAATATCCCAGAATGTGAAAAATTGATAAAGAAGTTGTGGTACGTACGTACAATGGAATATCACTCAGCAATGAAATCTATGTCATCAGGCCCGTCGCGGCATAATGAGTGGATTCAGGTACCATGATTCTAACTGAAATAAGTCACACAGAAAATGAAACATCATAAGATATCACTAATACACGGAATGTAAACTTGGCTACACATGAACTGAATTACAAAACAGAACAGGGTCTCAAATTTAGAAAACCAACTTATGCTTGCTTAAGGGGAAAGGTGAGTTGGGGTGCTGCATAAAACCAGAGATAGAAATTAGCACAGATACCATTCCATTCGTCAAATATGTAATAGTCAAGACCTACCCCTTGCTCAACGAAATGGACAAAACACGCCATATTCAACGCCTAGGAATACACCTGACTTGTAAGAATCTTCAAACCCATGGATTTATATGCCTCCATAAGAGAATGAAGCGTGTGTACAGCGGCATGAATGCAGCAGAGAAAATCCGATAAATCCCATTATCAAAATGAATTACAAAAACAAAACATAAGGACAGTGAAATAGGGAGCAATTCTTAAATAATTCATTCAGGGATTGTGATGCAACCTGGATTTACCACATCTACATCCAGAGCTGAGTGAGACATAAGGTTGGGGACTTCAGGCTGATAGCATTGGTGAGGTTCGATGAACAAATGCAGACCCTTTGAAGGCATACTGCATGGTACGCATTCCATGGGTCCCTACTCTCCAGGTTTAAGGGATTCTTCCTTCAGCTAATACATGCATGGGAAACCCACAGTATGGTGCAGCGTGTGACCGGGAAACGTTTTCAAATGCATTGCAGTTTTTGTCCCCTTTTACTCGGGTTCACAATTCCAGACCCTTTACTAACACTGTCCCTACTTGGAGAGTCAGTGCCTTTAACCTCCTGTTGGGCACAGTTTGCAATTTCTGCTCAAGAAGAACAGGAAGAGGGAGAACCAATGAGAGATTAGCTGTAGGTGTCTGCACGGGCAAATTTAACGTTCATTTCCAACCAGGAAGAGGAATTAACCAATGGCTCAGCATGCCCTGCCAGAAAGAGAGTAGGGCCTAAAGCAATCCTGCAGTTTTGCTGCCAGCTAACAAGAAAACGAGTGGAAGAAATGAGCTCAGGGGCACTGTAATTCACAAACCTGCAGAGTTATGAATGACAGCTATCGTCCAAAAATATATTGAAGTAAGTCTGCGAAGCGGACTTGAAAGAGGGGCAGAATTTCAGGAAAACGGTTTCAGGGGGTAGACTGGAATTACACTTAAAGCATAGGAAAAGAGGCAGAATGTCGACAATGATGCACTTGGCCAAAAAGGGCGTATGCGTTTTTTCCTGAATATATTCAGGAAAAAACGCATACGCCCTTTTTGGCCAACTAAGCATGCGTGTAAAGAAATGTGCACTACATGGGAAGTCTCACTGCCCCCCGGTCAACAGGGCCATCTGGAAAAAGTGTAAAACCCAGAAAGGCAGGACAGGCCATGGAGAACATGGAGCCATGTTATGCTGATGGGCAGGATGTAAATTGCCAACAGCCACACTGGAGAAATGTATGGTGTTTCCTGAAACATGTAGGAAACAAAGCAACACAGCCTATGGCACTTCCACTTATGGTCCAGTAGGTTAGGGACATTAAAATCAAAAACACACATCCACCCCAAAATTTGGGATGGCTCTGTTTACAAAAACCTCATCTACGGTACAAGTTAAATATCCCAGAAAGCGAAAAATGGATTAAGAAGTTGTGGTACGTACGTACAATGTAATATCACTCAGCAATGAAATCTATGTCATCAGGCCCGTAGCGGCATAATGAGTGGATTCAGGTACGATGATTCTACGTGAAATAAGTCTCACAGAAAAAGAAACATCATAAGGTATCATTAATACACGGAATGTAAACTTGGCTACATATGAACTGAACTACAAAACAGAACAGGGTCTCAAATTTAGAAAACCAACTTATGCTTGCTTATGTGGAAAAGTGAGTTGTGGTGCTGCATAAAACCAGAGATTTTAATTAGCACAGATACCGTTCCTTAAGCCAAATATGTAAGAGACAAGACCTACTTCTTGCTCAACGAAATGGGCTCAACACCACATATTCTACCCTGAGGAATATACGTGATTAGTAAGAATGTTAAAACCCATAGATTTATATGTCTCCATAAGAGAATCAAGCGTGTGTACAGCGGCCTAAACGCAGCAATGAAAATCCGATAAATCCCGTTATAAAAAAAATTTCAAAAACAAAACACAATGACAGTGAAATAGAGAGCAATTCTTAAATAATTCATTCAGAGCTTGTGATGCAAACTGGATTTACCACATCTACACCCAGAGCTCGGTGAGACATAAGTTTCGAAACTTCTGGCTGATAGCATTGGTGAGGTTCGGTTAGCAAATGCAGACCCTTTGAAGTCATACTTCTTGGTACCCATTCCAAGGGTCCCAACTCTCTAGGTTTAAGAAATTCTTCCTTCAGCTAAAACACGCATGGGAAACCCAGACAATGGTACATTGGGTGATTGGGAAATGTTTTCAAATGCATCTCAGTTTTTGTCCCCTGGGACTCGGGTTCACCATTCCAGACCCTTCACTAACACTCTCCCCACTCGGAGAGTCAGTGTCTTTAACCTCCTGTTTGGCACAGTTTGCAATTTCTGTGCAAGATGAACAGGAATAGGGAGAACCAATGAGAGACTAGCTGTAGGAGTCTGTACGGGCAAATGTATCCCTCACTGCCCACCAGGAAGAGGAATCAATCAAAGGCTCAGCGTGCCCTGCTGGAAACAGATTAGGGACTGAAGCAATCCTGCGGTTTTGCAGTCAGCTCAGAAGAATGCGAGTTGAAGAAAGGAGCTCAGGGGCACTGTAATTCACAAACCTGCAGAGTTATGAATGACAGCTATCGTCCAAAAATATATTGAAGTAAGTCTGCGAAGAGGACTAGAAAGCGGGGCAGAATTCCAGGAAAACGATTTCAGGGGGTAGACTGGAATTGCACTTAAAGCACAGGAAAAGAGACAGAATGTTGACAATGATGCACTTGGCCAAAATGGGCGTAAGCGTTTTTTCCTTAATATATTCAGGAAAAAACGCATACGCACTTTTTGGCCAACCAAGCAAGCGTGTACAGGAAATCTGCACTACAATGAAGTCTCACTGCGCCCCAGTCAAAAGGGCCATCTGAAAAAAGTGTAAAATCCAGAAAGACAGGACAGGCCATTGAGAACAGGGAGCCTTATAATATTGATTTACGGGATGTAAATTGCCAACAGCCACTCTGGAGAAGTGTATGGTGTTTCCTGAAACACGTAGGAAACAAAGCAACACAGCCTATGGCACTTCCACTTATGGTCCTATAGCTTTGGGAAATTAAAATCAAAAACACACAGCCACCCCAAAGTTTGGGACGGCTCTGTTTACAAAAACCTCATCTACGGTACGAGTTAAATATCCCAGAAAGTGAAAAATGGATAAAGAAGTTCTGGTACATACGTACAATGGAATATCACTCAGCAATTATATCTATGTCATCAGGCCCATAGCGGCATAATGAGAGTATTCAGGTACGATGATTCTACGTGAAATAAGTCACACAGAAAAAGAAACATCATAAGATATCACTAATACAAGGAATGTAAACTTGGCTACACATGAACTGAATTACAAAACAGAACAGGGTCTCAAATTTAGAAAACCAACTTATGCTTGCTTATGGGGAAAGGTGAGTTGGGGTGCTGCATAAAACCAGAGATTGAAATTAGCACAGATACCGTTCCATAAACCAAATAAGTAATATACCAGACCTACTCCTTGCTCAACGAAATGGACTCAACACCCCATATTCAAGGCCTAGGAATATACCTGACTAGTAAGAATCTTAAAACCCACGGATTTATATGTCTCCATAAGAGAAACATGCGTGTGTACAGCGGCATAAAGGTAGCAGTGAAAACCCGATAAATCCCATTATCAAAATAATTTTCAAATACAAAACACAATGACAGTGAAATAGAGAGCAATTCTTAAATAATTCATTCAGGGCTTGTGATGCAACCTGGATTTACCACATCTACACACAGAGCTGGGTGAGACATAAGGCTGGACACTTCGGGCTGATAGCATTGGTGAGGTTCAGTGAGCAAATGCAGACCCTTTGAAGTCATACTGCATGGAACCCTTTCCATGGGTCCCAACTCTCCAGGTTTAAGGGATTCTTCCTTCAGCTAAAACATGCATGGGAAACCCAGAGTATGGTCCACCGTGTGACCGGCAAACGTTTTCAAATTCATCTCAGTTTTCGTCCCCTTTTACTCGGGTTCACCATTCCAGACCCTTTACTAACACTCTCCCCACTTGGAGAGTCAGTGCCTTTAACCTCCTGTTTGGCACAGTTTGCAATTTCTGCGCAAGATGAACAGGAAAAGGGAGAACCAATGAGAGACTAGCTGTAGGTGTCTGCACAGGCAAATTTAACGCTCATTTCCCACCAGGAAGAGGAATTAACCAAAGGCTCAGCATGCCCTGCCCGAACCAGATTAGGGCCTGAAGCAATCTTGCGGGTTTGCGACCAGCTCACAAGATAGCGAGTTGAAGAAAGGAGCTCAGGGGCACTGTAACTCACAAACCTGCAGAGTTATAAATGACAGCTATCGTCCAAAAATATATTGAAGGAAGGATGCAAAGAGAACTTGTAAGCGTGGCAGAATTGCAGGAAAACGATTTCAGGGGGTACACGGGAATTGCATTTAAAGCATAGGAAAAGAGGCAGAACGTCGACAATGATGCACTTGGCCAAAAAGTGCATATGCGTTTTTTCCTGAATATATTCAGGAAAAAAGGCATACGCCCTTTTTGGCCAACTAAGCAAGCATGTAAAGGAAATCTGCACTACAAGGGAAGTCTCACTGCCCCCCAGTCAACAGGGCCGTCTGGAAAAAGTGTAAAATCCAGAAAGGCAGGACAGGCCATGGAGAACATGGAGCCTTGTTATGCTGATGGGCAGGATGTAAATTGCCAACAGCCACACTGGAGAAGTGTATGGTGTTTCCTGAAACACGTAGGAAACAAAGCAACACAGCCTATGGCACTTCCACTTATGGTCCAGTAGCTTAGGGACATTAAAATCAAAAACACACAGCCACCCCAAAGTTTCAGACGGCTCTGTTTACAAGAACCTCGTCTACGGTACAAGTTAAATATCCCAGAAAGCAAAAAATGGATAAAGAAGTTGTGGTACGTACGTACAATGGAATATCACTCAGCAATGAAATCTAAGTCATCTGGCCCATCGTGGCATAATGAGTGGATTCAGGTACAATGATTCTAAGTGAAATAAGTCCCACAGAAAATGAAACATCATATGATATCACTAATACACGGAATGTAATCTTGGCTACACATGAACTGAATTACAAAACAAAACAGGGTCTCAAATTTAGAAAACCAACTTATGTTTGCTTAAGGGGAAAGGTGAGTTGCGGTGCTGCATAAAACCAGAGATAGATATTAGCACAGATCCCATTCCATAAGTTAACTATGTAATACTCCAGACCTACCCCTTTCTCAACGAAATGGGATAAACACCCTATATTCAACGCCTAGGAATACACCTGACTAGTAAGAATCTTCAAACCCATGGATTTATATGTCTCCATAAGAGAATCAAGCGTGTGTACAGCTGCATGAATGCAGCAGAGAAAATCCGATAAATCCCATTATCAAAATGAATTACAAAAACAAAACACAATGACAGTGAAATAGAGAGCAATTCTTAAATAATTCATTCAGGGCTTGTGATGCAACCTGGATTTACCTCATCTACACCCAGAGCTGAGTGAGATATAAGGTTGGACACTTCGGGCTGATAGCATTGGTGAGGTTCAATGAGCAAATGCAGACCCTTTGAAGTCATCCTGCATGGTACCCATTCCATGGGTCCCAACTCTCCAGGTTTAAGCGATGCTTCCTTCAGCTAAAACATGCATGGGAAACCCACAGTATGGTGCACCGTGTCACCGGGAAACGTTTTCAAATGCATCTCAGTTTTAGTCCCCTTTTACTCGGGTTCACAATTCCAGACCCTTTACTAACACTCTCCCCGCTTGGAGAGTCAGTGCCTTTAACCTGCTGTTTGGCACAGTTTGCAATTTCTGCGCAAGATGAACAGGAATAGGGAGAACGAATGAGAGACTAGCTGTAGGTGTCTGCACAGGCAAATTTAACGCTCATTTCCAACCAGGAAGAGGAATTAACCAAACGCTCAGCATGCCTTGCCTGAACCAGATTAGGGCCTGAAGCAATCCTGTGGGTTTGCGGCCAGCTCACAAGAAAGCGATTTGAAGAAAGGAGCTCAGGGGCACTGTAATTCTCAAACCTGCAAAGTTATAAATGACAGCTATTGTCCAAAAATATATTGAAGGAGGGCTGCGAAGAGGACTTGAAATCGGGGCAGAATTGCAGGAAAGCGGTTTCAGGGAGTAGAGTGGAATTGCATTTAAAGCATAGGAAAAGAGGCAGAACGTCGACAATGAAGCACGTGGCCAAAAAGGGCGTATGCGTTTTTTCCTGAATATATTCAGGAAAAAACGCATACGCCCTTTTTGGCCAACCAAGCAAGCATGTTAGAGAAATCTGCACTACAATGAAGTATCACTGCCCCCTGGTCAAAAGGGACATCTGAAAAAAGTGTAAAATCCAGAAATGCAGCACAGGCCATGGAGAACAGGGAGCCTTGTTATGCTGATGGGTGGGATGTAAATTGCCAACAGCCACTCTGGAGAAGTGTATGGTGTTTCCTGGAACACCTAAAAAACAAAGCAACGGAGCCTACGGCACTTCCACTTATGGTCCTATAGCTTAGGGAAATTAAAATCAAAAACACACAGCCACCCCAAAGTTTCGTTCGGCTCTGTTTACAAGAACCTCGTCTACGGTACAAGTTAAATATCCCAGAATGTGAAAAATGGATAAAGAAGTTGTGGTACGTACGTACAATGGAATATCACTGAGCAATGAAATCTATGTCATCAGGCCCGTCGCGGCATAATGAGTGGATTCAGGTACCATGATTCTAAGTGAAATAAGTCACACAGAAAATGAAACATCATAAGATATCACTAATACACGGAATATAAACTAGGCTACACATGAACTGAATTACAAAACAGAACAGGGCCTCAAATTTAGAAAACCAACTTATGCTTGCTTAAGGGGAAAGTTGAGTTGGGGTGCCGCATCAAAACAGAGATAGAAATTAGCACAGATACCTTTTCATAAGCCAAATATGTAATAGTCAAGACCTACCCCTTGCTCAACGAAATGGACTAAACACCCCATATTCAACGCCTAGGAATACACCTGACTAGTAATCATCTTCAAACCCATGGATTCATATGTCTCCGTAAGAGAATGAAGCGTGTGTACAGCGCAATGAATGCAGCAGAGAAAATCCGATAAATCCCATTATCAAAATATATTACAAAAACAAAACACAAGGACAGTGAAATAGAGAGCAATTCTTAAATAATTCATTCAGGGTTTGTGATGCAACCTGGATTTACCACATCTACACCCAGAGCTGAGTGAGACATAAGGTTGGGCACTTCGGGCTGATAGCATTGGTGAGGTTCAGTGAGCAAATGCAGACACTTTGAAGTCATACTGCATGGTACCCATTCCAAGGGTCCCAACTGTCCAGGTTTAAAGGATCCTTCCTTCAGCTAAAACATGCATGGGAAACCCACAGTATGGTGCACCGTGTGACCGGCAAACGTTTTCAAATGCATCTCAGTTTTCGTCCACTTTTACTCGGGTTCACCATTCCAGACCCTTTATGAACACTCTCCCCACTTGCAGAGTCAGTGCTTTAACCTCCTGTATGGCACAGTTTGCAATTTCTGCGCAAGATGAACAGGAATAGGGAGAACCAATGAGAGACTAGCTGTAGGTGTATGCACGGGCAAATTTAACGCTCATTTCCCACCAGGAAGAGGAATTAACCTAAGGCTCAACATGCCGTGCCGGAACGAGATTAGGGCCTGAAGCAATCCTGCGGGTTTGCGGCCAGCTCACAAGAAAGCGATTTGAAGAAAGGAGCTCAGGGGCACTGTAACTCACAAACCTGCAGAGTTATAAATGACAGCTATCGTCCAAAAATACATTGAAGGAAGGCTGCGAAGAGGACATGAAAGCGGGGCAGAATTGCAGGAAAACGATTTCAGGGGGTAGACGGGAATTGCATTTAAAGCATAGGAAAAGAGGCAGAACGTCGACAATGATGCTCTTGGCCAAAAAGTGCGTATGTGTTTTTTCCTGAATATATTCAGGAAAAAACGCATACGCACTTTTTGGCCAACAAAGCAAGCATGTTAAAGAAATCTGCAGTGCAGTGAAGTCTCACTGCCCCCCGGTCAAAAGGGCCATCTGAAAAAAGTGTAAAATCCAGAAAGGCAACACAGGCCATGGAGAACAGGGAGCCTTGTTATGCTGATGGGCGGGATGTAAATTGCCAAGAGTCACTCTGGAGAAGTGTATGGTATTTCCTGGAACACCTAAAAAACAAAGCAACGGAGCCTACGGCACTTCCACTTATGGTCCTATAGCTTAGGGAAATTAAAATCAGAAACACACAGCCACCCCAAAGTGTCGGACGGCTCTGTTTATAAGAACCTCGTGTACGGCACAAGTTAAATATCCCAGAAAGCAAAAAATGGATAAAGAAGTTGTGCTACGTACGTACAATGGAATATCACTCTCCAATGAAATCTATGTCATCAGGCCCGTCGCAGCATAATGAGTGGATTCAGGTACGATGATTCTAAGTGAAGTAAGTCTCACAGAAAATGAAACATCATAAGATATCACTAATACACCGAATGTAATCTTGGCTACACATGAACTGAATTACAAAACATAACAGGGCCTCAAATTTAGAAAACCAACTTATGTTTGCTTAAGGGGAAAGTTGAGTTGGGGTGCTGCATAAAAGCAGAGATAGAAATTAGCACAGATACCATTCCATACGTCAAATATGTAATAGTCAAGACCTACCCCTTGCTCAACGAAATGGAAAAAACACGCCATATTCAACGCCTAGGAATACACCTGACTAGAAAGAATCTTCAAACCCATGGATTTATATGTCTCCATAAGAGAATGAAGCGTGTGTACAGCGGCATGAATGCAGCAGAGAAAATCCGATAAATCCCATTATCAAAATGAATTACAAAAACAAAACACAAGGACAGTGAAATAGGGAGCAATTCTTAAATAATTCATTCAGGGATTGTGATGCAACCTGGATTTTCCACATCTACATCCAGAGCTGAGTGAGACATAAGGTTGGGGACTTCGGGCTGATAGCATTGGTGCGGTTCGATGAACAAATGCAGACCCTTTGAAGGCATACTGCATGGTACGCATTCCATGGGTCCCAACTCTCCAGGTTTAAGGGATTCTTCCTTCAGCTAATACATGCATGGGAAACCCACAGTATGGTGCAGCGTGTGACCGGGAAACGTTTTCAAATGCATTGCAGATTTCGTCCCCTTTTACTCGGGTTCACAATTCCAGACCCTTTACTAACACTCTCCCTACTTGGAGAGTCAGTGCCTTTAACCTCCTGTTGGGCACAGTTTGCAATTTCTGCTCAAGAAGAACAGGAAGAGGGAGAACCAATGAGAGATTAGCTGTAGGTGTTTGCACGGGCAAATTTAACACTCATTCCCCACCAGGAAGAGGAATTAACCAAAGGCTCAGCATGCCCTGCCGGAACCAGATTAGGGCCTGAAGCAATCCAGCGGGTTTGCGGTCAGCTCACAAGATAGCGAGTTGAAGAAAGGAGCTCAGGGGCACTGTAACTCACAAACCTGCAGAGTTATAAATGACAGCTATCGTCCAAAAATATATTGAAGGAAGGCTGCGAAGAGAACTTGTAAGCGGGGCAGAATTGCAGGAAAACGATTTCAGGGGGTAGACGGGAATTGCATTTAAAGCATAGGAAAAGAGGCAGAACGTAGACAATGATGCTCTTGGCCAAAAAGGGCGTATGCGTTTTTTCTGAATATATTCAGGAAAAAACGCATACGCCCTTTTTGGCGAACGAAGCAAGCATGTTAAAGAAATCTGCACTACAATGAAGTCTCACTGCCCCCCGGTCAAAAGGGCCATCTGAAAAAAGTGTAAAATCCAGAAAGGCAGCACAGGGCATGGAGAACCGGGAGCCTTGTTATGCTGATGGGCGGGATGTAAATTGAAAACAGCCACTCTGGAGAAGTGTATGGTGTTTCCTGGAACACCTAAAAAACAAAGCAACGGAGCCTACGGCACTTCCACTTATGGTCCTATAGCTTAGGAAAATTAAAATCAAAAACACACAGCCACCCCAAAGTTTTGGTCGGCTCTGTTTACAAGAACCTCGTCTACGGTACAAGTTAAATATCCCAGAATGTGAAAAATGGATAAAGAAGTTGTGGTACGTACGTACAATGGAATATCACTGAGCAATGAAATCTATGTCATCAGGCCCGTCGCGGCATAATGAGTGGATTCAGGTACCATGATTCTAAGTGAAATAAGTCACACAGAAAATGAAACATCATAAGATATCACTAATACACGGAATATAAACTAGGCTACACATGAACTGAATTACAAAACAGAACAGGGCCTCAAATTTAGAAAACCAACTTATGCTTGCTTAAGGGGAAAGGTGAGTTGGGGTGCTGCATCAAAACAGAGATAGAAATTAGCACAGATACCTTTTCATAAGCCAAATATGTAATAGTCAAGACCTACCCCTTGCTCAACGAAATGGACTAAACACCCCATATTCAACACCTAGGAATACACCTGACTAGTAAGAATCTTCAAACCCATGGATTCATATGTCTCCGTAAGAGAATGAAGCGTGTGTACAGCGGCATGAATGCAGCAGAGAAAATCCGATAAATCCCATTATCAAAATATATTACAAAAGCAAAACACAAGGACAGTGAAATAGAGAGCAATTCTTAAATAATTCATTCAGGGTTTGTGATGCAACCTGGATTTACCACATCTACACCCAGAGCTGAGTGAGACATAAGGTTGGGCACTTCGGGCTGATAGCATTGGTGAGGTTCACTGAGCAAATGCAGACACTTTGAAGTCAAACAGCATGGTACCCATTCCAAGGGTCCCAACACTCCAGGTTTAAGGGATTCTTCCTTCTGCTAAAACATGCATGGGAAACCCACAGTATGGTGCACCGTGTGACCGGCAAACGTTTTCAAATGCATCTCAGTTTTCGTCCCCTTTTACTCGGGTTCACCATTCCAGACCCTTTACGAACACTCTCCCCACGTGGAGAGTTAGTGCTTTAACCTCCTGTTTGGCACAGTTTGCAATTTTTGCGCAAGATGAACAGGAATAGGGAGAACGAATGAGAGACTAGCTGTAGGTGTCTGCACGGGCAAATTTAATGCTCATTTCCCACCATGAAGAGGAATTAACCTAAGGCTCAACATGACGTGCTGGAACCAGATTAGGGCCTGAAGCATTCCTGCGGGTTTGCGGCCAGCTCACAAGATAGCGAGTTGAAGAAAGGAGCTCAATGGCACTGTAACTCACAAACCTGCAGAGTTATAAAAGACAGCTATTGTCCAAAAATATATTGAAGGAAGGCTGCGAAGAGAACTTGTAAGCGGGGCAGAATTGCAGGAAAACGATTTCAGGGGGTAGACGGGAATTGCATTTAAAGCATAGTAAAAGAGGCAGAACGTCGACAATGATGCTCTTGGCCAAAAAGGGCGTATGCGTTTTTTCCTGAATATATTCAGGAAAAAACGCATACGCACTTTTTGGCCAACCAAGCAAGCATGTTAAAGAAATCTGCACTACAATGAAGTCTCACTGCCCCCCTGTCAAAAGGGCCATCTGAAAAAAGTGTAAAATCCAGAAAGGCAGCACAGGCCATGGAGAACAGGGAGCCTTGTTATGCTGATGGGTGGGATGTAAATTGCCAACAGCCACTCTGGAGAAGTGTATGGTGTTTCCTGGAACACCTAAAAAACAAAGCAACGGAGCCTACGGCACTTCCACTTATGGTCCTATAGCTTAGGGAAATTAAAATCAAAAACACACAGCCACCCCAAAGTTTCGGTCGGCTCTGTTTACAAGAACCTCGTCTACGGTACAAGTTAAATATCCCAGAATGTGAAAAATGGATAAAGAAGTTGTGGTACGTACGTACAATGGAATATCACTGAGCAATGAAATCTATGTCATCAGGCCCGTCGCGGCATAATGAGTGGATTCAGGTACCATGATTCTAAGTGAAATAAGTCACACAGAAAATGAAACATCATAAGATATCACTAATACACGGAATATAAACTAGGCTACACATGAACTGAATTACAAAACAGAACAGGGCCTCAAATTTAGAAAACCAACTTATGCTTGCTTAAGGGGAAAGTTGAGTTGGGGTGCCGCATCAAAACAGAGATAGAAATTAGCACAGATACCTTTTCATAAGCCAAATATGTAATAGTCAAGACCTACCCCTTGCTCAACGAAATGGACTAAACACCCCATATTCAACGCCTAGGAATACACCTGACTAGTAATCATCTTCAAACCCATGGATTCATATGTCTCCGTAAGAGAATGAAGCGTGTGTACAGCGCAATGAATGCAGCAGAGAAAATCCGATAAATCCCATTATCAAAATATATTACAAAAACAAAACACAAGGACAGTGAAATAGAGAGCAATTCTTAAATAATTCATTCAGGGTTTGTGATGCAACCTGGATTTACCACATCTACACCCAGAGCTGAGTGAGACATAAGGTTGGGCACTTCGGGCTGATAGCATTGGTGAGGTTCAGTGAGCAAATGCAGACACTTTGAAGTCATACTGCATGGTACCCATTCCAAGGGTCCCAACTGTCCAGGTTTAAAGGATCCTTCCTTCAGCTAAAACATGCATGGGAAACCCACAGTATGGTGCACCGTGTGACCGGCAAACGTTTTCAAATGCATCTCAGTTTTCGTCCACTTTTACTCGGGTTCACCATTCCAGACCCTTTATGAACACTCTCCCCACTTGCAGAGTCAGTGCTTTAACCTCCTGTATGGCACAGTTTGCAATTTCTGCGCAAGATGAACAGGAATAGGGAGAACCAATGAGAGACTAGCTGTAGGTGTATGCACGGGCAAATTTAACGCTCATTTCCCACCAGGAAGAGGAATTAACCTAAGGCTCAACATGCCGTGCCGGAACCAGATTAGGGCCTGAAGCAATCCTGCGGGTTTGCGGCCAGCTCACAAGAAAGCGATTTGAAGAAAGGAGCTCAGGGGCACTGTAACTCACAAACCTGCAGAGTTATAAATGACAGCTATCGTCCAAAAATACATTGAAGGAAGGCTGCGAAGAGGACATGAAAGCGGGGCAGAATTGCAGGAAAACGATTTCAGGGGGTAGACGGGAATTGCATTTAAAGCATAGGAAAAGAGGCAGAACGTCGACAATGATGCTCTTGGCCAAAAAGTGCGTATGTGTTTTTTCCTGAATATATTCAGGAAAAAACGCATACGCACTTTTTGGCCAACAAAGCAAGCATGTTAAAGAAATCTGCAGTGCAGTGAAGTCTCACTGCCCCCCGGTCAAAAGGGCCATCTGAAAAAAGTGTAAAATCCAGAAAGGCAACACAGGCCATGGAGAACAGGGAGCCTTGTTATGCTGATGGGCGGGATGTAAATTGCCAAGAGTCACTCTGGAGAAGTGTATGGTATTTCCTGGAACACCTAAAAAACAAAGCAACGGAGCCTACGGCACTTCCACTTATGGTCCTATAGCTTAGGGAAATTAAAATCAGAAACACACAGCCACCCCAAAGTGTCGGACGGCTCTGTTTATAAGAACCTCGTGTACGGCACAAGTTAAATATCCCAGAAAGCAAAAAATGGATAAAGAAGTTGTGCTACGTACGTACAATGGAATATCACTCTCCAATGAAATCTATGTCATCAGGCCCGTCGCAGCATAATGAGTGGATTCAGGTACGATGATTCTAAGTGAAGTAAGTCTCACAGAAAATGAAACATCATAAGATATCACTAATACACCGAATGTAATCTTGGCTACACATGAACTGAATTACAAAACATAACAGGGCCTCAAATTTAGAAAACCAACTTATGTTTGCTTAAGGGGAAAGTTGAGTTGGGGTGCTGCATAAAAGCAGAGATAGAAATTAGCACAGATACCATTCCATACGTCAAATATGTAATAGTCAAGACCTACCCCTTGCTCAACGAAATGGAAAAAACACGCCATATTCAACGCCTAGGAATACACCTGACTAGAAAGAATCTTCAAACCCATGGATTTATATGTCTCCATAAGAGAATGAAGCGTGTGTACAGCGGCATGAATGCAGCAGAGAAAATCCGATAAATCCCATTATCAAAATGAATTACAAAAACAAAACACAAGGACAGTGAAATAGGGAGCAATTCTTAAATAATTCATTCAGGGATTGTGATGCAACCTGGATTTTCCACATCTACATCCAGAGCTGAGTGAGACATAAGGTTGGGGACTTCGGGCTGATAGCATTGGTGCGGTTCGATGAACAAATGCAGACCCTTTGAAGGCATACTGCATGGTACGCATTCCATGGGTCCCAACTCTCCAGGTTTAAGGGATTCTTCCTTCAGCTAATACATGCATGGGAAACCCACAGTATGGTGCAGCGTGTGACCGGGAAACGTTTTCAAATGCATTGCAGATTTCGTCCCCTTTTACTCGGGTTCACAATTCCAGACCCTTTACTAACACTCTCCCTACTTGGAGAGTCAGTGCCTTTAACCTCCTGTTGGGCACAGTTTGCAATTTCTGCTCAAGAAGAACAGGAAGAGGGAGAACCAATGAGAGATTAGCTGTAGGTGTTTGCACGGGCAAATTTAACACTCATTCCCCACCAGGAAGAGGAATTAACCAAAGGCTCAGCATGCCCTGCCGGAACCAGATTAGGGCCTGAAGCAATCCAGCGGGTTTGCGGTCAGCTCACAAGATAGCGAGTTAAGAAAGGAGCTCAGGGGCACTGTAACTCACAAACCTGCAGAGTTATAAATGACAGCTATCGTCCAAAAATACATTGAAGGAAGGCTGCGAAGAGGACATGAAAGCGGGGCAGAATTGCAGGAAAACGATTTCAGGGGGTAGACGGGAATTGCATTTAAAGCATAGGAAAAGAGGCAGAACGTCGACAATGATGCTCTTGGCCAAAAAGTGCGTATGCGTTTTTTCCTGAATATATTCAGGAAAAAACGCATACGCACTTTTTGGCCAACAAAGCAAGCATGTTAAAGAAATCTGCAGTGCAGTGAAGTCTCACTGCCCCCCGGTCAAAAGGGCCATCTGAAAAAAGTGTAAAATCCAGAAAGGCAACACAGGCCATGGAGAACAGGGAGCCTTGTTATGCTGATGGGCGGGATGTCAATTGCCAAGAGTCACTCTGGAGAAGTGTATGGTATTTCCTGGAACACCTAAAAAACAAAGCAACGGAGCCTACGGCACTTCCACTTATGGTCCTATAGCTTAGGGAAATTAAAATCAGAAACACACAGCCACCCCAAAGTGTCGGACGGCTCTGTTTATAAGAACCTCGTGTACGGCACAAGTTAAATATCGCAGAAAGCAAAAAATGGATAAAGAAGTTGTGCTACGTACGTACAATGGAATATCACTCTCCAATGAAATCTATGTCATCAGGCCCGTCGCGGCATAATGAGTGGATTCAGGTACGATGATTCTAAGTGAAGTAAGTCTCACAGAAAATGAAACATCATAAGATATCACTAATACACCGAATGTAATCTTGGCTACACCTGAACTGAATTACAAAACATAACAGGGCCTCAAATTTAGAAAACCAACTTATGTTTGCTTAAGGGGAAAGTTGAGTTGGTGTCCTGCATAAAAGCAGAGATAGAAATTAGCACAGATACCATTCCATACGTCAAATATGTAATAGTCAAGACCTACCCCTTGCTCAACGAAATGGAAAAAACACGCCATATTCAACGCCTAGGAATACACCTGACTAGAAAGAATCTTCAAACCCATGGATTTATATGTCTCCATAAGAGAATGAAGCGTGTGTACAGCGGCATGAATGCAGCAGAGAAAATCCGATAAATCCCATTATCAAAATGAATTACAAAAACAAAACACAAGGACAGTGAAATAGGGAGCAATTCTTAAATAATTCATTCAGGGATTGTGATGCAACCTGGATTTTCCACATCTACATCCAGAGCTGAGTGAGACATAAGGTTGGGGACTTCGGGCTGATAGCATTGGTGAGGTTCGATGAACAAATGCAGACCCTTTGAAGGCATACTGCATGGTACGCATTCCATGGGTCCCAACTCTCCAGGTTTAAGGGATTCTTCCTTCAGCTAATACATGCATGGGAAACCCACAGTATGGTGCAGCGTGTGACCGGGAAACGTTTTCAAATGCATTGCAGTTTTCGTCCTCTTTTACTCGGGTTCACAATTCCAGACCCTTTACTAACACTCTCCCTACTTGGAGAGTCAGTGCCTTTAACCTCCTGTTGGGCACAGTTTGCAATTTCTGCTCAAGAAGAACAGGAAGAGGGAGAACCAATGAGAGATTAGCTGTAGGTGTCTGCACGGGCAAATTTAACACTCATTCCCCACCAGGAAGAGGAATTAACCAAAGGCTCAGCATGCCCTGCCGGAACCAGATTAGGGCCTGAAGCAATCCAGCGGGTTTGCGGCCAGCTCACAAGATAGCGAGTTGAAGAAAGGAGCTCAGGGGCACTGTAACTCACAAACCTGCAGAGTTATAAATGACAGCTATCGTCCAAAAATATATTGAAGGAAGGCTGCGAAGAGAACTTGTAAGCGGGGCAGAATTGCAGGAAAACGATTTCAGGGGGTAGACGGGAATTGCATTTAAAGCATAGGAAAAGAGGCAGAACGTAGACAATGATGCTCTTGGCCAAAAAGGGCGTATTCGTTTTTTCTGAATATATTCAGGAAAAAACGCATACGCCCTTTTTGGCCAACGAAGCAAGCATGTTAAAGAAATCTGCACTACAATGAAGTCTCACTGCCCCCCGGTCAAAAGGGCCATCTGAAAAAAGTGTAAAATCCAGAAAGGCAGCACAGGGCATGGAGAACCGGGAGCCTAGTTATGCTGATGGGCGGCATGTAAATTGCCAACAACCACTCTGGAGAAGTGTATGGTGTTTCCTGGAACACCTAAAAAACAAAGCAACGGAGCCTACGGCACTTCCACTTATGGTCCTATAGCTTAGGGAAATTAAAATCAAAAACACACAGCCACCCCAAAGTTTCGGTCGGCTCTGTTTACAAGAACCTCGTCTACGGTACAAGTTAAATATCCCAGAGCGCGGAAAATGGATAAAGAAATTGTGGTACGTACGTACAATTGAATATCACTCACCAATGAAATGTATGTCATCTGGCCCGTCGTGGCATAATGAGTGGATTCAGGTACGATGATTCTAAGTGAAATAACTCACACAGGAAATGAAACATCATAAGATGTCACTAATACACGGAATGTAATCTTGGCTACACATGAACTGAATTACAAAACAGAACAGGGTCTCAAATTTAGAAAACCAACTTATGTTTGCTTAAGGGGAAAGGTGAGTTGGGGTGATGCATAAAACCAGAGATAGAAATTAGCACAGATACCATTCCATACGTCAAATATGTAATAGTCAAGACCTACCCCTTGCTCAACCAAATGGGCTAAACACCCTATATTCAACGTCTAGGAATACACCTGACTAGAAAGAATATTCAAACCCTTGGATTTATATGTCTCCATAAGAGAATCAAGCGTGTGTACAGCTGCATGAAGGCAGCAGTGAAAATCCGATAAATCCCGTTATCAAAATGAATTACAAAAACAAAACAGAATGACAGTGTAATAGAGAGCAATTCTTAAATAATTCATTCAGGGCTTGTGATGCAACCTGGATTTACCTCATCTACACCCAGAGCTGAGTGAGACATAAGGTTGGACACTTCAGGCTGATAGCATTGGTGAGGTTCGATGAGCAAATGCAGACCATTTGAAGTCATACTGCATGGTACCCATTCCATGGGTCCCAACTCTCCAGGTTTAAGCGATTCTTCCTTCAGCTAAAACATGCATGGGAAAGCCACAGTATGGTGCACCATGTGACCGGGAAACGTTTTCAAATGCATCTCAGTTTTCGTCCCCTTTTAGTCGGGTTCACAATTCCAGACCCTTTACTAACACTCTCCCCACTTGGAGAGTCAGTGCCTTTAACCTGCTGTTTGGCACAGTTTGCAATTTCTGCGCGAGATGAACAGGAATAGGGAGAACCAATGAGAGACTAGCTGTAGGTGTCTGCACGGGACAATTTAACGCTCATTTCCCACCAGGAAGAGGAATTAACCAAAGGTTCAGCATGCCGAGCCGGAAACAGATTAGGGCCTGAAGCAATCCTGCGGGTTTGCGGCCAGCTCACAAGAACGCGATTTGTAGAAAGGAGCTCAGGGGCACTGTAATTCACAAACCTGCAGAGTTATAAATGACAGCTATCGTCCGAAAATATATTGAAGGAAGGCTGCGAAGAGGACTGGAAAGCGGGGCAGAATTGCAGGAAATCGATTTCAGGGGGTAGACTGGAATTGCATTTAAAGCATAGGAAAAGAGGCAGAACGTCGACAATGATGCACTTGGCCAAAAAGGGCGTATACGTTTTTTCCTGAATATATTCATGAAAAAACGCATACGCACTTTTTGGCCAACCAAGCAAGCATGTTAAAGAAATCTGCACTACAATGAAGTCTCACTGCCCCCCGGTCAAAAGGGCCATCTGAAAAAAGTGTAAAATCCAGAAATGCAGCACAGGCCATGGAGAACAGGGAGCCTTGTTATGCTGATGGGTGGGATGTAAATTGCCAACAGCCACTCTGGAGAAGTGTATGGTGTTTCCTGAAACACCTAAAAAACAAAGCAACGGAGCCTACGGCACTTCCACTTATGGTCCTATAGCTTAGGGAAATTAAAATCAAAAACACACAGCCACCCCAAAGATTCAGACGGCTCTGTTTACAAGAACCTCGTCTACGGTACAAGTTAAATATCCCAGAAAGCGAAAAATGGATAAAGAAGTTGTGGTACGTACGTACAATGGAATATCACTCACCAATGAATTCTATGTCATCTGGCCCGTCGTGGCATAATGAGTGGATTCAGGTACGATGATTCTAAGTGAAATAAGTCACACAGAAAATGAAACATCATAAGATATCACTAATACACCGAATGTAATCTTGGCTACACATGAACTGAATTACAAAACAGAACAGGGTCTCAAATTTTGAGAACAAACTTATGTTTGCATAAGGGGAAAGGTGAGTTGGGGTGCTGCATAAAACCAGCGATAGAAATTAGCACAGATACCATTCCATACGTCAAATATGTAATAGTCAAGACCTACCCCTTGCTCAACGAAATGGGCTAAACACCCTATATTCAACACCTAGGAATACACCTGACTAGTAAGAATCTTCAAACCCATGGATTTATATGTCTCCATAAGAGAATCAAGCGTTTGTACAGCTGCATGACGGCAGCAGAGAAAATCCGATAAATCCTAATATCAAAATGAATTACAAAAACAAAACACAATGACAGTGAAATAGAGAGCAATTCTTATATAATTCATTCAGGGCTTGTGATGCAACCTGGATTTACCTCATCTACACCCAGAGCTGAGTGAGACATAAGGTTGTACACTACGGGCTGATAACATTGGTGAGGTTCGATGAGCAAATGCAGACCATTTGAAGTCATACTGCATGGTACCCATTCCATGGGTCCCAACTCTCCAGGTTTAAGCGATTCTTCCTTCAGATAAAGCATGCATGGGAAACCCACAGTATGGTGCACCATGTGACTGGGAAACATTTTCAAAAGCATCTCAGTTTTCGTCCCCTTTTACTCGGGTTCAAAATTCCAGACCCTTTACTAACACTCTCCCCACTTGGAGAGTCAGTGCCTTTAACCTGCTGTTTGGCACAATTTGCAATTTCTGCGCAAGATGAACAGGAATAGGGAGAACCAATGAGAGACTAGCTGTAGGTGTCTGCACGGGCAAATTTAACGCTCATTTCCAACCAGGAAGAGGAATTAACCAAAGGCTCAGCATGCCGTGCAGGAACCAGATTAGGGCCTGAAGCAATCCTGCGGGTTTGCGGCCAGCTCACAAGAAAGCGATTTGAAGAAAGGAGCTCAGGGGCACTGTAATTCACAAAACTGCAGAGTTATAAATGACAGCTATCGTCCGAAAATATATTGAAGGAAGGCTGCGAAGAGGACTTGAAAGTGGGGCAGAATTGCAGGAAAACGATTTCAGGGGGTAGACTGGAATTGCATTTAAAGCATAGGAAAAGAGGCAGAACGTCGACAATGATGCACTTGGCCAAAAAGGGCGTATGCGTTTTTTCCTGAATTCAGGAAAAAACGCATACGCCCTTTTTGGCCAACCAAGCAAGCATGTTAAAGAAATCTGCACTACAATGAAGTCTCACTGCCCCCTGGTCAAAAGGGCTATCTGAAAAAGTGTAAAATCCAAAAATGCAGCACAGGCCATGGAGAAGAGGGAGCCTTGTTATGCTGATGGGTGGGATGTAAATTGCCAACAGCCACTCTGGAGAAGTGTATGGTGTTTCCTGAAACACCAAAAAACAAAGCAACGGAGCCTACGGCACTTCCACTTATGGTCCTATAGCTTAGGGAAATTAAAATCAAAAACACACAGCCACCCCAAAGTTTCAGACGGCTCTGTTTACAAGAACCTCATCTATGGTACAAGTTAAATATCCCAGAAAGCGAAAAATGGATAAAGAAGTTGTGGTACGTACGTACAATGGAATATCACTCACCAATGAAATCTATGTCATCAGGCCCGTTGTGGCATAATGAGTGGATTCAGGTACGATGATTCTAAGTGAAATAAGTCACACAGAAAATGAAACATCATAAGATATCACTAATACACGGAATGTAATCTTGGCTACACATGAACTGAATTACAAAACAGAACAGGGTCTCAACTTTAGAAAACCAACTTATGTTTGCTTAAGGGGAAAGGTCAGTTGGGGTGCTGCATAAAACCAGAGATAGAAATTAGCACAGATACCATTCCATAAGTCAAATATATAATAGTCAATACCTACCCCGTGCTGAACGAAATGGACTAAACACCCTATATTCAACGCCTAGGAATACACCTGACTAGTAAGAATCTTAAAACCCATGGATTTATATGTCTCCAGAACAGAATGAAGCGTGTGTACAGCGGCATGAATGCAGCAGCGAAAATCCGATAAATCCCATTATCAAAATGAATTACAAAAACAAAACACAAGGACAGTGAAATAGAGAGCAATTCTTAAATAATTCATTCAGGGCTTGTGATGCAACCTGGATTTACCACATCTACACCCAGAGCTGAGTGAGACATAAGGTTGGGCACTTCAGGCTGATAGCATTGGTGAGGTTCGCTGAGCAAATGCAGACACTTTGAAGTCAAACAGCATGGTACCCATTCCAAGGGTCCCAACACTCCAGGTTTAAGGGATTCTTCCTTCTGCTAAAACATGCATGGGAAACCCACAGTATGGTGCACCGTGTGACCGGCAAACGTTTTCAAATGCATCTCAGTTTTCGTCCCCTTTTACTCGGGTTCACCATTCCAGACCCTTTACGAACACTCTCCCCACGTGGAGAGTCAGTGCTTTAACCTCCTGTTTGGCACAGTTTGCAATTTCTGCGCAAGATGAACAGGAATAGGGAGAACGAATGAGAGACTAGCTGTAGGTGTCTGCACGGGCAAATTTAATGCTCATTTCCCACCATGAAGAGGAATTAACCTAAGACGCAACATGACGTGCTGGAACCAGATTAGGGCCTGAAGCATTCCTGCGGGTTTGCGGCCAGCTCACAAGATAGCGAGTTGAAGAAAGGAGCTCAATGGCACTGTAACTCACAAACCTGCAGAGTTATAAAAGACAGCTATTGTCCAAAAATATATTGAAGGAAGGCTGCGAAGAGAACTTGTAAGCGGGGCAGAATTGCAGGAAAACGATTTCAGGTGGTAGACGGGAATTGCATTTAAAGCATAGTAAAAGAGGCAGAACGTCGACAATGATGCTCTTGGCCAAAAAGGGCGTATGCGTTTTTTCCTGAATATATTCAGGAAAAAACGCATACGCACTTTTTGGCCAACCAAGCAAGCATGTTAAAGAAATCTGCACTACAATGAAGTCTCACTGCCCCCCGGTCAAAAGGGCCATCTGAAAAAAGTGTAAAATCCAGAAAGGCAGCACAGGACATGGAGAACAGGGAGCCTTGTTATGCTGATGGGTGGGATGTAAATTGCCAACAGCCACTCTGGAGAAGTGTATGGTGTTTCCTGGAACACCTAAAAAACAAAGCAACGGAGCCTACGGCACTTCCACTTATGGTCCTATAGCTTAGGGAAATTAAAATCAAAAACACACAGCCACCCCAAAGTTTCGGTCGGCTCTGTTTACAAGAACCTCGTCTACGGTACAAGTTAAATATCCCAGAATGTGAAAAATGGATAAAGAAGTTGTGGTACGTACGTACAATGGAATATCACTGAGCAATGAAATCTATGTCATCAGGCCCGTCGCGGCATAATGAGTGGATTCAGGTACCATGATTCTAAGTGAAATATGTCACACAGAAAATGAAACATCATAAGATATCACTAATACACGGAATATAAACTAGGCTACACATGAACTGAATTACAAAACAGAACAGGGCCTCAAATTTAGAAAACCAACTTATGCTTGCTTAAGGGGAAAGGTGAGTTGGGGTGCCGCATCAAAACAGAGATAGAAATTAGCACAGATACCTTTTCATAAGCCAAATATGTAATAGTCAAGACCTACCCCTTGCTCAACGAAATGGACTAAACACCCCATATTCAACGCCTAGGAATACACCTGACTAGTAAGAATCATCAAACCCATGGATTCATATGTCTCCGTAAGAGAATGAAGCGTGTGTACAGCGGCATGAATGCAGCAGAGAAAATCCGATAAATCCCATTATCAAAATATATTACAAAAACAAAACACAAGGACAGTGAAATAGAGAGCAATTCTTAAATAATTCATTCAGGGTTTGTGATGCAACCTGGATTTACCACATCTACACCCAGAGCTGAGTGAGACATAAGGTTGGGCACTTCGGGCTGATAGCATTGGTGAGGTTCAGTGAGCAAATGCAGACACTTTGAAGTCAAACAGCATGGTACCCATTCCAAGGGTCCCAACTGTCCAGGTTTAAAGGATCCTTCCTTCAGCTAAAACATGCATGGGAAACCCACAGTATGGTGCACCGTGTGACCGGCAAACGTTTTCAAATGCATCTCAGTTTTCGTCCACTTTTACTCGGGTTCACCATTCCAGACCCTTTATGAACACTCTCCCCACTTGGAGAGTCAGTGCTTTAACCTCCTGTATGGCACAGTTTGCAATTTCTGCGCAAGATGAACAGGAATAGGGAGAACCAATGAGAGACTAGCTGTAGGTGTATGCACGGGCAAATTTAACGCTCATTTCCCACCAGGAAGAGGAATTAACCTAAGGCTCAACATGCCGTGCCGGAACCAGATTAGGGCCTGAAGCAATCCTGCGGGTTTGCGGCCAGCTCACAAGAAAGCGATTTGAAGAAAGGAGCTCAGGGGCACTGTAACTCACAAACCTGCAGAGTTATAAATGACAGCTATCGTCCAAAAATACATTGAAGGAAGGCTGCGAAGAGGACATGAAAGCGGGGCAGAATTGCAGGAAAACGATTTCAGGGGGTAGACGGGAATTGCATTTAAAGCATAGGAAAAGAGGCAGAACGTCGACAATGATGCTCTTGGCCAAAAAGTGCGTATGTGTTTTTTCCTGAATATATTCAGGAAAAAACGCATACGCACTTTTTGGCCAACAAAGCAAGCATGTTAAAGAAATCTGCAGTGCAGTGAAGTCTCACTGCCCCCCGGTCAAAAGGGCCATCTGAAAAAAGTGTAAAATCCAGAAAGGCAACACAGGCTATGGAGAACAGGGAGCCTTGTTATGCTGATGGGCGGGATGTAAATTGCCAAGAGTCACTCTGGAGAAGTGTATGGTATTTCCTGGAACACCTAAAAAACAAAGCAACGGAGCCTACGGCACTTCCACTTATGGTCCTATAGCTTAGGGAAATTAAAATCAGAAACACACAGCCACCCCAAAGTGTCGGACGGCTCTGTTTATAAGAACCTCGTGTACGGCACAAGTTAAATATCCCAGAAAGCAAAAAATGGATAAAGAAGTGGTGCTACGTACGTACAATGGAATATCACTCTCCAATGAAATCTATGTCATCAGGCCCGTCGCAGCATAATGAGTGGATTCAGGTACGATGATTCTAAGTGAAGTAAGTCTCACAGAAAATGAAACATCATAAGATATCACTAATACACCGAATGTAATCTTGGCTACACATGAACTGAATTACAAAACATAACAGGGCCTCAAATTTAGAAAACCAACTTATGTTTGCTTAAGGGGAAAGTTGAGTTGGGGTGCTGCATAAAAGCAGAGATAGAAATTAGCACAGATACCATTCCATACGTCAAATATGTAATAGTCAAGACCTACCCCTTGCTCAACGAAATGGAAAAAACACGCCATATTCAATGCCTAGGAATACACCTGACTAGAAAGAATCTTCAAACCCATGGATTTATATGTCTCCATAAGAGAATGAAGCGTGTGTACAGCGGCATGAATGCAGCAGAGAAAATCCGATAAATCCCATTATCAAAATGAACTACAAGAACAAAACACAAGGACAGTGAAATAGGGAGCAATTCTTAAATAATTCTTTCAGGGATTGTGATGCAACCTGGATTTTCCACATCTACATCCAGAGCTGAGTGAGACATAAGGTTGGGGACTTCGGGCTGATAGCATTGGTGCGGTTCGATGAACAAATGCAGACCCTGTGAAGGCATACTGCATGGTACGCATTCCATGGGTCCCAACTCTCCAGGTTTAAGGGATTCTTCCTTCAGCTAATACATGCATGGGAAACCCACAGTATGGTGCAGCGTGTGACCGGGAAACGTTTTCAAATGCATTGCAGATTTCGTCCCCTTTTACTCGGGTTCACAATTCCAGACCCTTTACTAACACTCTCCCTACTTCGAGAGTCAGTACCTTTAACCTCCTGTTGGGCACAGTTTGCAATTTCTGCTCAAGAAGAACAGGAAGAGGGAGAACCAATGAGAGATTAGCTGTAGGTGTCTGCACGGGCAAATTTAACACTCATTCCCCACCAGGAAGAGGAATTAACCAAAGGCTCAGCATGCCCTGCCGGAACCAGATTAGGGCCTGAAGCAATCCAGCGGGTTTGCGGCCAGCTCACAAGATAGCGAGTTGAAGAAAGGAGCTCAGGGGCACTGTAACTCACAAACCTGCAGAGTTATAAATGACAGCTATCGTCCAAAAATATATTGAAGGAAGGCTGCGAAGAGAACTTGTAAGCGGGGCAGAATTGCAGGAAAACGATTTCAGGGGGTAGACGGGAATTGCATTTAAAGCATAGGAAAAGAGGCAGAACGTAGACAATGATGCTCTTGGCCAAAAAGGGCGTATGCGTTTTTTCTGAATATATTCAGGAAAAAACGCATACGCCCTTTTTGGCCAACGAAGCAAGCATGTTAAAGAAATCTGCACTACAATGAAGTCTCACTGCCCCCCGGTCAAAAGGGCCATCTGAAAAAAGTGTAAAATCCAGAAAGGCAGCACAGGGCATGGAGAACCGGGAGCCTTGTTATGCTGATGGGCGGGATGTAAATTGCCAACAGCCACTCTGGAGAAGTGTATGGTGTTTCCTGGAACACCTAAAAAACAAAGCAACGGAGCCTACGGCACTTCCACTTATGGTCCTATAGCTTAGGAAAATTAAAATCAAAAACACACAGCCACCCCAAAGTTTTGGTCGGCTCTGTTTACAAGAACCTCGTCTACGGTACAAGTTAAATATCCCAGAATGTGAAAAATGGATAAAGAAGTTGTGGTACGTACGTACAATGGAATATCACTGAGCAATGAAATCTATGTCATCAGGCCCGTCGCGGCATAATGAGTGGATTCAGGTACCATGATTCTAAGTGAAATAAGTCACACAGAAAATGAAACCTCATAAGATATCACTAATACACGGAATATAAACTAGGCTACACATGAACTGAATTACAAAACAGAACAGGGCCTCAAATTTAGAAAACCAACTTATGCTTGCTTAAGGGGAAAGTTGAGTTGGGGTGCCGCATCAAAACAGAGATAGAAATTAGCACAGATACCTTTTCATAAGCCAAATATGTAATAGTCAAGACCTACCCCTTGCTCAACGAAATGGACTAAACACCCCATATTCAACACCTAGGAATACACCTGACTAGTAAGAATCTTCAAACCCATGGATTCATATGTCTCCGTAAGAGAATGAAGCGTGTGTACAGCGGCATGAATGCAGCAGAGAAAATCCGATAAATCCCATTATCAAAATATATTACAAAAGCAAAACACAAGGACAGTGAAATAGAGAGCAATTCTTAAATAATTCATTCAGGGTTTGTGATGCAACCTGGATTTACCACATCTACACCCAGAGCTGAGTGAGACATAAGGTTGGGCACTTCGGGCTGATAGCATTGGTGAGGTTCACTGAGCAAATGCAGACACTTTGAAGTCAAACAGCATGGTACCCATTCCAAGGGTCCCAACACTCCAGGTTTAAGGGATTCTTCCTTCTGCTAAAACATGCATGGGAAACCCACAGTATGGTGCACCGTGTGACCGGCAAACGTTTTCAAATGCATCTCAGTTTTCGTCCCCTTTTACTCGGGTTCACCATTCCAGACCCTTTACGAACACTCTCCCCACGTGGAGAGTTAGTGCTTTAACCTCCTGTTTGGCACAGTTTGCAATTTTTGCGCAAGATGAACAGGAATAGGGAGAACGAATGAGAGACTAGCTGTAGGTGTCTGCACGGGCAAATTTAATGCTCATTTCCCACCATGAAGAGGAATTAACCTAAGGCTCAACATGACGTGCTGGAACCAGATTAGGGCCTGAAGCATTCCTGCGGGTTTGTGGCCAGCTCACAAGATAGCGAGTTGAAGAAAGGAGCTCAATGGCACTGTAACTCACAAACCTGCAGAGTTATAAAAGACAGCTATTGTCCAAAAATATATTGAAGGAAGGCTGCGAAGAGAACTTGTAAGCGGGGCAGAATTGCAGGAAAACGATTTCAGGGGGTAGACGGGAATTGCATTTAAAGCATAGTAAAAGAGGCAGAACGTCGACAATGATGCTCTTGGCCAAAAAGGGCGTATGCGTTTTTTCCTGAATATATTCAGGAAAAAACGCATACGCACTTTTTGGCCAACCAAGCAAGCATGTTAAAGAAATCTGCACTACAATGAAGTCTCACTGCCCCCCGGTCAAAAGGGCCATCTGAAAAAAGTGTAAAATCCAGAAAGGCAGCACAGGCCATGGAGAACAGGGAGCCTTGTTATGCTGATGGGTGGGATGTAAATTGCCAACAGCCACTCTGGAGAAGTGTATGGTGTTTCCTGGAACACCTAAAAAACAAAGCAACGGAGCCTACGGCACTTCCACTTATGGTCCTATAGCTTAGGGAAATTAAAATCAAAAACACACAGCCACCCCAAAGTTTCGGTCGGCTCTGTTTACAAGAACCTCGTCTACGGTACAAGTTAAATATCCCAGAATGTGAAAAATGGATAAAGAAGTTGTGGTACGTACGTACAATGGAATATCACTGAGCAATGAAATCTATGTCATCAGGCCCGTCGCGGCATAATGAGTGGATTCAGGTACCATGATTCTAAGTGAAATAAGTCACACAGAAAATGAAACATCATAAGATATCACTAATACACGGAATATAAACTAGGCTACACATGAACTGAATTACAAAACAGAACAGGGCCTCAAATTTAGAAAACCAACTTATGCTTGCTTAAGGGGAAAGGTGAGTTGGGGTGCCGCATCAAAACAGAGATAGAAATTAGCACAGATACCTTTTCATAAGCCAAATATGTAATAGTCAAGTCCTACCCCTTGCTCAACGAAATGGACTAAACACCCCATATTCAACGCCTAGGAATACACCTGACTAGTAAGAATCATCAAACCCATGGATTCATATGTCTCCGTAAGAGAATGAAGCGTGTGTACAGCGGCATGAATGCAGCAGAGAAAATCCGATAAATCCCATTATCAAAATATATTACAAAAACAAAACACAAGGACAGTGAAATAGAGAGCAATTCTTAAATAATTCATTCAGGGTTTGTGATGCAACCTGGATTTACCACATCTACACCCAGAGCTGAGTGAGACATAAGGTTGGGCACTTCGGGCTGATAGCATTGGTGAGGTTCAGTGAGCAAATGCAGACACTTTGAAGTCATACTGCATGGTACCCATTCCAAGGGTCCCAACTGTCCAGGTTTAAAGGATCCTTCCTTCAGCTAAAACATGCATGGGAAACCCACAGTATGGTGCACCGTGTGACCGGCAAACGTTTTCAAATGCATCTCAGTTTTCGTCCACTTTTACTCGGGTTCACCATTCCAGACCCTTTATGAACACTCTCCCCACTTGCAGAGTCAGTGCTTTAACCTCCTGTATGGCACAGTTTGCAATTTCTGCGCAAGATGAACAGGAATAGGGAGAACCAATGAGAGACTAGCTGTAGGTGTATGCACGGGCAAATTTAACGCTCATTTCCCACCAGGAAGAGGAATTAACCTAAGGCTCAACATGCCGTGCCGGAACCAGATTAGGGCCTGAAGCAATCCTGCGGGTTTGCGGCCAGCTCACAAGAAAGCGATTTGAAGAAAGGAGCTCAGGGGCACTGTAACTCACAAACCTGCAGAGTTATAAATGACAGCTATCGTCCAAAAATACATTGAAGGAAGGCTGCGAAGAGGACATGAAAGCGGGGCAGAATTGCAGGAAAACGATTTCAGGGGGTAGACGGGAATTGCATTTAAAGCATAGGAAAAGAGGCAGAACGTCGACAATGATGCTCTTGGCCAAAAAGTGCGTATGTGTTTTTTCCTGAATATATTCAGGAAAAAACGCATACGCACTTTTTGGCCAACAAAGCAAGCATGTTAAAGAAATCTGCAGTGCAGTGAAGTCTCACTGCCCCCCGGTCAAAAGGGCCATCTGAAAAAAGTGTAAAATCCAGAAAGGCAACACAGGCCATGGAGAACAGGGAGCCTTGTTATGCTGATGGGCGGGATGTAAATTGCCAAGAGTCACTCTGGAGAAGTGTATGGTATTTCCTGGAACACCTAAAAAACAAAGCAACGGAGCCTACGGCACTTCCACTTATGGTCCTATAGCTTAGGGAAATTAAAATCAGAAACACACAGCCACCCCAAAGTGTCGGACGGCTCTGTTTATAAGAACCTCGTGTACGGCACAAGTTAAATATCCCAGAAAGCAAAAAATGGATAAAGAAGTTGTGCTACGTACGTACAATGGAATATCACTCTCCAATGAAATCTATGTCATCAGGCCCGTCGCAGCATAATGAGTGGATTCAGGTACGATGATTCTAAGTGAAGTAAGTCTCACAGAAAATGAAACATCATAAGATATCACTAATACACCGAATGTAATCTTGGCTACACATGAACTGAATTACAAAACATAACAGGGCCTCAAATTTAGAAAACCAACTTATGTTTGCTTAAGGGGAAAGTTGAGTTGGGGTGCTGCATAAAAGCAGAGATAGAAATTAGCACAGATACCATTCCATACGTCAAATATGTAATAGTCAAGACCTACCCCTTGCTCAACGAAATGGAAAAAACACGCCATATTCAACGCCTAGGAATACACCTGACTAGAAAGAATCTTCAAACCCATGGATTTATATGTCTCCATAAGAGAATGAAGCGTGTGTACAGCGGCATGAATGCAGCAGAGAAAATCCGATAAATCCCATTATCAAAATGAATTACAAAAACAAAACACAAGGACAGTGAAATAGGGAGCAATTCTTAAATAATTCATTCAGGGATTGTGATGCAACCTGGATTTTCCACATCTACATCCAGAGCTGAGTGAGACATAAGGTTGGGGACTTCGGGCTGATAGCATTGGTGCGGTTCGATGAACAAATGCAGACCCTGTGAAGGCATACTGCATGGTACGCATTCCATGGGTCCCAACTCTCCAGGTTTAAGGGATTCTTCCTTCAGCTAATACATGCATGGGAAACCCACAGTATGGTGCAGCGTGTGACCGGGAAACGTTTTCAAATGCATTGCAGATTTCGTCCCCTTTTACTCGGGTTCACAATTCCAGACCCTTTACTAACACTCTCCCTACTTCGAGAGTCAGTGCCTTTAACCTCCTGTTGGGCACAGTTTGCAATTTCTGCTCAAGAAGAACAGGAAGAGGGAGAACCAATGAGAGATTAGCTGTAGGTGTCTGCACGGGCAAATTTAACACTCATTCCCCACCAGGAAGAGGAATTAACCAAAGGCTCAGCATGCCCTGCCGGAACCAGATTAGGGCCTGAAGCAATCCAGCGGGTTTGCGGCCAGCTCACAAGATAGCGAGTTGAAGAAAGGAGCTCAGGGGCACTGTAACTCACAAACCTGCAGAGTTATAAATGACAGCTATCGTCCAAAAATATATTGAAGGAAGGCTGCGAAGAGAACTTCTAAGCGGGGCAGAATTGCAGGAAACCGATTTCAGGGGGTAGACGGGAATTGCATTTAAAGCATAGGAAAAGAGGCAGAACGTAGACAATGATGCTCTTGGCCAAAAAGGGCGTATGCGTTTTTTCTGAATATATTCAGGAAAAAACGCATACGCCCTTTTTGGCGAACGAAGCAAGCATGTTAAAGAAATCTGCACTACAATGAAGTCTCACTGCCCCCCGGTCAAAAGGGCCATCTGAAAAAAGTGTAAAATCCAGAAAGGCAGCACAGGGCATGGAGAACCGGGAGCCTTGTTATGCTGATGGGCGGGATGTAAATTGCCAACAGCCACTCTGGAGAAGTGTATGGTGTTTCCTGGAACACCTAAAAAACAAAGCAACGGAGCCTACGGCACTTCCACTTATGGTCCTATAGCTTAGGAAAATTAAAATCAAAAACACACAGCCACCCCAAAGTTTTGGTCGGCTCTGTTTACAAGAACCTCGTCTACGGTACAAGTTAAATATCCCAGAATGTGAAAAATGGATAAAGAAGTTGTGGTACGTACGTACAATGGAATATCACTGAGCAATGAAATCTATGTCATCAGGCCCGTCGCGGCATAATGAGTGGATTCAGGTACCATGATTCTAAGTGAAATAAGTCACACAGAAAATGAAACATCATAAGATATCACTAATACACGGAATATAAACTAGGCTACACATGAACTGAATTACAAAACAGAACAGGGCCTCAAATTTAGAAAACCAACTTATGCTTGCTTAAGGGGAAAGTTGAGTTGGGGTGCCGCATCAAAACAGAGATAGAAATTAGCACAGATACCTTTTCATAAGCCAAATATGTAATAGTCAAGACCTACCCCTTGCTCAACGAAATGGACTAAACACCCCATATTCAACACCTAGGAATACACCTGACTAGTAAGAATCTTCAAACCCATGGATTCATATGTCTCCGTAAGAGAATGAAGCGTGTGTACAGCGCAATGAATGCAGCAGAGAAAATCCGATAAATCCCATTATCAAAATATATTACAAAAACAAAACACAAGGACAGTGAAATAGAGAGCAATTCTTAAATAATTCATTCAGGGTTTGTGATGCAACCTGGATTTACCACATCTACACCCAGAGCTGAGTGAGACATAAGGTTGGGCACTTCGGGCTGATAGCATTGGTGAGGTTCAGTGAGCAAATGCAGACACTTTGAAGTCAAACAGCATGGTACCCATTCCAAGGGTCCCAACTGTCCAGGTTTAAAGGATCCTTCCTTCAGCTAAAACATGCATGGGAAACCCACAGTATGGTGCACCGTGTGACCGGCAAACGTTTTCAAATGCATCTCAGTTTTCGTCCACTTTTACTCGGGTTCACCATTCCAGACCCTTTATGAACACTCTCCCCACTTGGAGAGTCAGTGCTTTAACCTCCTGTATGGCACAGTTTGCAATTTCTGCGCAAGATGAACAGGAATAGGGAGAACCAATGAGAGACTAGCTGTAGGTGTATGCACGGGCAAATTTAACGCTCATTTCCCACCAGGAAGAGGAATTAACCTAAGGCTCAACATGCCGTGCCGGAACCAGATTAGGGCCTGAAGCAATCCTGCGGGTTTGCGGCCAGCTCACAAGAAAGCGATTTGAAGAAAGGAGCTCAGGGGCACTGTAACTCACAAACCTGCAGAGTTATAAATGACAGCTATCGTCCAAAAATACATTGAAGGAAGGCTGCGAAGAGGACATGAAAGCGGGGCAGAATTGCAGGAAAACGATTTCAGGGGGTAGACGGGAATTGCATTTAAAGCATAGGAAAAGAGGCAGAACGTCGACAATGATGCTCTTGGCCAAAAAGTGCGTATGTGTTTTTTCCTGAATATATTCAGGAAAAAACGCATACGCACTTTTTGGCCAACAAAGCAAGCATGTTAAAGAAATCTGCAGTGCAGTGAAGTCTCACTGCCCCCCGGTCAAAAGGGCCATCTGAAAAAAGTGTAAAATCCAGAAAGGCAACACAGGCCATGGAGAACAGGGAGCCTTGTTATGCTGATGGGCGGGATGTAAATTGCCAAGAGTCACTCTGGAGAAGTGTATGGTATTTCCTGGAACACCTAAAAAACAAAGCAACGGAGCCTACGGCACTTCCACTTATGGTCCTATAGCTTAGGGAAATTAAAATCAGAAACACACAGCCACCCCAAAGTGTCGGACGGCTCTGTTTATAAGAACCTCGTGTACGGCACAAGTTAAATATCGCAGAAAGCAAAAAATGGATAAAGAAGTTGTGCTACGTACGTACAATGGAATATCACTCTCCAATGAAATCTATGTCATCAGGCCCGTCGCGGCATAATGAGTGGATTCAGGTACGATGATTCTAAGTGAAGTAAGTCTCACAGAAAATGAAACATCATAAGATATCACTAATACACCGAATGTAATCTTGGCTACACATGAACTGAATTACAAAACATAACAGGGCCTCAAATTTAGAAAACCAACTTATGTTTGCTTAAGGGGAAAGTTGAGTTGGGGTGCTGCATAAAAGCAGAGATAGAAATTAGCACAGATACCATTCCATACGTCAAATATGTAATAGTCAAGACCTACCCCTTGCTCAACGAAATGGAAAAAACACGCCATATTCAACGCCTAGGAATACACCTGACTAGAAAGAATCTTCAAACCCATGGATTTATATGTCTCCATAAGAGAATGAAGCGTGTGTACAGCGGCATGAATGCAGCAGAGAAAATCCGATAAATCCCATTATCAAAATGAATTACAAAAACAAAACACAAGGACAGTGAAATAGGGAGCAATTCTTAAATAATTCATTCAGGGATTGTGATGCAACCTGGATTTTCCACATCTACATCCAGAGCTGAGTGAGACATAAGGTTGGGGACTTCGGGCTGATAGCATTGGTGCGGTTCGATGAACAAATGCAGACCCTTTGAAGGCATACTGCATGGTACGCATTCCATGGGTCCCAACTCTCCAGGTTTAAGGGATTCTTCCTTCAGCTAATACATGCATGGGAAACCCACAGTATGGTGCAGCGTGTGACCGGGAAACGTTTTCAAATGCATTGCAGATTTCGTCCCCTTTTACTCGGGTTCACAATTCCAGACCCTTTACTAACACTCTCCCTACTTGGAGAGTCAGTGCCTTTAACCTCCTGTTGGGCACAGTTTGCAATTTCTGCTCAAGAAGAACAGGAAGAGGGAGAACCAATGAGAGATTAGCTGTAGGTGTCTGCACGGGCAAATTTAACACTCATTCCCCACCAGGAAGAGGAATTAACCAAAGGCTCAGCATGCCCTACCGGAACCAGATTAGGGCCTGAAGCAATCCAGCGGGTTTGCGGCAAGCTCACAAGATAGCGAGTTGAAGAAAGGAGCTCAGGGGCACTGTAACTCACAAACCTGCAGAGTTATAAATGACAGCTATCGTCCAAAAATATATTGAAGGAAGGCTGCGAAGAGAACTTGTAAGCGGGGCAGAATTGCAGGAAAACGATTTCAGGGGGTAGACGGGAATTGCATTTAAAGCATAGGAAAAGAGGCAGAACGTAGACAATGATGCTCTTGGCCAAAAAGGGCGTATGCGTTTTTTCTGAATATATTCAGGAAAAAACGCATACGCCCTTTTTGGCGAACGAAGCAAGCATGTTAAAGAAATCTGCACTACAATGAAGTCTCACTGCCCCCCGGTCAAAAGGGCCATCTGAAAAAAGTGTAAAATCCAGAAAGGCAGCACAGGGCATGGAGAACCGGGAGCCTTGTTATGCTGATGGGCGGGATGTAAATTGCCAACAGCCACTCTGGAGAAGTGTATGGTGTTTCCTGGAACACCTAAAAAACAAAGCAACGGAGCCTACGGCACTTCCACTTATGGTCCTATAGCTTAGGAAAATTAAAATCAAAAACACACAGCCACCCCAAAGTTTTGGTCGGCTCTGTTTACAAGAACCTCGTCTACGGTACAAGTTAAATATCCCAGAATGTGAAAAATGGATAAAGAAGTTGTGGTACGTACGTACAATGGAATATCACTGAGCAATGAAATCTATGTCATCAGGCCCGTCGCGGCATAATGAGTGGATTCAGGTACCATGATTCTAAGTGAAATAAGTCACACAGAAAATGAAACATCATAAGATATCACTAATACACGGAATATAAACTAGGCTACACATGAACTGAATTACAAAACAGAACAGGGCCTCAAATTTAGAAAACCAACTTATGCTTGCTTAAGGGGAAAGTTGAGTTGGGGTGCCGCATCAAAACAGAGATAGAAATTAGCACAGATACCTTTTCATAAGCCAAATATGTAATAGTCAAGACCTACCCCTTGCTCAACGAAATGGACTAAACACCCCATATTCAACACCTAGGAATACACCTGACTAGTAAGAATCTTCAAACCCATGGATTCATATGTCTCCGTAAGAGAATGAAGCGTGTGTACAGCGGCATGAATGCAGCAGAGAAAATCCGATAAATCCCATTATCAAAATATATTACAAAAGCAAAACACAAGGACAGTGAAATAGAGAGCAATTCTTAAATAATTCATTCAGGGTTTGTGATGCAACCTGGATTTACCACATCTACACCCAGAGCTGAGTGAGACATAAGGTTGGGCACTTCGGGCTGATAGCATTGGTGAGGTTCACTGAGCAAATGCAGACACTTTGAAGTCAAACAGCATGGTACCCATTCCAAGGGTCCCAACACTCCAGGTTTAAGGGATTCTTCCTTCTGCTAAAACATGCATGGGAAACCCACAGTATGGTGCACCGTGTGACCGGCAAACGTTTTCAAATGCATCTCAGTTTTCGTCCCCTTTTACTCGGGTTCACCATTCCAGACCCTTTACGAACACTCTCCCCACGTGGAGAGTTAGTGCTTTAACCTCCTGTTTGGCACAGTTTGCAATTTTTGCGCAAGATGAACAGGAATAGGGAGAACGAATGAGAGACTAGCTGTAGGTGTCTGCACGGGCAAATTTAATGCTCATTTCCCACCATGAAGAGGAATTAACCTAAGGCTCAACATGACGTGCTGGAACCAGATTAGGGCCTGAAGCATTCCTGCGGGTTTGCGGCCAGCTCACAAGATAGCGAGTTGAAGAAAGGAGCTCAATGGCACTGTAACTCACAAACCTGCAGAGTTATAAAAGACAGCTATTGTCCAAAAATATATTGAAGGAAGGCTGCGAAGAGAACTTGTAAGCGGGGCAGAATTGCAGGAAAACGATTTCAGGGGGTAGACGGGAATTGCATTTAAAGCATAGTAAAAGAGGCAGAACGTCGACAATGATGCTCTTGGCCAAAAAGGGCGTATGCGTTTTTTCCTGAATATATTCAGGAAAAAACGCATACGCACTTTTTGGCCAACCAAGCAAGCATGTTAAAGAAATCTGCACTACAATGAAGTCTCACTGCCCCCCGGTCAAAAGGGCCATCTGAAAAAAGTGTAAAATCCAGAAAGGCAGCACAGGCCATGGAGAACAGGGAGCCTTGTTATGCTGATGGGTGGGATGTAAATTGCCAACAGCCACTCTGGAGAAGTGTATGGTGTTTCCTGGAACACCTAAAAAACAAAGCAACGGAGCCTACGGCACTTCCACTTATGGTCCTATAGCTTAGGGAAATTAAAATCAAAAACACACAGCCACCCCAAAGTTTCGGTCGGCTCTGTTTACAAGAACCTCGTCTACGGTACAAGTTAAATATCCCAGAATGTGAAAAATGGATAAAGAAGTTGTGGTACGTACGTACAATGGAATATCACTGAGCAATGAAATCTATGTCATCAGGCCCGTCGTGGCATAATGAGTGGATTCAGGTACCATGATTCTAAGTGAAATAAGTCACACAGAAAATGAAACATCATAAGATATCACTAATACACGGAATATAAACTAGGCTACACATGAACTGAATTACAAAACAGAACAGGGCCTCAAATTTAGAAAACCAACTTATGCTTGCTTAAGGGGAAAGTTGAGTTGGGGTGCCGCATCAAAACAGAGATAGAAATTAGCACAGATACCTTTTCATAAGCCAAATATGTAATAGTCAAGACCTACCCCTTGCTCAACGAAATGGACTAAACACCCCATATTCAACGCCTAGGAATACACCTGACTAGTAATCATCTTCAAACCCATGGATTCATATGTCTCCGTAAGAGAATGAAGCGTGTGTACAGCGCAATGAATGCAGCAGAGAAAATCCGATAAATCCCATTATCAAAATATATTACAAAAACAAAACACAAGGACAGTGAAATAGAGAGCAATTCTTAAATAATTCATTCAGGGTTTGTGATGCAACCTGGATTTACCACATCTACACCCAGAGCTGAGTGAGACATAAGGTTGGGCACTTCGGGCTGATAGCATTGGTGAGGTTCAGTGAGCAAATGCAGACACTTTGAAGTCATACTGCATGGTACCCATTCCAAGGGTCCCAACTGTCCAGGTTTAAAGGATCCTTCCTTCAGCTAAAACATGCATGGGAAACCCACAGTATGGTGCACCGTGTGACCGGCAAACGTTTTCAAATGCATCTCAGTTTTCGTCCACTTTTACTCGGGTTCACCATTCCAGACCCTTTATGAACACTCTCCCCACTTGCAGAGTCAGTGCTTTAACCTCCTGTATGGCACAGTTTGCAATTTCTGCGCAAGATGAACAGGAATAGGGAGAACCAATGAGAGACTAGCTGTAGGTGTATGCACGGGCAAATTTAACGCTCATTTCCCACCAGGAAGAGGAATTAACCTAAGGCTCAACATGCCGTGCCGGAACCAGATTAGGGCCTGAAGCAATCCTGCGGGTTTGCGGCCAGCTCACAAGAAAGCGATTTGAAGAAAGGAGCTCAGGGGCACTGTAACTCACAAACCTGCAGAGTTATAAATGACAGCTATCGTCCAAAAATACATTGAAGGAAGGCTGCGAAGAGGACATGAAAGCGGGGCAGAATTGCAGGAAAACGATTTCAGGGGGTAGACGGGAATTGCATTTAAAGCATAGGAAAAGAGGCAGAACGTCGACAATGATGCTCTTGGCCAAAAAGTGCGTATGTGTTTTTTCCTGAATATATTCAGGAAAAAACGCATACGCACTTTTTGGCCAACAAAGCAAGCATGTTAAAGAAATCTGCAGTGCAGTGAAGTCTCACTGCCCCCCGGTCAAAAGGGCCATCTGAAAAAAGTGTAAAATCCAGAAAGGCAACACAGGCCATGGAGAACAGGGAGCCTTGTTATGCTGATGGGCGGGATGTAAATTGCCAAGAGTCACTCTGGAGAAGTGTATGGTATTTCCTGGAACACCTAAAAAACAAAGCAACGGAGCCTACGGCACTTCCACTTATGGTCCTATAGCTTAGGGAAATTAAAATCAGAAACACACAGCCACCCCAAAGTGTCGGACGGCTCTGTTTATAAGAACCTCGTGTACGGCACAAGTTAAATATCGCAGAAAGCAAAAAATGGATAAAGAAGTTGTGCTACGTACGTACAATGGAATATCACTCTCCAATGAAATCTATGTCATCAGGCCCATCGCGGCATAATGAGTGGATTCAGGTACGATGATTCTAAGTGAAGTAAGTCTCACAGAAAATGAAACATCATAAGATATCACTAATACACCGAATGTAATCTTGGCTACACATGAACTGAATTACAAAACATAACAGGGCCTCAAATTTAGAAAACCAACTTATGTTTGCTTAAGGGGAAAGTTGAGTTGGGGTGCTGCATAAAAGCAGAGATAGAAATTAGCACAGATACCATTCCATACGTCAAATATGTAATAGTCAAGACCTACCCCTTGCTCAACGAAATGGAAAAAACACGCCATATTCAACGCCTAGGAATACACCTGACTAGAAAGAATCTTCAAACCCATGGATTTATATGTCTCCATAAGAGAATGAAGCGTGTGTACAGCGGCATGAATGCAGCAGAGAAAATCCGATAAATCCCATTATCAAAATGAATTACAAAAACAAAACACAAGGACAGTGAAATAGGGAGCAATTCTTAAATAATTCATTCAGGGATTGTGATGCAACCTGGATTTTCCACATCTACATCCAGAGCTGAGTGAGACATAAGGTTGGGGACTTCGGGCTGATAGCATTGGTGAGGTTCGATGAACAAATGCAGACCCTTTGAAGGCATACTGCATGGTACGCATTCCATGGGTCCCAACTCTCCAGGTTTAAGGGATTCTTCCTTCAGCTAATACATGCATGGGAAACCCACAGTATGGTGCAGCGTGTGACCGGGAAACGTTTTCAAATGCATTGCAGTTTTCGTCCCCTTTTACTCGGGTTCACAATTCCAGACCCTTTACTAACACTCTCCCTACTTGGAGAGTCAGTGCCTTTAACCTCCTGTTGGGCACAGTTTGCAATTTCTGCTCAAGAAGAACAGGAAGAGGGAGAACCAATGAGAGATTAGCTGTAGGTGTCTGCACGGGCAAATTTAACACTCATTCCCCACCAGGAAGAGGAATTAACCAAAGGCTCAGCATGCCCTGCCGGAACCAGATTAGGGCCTGAAGCAATCCAGCGGGTTTGCGGCCAGCTCACAAGATAGCGAGTTGAAGAAAGGAGCTCAGGGGCACTGTAACTCACAAACCTGCAGAGTTATAAATGACAGCTATCGTCCAAAAATATATTGAAGGAAGGCTGCGAAGAGAACTTGTAAGCGGGGCAGAATTGCAGGAAAACGATTTCAGGGGGTAGACGGGAATTGCATTTAAAGCATAGGAAAAGAGGCAGAACGTAGACAATGATGCTCTTGGCCAAAAAGGGCGTATGCGTTTTTTCTGAATATATTCAGGAAAAAACGCATACGCCCTTTTTGGCCAACGAAGCAAGCATATTAAAGAAATCTGCACTACAATGAAGTCTCACTGCCCCCCGGTCAAAAGGGCCATCTGAAAAAAGTGTAAAATCCAGAAAGGCAGCACAGGGCATGGAGAACCGGGAGCCTAGTTATGCTGATGTGCGGCATGTAAATTGCCAACAGCCACTCTGGAGAAGTGTATGGTGTTTCCTGGAACACCTAAAAAACAAAGCAACGGAGCCTACGGCACTTCCACTTATGGTCCTATAGCTTAGGGAAATTAAAATCAAAAACACACAGCCACCCCAAAGTTTCGGTCGGCTCTGTTTACAAGAACCTCGTCTACGGTACAAGTTAAATATCCCAGAAAGCGAGAAATGGATAAAGAAGTTGTGGTACGTACGTACAATTGAATATCACTCACCAATGAAATGTATGTCATCTGGCCCGTCGTGGCATAATGAGTGGATTCAGGTACGATGATTCTAAGTGAAATAACTCACACAGAAAATGAAACATCATAAGATGTCACTAATACACGGAATGTAATCTTGGCTACACATGAACTGAATTACAAAACAGAACAGGGTCTCAAATTTAGAAAACCAACTTATGTTTGCTTAAGGGGAAAGGTGAGTTGGGGTGATGCATAAAACCAGAGATAGAAATTAGCACAGATACCATTCCATACGTCAAATATGTAATAGTGAAGACCTACCCCTTGCTCAAACAAATGGGCTAAACACCCTATATTCAACGTCTAGGAATACACCTGACTAGAAAGAATATTCAAACCCTTGGATTTATATGTCTCCATAAGAGAATCAAGCGTGTGTACAGCTGCATGAAGGCAGCAGTGAAAATCCGATAAATCCCGTTATCAAAATGAATTACAAAAACAAAACAGAATGACAGTGAAATAGAGAGCAATTCTTAAATAATTCATTCAGGGCTTGTGATGCAACCTGGATTTACCTCATCTACACCCAGAGCTGAGTGAGACATAAGGTTGGACACTTCAGGCTGATAGCATTGGTGAGGTTCGATGAGCAAATGCAGACCATTTGAAGTCATACTGCATGGTACCCATTCCATGGGTCCCAACTCTCCAGGTTTAAGCGATTCTTCCTTCAGCTAAAACATGCATGGGAAACCCACAGTATGGTGCACCATGTGACCGGAAAACGTTTTCAAATGCATCTCAGTTTTCGTCCCCTTTTACTCGGGTTCACAATTCCAGACCCTTTACTAACACTCTCCCCACTTGGAGAGTCAGTGCCTTTAACCTGCTGTTTGGCACAGTTTGCAATTTCTGCGCGAGATGAACAGGAATAGGGAGAACCAATGAGAGACTAGCTGTAGGTGTCTGCACGGGACAATTTAACGCTCATTTCCCACCAGGAAGAGGAATTAACCAAAGGTTCAGCATGCCGAGCCGGAAACAGATTAGGGCCTGAAGCAATCCTGCGGGTTTGCGGCCAGCTCACAAGAACGCGATTTGTAGAAAGGAGTTCAGGGTCACTGTAATTCACAAACCTGCAGAGTTATAAATGACAGCTATCGTCCGAAAATATATTGAAGGAAGGCTGCGAAGAGGACTGGAAAGCGGGGCAGAATTGCAGGAAATCGATTTCAGGGGGTAGACTGGAATTGCATTTAAAGCATAGGAAAAGAGGCAGAACGTCGACAATGATGCACTTGGCCAAAAAGGGCGTATACGTTTTTTCCTGAATATATTCATGAAAAAACGCATACGCACTTTTTGGCCAACCAAGCAAGCATGTTAAAGAAATCTGCACTACAATGAAGTCTCACTGCCCCCCGGTCAAAAGGGCCATCTGAAAAAAGTGTAAAATCCAGAAATGCAGCACAGGCCATGGAGAACAGGGAGCCTTGTTATGCTGATGGGTGGGATGTAAATTGCCAACAGCCACTCTGGAGAAGTGTATGGTGTTTCCTGAAACACCTAAAAAACAAAGCAACGGAGCCTATGGCACTTCCACTTATGGTCCTATAGCTTAGGGAAATTAAAATCAAAAACACACAGCCACCCCAAAGATTCAGACGGCTCTGTTTACAAGAACCTCGTCTACGGTACAAGTTAAATATCCCAGAAAGCGAAAAATGGATAAAGAAGTTGTGGTACGTACGTACAATGGAATATCACTCACCAATGAATTCTATGTCATCTGGCCCGTCGTGGCATAATGAGTGGATTCAGGTACGATGATTCTAAGTGAAATAAGTCACACAGAAAATGAAACATCATAAGATATCACTAATACACCGAATGTAATCTTGGCTACACATGAACTGAATTACAAAACAGAACAGGGTCTCAAATTTTGAAAACAAACTTATGTTTGCATAAGGGGAAAGGTGAGTTGGGGTGCTGCATAAAACCAGAGATAGAAATTAGCACAGATACCATTCCATACGTCAAATATGTAATAGTCAAGACCTACCCCTTGCTCAACGAAATGGGCTAAACACCCTATATTCAACACCTAGGAATACACCTGACTAGTAAGAATCTTCAAACCCATGGATTTATATGTCTCCATAAGAGAATCAAGCGTTTGTACAGCTGCATGACGGCAGCAGAGAAAATCCGATAAATCCTAATATCAAAATGAATTACAAAAACAAAACACAATGACAGTGAAATAGAGAGCAATTCTTATATAATTCATTCAGGGCTTGTGATGCAACCTGGATTTACCTCATCTACACCCAGAGCTGAGTGAGGCATAAGGTTGGACACTTCGGGCTGATAACATTGGTGAGGTTCGATGAGCAAATGCAGACCATTTGAAGTCATACTGCATGGTATCCATTCCATGGGTCCCAACTCTCCAGGTTTAAGCGATTCTTCCTTCAGATAAAGCATGCATGGGAAACCCACAGTATGGTGCACCATGTGACTGGGAAACATTTTCAAAAGCATCTCAGTTTTCGTCCCCTTTTACTCGGGTTCAAAATTCCAGACCCTTTACTAACACTCTCCCCACTTGGAGAGTCAGTGCCTTTAACCTGCTGTTTGGCACAGTTTGCAATTTCTGCGCAAGATGAACAGGAATAGGGAGAACCAATGAGAGACTAGCTGTAGGTGTCTGCACGGGCAAATTTAACGCTCATTTCCAACCAGGAAGAGGAATTAACCAAAGGCTCAGCATGCCGTGCAGGAACCAGATTAGGGCGTGAAGCAATCCTGCGGGTTTGCGGGCAGCTCACAAGAAAGCGATTTGAAGAAGGGAGCTCAGGGACCAAGTAATTCACAAACCTGCAGAGTTATAAATGACAGCTATCGTCCAAAAATATATTGAAGGAAGGCTGCGAAGAGGACTTGAAAGCGGGGCAGAATTGCTGGAAAACGATTTCAGGGGGTAGACTGGAATTGCATTTAAAGCATAGGAAAAGAGGCAGAACGTCGACAATGATGCACTTGGCCAAAAAGTGCGTATGCGTTTTTTCCTGAATATATTCAGGAAAAAACGCATACACCCTTTTTGGCCAACCAAGCAAGCATGTTAAAGAAATCTGCACTACAATGAAGTCTCACTGGCCCCCGGTCAAAAGGGCCATCTGAAAAAAGTGTAAAATCCAGAAATGCAGCACAGGCCATGGAGAACAGGGAGCCTTGTTATGCTGATGGGTGGGATGTAAATTGCCAGCAGCCACTCTGGAGAAGTGTATGGTGTATCCTGAAACACCTAAAAAACAAAGCAACGGAGCCTACGGCACTTCCACTTATGGTCCTATAGTTTAGGAAAATTAAAATCAAAAACACACAGCCACCCCAAAGTTTCAGACGGCTCTGTTTACAAGAACCTCGTCTACGGTACAAGTTAAATATCTCAGAAAGCGAAAAATGGATAAAGAAGTTGTGGTACGTACGTACAATTGAATATCACTCACCAATGAAATCTATGTCATCTGGCCCGTCGTGGCATAATGAGTGGATTCAGGTACGATGATTCTAAGTGAAATAAGTCACACATAAAATGAAATATCATAAGATACCGCTAATACACCGAATGTAATCTTGGCTACACATGAACTGAATTACAAAACAGAACAGGGTCTCAAATTTAGAAAACCAACTTATGTTTGTGTAAGGGAAAAGCTGAGTTGGGGTGCCGCATAAAACCAGAGTTATAAATTAGCACAGATACCATTCTATATGTCAAATACGTAATAGTCAAGACATACCCTTTGCTCAACGAAATGGGCTAAACACCCTATATTCAACGCCTAGGAATACACCTGACTAATAAGAATCTTCAAACCTATGGATTTATATGTCTCCATAAGAGAATCAAGCGTGTGTACAGCTGCATGAAGGCAGCAGAGATAATCTGATAAATCCCATTATCAAAATGAATTAAAAAACCAAACACAATGACAGTGAAATAGAGAGCAATTCTTAAATAATTCATTCAGGGCTTGTGATGCAACCTGGATTTACCTCATCTAAACCCAGAGCTGAGTGAGACAAAAGGTTGGACACTTCGGGCTGATAGCATTGGTGAGGTTCGATGCGCAAATGCAGACCATTTGAAGTCATACTGCATGGTACCCATTCCATGGGTCCCAACTCTCCAGGTTTAAGTGATTCTTCCTTCAGCTAAAGCATGCATGGGAAACCCACAGTATGGTGCACCATGTGACCCGGAAACGTTTTCAAATGCATCTCAGTTTTTGTCCCCTTTTACTCGGGTTCACAATTCCAGACCCTTTACTAACACTCTCCCCACTTGGAGAGTCAGTGCCTTTAACCTCCTGTTTGGCACAGTTTGCAATTTCTGCGCAAGATGAACAGGAATAGGGAGAACCAATGAGAGACTAGCTGTAGGTGTCTGCACGGGCAAATTTAACGCTCATTTCCAACTAGGAAGGGGAATAAACCAAAGGCTCAGCATGCCGTGCAGGAACCAGATTAGGGCCTGAAGCAATCCTGCGGGTTTGCGGTCAGCTCACAAGAAAGCGATTTGAAGAAAGGAGCTCAGGGGCACTGTAATTCACAAACTTGCAGAATTATAAATGACAGCTATCGTCCGAAAATATATTGAAGGAAGGCTGCGAAGAGGACTTGAAAGCGGGGCAGAATTGCAGGAAAACGGTTTCAGGGGGTAGACTGGAATTGCATTTAAAGCATAGGAAAAGAGGCAGAACGTCGACAATGATGCACTTGGCCAAAAAGGGCGTATGCGTTTTTTCCCGAATATATTCAGGAAAAAACGCATACGCCCTTTTTGGCCAACCAAGCAAGCATGTTAAAGAAATCTGCACTACAATGAAGTCTCACTGGCCCCCGGTCAAAAGGGCCATCTGAATAAAGTGTAAAATCCAGAAATGCAGCACAGGCCATGGAGAACAGGGAGCTCTGTTATGCTGATGGGAGGGATGTAAATTGCCAACAGCCACTCTGGAGAAGTGTATGGTGTTTCCTGAAACACCAAAAAACAAAGCAACGGAGCCTACGGCACTTCCACTTATGGTCCTATAGCTTAGGGAAATTAAAATCAAAAACACACAGCCACCCCAAAGTTTCAGACGGCTCTGTTTACAAGAACCTCGTCTACGGTACAGGTAAATTATCCCAGAAAGCGAAAAATGGATAAAGAAGTTGTGGTACGTACGTACAATGGTATATCACTCACCAATGAAATCTATGTCATCTGGCCCGTCGTGGCATAATGAGTGGATTCAGGTACGATGATTCTAAGTGAAATAAGTCACACAGAAAATGAAACATCATAAGATGTCACTAATACACCGAATGTAAACTTGGCTACACTTGAACAGAATTACAAAACAGAAGAGGGTCTCAAATTTAGAAAACCAACTTATGTTTGCTTAAGGGGAAAGGTGAGTTGGGGTGCTGCATAAAACCAGAGTTAGAAATTAGCACAGATACCATTCCATATGTCAAATACGTAATAGTCAAGACATACCCTTTGCTCAACGAAATGGGCTAAACACCCTATATTCAACGCCTAGGAATACACCTGACTAATAAGAATCTTCAAACCCATGGATTTATATGTCTCCATAAGAGAATCAAGCGTGTGTACAGCTGCATGAAGGCAGCAGAGAAAATCTGATAAATCCCATTATCAAAATGAATTAAAAAACCAAACACAATGACAGTGAAATAGAGAGCAATTCTTAAATAATTCATTCAGGGCTTGTGATGCAACCTGGATTTACCTCATCTAAACCCAGAGCTGAGTGAGACATAAGGTTGGACACTTCGGGCTGATAGCATTGGTGACGTTCGATGAGCAAATGCAGACCATTTGAAGTCATACTGCATGGTACCCATTCCATGGGTCCCAACTCTCCATGTTTAAGTGATTCTTCCTTCAGCTAAAGCATGCATGGGAAACCCACAGTATGGTGCACCATGTGACCGGGAAACGTTTTCAAATGCATCTCAGTTTTTGTCCCCTTTTACTCGGGTTCACAATTCCAGACCCTTTACTAACACTCTCCCCACTTGGAGATTCAGTGCCTTTAACCTCCTGTTTGGCACAGTTTGCAATTTCTGCGCAAGATGAACAGGAATAGGGAGAACCAATGAGAGACTAGCTGTAGGTGTCTGCACGGGCAAATTTAACGCTCATTTCCAACCAGGAAGAGGAATTAACCAAAGGCTCAGCATGCCGTGCCGGAACCATATTAGGGCCTGAAGCAATCCTGCGGGTTTGTGGCCAGCTCACAATAAAGCGATTTGAAGAAAGGAGCTCAGGGGCACTGTAATTCACAAACCTGCAGAGTTATAAATGACACCTATCGTCCGAAAATATATTGAAGGAAGGCTGCGAAGAGGACTTGAAAGCGGGGCAGAATTGCAGGAAAAAGATTTCAGGGGGTAGACTGGAATTGCATTTAAAGCATAGGAAAAGAGGCAGAACGTCGACAATGATGCACTTGGCCAAAAAGGGCGTATGCGTTTTTTCCTGAATATATTCAGGAAAAAACGCATACGCCCTTTTTGGCCAACCAAGCAAGCATGTTAAAGAAATCTGCACTACAATGAAGTCTCACTGCCCCCCGGTCAAAAGGGCCATCTGAAAATGTGTAAAATCCAGAAATGCAGCACAGGCCATGGAGAACAGGGAGCCTTGTAATGCTGATGGGTGGGATGTAAATTGCCAACAGCCACTCTGGAGAAGTGTATGGTGTTTCCTGAAACACCTAAAAAACAAAGCAATGGAGCCTACGGCACTTCCACTTATGGTCCTATAGCTTAGGGAAATTATAATCAAAAACACACAGCCACCCCAAAGTTTCAGACGGCTCTGTTTACAAGAACCTCGTCTACGGTACAAGTTAAATATCCCAGAAAGCGAAAAATGGATAAAGAAGTTGTGGTACGTACGTACAATGGAATATCACTCACCAATGAAATCTATGTCATCTGGCCCGTCGTGGCATAATGAGTGGATTCAGGTACGATGATTCTAAGTGAAATAAGTCACACAGAAAATGAAACATCATAAGATACCACTAATACACCGAATGTAATCTTGGCTACACATGAACTGAATTACAAAACAGAACAGGGTCTCAAATTTAGAAAACCAACTTATGTTTGTGTAAGGGAAAAGGTGAGTTGGGGTGCTGCATAAAACCAGAGTTAGAAATTAGCACAGATACCATTCCATATGTCAAATAAGTAATAGTCAAGACCTACCCCTTGCTCAACGAAATGGGCTAAACACCCTATATTCAACGCCTAGGAATACACCTGACTAGTAAGAATCTTCAAACCCATGGATTTATATGTCTCCATAAGAAAATCAAGCGTGTGTACACCTGCATGAAGGCAGCAGAGAAAATCCGATAAATCCTATTATCAAAATGAATTACAAAAACAAAACACAATGACAGTGAAATAGAGAGCAATTCTTAAATAATTCATTCACGGCTTGTGATGCAACCTGGATTTACCTCATCAAAACCCAGAGCTGAGTGAGACATAAGGTTGGACACTTCGGGCTGATAGCATTGGTGAGGTTCGATGAGCAAATGCAGACCATTTGAAGTCATACTGCATGGTACCCATTCCATGGGTCCCAACTCGCCAGGTTTAAGTGATTCTTCCTTCAGCTAAAGCATGCATGGGAAACCCACAGTATGGTGCACCATGTGACCGGGAAACGTTTTCCAATGCATCTCAGTTTTTGTCCCCTTTTACTCGGGTTCACAATTCCAGACCCTTTACTAACACTCTCCCCACTTGGAGAGTCAGTGCCTTTAACCTGCTGTTTGGCACAGTTTGCAATTTCTGCGCAAGATGTACAGGAATACGGAGAACCAATGAGAGACTAGCTGTAGGTGTCTGCACGGGCAAATTTAACGCTCATTTCCAACCAGGAAGAGGAATTAACCAAAGGCTCAGCATGCCGTGCCGGAACCAGATTAGGGCCTGAAGCAATCCTGCGGGTTTGCGGCCAGCTCACAAGAAAGCGATTTGAAGAAAGGAGCTCAGGGGCACTGTAATTCACAAACCTGCAGAGTTATAAATGACAGCTATCGTCCAAAAATATATTGAAGGAAGGCTGCGAAGAGGACTTGAAAGCGGGGCAGAATTGCAGGAAAACGATTTCAGGGGGTAGACTGGAATTGCATTTAAAGCATAGGAAAAGAGGCAGAACGTCGACAATGATGCACTTGGCCAAAAAGGGCGTATGCGTTTTTTCCTGAATATATTCAGGAAAAAACGCATACGCACTTTTTGGCCAACCAAGCAAGCATGTTAAAGAAATCTGCACTACAATGAAGTCTCACTGCCCCCCGGTCAAAAGGGCCATCTGAAAAAAGTGTAAAATCCAGAAATGCAGCACAGGCCATGGAGAACAGGGAGCCTTGTTATGCTGATGGGTGGGATGTAAATTGCCAACAGCCACTCTTGAGAAGTGTATGGTGTTTCCTGAAACACCAAAAAACAAAGCAACGGAGCCTACGGCACTTCCACTTATGGTCCTATAGCTTAGGGAAATTAAAATCAAAAACACACAGCCACCCCAAAGTTTCAGACGGCTCTGTTTACAAGAACCTCGTCTACGGTACAGGTAAATTATCCCAGAAAGCGAAAAATGGATAAAGAATTTGTGGTACGTACGTACAATGGTATATCACTCACCAATGAAATCTATGTCATCTGGCCCGTCGTGTCATAATGAGTGGATTCAGGTACGATGATTCTAAGTGAAATAAGTCACACAGAAAATGCAACATCATAAGATGTCACTAATACACCGAATGTAAACTTGGCTACACATGAACAGAATTACAAAACAGAAGAGGGTCTCAAATTTAGAAAACCAACTTATGTTTGCTTAAGGGGAAAGGTGAGTTGGGGTGCTGCATAAAACCAGAGTTAGAAATTAGCACAGATACCATTCCATATGTCAAATACGTAATAGTCAAGACATACCCTTTGCTCAACGAAATGGGCTAAACACCCTATATTCAACGCCTAGGAATACACCTGACTAATAAGAATCTTCAAACCCATGGATTTATATGTCTCCATAAGAGAATCAAGCGTGTGTACAGCTGCATGAAGGCAGCAGAGAAAATCTGATAAATCCCATTATCAAAATGAATTAAAAAACAAAACACAATGACAGTGAAATAGAGAGCAATTCTTAAATAATTCATTCAGGGCTTGTGATGCAACCTGGATTTACCTCATCAAAACCCAGAGCTGAGTGAGACATAAGGTTGGACACTTCGGGCTGATAGCATTGGTGAGGTTCGATGAGCAAATGCAGACCATTTGAAGTCATACTGCATGGTACCCATTCCATGGGTCCCAACTCGCCAGGTTTAAGTTATTCTTCCTTCAGCTAAAGCATGCATGGGAAACCCACAGTATGGTGCACCATGTGACCGGGAAACGTTTTCAAATGCATCTCAGTTTTTGTCCCCTTTTACTCGGGTTCACAATTCCAGACCCTTTACTAACACTCTCCCCACTTGGAGAGTCAGTGCCTTTAACCTCCTGTTTGGCACAGTTTGCAATTTCTGCGCAAGATGAACAGGAATAGGGAGAACCAATGAGAGACTAGCTGTAGGTGTCTGCATGGGCAAATTTAACGCTCATTTCCAACCAGGAAGAGGAATTAACCAAAGGCTCAGCATGCCGTGCCGGAACCAGATTAGGGCCTGAAGCAATCCTGCGGGTTTGCGGCCAGCTCACAAGAAAGCGATTTGAAGAAAGGAGCTCAGGGGCCAAGTAATTCACAAACCTGCAGAGTTATAAATGACAGCTATCGTCCGAAAATATATTGAAGGAAGGCTGCGAAGAGGACTTGAAAGCGGGGCAGAATTGCAGGAAAACGATTTCAGGGGGTAGACTGGAATTGCATTTACAGCATAGGAAAAGAGGCAGAACGTCGACAATGATGCACTTGGCCAAAAAGGGCGTATGCGTTTTTTCCCGAATATATTCAGGAAAAAACGCATACGCCCTTTTTGGCCAACCAAGCAAGCATGTTAAAGAAATCTGCACTACAATGAAGTCTCACTGCCCCCCGGTCAAAAGGGCCATCTGAAAAAAGTGTAAAATCCAGAAATGCAGCACAGGCCATGGAGAACAGGGAGCCTTGTTATGCTGATGGGTGGGATGTAAATTGCCAAGAGCCACTCTGGAGAAGTGTATGGTGTTTCCTGAAACACCTAAAAAACAAAGCAACGGAGCCTACGGCACTTCCATTTATGGTCCTATAGCTTAGGGAAATTAAAATCAAAAACACACAGCCACCCCAAAGTTTCAGACGGCTCTGTTTACAAGAACCTCGTCTACGGTACAAGTTAAATATCCCAGAAAGCGAAAAATGGATAAAGAAGTTGTGGTACATACGTACAATGGAATATCACTCACCAATGAAATCTATGTCATCTGGCCCGTCGTGGAATAATGAGTGGATTCAGGTACGATGATTCTAAGTGAAATAAGTCACACAGAAAATGAAACATCATAAGATATCACTAATACACCGAATGTAATCTTGGCTACACATGAACTGAATTACAAAACAGAACAGGGTCTCAAATTTAGAAAACCAACTTATGTTTGCGTAAGGGGAAAGGTGAGTTGGGGTGCTGCATAAAACCAGAGTTAGAAATTAGCACAGATACCATTTCATATGTCAAATACGTAATAGTCAAGACATACCCCTTGCTCAACGAAATGGGCTAAACACCCTATATTCAACGCCTAGGAATACACCTGACTAGTAAGAATCTTCAAACCCATTGATTTATATGTCTCCATAAGAGAATCAAGCGTGTGTACAGCTGCATGAAGGCAGCAGAGAAAATCTGATAAATCCCATTATCAAAATGAATTAAAAAACCAAACACAATGACAGTGAAATAGAGAGCAATTCTTAAATAATTCATTCAGGGCTTGTGATGCAACCTGGATTTACCTCATCTAAACCCAGAGCTGAGTGAGACATAAGGTTGGACACTTCGGGCTGATAGCATTGGTGAGGTTCGATGAGCAAATGCAGACCATTTGAAGTCATACTGCATGGTACCCATTCCATGGGTCCCAACTCTCCAGGTTTAAGTGATTCTTCCTTCAGCTAAAGCATGCATGGGAAACCCACAGTATGGTGCACCATGTGACCGGGAAACGTTTTCAAATGCATCTCAGTTTTTGTCCCCTTTTACTCGGGTTCACAATTCCAGACCCTTTACTAACACTCTCCCCCCTTGGAGAGTCAGTGCCTTTAACCTCCTGTTTGGCACAGTTTGCAATTTCTGCGCAAGATGAACAGGAATAGGAAGAACCAATGAGAGACAAGCTGTAGGTGTCTGCACGGGCAAATTTAACGCTCATTTCCAACCAGGAAGAGGAATTAACCAAAGGCTCAGCATGCCGTGCAGGAACCAGAGTAGGGCCTGAAGCAATCCTGCGGGTTTGCGGCCAGCTCACAAGAAAGCGATTTGAAGAAAGGAGCTCAGGGGCACTGTAATTCACAAACCTGCAGAGTTATAAATGACAGCTATCGTCCGAAAATATATTGAAGGAAGGCTGCGAAGAGGACTTGAAAGCGGGGCAGAATTGCAGGAAAACGATTTTAGGGGGTAAACTGGAATTGCATTTAAAGCATAGGAAATGAGGCAGAACGTCGACAATGATGCACTTGGCCAAAAAGGGCGTATGCGTTTTTTCCTGAATATATTCAGGAAAAAACGCATACGCCCTTTTTGGCCAACCAAGGAAACATGTTAAAGAAATCTGCACTACAATGAAGTCTCACTGCCCCCCGGTCAAAAGTACCATCTGAAAAAATTGTAAAATCCAGAAATGCAGCACAGGCCATGGAGAACAGGGAGCCTTGTTATGCTGATGGGTGGGATGTAAATTGCCAACAGCCACTCTGGAGAAGTGTATGGTGTTTCCTGAAACACCAAAAAACAAAGCAACGGAGCCTACGGCTCTTCCACTTATGGTCCTATAGCTTAGGGAAATTAAAATCAAAAACACACAGCCACCCCAAAGTTTCAGACGGCTCTGTTTACAAGAACCTCGTCTACGGTACAAGTTAAATATCCCAGAAAGCGAAAAATGGATAAAGAAGTTGTGGTACTTACGTACAATGGAATATCACTCACCAATGAAATCTATGTCATCTGGCCCGTCGTGGCATAATGAGTGGATACAGGTACGATGATTCTAAGTGAAATAAGTCACACAGAAAATGAAACATCATAAGACATCACTAATGCACGGAATGTAATCTTGGCTACACATGAACTGAATTACAAAACAGAACAGGGTCTCAAATTTAGAAAACCAACTTATGTTTGCGTAAGGGGAAAGGTGAGTTGGGGTGCTGCATAAAACCAGAGATAGAAATTAGCACAGATACCATTCCATATCTCAAATACGTAATAGTCAAGACATACCCCTTGCTCAACGAAATGGGCTGAACACCCTATATTCAACGCCTAGGAATACACCTGACTAGAAAGAATTTTCAAACCCATGGATTTATATGTCTCCATAAGAGAATCAAGCGTGTGTACAGCTGCATGAATGCAGCAGAGAAAAGCCGATAAATCCCATTATCAAAATGAATTACAAAAACAAAACACAATGACAGTGAATTAGAGAGCAATTCTTAAATAATTCATTCAGGGCTTGTGATGCAACCTGGATTTACCTCAGCTACACCCAGAGCTGAGTGAGACATAAGGTTGGACACTTCGGGCTGATAGCATTGGTGAGGTTCGATGAGCAAATGCAGACCGTTTGAAGTCATACTTCATGGAACCCATTCCATGGGTCCCAACTCTCCAGGTTTAAGCGATTCTTCCTTCAGCTAAACCATGCATGGGAAACACAAAGTATGGTGCACCGTGTGACCGGGAAACGTTTTCAAATGCATCTCAGTTTTTGTCCTCTTTTACTCGGGTTCACAATTCCAGACCCTTTACTAACACTCTCCCCACTTGTAGAGTCAGTGCCTTTAACCTCCTGTTTGGCACAGTTTGCAATTTCTGCGCAAGATGAACAGGAATAGGGAGAACCAATGAGAGACTAGCTGTAGGTGTCTGCATGGGCAAATTTAACGCTCATTTCCAACCAGGAAGAGGAATTAACCAAAGGCTCAGCATGCCGTGCCGGAACCAGATTAGGGCCTGAAGCAATCCTGCGGGTTTGCGGCCAGCTCACAAGAAAGCGATTTGAAGAAAGGAGCTCAGGGGCCAAGTAATTCACAAACCTGCAGAGTTATAAATGACAGCTATCGTCCGAAAATATATTGAAGGAAGGCTGCGAAGAGGACTTGAAAGCGGGGCAGAATTGCAGGAAAACGATTTCAGGGGGTAGACTGGAATTGCATTTAAAGCATAGGAAAAGAGGCAGAACGTCGACAATGATGCACTTGGCCAAAAAGGGCGTATGCGTTTTTTCCTGAATATATTCAGGAAAAAACGCATACGCCCTTTTTGGCCAACCAAGCAAGCATGTTAAAGAAATCTGCACTACAATGAAGTCTCACTGCCAACCAGTCAAAAGGGCCATCTGAAAAAAGTGTAAAATCCAGAAATGCAGCACAGGCCATGGAGAACAGGGAGCCTTGTTATGCTGATGGGTGGGATGTAAATTGCCAACAGCCACTCTGGAGAAGTGTATGGTGTTTCCTGAAACACCTAAAAAACAAAGCAACGGAGCCTACGGCACTTCCACTTATGGTCCTATAGCTTAGGGACATTAAAATCAAAAACACACAGCCACCCCAAAGTTTCAGACGGCTCTGTTTACAAGAACCTCGTCTACGGTACAAGTTAAATATCCCAGAAAGTGAAAAATGGATAAAGAAGTTGTGGTACGTACGTACAATGGAATATCACTCACCAATGAAATCTATGTCATCTGGCCCGTCGTGGCATAATGAGTGGATTCAGGTACGATGATTCTAAGTGAAATAAGTCACACAGAAAATGAAACATCATAAGATGTCACTAATACACGGAATGTAATCTTGGCTACACATGAACTGAATTACAAAACAGAACAGGGTCTCAAATTTAGAAAACCAACTTATGTTTGTTTAAGGGGAAAGGTGAGTTGGGGTGCTGCATAAAACCAGAGATAGAAATTAGCACAGATACCATTCCATACGTCATATATGTAATAGTCAAGACCTACCCCTTGCTCAACCAAATGGGCTAAACACCCTATATTCAACGTCTAGGAATACACCTGACTAGAAAGAATATTCAAACCCATGGATTTATATGTCTCCATAAGAGAATCAAGCGTGTGTACAGCTGCATGAAGGCAGCAGAGAAAATCCGATAAATCCCATTATCAAAATGAATTAAAAAAAAAAACAGAATGACAGTGAAATAGAGAGCAATTCTTAAATAATTCATTCAGGGCTTGTGATGCAACCTGGATTTACCTCATCTACACCCAGAGCTGAGTGAGACATAAGGTTGGACACTTCAGGCTGATAGCATTGGTGAGGTTCGATGAGCAAATGCAGACCATTTGAAGTCATACTGCATGGTACCCATTCCATGGGTCCCAGCTCTCCAGGTTTAAGCGATTCTTCCTTCAGCTAAAACATGCATGGGAAACCCACAGTATGGTGCACCATGTGACCGGGAAACGTTTTCAAATGCATCTCAGTTTTCGTCCCCTTTTAGTCGGGTTCACAATTCCAGACCCTTTACTAACACTCTCCCCACTTGGAGAGTCAGTGCCTTTAACCTGCTGTTTGGCACAGTTTGCAATTTCTGCGCGAGATGAACAGGAATAGGGAGAACCAATGAGAGACTAGCTGTAGGTGTCTGCACGGGCCAATTTAACGCTCATTTCCAACCAGGAAGAGGAATTAACCAAAGGCTCAGCATGCCGTGCAGGAACCAGATTAGGGCCTGAAGCAATCCTGCGGGTTTGCGGCCAGCTCACAAGAAAGCAATTTGAAGAAAGGAGCACAGGGGCACTGTAATTCACAAACCTGCAGAGTTATAAAAGACAGCTATCGTCCGAAAATATATTGAAGGAAGGCTGCGAAGAGGACTTGAAAGCGGGGCAGAATTGCAGGAAAACGATTTCAGGGGGTAGACTGGAATTGCATTTAAAGCATAGGAAAAGAGGCAGAACGTCGACAATGATGCACTTGGCCAAAAAGGGCGTATGCGTTCACGCCCTTTTTGGCCAACCAAGCAAGCATGTTAAAGAAATCTGCACTACAATGAAGTCTCACTGCCCCCCGGTCAAAAGGGCCATCTCAAAAAAGTGTAAAATCCAGAAATGCAGCACAGGCCATGGAGAACAGGGAGCCTTGTTATGCTGATGGGTGGGATGTAAATTGCCAACAGCCACTCTGGAGAAGTGTATGGTGTTTCCTGAAACACCAAAAAACAAAGCAACGGAGCCTACGGCACTTCCACTTATGGTCCTATAGCTTAGGGACATTAAAATCAAAAACACACAGCCACCCCAAAGTTTCAGACGGCTCTGTTTACAAGAACCTCGTCTACGGTACAAGTTAAATATCCCAGAAAGTGAAAAATGGATAAAGAAGTTGTGGTACGTACGTACAATGGAATATCACTCACCAATGAAATCTATGTCATCTGGCCCGTCGTGGCATAATGAGTGGATTCAGGTACGATGATTCTAAGTGAAATAAGTCACACAGAAAATGAAACATCATAAGATGTCACTAATACACGGAATGTAATCTTGGCTACACATGAACTGAATTACAAAACAGAACAGGGTCTCAAATTTAGAAAACCAACTTATGTTTGTTTAAGGGGAAAGGTGAGTTGGGGTGCTGCATAAAACCAGAGATAGAAATTAGCACAGATACCATTCCATACGTCATATATGTAATAGTCAAGACCTACCCCTTGCTCAACCAAATGGGCTAAACACCCTATATTCAACGTCTAGGAATACACCTGACTAGAAAGAATATTCAAACCCATGGATTTATATGTCTCCATAAGAGAATCAAGCGTGTGTACAGTTGCATGAAGGCAGCAGAGAAAATCCGATAAATCCTATTATCAAAATGAATTACAAAAACAAAACACAATGACAGTAAAATAGAGAACAATTCTTAAATAATTCATTCAGGGCTTGTGATGCAACCTGGATTTACCTCATCTAAACCCAGAGCTGAGAGAGACATAAGGTTGGACACTTCGGGCTGATAGCATTGGTGAGGTTCGATGAGCAAATGCAGACCATTTGAAGTCATACTGCATGGTACCCATTCCATGGGTCCCAACTCTCCAGGTTTAAGTGATTCTTCCTTCAGCTAAAGCATGCATGGGAAACCCACAGTATGGTGCACCGTGTGACCGGGAAACGTTTTCAAATGCATCTCAGTTTTGTCCCCTTTTACTCGGGTTCACAATTCCAGACCCTTTACTAACACTCTCCCCACTTGGAGAGTCAGTGCCTTTAACCTCCTGTTTGGCACAGTTTGCAATTTCTGCGCGAGATGAACAGGAATAGGGAGAACCAATGAGAGACTAGCTGTAGGTGTCTGCACGGGCCAATTTAACGCTCATTTCCCACCAGGAAGAGGAATTAACCAAAGGCTCAGCATGCCGAGCCGGAACCAGATTAGGGCCTGAAGCAATCCTGCGGGTTTGCGGCCAGCTCACAAGAAAGCGATTTGAAGAAAGGAGCTCATGGGCCAAGTAATTCAGAATCCTGCAGAGTTATAAATGACAGCTATCGTCCGAAAATATATTGAAGGAAGGCTGCGAAGAGAACTTGTAAGCGGGGCAGAATTGCAGGAAAACGATTTCAGGGGGTAGACGGTAATTGCATTTAAAGCATAGGAAAAGAGGCAGAACGTCGACAATGATGCTCTTGGCCAAAAAGGTCATATGCGTTTTTTCTGAATATATTCAGGAAAAAACGCATACGCGGTTTTTGGCCAACCAAGCAAGCATGTTAAAGAAATCTGCACTACAATGAAGTCTCACTGCCCCCCGGTCAAAAGGGCCATCTGAAAAAAGTGTAAAATCCAGAAAGGCAGCACAGGACATGGAGAACCGGGAGCCTTGTTATGCTGATGGGCGGGATGTAAATTGCCAACAGCCGCTCTGGAGAAGTGTATGGTGTTTCCTGGAACACCTAAAAAACAAAGCAACGGAGCCTACGGCACTTCCACTTATGGTCCTATAGCTTAGGGAAATTAAAATCAAAAACACACAGCCACCCCAAAGTTTCGGATGGCTCTGTTTACAGAACCTCGTCTACGGTACAAGTTAAATATCCCAGAATGTGAAAAATGGATAAAGAAGTTGTGGTACATACGTACAATGGAATATCACTGAGCAATGAAATCTATGTCATCAGGCCCGTCGCGGCATAATGAGTGGATTCAGGTACCATGATTCTAAGTGAAATAAGTCACACAGAAAATGAAACATCATAAGATATCACTAATACACCGAATATAAAGTAGGCTACACATGAACTGAATTACAAAACAGAACAGGGTCTCAAATTTAGAAAACCAACTTATGCTTGCTTAAGGGGAAAGGTAAGTTGGGGTGCCGCATCAAAACAGAGATAGAAATTAGCACAGATACCTTTTCATAAGCCAAATATATAACAGTCAAGACCTACCCCTTGCTCAACGAAATGGACTAAACACCACATATTCAACGCCTAGGAATACACCTGACTAGTAAGAATCTTCAAACCCATGGATTCATATGTCTCCGTAAGAGAATGAAGCGTGTGTACAGCGGCATGAATGCAGCAGGGAAAATCCGATAAATCCCATTATCAAAATATATTACAAAAACAAAACCAAGGACAGTGAAATAGAGAGCAATTCTTAAATAATTCATTCAGGGTTTGTGATGCAACCTGGATTTACCACATCTACACCCAGAGCTGAGTGAGACATAAGGTTGGGGACTTCGGCTGATAGCATTGGTGAGGTTCAGTGAGCAAATGCAGACACTTTGAAGTCATACTGCATGGTACCCATTCCAAGGGTCCCAACTCTCCAGGTTTAAGGGATTCTTCCTTCAGCTAAAACATGCATGGGAAAACCACAGTATGGTGCACCATGTGACCGGCAAACGTTTTCAAATGCATCTCATTTTTCTTCCCCTTTTACTCGGGTTCACCATTCCAGACCCTTTACTAACACTCTCCCTACTTGGAGAGTCAGTGGTTTAACCTCCTCTTTGGCACAGTTTGCAATTTCTGCTCAAGATGAACAGGAATAGGGAGAACCAATGAGAGCCAACTGTAGGTGTCTGCACCGGTAAATTTAACGCTCATTTCCCGCCAGGAAGAGGAAATAACCTAAGGCTCAACATGCCGTGCTGGAAGCAGATTAGGGCCTGAAGCAATCCTGTGGGTTTGCGACCAGCTCACAAGATAGCGAGTTGAAGAAAGGAGCTCAGGGACACTGTAACTCACAAACCTGCAGAGTTATAAATGACAGCTATCATCCAAAAATATATTGAAGGAAGGCTGCGAAGAGAACTTGAATGCGGTGCAGAATTGCAGGAAAAGGATTTCAGGGGGTAGACGGGAATTGCATTTAAAGCATAGGAAAAGAGGCAGAACGTCGACAATGATGCTCTTGGCCAAAAAGGGCGTGTGCGTTTTTTCCTGAATATACAGGAAAAAACGCATACGCCCTTTTTGGCCAACCAAGCAAGCATGTTAAAGAAATCTGCACTACAATGAAGTCTCACTGCCCCCCGGTCAAAAGGGCCATCTGAAAAAAGTGTAAAATCCAGAAAGGCAGCACAGGCCATGGAGAAGAGGGAGCCTTGTTATGCTGATGGGTGGGATGTAAATTGCCAACAGCCACTCTGGAAAAGTTTATGGTGTTTCCTGGAACACCTAAAAAACAAAGCAACGGAGCCTACGGCACTTCCAATTATGGTCGTATAGCTTAGGGAAATTAAAATCAAAAACACACAGCCACCCCAAAGTTTCGGACGGCTCTGTTTACAAGAACCTCGTCTACAGTACACGTTAAATATCCCAGAATGTGAAAAATGGATAAAGAAGTTGTGGTACGTACGTACAATGGAATACAACTCAGCAATGAAATCTATGTCATCAGGCCCGTCGCGGCATAATGAGTGGATTCAGGTACGATGATTCTAAGAGAAATGAGTCACACAGAAAATGAAACATCATAAGATATCTCTAATACACGGAATGTAAACTTGGCTACACATGAACTGAATTACAAAACAGAACAGGGTCTCAAATTTAGAAAACCAACTTATGCTTGCTTAAGGGGAAAGGTGAGTTGGGGTGCTGCATAAAACCAGAGATAGAAATTAGCACAGATACCTTTCCATAAGCCAAATATGTAATAGTCAAGACCTACCCCTTGCTCAACGAAATGGACTAAACACGCCATATTCAACGCCTAGGAATACACCTGACTAGTAAGAATCTTCAAACCCATGGATTTATATGTCTCCGTAAGAGAATGAAGCGTGTGTACAGTGGCATGAATGCAGCAGAGAAAATCCGATAAATCCCATTATCAAAATGAATTACAAAAAAAACACACAAGGACAGTGAAATAGGGAGCAATACTTAAATAATTCATTCAGGGCTTGTGATGCAACCTGGATTTACCACATCTACATCCAGAGCTGAGTGAGAAATAAGGTTGGGCACTTCGGGCTGATAGCATTGGTGAGGTTCGATGAACAAATGCAGACCCTTTGAAGGCATACTGCATGGTACCCATTCCATGGGTCCCAACTCTCCAGGTTTAAGGGATTCTTCCTTCAGCTAATACCTGCATGGGAAACCCACAGTATGGTGCACCGTGTGACCGGGAAACGTTTTCAAATGCATCGCAGTTTTTGTCCCCTTTTACTCGGGTTCAGCATTCCAGACCATTTACGAACACTCTCCCCACTTGCAGAGTCAGTGCTTTAACCTCCTGTTTGGCACAGTTTGCAATTTCTGTGCAAGATGAACAGGAATAGGGAGAACCAATGAGAGATTAGCTGTAGGTGTCTGCACGGGCAAATTTAACGCTCATTTCCCACCAGGAAGAGGAATTAACCTAAGGCTCATCATGCCGTGCTGGAACCAGATTAGGGCCTGAAACAATCCTGCGGGTTTGCGGCCAGCTCACAAGAGAGCGAGTTGAAGAAAGGAGCTCAGGGGCACTGTAACTCACAAACCTGCAGAGTTATAAATGACAGCTATCGTCCAAAAATATATTGAAGGAAGGCTGCGAAGAGAACTTGTAAGCGGGGCAGAATTGCAGGAAAATGATTTCAGGGGGTAGACGGGAATTGCATTTAAAGCATAGGAAAAGAGGCAGAACGTCGACAATGATGCTCTTGGCCCAAAAGGGCGTATGCATTTTTTCCTGAATATATTCAGGAAAAAACGCATATGCCCTTTTTGGCCAACCAAGCAAGCATTTTAAAGAAATCTGCACTACAATGAAGTCTCACTGCCCCCCGGTCAAAACGGCCATCTGAAAAAAGTGTAAAATCCAGAAAGGCAGCACAGGCCATGGAGAACAGGGAGCCTTGTTATGCTGATGGGAGGGATGTAAATTACTAACAGCCACTCTGGAGAAGTGTATGGTATTTCCTGGAACACCTAAAAAACAAAGCAACGGAGCCTACGGCAATTCCACTTATGGTCCTATAGCTTAGGGAAATTAAAATCAAAAACTCACAGCCACCCCAAAGTTTCGGATGGCTCTGTTTACAAGAACCTCGTCTACGGTACAAGTTAAATATCCCAGAATGTGAAAAATTGATAAAGAAGTTGTGGTACGTACGTACAATGGAATATCACTCAGCAATGAAATCTATGTCATCAGGCCCGTCGCGGCATAATGAGTGGATTCAGGTACCATGATTCTAACTGAAATAAGTCACACAGAAAATGAAACATCATAAGATATCACTAATACACGGAATGTAAACTTGGCTACACATGAACTGAATTACAAAACAGAACAGGGTCTCAAATTTAGAAAACCAACTTATGCTTGCTTAAGGGGAAAGGTGAGTTGGGGTGCTGCATAAAACCAGAGATAGAAATTAGCACAGATACCATTCCATTCGTCAAATATGTAATAGTCAAGACCTACCCCTTGCTCAACGAAATGGACAAAACACGCCATATTCAACGCCTAGGAATACACCTGACTTGTAAGAATCTTCAAACCCATGGATTTATATGCCTCCATAAGAGAATGAAGCGTGTGTACAGCGGCATGAATGCAGCAGAGAAAATCCGATAAATCCCATTATCAAAATGAATTACAAAAACAAAACACAAGGACAGTGAAATAGGGAGCAATTCTTAAATAATTCATTCAGGGATTGTGATGCAACCTGGATTTACCACATCTACATCCAGAGCTGAGTGAGACATAAGGTTGGGGACTTCAGGCTGATAGCATTGGTGAGGTTCGATGAACAAATGCAGACCCTTTGAAGGCATACTGCATGGTACGCATTCCATGGGTCCCTACTCTCCAGGTTTAAGGGATTCTTCCTTCAGCTAATACATGCATGGGAAACCCACAGTATGGTGCAGCGTGTGACCGGGAAACGTTTTCAAATGCATTGCAGTTTTTGTCCCCTTTTACTCGGGTTCACAATTCCAGACCCTTTACTAACACTGTCCCTACTTGGAGAGTCAGTGCCTTTAACCTCCTGTTGGGCACAGTTTGCAATTTCTGCTCAAGAAAAACAGGAAGAGGGAGAACCAATGAGAGATTAGCTGTAGGTGTCTGCACGGGCAAATTTAACGTTCATTTCCAACCAGGAAGAGGAATTAACCAATGGCTCAGCATGCCCTGCCAGAAAGAGAGTAGGGCCTAAAGCAATCCTGCGGTTTTGCTGCCAGCTAACAAGAAAACGAGTGGAAGAAATGAGCTCAGGGGCACTGTAATTCACAAACCTGCAGAGTTATGAATGACAGCTATCGTCCAAAAATATATTGAAGTAAGTCTGCGAAGCGGACTTGAAAGAGGGACAGAATTTCAGGAAAACGGTTTCAGGGGGTAGACTGGAATTACACTTAAAGCATAGGAAAAGAGGCAGAATGTCGACAATGATGCACTTGGCCAAAAAGGGCGTATGCGTTTTTTCCTGAATATATTCAGGAAAAAACGCATACGCCCTTTTTGGCCAACTAAGCATGCGTGTAAAGAAATGTGCACTACATGGGAAGTCTCACTGCCCCCCGGTCAACAGGGCCATCTGGAAAAAGTGTAAAACCCAGAAAGGCAGGACAGGCCATGGAGAACATGGAGCCATGTTATGCTGATGGGCAGGATGTAAATTGCCAACAGCCACACTGGAGAAGTGTATGGTGTTTCCTGAAACATGTAGGAAACAAAGCAACACAGCCTATGGCACTTCCACTTATGGTCCAGTAGGTTAGGGACATTAAAATCAAAAACACACATCCACCCCAAAATTTGGGATGGCTCTGTTTACAAAAACCTCATCTACGGTACAAGTTAAATATCCCGGAAAGCGAAAAATGGATTAAGAAGTTGTGGTACGTACGTACAATGTAATATCACTCAGCAATGAAATCTATGTCATCAGGCCCGTAGCGGCATAATGAGTGGATTCAGGTACGATGATTCTACGTGAAATAAGTCTCACAGAAAAAGAAACATCATAAGGTATCATTAATACACGGAATGTAAACTTGGCTACATATGAACTGAACTACAAAACAGAACAGGGTCTCAAATTTAGAAAACCAACTTATGCTTGCTTATGTGGAAAAGTGAGTTGTGGTGCTGCATAAAACCAGAGATTTTAATTAGCACAGATACCGTTCCTTAAGCCAAATATGTAAGAGACAAGACCTACTTCTTGCTCAACGAAATGGGCTCAACACCACATATTCTACCCTGAGGAATATACGTGATTAGTGATTAGTAAGAATTAGTGATTAGTAAGAATTAGTAAGAATTAGTGATTAGTAAGAATTAGTAAGAATGTTAAAACCCATAGATTTATATGTCTCCATAAGAGAATCAAGCGTGTGTACAGCGGCCTAAACGCAGCAATGAAAATCCGATAAATCCCGTTATAAAAAAAATTTCAAAAACAAAACACAATGACAGTGAAATAGAGAGCAATTCTTAAATAATTCATTCAGAGCTTGTGATGCAAACTGGATTTACCACATCTACACCCAGAGCTCGGTGAGACATAAGTTTCGAAACTTCTGGCTGATAGCATTGGTGAGGTTCGGTTAGCAAATGCAGACCCTTTGAAGTCATACTGCTTGGTACCCATTCCAAGGGTCCCAACTCTCTAGGTTTAAGAAATTCTTCCTTCAGCTAAAACACGCATGGGAAACCCAGACAATGGTACATTGGGTGATTGGGAAATGTTTTCAAATGCATCTCAGTTTTTGTCCCCTGGGACTCGGGTTCACCATTCCAGACCCTTCACTAACACTCTCCCCACTCGGAGAGTCAGTGTCTTTAACCTCCTGTTTGGCACAGTTTGCAATTTCTGTGCAAGATGAACAGGAATAGGGAGAACCAATGAGAGACTAGCTGTAGGAGTCTGTACGGGCAAATGTATCCCTCACTGCCCACCAGGAAGAGGAATCAATCAAAGGCTCAGCGTGCCCTGCCGGAAACAGATTAGGGACTGAAGCAATCCTGCGGTTTTGCAGTCAGCTCAGAAGAATGCGAGTTGAAGAAAGGAGCTCAGGGGCACTGTAATTCACAAACCTGCAGAGTTATGAATGACAGCTATCGTCCAAAAATATATTGAAGTAAGTCTGCGAAGAGGACTAGAAAGCGGGGCAGAATTCCAGGAAAACGATTTCAGGGGGTAGACTGGAATTGCACTTAAAGCACAGGAAAAGAGACAGAATGTTGACAATGATGCACTTGGCCAAAATGGGCGTAAGCGTTTTTTCCTTAATATATTCAGGAAAAAACGCATACGCACTTTTTGGCCAACCAAGCAAGCGTGTACAGGAAATCTGCACTACAATGAAGTCTCACTGCGCCCCAGTCAAAAGGGCCATCTGAAAAAAGTGTAAAATCCAGAAAGACAGGACAGGCCATGGAGAACAGGGAGCCTTATAATATTGATTTACGGGATGTAAATTGCCAACAGCCACTCTGGAGAAGTGTATGGTGTTTCCTGAAACACGTAGGAAACAAAGCAACACAGCCTATGGCACTTCCACTTATGGTCCTATAGCTTTGGGAAATTAAAATCAAAAACACACAGCCACCCCAAAGTTTGGGACGGCTCTGTTTACAAGAACCTCATCTACGGTACGAGTTAAATATCCCAGAAAGTGAAAAATGGATAAAGAAGTTCTGGTACATACGTACAATGGAATATCACTCAGCAATTATATCTATGTCATCAGGCCCATAGCGGCATAATGAGAGTATTCAGGTACGATGATTCTACGTGAAATAAGTCACACAGAAAAAGAAACATCATAAGATATCACTAATACAAGGAATGTAAACTTGGCTACACATGAACTGAATTACAAAACAGAACAGGGTCTCAAATTTAGAAAACCAACTTATGCTTGCTTATGGGGAAAGGTGAGTTGGGGTGCTGCATAAAACCAGAGATTGAAATTAGCACAGATACCGTTCCATAAACCAAATAAGTAATATACCAGACCTACTCCTTGCTCAACGAAATGGACTCAACACCCCATATTCAAGGCCTAGGAATATACCTGACTAGTAAGAATCTTAAAACCCACGGATTTATATGTCTCCATAAGAGAAACATGCGTGTGTACAGCGGCATAAAGGTAGCAGTGAAAACCCGATAAATCCCATTATCAAAATAATTTTCAAATACAAAACACAATGACAGTGAAATAGAGAGCAATTCTTAAATAATTCATTCAGGGCTTGTGATGCAACCTGGATTTACCACATCTACACACAGAGCTGGGTGAGACATAAGGCTGGACACTTCGGGCTGATAGCATTGGTGAGGTTCAGTGAGCAAATGCAGACCCTTTGAAGTCATACTGCATGGAACCCTTTCCATGGGTCCCAACTCTCCAGGTTTAAGGGATTCTTCCTTCAGCTAAAACATGCATGGGAAACCCAGAGTATGGTCCACCGTGTGACCGGCAAACGTTTTCAAATTCATCTCAGTTTTCGTCCCCTTTTACTCGGGTTCACCATTCCAGACCCTTTACTAACACTCTCCCCACTTGGAGAGTCAGTGCCTTTAACCTCCTGTTTGGCACAGTTTGCAATTTCTGCGCAAGATGAACAGGAATAGGGAGAACCAATGAGAGACTAGCTGTAGGTGTCTGCACAGGCAAATTTAACGCTCATTTCCCACCAGGAAGAGGAATTAACCAAAGGCTCAGCATGCCCTGCCCGAACCAGATTAGGGCCTGAAGCAATCTTGCGGGTTTGCGACCAGCTCACAAGATAGCGAGTTGAAGAAAGGAGCTCAGGGGCACTGTAACTCACAAACCTGCAGAGTTATAAATGACAGCTATCGTCCGAAAATATATTGAAGGAAGGCTGCGAAGAGGACTTGAAAGCGGGGCAGAATTGCAGGAAAACGATTTCAGGGGGTACACGGGAATTGCATTTAAAGCATAGGAAAAGAGGCAGAACGTCGACAATGATGCACTTGGCCAAAAAGTGCATATGCGTTTTTTCCTGAATATATTCAGGAAAAAAGGCATACGCCCTTTTGGCCAACTAAGCAAGCATGTAAAGGAAATCTGCACTACAAGGGAAGTCTCACTGCCCCCCAGTCAACAGGGCCATCTGGAAAAAGTGTAAAATCCAGAAAGGCAGGACAGGCCATGGAGAACATGGAGCCTTGTTATGCTGATGGGCAGGATGTAAATTGCCAACAGCCACACTGGAGAAGTGTATGGTGTTTCCTGAAACACGTAGGAAACAAAGCAACACAGCCTATGGCACTTCCACTTATGGTCCAGTAGCTTAGGGACATTAAAATCAAAAACACACAGCCACCCCAAACTTTCAGACGGCTCTGTTTACAAGAACCTCGTCTACGGTACAAGTTAAATATCCCAGAAAGCAAAAAATGGATAAAGAAGTTGTGGTACGTACGTACAATGGAATATCACTCACCAATGAAATCTATGTCATCTGGCCCATCGTGGCATAATGAGTGGATTCAGGTACAATGATTCTAAGTGAAATAAGTCCCACAGAAAATGAAACATCATATGATATCACTAATACACGGAATGTAATCTTGGCTACACATGAACTGAATTACAAAACAAAACAGGGTCTCAAATTTAGAAAACCAACTTATGTTTGCTTAAGGGGAAAGGTGAGTTGCGGTGCTGCATAAAACCAGAGATAGATATTAGCACAGATCCCATTCCATAAGTTAACTATGTAATACTCCAGACCTACCCCTTTCTCAACGAAATGGGATAAACACCCTATATTCAACGCCTAGGAATACACCTGACTAGTAAGAATCTTCAAACCCATGGATTTATATGTCTCCATAAGAGAATCAAGCGTGTGTACAGCTGCATGAATGCAGCAGAGAAAATCCGATAAATCCCATTATCAAAATGAATTACAAAAACAAAACACAATGACAGTGAAATAGAGAGCAATTCTTAAATAATTCATTCAGGGCTTGTGATGCAACCTGGATTTACCTCATCTACACCCAGAGCTGAGTGAGATATAAGGTTGGACACTTCGGGCTGATAGCATTGGTGAGGTTCAATGAGCAAATGCAGACCCTTTGAAGTCATCCTGCATGGTACCCATTCCATGGGTCCCAACTCTCCAGGTTTAAGCGATGCTTCCTTCAGCTAAAACATGCATGGGAAACCCACAGTATGGTGCACCGTGTCACCGGGAAACGTTTTCAAATGCATCTCAGTTTTAGTCCCCTTTTACTCGGGTTCACAATTCCAGACCCTTTACTAACACTCTCCCCGCTTGGAGAGTCAGTGCCTTTAACCTGCTGTTTGGCACAGTTTGCAATTTCTGCGCAAGATGAACAGGAATAGGGAGAACGAATGAGAGACTAGCTGTAGGTGTCTGCACAGGCAAATTTAACGCTCATTTCCAACCAGGAAGAGGAATTAACCAAACGCTCAGCATGCCTTGCCTGAACCAGATTAGGGCCTGAAGCAATCCTGTGGGTTTGCGGCCAGCTCACAAGAAAGCGATTTGAAGAAAGGAGCTCAGGGGCACTGTAATTCTCAAACCTGCAAAGTTATAAATGACAGCTATTGTCCAAAAATATATTGAAGGAGGGCTGCGAAGAGGACTTGAAATCGGGGCAGAATTGCAGGAAAGCGGTTTCAGGGAGTAGAGTGGAATTGCATTTAAAGCATAGGAAAAGAGGCAGAACGTCAACAATGAAGCACGTGGCCAAAAAGGGCGTATGCGTTTTTTCCTGAATATATTCAGGAAAAAACGCATACGCCCTTTTTCGCCAACCAAGCAAGCATGTTAGAGAAATCTGCACTACAATGAAGTATCACTGCCCCCTGGTCAAAAGGGCCATCTGAAAAAAGTGTAAAATCCAGAAATGCAGCACAGGCCATGGAGAACAGGGAGCCTTGTTATGCTGATGGGTGGGATGTAAGTTGCCAACAGCCACTCTGGAGAAGTGTATGGTGTTTTCTGAAACACCTAAAAAACAAAGCAACGGAGCCTACGGCTCTTCCACTTATGGTCCTATAGCTTATGGAAATTAAAATCAAAAACACACAGCCATCCCAAAGTTTCAGACGGATCTGTTTACAAGAACCTCGTCTACGGTACAAGTTAAATATCCCAGAAAGCGAAAAATGGATAAAGAAGTTGTGGTACGTACGTACAATGGAATATCACTCACCAATGAAATCTATGTCATCTGGCCCATCGTGGCATAATGAGTGGATTCAGGTACGATGATTCAAAGTGAAATACGTCACACAGAAAATGAAACATCATAAGATGTCACTAATACACGGAATGTAATCTTGGCTACACATGAACTGAATTACAAAACAGAACAGGGTCTCAAATTTAGAAAACCAACTTATGTTTGCTTAAGGGGAAAGGTGAGTTGGGGTGCTGCATAAAACCAGAGATAGAAATTAGCACAGATACCATTCCATATGTCAAATACGTAATAGTCAAGACTTACCCCTTGCTCAACGAAAGGGGCTAAACACCCTATATTCAACGCCTAGGAATACACCTGACTAGAAAGAATCTTCAAACCCATGGATTTATATGTCTCCATAAGAGAATCAAGCGTGTGTACAGCTGCATGAATGCAGCAGAGAAAATCCGATAAATCCTATTATCAAAATGAATTACAAAAACAAAACACAATGACAGTGAAATAGAGAGCAATTCGTAAATAATTCATTCAGGGCTTGTGATGCAATCTGGATTTACCTCATCTACACCCAGAGCTGAGTGAGACATAAGGTTGGACACATCGGGCTGATAGCATTGGTGAGGTTCGATGAGCAAATGCAGACCACTTGAAGTCATAATATATGGTACACATTCCATGGGTCCCAACTCTCCAGGTTTAAGTGATTCTTCCTTCAGGTAAAGCATGCATGGGAAACCCATAGTATGGTGCACCGTGAGACGGGGAAACGTTTTCAAATGCATCTCAGTTTTCGTCCCCTTTTACTCGGGTTCACAATTCAAGACCCTTTACTAACACTCTCCCCACTTGGAGAGTCAGTGCCTTTAACCTCCTGTTTGGCACAGTTTGCAATTTCTGCGCAAGATGAACAGGAATAGGGAGAACGAATGAGAGACTAGCTGTAGGTGTCTGCACGGGCAAATTTAATGCTCATTTCCCACCAGGAAGAGGAATTATCCAAAGGCTCAGCATGCTGTGCCAGAAACAGATTAGGGCCTGAAGCAATCCTGTGGGTTTGCAGCCAGCTCACAAGAAAGCGATTTGAAGAAAGGAGCTCAGGGGCACTGTAATTCACAAACCTGCAGAGTTATAAATGACAGCTATCGTCCAAAAATATATTGAAGGAAGGCTGCGAAGAGGACTTGAAAGCGGGGCAGAATTGCAGGAAAACGATTTCAGGGGGTAGACTGGAATTGCATTTAAAGCATAGGAAAAGAGGCAGAACATCGACAATGATGCACTTGGCCAAAAGGGCGTATGCGTTTTTTCCTGAATATATTCAGGTAAAAACGCATAGGGCCTTTTTGGCCAACCAAGAAAGCATGTTAAAGAAATCTGCACTACAATGAAGTCTCACTGCCCACCGGTCAAAAGGGCCATCTGAAAAAAGTGTAAAATCCAGAAATGCAGCACAGGCCATGGAGAACAGGGAGCCTTGTTATGCTGATGGGTGGGTTGTAAATTGCCAACAGCCACTCTGGAGAATTGTATGGTGTTTCCTGAAACACCTAAAAAACAAAGCAACGGAGCCTACGGCACTTCCACTTATGGTCCTATAGCTTAGGGAAATTAAAATCAAAAACACACAGCCACCCCAAAGTTTCAGACGGCTCTGTTTACAAGAACCTCGTCTACGGTACAAGTTAAATATCCCAGAAAGCGAAAAATGGATAAAGAAGTTGTGGTACGTACGTACAATGGAATATCACTCACCAATGAATTCTATGTCATCTGGCCTGTCGTGGCATAATCAGTGGATTCAGGTATGATGATTCTAAGTGAAATAAGTCACACAGAAAATGAAACATCATAAGATATCACTAATACACCGAATGTAAACTTGGCTACACATGAACTGAATTACAAAACAGAACAGGGTCTCAAATCTTGAAAACCAACTTATGTTTGCGTAAGGGGAAATGTGAGTTGGGGTGCTGCATAACACCAGAGTTAGAAATTAGCACAGATACCATTCCATATGTCAAATATGTAATAGTCAAGACCTACCCCTTGCTCAACGAAATGGGCTAAACACCCTATATTCAATGCCTAGGAATACACCTGACTAGTAAGAATCTTCAAACCCATGGATTTATATGTCTCCATAAGAGAATCAAGCGTGTGTACAGCTGCATGAAGGCAGCAGAAAAAATCAGATAAATCCTATTATCAAAATGAATTACAAAAACAAAACACAATGACAGTGAAATAGGGAGCAATTCTTAAATAATTCTTTCAGGGCTTGTGATGCAACCTGGATTTACCTCATCAAAACCCAGAATTGAGTGAGACATAAGGTTGGACACTTCGGGCTGATAGCGTTGGTGAGGTTCGATGAGCAAATGCAGACCATTTGAAGTCATACTGCATGGTACCCATTCCATGGGTCCCAACTCTCCAGGTTTAAGTGATTCTTCCTTCAGCTAAAGCATGCATGGGAAACCCACAGTATGGTGCACCATGAGACCGGGAAACGTTTTCAAATGCATCTCAGTTTTTGTCCCCTTTTCCTCGGGTTCACAATTCCAGACCCTTTACTAACACTCTCCCCACTTGGAGAGTCAGTGCCTTTAACCTCATGTTTGGCACAGTTTGCAATTTCTGCGCAAGATGAACAGGAATAGGGATAACCAATGAGAGACTAGCTGTAGGTATCTGCACGGGCAAATTTAACGCTCATTTCCAACCAGGAAGAGGAATTAACCAAAGGCTCAGCATGCCGTGCAGGAACCAGATTAGGGCCTGAAGCAATCCTGCGGGTTTGCGGCCAGCTCACAAGAAAGCGATTTGTAGAAAGGAGCTAAGGGGCACTGTAATTCACAAACCTGCAGAGTTATAAATGACAGCTATCGTCCGAAAATATATTGAAGGAAGGCTGCGAAGAGGACTGGAAAGCGGGGCAGAATTGCAGGAAAACGATTTCAGGGGGTAGACTGGAATTGCATTTAAAGCATAGGAAAAGAGGCAGAACGTCGACAATGATGCACTTGGCCAAAAAGGGCGTATACGTTTTTTCCTGAATATATTCAGGAAAAAACTCATACGCACTTTTTGGCCAACCAAGCAAGCATGTTAAAGAAATCTGCACTAAAATGAAGTCTCACTGCCCCCCGGTCAAATGGGCCATCTGAAAAAAGTGTAAAATCCAGAAATTCAGCACAGGCCATGGAGAACAGGGAGCCGTGTTATGCTGATGGGTGCTATGTAAATTGCCAACAGCCACTCTGGAGAAGTGTATGGTGTTTCCTGAAACACCTAAAAAACAAAGCAACGGAGCCTACGGCACTTCCACTTATGGTCCTATAGCTTAGGGAAATTAAAATCAAAAACACACAGCCGCCCCAAAGTTTCAGACGGCTCTGTTTACAAGAACCTCTTCTACGGTACAAGTTAAATATCCCAGAAAGCGAAAAATGGATAAAGAATTTGTGGTACGTACGTACAATGGAATATCACTCACCAATGAATTGTATGTTATCTGGCCCGTCGTGTCATAATAAGTGGATTCAGGTACGATGATTCTAAGTGAAATAAGTCACACAGAAAATGAAACATCATAAGATATCACTAATACACCGAATGTAATCTTGGCTACACATGAAGTGAATTACAAAACAGAACAGGGTCTCAAATTTTGAAAACCAAGTTATGTTTGCATAAGGGGAAAGGTGAGTTGGGGTGCTGCATAAAACCAGAGATAGTAATTAGCACAGATACCATTCCATACGTCAAATATGTAATAGTCAAGACCTACCCCTTGCTCAACGAAATGGGCTAAACACCCTATATTCAACACCTAGGAATACACCTGACTAGTAAGAATCTTCAAACCCATGGATTTATATGTCTCCATAAGAGAATCAAGCGTTTGTACAGCTGCATGAAGGCAGCAGAGAAAATCCGATAAATCCTAATATCAAAATGAATTACAAAAACAAAACAGAATGACAGTGAAATAGAGAGCAATTCTTCAATAATTCATTCAGGGCTTGTGATGCAACCTGGATTTACCTCATCTACACCCAGAGCTGAGTGAGACATAAGGTTGGACACTTCGGGCTGATAGCATTGGTGAGGTTCGATGAGCAAATGCAGACCATTTGAAGTCATACTGCATGGTACCCATTACATGGGTCCCAACTCGCCAGGTTTAAGTGATTCTTCCTTCAGCTAAAGCATGCATGGGAAACCCACAGTATGGTGCACCATGTGACCGGGAAACGTTTTCAAATGCATCTCAGTTTTTGTCCCCTTTTACTCGGGTTCACAATTCCAGATCCTTTACTAACACTCTCCCCACTTGGAGAGTCAGTGCCTTTAACCTCCTGTTTGGCACAGTTTGCAATTTCTGCGCAAGATGAACAGGAATAGGGAGAACCAGTGAGAGACTAGCTGTAGGTGTCTGCACGGGCAAATTTAACGCTCATTTCCAACCAGGAAGAGGAATTAATCAAAGGCTCAGCATGCCGTGCAGGAACCAGATTAGGGCCTGAAGCAATCCTGTGGGTTTGCGGCCAGCTCACAAGAAAGCGATTTGAAGAAAGGAGCTCAGGGGCACTGTAATTCACAAACCTGCAGAGTTATAAATGACAGCTATCGTCCGAAAATATATTGAAGGAAGCCTGCGAAGAGGACTTGAAAGCGGGGCAGAATTGCAGGAAAACGATTTCAGGGGGTAGACTGGAATTGCATTTAAAGCTTAGTAAAAGAGGCAGAACGTCGACAATGATGCCCTTGGCCAAAAAGGGCGTATACGTTTTTTCCTGATTCAGGAAAAAACGCATACGCCCTTTTTGGCCAACCAAGCAAGCATGTTAAAGAAAACTGCACTACAATGAAGTCTCACTGCCCCCCGCTCAAAAGGGCCATCTGAAAAAGTGTAAAATCCAGAAATGCAGCACAGGCCATGGAGAACAGGGTGCCTTGTTATGCTGATGGGTGGGATGTAAATTGCCAACAGCCACTCTGGAGAAGTGTATGGTGTTTCCTGAAACACCAAAAACAAAGCAACGGAGCCTACGGCACTTCCACTTATGGTCCTATAGCTTAGGGAAATTAAAATCAAAAACACACAGCCACCCCAAAGTTTCAGACGGCTCTGTTTACAAGAACCTCGTCTACGGTACAAGTTAAATATCCCTGAAAGCGAAAAATGGATAAAGAAGTTGTGGTACGTACGTACAATGGAATATCACTCACCAATGAAATCTATGTCATCTGGCCCGTCGTGGCATAATGAGTGGATTCAGGTACGATGATTCTAAGTGAAATAAGTCACACAGAAAATGAAACATCATAAGATGTCACTAATACACGGAATGTAATCTTGGCTACACATGAACTGAATTACAAAACAGAACAGGGTCTCAAATTTAGAAAACCAACTTATGTTTGCTTAAGGGGAAAGGTGAGTTGGGGTGCTGCAAAAAACCAGAGATATAAATTAGCACAGATACCATTCCATACGTCAAATATGTAATAGTCAAGACCTACCCCTTGCTCAACCAAATGGGCTAAACACCCTATATTCAACGTCTAGGAATACACCTGACTAGAAAGAATATTCAAACCCATGCATTTATATGTCTCCGTAAGAGAATCAAGCGTGTGTACAGCTGCATGAAAGCAGCAGAGAAAATCCGATAAATCCCATTATCAAAATGAATTACAAAAACAAAACAGAATGACAGTGAAATAGAGAGCAATTCTTAAATAATTCATTCAGGGCTTGTGATGCAATCTGGATTTACCTCATCTACACCCAGAGCTGAGTGAGACATAAGGTTGGACACTTCGGGCTGATAGCATTGGTGAGGTTCGATGAGCAAATGCAGACCATTTTAAGTCATACTGCATGGTACCCTTTCTATGGGTCCCAACTCGCCAGGTTTAAGCGATTCTTCCTTCAGCTAAAACATGCATGGGAATCCCACAGTATGGTGCACCGTGTGACCGGGAAACGTTTTCAAATGCATCTCAGTTTTCGTCCCCTTTTACTCGGGTTCACCATTCCAGACCCTTTTAACACTCTCCTCACTTGGAGAGCCAGTGCCTTTAACCTGTTGTTTGGCACAGTTTGCAATTTCTGCGCAAGATGAACAGGAATAGGGAGAACCAATGAGAGGCCAGCTGTAGGTGTCTGCACGGGCAAATTTAACGCTCATTTCCCACCAGGAAGAGGAATTAACCAAACGCTCAGCATGCCGTGCCGGAACCAGATTAGGGCCTGAAGCAATCCTGCGGGTTTGCGGCCAGCTCACAAGAAAATGATTTGAAGAAAGGAGCTCAGGGGCCAAGTAATTCACAAACCTGCAGAGTTATAAATGACAGCTATCGTCCAAAAATATATTGAAGGAAGGCTGCGAAGAGGACTTGAAAGCGGGGCAGAATTGCAGGAAAATGATTTCTGGGGGTAGACTGGAATTGCATTTAAAGCATAGGAAAAAAGGCAGAACGTCGACAATGATGCACTTGGCCTAAAAGGGCGTATGCGTTTTTTCCTGAATATATTCAGGAAAAAACGCATACGCCCTTTTTGGCCAACCAAGCAAGCATGTTAAAGAAATCTGCACTACAATGAAGTCTCACTGCCCCCCGGTCAAAAGGGCCATCTGAACAAAGTGTAAAATCCAGAAATGCAGCACAGGCCATGGAGAACAGGGAGCCTTGTTATGCTGATGGGTGGGATGTAAATTGCCAACAGCCACTCTGGAGAAGTGTATGGTGTTTCCTGAAACACCTAAAAAACAAAGCAACGGAGCCTACGGCACTTCCACTTATGGTCCTATAGCTTAGGGAAATTAAAATCAAAAACACACAGCCACCCCAAAGTTTCAGATGGCTCTGTTTACAAGAACCTCGTCTACGGTACAAGTTAAATATCCCAGAAAGCGAAAAAATGGATAAAGATGTTGTGGTACGTACGTACAATGAAATATCACTCACCAATGAAATCTATGTCATCTGGCCCGTCGTGGCATAATAAGTGGTTCAGGTACGATGATTCTAAGGGAAATAAGTCCCACAGAAAATGAAACATCATAAGATATCACTAATACTTCGAATGTAATCTTGGCTACACATGAACTGAATTACAAAACAGAACAGGGTCTCAAATTTAGAAAACCAACTTATGTTTCCTTAAGGGGAAAGGTGAGTTGGGGTGCTGCATAAAACCAGAGATAGAAATTAGCACAGATACCATTCCATACGTCAAATATGTAATAGTAAAGACCTACCCCTTGCTCAACGAAATGGGCTAAACACCCTATATTCAACGGCTAGGAATACACCTGACTAGTAAGAATCTTCAAACCCATGGATTTATATGTCTCCATAAGAGAATCAAGCGTGTGTACAGCTGCATGAAGGCAGCAGAGAAAAGCCGATAAATCCCATTATCAAAATGATTTACAAAAACAAAACACAATGACTGTGAAATAGAGAGCAATTCTTAAATAATTCATTCAGGGCTTGTGATGCAACCTGGATTTACCTCATCTACACCCAGAGCTGAGTGAGACATAAGGTTGGACACTTCGGGCTGATAGCATTGGTGAGGTTCGATGAGCAAATGCAGACCATTTGAAGTCATACTGCATGGTACCCATTCCATGGGTCCCAACTCTCCAGGTTTAAGCGATTCTTCCTTCAGCTAAAGCATGCATGGGAAACCCAGAGTATGGTGCACTGTGTGACCGGGAAACGTTTTCAAATGCATCTCAGTTTTTGTCCTCTTTGACTCGGGTTCACAATTCCAGACCCTTTACTAACACTCTCCCCACTTGTAGAGTCAGTGCCTTTAACCTCCTGTTTGGCACAGTTTGCAATTTCTGCACAAGATGAACAGGAATAGGGAGAACCAATGAGAGACTAGCTGTAGGTGTCTGCACGGGCAAATTTAACACTCATTTCCCACCAGGAAGAGGAATTAACCAAAGGCTCAGCATGCCGTGCCGGAACCAGATTAGGGCCTGAAGCAATCCTGCGGGTTTGGGGCCAGCTCACAAGAAAGCGATTTGAAGAAAGGAGCTCAGGGGCACTGTTATTCAGAAACCTGCAGAGTTATAAATGACAGCTATCGTCCAAAAATATATTGAAGGTAGGCTGCGAAGAGGACTTGAAAGCAGGGCAGAATTGCAGGAAAACGATTTCAGGGGGTAGACTGGAATTGCATTTAAAGCATAGGAAAAGAGGCAGAACGTCGACAATGATGCACTTGGCCAAAAAGGGCGTATGCGTTTTTTCCTGAATATATTCAGGAAAAAACGCATACGACCTTTTTGGCCAACCAAGCAAGCATGTTAAAGAAATCTGCACTACAATGAAGTCTCACTGCCCCCCGTCAAAAGGGTCATCTGAAAAAAGTGTAAAATCCAGAAATGCAGCACAGGCCATGGAGAACAGGGAGCCTTGTTATGCTGATGGGTGGGATGTAAATTGCCAAGAGCCACTCTGGAGAAGTGTATGGTGTTTCCTGAAACACCTAAAAAACAAAGCAACGGAGCCTACGGCACTTCCACTTATGGTCCTATAGATTAGGGAAATTAAAATCAAAAACACACAGCCACCCCAAAGTTTCTGACGGCTCTGTTTACAAGAACTTCATCTACGGTACAAGTTAAATATCCCAGAAAGCGAAAAATGGATAAAGAAGTTGTGGTACGTACGTACAATGGAATATCACTCACAAATGAATTCTATTTCATCTGCCCCATCGTGTCATAATGAGTGGATTCAGGTACGATGATTCTAAGTGAAATAAGTCACACAGAAAATGAAACATCATAAGATATCACTAATACACGGAATGTAATCTTGGCTACACATGAACTGAATTACAAAACAGAACAGGGTCTCAAATTTAGAAAACCAACTTATGTTTGCTTAAGCGGAATGGCGAGTTGGGGTGCTGCATAAAACCAGAGATAGAAATTAGCACAGATACCATTCCATACGTCAAACATGTAATAGTCAAGACCCACCCCTTGCTCAACGAAATGGGCTAAACACCCTATATTCAATGCCTAGGAATACACCTGACTAGTAAGAATCTTCAAACCCATGGATTTATATGTCTCCATAAGAGAATCAAGCGTGTGTACAGCTGCATGAAGGCAGCAGAGACAATCCGATAAATCCCATTATCAAAATGAATTACAAATACAAAACACAATGACAGTGAAATAGAGAGCAATTCTTCAATAATTCATTCAGGGCTTGTGATGCAACCTGGATTTACCTCATCTACACTCAAAGCTGAGTGAGACATAAGGTTAGACACTTCGGGCTGATAGCATTGGTGAGGTTCGATGAGCAAATGCAGACCATTTGAAGTCATACTGCATGGTACCCATTCCATGGGTCCCAACTCTCCAGGTTTAAGCGATTCTTCCTTCAGCTAAAGCATGCATGGGAAACCCACAGTTTGGTGCACCGTGTGGCCGGGAAACTTTTTCAAATGCATCTCAGTGTTCGTCCCCTTTTACTCGGGTTCACAATTCCAGACCCTTTACTAAAACTCTCCCTACTTGGAGAGTCAGTGCCTTTAACCTCCTGTTTGGCACAGTTTGCAATTTCTGCGCAAGATGAACAGGAATAGGGAGAACCAATGAGAGACTAGCTGTAGGTGTCTGCACGGGCAAATTTAACGCTCATTTCCAACCAGGAAGAGGAATTAACCAAAGGCTCAGCATGCCGTCCCGGAACCAGATTAGGGCCTGAAACAATCCTGCGGGTTTGCGGCCAGCTCACAAGAAAGCGATTTGAAGAAAGGAGCTCAGGGGCACTGTAATTCACAAACCTGCAGAGTTATAAATGACAGCTATCGTCCAAAAATATATTGAAGGAAGGCTGCGAAGAGGACTTGAAAGCAGGGCAGAATTGCAGGAAAACGATTTCAGGGGGTAGACTGGAATTGCATTTAAAGCATAGGAAAAGAGGCAGAACGTCGACAATGATGCACTTGGCCAAAAAGGGCGTATGCGTTTTTTCCTGAATATATTCAGGAAAAAACGCATACGCCCTTTTTGGCCAACCAAGCAAGCATGTTAAAGAAATCTGCACTACAATGAAGTCTCACTGCCCCCCGGTCAAAAGGGCCATCTGAAAAAAGTGTAAAATCCAGAAATGTAGCACAGGCCATGGAGAACAGGGAGCCCTTTTATGCTGATGGGTGAGATGTAAATTGCCAACAGCCACTCTGGAGAAGTGTATGGTGTTTCCTGAAACACCTAAAAAACAAAGCAACGGAGCCTACGGCACTTCCACTTATGGTCCTATAGCTTAGGGAAATTAAAATAAAAAACACACAGCCACCCAAAGTTTCAGAGGGCTCTGTTTACAAGAACCTCGTCTACGGTACAAGTTAAATATCCCAGAAAGCGAAAAATGGATAAAGACGTTGTGGTACGTACTTACAATGGAATATCACTCACAAATGAAATCTATTTCACCTGGCCCATCGTGGCATAATGAGTGGATTCAGGTACGATGATTCTAAGTGAAATAAGTCACACAGAAAATGAAACATCATAAGATATCACTAATACACCGAATGTAATCTTGGCTACACATGAACTGAATTACAAAACAGGACAGGGTCTCAAATTTAGAAAACCAACTTATGTTTGCTTAAGGGGAAAGGCGAGTTGGGGTGCTGCATAAAACCAGAGATAGAAATTAGCACAGATACCATTCCATACGTCAAACATGTAATAGTCAAGACCTACCCCTTGCTCAACGAAATGGGCTCAACACCCTATATTCAATGCCTAGGAATACACCTGACTAGATAGAATCTTCAAACCCATGGATTTATATGTCTCCATAAGAGAATCAAGCGTGTGTACAGCTGCATGAATGCAGCAGAGAAAAGCCGATAAATCCCACTATCAAAATGAATTACAAAAAAAAACACAATGAGAGTGAAATAGAGAGCAATTCTTAAATAATTCATTCAGGGCTTGTGATGCAACCTGGATTTACCTCATCTACACCCAGAGCTGAGTGAGACATAAGGTTGGACACTTCGGGCTGATAGCACTGGTGAGGTTCAATGAGCAAATGCAGACCATTTGAAGTCATACTGCATGGTACACATTCTATGGGTCCCAACTCTCCAGGTTTAAGCGATTCTTCCTTCAGCTAAAACATGCATGGGAAACCTACAGTATGGTGCACCGTGTCACCGGGAAACGTTTTCAAATGCATCTCAGTTTTCGTACCCTTTTACTCGGGTTCACAATTCCAGACCATTTACTAACACTCTCCCCACTTGGAGAGTCAGTGCCTTTAACCTCCTGTTTGGCACAGTTTGCAATTTCTGCGCAAGATGAACAGGAATAGGGAGAACCAATGAGAGACTAGCTGTAGGTGTCTGCACGCCAAATTTATCGCTCATTTCCAACCAGGAAGAGGAATTAACCAAACGCTCAGCATGCCGTGCCGGAACCAGATTAGGGCCTGAAGCAATCCTGCGGGTTTGCGGCCAGCTCACAAGAAAGCGATTTGAAGAAAGGAGCTCAGGGGCCAAGTAATTCACAAACCTGCAGAGTTATAAATGACAGCTATCGTCCAAAAATATATTGAAGGAAGGGTGCGAAGAGGACTTGAAAGCGGGGCAGAATTGCAGGAAAACGATTTCAGGGGGTAGACTGCAATTGCATTTGAAGCATAGAAAAAGAGGCAGAACGTCGACAATGATGCACTTGGCCAAAAAGGGCGTATGCGTTTTTTCCTGAATATATTCAGGAAAAAACGCATACGCCCTTTTTGGCCAACCAAGCAAGCATGTTAAAGAAATCTGCACTACAATGAAGTCTCACTGCCCCCCGGTCAAAAGGGCCATCTGAAAAAAGTGTAAAATCCAGAAATGCAGCACAGGCCATGGAGAACAGGGAGCCTTGTTATGCTGATGGGTGGGATGTAAATTGCCAACAGCCAATCTGGAGAAGTGTATGGTGTTTCCTGAAACACCTAAAAAACAAAGCAACGGAGCCTACGTCACTTCCACTTATGGTCCTATAGCTTAGGGAAATTAAAATCAAAAACACACAGCCACCCCAAAGTTTCAGACGGCTCTGTTTACAAGAACCTCGTCTACGGTACAAGTTAAATATCCCAGAAAGCGGAAAATGGATAAAGAAATTGTGGTACGTACGTACAATGGAATATCACTCACCAATGAAATCTATGTCATCAGGCCCGTCGTGGCATAATGAGTGGATTCAGGTACGATGATGCTAAGTGAAATAAGTCACACAGAAAATGAAACATCATAAGATATCACTAATGCACGGAATGTAATCTTGGCTACACATGAACTGAATTACAAAACAGAACAGGGTCTCAAATTTAGAAAACCAACTTATGTTTTCTTAAGGGGAAAGGTGAGTTGGGGTGCTGCATAAAACCAGAGATAGAAATTAGCACAGATACCATTCCATACGTCTAATATGTAATAGTCAAGACCTACCCCTTGCTCAACGAAATGGGCTAAACACCCTATATTCAACGCCTAGGAATACACCTGACTAGAAAGAATTTTCAAACCCATGGATTTATATGTCTCCAAAAGAGAATCAAACGTGTGTACAGCTGCATGAAGGCAGCAGAGACAATCCAATAAATCCCATTATCAAAATGAATTACAAAAACAAAACACAATGACAGTGAAATAGAGAGCAATTCTTAAATAATTCATTCAGGGCTTGTAATGCAACCTGGATTGACCTCATCTACACCCAGAGCTGAGTGAGCCATAAGGTTGGACACTTCGGGCTGATAGCATTGGTGAGGTTCGATGAGCAAATGCAGACCATTTGAAGTCATACTGCATGGTACCCATTCCATGGGTCCCAACTCTCCAGGTTTAAGCGATTCTTCCTTCAGCTAAAGCATGCATGGGAAACCCACAGTATGGTGCACTGTGTGACCGGGAAACGTTTTCAAATGCATCTCAGTTTTTGTCCTCTTTGACTCGGGTTCACAATTCCAGACCCTTTACTAACACTCTCCCCACTTGTAGAGTCAGTGCCTTTAACCTCCTGTTTGGCACAGTTTGCAATTTCTGCGCAAGATGAACAGGAATAGGGAGAACCAATGAGAGACTAGCTGTAGGTGTCTGCACGGGCAAATTTAACACTCATTTCCCACCAGGAAGAGGAATTAACCAAAGGCTCAGCATGCCGTGCCGGAACCAGATTAGGGCCTGAAGCAATCCTGCGGGTTTGGGGCCAGCTCACAAGAAAGCGATTTGAAGAAAGGAGCTCAGGGGCACTGTTATTCAGAAACCTGCATAGTTATAAATGACAGCTATCGTCCAAAAGTATATTGAAGGTAGGCTGCGAAGAGGACTTGAAAGTGGGGCAGAATTGCAGGAAAACGATTTCAGGGGGTAGACTGGAATTGCATTTAAAGCATAGGAAAAGAGGCAGAACGTCGACAATGATGCACTTGGCCAAAAAGGGCGTATGCGTTTTTTCCTGAATATATTCAGGAAAAAACGCATACGACCTTTTTGGCCAACGAAGCAAGCATATTAAAGAAATCTGCACTACAATGAAGTCTCACTGCCCCCCGTCAAAAGGGTCATCTGAAAAAAGTGTAAAATCCAGAAATGCAGCACAGGCCATGGAGAACAGGGAGCCTTGTTATGCTGATGGGTGGGATGTAAATTGCCAAGAGCCACTCTGGAGAAGTGTATGGTGTTTCCTGAAACACCTAAAAAACAAAGCAACGGAGCCTACGGCACTTCCACTTATGGTCCTATAGATTAGGGAAATTAAAATCAAAAACACACAGCCACCCCAAAGTTTCTGACGGCTCTGTTTACAAGAACTTCATCTACGGTACAAGTTAAATATCCCAGAAAGCGAAAAATGGATAAAGAAGTTGTGGTACGTACGTACAATGGAATATCACTCACAAATGAAATCTATGTCATCTGGCCCATCGTGTCATAATGAGTGGATTCAGGTACGATGATTCTAAGTGAAATAAGTCACACAGAAAATGAAACATCATAAGATATCACTAATACACGGAATGTAATCTTGGCTACTCATGAACTGAATTACAAAACAGAACAGGGTCTCAAATTTAGAAAACCAACTTATGTTTGCTTAAGGGGAATGGCGAGTTGGGGTGCTGCATAAAACCAGAGATAGAAATTAGCACAGATACCATTCCATACGTCAAACATGTAATAGTCAAGACCTACCCCTTGCTCAACGAAATGGGCTAAACACCCTATATTCAATGCCTAGGAATACACCTGACTAGTAAGAATCTTCAAACCCATGGATTTATATGTCTCCATAAGAGAATCAAGCGTGTGTACAGCTGCATGAAGGCAGCAGAGACAATCCGATAAATCCCATTATCAAAATGAATTACAAAAACAAAACACAATGACAGTGAAATAGAGAGCAATTCTTAAATAATTCATTCAGGGCTTGTGATGCAACCTGGATTTACCACATCTACACTCAGAGCTGAGTGAGACATAAGGTTGGACACTTCGGACTGATAGCATTGGTGAGGTTCGATGAGCAAATGCAGACCATTTGAAGTCATACTGCATGGTACCCATTCCATGGGTCCCAACTCTCCAGGTTTAAGCGATTCTTCCTTCAGCTAAAGCATGCATGGGAAACCCACATTATGGTGCACCGTGTGGCCGGGAAACTTTTTCAAATGCATCTCAGTGTTCGTCCCCTTTTACTCGGGTTCACAATTCCAGACCCTTTACTAAAACTCTCCCCACTTGGAGAGTCAGTGCCTTTAACCTCCTGTTTGGCACAGTTTGCAATTTCTGCGCAAGATGAACAGGAATAGGGAGAACCAATGAGAGACTAGCTGTAGGTGTCTGCACGGGCAAATTTAACGCTCATTTCCAACCAGGAAGAGGAATTAACCAAAGGCTCAGCATGCCGTCCCGGAACCAGATTAGGGCCTGAAACAATCCTGCGGGTTTGCGGCCAGCTCACAAGAAAGCGATTTGAAGAAAGGAGCTCAGGGGAACTGTAATTCACAAACATGCAAAGTTATAAATGACAGCTATAATCCAAAAATATATTGAAGGAAGGCTGCGAAGAGGACTGAAGCGGGGCAGAATTGCAGGAAAACGATTTCAGGGGGTAGACTGGAATTGCATTTAAAGCATAGGAAAAGAGGCAGAACGTCAACAATGATGCACTCGGCTAAAAAGGGCGTATGAGTTTTTTCCTAAATATATTCAGGAAAAAACGCATACATCCTTTTTGGCCAACCAAGCAAGCATGTTAAAGAAATCTGCACTACAATGAAGTCTCACGGCCCCCCGGTCAAAAGGGCAATCTGAAAAAAGTGTAAAATCCAGAAATGCAGCACAGGCCATGGAGAACAGGGAGCCTTGTTATGCTGATGGGTGGGATGTAAATTGCCAACAGCCACTCTGGAGAAGTGTATGGTGTTTCCTGAAACACCTAAAAAACAAAGCAACGGAGCCTACGGCTCTTCCACTAATGGTCCTATAGCTTAGGGAAATTAAAATCAAAAACACACAGCCACCCCAAAGTTTCAGAGGGATCTGTTTACAAGAACCTCGTCTACGGTACAAGTTAAATATCCCAGAAAGCAAAAAATGGATAAAGAAGTTGTGGTACGTACGTACAATGGAATATCACTCACCAATGAAATCTATGTCATCTGGCCCATCGTGGCATAATGAGTGGATTCAGGTACGATGATTCTAAGTGAAATAAGTCCCACAGAAAATGAAACATCATATGATATCACTAATACACGGAATGTAATCTTGGCTACACATGAACTGAATTACAAAACAGAACAGGGTCTCAAATTTAGAAAACCAACTTATGTTTGCTTAAGGGGAAAGGTGAGTTGCGGTGCTGCATAAAACCAGAGATAGATATTAGCACAGATCCCATTCCATAAGTTAACTATGTAATACTCCAGACCTACCCCTTTCTCAACGAAATGGGATAAACACCCTATATTCAACGCCTAGGAATACACCTGACTAGTAAGAATCTTCAAACCCATGGATTTATATGTCTCCATAAGAGAATCAAGCGTGTGTACAGCTGCATGAATGCAGCAGAGAAAATCCGATAAATCCCATTATCAAAATGAATTACAAAAACAAAACACAATGACACTGAAATAGAGAGCAATTCTTAAATAATTCATTCAGGGCTTGTGATGCAACCTGGATTTACCACATCTACACCCAGAGCTGAGTGAGATATAAGGTTGGACACTTCGGGCTGATAGCATTGGTGAGGTTCGATGAGCAAATGCAGACCATTTGAAGTCATCCTGCATGGTACCCATTCCATGGGTCCCAACTCTCCAGGTTTAAGCGATGCTTCCTTCAGCTAAAACATGCATGGGAAACCCACAGTATGGTGCACCGTGTCACCTGGAAACGTTTTCAAATGCATCTCAGTTTCGTCCCCTTTTACTCGGGTTCACAATTCCAGACCCTTTACTAACACTCTCCCCGCTTGGAGAGTCAGTGCCTTTAACCTCCTGTATGGCACAGTTTGCAATTTCTGCGCAAGATGAACAGGAATAGGGAGAACGAATGAGAGACTAGCTGTAGGTGTCTGCACGGGCAAATTTAATGCTCATTTCCAACCAGGAAGAGGAATTAACCAAACGCTCAGCATGCCTTGCCTGAACCAGATTAGGGCCTGAAGCAATCCTGCGGGTTTGCGGCCAGCTCACAAGAAAGCGATTTGAAGAAAGGAGCTCAGGGGCACTGTAATTCTCAAACCTGCAAAGTTATAAATGACAGCTATTGTCCAAAAATATATTGAAGGAGGGCTGCGAAGAGGACTTGAAATCGGGGCAGAATTGCAGGAAAGCAGTTTCAGGGAGTAGAGTGGAATTGCATTTAAAGCATAGGAAAAGAGGCAGGACGTCGACAATGAAGCACGTGGCCAAAAAGGGCGTATGCGTTTTTTCCTGAATATATTCAGGAAAAAACGCATACGCCCTTTTTGGCCAACCAAGCAAGCATGTTAAAGAAATCTGCACTACAATGAAGTCTCACTGCCCCCCGGTCAAAAGGGCCATCTGAAAAAAGTGTAAAATCCAGAAATGCAGCACAGGCCATGGAGAACAGGGAGCCTTGTTATGCTGATGGGTGGGATGTAAATTGCCAACAGCCACTCTGGAGAAGTGTATGGTGTTTCCTGAAACACCTAAAAAACAAAGCAACGGAGCCTACGGCTCTTCCACTTATGGTCCTATAGCTTATGGAAATTAAAATCAAAAACACACAGCCACCCCAAAGTTTCAGACGGATCTGTTTACAAGAACCTCGTCTACGGTACAAGTTAAATATCCCAGAAAGCGAAAAATGGATAAAGAAGTTGTGGTACGTACGTACAATGGAATATCACTCACCAATGATATCTATGTCATCTGGCCCGTCGTGGCATAATGAGTGGATTCAGGTACGATGATTCTAAGTGAAATACGTCACACAGAAAATGAAACATCATAAGATGTCACTAATACACGGAATGTAATCTTGGCTACACATGAACTGAATTACAAAACAGAACAGGGTCTCAAATTTAGAAAACCAACTTATGTTTGCTTAAGGGGAAAGGTGAGTTGGGGTGCTGCATAAAACCAGAGATAGAAATTAGCACAGATACCATTCCATATGTCAAATACGTAATAGTCAAGACTTACCCCTTGCTCAACGAAAGGGGCTAAACACCCTATATTCAACGCCTAGGAATACACCTGACTAGAAAGAATCTTCAAACCCATGGATTTATATGTCTCCATAAGAGAATCAAGCGTGTGTACAGCTGCATGAATGCAGCAGAGAAAATCCGATAAATCCTATTATCAAAATGAATTACAAAAACAAAACACAATGACAGTGAAGTAGAGAGCAATTCTTAAATAATTCATTCAGGGCTTGTGATGCAACCTGGATTTACCTCATCTACACCCAGAGCTGAGTGAGACATAAGGTTGGACACATCGGGCTGATAGCATTGGTGAGGTTCGATGAGCAAATGCAGACCATTTTAAGTCATACTGCATGGTACCCTTTCTATGGGTCCCAACTCGCCAGTTTTAAGCGATTCTTCCTTCAGCTAAAGCATGCATGGGAAACCCACAGTATGGTGCACCGTGTGACCGGGAAATGTTTTCAAATGCATCTCAGTTTTTGTCCCCTTTTACTCGGGTTCACAATTCCAGAACCTTTATTAACACTCTCCCGACTTGGAGAGTCAGTGCCTTTAACCTCCTGTTTGGCACAGTTTGCAATTTCTGCGCAAGATGAACAGGAATAGGGAGAACCAATGAGAGACTAGCTGTAGGTGTCTGCACGGGCAAATTTAACGCTCATTTCCAACCAGGAAGAGGAATTAACCAAAGGCTCAGCATGCCATCCCGAAACCAGATTAGGGCCTGAAGCAATCCTGCGGGTTTGCGGCCAGCTCACAGGAAAGCGATTTGAAGAAAGGAGCTCAGGGGCACTGTAATTCACAAACCTGCAGAGTTATAAATGACAGCTATAGTCCAAAAATATATTGAAGGAAGGTTGCGAAGAAGACTTGATAGCGGGGCAGAATTGCACGAAAACGATTTCAGGGGGTAGACTGGAATTGCATTTAAAGCATAGGAAAAAAGGCAGAACGTCGACAATGATGCACTTGGCCAAAAAGGGCGTATACGTTTTTTCCTGCATATATTCAGGAAAAAACGCATACGCCCTTTTTGGCCAACCAAGCAAGCATGTTAAAGAAATCTGCACTACAATGAAGTCTCACAGCCCCCTGGTCAAAAGGGCCATCTGAAAAAAGTGTAAAATCCAGAAATGCAGCACAGGCCATGGAGAACAGGGAGCCGTGTTATGCTGATGGGTGGGATGTAATTTGCCAACAGCCACTCTGGAGAAGTGTATGGTGTTTCCTGAAACACCTAAAAAACAAAGCAACGGAGCCTCCGGCACTTCCACTTATGGTCCTATAGCTTAGGGAAATTAAAATCAAAAACACACAGCCACCCCAAAGTTTCAGACGGATCTGTTTACAAGAACCTCGTCTACGGTACAAGTTAAATATTCCAGAAAGCGAAAAATGGATAAAGAAGTTGTGGTACGTACGTAAAATGGAATATAACTCAACAATGAAATCTATGTCATCTGGCCCGTCGTGGCATAATGAGTGGATTCAGGTACGATGATTCTAAGTGAAATAAGTCACACAGAAAATGACACATCATAAGCTGTCACTAATACACCGAATGTAATCTTGGCTACACATGAACTGAATTACAAAACAGAACAGGGTCTCAAATTTAGAAAACCAACTTATGTTTGCGTAAGGGGAAAGGTGAGTTGGGGTGCTGCATAACATCAGAGATAGAAATTAGCCAGATACCATTCCATATGTCAAATACGTAGTAGTCAAGACATACCCCGTGCTCAACGAAATGGGCTAAACACCCTATATTCAACGCCTAGGAATACACCTGACTAGAAAGAATCTTCAAACCCATGGATTTATATGTCTCCATAAGAGAATCAAGCGTGTGTACAGCTGCATGAAGGCAGCAGAGAAAATCCGATAAATCCTATTATCAAAATGAATTACAAAAACAAAACACAATGACAGTGAAATAGAGAGCAATTCTTAAATAATTCATTCAGGGCTTGTGATGCAACCTGGATTTACCTCATCTGAACCCAGAGCTGAGTGAGACATAAGGTTTGACACTTCGGGCTGATAGCATTGGTGAGGTTCGATGAGCAAATGCAGACCATTTGAAGTCATACATCATGGAACCCAATCCATGGGTCCCAACTCTCCAGGTTTAAGCGATTCTTCCTTCAGCTAAAGCATGCATGGGAATCCCACAGAATGGTGCACCGTGTGACCGGGAAACGTTTTCAAATGCATCTCAGTTTTCGTCCCCTTTTACTCGGGTTCACCATTCCAGACCCTTTTAACACTCTCCTCACTTGGAGAGCCAGTGCCTTTAACCTGTTGTTTGGCACAGTTTGCAATTTCTGCGCAAGATGAACAGGAATAGGGAGAACCAATGAGAGGCCAGCTGTAGGTGTCTGCACGGGCAAATTTAACGCTCATTTCCCACCAGGAAGAGGAATTAACCAAACGCTCAGCATGCCGTGCCGGAACCAGATTAGGGCCTGAAGCAATCCTGCGGGTTTGCGGCCTGCTCACAAGAAAATGATTTGAAGAAAGGAGCTCAGGGGCCAAGTAATTCACAAACCTGCAGAGTTATAAATGACAGCTATCGTCCAAAAATATATTGAAGGAAGGCTGCGAAGAGGACTTGAAAGCGGGGCAGAATTGCAGGAAAATGATTTCAGGGGGTAGACTGGAATTGCATTTAAAGCATAGGAAAAGAGGCAGAACGTCGACAATGATGCACTTGGCCAAAAAGGGCGTATGCGTTTTTTCCTGAATATATTCAGGAAAAAACGCATACGCCCTTTTTGGCCAACCAAGCAAGCATGTTAAAGAAATCTGCACTACAATGAAGTCTCACTGCCCCCCGGTCAAAAGGGCCATCTGAACAAAGTGTAAAATCCAGAAATGCAGCACAGGCCATGGAGAACAGGGAGCCTTGTTATGCTGATGGGTGGGATGTAAATTGCCAACAGCCACTCTGGAGAAGTGTATGGTGTTTCCTGAAACACCTAAAAAACAAAGCAACGGAGCCTACGGCACTTCCACTTATGGTCCTATAGCTTAGGGAAATTAAAATCAAAAACACACAGCCACCCCAAAGTTTCAGATGGCTCTGTTTACAAGAACCTCGTCTACGGTACAAGTTAAATATCCCAGAAAGCGAAAAAATGGATAAAGATGTTGTGGTACGTACGTACAATGAAATATCACTCACCAATGAAATCTATGTCATCTGGCCCGTCGTGGCATAATAAGTGGTTCAGGTACGATGATTCTAAGGGAAATAAGTCCCACAGAAAATGAAACATCATAAGATATCACTAATACTTCGAATGTAATCTTGGCTACACATGAACTGAATTACAAAACAGAACAGGGTCTCAAATTTAGAAAACCAACTTATGTTTCCTTAAGGGGAAAGGTGAGTTGGGGTGCTGCATAAAACCAGAGATAGAAATTAGCACAGATACCATTCCATACGTCAAATATGTAATAGTAAAGACCTACCCCTTGCTCAACGAAATGGGCTAAACACCCTATATTCACCGGCTAGGAATACACCTGACTAGTAAGAATCTTCAAACCCATGGATTTATATGTCTCCATAAGAGAATCAAGCGTGTGTACAGCTGCATGAAGGCAGCAGAGAAAAGCCGATAAATCCCATTATCAAAATGATTTACAAAAACAAAACACAATGACTGTGAAATAGAGAGCAATTCTTAAATAATTCATTCAGGGCTTGTGATGCAACCTGGATTTACCTCATCTACACCCAGAGCTGAGTGAGACATAAGGTTGGACACTTCGGGCTGATAGCATTGGTGAGGTTCGATGAGCAAATGCAGACCATTTGAAGTCATACTGCATGGTACCCATTCCATGGGTCCCAACTCTCCAGGTTTAAGCGATTCTTCCTTCAGCTAAAGCATGCATGGGAAACCCAGAGTATGGTGCACTGTGTGACCGGGAAACGTTTTCAAATGCATCTCAGTTTTTGTCCGCTTTGACTCGGGTTCACAATTCCAGACCCTTTACTAACACTCTCCCCACTTGTAGAGTCAGTGCCTTTAACCTCCTGTTTGGCACAGTTTGCAATTTCTGCGCAAGATGAACAGGAATAGGGAGAACCAATGAGAGACTAGCTGTAGGTGTCTGCACGGGCAAATTTAACACTCATTTCCCACCAGGAAGAGGAATTAACCAAAGGCTCAGCATGCCGTGCCGGAACCAGATTAGGGCCTGAAGCAATCCTGCGGGTTTGGGGCCAGCTCACAAGAAAGCGATTTGAAGAAAGGAGCTCAGGGGCACTGTTATTCAGAAACCTGCAGAGTTATAAATGACAGCTATCGTCCAAAAATATATTGAAGGTAGGCTGCGAAGAGGACTTGAATGCGGGGCAGAATTGCAGGAAAACGATTTCAGGGGGTAGACTGGAATTGCATTTAAAGCATAGGAAAAGAGGCAGAACGTCGACAATGATGCACTTGGCCAAAAAGGGCGTATGCGTTTTTTCCTGAATATATTCAGGAAAAAACGCATACGACCTTTTTGGCCAACCAAGCAAGCATGTTAAAGAAATCTGCACTACAATGAAGTCTCACTGCCCCCCGTCAAAAGGGTCATCTGAAAAAAGTGTGAAATCCAGAAATGCAGCACAGGCCATGGAGAACAGGGAGCCTTGTTATGCTGATGGGTGGGATGTAAATTGCCAAGAGCCACTCTGGAGAAGTGTATGGTGTTTCCTGAAACACCTAAAAAACAAAGCAACGGAGCCTACGGCACTTCCACTTATGGTCCTATAGATTAGGGAAATTAAAATCAAAAACACACAGCCACCCCAAAGTTTCTGACGGCTCTGTTTACAAGAACTTCATCTACGGTACAAGTTAAATATCCCAGAAAGCGAAAAATGGATAAAGAAGTTGTGGTACGTATGTACAATGGAATATCACTCACAAATGAAATCTATTTCATCTGCCCCATCGTGTCATAATGAGTGGATTCAGGTACGATGATTCTAAGTGAAATAAGTCACACAGAAAATGAAACATCATAAGATATCACTAATACACGGAATGTAATCTTGGCTACACATGAACTGAATTACAAAACAGAACAGGGTCTCAAATTTAGAAAACCAACTTATGTTTGCTTGAGGGGAATGGCAAGTTGGGGTGCTGCATAAAACCAGAGATAGAAATTAGCACAGATACCATTCCATACGTCAAACATGTAATAGTCAAGACCCACCCCTTGCTCAACGAAATGGGCTAAACACCCTATATTCAATGCCTAGGAATACACCTGACTAGTAAGAATCTTCAAACCCATGGATTTATATGTCTCCATAAGAGAATCAAGCGTGTGTACAGCTGCATGAAGGCAGCAGAGACAATCCGATAAATCCCATTATCAAAATGAATTACAAATACAAAACACAATGACAGTGAAATAGAGAGCAATTCTTCAATAATTCATTCAGGGCTTGTGATGCAACCTGGATTTACCTCATCTACACTCAGAGCTGAGTGAGACATAAGGTTAGACACTTCGGGCTGATAGCATTGGTGAGGTTCGATGAGCAAATGCAGACCATTTGAAGTCATACTGCATGGTACCCATTCCATGGGTCCCAACTCTCCAGGTTTAAGCGATTCTTCCTTCAGCTAAAGCATGCATGGCAAACCCACAGTTTGGTGCACCGTGTGGCCGGGAAACTTTTTCAAATGCATCTCAGTGTTCGTCCCCTTTTACTCGGGTTCACATTTCCAGACCCTTTACTAAAACTCTCCCTACTTGGAGAGTCAGTGCCTTTAACCTCCTGTTTGGCACAGTTTGCAATTTCTGCGCAAGATGAACAGGAATAGGGAGAACCAATGAGAGACTAGCTGTAGGTGTCTGCACGGGCAAATTTAACGCTCATTTCCAACCAGGAAGAGGAATTAACCAAAGGCTCAGCATGCCGTCCCGGAACCAGATTAGGGCCTGAAACAATCCTGCGGGTTTGCGGCCAGCTCACAAGAAAGCGATTTGAAGAAAGGAGCTCAGGGGAACTGTAATTCACAAACCTCCAAAGTTATAAATGACAGCTATAGTCCAAAAATATATTGAAGGAAGCCTGCGAAGAGGACTGAATGCGGGGCAGAATTGCAGGAAAACGATTTCAGGGGGTAGACAGGAATTGCATTTAAAGCATAGGAAAAGAGGCAGAACGTCGACAATGATGCACTCGGCTAAAAAGGGCGTATGAGTTTTTTCCTAAATATATTCAGGAAAAAACGCATACACCCTTTTTGGCCAACCAAGCAAGCATGTTAAGAAATCTGCAGTACAATGAAGTCTCACTGCCCCCCGTCAAAAGGGTCATCTGAAAAAAGTGTAAAATCCAGAAATGCAGCACAGGCCATGGAGAACAGGGAGACTTGTTATGCTGATGGGTGGGATGTAAATTGCCAACAGCCACTCTGGAGAAGTGTATGGTGTTTCCTGAAACACCTAAAAAACAAAGCAACGGAGCCTACGGCTCTTCCACTTATGGTCCTATAGCTTATGGAAATTAAAATCAAAAACACACAGCCACCCCAAAGTTTCAGACGGATCTGTTTACAAGAACCTCGTCTACGGTACAAGTTAAATATCCCAGAAAGCGAAAAATGGATAAAGAAGTTGTGGTACGTACGTACAATGGAATATCACTCACCAATGAAATCTATGTCATCTGGCCCGTCGTGGCATAATGAGTGGATTCAGGTACGATGATTCTAAGTGAAATACGTCACACAGAAAATGAAACATCATAAGATGTCACTAATACACGGAATGTAATCTTGGCTACACATGAACTGAATTACAAAACAGAACAGGGTCTCAAATTTAGAAAACCAACTTATGTTTGCTTAAGGGGAAAGGTGAGTTGGGGTGCTGCATAAAACCAGAGATAGAAATTAGCACAGATACCATTCCATATGTCAAATACGTAATAGTCAAGACTTACCCCTTGCTCAACGAAAGGGACTAAACACCCTATATTCAACGCCTAGGAATACACCTGACTAGAAAGAATCTTCAAAACCATGGATTTATATGTCTCCATAAGAGAATCAAGCGTGTGTACAGCTGCATGAAGGCAGCAGAGAAAATCCGATAAATCCTATTATCAAAATGAATTACAAAAACAAAACACAATGACAGTGAAATAGAGAGCAATTCGTAAATAATTCATTCAGGGCTTGTGATGCAACCTGGATTTACCTCATCTACACCCAGAGCTGAGTGAGACATAAGGTTGGACACATCGGGCTGATAGCATTGGTGAGGTTCGATGAGCAAATGCAGACCACTTGAAGTCATAATATATGGTACACATTCCATGGGTCCCAACTCTCCAGGTTTAAGTGATTCTCCCTTCAGCTAAAGCATGCATGGGAAACCCACAGTATGGTGCACCGTGAGACGGGGAAACGTTTTCAAATGCATCTCAGTTTTCGTCCCCTTTTAGTCGGGTTCACAATTCCAGACCCTTTACTAACACTCTCCCCACTTGGAGAGTCAGTGCCTTTAACCTCCTGTTTGGCACAGTTTGCAATTTCTGCGCAAGATGAACAGGAATAGGGAGAACCAATGAGAGACTAGCTGTAGGTGTCTGCACGGGCAAATTTAATGCTCATTTCCCACCAGGAAGAGGAATTAACCAAAGGCTCAGCATGCCGTGCCGGAAACAGATTAGGGCCTGAAGCAATCCTGCGGGTTTGCGGCCAGCTCACAATAAAGCGATTTGAAGAAAGGAGCTCAGGGGCACTGTAATTCACAAACCTGCAGAGTTATAAATGACAGCTATCGTCCAAAAATATATTGAAGGAAGGCTGCGAAGAGGACTTGAAAGCGGGGCAGAATTGCAGGAAAACGATTTCAGGGGGTAGACTGGAATTGCATTTAAAGCATAGGAAAAGAGGCAGAACGTCGACAATGATGCACTTGGCCAAAAAGTGCGTATGCGTTTTTTCCTGAATATATTCAGGAAAAAACGCATACGCCCTTTTTGGCCAACCAAGCAAGCATGTTAAAGAAATCTGCACTACAATGAAGTCTCACTGCCCCCCGGTCAAAAGGGCCATCTGAAAAAAGTGTAAAATCCAGAAATGCAGCACAGGCCATGGAGAACAGGGAGCCCTTTTATGCTGATGGGTGAGATGTAAATTGCCAACAGCCACTCTGGAGAAGTGTATGGTGTTTCCTGAAACACCTAAAAAACAAAGCAACGGAGCCTACGGCACTTCCACTTATGGTCCTATAGCTTAGGGAAATTAAAATAAAAAACACACAGCCACCCAAAGTTTCAGAGGGCTCTGTTTACAAGAACCTCGTCTACGGTACAAGTTAAATATCCCAGAAAGCGAAAAATGGATAAAGAAGTTGTGGTACGTACGTACAATGGAATATCACTCACAAATGAAATCTATTTCACCTGGCCCATCGTGGCATAATGAGTGGATTCAGGTACGATGATTCTAAGTGAAATAAGTCACACAGAAAATGAAACATCATAAGATATCACTAATACACCGAATGTAATCTTGGCTACACATGAACTGAATTACAAAACAGGACAGGGTCTCAAATTTAGAAAACCAACTTATGTTTGCTTAAGGGGAAAGGCGAGTTGGGGTGCTGCATAAAACCAGAGATAGAAATTAGCACACATACCATTCCATACGTCAAACATGTAATAGTCAAGACCTACCCCTTGCTCAACGAAATGGGCTCAACACCCTATATTCAATGCCTAGGAATACACCTGACTAGATAGAATCTTCAAACCCATGGATTTATATGTCTCCATAAGAGAATCAAGCGTGTGTACAGCTGCATGAATGCAGCAGAGAAAAGCCGATAAATCCCACTATCAAAATGAATTACAAAAACAAAACACAATGAGAGTGAAATAGAGAGCAATTCTTAAATAATTCATTCAGGGCTTGTGATGCAACCTGGATTTACCTCATCTACACCCAGAGCTGAGTGAGACATAAGGTTGGACACTTCGGGCTGATAGCACTGGTGAGGTTCAATGAGCAAATGCAGACCATTTGAAGTCATACTGCATGGTACACATTCTATGGGTCCCAACTCTCCAGGTTTAAGCGATTCTTCCTTCAGCTAAAACATGCATGGGAAACCTACAGTATGGTGCACCGTGTCACCGGGAAACGTTTTCAAATGCATCTCAGTTTTCGTACCCTTTTACTCGGGTTCACAATTCCAGACCATTTACTAACACTCTCCCCACTTGGAGAGTCAGTGCCTTTAACCTCCTGTTTGGCACAGTTTGCAATTTCTGCGCAAGATGAACAGGAATAGGGAGAACCAATGAGAGACTAGCTGTAGGTGTCTGCACGCCAAATTTATCGCTCATTTCCAACCAGGAAGAGGAATTAACCAAAGGCTCAGCATGCCGTGCCGGAACCAGATTAGGGCCTGAAGCAATCCTGCGGGTTTGCGGCCAGCTCACAAGAAAGCGATTTGAAGAAAGGAGCTCAGGGGCCAAGTAATTCACAAACCTGCAGAGTTATAAATGACAGCTATCGTCCAAAAATATATTGAAGGAAGGGTGCGAAGAGGACTTGAAAGCGGGGCAGAATTGCAGGAAAACGATTTCAGGGGGTAGACTGCAATTGCATTTGAAGCATAGAAAAAGAGGCAGAACGTCGACAATGATGCACTTGGCCAAAAAGGGCGTATGCGTTTTTTCCTGAATATATTCAGGAAAAAACGCATACGCCCTTTTTGGCCAACCAAGCAAGCATGTTAAAGAAATCTGCACTACAATGAAGTCTCACTGCCCCCCGGTCAAAAGGGCCATCTGAAAAAAGTGTAAAATCCAGAAATGCAGCACAGGCCATGGAGAACAGGGAGCCTTGTTATGCTGATGGGTGGGATGTAAATTGCCAACAGCCAATCTGGAGAAGTGTATGGTGTTTCCTGAAACACCTAAAAAACAAAGCAACGGAGCCTACGTCACTTCCACTTATGGTCCTATAGCTTAGGGAAATTAAAATCAAAAACACACAGCCACCCCAAAGTTTCAGACGGCTCTGTTTACAAGAACCTCGTCTACGGTACAAGTTAAATATCCCAGAAAGCGGAAAATGGATAAAGAAATTGTGGTACGTACGTACAATGGAATATCACTCACCAATGAAATCTATGTCATCAGGCCCGTCGTGGCATAATGAGTGGATTCAGGTACGATGATGCTAAGTGAAATAAGTCACACAGAAAATGAAACATCATAAGATATCACTAATGCAGGGAATGTAATCTTGGCTACACATGAACTGAATTACAAAACAGAACAGGGTCTCAAATTTAGAAAACCAACTTATGTTTTCTTAAGGGGAAAGGTGAGTTGGGGTGCTGCATAAAACCAGAGATAGAAATTAGCACAGATACCATTCCATACGTCTAATATGTAATAGTCAAGACCTACCCCTTGCTCAACGAAATGGGCTAAACACCCTATATTCAACGCCTAGGAATACACCTGACTAGAAAGAATTTTCAAACCCATGGATTTATATGTCTCCAAAAGAGAATCAAACGTGTGTACAGCTGCATGAAGGCAGCAGAGACAATCCGATAAATCCCATTATCAAAATGAATTACAAAAACAAAACACAATGACAGTGAAATAGAGAGCAATTCTTAAATAATTCATTCAGGGCTTGTAATGCAACCTGGATTGACCTCATCTACACCCAGAGCTGAGTGAGCCATAAGGTTGGACACTTCGGGCTGATAGCATTGGTGAGGTTCGATGAGCAAATGCAGACCATTTGAAGTCATACTGCATGGTACCCATTCCATGGGTCCCAACTCTCCAGGTTTAAGCGATTCTTCCTTCAGCTAAAGCATGCATGGGAAACCCACAGTATGGTGCACTGTGTGACCGGGAAACGTTTTCAAATGCATCTCAGTTTTTGTCCTCTTTGACTCGGGTTCACAATTCCAGACCCTTTACTAACACTCTCCCCACTTGTAGAGTCAGTGCCTTTAACCTCCTGTTTGGCACAGTTTGCAATTTCTGCGCAAGATGAACAGGAATAGGGAGTACCAATGAGAGACTAGCTGTAGGTGTCTGCACGGGCAAATTTAACACTCATTTCCCACCAGGAAGAGGAATTAACCAAAGGCTCAGCATGCCGTGCCGGAACCAGATTAGGGCCTGAAGCAATCCTGCGGGTTTGGGGCCAGCTCACAAGAAAGCGATTTGAAGAAAGGAGCTCAGGGGCACTGTTATTCAGAAACCTGCATAGTTATAAATGACAGCTATCGTCCAAAAGTATATTGAAGGTAGGCTGCGAAGAGGACTTGAAAGCGGGGCAGAATTGCAGGAAAACGATTTCAGGGGGTAGACTGGAATTGCATTTAAAGCATAGGAAAAGAGGCAGAACGTCGACAATGATGCACTTGGCCAAAAAGGGCGTATGCGTTTTTTCCTGAATATATTCAGGAAAAAACGCATACGACCTTTTTGGCCAACGAAACAAGCATATTAAAGAAATCTGCACTACAATGAAGTCTCACTGCCCCCCGTCAAAAGGGTCATCTGAAAAAAGTGTAAAATCCAGAAATGCAGCACAGGCCATGGAGAACAGGGAGCCTTGTTATGCTGATGGGTGGGATGTAAATTGCCAAGAGCCACTCTGGAGAAGTGTATGGTGTTTCCTGAAACACCTAAAAAACAAAGCAACGGAGCCTACGGCACTTCCACTTATGGTCCTATAGATTAGGGAAATTAAAATCAAAAACACACAGCCACCCCAAAGTTTCTGACGGCTCTGTTTACAAGAACTTCATCTACGGTACAAGTTAAATATCCCAGAAAGCGAAAAATGGATAAAGAAGTTGTGGTACGTACGTACAATGGAATATCACTCACCAATGAAATCTATGTCATCTGGCCCGTCGTGGCATAATGAGTGGATTCAGGTACGATGATTCTAAGTGAAATACGTCACACAGAAAATGAAACATCATAAGATATCACTAATACACGGAATGTAATCTTGGCTACTCATGAACTGAATTACAAAACAGAACAGGGTCTCAAATTTAGAAAACCAACTTATGTTTGCTTAAGGGGAATGGCGAGTTGGGGTGCTGCATAAAACCAGAGATAGAAATTAGCACAGATACCATTCCATATGTCAAACATGTAATAGTCAAGACCTACCCCTTGCTCAACGAAATGGGCTCAACACCCTATATTCAATGCCTAGGAATACACCTGACTAGATAGAATCTTCAAACCCATGGATTTATATGTCTCCATAAGAGAATCAAGCGTGTGTACAGCTGCATGAATGCAGCAGAGAAAAGCCGATAAATCCCACTATCAAAATGAATTACAAAAACAAAACACAATGAGAGTGAAATAGAGAGCAATTCTTAAATAATTCATTCAGGGCTTGTGATGCAACCTGGATTTACCTCATCTACACCCAGAGCTGAGTGAGACATAAGGTTGGACACTTCGGGCTGATAGCACTGGTGAGGTTCAATGAGCAAATGCAGACCATTTGAAGTCATACTGCATGGTACACATTCTATGGGTCCCAACTCTCCAGGTTTAAGCGATTCTTCCTTCAGCTAAAACATGCATGGGAAACCTACAGTATGGTGCACCGTGTCACCGGGAAACGTTTTCAAATGCATCTCAGTTTTCGTACCCTTTTACTCGGGTTCACAATTCCAGACCATTTACTAACACTCTCCCCACTTGGAGAGTCAGTGCCTTTAACCTCCTGTTTGGCACAGTTTGCAATTTCTGCGCAAGATGAACAGGAATAGGGAGAACCAATGAGAGACTAGCTGTAGGTGTCTGCACGGGCAAATTTAACGCTCATTTCCAACCAGGAAGAGGAATTAACCAAAGGCTCAGCATGCCGTGCAGGAACCAGATTAGGGCCTGAAGCAATCCTGCGGGTTTGCGGCCAGCTCACAAGAAAGCGATTTGAAGAAAGGAGCTCAGGGGCACTGTAATTCACAAACCTGCAGAGTTATAAATGACAGCTATCGTCCGAAAATATATTGAAGGAAGGCTGCGAAGAGGACTTGAAAGCGGGGCAGAATTGCAGGAAAACGATTTCAGGGGGTAGACTGGAATTGCATTTAAAGCATAGGAAAAGAGGCAGAACGTCGACAATGATGCACTTGGCCAAAAAGGGCGTATGCGTTTTTTCCTGAATATATTCAGGAAAAAACTCATACGCACTTTTTGGCCAACCAAGCAAGCATGTTAAAGAAATCTGCACTACAATGAAGTCTCACTGTCAACCGGTCAAAAGGGCCATCTGAAAAAAGTGTAAAATCCAGAAATGCAGCACAGGCCATGGAGAACAGGGAGCCTTGTTATGCTGATGGGTGGGCTGTAAATTGCCAACAGCCACTCTGGAGAAGTGTATGGTGTTTCCTGAAACACCTAAAAAACAAAGCAACGGAGCCTACGGCACTTCCACTTATGGTCCTATAGCTTAGGGAAATTAAAATCAAAAACACACAGCCACCCCAAAGTTTCAGACGGCTCTGTTTACAAGAACCTCGTCTACGGTACAAGTTAAATATCCCAGAAAGCGAAAAATGGATAAAGAAGTTGTGGTACGTACGTACAATGGAATATCACTCACCAATGAAATCTATGTCATCTGGCCCGTCGTGGCATAATAAGTGGATTCAGGTACGATGATTCTAAGTGAAATAAGTCACACAGAAAATGAAACATCATAAGATATCACTAATACACCGAATGTAATCTTGGCTACACATGAACTGAATTACAAAACAGAACATGATCTCAAATTTAGAAAACCAACTTATGTTTGCGTAAGGGGAAAGGTGAGTTGGGGTGCTGCATAAAACCAGAGTTAGAAATTAGCTCAGATACCATTCCATATGTCAAATACGTAATAGTTAAGACATACCCCTTGCTCAACGAAATGGGCTAAACACCCTATATTCAACGTCTAGGAATACACCTGACTAGTAAGAATCTTCAAACCCATGGATTTATATGTCTCCATAAGAGAATCAAGCGTGTGTACAGCTGCATGAAGGCAGAAGAGAAAATCCGATAAATCCCATTATCAAAATGAATTACAATAACAAAACAGAATGACAGTGAAATAGAGAGCAATTCTTAAATAATTAATTCAGGGCTTGTGATGCAACCTGGATTTACCTCATCTACACCCAGAGCTGAGTGAGACATAAGGTTGGACACTTCAGGCTGATAGCATTGGTGAGGTACGATGAGCAAATGCAGACCATTTGAAGTCATACTGCATGGTACCCATTCCATGGGTCCCAACTCTCCAGGTTTAAGCAATTCTTCCTTCAGCTAAAACATGCATGGGAAACCCACAGTATGGTGCACCGTGTGACCGGGAAACGTTTTCAAATGCATCTCAGTTTTCGTCCCCTTTTAGTCGGGTTCACAATTCCAGACCCTTTACTAACACTCTCCCCACTTGGAGAGTCAGTGCCTTTAACCTGCTGTTGGGCACAGTTTGCAATTTCTGCGCAAGATGAACAGGAATAGGGAGAACCAATGAGAGACTAGCTGTAGGTGTCTGCACGGACTAATTTAACGCTCATTTCCCACTAGGAAGAGGATTTAACCAAAGGCTCAGCATGCCGAGCCGGAAACAGATTAGGGCCTGAAGCAATCCTGCGGGTTTGCGGCCAGCTCACAATAAAGCGATTTGAAGAAAGGAGCTCAGGGGCACTGTAATTCACAAACTTGCAAAGTTATAAATGTCAGCTATCGTCCAAAAATATATTGAAGGAAGGCTGCGAAGAGGACTTGAAAGCGGGGCAGAATTGCAGGAAAACGATTTCATGGTGTAGACTGGAATTGCATTTAAAGCATAGGAAAAGAGGCAGAACGTCGACAATGATGCACTTGGCCAAAAAGGGCGTATGCGTTTTTTCCTGAATATATTCAGGTAAAAACGCATACGCACTTTTTGGCCAACCAAGCAAGCATGTTAAAGAAATCTGCACTACAATGAAGTCTCACTGCCCACCGGTCAAAAGGGCCATCTGAAAAAAGTGTAAAATCCAGAAATGCAGCACAGGCCATGGAGAACAGGGAGCCTTGTTATGCTGATGGGTGGGATGTAAATTGCCAACAGCCACTCTGGAGAAGTGTATGGTGTTTCCTGAAACACCTAAAAAACAAAGCAACGGAGCCTACGGCACTTCCACTTATGGTCCTATAGCTTAGGGAAATTAAAATCAAAAACACACAGCCACCCCAAAGTTTCAGACGGCTCTGTTTACAAGAACCTCGTCTACGGTACAAGTTAAATATCCCAGAAAGCGAAAAATGGATAAAGAAGTTGTGGTACGTACGTACAATGGAATATCACTCACCAATGAAATCTATGTCATCTGGCCCGTCGTGGCATAATGAGTGGATTCAGGTACGATGATTCTAAGTGAAATAAGTCACACAGAAAATGAAACATCATAAGATATCACTAATACACCGAATGTAATCTTGGCTACACATGAACTGAATTACAAAACAGAACAGGGTCTCAAATTTAGAAAACCAACTTATGTATGCGTAAGGGGAAAGGTGAGTTGGGGTGCTGCATAAAACCAGAGATAGAAATTAGCACAGATACCATTCCATACGTCAAATATGTAATAGTCAAGACCTACCCCTTGCTCAACGAAATGGGCTAAACACCCTATATTCAACACCTAGGAATACACCTGACTAGTAAGAATCTTCAAACCCATGGATTTATATGTCTCCATAAGAGAATCAAGCGTGTGTCCAGCTGCATGAAGGCAGCAGAGAAAATCCGATAAATCTTATTATCAGAATGAATTACAAAAACAAAACACAATGACAGTGAAATAGAGAGCAATTCTTAAATAATTCATTCAGGGCTTGTGATGCAACCTGGATTTACCTCATCTAAACCCAGAGCTGAGTGAGACATAAGGTTGGACCCTTCTGGCTGATAGCATTGGTGAGGTTCGATGAGCAAATGCAGACCATTTGAAGTCATCCTACATGGTACCCATTCCATGGGTCCCAAGTCTCCAGGTTTAAGTGATTCTTCCTTCAGCTAAAGCATGCATGGGAAACCCACAGTATGGTGCACCATGTGACCGGGAAACGTTTTCAAATGCATCTCAGTTTTTGTCCCCTTTTACTCGGGTTCACAATTCCAGACCCTTTACTAACACTCTCCCCACTTGGAGAGTCAGTGCCTTTAACCTCCTGTTTGGCACAGTTTGCAATTTCTGCGCAAGATGAACAGGAATAGGGAGAACCAATGAGAGACTAGCTGTAGGTGTCTGCACGGGCAAATTTAACGCTCATTTCCAACCAGGAAGAGGAATTAACCAAAGGCTCAGCATGCCGTGCAGGAACCAGATTAGGGCCTGAAGCAATCCTGCGGGTTTGCGGCCAGCTCACAAGAAAGCGATTTGAAGAAAGGAGCTCAGGGGCACTGTAATTCACAAACCTGCAGAGTTATAAATGACAGCTATCGTCCGAAAATATATTGAAGGAAGGCTGCGAAGAGGACTTGAAAGCGGGGCAGAATTGCAGGAAAACGATTTCAGGGGGTAGACTGGAATTGCATTTAAAGCATAGGAAAAGAGGCAGAACGTCGACAATGATGCACTTGGCCAAAAAGGGCGTATGCGTTTTTTCCTGAATATATTCAGGAAAAAACGCATACGCCCTTTTTGGCCAACCAAGCAAGCATGTTAAAGAAATCTGCACTACAATGAAGTCTCACTGCCCCCCGGTCAAAAGGACCATCTGAAAAATGTGTAAAATCCAGAAATGCAGCACAGGCCATGGAGAACAGGGAGCCTTGTTATGCTGATGGGTGGGATGTAAATTGCCAACAGCCACTCTGGAGAAGTGTATGGTGTTTCCTGAAACACCTAAAAAACAAAGCAACGGAGCCTACGGCACTTCCACTTATGGTCCTATAGCTTAGGGAAATTAAAATCAAAAACACACAGCCACCCCAAAGTTTCAGACGGCTCTGTTTATAAGAACCTCGTCTACGGTATAAGTTAAATATCCCAGAAAGCGAAAAATGGATAAAGAAGTTGTGGTACGTACGTACAATGGAATATCACTCACCAATGAAATCTATGTCATCTGGCCCGTCGTGGCATAATGAGTGGATTCAGGTACGATGATTCTAAGTGAAATAAGTCACACAGAAAATGAAACATCATAAGATATCACTAATACACCGAATGTAATCTTGGCTACACATGAACTGAATTACAAAACAGAACAGGGTCTCAAATTTAGAAAACCAACTTATGTTTGCGTAAGGGAAAAGGTGAGTTGGGGTGCTGCATAAAACCAGAGTTAGAAATTAGCACAGATACCATTCCATATGTCAAATACGTAATAGTCAAGACCTACCCCTTGCTCAACGAAATGGGCTAAACACCCTATATTCAACGCCTAGCAATACAGCTGACTAGTAAGAATCTTCAAACCCATGGATTTATATGTCTCCATAAGAGAATCAAGCGTGTGTACAGCTGCATGAAGGCAGCAGAGAAAATCCGATAAATCCTATTATCAAAATGAATTACAAAAACAAAACACAATGACAGTGAAATAGAGAGCAATTCTTAAATAATTCATTCAGGGCTTGTGATGCAACCTGGATTTACCTCATCAAAACCCAGAGCTAAGTGAGACATAAGGTTGTACACTTCGGGCTGATAACATTGGTGAGGTTCGATGAGCAAATGCAGACCATTTGAAGTCATACTGCATGGTACCCATTCCATGGGTCCCAACTCTCCAGGTTTAAGCGATTCTTCCTTCAGATAAAGCATGCATGGGAAACCCACAGTATGGTGCACCATGTGACTGGGAAACGTTTTCAAATGCATCTCAGTTTTCGTCCCCTTTTACTCGGGTTCACAATTCCAGACCTTTTACTAACACTCTCCCCACTTGGAGAGTCAGTGCCTTTAACGTCCTGTTTGGCACAGTTTGCAATTTCTGCACAAGATGAACAGGAAAAGGGAGAACCAATGAGAGACTAGCTGTAGGTGTCTGCACGGGCAAATTTAACGCTCATTTCCAACCAGGAAGAGGAATTAACCAAAGGCTCAGCATGCCGTGCAGGAACCAGATTAGGGCCTGAAGCAATCCTGCGGGTTTGCGGCCAGCTCACAAGAAAGCGATTTGAAGAAAGGAGCTCAGGGGCACTGTAATTCACAAACCTGCAGAGTTATAAATGACAGCTATCGTCCGAAAATATATTGAAGGAAGGCTGTGAAGAGGACTAGAAAGCGGGGCAGAATTGCAGGAAAACGACTTCAGGGGGTAGACTGGAATTGCATTTAAAGCATAGGAAAAGAGGCAGAACGTCGACAATGATTCACTTGGCCAAAAAGGGCGTATACGTTTTTTCCTGAATATATTCAGGAAAAAACGCATACGCCCTTTTTGGCCAACCAAGCAAGCATGTTAAAGAAATCTGCACTACAATGAAGTCTCACTGCCCCCCGGTCAAAAGGGCCATCTGAAAAAAGTGTAAAATCCAGAAATGCAGCACAGGCCATGGAGAACAGGGAGCCTTGTTATGCTGATGGGTGGGATGTAAATTGCCAACAGCCACTCTGGAGAAGTGTATGGTGTTTCCTGAAACACCTAAAAAACAAAGTAACGGAGCCTACGGCACTTCCACTTATGGTCCTATAGCTTAGGGAAATTAAAATCAAAAACACACAGCCACCCCAAAGTTTCAGACGGCTCTGTTTACAAGAACCTCGTCTACGGTACAAGTTAAATATCCCAGAAAGCGAAAAATGGATAAAGAAGTTGTGGTACGTACGTACAATGGAATATCACTCACCAATGAAATCTATGTCATCTGGCCCGTCGTGGCATAATGAGTGGATTCAGGTACGATGATTCTAAGTGAAATAAGTCACACAGAAAATGAAACATCATAAGATATCACTAATACACGGAATGTAATCTTGGCTACACATGAACTGAATTACAAAACAGAACAGGGTCTCAAATTTAGAAAACCAACTTATGTTTGCTTAAGGGGAAAGGTGAGTTGGGGTGCTGCATAAAACCAGAGATAGAAATTAGCACAGATACCATTCCATACGTCAAATATGTAATAGTCAAGACCTACCCCTTGCTCAACGAAATGGGCTAAACACCCTATATTCAACGCCTAGGGATACACCTGACTAGTAAGAATCTTCAAACCCATGGATTTATATGTCTCCATAAGAGAATCAAGCGTGTGTACAGCTGCATGAAGGCAGCAGAGAAAATCCGATAAATCCCATTATCAAAATGAATTACAAAAACAAAAAACAAAGACAGTGAAATAGAGAGCAATTCTTAAATAATTCATTCAGGGCTTGTGATGCAACCTGGATTTACCTCATCTACACCCAGAGCTGAGTGAGAGATAAGGTTGGACACTTCGGGCTGATAGCATTGCTGAGGTTCGATGAGCAAATGCAGACCATTTGAAGTCATACTGCATGGTACCCATTCCATGGGTCCCAACTCTCCAGGTTTAAGCGATTCTTCCTTCAGCTAAAGCATGCATGGGAAACCCAAAGTTTGGTGCACTGTGTGACCGGGAAACGTTTTCAAATGCATCTCAGTTTTTGTCCTCTTTTACTCGGGTTCACAATTCCAGACCCTTTACTAACACTCTCCCCACTTGTAGAGTCAGTGCCTTTAACCTCCTGTGTGGCACAGTTTGCAATTTCTGCGCAAGATGAACAGGATTACGGAGAACCAATGAGAGACTAGCTGTAGGTGTGTGCACGGGCAAATTTAACGCTCATTTCCAACCAGGAAGAGGAATTAACCAAAGGCTCAGCATGCCGTGCCGGAACCAGATTAGGGCCTGAAGCAATCCTGCGGGTTTGCGGCCAGCTCACAAGAAAGCGAGTTGAAGAAAGGAGCTCAGGGGCACTGTAATTTACAAACCTGCACAGTTATAACTGATAGCTATTGTCCAAAAATATATTGAAGGAAGGCTGTGAAGAGGATTTGTAAGCGGGGCAGAATTGCAGGAAAACGATTTCAGGGGGCAGACTGGAATTCATTTAAAGCATAGGAAAAGAGGCAGAACTTCGACAATGATGCACTTGGTCAAAAAGTGCGTATGCGTTTTTTCAGGGCCCTCATTACAGAGCGTAGAGGGCTCCCAGCATGCTTTCGTGGCCAACAGAGGGCCCACATCGCCAAGGCGATGTGAGCCAGCCAGGCAGGAGTGACCTCACATCAGAGGGCCCACCTCACAGAAGGGTAAGGAGCCCAGCCAGGATCAGACTCTCACCACAGGGTCCGCATCACCAAGGGAATGGGCACCAGGCTGGAGTGTCCTCACACCAGTGGGGCCTCATCACCGAAATGTGAGTGACCCAGCACACATGGCTTCAAACCAGAGGACACATATCACCAAGGGGCTGGGAGTGAGGCAGACAGGAGGAGCCTCAAAACAGGGACCATAGAATAAAAATGGTGAGGAATCTCGCAGTTGGAACATCCTAGCAGGCGGCCAGGAGCAGCGAGGCTATGGGATCCAGACCTGACTGAACTCAAAACAGAGGGCCCTCATCATGAAACTGTGAACAACCCAGCCGTTGGGACCTCAGAGCAGAAAGCCCACATTCCCATGTGGTTGGGAACATGGCATAAGTGTACTCGCACCACAGGGCACACATCAGAGAATTTTGGAAGCCCAGAAGTTAGCGCCTGACGCCAGAGAGCCCTCATTACCAAGGGGAGGAGACTCCAAGCAGGCACCAACTCCCAACTGAGGGCCCATGTCGCCAAGGTGACATGTGACAGCCAGGCAGGAGTGACCTCACAGCAGAGGGCCTACCTCACAGAAGTGTGAGGAACCCAGCCAGGATGAGACTCTCACCAGAGGGTCCACATCACCAATGGGATCTGAACCAGGCAGGACTGTCTTCACACCTGTGTGGCCACATCACAGAAAGGTGAGGAACCCAGCACATGTGGCCTAAACCAGAGGACCCACATCTCCAAGGGGCTCGGAGTGAGGCAGGCAGGAGGAGCCTCACAACACAGGGCCCATAGAATAAAAAAGCTGAGGAATCTTGCAGTGGGAACCTCCCAGCAGGTGGCCCAGAGCACCAAGTCTATGCGATCCAGGCTGCAGTAAACTCACAGCAGAGGGCCCACATCATGAAACTGTGAGCAACCCAGACATTGGGACCTAAGAGCAGAAGGCCCACATCCCCATGGGGATGGGAACTTTGCAGGAGTGTCCTCGCACCACTTAGCACGTATCAGAAAATGTGTGTACCCAGCAGTTAGGGCCTGACGCAAGAGGGCCCTCATCACTGAGGGGAGGAGGCTCCCAGCAGGCTACAACTGCCACAAGAGGGCCGATGTTGCCCAGGCGGGGTGTGCCAGCCAGGCAGGAGTGACCTCACAGCAGAGGGCCCACCTCACAGAAGGGTGAGGAACCCAGCCATGATCAGACTCTCACCATAGGGCCCACATCATCAAGGGGATAGGAACCAGGCAGGAGTTTCCTCACACCAGTGGGGCCACATCATCAAAAGGTGAGGGACCCAGCACACGTGGCCTCAAACCAGAGGACACACATCACCAAGGGGCTGGGAGTGAGGCAGGCAGGAGGAGTCTCAAAACAGAGGGCCCATAGAAGAAAAAAGGTGAGGAATCGCGCAGTTATAACCTCCCCGCAGGTGGCCAGGAGCAGCGTGGCTATGGGATCCAGGCCGGAGTGAACTCACACCAGAGGGCCCTCATCATGAAACTGAGCAACCCAACGTTGGGACCGCAGAGCAGAAGGCCCACATTCCCATGAAGTTGTGAACTTGGCAGGAATGTACTCATACCACAGGGCGCACATCCGAAAATTTTGGGAGCCCAGGAGTTAGGGCCTGACGCCAGAGGGCCCTCATTACCGAGGGGAAGAGACTCCCAGCAGGCACCAACTCCCACCAGATGGCCGACGTCACCAAGGCGGGGTGTGCCAGCCAGGCAGGAGTGACCTCAGAGAAGAGGGCCCACCTCACAGAAGTGTGAGTAACCCAACCAGGATCAGACTCTCACCGGAGGGCCCACATCACCAAGGGGATGGGAACCAAGCAGGAGTGTCCTCACACCAGTGGGGCCACATCAGCCAAAGGTGAGGAATCCAGCACATGTGGCCTCAAACCAGAGGACACACATCACCAAGGGGCTGGGAGTGAGGCAGGTGTCTGGAGGGGCACATTGAACTCTAATATCCCACCAGGAAGAGGAATTAACCAACGGCTCAGAGTGCCATGCCGGACCCTGATTATGGCCTGAAGCAAACCTGCGGTTCTGTGGCCAGCTTTCAAGGAAACGAGTTAAGAAAGGAAATCACGGGCACTGTAATTCACAAACCTGCAGAGTTATAAATGACAGCTATTGGCAAAAATATATTGAAGTAAGTCTGCAAAGAGGACTTGAAAACGAGGCAGAATTGCAGGAATCATATTTCAGGAGGAAGATTGGAATTGCATTTAAAGCATGTGAAATGCAGCAGATCTTTGACAGTGATGCACTTGGACAAAAGTGCATATACATTTTTTCCTGAATATATTCAGGAAAAAATGCATATGCCCTTTTTGGCCAACCAAGCACTCGAGCAATGGAAATCTGCACTACAATGAAGTCTCATTTCCCATTCGTCAAAAGGGCCATCTGAAAACAGTGTAAAAACCAGAAACACAGGACAGGCCATGGAGAACAGGGAGCCTTGTTATGCTGATGGGCGGGATGTAAATTGCCAACAGACACTCTGGAGATGTTTATGGTGTATCCTGAAACATCTGACAAACAAAGCTACAGACCCTAGGGCACTTCCACTTTTGGCCCTATAGCTTAGGAAAATTAAAATCAAGAAGACACAGCCAACACAAAATTTAGGGCTGCTGTGTTTACAAGAACCTCGAGTCCAGTACAAATTAAATATCCCAGAAAGAAAAAAATGGATAAAGGAGTTGTGCTACTTACGTACAACGGAATATCACTCAGCAATGAAATCAGTGTCATCAGGCCTGTAGCAGCAAATTGAGTGGATTTAAGTATGATGATTCTAAGAGAAATATGTCACACAGAGTAAGATAATTATCATAAGATATCACTAATAGAGAGAGTGTAAACTTGGCTACACATAAACTGAATTACAAAACCGAACAGAGTCTCACATTTAGATAAAAACTTATGCTTGCTTAAGGGGAAAGTTGAGTTGGGGTGCTGTATAAAACCAGAGATTGAAATGAGCACACATACCGTTCCATAAGCCAAATATGTAATAGACAAGACCTACTCTTTGCTCAACGAAATAGACTCATCCATGGTGTATCACCTCACACCTGTTAGAATGGGCATCATCAGAAAATCTACATACAACAAATGCTGGAAAGGGTGTGGAGATAAGGAACCCTCTTCCACTATTGTTGGGAATGTAAATTGATACAGTCACTGTGGAGAACATTATGGAGTTTCTTATAAAACTAAGAATAGAATTACCATAAGATACAGCAATGCCACTACTGGGCATATACCCAGACAAAACCATAAATCAAAAAGAGACATTCACCGCAATGTTCATTGCATCACTATTTACAATATCCAGGTAATGGAAGCAACCTAAATGCCCACAGACAGACGAATGCATAAAGATGTGGTATATATATAAAATGGAATATTACTAAGCCATAAAAAGGAATGAAATTGGGTCATTTGTAGAGACGTTGATGGATCTAGAGACTGTCATACAGAGTGAAGTAAGTCAGAAATAGAAAAACAAATCTTGTATATTAATGCATATATGTGGAACCTAGAAAAATTGTACAGATGAACCGTTTTGCAAGGCAGAAATAGAGCAACAGATGTAGACAACAAACGTATGGACACCAAGGGGGGAAAGCTGTTGGGGGGTGGTGGTGGGAGGAGTTGAGTGATTGGGATTGGCATGTATACATTTATATGTATAAAATAGATAACCAAAAAGAACCTGCTGTATAAAAAAATAAAATAAAATTCAAAATTAAAAAAGTAAAACAAAAAATATTCTTCCCTTCACATACATGTATTTATATGAATAAATTATTTCCATGCTTATATCTGTAAATACAAAAAGAGGAATAAAATCTACCTTGAACTAAAAACGAAAAAAAGGAAAAAAAAACAAAACCCAGCAGTTACAGAGAGGAAAACCATATCAGGCCACTTGCCCCAGTTGTAAACAATTCTGAAGTTGGTCAGTGGTGGGGAATCATCTCCCATTCAGCCAGCAGGCCCCACGCAACAAGCGTCCTCATTGCAAAGCTGGGGGCCCGTGCCGAGGCATCTGTGAGTAAACGTGGGCCGAGCCCCAGGCCAGCTGCTGCTGCAATGTTCCCACCCTTCCCAGGTAAAACACCTGAATATGTACAAGGACTTGAAAGCCTAGAGGAAGGGCCATGGAGCCACATGAGCGACAGCATGCCAGCCGACTTGGTGCCTGCAGGCCAGCCAGGATGGTCCTGGCCCTGGGTGCTCTTCTGGAAGCTTTCCATTTCCCTGCCTGAGATACCCCTGCTGTCCCGGCCCCCACTGATTTCTCCCTCACTCACCTCTGTCCAGGGAGAAATTCCAGCAGCAGGTATCGGTGACACATCCTCTTCTTTAGCAGGTGGCATCTTGGCAACTGCTGCAGAAAGTCCAGCAGAGCCCCACTCACACTGGGCCACCCACAAAGCCGTGGCCTCTCACTCCCTCCCACCAGTCCAGCCCCGAGACTGCTGACAGGGCAGAGAAAATGGCGTCAGGCACAGCTGCAGGGGCTCTTGCTGCCTGGTGCAGTGTTTATATTGATCCCAACCCAGGCACACCAGGGGAGGGATGGGGGGCACGGTCAGGCTTCCCAGGCCAGCCAATAATCATCCCTCAGGGGCTCACATTTGCAGAAAATGGAACTTGCTGAATCGGCCAGGTCCAAGGAACAGGTGTGGGCTCCTGAGAGTCAGGATAGACAAGGGGCTGCAGCTCTGGCTTGTTTTCTAATTATATTATCTGGCCCATGAGTGGGAGACAACTTCAAGAAAACCCTCTCCTAATGAGAGGAACCCAGGAGTCAGGGAGAGGAGGGGTGGGTGGTGGGTGGAGACAGAGGTCTGGTGCCCCGGGTGCAGTGGAAGTCTCTGGAAGTCCAGGTGGGGGGAGGCCACACAGAGTGATGCCCAGGGTCACAGACCTGTCGGAGCTGCTGTTTGTTAGTTCAAGTCCTGCTCTGAGGTGCTCTGTGTCAGATCTGAGTGACAGGTGAGCTGGGAGTGCTCTGAAATGAGGGCGATGTGCACGGTTCCTGTGTGCCCAGCCCTGCCACGGTATCTGCAAGGTTAGCTCTGTATCCTGGGAGGGGCCTGACAACGAGAGCCCCATGGGCTGCAGGGGAACCTGCCCAGGGAACCCCATATCCTGGGAGGGGCCTGAACACGAGAGCCCCGTGGGCTGGCGTGGGGCTGGGGTAAATGCCCAGGTGAGCTCCATATCCTGGGATTGGCCTGACCTCGAGAGCCCCATGGGCTGCTGGAGTTCTGGTAAAGGATGTCAGGACAGTCAGTGAAGCCACCGAGGATATACCTCCAGTAGTTCCTAAATCCTACACCCTGCTGCTCATTCTACCAACCACTAGGACATGGTATTCTGTTTTAGTCTTCAATGATGCCTTCTTTTGTATTCTACTAGTCCCAGACTCACAAGAAATTTTGGCTTGTGAGTGGCACGACTCAACATACAACTAAAACAATACTTCCGGGCCGTGTTGCCCCAAGGGTTCAAAAATTCCCACACCATCTTTGGGGAAAGCTCAGCTAAAGACCTAAAAGTTCTACCTCTGGAAAAGGAAACACTCCTTCAATATGCAGACGACATTCTGAACGCCAGCCCTACTAAGGAGACCTCTGAACTACCAAGCCAATAAAGGATACAAGTTGTCCAAGAAAAAGCTCAAATATCACAGACTACGGTGACCTGCCTGGGCTTCATTCTCACAGAAGGTCGGAGAAGCCCATCCCAGGAAAGGGAAGAAACAATTTACAGCCTTACCCATTTCTAAAACTAGAAGACAGCTTAGGGGTTCCTGGCGAGGCCAGGGTTTGCTGCTTCTGGATCCCTAACTACAGTCTACTAGCTGGGCCTCTATATGAAACACTGAAAGAAAAAGATGATGATCCTTTTGAATAGAATCCAGAAGTGGCCTTTCAAGAATGGAAAGAGCAGTCAATTCAGACCCTTGCCCTGGAACTCCCTAATTTAGTTAAACCCTTTGACCTTTACTTTCCTGGTGAACAGTGAATCACCATTGGAGTATTAGTGCAAAACCTGGGACCACTTGAAATGGAACAATGCAAGAATGCCATCCAGGTAGGATAAACTACGGTCACCAAGGGGCTTGGCCCACCGCCACATCTAGCCAAGATACTGGCAGTATCTGAAAACCTGGAAATCAGCAGCCCAAAAGGCCACCTCCCTCCTAAGGGAAAAGGACCCCACGTGGTGATCCTAACCCCCAACCATGCCCTGAAGTTGCAGGGTTTGCTCCGTGGGGACACTGACCTTGAGTGAGGAGGTCCTCCAACTCCAACCTCCAGAGAGATAACTGGGGCAAAGGGGCACCATGACGACTCGTGTGACCATCACTTGACCTGGAGTTTCTCTCATAAAACAACAAGAGTGTGTCCCAAAAGAGTAGACTACTGCTTGCAGGACTTACTGCACCCAGAGGGGAGCTAATAATCTTGGCGGGGGAACCGTATATCACGCTGTCACCATAGAAAAACCTACAGACACTGTGATGATGGTGGCCAATAAGACCGGCTGGACTCCTGTTTACTTCAAAAGGCTGTTGACTCAGTGACCATCATGGTCCTTCATCACCACTGACCCTGGACTGTCTGGGAGTTGGGCAGTCAGGGTCCTGACACCTGGTGCTGTTTTTACGTTAATTCAGGGGCCTAACTGAAGAAAGCACAGACTACTGGTCAGAGCATCTAGGCTGTCAGAAACTGTCAGCCTAAGGTGGCCGAACAAATGTGGGGTGGGGTGAAACTGGACCTCACAGCATCACTGCACGTCTCCTTCCTGGACCCTTAAAGGTCATTAGAATCTATAACACTACCAATACTTGTGCTCAGGCGGACGAGCAGGGAGGCAGGAGGCCTGCGGACAATCAACATCACCTGGAGGCTGCTGGGGAGAAGTTCAGACCCTTGCCCACGGGTATGAGGGCTCCTAACTCAGCACTCAGCAGTTACAGATGAAGGGTCTGCACCCTCAGCACTCTAAGAATGAGGAAGGGGAAAAAATGCAGGAGAGGGGTTTGTCCCAGGCAAAGCCCCTTAAAAATCTCTGGGAGATAAAAATAGAATCTGGGCAATAAAATAAAGTCTAACCTTTTTTATCCTTTGTGCTTTGTCTAATTTCACGTGCTCCTAGGGTCCCGCATACAGAGGTTCAACAGCCGGCACTTCAGACGAGATTCCCTAGTGCAGAATGGCTGGGTCGACACCTCAGCTCCTGGGGCACAGTGCAGACTCCGCGATATAGAGCCTGAGCTGCAGCCAACCGGGCCCTCGAGAGCTCCGCCCCCTCCCTCCCACTGACTCTGACAGGATCTCTACACAGCAGCCCAGCCCACAGCCCACGGGGTAGCACATGCTCTCACCTCTGCATTCTCTGATCAAAATATAAAGTTTCCTTTGCTTCTGAACCAAACTCAGTCTCGATCTGTTGGCTCCAATCACACTGGGCAGGGGGACACTTGTTGGGGTCCACTCTGGAGGATCAGTAACAGAAATTGAGAACATTGTAACTTCAATGAACAGATGTGTGAGCCAAACTGTAATTAACATAGAACAGTGTATAAGGCTCGGGTAAAATAAGATGTTTCTAACACTTCCATTTGATATTTCCATCACTTTATTATAAGCAAGTTCAGTGAAAAGGTTTGTCTTATTTGTCAGGTCAATACTAGAGAAACGAAGTGATTTCTTTCCAAGGATGTACATCTAATAATCTTGGTTAAACTTCAATCTTGTTTTAAATGCTTTTCCATTGAAAATGATAACTCTCTTTCAGCTCCCCCATTTCTGAGAAGTATAAAATCTTATAATTTATTATTACCAAAGGGGAAAGGTGAGAGGAGGGATAAATTAACAGTTTGGGATTAACACATACACACTGCTATGTATAAAATCGATCATCAACAAGGAACTACTGTATAGCACAGGGAACTACCCTCAATATTTTGCAATAACCTATAAGGGGAAATAATCTGAAAAAAGAATAGATATTTTTATTGACATCATCTATTAATGACAGTTAAAATGGAACCTAAGGGAAGCCGGTGGTGAGTGCTTCTGACCAGGAAGACTTCAATCATCTAAAGTTTGGACTCTGCCTACTTCCCAAGGCCCTTAATGAACATATGTGTAGCCGTAGCTTAAAAAATTCCCCAGTTTGGGTTGTGGAGAGACAGTGATTTTGAAAAAGCCCTGGTGTTCTCCTCACATGAATGGGACACTTCCTACAGCTAAAACATGCCTGTCACACCCAGAGGATGGTATACCGTCTGATCGGGAAGAGTTTGGAAAAGGCATCTCATCTCCTCATCTCCTGGTGCTCGGGTTCACCCCTCCAGCGTCTTTACGAACAGTCTCCCCACTTGGAGATGTCAGCACTGTCAACATCCTGTTTGGAATTTGTCCAGAGGACGAAGCAGAAGGAGGAGGAACAATGAGAGACAAGTCCTAGGTGTTCGGACAGGAACATGTCACTCTAATTTCCAATCAGGAAGACGAATTGACCAAAGGCTAGGGTTGCCCATGGAAACAGAATAGGGCTTGAGGAAATCCCACTGCTTTGTGGCCAGTTCCCATAAACACAAGTTGAAAAATGGAACTCAGGGCCGCTAAAATTCACGAAACTGCAGAGTTGAAAATATCTCTCACTGAAAAATGTCTTGAGGAAAGTCAGAGAAAGGGACTTGTAAGCAATGGAGAATGGCAGGAAAGGGATTGGAAGAGGTAGAAAGGACTCGCCATTAAGCACAAGAAAAGGGGCTGAACATTGCCAACATTGCAGTTGGCCAAAAAGGTTGTATGCGTCTTTTTCTGTATATATTCAAGAAAAGGGCATACACTTTCTTAGCCAACCAAACAGGTGGGCACTGGAAATCAGTACTACAAAACATATCACTTCGCATCAGTCAGAAGAGCCTTCCTCATAAAGTGTAAACACCAGAAATGCAGGACAGGGCAAGGAGAATAGGGAGCCCTGTGAGGCTTATAGTGGAAATGTATATTGCCAATGATCACTCTTGAGAAGTGTATTGTGTTTACTAAAGCATCTAAAAAATGAGCTACAGAGCACAGGGCACTTGCACTCATGGACGTATATCTTGGGAAAGACAAAAATCGAGAGGACACAGGCACCCCAATGTTTACCGCCTCTCTGTTTAAAAGATCCTCGACTAGGATATAATTTATATGTCTCTGGAGGGAAAAAATGGATAGAGATGTGGCACTTATGTAGAGTGGAATATTACTCAGCCTGAAAATCAGTGAAATATGGACAGTTGTAACAACCCCAGAGGAGTTACGTATGATCATTCGAAGTCACATAATTCAAAAAGAAAAAGACATACGATATTACTAATACATGGAATGTAAACGTGGCTACATATGACCTGAATTACAAAACAGAACGGGGTCTCAAATTTAGAAGACCAACTTATGTTTGCTTAAGGATAAAGGAGAGTTGGGGAGCTGCATAAAACCAGAGATTGAAATTAGCACAGATACCGCTCCATAAGCCAAATATGTACTAGAAAAAACCTACACCCTGGTCAACGAAATGGACTCAACACCCCATATTCAACGCCTACGAATACACCTGACTATTAAGAATCTTCAAACCCATGGATTTATATGTCTCTGTAAGAGAATCAAGCGTGAGTACAGCGGCATGAACGCAGCAGTGATAATGCGATAAATCCCATTATCAAAATAAATTACAAAAACAAAACACAATGAGAGTGAAATAGAGAGCAATTCTTAAATAATTCATTCAGAGCTTGTGATACAACCTGGATTTACCACATCTACACCCAGAGCTGAATGAGACATAAGGTTGGGCACTTCGGGCTGATAGCATTGGTTAGGTTCGATGCGCAGATGCAGACCCTTTGAAGTTATACTGCATGGTACCCATTCCATGGGTCCCAACTCTCCAGGTTTAAGGGATTCTTCCTTCAGCTAAAACATGCATGGGAAACCCAAAGTATGGTGCACCGTGTGACCGGGAAACGTTTTCAAATGCATCTCAGTTTTCGTCCGCCTTCACTCGCGTTCACCATTCCAGACCCTTTACTAACACTCTCCCCACTTGGAGAGCCAGTGCCTTTAACCTCCTGTTTGGCACAGTTTGCAATTTCTGTGCAAGATGAACAGGAATAGGGAGAACCAATGAGAGAGTAGCTGTAGGTGTCTGCACGGGCAAATTTAACACACATTTCCCACCAGGAAGAGGAATTAACCACAGGCTCAGCATGCCATGTCGGAACCAGATTAGGGCCTGAAGCAATCCTGCGGATTTGCTGCCAGCTCACAAGATAGCGAGTTGAAGAAAGGAGCTCAGGGACACTGTACCTCACAAAACTGCAGAGTTATAAATGACAGCTATCGTCCAAAAATATATTGAAGTAAGTCTGCGAAGAGGACTTGTAAGTGGGGCAGAATTGCAGGAAAACGATTTCAGGGGGTAGACAGGAATTGCACTTAAAGCATAGGAAAAGAGGCAGAATGTCGACAATGATGCACTTGGCCAAAAAGGGCGTATGCGTTTTTTCCTGAATATATCCAGGAAAAAACGCATACGCACATTTTGGCCAACCAAGCAAGCGTGTAAAGGAAATCTGCACTACAATGAAGTCTCACTGCCCCCCGATCAAAAGGGCCATTTGAAAAATGTGTAAAATCCCGAAAGGCAGGACAGGTCATGGAGAAGAGGGAGCCTTGTTATACTGATGGGCGGGATGTAAATTGCTAACAGCCACTCTGGAGAAGTGTATGGTGTTTCCTGAAACACTTAGAAAACAAAGCAACACAGCCTATGGCACTTCCACTTATGGTCCTATAGCTTAGGGAAATTAAATACAAAAACACACAGCCACCCCAAAGTTTGGGATGGCTCTGTTTACAAGAACCTCGTCTACGGTACAGTTAAATATCTGAGAAAGCAAAAAATGGATAAAGAAGTTGTGGAACGTACGTACAATGGAATATCACTCAGCAATGAAATCTGTATCATCAGGCCCGTAGCGGCATAATGAGTGGATTCAGATACGAGGATTCTACGAGAAGTAACTCACACAGAAAAAGAAACATCATAAGATATCACTAATACACGGAATGTAAACTTGACTACACATGAACTGAATTACAAAACAGAACAGGGTCTCAAATTTAGAAAACAAAATTATGCTTGCTTATGGGGAAAGGTGAGTTGGGGTGCTGCATAAAACCAGAGATTGAAATTAGCACAGACACCGTTCCATAAGCCAAATATATAATAGACAAGACCTACTCCTTGCTCAACGAAATGGACTCAACACCCCATATTCAACGCCTGGGAATATACCTGACAAGTAAGAATCTTAAAACCCATGCGTTTATATGTCTCCATAAGGAAATCAAGCGTGTGTACAGCGGCCTAAACGCAGCAGTGAAAATCCGATAAATCCCATTATCAAAATAAATTTCAAAAACAAAACACAATGACACTGAAATAGAGAGCAATTCTTAAATAATTCATTCAGGGCTTGTGATGCAACCTGGATTTACCACATCTACACCCAGAGCTTGGTGAGACATAAGGCTGGACACTTCGGGCTGATAGCATTGGTGAGGTTCGGTGAGCAAACGCAGACCCTTTGAAGTCGTACTGCATGGTACCCATTCCATGGGTCCGAACTCTCCAGGTTTAAAGGATTCTTCCTTCAGCTAAAACATGCATGGGAAACCCAGAGTATGGTCCACCGTGTGATTGGGAAACGTTTTCAAATGCATCTCAGTTTACGTCCCTTTATACTCGGGTTCACCATTCCAGACGCCTAACTAACACTCTCCCCACTTGGAGAGTTAGTGCCTTTAACCTCCTGTTGGGCACAGTTTGCAATTTCTGCACATGATGAACAGGAATATGGAGAACCAATGAGAGGCTAGCTGTAGGTGTCTGCACGGGCAAATGTAACGGTCATTTCCCACGAGGAAGAAGAATTAACCAAAGGCTCAGCATGCCCTGCTGGAACAAGATTAGGGCCTGAAACAATCCTGAGGTTTTGCAGCCAGCTCACAGGAAAGCGAGTTGAAGAAAGGAGCTCAGGGTCACTGTGATTCAAAACCTGCAGAGTTATAAATGACAGCTATCGTCCAAAAATATATTGAAGTAAGTCTGCGAAGAGGACTTGAAAGTGGGGCAGAAATTCAGGAAAACGATTTCAGGGGGTAGACTGGAATTGCACTTAAAGAATAGGAAAAGAGGCAGAACGGCGACAATGATGCACTTGTCCAAAAAGGGCGTATGCGTTTTTTCCTGAATATATTCAGGAAAAAACGCATACGCACTTTTTGGCCAACCAAGCAAGCGTGTAAAGGAAATCGGCACTACAATGAAGTCTCACTGCCCCCAGGTCAAAAGGGCCATCTGAAAAAAGTGTAAAATCCAGAAAGGCAGGACAGGCCATGGAGAACAGGGAGCATTGTTATGCTTATGGGCGGGATGTGAATTGCCAGCAGCCACTATGGAGAAGTGTATGGTGTTTCCTGAAACACATAAGAAACAAAGCAACACAGCCCATGGTAGTACCACTTATGGTCCTATAGCTTAGGGAAATTAAAATCAAAACCACAGAGCCACCCCAAAATTTGGAACGGCTCTGTTTACAAAACCTTGTCTACGGTACAAGTTAAATATCCCAGAGAGCGAAAAATGGATAAAGAAGTTGTGCTACGTACGTACAATGGAATATCTCTCAGCAATGAAATCTATGTCATCAGGACCGTAGCGGCATAATGCGTGGATTCAGGTACGATGATTCTACGTGAAATAGGTCACACAGAAAAAGAAACAGCATAAGATATCACTAATACATGGAATGTAAACTTGGCTACACATGAACTGAATTACAAAACAGAACAGGGTGTCAAATTTAGAAAACCAACTTATGCTTGCTTTTTGGGGAAGGTGAGATGGGGTGCTGCATAAAACCAGAGATTGAAATTCGCACAGATACCGTTCCATAAGCCAAATATGAAATAGACAAGTCCTACTCCTTGCTCAACGAAATGGACTCAACACCCCATATTCAACGCCTAGGATTATACCTGCCTAGTAAGAATCTTAAAACCCATGGATTTATACGTCTCCGTAAGAGAAACAAGCGTGTGTTCAGTGGCCTAAACGCAGCAGTGAAAATCCGATAAATCCCATTATCAAAATAAATTTCAAAAACACAACACAATGACAGTGAAATAGAGAGAAATTTTTAATAATTCACTCAGGGCTTCTGATGCAACCTGGGTTTACCACATCTACAACCAGAGCTGGGGAGACATAAGGCCGGACACTTCGGCCTGATAGCATTGGTGAGGTTAGGTGAGCAAATGCAGACCCTTTGAAGTCATACTGCATGGTACCCATTCCATGGGTCCCAACTCTCCAGGATTAAGGAATTCTTCCTTCTGCTACATCATGAATGGGAAACCCAGAGTATGGTCCACCATGTAATTGGGAAACCTTTTCAAATGCATCTCAGTTTTCGTCCCCTTATACTGGGGTTCACCATTCCAGATGGTTAACTAACGCTCTCCCCACTTGGAGAGTCAGTGCCTTTAACCTCCTCTTTGGCACAGTTTGCAATTTCTGCGCAAGATGAACAGGAATAGGGAGAACCAATGAGAGACTAGTGTAGGTGTCTGCACGGGGAAATGTAACGCACATTTCCCACCAGGAAGAGGAATTAACCATAGGCTCATCATGCCCTGCCGGAACCAGATTAGGGCCTGAAGCAATCCAGCGGTTTTGGGGCCAGCTCACGGGAAAACGAGTTGAAGAAAGGAGCTCAGGGGCACTATAATTCACAAACCTGCAGAGTTATAAATCACAGCTATTGTTCAAAAATATATTGAAGTAAGACTGTGAAGAAGACTTGAAAGCGGGGCAGAAATTCAGGAAAACGATTTCAGGGGGTAGACTGGAATTGCACTTTAAGCATAGGAAAAGAGGCAGAACGTCGACAATGATGCACTTGGCCAAAAAGTGCGTATGCGTTTTTTCTGAATATATTCAGGAAAAACGCATACGCACTTTTTGGCCAACCAACCAAGCCTGTAAAGGAAATCTGCACTACAATGAAGTCTCTCTGCCCCCAGGTAAACAGGGCCCTCTGAAAATGTGTAAAATCCAGAAAGGCAGGACAGGTCAGGGAGAACAGGGAGCCTTGTTATGCTGATGGGCGGGATGTAAATTGCCAACAGCCACTCTGAAGAAGTGTATGGTGTTTTCTGAAGCACGTAGGAAACAAAGCAACACAGCCTATGGCACTTCCACTTATGGTCCTATAGCTTAGGGAAATTAAAATCAAAAACACACAGCCACCCCAAAGTTTGGGACGGCTCTGTTTACAAGAACCTCCTCTACGGTACAAGTTAAATATCCGAGAAAGCAAAAAATGGATAAAGAAGTAGTGGTACGTACGTCCAATGGAATATCACTCAGCAATGTAATCTACGTCATCAGGCCCATAGCGGCATAATGAGTGGATTCAGGTACGAGGATTCTATGAGAAATAAGTCCCACAGAAAAAGAAACATCATAAGATATCACTAATACACGGAATGTAAACTTGGCTACACATGAACTGAATTACAAAACAGAACACGGTCTCAAATTTAGAAAACCAACTTATGCTTGCTTATGGGTAAAGGTGAGTTAGGGTGCTGCATAAAACCAGAGATTGAAATTAGCACAGAGACCATTCCATAAGCCAAATATATAATAGACAAAAGCTACTCCTTGCTCAACGAAATGGACTCAACACCCCATATTCAACGCCTGGGAATATACCTGACAAGTAAGAATCTTGAAACACATGGATTTATATGTCTCCGTAAGGAAATGAAGCGTGTGTACAGCGGCCTAAACGCAGCAGTAAAAATCCGATAAATCCCATTATCAAAATAAATTTCAAAAACAAAACACAATGACAGTGAACTAGAGAGCAATTCTTAAAGAATTCACTCAGGGCTTGTGATGCAACCTGGATTTACCACATCTACACCCAGAGCTGGGTGAGACATAAGGCTGGACGCTTCGGGCTGATAGCATTCGTGAAGTTCGGTGAGCAAACGCAGACCCTTTGAAGTCATACTGCATGGTACCCATTCCATGGATCCCAACTCTCCAGGTTTAAGGGATTCTTCCTTCAGCTAAATCATGCATCGGAAACCCAGAGTATGGTCCACCGTGTGATTGGGAAACGTTTTCAAATGCATCTCAGTTTTCGTCCCTTGGTACTCGGGTTCACCATTTCAGATGCTTTACTAACACTCTCCCCACTTGGAGAGTCAGTGCCTTTAACCTCCTCTTTGGCACAGTTTGCAATTTCTGCACAAGATGAACAGGAATAGGGAGAACCAATGAGAGACTAGCTGTAGGTGTCTGCACGGGCAAATGTAACGCTCATTTCCCACCAGGAAGAGGAATTAACCAAAGGCTCAGCATGCCCTGCCAGAACCAGATGAGGGCCTGAAGCAATCCTACGGTTTTGCGGCCAGCTCACAAGAAAGCGAGTTGAAGAAAGGAGCTCAGGGCCACTGTAATTCACAAACCTGCAGAGTTATGAATGACAGCTATCGTCCAAAAATATATTGAAGTAAGTCTTCGAAGAGGACTTGAAAGTGGGGCAGAATTTCAGGAAAACGATTTCAGGGGGTAGACTGGAATTGCACTTAAAACATAGGAAAAGAGGCAGAATGTCGACAATGATGCACTTGGCCAAAAAGGGCATATGCCACTTTTTGGCCAACCAAGCAAGCATGTTAAAGAAATCTGCACTACAATGAAGTCTCACTGCTCCCCAGTCAAAAGGGCCATCTGAAAAAATTGAAAATTCCAGAAAGGCAGGACAGGTCATGGAGAACAGGGAGCCTTGTTATGCTGATGGGTGGGATGTAAATTGCCAACAGCCACTCTGGAGAAGTGTATGGTGTTTCCTGAAACGCATAGGAAACAAAGCAACACAGCCTATGGCACTTCCACTTATGGTCCTATAGCTTAGGGAAATTAAAATCAAAAACACCCAGCCACCCCAAAGTTTGGGATGGTTCTGTTTACAAGAACCTCGTCTACGGTACAAGTTAAATATCCGAGAAAGCAAAAAATGGATAAAGAAGTTGTGGTACTTTCGTACAATGGAATATCACTCAGCAATGTAATCTACGTCATCAGGCCCATAGCGGAATAATGAGTGGATTAAGGTACGAGGATTCTACGAGAAATAAGTCACACAGAAAAAGAAACATCATAAGATATCACTAATACACGGAATGTAAACTTGGCTACACATGAACTGAATTACAAAGCAGAAGAGGGTCTCAAATTTAGAAAACCACCTTATGTTTGCTTATGGGGAAAGGTGAGTTGTGGTGCTGCACAAAACCAGAGATTGAAATTAGCACAGATACCGTTCCATAAGCCAAATATATAATAGACAAGACCTACTCCTTGCTCAACGAAATGGACTCAACACCCCATATTCAACGCCTGGGAATATACCTGACAAGTAAGAATCGTAAAACCCATGGATTTATATATCTCCCTAAGGAAATCAAGCATGTGTACAGCGGCCTAAACGCAGCATGGAAAATCCGATAAATCCCATTATCAAAATAAATTTCAAAAACAAAACACAATGACACTGAAATAGAGAGCAATTCTTAAATAATTCATTCAGGGCTTCTGAGGCATCCTGGATTTACCACATGTACTCCCAGAGCTGGGGAGACATAAGGCCGGACACTTCGCCCTGATAGCATTGGTGAGGTTCGGTGACCAATTGCAGACCCTTTGAAGTCATACTGCATGGTACCCATTCCATGGGTCCCAACTCTCCAGGTTTAAGGGATTCTTCCTTCCGCTAAATCATGTATGGGAAACCCAGAGTATTGTCCACCATGTGATTGGGAAACGTTTTCAAATGCATCTCAGTTTTCGTCCCTTTATACTCGGGTTCACCATTCCAGACGCTTAACTAACACTCTCCCCACTTGGAGAGTCAGTGCCTTTAACCTCCTGTTTTGCACAGTTTGCAATTTCTGCGCAAGATGAACAGGAATAGGGAGAACCAATGAGAGACTAGCTGTAGGTGTCTGCACGGGCAAATGCAACGCTCATTTCCCACCAGGAAGAGGAATTAACCGAAGGCTCAGCATGCCCTGCCGGAACCAGATTAGGGCCTGAAGCAATCCTGCGGTTTTGCGGCCTGCTCACAAGAAAGCTAGTTGAAGAAAGGAACTCATGGGCACTGTAATTCACAAACCTGCAGAGTTATAAATGACAGCTATCGTCCAAAAATATATTGAAGGAAGTCTGCGAAGAGGACTTGAAAGCGGGGCAGAAATTCAGGAAAACGATTTCAGGAGGTAGACGGAAAGTGCACTGAAAGCATAGGAGAAGAGGCAGAACCTCGACAATGATGCACTTGTTCAAAAAGTGCATATGCGTTTTTTCCAAGGCCCTCCTTAAAGAGGGTAGGGGGCTCCCAGTATGCTTCAGTGGCCAACAGAGGGCCCACATCGCCAAGGTGACGTGAGCCAGCTAGGCAGGAGTGACCTCACATCAGAGGGCCCACATCACAGAAGGGTAAGGAACCCAGCCATTATCAGACTCTCAACAGAGGGCCCACATCAGCAATGGGCTGGGAACCAGGCAGGAGTGTCTTCACACCCGTGGGGCCACATCATCGCAAGATGAGGTACCCAGCACATGTGGCCTCAAACCAGAGGACCCACATCTCCATGGGTCTCGGAGCGAGGCAGGCAGGATGAACCTCAAAACACGTGGCCCATTGTATAAAAAAGGTGAGGAATCCAGCAGTTGGAACATCCCAGCAGGCGGCCCAGAGCACCGAGGCTATGGGATCCAGGCGATGATGAACTCACAACAGAGGGCCCTCATCATGAAACTGTGAGCAACCTAGCCATTGTGACCTCAGAGCACAAGGCCCACATCCCCATGGGGAAGCGAACCAAGCAGGAGTGTCATCGTACCAGTGGGCACACATCAGAAAATGTGGGGAGCCCAGCAGTTAGGGCCTGACGCCAGAGGGCCCTCATCACCGAGGAGAGGAGGCTCCCAGCAGGCTCCAACTGCTACAAGAGGGCCAACGTCGCCAATGCGGGGTGTGCCAGCCAGGCAGGAGTGACCTCAGAGCAGAGGGCCAACCTCAAAAATGTGTGAGGAACCCAAAGAGGATTAGACTCTGACCAGAGGGCCCACATCACCAAGAGGATCAGAACCAGGCAGGACTGTCTGCACACCTGCGTGACCACATCATAGAAAGGTGAGGAACCCAGCACATGTGGCCTAAACCAGAAGACCCACATCTCCAATGGGCTCGGAGTGAGGCATGCAGGAGTAACCTCACAACACAGGGCCCATAGAATAAAAAAGCTGAGGAATCCTGCAGTGGGAACCTCCCAGCAGGCGGCCCAGAGCACCGAGTCTATGCGATCCAGGCTGCAGTGAACTCACAGCAGAGGGCCCATATCATGAAACTGTGAGCAACCCAGCCATTGGGACCTCACAGCAGAAGGCCCACATCCCCATGGGGTTGGGAACATGGCAAGAGTGTCCTCGCACCACTTAGCACGTATCAGAAAAAGTGGGTACCCAGAAGTTACGGCCTGACGCTAGAGAGCCCTCATCACCGAGGGGAGGTGGCTCCCAGCAGGCTCCAACTGCCACAAGAGGGCCGATGTCACCAAGGCGGGGTGTGCCAGCCAGTCAGTAGTGACCTCACAGCAGAGGGCCCACCTCACAGAAGGTTGAGGAACCCAGCCAGGATCAGACTCTCACCAGAGGGCCCATATCAACAAGGGGATAGAAACCAGGCAGGAGTGTCCTCACACCAGTGGGGCCACATCATCGAAAGGTGAGGGACCCAGCACACGTGGCCTCAAACCAGAGGACACACATCACCAAGGGGCTGGGAGTGAGTCAGGCAGGAGGAGTCTCCAAACAGAGGGCCCATAGAAGAAAAAGGTGAGGAATCCTGCAGTTGGAACCTCCCCGCAGGCGGCCAGGAGCAGCGAGGCTATGGGATCCAGGCCGGAGTGAACTCACACCAGAGGGCCCTCATCATGAAACTGAGCCACCCACCGTTTGGACCTCAGAGCAGAAGGCCCATATTCCCATGGGGTTGGAAACCTGGCAGGAGTGTACTCACACCACAGGGCGCACATCAGAAAATTTTGGGAGCCCAGGAGTTAGAGCCTGACGCCAGAGGGCCCTCATTACCGAGGGGAGGAGAATCCCAGCAGGCACCAACTCCCAACTGAGGGCCCACGTCGCCAAGGTGACGTGTGCCAGTCAGGCAGGAGTGACCTCACAGCAGAGGGCCTACCGCACAGAAGGGTGAGGAAACCAGCCAGGATAAGACTCTCACCAGAGAGCCCACATCACCAAGGGGACCGGAACAAGGCAGGAGTGTCCTCACACCAGTGTGGCCACATTATAGAAAGGTGAGGAACCCAGCACATGTGGCCTAAACCAGAGGACCCACATTTCCAAGGTGCTCCGAGTGAGGCAGGCAGGAGTAGCCTAACAACACAGGGCCCACAGAATAAAAAATGTGAGGAATCCAGCAGTTGGAACCCCCCAGCAGGTGGCCCAGAGTACGGAGTCTATGTGATCCAGGCCACAGTGAACTCACAGCAGAGGGCTCACATCATGACACTGTGAGCAACCCAGCTGGTGGGACCTCAGAGCAGAAGGCCCACATCCCCATGGGGATGGGAACGTGGCAGGAGTGTACTCGCACGACAGGGCACATATCAGAAAATTTTGGGAGCCCATGAGTTAGGGCCTGACGCCAGAGGGCCCTCATTACCGAGGGGAGGAGACTCCCAGCAGGCACCAACTCCCAACTGAGGGCGCACATCGCCAAGGTGATGTGTGCCAGCCAGGCAGGAGTGACCTCACAGCAGAGGGCCCACCTCCCAGAAGGGTGAGGAATCCAGCCAGGATCAGACTCTCACCAGAGGGCCCCCATCACCAAGGGGATGGGAACCAGGCAGGAGTGTCCTCACACCAGTGGGGCCACATCAATAAAGGTGAGGAAACCGGCACATGTGGCCTCAAACCAGAGGACCTACATCACAAAAGGGCTGGGAGTGAGTCAGGAAGGAGGAGCATGAAAACACAGGACCCAAAGAATAAAAATGGTAAGGAATCCAGCAGTAGGAACCTCCCAGCAGGCGGCTCAGAGCACAGAGTCTATGGGATCTAGGCCTGAGTGAACTAACACCAGAGAGCCAACATCCTGAAACTGTGAACAACACAGGTGTTGGGACCATAGAGCAGAAGGCACATGGGGATGGGAACCTGGCAGGAGTGCCCTCACACCACTTAGCACGTATCAGAAAATGTGGGTAACCAGCAGTTAGGGCCTGATGCCAGAGGGCCTCATCACTGAGGGGAGGAGGCTCCCAGCGGGCTCCAACTGCCGCCAGAGGGCCGACGTCTCCAAGGCGGGGTGTGTCAGCCAGGCAGGAGTGACCTCAGAGAAGAGGGCCCACCTCACAGAAGTGTGAGGAGCCCAACCAGGATCAGACTCTCACTGGAGGGCTCACATCACCAAGGGGATGGGAACCAGGCAGGAGTGTCCGCACACCAGTGGGGCCACATCTGCGAAAGGTGAGGAACCCAGCACATGTGGCCTCAAACCAGAGGACACACATCACCAAGGGGCTGGGAGTGAGGCAGGTGTCTGGAGGGGCACATTTAACTCTAATTTCCCAGCAGGAAGAGGAATTAACCAAAGGCTCAGAGTGCCGTGCGGGACCCTGATTACGGCCTGAAGCAAACCTGCGGTTCTGTGGCCAGCTTTCAAGGAAACGAGTTAAGAAAGGAAATCACAGGCACTGTAATTCACAAACCTGCAGAGTTATAAATGACAGCTATTGGCAAAAATATATTGAAGTAAGTCTGCACAGAGGACTTGAAAACGAGGCAGAATTGCAGGAATCATATTTCAGGAGGTAGATTGGAATTGCATTTAAAGCATGTGAAAAGCGGCAGATCTTTGACAGTGATGCACTTGGACAAAAAGTGCGTATACATTTTTTCCTGAATATATTCAGGAAAAAACGCATATGCCCTTTGTGGCCAACCAAGAATTCGAGCAATGGAAATCCGCACTACAATGAACTCTCATTTCCCATTCGTCAAAAGAGCCATCTGAAAAAAGTGTAAAACCCAGAAACACAGGACAGGCCATGGAGAACAGGGAGCCTTGTTATGCTGATGGACGGGATGTAAATTGCCAACAGACACTCTGGTGATGTTTATGGTGTATGCTGAAACATCTAAAAAACAAAGCTACAGAGCCTAGGGCACTTCCACTTTTGGCCCTATAGCTTAGGAAAATTAAAATCAACAAGACACAGCCAACACAATATCCAGGGCTGCTGTGTTTACAAGAACCTCGAGTCCAGTACAAACTAAATATCCCAGAAAGAAAAAAATGGATAAAGGAGTTGTCCTACTTACGTACAACGGAATATCACTCAGCAATGAAATCAGTGTCATCAGGCCTGTAGCAGCAAATTGAGTGGATTTAAGTATGATGATTCTAAGAGAAATATGTCACACAGAGAAACATAATTATCATAAGATATCACAAATAGAGGGAGTGTAAACTTGGCTACACATAAACTGAATTACAAAACCGAACAGAGTCTCACATTTAGATAAAAACTTATGCTTGCTTAAGGGGAAAGTTGAGTTGGGGTGCTGTATAAAACCAGAGATTGAAATGAGCACACATACCGTTCCATAAGCCAAATATGTAATAGACAAGACCTACTCTTTGCTCAACGAAATAGACTCATCCATGGTGTATCACCTCACACCTGTTAGAATGGGCATCATCAGAAAATCTACAAACAACAAATGCTGGAAAGGGTGCGGAGATAAGGAAACCTCTTCCACTATTGTTGGGAATGTAAATTGATGCAGTCACTGTGGAGAACATTATGGAGTTTCTTATAAAACTAAGAATAGGATTACCATATAATACAGCAATCCCACTACTGGGCATATACCCAGACAAAACCATAAAACGAAAAGAGACATTCACCGCAATGTTCATTGCATCACTATTTACAATATCCAGGTAATGGAAGCAACCTAAATGCCCACAGACAGACGAATGCATAAAGATGAGGTACATATATAAAATGGAATATTACTAAGCCATAAAAAGGAATGAAATTGGGTCATTTGTAGAGACGTTGATGGATCTAGAGACTGTCATACAGAGTGAAGTAAGTCAGAAAGAGAAAAACAAATCCTGTATATAAATGCATATATGTGGAACCTAGAAAAGTTGTACAGATGAACCGTTTTGCAAGGCAGAAATAGAGCAACAGATGTAGACAACAAACGTATGGACACCAAGGGGGGAAAGCTGTTGGGGGCTGGTGGTGGGAGGAGTTGAGAGATTGGGATTGGCATGTATACATTTCTATGTATAAAATAGGTAACCAAAAAGAAGCTGCTGTATAAAAAAATAAAATAAAATTCAAAATTACAAAAAGTAAAACAGAAAAAATATTCTTCCCTTCACATACATGTATTTATATGAATAAATTATTTCCATGCTTATATCTGTAAATACAAAAAAGAGGAAAAAAATCTACCTTGAACCAAAAACGAAAAAAAGAAAAAAAAAAAAGAACCCACCAGTTACACAGAGGAAAACCGTATCAGGGCCCTTGCTCCAGTTGTAAACAATTCTGAAGTTGGTCAGTGGTGGGGAATCATCTCCCATTCAGCCAGCAGGCCCCACGCAACAAGCGTCCTCATTGCAAAGCTGGGGGCCCGTGCCGAGGCATCTGTGAGTAAACGTGGGCCGAGCCCCAGGCCAGCTGCTGCTGCAATGTTCCCACCCTTCCCAGGTAAAACACCTGAATATGTACAAGGACTTGAAAGCCTAGAGGAAGGGCCATGGAGCCACATGAGCGACAGCATGCCAGCCGACTTGGTGCCTGCAGGCCAGACAGGATGGTCCTGGCCCTGGGTGCTCTTCTGGAAGCTTTCCATTTCCCTGCCTGAGATACCCCTCCTGTCCCGGCCCCCACTGCTTTCTTCCTTACTCACCTCTGCCCACGGAGAAATTCCAGCGGCAGGTATGGGTGACACATCCTCTTCTTTAGCAGGTGGCATCTTGGCAACTGCTGCAGAAAGTCCAGCAGAGCCCCACTCACACTGGGCCACCCACAAAGCCGTGGCCTCTCACTCCCTCCCACCAGCCCAGCCCCGACACTGCTGACTGGGCAGAGAAAATGGCGTCAGGCACAGCTGCAGGGGCTCTTGCTGCCTGGAGCGGTGTTTATATTGATCTCAACCCAGGCACACCTGGGGAGGACTGGCCGGCATGGTCAGGCTTCCCAGGCCAGCCAATAATCACCCCTCAGGGGCTCACAGTTGCAGAAAATGGAACTTTCTGAATCGGCCAGGTCCAAGGAACAGGTGTGGGCTCCTGAGAGTCAGGATAGACAAGGGGCTGCAGCTCTGGCTTGTTTTCTAATTATATTATCTGGCCCATGAGTGGGAGACAACTTCAAGAAAACCCTCTCCTAATGAGAGGAACCCAGGAGTCAGGGAGAGGAGGGGTGGGTGGTGGGTGGAGACAGAGGCCTGGTGCCCCGGGTGCAGTGGAAGTCTCTGGAAGACCAGGTGGAGGGAGGCCACACAGAGTGATGCCCAGGGTCACAGACCTGTCGGAGCTGCCGTTTCTTAGTTCAAGTCCTGCTCTGAGGTGCTCTGTGTCAGATCTGAGTGACAGGTGAGCTGGGAGTGCTCTGCAATGAGGGCGATGTGCACGGTTCCTGTGTGCCCAGCCCTGCCACCGTAACTGCAAGGGTAGCTCTGTATCCTGAGAGGGGCCTGACCATGAGAGCCCCATGTTCTGGGGTGGGGGTAGGGTACCTGCGCAGGTGATCTAAATATCCTGGGATTGGCCTGATCTCGAGAGCCCCATGGGCTGCTGGAGCCCTGGTAAAGGATGTCAGGACAGTCAGTGAAGCCACCGAGGATATACCTCCAGTAGTTCCTAAATCCTACACCCTGCTGGTCATTCTACCAACCACCAGGACATGGTATTCTGTATTAGTCTTCAATGATGCCTTCTTTTGTATTCCATTAGTGTCAGAGTCACAAGAAATTTTGGCTTGTGAGTGGCAGGACTCAACATACAACTAAAACAATACTTCTGGGCCGTCTTGCCCCAAGGGTTCAAAAATTCCCACACCATCTTTGGGGAAAGCTCAGCTAAAGACCTAAAAGTTCTACCACTGGAAAAGGAAACACTCCTTCAATATGCAGACGACATTCTGATCACCAGCCCTACTAAGGGGACCTCTGAACTACCAAGCCAATAAAGGATACAAGTTGTCCAAGAAAAAGCTCAAATATCACAGACTACGGCGACCTGCCTGGGCTTCATTCTCACAGAAGGTCGGAGAAGCCCATCCCAGGAAAGGGAAGAAACAATTTACAGCCTTACCCATATCTAAAACTAGAAGACAGCTTAGGGGTTCCTGGGGAGGCCAGGGTTTGCTGCTTCTGGATCCCTAACTACAGTCTACTAGCTGGGTCTCTATATGAAACACTGAAAGGAAAAGATGATGATCCTTTTGAATAGAATCCAGAAGTGGCCTTTCAAGAATGGAAAGAGCAGTCAATTCAGACCCTTGCCCTGGAACTCCCTAATTTAGCTAAACCCTTTGATCTTTACATTCCTGGTGAAAAGTGAATCGCCATTGGAGGATTAGTGCAAAAACTGGGACCACTTGAAATGGAACAATGCAAAAATGCCATCCAGGTAGGATAAACTACAGTCACCAAGGGGCTTGGCCCACTGCCACATCTGGCCAAGATACTGGCAGTATCTAAAAACCTGAAATCAGCAGCCCAAAAGGCCACCTCCCTCCTAAGGGAAAAGGGTCCCACGTGGTGATCCTAACCCCCAACCATGCCCTGAAGTTGCAGGGTTTGCTCCGTGGGCACACTGACCTCGAGTGAGGAGGCCCTCCAACTCCAACCTCCAGAGAGATAACCGGGGGCAACGGGGCACCATGACGACTCATGTGACCATCACGTGACCTGGAGTTTCTCTCATAAAACAACAAGAGTGTGTCCCAAAAGAGTAGACTACTGCTTGCAGGACTTACTGCACCCAGATCAGACCTAATAATCTTGGTGGGGGAACCGTATATCATGCTGTCACCATAGAAAAGCCTACAGACACTGTGATAATGGTGGCCAATAAGACCGGCTGGACTCCTGTTTACTTCAAAAGGCTGTTGACTCAGTGGCCATCATGGTCCTTCATCACCACTGACCCTGGACTGTCTGGGAGTTGAGCGGACAGGGTCCTGACACCTGGTGCTGTTTTTACGTTAATTCAGGGGCCTAATTGAAGAAAGCGCAGACTACTGGTCAGAGCATCTACGCTGGCAGAAACGGTCAGCCTAAGGTGGCCGAACAAATGAGGGGCGGGGTGAAACTGGACCTCACAGCGTCACTGCACATCTCCTTCCTGGACCCTTAAAGGTCATTAGAATCTATAACACTTCCAATACTGGTGCTCAGGCGGACGAGCAGGGAGGCAGGAGGCCTGGGGACAATCAACGTCACCTGGAGGCTGCTGGGGAGAAGTTCTGACCCTCGCCCACGGGTATGAGGGCTCCTAACTCAGCACTCAGCAGTTACAGAAGAAGGGTCTGCACCCTCAGCACTCCAAGAATGAGGAAGGGGACAAAAGGCAGAAGAGGGGTTTGTCCGAGGCAAAGACCCTTAAAAATCCCTGGGAGAGAAAAATAGAATCTGGGCAATAAAATAAAGTCTAACCTTTTTTATCCTTTGTGCTTTGTCTAATTACACGTGCTCCTAGGGTCCCGCATACAGAGGTTCCACACCCGGCACTTCAGACCAGATTTCCTAGTGCAGAATGGCTGGGTCGACAACTCAGCTCCTGGGGCACAGTGCACACTCCGTGATATAGAGCCTGAGCTGCAGCCAACTGGGCCCTCAAGAGCTCCGCCCCCTCCCTCTGACTGACTCTGACAGGATCTCTACACAGCAGCCCAGCCCACAGCCCACGGGGTAGCACATGCTCTCACCTCTCCATTCTCTGATCAAAATATAAAGTTTCCTTTGCTTCTGAACCAAACTCAGTCTCGATCTCTTGGCTCCAATGACCCTGGGCAGGGGGACACTTGTTGGGGTCCACTCTGGAGGATCAGTAACAGAAATTCAGAACATTGTAACTTCAATGAACAGATGTGTGAGCCAAACTGTAATTAACATAGAACAGTGTATAAGGCTCGGGTAAAATAAGATGTTTCTAACACTTCCATTTGGTATTTCCATCACTTTATTATAAGCAATTCACTGAAAAGGTTTGTCTTATTTGTCAGGTCAATATTAGAGAAACGAAGTGATTTCTTTCCAAGGATGTACATCTAATAATCTTGGTTAAAGCTTCAATCTTGTTTTAAATGCTTTTCCATTGACAATGATACCTCTCTTTCAGCTCCCCCATTTCTGAGAAGTATAAAGTCTTATAATTTATTATTACCAAAGGGGAAAGGTGAGAGGAGGGATAAATTAACAGTTTGGGATTAACACATACACACTGCTATGTATAAAATCGATCATCAACAAGGAACTGCTGTATAGCACAGGGAACTACACTCAATATTTTGCAATAACTTATAAGGGGAAATAATCTGAAAAAGAATAGATATTTTTATTGACATCATCTATTAATGACAGTTAAAATGGAACCTAAGGGAAGCCGGTGGTGAGTGCTTCTGACCCTGAAGACTTCAATCATCTAAAGTTTGGACTCTGCCTACTTCCTAAGGCCCTTAATGAACATATGTGTAGCCGTAGCTTAAAACATTCCCCACTTTGGGTTGCGGAGAGACACTGATTTTGAAAAAGCCCTGGTGTTCTCCTCACATGAATGGGACCCTTCCTACAGCTAAAGCATGCCTGTCACACCCAGAGGATGGTATACCGTCTGATCGGGAAGAGTTTGGAAAAGGCATCTCATCTCCTCTTCTCCTGGTGCTCGGGTTCACCCCTCCAGCGTCTTTACGAACAGTCTCCCCACTTGGAGATGTCAGCACTGTCAACATCCTGTTGCATACAGTTTGGAATTTGTCCAGAGGATGAAGCAGAAGGAGGAGGAACAATGAGAGACAAGTCCTAGGTGTTCGGACAGGCACATGTCACTCTAATTTCCAATCAGGAAGACGAATTGACCAAAGGCTAGGGTTGCCCATGGAAACAGAATAGGCCTTGAGGAAATCCCGCTGCTCTGTGGCCAGTTCCCATAAACACAAGTTGAAAAATGGAGCTCAGTGGCACTAAAATTCACGAAACTGCAGAGTTGAAAATATCTATCACTGAAAAATGTCTTGAGGAAAGTCAGAGAAAAGGACTTGTAAGCAACGGAGAATGGCAGGAAAGGGATTGGAAGAGGTAGAAAGGACTTGCCATTAAGCACAAGAAAAGGGGCTGAACATTGCCAACATTGCAGTTGGCCAAAAAGGGTGTATGCGTCATTTTCTGTATATATTCAAGAAAAGGGCATACACTTTTTTAGCCAACCAAACAGGTGGGCACTGGAAATCAATACTACAAAACATATCACTTCGCATCAGTCAGAAGAGCCGTCCTCATAAAGTGTAAACACCAGAAATGCAGGACAGGACAAGGAGAAAAGGGAGCCCTGTGAGGCTTATACTGGAAATGTATATTGCCAACGGTCACTCTGGAGAAGTGTACTGTGTTTACTAAAGCATCTAAAAAATGAGCTACAGAGCACAGGGCACTTGCACTCATGGACGTATATCATGGGAAAAACAAAAATCGAGAGGACACAGGCACCCCAATGTATACCGCCTCACTGTTTAAAAGATCCTCGACTAGGATATAACTTAAATGTCTCTGGAGGGAAAAAATGGATACAGATGTAGTGCTTATGCAGAGTGGAATATGAATCAGCCTGGAAATCAATGCAATATGGCCACTTGAAACAACTCCAGAGGAGTTACGTATGATCATTCAAAGTCACAGAATTCAAAAAGAAAAAGACATAATATATCACTAATACATGGAATGTAAACTTGGCTACACATGAACTGAATTACGAAACAGAACAGGGTCTCAAATATAGAAAAGCAACTTATTCTTGCTTAAGGATAAAGGTGAGTTGGGGTGCTGCATAAAACCAGAGATTGAAATTAGCACAGATACTGGTCCATAAGCCAAATATGTAATAGTCAAGACCTACTGCTTGCTCAACAAAATGGACTCAACACCCCATATTCAACACTTAGGAATATACCTGACTAGTAAGAATCTTCAAACCCATGGGTTTATATGTCTCCGTAAGAGAATCAAGCGTGTCTACAGAGGCATGAACACAGCAGTGAAAATACGATAAATCCCATTATCAAAATAAATTACAGAAACAAAAAACACAATGACAGTGAAATAGAGAGCAATTCTTAAATAATTCATTCAGGGCCTGTGATGCAACCTGGATTTACCACATCTACACCCAGAGCTGAGTGAGACATAAGGCTGGACACCAGGCTAATAGCATTGGTGAGGTTCGGTGAGCAAATGCAGACCCCTTGAAGTACCCATTCCAAGGGTCCCAACTCTCCAGGTTTAAGGGATTCTTCCTTCAGCTAAAGCATGCATGGGAAACCCACAGTATGGTGCAACATGTGACTGGGAAACGTTTTCAAATGCATCTCAGTTTTCGTCCCCTTTTCCTCGGGTTCACAATTCCAGACACTTTACCAACACTCTCCCCACTTGGAGAGTCAGTGCCTTTAACCTGCTGTTTGGCACAGTTTGCAATTTCTGCGCAAGATGAACAGGAATAGGGAGAACCAATGAGAGACTAGCTGTAGGTGTCTGCACGGGCAAATTTAACGCTCATTTCCAACCAGGAAGAGGAATTAACCAAACGCTCAGCATGCCATGCCGGAACCAGATTACGGCCTGAAGCAATCCTGCGGGTTTGCGGCCAGCTCACAAGTAAGCGATTTGAAGAAAGGAGCTCAGGGGCACTGTAATTCACAAACCTGCAGAGTTATAAATGACAGCTATCGTCCAAAAATATATTGAAGGAAGGCTGCGAAGAGGACTTGAAAGCGGGGCAGAATTGCAGGAAAACGATTTCAGGGGGTAGACTGGAATTGCATTTAAAGCATAGGAAAAGAGGCAGAACGTCAACAATGATGCACTTGGCCACAAAGGGCGTATGCGTTTTTTCCTGAATATATTCAGGAAAAAACGCATACGCCCTTTTTGGCCAACAAAGCAAGCGTGTTAAAGAAATCTGCACTACAATGAAGTCTCACTGCCCCCTGGTCAAAAGGGCCATCTGAAAAAAGTGTAAAATCCAGAAATGCAGCACAGGCCATGGAGAACAGGGAGCCTTGTTATGCCGATGGGTGGGATGTAAATTGCCAAGAGCCACTCTGGAGAAGTGTATGGTGTTTCCTGAAACCCATAAAAAACAAAGCAACGGAGCCTCCGGCACTTCCACTTATGGTCCTATAGCTTAGGGAATTTAAAATCAAAAACACACGGCCACCCCAATGTTTCAGACGGCTCTGTTTACAAGAAACACGTCTACGGTACAAGTTAAATATCCCAGAAAGCAAAAAATGGATAAAGAAGTTGCGGTACGTACGTACAATGGAATATCACTCACCAATGAAATCTATGACATCTGGCCCATCGTGGCATAATGAGTGGATTCAGGTATGATGATTCTAAGTGAAATAAGTCACACAGAAAATGAAACATCATAAGATATCACTAATACACCGAATGTAATCTTGGCTACACATGAACTGAATTACAAAACAGAACAGGGTCTAAATTTAGAAAACCAACTTATGTTTGCTTAAGAGGAAAGGTGAGTTGGGGTGCTGCATAAAACCAGAGATACAAATTAGCACAGATACCATTCCATATGTCAAATATGTAATAGTCAAGACCTACCCCTTGCTCAACGAAATGGGCTAAACACCCTATATTCAACGCCTAGGAATACACCTGACTAGAAAGAATTTTCAAACACATGGATTTATATGTCTCCATAAGAGAATCAAGCGTGTGTACAGCTGCATGAAGGCAGCAGAGACAATCCGATAAATCCCATTATCAAAATGAATTACAAAAACAAAACACAATGACAGTGAAATAGAGAGCAATTCTTAAATAATTCATTCAGGGCTTGTGATGCAACCTGGATTTACCTCATCTACACCCAGAGCTGAGTGAGACATAAGGTTGGACACTTCGGGCTGATAGCATTGGTGAGGTTCGATGAGCAAATGCAGACCATTTGAAGTCATACTGCATGGTACCCATTCCATGGGTCCCAACTCTCCAGGTTTAAGCGATTCTTCCTTCAGCTAAAGCATGCAAGGGAAACCCACAGTATGGTGCACCGTGTGACCGGGAAACTTTTTCAAATGCATCTCAGTGTTCGTCCCCTTTTACTCGGGTTCACAATTCCAGACCCTTTACTAACACTCTCCCCACTTGGAGAGTCAGTGCCTTTAACCTGCTGTTTGGCACAGTTTGCAATTTCTGCCCAAGATGAACAGGAATAGGGAGAACAAATGAGAGACTAGCTGTAGGTGTCTGCACGGGCAAATTTAACGCTCATTTCCCACCAGGAAGAGGAATTAACCAAAGCCTCAGCATGCCGTCCTGGAACCAGATTAGGGCCTGAGGCAATCCTGCGGGTTTGCGGCCAGCTCACAAGAAAGCGATTTGAAGAAAGGAGCTCAGGGGCACTGTAATTCACAAACCTGCAGAGTTATAAATGACAGCTATCGTCCGAAAATATATTGAAGGAAGGCTGCGAAGAGGACTTGAAAGCGGGGCAGAATTGCAGGACAACGATTTCAGGGGGTAGACTGGAATTGCATTTAAAGCATAGGAAAAGAGGCAGAATGTCGACAATGATGCACTTGGCCAAAAAGGGCGTATGCGTCTTTTCCTGAATATATTCAGGAAAAAACGCATACGCCCTTTTTGGCCAACCAAGCAAGCATGTTAAAGAAATCTGCACTACAGTGAAGTCTCACTGCCCCCCGGTCAAAAGGGCCATCTGAAAAAAGTGTAAAATCCACAAAGGCAGCATAGGCCATGGAGAACAGGGAGCCTTGTTAAGCTGATGGGCGGGATGTAAATTGCCAAGAGCCACTCTGGAGAAGTGTATGGTGTTTCCCCAAACACCTAAAAAACAAAGCAACGGAGCCTACGGCACTTCCACTTATGGTCCTATAGCTTAGGGAAATTAAAATCAGACAAACGGCCACCCCAAAGTGTCGGACGGCTCTGTTTACCAGAACCTCGCGTACGGCACAAGTTAAATATCGCAGAAAGCAAAAAATGGATAAAGAGGTTGTGGTACGTATGTACAATGGAATATCACTCTCCAATGAAATCTATGTCATCAGGCCCGTCACGGCATAATGAGTGGCTTCAGGTACGATGATTCTAAGTGAAATAAGTCACACAGAAAATGAAACATCATAAGATATCACTAATACACCGAATGTAATCTTGGCTACACATGAATTGAAATACAAAATAGAACAGGGTCTCAAATTTAGAAAACCAACTTATATTGGCTTAAGGGGAAAGGTGAGTTGGGGTGCTGCATAAAACCAGAGATAGAAGTTACCACAGATACCATTCCATAAGTCAAATATGTAATAGTCAAAACCTACCCCTTGCTCAACGAAATGGACTAACAACCCTATATTCAACACCTAGGAATACACCTGACTAGTAAGAATCTTCAAACCCAAGGATTTATATGTCTCCATAAGAGAATCAAGCGTGTGTACAGCTGCATGAAGGCAGCAGAGAAAATCTGATAAATCCCATTTTCAAAATGAATTACAAAAACTGAACACAATGACAGTGAAATAGAGAGCAATTCTTAAATAATTCATTCAGGGCTTGTGATGCAACCTGGATTTACCTCATCTACACCCAGAGCTGAGTGAGACATAAGGTTGGACACTTCGGGCTGATAACATTGGTGAGGTTCGATGAGCAAATGCAGATCCTTTGAAGTCATAATTCATGGGACCCATTCCATGGATCCCAACTCTCCAGGTTTAAGGGATGTTTCCTTCAGCTAAAACATGCATGGGAAACCCACAGTATGGTGCACCGTGTGACCTGGAAACGTTTTCAAATGCATCTCAGGTTTAGTCCTCTTTTATTCGGGTTCACAATTCCAGACCCATTACTATCACTCTCCCCACTTGGAGAGTCAGTGCCTTTAACCTCCTGTTTGGCACAGTTTGCAATTTCTGCGCACGATGAACAGGAATAGGGAGAACCAATGAGAGAGTAGCTGTAGGTGTCTGCACGGGCAAATTTAACGATCATTTCCCACCAGGAAGAGGATTTAACGAAACGCTCAGCATGCCGTCCCGGAACCAGATTAGGGCCTGAAGCAATCCTGCGGGTTTGCGGCTAGCTCACAAGAAAGCGATTTGAAGAAAAGAGCTCAGGGGCACTGTAATTCACAAACCTACAGAGTTATAAATGACAGCTATCGTCCAAAAATATATTGAAGGAAGGCTGCGAAGAGGACTTGAATGCGGGGCAGAATTGAAGGAAAACGATTTCAGGGGGTAGACTGGAATTGCATTTAAAGCATAGGAAAAGAGGCAGAACGGCGAGAATGATGCACTTGGCCAAAAAGGGCGTATGCGTTTTTTCCCTAATATATTCAGGAAAAAACGCATACGCACTTTTTGGTCAACCAAGCAAGCATGTTAAAGAAATCTGCACTACAGTGAAGTCTCACTGCCCCCCGGTCAAAAGGGCCATCTGAAAAAAGTGTAAAATCCAGAAAAGCAGCACAGGCCATGGAGAACAGCGAGCCTTGTTATGCTGATGGGCGGGATGTAAATTGCCAAGAGTCACTCTGGAGAACTGTATGGTGTATCCTCAAACACCTAAAAAACAAAGCAACGGAGCCTACGGCCCTTCTACTTATGGTACTATAGCTTAGGGAAATTAAAATCAGAAACACATAGCCACCCCAAAGTTTCAGACGGCTCTGTTTACAAGAACCTCGTCTACGGTACAAGTTAAATATCCCAGAAAGCGAAAAATGGATAAAGAAGTTGTGGTACATATGTATAATGGAATAACACTCACCAATGAAATCTATGTCATCAGGCCCCTTGTGGCATAATGAGTGGATTCAGGTACGATGATTCTAAGTGAAGTAAGTCACACAGAAAATGCAACATCATAAGATATCACTAATACACGGAATGTAATCTTGGCTACACATGAACTGAATTACAAAACAGAACAGGGTCTCAAATTTAGAAAACCAACTTATGTTTGCTTAAGGGGAAAGTTGAGTTGGGGTGCTGCATAAAACCAGAGATAGAAATTAGCACAAATACCATTCCATAAGTCAAATATGTAATAGTCAAGACCTACCCCTTGCTCAAGGAAATGGGCTAAACACCCTATATTCAACGCCTAGGAATACACCTGACTAGTAGGAATCTTCAACCCCATGGATTTATATGTCTCCATAAGAGAAACAAGCGTGTGTACAGCTGCATGAAGGCAGCAGAGAAAATCCGATAAATCCCATTATCGAAATGAATTACAAAAACAAAACACAATGACAGTGAAATAGAGAGCAATTCTTAAATAATTCATGCAGGGCTTGTGATGCAACCTGGATTTACCTTATCTACACCCAGAGCTGAGTGAGACATAAGGTTGGACACTTCGGGCTGATAGCATTGGTGAGGTTCGATGAGCAAATGCAGACCCTTTGAAGTCATACTGCATGGTACCCATTCCATGGGTCCCAACTCCAGGTTTAAGCGATTCTTCCTTCAGCTAAATCATGCATGGGAAACCCAAAGTATGGTGCACCGTGTGACCGGGAAACGTTTTCAAATGCATCTCAGTTTCCGTCCCCTTTTACTCGGGTTCACAATTCCAGACCGTTTACTAATACTCTCCCCACTTGGAGAGTCAGAGCCTTTAACTTCCCGTTTGTCACAGTTTGCAATTTCTGCGCAAGATGAACAGGAATAGGGAGAACCAATGAGAGACTAGCTGTAGGTGTCTGCACAGGCAAATTTAACGCTCATTTGCCACCAGGAAGTGGAATTAACCAAACGCTCAGCATGCCATGCCGGAACCAGATTAGGGCCTGAAGCAATCCTGCAGGTTTGCGGCCAGCTCACAAGAAAGCGATTTGAAGAAAGGAGCTCAGGGGCACTGTAATTCACAAACCTGCAGAGTTATAAATGACAGCTATCGGCCAAAAATGTATTGAAGGAAGGCTGCGAAGAGGACTTGAAAGCGGGGCAGAATTGCACGAGAACGATTTCAGGGGGTAGACTGGAATTGCATTTAAAGCATAGGAAAAGAGGCAGAACGTCGACAATGATGCACTTGGCCAAAAAGGGCGTATGCGTTTTTACCTGAATATATTCTGGAAAAAAAGCATACGCCCTTTTTGGCCAACCAAGCAAGCATGTTAAAGAAATCTGCACTACAATGAAGTCTCACTGCCCCCCGGTCAAAAGGGCCATCTGAAAAAAGTGTAAAATCCAGAAATGCAGCACAGGCCTTGGAGAACAGGGAGCCTTGTTATGCTGATGGGTGGGATGTAAATTGCCAACAGCCACTCTGGAGTAGTGTATGGTGTTTCCTGAAACACCTAAAAAACAAAGCAATGGAGCCTACGGCACTTCCACTTATGGTCCTATAGCTTAGGGAAATTAAAATCAGAAACACACAGCCACCCCAAAGTTTCAGACGGCTCTGTTTACAAGAACCTCGTCTACGGTACAAGTTAAATATCCCAGAAAGCGAAAAATGGATAAAGAAGTTGTGGTACGTACGTACAAAGGAATATCACTCACCAATGAAATCTATGTCATCAGGCCCGTCGTGGCATAATGAGTGGATTCAGGTACGATGATTCAAGTGAAATAAGTCACACAGAAAATGAAACATCATAAGATATCACTAATACACGGAATGTAATCTTGGCTACACATGAACTGAATTACAAAACAGAACAGGGTCTCAAATTTAGAAAACCAACTTATGTTTGCTTAAGGGGAAAGGTGAGTTGGGGAGCTGCATAAAACCAGAGATAGAAATTAGCACAGATACCATTCCATAAGTCAAATATGTAATAGTCAAGACCTACCCCTTGCTCAACGAGATGGACTATACACCCCATATTCAACGCCTAGCAATACAGCTTACTAGTAAGAATCTTCAAACCCATGGATTTATATGTCTCCATAAGAGAACCAAGCGTGTGTACAGCTGCATGAATGCAGCAGGGAAAATCCGATAAATCCCATTATCAAAATTAATTACAAAAACAAAACACAATGACAGTGAAATGGAGAGCAATTCTTAAATATTTCATTCACTGCTTGTGATGCAACCTGGATTTACCTCATCTACACACAGAGCTGAGTGAGACATAAGGTTGGACACTTCGGGTTGATAGTATTGGTGAGGTTCGATGAGCAATGCAGACCCTTTGAAGTCATACTGCATGGTACCCGTTCCATGGGTCCCAACTCTCCAGGTTTAAGGGATTCTTCCTTCAGCTAAAACATGCATGGGAATCCCACAGTATGGTGCACCATGTGACCGGGAAACGTTTTCAAATGCATGTTCGTTTTCGTCCGCTTTTTCTCGGTTTCACAATTCCAGACCCTTTACTAAAAGTCTCCCCACTTGGACAGTCAGTGTCTTTATCTCCTGTTTGGCACAGTTTGCAATTTCTGCGCAAGATGAACAGGAATAGGGAGAACTAATGAGAGAGTAGCTGTAGCTGTCTGCACGGGCAAATTTAACTCTCATTTCCCACCAGGAAGAGGAATGAACCAAAGTCTCAGCATGCCATGCCGGAACCAGATTAGGGCCTGAAGCAATCCTGCAGTTTTGCGGCCAGCTCAAAAGAAAGCTAGTTGAAAAAAAGAGCTCAGGGTCACTGTCATTCACAAACCTGCAGTTATCAATGACAGCTATCTTCCAAAAATATATTGAAGTAAGGCTGCAAAGCAGACTTGAAAGTGGGGCAGAATTGAAGGAAACCGATTTCAGGAGGTAGACAGTAACTGCATTTAAAGCATAGGAAAAGAGGCAGTACGTCGACAATGATGCACTTGGCCAAGAAGGGCATATGCGTTTTATCCAGGGCCCTCATTAAAGAGGGGAGGAGGCTCCCAGCACACTCCAATGGCCAACAGAGGGCCCATGTCACCAAGGCGACGTGTGCCACCCAGGCAGGAGTGACCTCATGTCAGAGGGCCCACCTCACAGAAGGGTGAGGTACCCAGCCAGGATCAGACTCTCACCAGAGGGCCCACATCACCAAGGGGATCGGATCCAGGCAGGAGTGGCCTCACACCAGTGTGGCCAAATAATAGAAAGGTGAGGAACCCAGAACATGTGGCCTAAACAAGAGGACCCACATCTCCAAGGGGCTGGAAGTGAGGCAGGAAGGAGGAGCCAGAAAACAGAGGACCCATAGAATAAAAAAGTGAGGAATCCCGCAGTTGGAACCTCCTAGCATGCGGCAAGGAGCAGCGAGGCTATGGGTTCCCAGCCAGTGTGAACTCACAACAGAGGGCCCTCATCATTAAACTGTGAACAACACAGCTGTTGGGACCACAGAACAGAAGGCCCACATTCCCATGGGGTTGGCATCCTGGCAGGAGTGTACTCGCACCACAGGGCACACATCAGAAAATTTTGGGAGCCCAGGAGTTAGGGCCGGACGCCAAACGGCCCTAATTACAGAGGGGAGCAGACTCCTAGCAGGCACCAACTCTCAACTGAGGGCACACGTCACCAATGTGACGTGTGGCAGCCAGGCAGGAATGACCTCACAGCCAAGGGCCTACGTCACAGAAGGGGGAGGAACCCAGCCAGGATAAGACTCCCACCAGAGGGCCCACATCACCAAGGGGATCAGAACCAGGCAGGAGTGGCCTCAAACCAGTATGGCCAAATCATAGAAAAGTGAAGAAACCAGAACATATGGCCTAAACCAGAGGACCCACATCAACAAGGGGCTCAGAGTGAGGCAGGCAGTAGGTGTCTCAAACAGAGGGCCCATAAAATAAAAAAGGTGGGGAATCCCGCAGTTGGAACCTCCCAGCAGGCGGCAAGGTACAGCGAGGCTATGGGATCCCGGCCGGTGTGAACTCACAACAGAGGGCCCTCATCACGAAACTGTGAACAACCCAGCAGTTGGGACAACAGAGCAGAAGGCTCACATTCCCATGTGGTTGGGAACCTGACAGGAGTGTCCTCCCACCAGAGGGCACACATCAGAAAAGTATGGGAGCCCAGGAGGTAGGGCCTGACGCCAGAGTGTCCTCATCACCGAGAGGAGAATGCTCCCAGCATGCTCCAACTGCCGCCAGAGGGCCGACGTCACCAAGGCGGGGTGTGCCAGCCAGGCAGGAGTGACCTCAGGGCCGAGGGTCAACCTTACGGAACTGTGAGGAACCCAACCAGGATGAGACTCTCACCAGAGGGCCCACATCACCAAGGGGATGGGAACCAGGCAGGAGTGTTCTCACCACAGTGGTGCCACATCACTGAAAGGCGAGGAACCCACAACATGTGGCCTCAATCCAGAACACCCACATCAACAAGGGGCTCAGAGTGAGGGAGGCAGGAAGTGTCTCACAACACAGGGCCCATAGAAGAATAAAGGTAAGGAATCCTGCATTTGGAAGCTCCAAGCAGGTGGCCCAGAGCACGGAGGCTCTGGGATGCATGCCGGAGTGAACTCACAGCAGAGGGCCCACATCCTGACACTGGGAGCAACCCAGCCGTTGGCACCTCAGAACAGAAGTCCCAAATCCGCATGGGGATGGGAACCTGGAAGGAGTGACATTGCACCAGTGGGCTCACATCAGAAAATGTGCGGAGCCCAGCAGTTAGGGCCTGACGCAAGAGGGCCCTCATCACCTTGGAGAGGAGCGTACAAGAAGGCTCCAACTGCCACCAGAGGTCCGACGTCACCAAGGCAACGGGAGCAAGCCAGGCAGGAGTGGCCTCACACCAGTGTGGCCAAATCATAGAAAGGTGAGGAACCCAGAATATGTGGCCCAAACAAGCCGACCCACATCTCCAAGGGGCTGGGAGTGAGGCAGGCAGGAGGACCCTCAAAACAGAGGACCCATAGAATAAAAAATGTGAGGAATCCCGCAGTTGGAAACCCCTAGCATGCGGCAAGGAGCAGCGAGGCTATGGGATCCCAGCCAGTGTGAACTCACAACAGAGGGCCCTCATCATGAAACTGTGAACAACACAGCTGTTGGGACCACAGAACAGAAGGCCCACATTCCCATGTGTTTGGTAACATGGCAGGAGTGTACTCGCACCACAGGGCACACATCAGAAAAGTTTGGGAGCCCAGGAGTTAGGGCCTGACTCCAGACAGCCCTAATTACCGAGGGGAGCAGACTCCTAGCAGGCACCAACTCCCAACTGAGGGCCCACGTCGCCAAGGTGACGTGCGTCAGCCAGGCAGGAGTGACCTCACAGCAGAGGGCAAACGTCACAGAAGGGGGAGGAACCCAGCCAGTATAAGACAATCACCAGAGGGCCCACATCACCAAGGGGATCAGAACCAGGCAGGAGTGGCCTCACACCAGTATGGCCAAATCATAGAAAAGTGAGGAACCCAGAACATATGGCCTAAACCAGAGGACCCATATCAACAAGGGGCTCAGAGTGAGGCAGGCAGGAGGTGTCTCAAACAGAGGGCCCATAAAATAAAAAAGGTGGGGAATCCCGCAGTTGGAAGCTCCAAGCAGTTGTCCCAGAGCACCGAGGCTATGGGATCCATGCCGGATTGAACTCACAGCAGAGGGCCCACATCCTGACACTGTGAGCAACCCAGCCGTTGGCACCTCAGAACAGAAGGCCCAAATCCGCATGGGGATGGGAACCTGGCCGGAGTGTCCTCTCACCACTTAGCACGTATCAGAAAATATGGGTACCCAGCAGTTAGGGCCTGACACCAGAGTGTCCTCATCACCGAGAGGAGAAGGCTCCCAGCACGCTCCATCTGCGGCTAGATGGCCGACGTCACCAAGGCGGTGTGTGCCAGCCAGGCAGGAGTGACCTCAGGGCAGACGGCCAACCTTACGTAACTGTGAGTAACCCAACCAGGATGAGACTCTCACCAGAGGGCCCACATCACCAAGGGGATGGGAACCAGGCAGGAGTGTTCTGACCCCAGTGGGGCCACATCATTGAAAGGCGAGAAACCCACCACATGTGGCCTCAAACCAGAAGACCCACAACAACAAGGGGCTCAGAGTGAGGCAGGCAGGAAGTGTCTCACAACACACGGCCCATAGAAGAAAAAAGGTAAGGAATCCTGCAGTTGGAAGCTCCAAGCAGGTGGCCCAGAACACCGAGGATATGGGATGCATGCCGGAGTGAACTCACAGCAGAGGGCCCACATCCTGACACTGTGAGCAACCCACACATTGGCACCTCAGAACAGAAGGCCCAAATCCGCATGGAGATGGGAATCCGGCAGGAGTGTCATCGCACCAGTGAGCACATATCAGAAAATGTGGGGAGCCCAGCAGTTAGGGCCTGACGCCAGAGGGCCCTCATCACCGACGGGAGGAGGCTCCCAGCACGCTCCAACTGCAACCAGAGGGCCCATGTGGCCAAGGCGACGTGTGCCAGCCAGGCAGGAGTGACCTCACAGCAGAGGACCCACCTCCCAGAAGTATGAGGAATCAAGCCAGGGTCCAACTCTCACCAGAGGGTCCACATCAACAAGAGGATGGGAACCAGTCACGAGTGTCCTCACACCAGTGGGGTCACATACCTAAAAGGTGAGGCAACCGGCACATGTTGCCTCAAACCAGAGGACCTACATCACCAAGGGGCTTGGAGTGAGGGAGGCAGGAGGAGCCTCACAACAGAGGGCCCAAAGTATAAAAGAGGGGCGGAATCCAGCAGTTGGAACCTCCCAGCAGTCGGCCCAGAGCACAGAGGATATGGGATCTAGGCCTGAGTGAACTAACACCAGAGAACCAACGTCACGAAACTGTGAGCAACCCAGGCTTTGGGACCACTGAGCAGAAGGCCCACTTCCTCATGGGGATGGGAACCTTACAGGAGTGTCCTGGCATCACAGGGCTCAGTCAGAAAACGTGGGGTGCCCAGCAGTTAGAGCCTGATGCCAGAGGGCCCTCATCACCTAGGAGAGGAGGCTCCCAGCAGGCTCCAACTGCCACCAGATGGCCGACGTCACCAAGGCAATGTGAGCAAGCCAGGCAGGAGTTACCTCACAGAAGAGGGCCCACCTCAAAGAAGGGTCAGGAACCCAGCAAGGATCAGACTTTCACCAGAGGGCCCACAACACCAAGGGGATGTGAACCAGGCAGGAGTGTCCTCACACCATTGGGGCCATATCATCGAAAGGTGAGGGACCCAACACACGTGGCCTCAAACCAGAGGACACACATCACCAAGGGTCTGGGAGGGAGGCAGGCAGGAGTAGCCTCAAAACAGAGGGCCCATAGAATAAAAAAGGTGAGGTATCCCGCAGTTGGAACGTCCCAGCAGGTGGCAAGGAGCAGCGAGGCTATGGGTTCCTGGTCGGTGTGAACTCACAAAAGAGGGTCCTCATCATGAAACTGTGAACAACCCAGCCATTGTGTCCACAGAGCAGAAGGCCCACATTTCCATGGGGTTGGGAACCTGGCAGGAGTGTACTCGCACCACAGGGCACACATCAGAAAAATTTGGGAGCCCAGGAGTTAGGGCCAGACGCCAGAGGGCCCTCATTACCGAAGGGAGGAAACTCCCAGCAGGCACCAAATCCCAACTGAGGGCTCACGTCGCCAAGGTGACGTGCGCCAGCCAGGCAGGAGTGACCTCACAGCAGAGGGCAAACGTCACAGAAGGGAGAGGAACCCAGCCAGGATAAGACTCTCACCAGAGGGCCCACATCACCAAGGGGATCGGAACCAGGCAGAAGTATCCTCACACCAGTGTGGCCAAATAATGGAAAGGTGAGGAACCCAGAACATGTGGCCTAAACCACAGGAACCACATCTCCAAGGTGCTCAGAGTGAGGCAGGCAGGAGTAGCCTAACAACAAACGTCCCAGCAGGCGGCCAGGAGCAGCGAGGCAATGGGATCCTTTCTGGAATGAACTCACACCAGAGTGCCCTCATCATTAAACTGTGAGCGACCCAACCATTGGGACCTCACAGCAGAAGGCGCACATCCACATGGGGATGGGAACCCGGCAGGAGTGTCATCGCACAAGTGGGCAAACATCAGAAAAAATGGGGAGCCCAGCAGTTATTGACTGATGCCACAGGGCCCTCATCACCGAGGGGAGGAGACTCCCAGCAAGCTCCAACTGCCACCAGAGGGCCGACGTCTCCAAGGCAACGGGAACAAGCCAGGCAGGTGTGACCTCAGAGCAGAGGGACCACCTCACAGAAAGGTGACGAAACCAGCCAGGATCAGACTCTCACCAGACAGCCCACATCACCAAGGGAATATGAACCAGGCAGGAGTGTCCTCACACCAGTGGGTCCACATCTTTAATAGGTGAGTAAACTGGCACATGTGGCCTCAAACCAGAGGACACACATCACCAATGGGCTGGGAGTGAGGCAGGTGTCTGGACGGGCACATTTAACTCTCATTTCCCACCAGGAAGAGGAATTAACCAAACGCTCAGCGTACCGTGCCGGAACCAGATTACGGCCTGAAGCAAACCTGCGGTTTTGTGGCCAGCTTACAAGGAAGCGAGTTGAGAAAGGAAATCAGGGACACTGTAATTCACAAACCTGCAGAGTTATAAATGACAACTATTGTCAAAAATATATTGAAGTAAGGCTGCAAAGAAGACTTGAAAACACGGCAGAATTCCAGGAATCAGATTTCAGGAGGTAGATTTGAATTGCATTTAAAGCATATGAAAAGCAGCAGATCTTTGACAGTGATGCACTTGGACAAAAATAGCGTATGCATTTTTTCGTGAATATATTCAGGAAAAAACGCATACACCCTTTTTGGTCAACCAAGCACTCGAGCAATGGAAATCCGCACTACAATGAAGTCTCTTTTCCCATTCGTCAAAAGGGCCATCTGAAAAAAGTGTAAAAACGAGAAACACAGGACAGGCCATGGAGAACAGGGAGCCTTGTTATGCTGATGGGTGGGATGTAAATTGCCAACAGACACTCTGGAGATGTTTATGGTGTATCCTGAAACATCTAAAAAACAAAGCTACAGAGCCTAGGGCACTTCCACTTATGGTCCTATAGCTTAGGAAAATTAAAATCAACAAGACACAGCCAACACAAAATTTAGGGCTGCTGTGTTTACAAGAACCTTGAGTCCAGTACAAATTAAATATCCCAGAAAGAAAAAAATGGATAAAGAAGTTGTGCTACTTACGTACAACGGAATATCACTCAGCAATGAAATCAATGTCATCAGGCCTGTAGCAGCAAATTGAGTGGATTTAAGCACGATGACTCTAAGAGAAATATGTCACACAGAGAAAGACAGTAATCATAAGATATCACTAATAGAGGGAGTGTAAACTTGGCTCCACATGAACTGAATTACAAAACCGAACAGTGTCTCACATTTAGCTAAAAAACTTATGCTTGCTTAAGAGGAAAGTTGAGTTGGGGTGCTGTATAAAACCAGAGATTGAAATTAGCACAGATACCTTTCCATAAGCCAAATATGTAATAGACAAGACCTACTCCTTGCTCAACGAAATAGACTCATCCATGCTGTATCATCTCACACCTGTTAGAATGGGCATCATCAGAAAATCTACAAACAACAAATGCTGGAAAGGGTGTGGAGATAAGGAACCCTCTTCCACTATGGTTGGGAATGTAAATAGATACAGTCACTGTGGAGAACATTATGGAGTTTCTTATAAAACTAAAAATAGAATTACCATATGATACAGCAATCCCACTACTGGGCATATACCCAGACAAAACCAAAAATCAAAAAGAGACATTCACCGCAATGTTCATTGCATCACTATTTACAATATCCAGGTAATGGAAGCAACCTAAATGCCCAGACAGACGAATGCATAAAGATGTGGTACATATATAAAATGGAATATTACTAAGCCATAAAAAGGAATGAAATTGGATCATTTGTAGAGACGTTGATGGATCTAGAGACTGTCATACAGAGTGAAGTAAGTCAGAAAGAGAAAAACAAAACAAATCTTGTATATTAATGCATATATGTGGAACCTAGAAAAATTGTACAGATGAACCGTTTTGCAAGACAGAAATAGAGCAACAGATGTAGACAACAAACGTATGGACACCAAGGGGGGAGAGCGGTTGGGGGGGTGGTGGTGGGAGGAGTTGAGAGATTGGGATTGGCATGTATACATTTATATGTATAAAATAGATAACCAATAAGAACCTGCTGTATAAAAAATAAAATAAAATTCAAAATTAAAAAAATAAAATTAAAAAAAGTAAAACAGAAAAAATATTCTTCCCTTCACATACATGTATTAATATGAATAAATTATTTCCATGCTTATATCTGTAAATACAAAAAAGAGGAATAAAATCTACCTTGAACCAAAAACGGAAAAAAGAAAAAAAATCAGAACCCACCATTTACACAGAGGAAAACCGTATCAGGGCACTTGCTCCAGTTGTAAACCATTCTGAAGTTGGTCAGTGGTGGGGAATCATCTCCCATTCAGCCAGCAGGCCCCACGCAACAAGCGTCCTCTTTGCAAAGCTGGGGGACCATGCCGAGGCATCTGTGAGTAAACGTGGGCCGAACCCCAGGCCAGCTGCTGCTGAAATGTTCCCACCCTTCCCAGGTAAAACACCTGAATATGTACAAGGACTTGAAAGCCTAGAGGAAGGGCCATGGAGCCACACGAGTGACAGCATGCCGGCCGACTTGGTGCCTGCAGGCCAGCCAGGATGGCCCTGGCCCTGGGTGCTCTTCTGGAAGCTTTCCATTTCCCTGCCTGAGATACCCCTCCTGTCCTCGCCCCCACTGCTTTCTTCCTTCCTCACCCCTGCCCAGGAAGAAATTCCAGCGGCAGGTATGAGTGTCACATCCTCTTCTTTAGCAGGTGGCATCTTGGCAACTGCTGCAGAAAGTCCAGCAGAACCCCACTCACACTGGGCCACCCACAAAGCCGTGGCCTCTCACTCCGTCCCACCAGCCCAGCCCCGAGACTGTTGACAGGGCAGAGAAAATGGCGTCAGGCACAGCCATTTTATATGTGTGTTTATATCGATCTCAATCCAGGCACACCTGGGGAGGGCTGGCCGGCACGGTCAGGCTGCCCAGGTCAGCCAATCATCACCCCTCAGGGTCTCACAATTGCAGAAAATGGAAATTGCTGAATCAGCCAGGTCCAAGGAACAGGTGTGGGCTCTTGAGAGTCAGGATAGACAAGGGGTTGTAGCTCCGGCTTGTTTTCTAATCATTTTAAGTGGCCCATGAGTGGGAGACAACTTCAAGAAAACCCTCTCCTAATGAGAGGACCCCAGGAGTCAGGGAGAGGAGGGGTGGGTGGTGGGTGGAGACAGAGGCCTGGTGCCCCGGGTGCAGTGGAAGTCTCTGGAAGACCAGGTGGAGGGAGGCCGCACAGAGTGATGCCCAGGGTCACAGACCTGACGGAGGTGCTATTTGTTAGTTCAAGTCCTGCTCTGAGGTGCTCTGTGTCAGATCTGAGCGACAGGTGAGCTGGGAGTGCTCTGCAATGTGGGCTATGTGCACGGTTCCCGTGTGCCCAGCCTTGCCACGGTACCTGCAAGGGTAGCTCTGTATCCTGGGAGGGGCCTGACCACGAGAGCCCCATGGGCTGCAGGGGACCTGCGCAGGGAACCCCATATCCTGGGAGGGGCCTGAACACGAGAGCCCCGTGGGCTGGCGTGGGGGTGGGGTACCTGCCCAGGTGAGCTTCATATCCTGGGATTGGCCTGACCTCGAGAGCCCCATGGGCTGCTGGAGTCCTGGTAAAGGATGTCAGGACAGTCAGTGAAGCCACCGAGGATATACCTCCAGTAGTTCCTAAATCCTACACCCTGCTGGTCATTCTACCAACCACCAGGACTTGGTATTCTGTATTAGTCTTGAATGATGCCTTCTTTTGTATTCCATTAGTCCGAGAGTCACAAAAAATTTTGGCTTGTGAGTGGCAGGACTCAACATACAACTAAAACAATACTTCCGGGCCGTCTTGCCCCAAGGGTTCAAAAATTCCCACACCACCTTTGGGGAAAGCTCAGCTAAAGACCTAAAAGCTCTACCTCTGGAAAAGGAAACACTCCTTCAATATGCAGACGACATTCTGATCGCCAGCCCTACTAAGGAGACCTCTGAACTACCAAGCCAATAGAGGATAGAAGTTGTCCAAGAAAAAGCTCAAATATCACAGACTACGGTGACCTGCCTGGGCTTCATTCTCACAGAAGGTCGGAGAAGCACATCCCAGGAAAGGGAAGAAACAATTTATAGCCTTACCCCTTTCTAAAACTAGAAGACAGCTTAGGGGTTCCTGGGGAGGCCAGGGTTTGCTGCTTCTGGATCCCTAACTACAGTCTACTAGCTGGGCCTCTATATGAAACACTGAAAGGAAAAGATGATGATCCTTTTGAATAGAATCCAGAAGTGGCCTTTCAAGAATGGAAAGAGCAGTCAATTCAGACCCTTGCCCTGGAACTCCCTAATTTAGCTAAACCCTTTGACCTTTACATTCCTGGTGAAAGGTGAATCGCCATTGGAGTATTAGTGCAAAAACTGAGACCACTTGAAATGGAACAATGCAAGAATGCCATATAGGTAGGATAAACTACGGTCACCATGGAGCTTGGCCCACCGCCACATCTGCCCAAGATACTGGCGGTATCTAAAAACCTGGAAATCAGCAGCCCAAAAGGCCACCTCCCTCTTAAGGGAAAAGGACCCCACGTGGTGATCCTAACTCCCAACCATGCCCTGAAGTTGCAGGGTTTGCTCCGTGGGCACACTGACCTCGAGTGAGGAGGCCCTCCAACTCCAACCTCCAGAGAGATAACCAGGGGCAACGGGGCAACATGACAACTCATGTGACCATCACTTGACCTGGAGTTTCTCTCATAAAACAACAAGAGTGTGTCCCAAAAGAGTAGACTACTGCTTGCAGGACTTACTGCACCCAGAGGGGAGCTAATAATCTTGGCGGGGGAACCGAATATCACGCTGTCACCATAGAAAAGCCTAGAAACACCGTGATGATGGTGGCCAATAAGACCGGCTGGACTCCTGTTTACTTCAAAAGGCTGTTGACTCAGTGGCCATCATGGTCCTTCATCACCACTGACCCTGGGCTGTCTGGGAGTTGAGCGGGCAGGGTCCTGACACCTGGTGCTGTTTTTACGTTAATTCAGGGGCCTAATTGAAGAAAGCGCAGACTACTGGTCAGAGCATCTAGGCTGGCAGAAACGGTCAGCCTAAGGTGGCCAAATAAATGTGGGGCGGGGTGAAACTGGACCTCACAGCATCACTGCACATCTCCTTCCTGGACCCTTAAAGGTCATTAGAATCTATAACACTTCCAATACTGGTGCTCAGGCGGACGAGCAGGGAGGCAGCAGCCCTGGGGACAATCAACGTCACCTGGAGGCTGCTGGGGAGAAGTTCTGACCCTCGCCCACGAGTATGAGTGCTCTTAACTCAGCACTCAGCAGTTACAGATGAAGGGTCTGCACCCTCAGCACTCCAAGAATGAGGAAGGGGACAAAAGGCAGAAGCGGGGTTTGTCCCAGGCAAAGCCCCTTAAAAATCCCTGGGAGATAAAAATAGAATCTGGGCAATAAAATAAAGTCTAACCTTTTTATCCTTTGTGCTTTGTCTAATTTCACGTGCTCCTAGGGTCCCGCATACAGAGGTTCCACACTTGGCACTTCAGACCAGATTTTCTAGTGCAGAATGGCTGGGTCGACACATCAGATCCTGGGGCCCAGGGCAGACTCCGTGATATAGAGCCTGAGCTGCAGCCAACCGGGCCCTCGAGAGAGCTCTGCCCCCTCCCTCCCACTGACTCTGACAGGATCTCTACACAGCAGCCCAGCCCACAGCCCACAGGGTAGCACATGCTCTCACCTCTCCATTCTCTGATCAAAATATAAAGTTTCCTTTGCTTCTGAACCAAACTCAGTCTCGATCTGTTGGCTCCAATGACACCGGGCAGGGGGACACTTGCTGGGGTCCACTCTGGAGGATCAGTAACAGAAATTGAGAACCTTGTAACTTCAATGAACAGATGTGTGAGCCAAACTGTAATTAACATAGAACAGTGTATAAGGCTCGGGTAAAATAAGATGTTTCTAACACTTCAATTTGATATTTCCATCACTTTATTATAAGCAAGTTCACTGAAAAGGTTTGTCTTATTTGTCAGGTCAATATTAGAGAAACGAAATGATTTCTTTCCAAGGATGTACATCTAATAATCTTGGTTAAAGCTTCAATCTTGTTTTAAATGCTTTTCCATTGAAAATGATACCTCTCTTTCAGCTCCCCCATTTCTGAGAAGTATAAAATCTTATAATTTATGATTACCAAAGAGGAAAGGTGGGAAGAGGGATAAATTAACAGTTTGGGATTAACACATACACACTGCTATGTATATAATCAATCATCAACAAGGAACTACTGTATAGCACAGGGAACTACACTCAATATTTTGCAATAACCTATAAGGGGAAATAATCTGAAAAAGAATAGATATTTTTATTGACATCATCTATCAATGATAGTTAAAATGGAACCTAAGGGAAGACGGTGGTGAGTGCTTCTGACCCTGAAGACTTCAATCATCTAAAGTTTGGACTCTGCCTACTTCCCAAGGCCCTTAATGAACATATGTGTAGCCGTAGCTTAAAAAATTCCCCAGTTTGGGTTGCGGAGAGACACTGATTTTGAAAAAGCCCTGGTGGTCTCCTCACATGAATGGGATCCTTCCTACAGCTAAAACATGCCTGTCACACCCAGAGGATGGTATACCGTCTGATCGGGAAGAGTTTGGAAAAGGCATCTCATCTCCTCATCTCCTGGTGCTCGGGTTCACCACTCCGGCGTCTTTACTAACAGTCTCCCCACTTGGAGATGTCAGCACTGTCAACATCCTGTTGTGTACAGTTTGGAATTTGTCCAGAGGATGAAGCGGAAGGAGGAGGAACAATGAGAGACAAGTCCTAGGTGCTCGGACAGCCACATGTCACTTTAATTTCCAATCAGAAAGACGAATTGACCAAAGGCTAGGGTTGCCCATGGAAACAGAATAGGCCTTGAGGAAATCCCGCTGCTTTGTGGCCAGTTCCCATAAACACAAGTAAAAAATGGAACTCAGGGGCACTAAAATTCACGAAACTGCAGAGTTGAAAATATCTATCCCTAAAAAATGTCTTGAGGATAGTCAGAGAAAAGGACTTGTAAGCAAGGGAGAATGGCAGGAAAGGGATTGGAAGAGGTAGAAAGGACTCGCCATTAAGCACCAGAAAAGGGGCTGAACATTTGCAACTTTGCACTTGGTCAAAAAGGGTGTATGCGTCTCTTTCTGTATATATTCAAGAAAAGGGCACACACATTTTTAGCCAACCAAACAGGTGGGCACTGGAAATCAATACTACAAAAGATATCACTTCACATCAGTCAGAAGAGCCGTCCTCATAAAGTGTAAACACCAGAAATGCAGGACAGGAAAGGAGAAAAGGGAGCCCTGTGAGGCTTATAGTGGAAATGTATATTGCCAACGGTCACTCTGGAGAAGTGTATTGTGTTTACTAAAGCATCTAAAAAATGAGCTACAGAGCACAGGGCACTTGCACTCATGGACGTGTATCTTGGGAAAAACAAAAATCGAGAGGACACAGGCACCCCAATGTTTACCGCCTCTCTGTTTAAAAGAACCTCGACTAGGATATAACTTAAATGTCTCTGGAGGGAAAAAATGGATAGAGATGTGGTACTTATGTAGAGTGGAATATTACTCAGCCTGGAAATCAATGAAATATGGCCATTTGTAACAACTCCAGAGGAGTTACGTATGATCATTCGAAGTCACATAATTCAAAAGAAAAAGACACATATCATAAGATATCATTTAAAGCAACATAAGATATCACTAATACACGGAATGTAAACTTGGGGACACATGAATGGAACTACAAAACAGAACGGGGCCTCAAATTTAGAAAACCAACATATGCTTGCTTAAGGGGAAAGGTGAGTTCGGGTGCTGAATAAAACCAGAGATTGAAATTAGCACAGATACTGTTCCATAAGCCAAATATGTAATAGAAAAGACCTACTTTTTGGTCAACGAAATGACTCAACACCCCATATTCACCACCTAGGAATATACCTGACTAGTAAGAGTCTTAAAACGTATGGATTTATATGTCTCCGTAAGAGAATCAAGCGTGTGTAGAGCGACATAAACGCAGCAGTGAAAATCAGCTAAATCACATTTTCAAAATAAATTTCAAAAACATAACAAAATGGCAGTGAAATAGAGAGCAATTCTTAAAAAATTCTTTCAGGGCTTGTGATGCAACCTGGATTTAACACATCTACACCCACAGCTGGATGAGACATAAGGCTGGACACTTCGAGCTGATAACATTGGTGAGGTTCTGTGAGCAAATGCAGACCATTTGAAGTCATACAGCATTTTACCCATTCCATGGGTTTCAACTCTCCAGGTTTAAGGGATTCTTCCTTCAGCTAAAACGTGCATGGGAAACCCAGTGTATGGTCCACCGTGTGATTGGGAAATGTTTTTAAATGCATCTCAGTTTTCGTCCCCTGGTACTCGGGTTCACCATTCCAGACGCTTTACTAACACTCTCCCCACTTGGAGAGTCAGTGTCTTTAACCTCCTGTCTAGCTCAGTTTGCAATTTACGCAGAAGATGTACAGGAATAGGGAGAACCAATGAGAGATTAGCTGTAGGTGTCTGCATGGGCAAAAGTAATGCTCATTTCCCACCAGGAAGGAGAATTAAACAAACGGTCAGCGTGCAATGCCGGAACAAGATTAGGGCCAGAAGCAATCCTATGGTTTTGCAGCCAGCTCAAAAGAAAACGAGTTGAAGAAACGAGCTCAGGGGCACTGTAATTCACAAACATGCAGAGTTATAAATGACAGCTATTGTCCAAAAATATATTGAAGTAAGGACGCGAAGAGGACTTGAAAGTGGGGCAGAATTGCAGGAAACCGATATCAGGAGTTAGACTGAAAATGCATTTAAAGCATAGGAAAAGAGGCAGAACGTTGACAATGATGCACTTGGCTAAAAAGGGCGTATTCGATTTTTCCTGAATATAGTCAGGAAAAAACGCATACACGCTTTTTGGCCAACCAAGCAAGCTTGCAAAGGAAATCTGCACTACAATGAAGTCTCACTTCCCCCTGGTCATAAGGGCCATCTGAAAAAAGTGTAAAATCCAGAAAGGCAGCACAGGGCATGGAGAACCGGGAGCCTTGTTATGCTGATGGGCGGGATGTAAATTGCCAACAGCCACTCTGGAGAAGTGTATGGTGTTTCCTGGAACACCTAAAAAACAAAGCAACGGAGCCTACGGCACTTCCACTTATGGTCCTATAGCTTAGGGAAATTAAAATCAAAAACACACAGCCACCCCAAAGTTTCGGTCGGCTCTGTTTACAAGAACCTCGTCTACGGTACAAGTTAAATATCCCAGAATGTGAAAAATGGATAAAGAAGTTGTGGTACGTACGTACAATGGAATATCACTGAGCAATGAAATCTATGTCATCAGGCCCGTCGCGGCATAATGAGTGGATTCAGGTACCATGATTCTAAGTGAAATAAGTCACACAGAAAATAAAACATCATAAGATATCACTAATACACAGAATATAAACTAGGCTACACATGAACTGAATTACAAAACAGAACAGGGCCTCAAATTTAGAAAACCAACTTATGCTTGCTTAAGGGGAAAGGTGAGTTGGGGTGCCGCATCAAAACAGAGATAGAAATTAGCACAGATACCTTTTCATAAGCCAAATATGTAAGAGTCAAGACCTACCCCCTGCTCAACGAAATGGACTAAACACCCCATATTCAACGCCTAGGAATACACCTGACTAGTAAGAATTTTCAAACCCATGGATTCATATGTCTCCGTAAGAGAATGAAGCGTGTGTACAGCGGCATGAATGCAGCAGAGAAAATCCGATAAATCCCATTATCAAAATATATTACAAAAACAAAACACAAGAACAGTGAAATAGAGAGCAATTCTTAAATAATTCATTCAGGGCTTGTGATGCAACCTGGATTTACCACATCTACATCCAGAGCTGAGTGAGACATAAGGTTGGACACTTCGGGCTGATAGCATTGGTGAGGTTCGATGAGCAAATGCAGACCATTTGAAGTCATACTACATGGTACCCATTCCATGGGTCCCAACTCTCCAGGTTTAAGTGATTCTTCCTTCACCTAAATCATGCATGGGAAACCCACAGTATGGTGCACCATGTGACCGGGAAACGTTTTCAAATGCATCTCAGTTTTTGTCCCCTTTTACTCGGGTTCACAATTCCAGACCCTTTACTAACACTCTCCCCACTTGGAGAGTCAGTGCCTTTAAACTCCTGTTTACCACAGTTAGCAATTTCTGCGCAAGATGAACAGGAATAGGGAGAACCAATGAGAGACTAGCTGTAGGTGTCTGCACGGGCAAATTTAACGCTCATTTCCAACCAGGAAGAGGAATTAACCAAAGGCTCAGCATGCCGTGCAGGAACCAGATTAGGGCCTGAAGCAATCCTGCGGGTTTGCGGCCAGCTCACAAGAAAGCGATTTGAAGAAAGGAGCTCAGGGGCACTGTAATTCACAAACCTGCAGAGTTATAAATGACAGCTAACGTCCGAAAATATATTGAAGGAAGGCTGCGAAGAGGACTTGAAAGCGGGGCAGAATTGCAGGAAAACGATTTCAGGGTGTAGACTGGAATTGCATTTAAAGCATAGGAAAAGAGGCAGAACGTCGACAATGATGCACTTGGCCAAAAAGGGCCTATGCGTTTTTTCCTGAATATATTCAGGAAAAAACGCATAGGCCCTTTTTGGCCAACCAAGCAAGCATGTTAAAGAAATCTGCACTACAATGTAGTCTCACTGCCCCCCGGTCAAAAGGGCCATCTGAAAAAAGTGTAAAATCCAAAAATGCAGCACAGGCCATGGAGAACAGGGAGCCTTGTTATGCTGATGGGTGGGATGTAAATTGCGAACAGCCACTCTGGAGAAGTGTATGGTGTTTCCTGAAACACCTAAAAAACAAAGCAACGGAGCCTATGGCACTTCCACTTATGGTCCTATAGCTTAGGGAAATTAAAATCAAAAACACACAGCCACCCCAAAGTTTCAGACGGCTCTGTTTACAAGAACCTCGTCTACGGTACAAGTTGAATATCCCAGAAAGCGAAAAATGGATAAAGACGTTGTGGTACGTACGTACAATGGAATATCATTCACCAATGAAATCTATTTCATCTGGCCCCTCGTGGCATAATGAGTGGATTCAGGTACGATGATTCTAAGTGAAATAAGTCACACAGAAAATGAAACATCATAAGATATCACTAATACACCGAATGTAATCTTGGCTACACATGAACTGAATTACAAAACAGAACAGGGTCTCAGATTTAGAAAACCAACTTATGTTTGCGTAAGGGGAAAGGTGAGTTGGGGTGCTGCATAAAACCAGAGATAGAAATTAGCACAGATACCATTCCATACGTGAAATATGTAATAGTCAAGACCTACCCCTTGCTCAACGAAATGGGCTAAACACACTATATTCAACACCTAGGAATACACCTGACTAGTAAGAATCTTCAAACCCATGGATTTATATGTCTCCATAAGAGAATCAAGCGTGTGTACAGCTGCATGAAGGCAGCAGAGAAAATCCGATAAATCTTATTATCAAAATGAATTACAAAAACAAAACACAATGACCGTGAAATAGAGAGCAATTCTTAAATAATTCATTCAGGGCTTGTGATGCAACCTGGATTTACCTCATCAAAACCCAGAGCTGAGTGAGACATAAGGTTGGACACTTCGGGCTGATAGCATTGGTGAGGTTCGATGAGCAAATGCAGACCATTTGAAGTCATACTTCATGGTACCCATTCCATTGGTCCCAAGTCTCCAGGTTTAAGTGATTCTTCCTTCAGCTAAAGCATGCATGGGAAACCCACAGTATGGTGCACCATGTGACCGGGAAACGTTTTCAAATGCATCTCAGTTTTTGTCCCCTTTTACTCGGGTTCACAATTCCAGACCCTTTACTAACACTCTCCCCACTTGGAGAGTAAGTGCCTTTAACCTCCTGTTTGGCACAGTTTGCAATTTCTGCGCAAGATGAACAGAAATAGGGAGAACCAATGAGAGACTAGCTGTAGGTGTCTGCACGGGCAAATTTAACGCTCATATCCAACCAGGAAGAGGAATTAACCAAAGGCTCAGCATGCCGTGCAGGAACCAGATTAGGGCCTGAAGCAATCCTGCGGGTTTGCGGCCAGCTCACAAGAAAGCGATTTGAAGAAAGGAGCTCAGGGGCACTGTAATTCACAAACCTGCAGAGTTATAAATGACAGCTATCGTCCGAAAATATATTGAAGGAAGGCTGCGAAGAGGACTTGAAAGCGGGGCAGAATTGCAGGAAAACGATTTCAGGGTGTAGACTGGAATTGCATTTAAAGCATAGGAAAAGAGGCAGAACGTCGACAATGATGCACTTGGCCAAAAAGGGCGTATGCGTTTTTTCCTGAATATATTCAGGAAAAAACGCATACGCACTTTTTGGCCAACCAAGCAAGCATGTTAAAGAAATCTGCACTAAAATGAGGTCTCACTGCCCACCGGTCAAAAGGGCCATCTGAATAAAGTGTAAAATCCAGAAATGCAGCACAGGCCATGGAGAACAGGGAGCCTAGTTATGCTGATGGGTGGGATGTAAACTGCCAACAGCCACTCTGGAGAAGTGTATGGTGTTTCCTGAAACACCTAAAAAACAAAGCAACGGAGCCTACGGCACTTCCACTTATGGTCCTATAGCTTAGGGAAATTAAAATCAAAAACACACAGCCACCCCAAAGTTTCAGACGGCTCTGTTTACAAGAACCTCGTCTACGGTACCAGTTATATATCCCAGAAAGCGAGAAATGGATAAAGAAGTTGTGGTACGTACGTACAATGGAATATCACTCACCAATGAAATCTATGTCATCTGGCCCGTCGTGGCATAATGAGTGGATTCAGGTACGATGATTCTAAGTGAAATAACTCACACAGAAAATCAAACATCATAAGATGTCACTAATACACGGAATGTAATCTTGGCTACACATGAACTGAATTACAAAACAGAACAGGGTCTCAAATTTAGAAAACCAACTTATGTTTGCTTAAGGGGAAAGGTGAGTTGGGGTGCTGCATAAAACCAGAGTTAGAAATTAGCACAGATACCATTCCATACGTCAAATATGTAATAGTCAACACCTACCCCTTGCTCAACCAAATGGGCTAAACACCCTATATTCAACGTGTAGGAATACACCTGACTAGAAAGAATATTCAAACCCATGGATTTATATGTCTCCATAAGAGAATCAAGCGTGTGTACAGCTGCATGAAGGCAGCAGAGAAAATCCAATAAATCCCATTATCAAAATGAATTACAAAAACCAAACCGAATGACAGTGAAATAGAGAGCAATTCTTAAATAATTCATTCAGGGCTTGTGATGCAACCTGGATTTACCTCATCTACACCCAGAGCTGAGTGAGACATAAGGTTGGACACTTCGGGCTGATAGCATTGGTGAGGTTCGATGAGCAAATGCAGACCATTTGAAGTCATAATACATGGTACACATTCCATGGGCCCCAACTCTCCAGTTTTAAGCGATTCTTCCTTCAGCTAAAGCATGCATGGGACACCCACAGTATGGTGCACCGTGTGACCGGGAAACGTTTTCAAATGCATCTCAGTTTTCGTCCCCTTTTACTCGGGTTCATAATTCCAGACCCTTTACTAACACTCTCCCCACTTGGAGAGTCAGTGCCTTTAAACTCCTGTTTGGCACAGTTTGCAATTTCTGCACAAGATGTACAGGAAAACGGAGAACCAAGGAGAGACTAGCTGTAGGTGTCTGCACGGGCAAATTTAACACTCATTTCCAACCAGGAAGAGGAATTAACGAAAGGCTCAGCATGCCGTTCAGTAACCAGATTAGGGCCTGAAGCAATCCTGCGGGTTTGCGGCCAGCTCACAAGAAAGCGATTTGAAGAAAGGAGCTCAGGGGCCAAGTAATTCACAAACCTGCAGAGTTATAAATGACAGCTATCGTCCAAAAATATATTAAAGGAAGGCTGCGAAGAGGACTTGAAAGCGGGGCAGAATTGCAGGAAAACGATTTCAGGGGGTAGACTGGAATTGCATTTAAAGCATAGGAAAAGAGGCAGAACATCGACCATGATGCACTTGGCCAAAAAGGCCGTATGCGTTTTTTCCTGAATATATTCAGGAAAAAACGCATACGCCCTTTTTGACCAACCAAGCAAACATGTTAAAGAAATCTGCACTACAATGAAGTCTCACTGCCCCCCGGTCAAAAGGGCCATCTGAAAAAAGTGTAAAATCCAGAAATGCAGCACAGGCCATGGAGAACAGGGAGCCTTGTTATGCTGATGGGTGGGATGTAAATTGCCAACAGCCACTCTGGAGAAGTGTATGGTGTTTCCTGAAACACCTAAAAAACAAAGCAACGGAGCCTACGGCACTTCCACTTATGGTCCTATAGCTTAGGGAAATTTAAATCAAAAACACACAGCCACCCCAAAGTTCCAGACGGCTCTGTTTACAAGAACCTCATCTACGGTACCAGTTATATATCCCAGAAAGCGAGAAATGGATAAAGAAGTTGTGGTACGTACGTACAATGGAATATCACTCACCAATGAAATCTATGTCATCTGGCCCGTCGTGGCATAATGAGTGGATTCAGGTACGATGATTCTAAGTGAAATAACTCACACAGAAAATCAAACATCATAAGATGTCACTAATACACGGAATGTAATCTTGGCTACACATGAACTGAATTACAAAACAGAACAGGGTCTCAAATTTAGAAAACCAACTTATGTTTGCTTAAGCGGAAATGTGAGTTGGGGTGCTACATAAAACCAGAGATAGAAATTAGCACAGATACCATTCCATACGTCAAATATGTAATAGTCAAGACCTACCCCTTGCTCAACGAAATGGGCTAAACACCCTATATTCAACACCTAGGAATACACCTGACTAGTAAGAATCTTCAAACCCATGGATTTATATGTCTCCATAAGAGAATCAAGCGTGTGTACAGCTGCATGAAGGCAGCAGAGAAAATCCGATAAATCTTATTATCAAAATGAATTACAAAAACAAAACACAATGACAGTGAAATAGAGAGCAATTCTTAAATAATTCATTCAGGGCTTGTGATGCAACCTGGATTTACCTCATCTAAACCCAGAGCTGAGTGAGACATAAGGTTGGACCCTTCGGGCTGATAGCATTGGTGAGGTTCGATGAGCAAATGCAGACCCTTTGAAGTCACACTGCATGGTACCCATTCCATGGGTCCGAACTCTCCAGGTTTAAGTGATTCTTCCTTCAGCTAAAACACGCATGGGAAACCCAGACTATGGTACACTGGGTGATTGGGAAATGTTTTCAAATGCATCTCAGTTTTTGTCCCCTGGTACTCGGTTTCACCATTCCAGACCCTTCACTAACACTTTCCGCACTCGGAGGGTCAGTGCCTTTAACCTCCTGTTTGGCACAGTTTGCAATTTCTGCGCAAGATGAACAGGAATAGGGAGAACCAATGAGAGACTAGCTGTAGGAGTCTGTACTGGCAAATGTATCGCTTGCTGCCCACCAGGAAGAGGAATTAATCAAAGGCTCAGCGTGCCCTGCCGGAAACAGATTAGGGACTGAAGCAATCCTGCGGTTTTGCAGCCAGCTCAGAAGAATGCGAGTTGAAGAAAGGAGCTCAGGGGCACTGTAATTCACAAACCTGCAGAGTTATGAATGACAGCTATCGTCCAAAAATATATTGAAGTAAGTCTGCGAAGAGGACTAGAAAGCAGGGCAGAATTCCAGGAAAACGATTTCAGGGGGTAGACTGGAATTGCACTTAAAGCACAGGAAAAGGGACAGAATGTTGACAATGATGCACTTGGCCAAAATGGGCGTAAGCGTTTTTTCCTTAATATATTCAGGAAAAAACGCATACGCACTTTTTGGCCAACCAAGCAAGCGTGTACAGGAAATCTGCACTACAATGAAGTCTCACTGCACCCCAGTCAAAAGGGTCATCTGAAAAAAGTGTAAAATCCAGAAAGACAGGACAGGCCATGGAGAACAGGGAGCCTTATAATATTGATTTACGGGATGTAAATTGCCAACAGCCACTCTGGAGAAGTGTATGGTGTTTCCTGAAACACGTAGGAAACAAAGCAACACAGCCTATGGCACTTCCACTTATGGTCCTATAGCTTTGGGAAATTAAAATCAAAAACACACAGCCACCCCAAAGTTTGGGACGGCTCTGTTTACAAGAACCTCATCTACGGTACGAGTTAAATATCCCAGAAAGTGAAAAATGGATAAAGAAGTTCTGGTACATACGTACAATGGAATATCACTCAGCAATTATATCTATGTCATCAGGCCCATAGCGGCATAATGAGAGTATTCAGGTACGATGATTCTACGTGAAATAAGTCACACAGAAAATGAAACATCATAAGATATCACTAATACACGGAATGTAAACTTGGCTACACATGAACTGAATTACAAAACAGAACAGGGTCTCAAATTTAGAAAACCAACTTATGCTTGCTTATGGGGAAAGATGAGTTGGGGTGCTGCATAAAACCAGAGATTGAAATTAGCACAGATACCATTCCATAAGCAAAATAAGTAACAGACCAGACCTACTCCTTGCTCAACGAAATGGACTCAACACCCCATATTCAGGGCCTAGGAATATACCTGACTAGTAAGAATCTTAAAACCCACGGATTTATATGTCTCCATAAGAGAAACATGCGTGTGTACAGCGGCATAAAGGTAGCAGTGAAAACCCGATAAATCCCATTATCAAAATAATTTTCAAATACAAAACACAATGACAGTGAAATAGAGAGCAATTTTTAAATAATTCATTCAGGGTTGTGATGCAACCTGGATTTACCACATCTACACCCAGAGCTGGGTGAGACATAACGCTGGACACTTCGGGCTGATAGCATTGGTGATGTTCGGTGAGCAAATGCAGACCCTTTGAAGTCATACTGCATGGAACCCTTTCCATGGGTCCCAACTCTCCAGGTTTAAGGGATTCTTCCTTCAGCTAAAACATGCATGGGAAACCCAGAGTATGGTCCACCGTGTGATTGGGAAACGTTTTCAAATGCATCTCAGTTTTCGTCCCCTGGTACTCGGGTTCACCATTCCAGACGCTTTACTAACCCTCTCCCCACTTGGAGAGTCAGTGCCTTTAAGCTCCTGTTTGGCACAGTTTGCAATTTCTGCGCAAGGTGAACAGGAATAGGGAGAACCAATAAGAGACTAGCTGTAGGTGTCTGCACGGGCAAATGTAACGCTCATTTCCCACCAGGAAGAGGAATTAACCAATGGCTCAGCATGCCCTGCCAGAAAGAGAGTAGGGCCTAAAGCAATCCTGCGGTTTTGCTGCCAGCTCACAAGAAAACGAGTTGAAGAAATGAGCTCAGTGGCACAGTAATTCACAAACCTGCAGAGTTATGAATGACAGCTATCGTCCAAAAATATATTGAAGTAAGTCTGCGAAGTGGACTTGAAAGAGGGGCAGAATTTCAGGAAAACGGTTTCAGGGGGTAGACGGGAATTGCATTTAAAGCATAGGAAAAGAGGCAGAACGTCGACAATGACGCACTTGACCAAAAAGTGCATATGCGTTTTTTCCTGAATATATTCAGGAAAAAACGCATACGCCCTTTTTGGCCAACTAAGCAAGCATGTAAAGGAAATCTGCACTACAAGGGATGTCTCACTGCCCCCCAGTCAACAGGGCCATCTGGAAAAAGTGTAAAATCCAGAAAGGCAGGACAGGCCATGGAGATCATGGAGCCTTGTTATGCTGATGGGCAGGATGTAAATTGCCAACAGCCACACTGGAGAAGTGTATGGTGTTTCCTGAAACACGTAGGAAACAAAGCAACACAGCCTATGGCACTTCCACTTATGGTCCAGTAGCTTAGGCACATTAAAATCAAAAACACACATCCACCCCAAAATTTGGGATGGCTCTGTTTACAAAAACCTCATCTACGGTACAAGTTAAATATCCCAGAAAGCGAAAAATGGATTAAGAAGTTGTGGTACGTACATACAATGGAATATCACTCACCAATGAAATCTATGTCATCTGGCCCGACGTGTCACAATGAGTGGATTCAGGTACGATGATTCTAAGTGAAATAAGTCACACAGAAAAAGAAACATCATAAGATATCACTAATACACCGAATGTAATCTTGGCTACACATGAACTGAATTACAAAACAGAACAGGGTCTCAAATTTAGAAAAACAACTTATGTTTGCTTAAGGGGAAAGGTGAGTTGGGGTGCTGCATAAAACCAGAGATAGAAATTAGCACAGATAACATTCCATATGTCAAATACGTAATAGTCAAGACCTACCCCTTGCTCAACGAAATGGGCTAAACACCCTATATTCAACGCCTAGGAATACACCTGACTAGTAAGAATCTTCAAACCCATGGATTTATATGTCTCCATAAGAGAATCAAGCGTGTGTACACCTGCATGAAGGCAGCAGAGAAAATCCGATAAATCCTATTATCAAAATGAATTACAAAAACAAAACACAATGACAGTGAAATAGAGAGCAATTTTTAAATAATTCACTCAGGGCTTGTGATGCAACCTGGATTTACCTCATTAAAACCCAGAGCTGAGTGAGACATAAGGTTGGACACTTCGGGCTGATAGCATTGGTGAGGTTCGATGAGCAAATGCAGACCATTTGAAGTCATACTGCATGGTACCCATTCCATGGGTCCCAACTCTCCAGGTTTAAGTGATTCTTCCTTCAGCTAAGGCATGCATGGGAAACCCACAGTATGGTGCACCATGTGACCGGGAAACGTTTTCAAATGCATCTCAGTTTTCGTCCCCTTTTACTCGGGTTCACAATTCCAGACCCTTTACTAACACTCTCCCCACTTGGAGAGTCAGTGCCTTTAACCTCCTGTTTGGCACAATTTGCAATTTCTGCGCAAGATGAACAGGAATAGGGAGAACCAATGAGAGACTAGCTGTAGGTGTCTGCATGGGCAAATTTAACACTCATTTCCAACCAGGAAGAGGAATTAACCAAAGGCTCAGCATGCCATGCCGGAACCAGATTAGGGCCTGAAGCAATCCTGCGGGTTTGCGGCCAGCTCACAAGAAAGAGATTTGAAGAAAGGAGCTCAGGGGCACTGTAATTCACAAACCTGCAGAGTTATAAATGACAGCTATCGTCCAAAAATATATTGAAGGAAGGCTGCGAAGAGGACTTGAAATCGGGGCAGAATTGCAGGAAAGCGGTTTCAGGGAGTAGAGTGGAATTGCATTTAAAGCATAGGAAAAGAGGCAGAACGTCGACAATGATGCACGTGGCCAAAAAGGGCGTATGCGTTTTTTCCTGAATATATACAGGAAAAAACGCATACGCCCTTTTTGGCCAACCAAGCAAGCATGTTAAAGAAATCTGCACTACAATGAAGTCTCACTGCCCCCCGGTCAAAAGGGCCATCTCAAAAAAGTGTAAAATCCAGAAATGCAGCACAGGCCATGGAGAACAGGGAGCCTTGTTATGCTGATGGGTGGGATGTAAATTGCCAAGAGCCACTCTGGAGAAGTGTATGGTGTTTCCTGAAACACCTAAAAAACAAAGCAACGGAGCCTACGGCACTTCCACTTATGGTCCTATAGCTTAGGGAAATTAAAATCAAAAACACACAGCCACCCCAAAGTTTCAGACGGCTCTGTTTACAAGAACCTCGTCTACGGTACAAGTTAAATATCCCAGAAAGCGAAAAATGGATAAAGAAGTTGTGGTACGTACATACAATGGAATATCACTCACCAATGAAGTCTATGTCATCTGGCCCGTCGTGGCATAATGAGTCGATTCAGGTACGATGATTCTAAGTGAAATAAGTCACACAGAAAATGAAACATCATAAGATGTCACTAATACACGGAATGTAATCTTGGCTACACATGAAATGAATTACAAAACAGAACAGGGTCTCAAATTTAGAAAACGAACTTATGTTTGCGTAAGGGGAAAGGTGAGTTGGGGTGCTGCATAACACCAGAGATAGAAATTAGCACAGATACCATTCCATATGTCAAATACGTAATAGTCAAGACATACCCCTTGCTCAACGAAATGGGCTAAACACCCTATATTCAACACCTAGGAATACACCTGACTAGAAAGAATCTTCAAACCCATTGATTTATATGTCTCCATAAGAGAATCAAGCGTGTGTACAGCTGCATGAAGGCAGCAGAGAAAACCCGATAAATCCTATTATCAAAATGAATTACAGAAACAAAACACAATGACAGTGAAATAGAGAGCAATTCTTAAATAATTCATTCAGGGCTTGTGATGCAACCTGGATTTACCTCATCTACACCCAGAGCTGAGTGAGACATAAGGTTGGACACATCGGGCTGATAGCATTGGTGAGGTTCGATGAGCAAATGCAGACCATTTGAAGTCATAATACATGGTACACATTCCATGGGTCCCAACTCTCCAGTTTTAAGCGATTCTTCCTTCAGCTAAAGCATGCATGGGAAACCCACAGTATGGTGCACCGTGTGACCGGGAAACGTTTTCAAATGCATCTCAGTTTTCGTCCCCTTTTACTCGGGTTCATAATTCCAAACCCTTTACTAACACTCTCCCCACTTGGAGAGTCAGTGCCTTTAAACTCCTGTTTGGCACAGTTTGCAATTTCTGCACAAGATGAACAGGAATAGGGAGAACCAATGAGAGACTAGCTGTAGGTGTCTGCACGGGCAAATTTAACGCTCATTTCCAACCAGGAAGAGGAATTAACCAAAGGCTCAGCATGCCGTGCCGGAACAAGATTAGGGCCTGAAGCAATCCTGCGGGTTTGCGGCCAGCTCACAAGAAAGCGATTTGAAGAAAGGAGCTCAGGGGCACTGTAATTCTCAAACCTGCAAAGTTATAAATGACAGCTATTGTCCAAAAATATATTGAAGGAAGGCTGCGAAGAGGACTTGAAATCGGGGCAGAATTGCAGGAAAGCGGTTTCAGGGAGTAGAGTGGAATTGCATTTAAAGCATAGGAAAAGAGGCAGAACGTCGACAATGATGCACGTGGCCAAAAAGGGCGTATGCGTTTTTTCCTGAATATATACAGGAAAAAACGCATACGCCCTTTTTGGCCAACCAAGCAAGCATGTTAAAGAAATCTGCACTACAATGAAGTCTCACTGCCCCCCGGTCAAAAGGGCCATATGAAAAAAGTGTAAAATCCAGAAATGCAGCACAGGCCATGGAGAACAGGGAGCCTTGTTATTCTGATGGGTGGGATGTAAATTGCCAACAGCCACTCTGCAGAAGTGTTTGGTGTTTCCTGAAACACCTAAAAAACAAAGCAACGGAGCCTACGGCACTTCCACTTATGGTCCTATAGCTTAGGGAAATTAAAATCTAAAACACACAGCCACCCCAAAGTTTCAGACGGCTCTGTTTACAAGAACCTCGTCTACGGTACAAGTTCAATATCCCAGAAAGCGAAAAATGGATAAAGAAGTTGTGGTACGTACATACAATGGAATATCACTCACCAATGAAGTCTATGTCATCTGGCCCGTCGTGGCATAATGAGTGGATTCAGGTACGATGATTCTAAATGAAATAACTCACACAGAAAATGAAACATCATAAGATATCACTAATACACGGAATGTAATCTTGGCTACACATGAACTGAATTACAAAACAGAACAGGGTCTCAAATTTAGAAAACCAACTTATGTTTGCTTAAGGGGAAAGGTGAGTTGGGGTGCTGCATAAAACCAGAGTTAGAAATTAGCACAGATACCATTCCATACGTCAAATACGGAATAGTCAAGACCTACACCTTGCTCAACCAAATGGGCTAAACACCCTATATTCAACGTCTAGGAATACACCTGACTAGAAAGAATATTCAAACCCATGGATTTATATGTCTCCATAAGAGAATCAAGCGTGTGCACAGCTGCATGAAGGCAGCAGAGAAAATCAGATAAATCCCATTATCAAAATGAATTACAATAACAAAACAGAATGACAGTGAAATAGAGAGCAATTCTTAAATAATTCATTCAGGGCTTGTGATGCAACCTGGATTTACCTCATCTACACCCAGAGCTGAGTGAGACATAAGGTTGGACACTTCAGGCTGATAGCATTGGTGAGGTTCGATGAGCAAATGCAGACCATTTGAAGTCATACTGCATGGTACCCAATCCATGGGTCCCAACTCTCCAGGTTTAAGCAATTCTTCCTTCAGCTAAAACATGCATGGGAAACCCACAGTATGGTGCACCGTGTGACCGGGAAACGTTTTCAAATGCATCTCAGTTTTTGTCCCCTTTTACTCGGGTTCACAATTCCTGACCCTTTACTAACACTCTCCCCACTTGGAGAGTCAGTGCCTTTAACCTCCTGTTTGGCACAGTTTGCAATTTCTGCGCAAGATGAACAGGAATAGGGAGAACCAATGAGAGACTAGCTGTAGGTGTCTGCACGGGCAAATTTAACGCTCATTTCCAACCAGGAAGAGGAATTAACCAAAGGCTCAGCATGCCGTGCAGGAACCAGATTAGGGCCTGAAGCAATCCTGCGGGTTTGCGGCCAGCTCACAAGAAAGCGATTTGAAGAAAGGAGCTCAGGGGCACTGTAATTCACAAACCTGCAGAGTTATAAATGACAGCTATCGTCCGAAAATATATTGAAGGAAGGCTGCGAAGAGGACTTGAAAGCGGGGCAGAATTGCAGGAAAACGATTTCAGGGGGTAGACTGGAATTGCATTTAAAGCATAGGAAAAGAGGCAGAACGGCGACAATGATGCACTTGGCCAAAAAGGGCGTATGCGTTTTTTCCTGAATATATTCAGGAAAAAAATCATACGCCCTTTTTGGCCAACCAAGCAAGCATGTTAAAGAAATCTGCACTACAATGAAGTCTCACTGCCCCCCGGTCAAAAGGGCCATATGAAAAAAGTGTAAAATCCAGAAATGCAACACAGGCCATGGAGAACAGGGAGCCTTGTTATGCTGATGGGTGGGATGTAAATTGCCAACAGCCACTCTGGAGAAGTGTATGGTGTTTCCTGAAACACCTAAAAAACAAAGCAACGGAGCCTACGGCACTTCCACTTATGGTCCTATAGCTTAGGGAAATTAAAATCAAAAACACACAGCCACCCCAAAGTTTCAGCCGGCTCTGTTTACAAGAACCTCGTCTACGGTACAAGTTAAATATCCCAGAAAGCGAGAAATGGATAAAGAAGTTGTGGTACGTACGTACAATGGAATATCACTCACCAATGAAATCTATGTCATCTGGCCCGTCGTGGCATAATGAGTGGATTCAGGTACGATGATTCTAAGTGAAATAAGTCACACAGAAAATGAAACATCATAAGATATCACTAATACACCGAATGTAATCTTGGCTACACATGAACTGAATTACAAAACAGAACAGGGTCTCAAATTTAGAAAACCAACTTATGTTTGCGTAAGGGGAAAGGTGAGTTGGGGTGCTGCATAAAACCAGAGATAGAAATTAGCACAGATACCATTCCATACGTCAAATATGTAATAGTCAAGACCTACCCCTTGCTCAACGAAATGGGCTAAACACCCTATATTCAACGCCTAGGAATACACCTGACTAGTAAGAATCTTCAAACCCATGGATTTATATGTCTCCATAAGAGAATCAAGCGTGTGTACAGCTGCATGAAGGCAGCAGAGAAAATCCGATAAATCTTATTATCAAAATGAATTACAAAAACAAAACACAATGACAGTGAAATAGAGAGCAATTCTTAAATAATTCATTCAGGGCTTGTGATGCAACCTGGATTTACCTCATCAAAACCCAGAGCTGAGAGAGACATAAGGTTGGACACTTCGGGCTGATAGCATTGGTGAGGTTCGATGAGCAAATGCAGACCATTTGTAGTCATACTACATGGTACCCATTCCATGGGTCCCAACTCTCCAGGTTTAAGTGATTCTTCCTTCAGCTAAAGCATGCATGGGAAACCCACAGTATGGTGCACCATGTGACCGGGAAACGTTTTCAAATGCATCTCAGTTTTTGTCCCCTTTTACTCGGGTTCACAATTCCAGACCCTTTACTAACACTCTCCCCACTTGGAGAGTCAGTGCCTTTAACCTGCTGTTTGGCACAGTTTGCAATTTCTGCGCAAGATGTACAGGAATACGGAGAACCAATGAGAGACTAGCTGTAGGTGTCTGCACGGGCAAATTTAACGCTCATTTCCAACAAGGAAGAGGAATTAAGAAAAGGCTCAGCATGCCGTGCCGGAACCAGCTTAGGGCCTGAAGCAATCCTGCGGGTTTGCGGCCAGCTCACAAGAAAGCGATTTGAAGAAAGGAGCTCAGGGGCACTGTAATTCACAAACCTGCAGAGTTATAAATGACAGCTATCATCCAAAAATATATTGAAGGAAGGCTGCGAAGAGGACTTGAAAGCGGGGCAGAATTGCAGGAGAACGATTTCAGGGGGTAGAGTGGAATTGCATTTAAAGCATAGGAAAAGAGGCAGAACATCGACAATGATGCACTTGGCCAAAAAGGGCGTATGCGTTTTTTCCTGAATATATTCAGGTAAAAACGCATACGCGCTTTTTGGCCAACCAAGCAAGCATGTTAAAGAAATCTGCACTACAATGAACTCTCACTGCCCACCGGTCAAAAGGGCCATCTGAAAAAAGTGTAAAATCCAGAAATGCAGCACAGGCCATGTAGAACAGGGAGCCTTGTTATGCTGATGGGTGGGATGTAAATTGCCAACAGCCACTCTGGAGAATTGTATGGTGTTTCCTGAAACACCTAAAAAACAAAGCAACGGAGCCTACGGCACTTCCACTTATGGTCCTATAGCTTAGGGAAATTAAAATCAAAAACACACAGCCACCCCAAAGTTTCAGATGGCTCTGTTTACAAGAACCTCGTCTACGGTACAAGTTAAATATCCCAGAAAGCGAAAAATGGATAAAGAAATTGTGGTACGTACGTACAATGGAATATCACTCACCAATGAATTCTATGTTATCTGGCCCGTCGTGGCATAATGAGTGGATTCAGGTACGATGATTCTAAGTGAAATAAGTCACACAGAAAATGAAACATCGTAAGATATCACTAATACACCGAATGTAATCTTGGCTACACATGAACTGAATTACAAAACAGAACAGGGTCTCAAATTTTGAAAACCAACTTATGTTTGCGTAAGGGGAAAGGTGAGTTGGGGTGCTGCATAAAACCAGAGTTAGAAATTAGCACAGATACCATTCCATATGTCAAATACGTAATAGTCAAGACATACCCCTTGCTCAACGAAATGGGCTAAACACACTATATTCAACGCCTAGGAATACACCTGACTAGTAAGAATCTTCAAACCCATGGATTTATATGTCTCCATAAGTGAATCAAGCCTGTGTACAGCTGCATGAAGGCAGCAGAGAAAATCTGATAAATCCCATTATCAAAATGAATTACAAAAACAAAACACAATGACAGTGAAATAGAGAGCAATTCTTAAATAATTCATTCAGGGCTTGTGATGCAACCTGGATTTACCTCATCTAAACCCAGAGCTGAGTGAGACATAAGGTTGGACACTTCGGGCTGTTAGCATTGGTGAGGTTCGATGAGCAAATGCAGACCATTTGAAATCATACTGCCTGGTACCCATTCCATTGGTCCCAACTCTCCAGGTTTAAGTGATTCTACCTTCAGCTAAAGCATGCATGGGAAACCCACAGTATGGTGCACCATGTCACCGGGAAACGTTTTCAAATGCATCTCAGTTTTTGTCCCCTTTTACTCGGGTTCACAATTCCAGACCCTTTACTAACACTCTCCCCACTTGGAGAGTCAGTGCCTTTAACCTCCTGTTTGGCACAGTTTGCAATTTCTGCGCAAGATGAACAGGAATAGGGAGAACCAATGAGAGACTAGCTGTAGGTGTCTGCACGGGCAAATTTAACGCTCATTTCCAACCAGGAAGAGGAATTAACCAAAGGCTCAGCATGCCGTGCAGGAACCAGATTAGGGCCTGAAGCAATCCTGCGGGTTTGCGGCCAGCTCACAAGAAAGCGATTTGAAGAAAGGAGCTCAGGGGCACTGTAATTCACAAACCTGCAGAGTTATAAATGACAGCTATCGTCCGAAAATATATTGAAGGAAGGCTGCGAAGAGGACTTGAAAGCGGGGCAGAATTGCAGGAAAACGATTCAGGGGGTAGACTGGAATTGCATTTAAAGCATAGGAAAAGAGGCAGAACGTCGACAATGATGCACTTGGCCAAAAAGCGCGTATGCGTTTTTTCCTGAATATATACAGGAAAAAACGCATACGCACTTTTTGGCCAACCAAGCAAGCATGTTAAAGAAATCTGCACTACAATGAAGTCTCACTGCCCCCCGGTCAAAAGGGCCATCTGAAAAAAGTGTAAAATCCAGAAATGCAGCGCAGGCCATGGAGAACAGGGAGCCTTGTTATGCTGATGGGTGGGATGTAAATTGCCAACAGCCACTCTGGAGAAGTGTATGGTGTTTCCTGAAACACCTAAAAAACAAAGCAACGGAGCCTACGGCACTTCCACTTATGGTCCTATAGCTTAGGGAAATTAAAATCAAAAACACAGAGCCACCCCAAAGTTTCAGACGGCTCTGTTTACAAGAACCTCGTCTACGGTACAAGTTAAATATCCCAGAAAGCGAGAAATGGATAAAGAAGTTGTGGTACGTACGTACAATGGAATATCACTCACCAATGAAATCTATGTCATCTGGCCCTTCGTGGCATAATGAGTGGATTCAGGTACGATGATTCTAAGCGAAATAAGTCACACAGAAAATGAAACATCATAAGATATCACTAATACACGGAATGTAATCTTGGCTACACATGAACTGAATTACAAAACAGAACAGGGTCTCAAATTTAGAAAACCAACTTATGTTTGCGTAAGGGGAAAGGTGAGTTGGGGTGCTGCATAAAACCAGAGTTAGAAATTAGCACAGATACCATTCCATACGTCAAATATGTAATAGTCAACACCTACCCCTTGCTCAACCAAATGGGCTAAACACCCTATATTCAACGCCTAGGAATACACCTGACTAGAAAGAATCTTGAAACCCATGGATTTATATGTCTCCATAAGAAAATCAAGCGTGTGTACAGCTGCATGAAGGCAGCAGAGAAAATCCGATAAATCCAACTATCAAAATGAATTACAAAAACAAAACACAATGACAGTGAAATAGAGAGCAATCCTTAAATAATTCATTCAGGGCTTGTGATGCAACCTGGATTTACCTCATCAAAACCCAGAGCTGAGTGAGACATAAGGTTGGACACTTCGGGCTGATAGCATTGTTGAGGTTCGATGAGGAAAAGCAGACCAGTTGAAGTCATACTGCATGGTACCCATTCCATGGGTCCCAACTCTCCAGGTTTAAGGGATTCTTCCTTCAGCTAAAGCATGCATGGGAAACCGACAGTATGGTGCACCATGTGACCGGGAAACGTTTTCAAATGCATCTCAGTTTTTGTCCCCTTTTACTCGGGTTCACAATTCCTGACCCTTTACTAACACTCTCCACACTTGGAGAGTCAGTGCCTTTAACCTCCTGTTTGGCACAGTTTGCAATTTCTGCGCAAGATGAACAGGATTAGGGAGAACCAATGAGAGACTAGCTGTAGGTGTCTGCACGGGCAAATTTAATGCTCATTTCCAACCAGGAAGAGGAATTAACCAAAGGCTCAGCATGCCGTGCAGGAACCAGATTAGGGCCTGAAGCAATCCTGCGGGTTTGCGGCCAGCTCACAAGAAAGCAATTTCAAGAAAGGAGCACATGGGCACGGTAATTCACAAACCTGCAGAGTTATAAATGACAGCTATCGTCCGAAAATATATTGAAGGAAGGCTGCGAAGAGGACTGGAAAGCGGGGCAGAATTGCAGGAGAACGATTTCAGGGGGTAGACTGGAATTGCATTTAAAGCATAGGAAAAGAGGCAGAACGTCGAAAATGATGCACTGGGCCAAAAAGGGCGTATGCGTTCACGCCCTTTTTGGCCAACCAAGCAAGCATGTTAAAGAAATCTGCACTACAATGAAGTCTCACTGCCCCCCGGTCAAAAGGGCCATCTCAAAAAAGTGTAAAATCCAGAAATGCAGCACAGGCCATGGAGAACAGGGAGCCTTGTTATGCTGATGGGTGGGATGTAAATTGCCAACAGCCACTCTGGAGAAGTGTATGGTGTTTCCTGAAACACCAAAAAACAAAGCAACGGAGCCTACGGCACTTCCACTTATGGTCCTATAGCTTAGGGAAATTAAAATCAAAAACACACAGCCACCCCAAAGTTTCAGACGGCTCTGTTTACAAGAACCTCGTCTACGGTACAAGTTAAATATCCCAGAAAGCGAAAAATGGATAAAGAATTTGTGGTACGTACGTACAATGGAATATCACTCACCAATGAAATCTATGTCATCTGGCCCGTCGTGGCATAATGAGTGGATTCAGGTACGATGATTCTAAGTGAAATAAGTCACACAGAAAATGAAACATCATAAGACATCACTAATGCACGGAATGTAATCTTGGCTACACATGAACTGAATTACAAAACAGAACAGGGTCTCAAATTTAGAAAACCAACTTATGTTTGCATAACGGGAAAGGTGAGTTGGGGTGCTGCATAAAACCAGAGTTAGAAATTAGCACAGATACCATTCCATTTGTCAAATACGTAATAGTCAAGACATACCCCTTGCTCAACCAAATGGGCTAAACACGCTATATTCAACGCCTAGGAATACACCTGAGTAGTAAGAATCTTCAAACCCATGGATTTATATGTCTCCATAAGAGAATCAAGCGTGTGTACAGCTGCATGAACGCAGCAGAGAAAATCTGATAAATCCCATTATCAAAATGAATTAAAAAACCAAACACAATGACAGTGAAATAGAGAGCAATTCTTAAATAATTCATTCAGGGCTTGTGATGCAACCTGGATTTACCTCATCTAAACCCAGAGCTGAGTGAGACATAAGGTTGGACACTTCGGGCTGATAGCATTGGTGAGGTTCGATGAGCAAATGCAGACCATTTGAAGTCATACTGCATGGTACACATTCCATGGGTCCCAAGTCTCCAGGTTTAAGTGATTCTTCCTTCAGCTAAAGCATGCATGGGAAACCCACAGTATGGTGCACCATGTGACCGGGAAACGTTTTCAAATGCATCTCAGTTTTTGTCCCCTTTTACTCGGGTTCACAATTCCAGACCCTTTACTAACACTCTCCGCACTTGGAGAGTCAGTGCCTTTAAAATCCTGTTTAGCACAGTTAGCAATTTCTGCGCAAGATGAACAGGAATAGGGAGAACCAATGAGAGACTAGCTGTAGGTGTCTGCACGGGCAAATTTAACGCTCATTTCCAACCAGGAAGAGGAATTAACCAAAAGCTCAGCATGCCGTGCAGGAACCAGATTAGGGCCTGAAGCAGTCCTGCGGGTTTGCGGCCAGCTCACAAGAAAGCGATTTGAAGAAAGGAGCTCAAGGGCACTGTAATTCACAAACCTGCAGAGTTATAAATGACAGCTATCGTCCGAAAATATATTGAAGGAAGGCTGCGAAGAGGACTTGAAAGCGGGGCAGAATTGCAGGAAAACGATTTCAGGGGGTAGACTGGAATTGCATTTAAAGCATAGGAAAAGAGGCAGAACGTCGACAATGATGCACTTGGCCAAAAAGGGCGTATGCGTTTTTTCCTGAATATATTCAGGAAAAAACGCATACGCCCTTTTTGGCCAACCAAGCAAGCATGTTAAAGAAATCTGCACTACAATGAAGTCTCACTGCCCCCCGGTCAAAAGGGCCATCTGAACAAAGTGTAAAATCCAGAAATGCAGCACAGGCCATGGAGAACAGGGAGCCTTGTTATGCTGATGGGTGGGATGTAAATTGCCAACAGCCACTCTGGAGAAGCGTATGGTGTTTCCTGAAACACCTAAAAAACAAAGCAACGGAGCCTACGGCACTTCCACTTATGGTCCTATAGCTTAGGGAAATTAAAATCAAAAACACAGAGCCACCCCAAAATTTCAGACGGCTCTGTTTACAAGAACCTCGTCTACGGTACTAGTTAAATATCCCAGAATGTGAAAAATGGATAAAGAAGTTGTGGTACGTACGTACAATGGAATATCACTCACCAATGAAGTCTATGTCATCTGGCCCGTCGTGCCATAATGAGTGGATTCAGGTACGATGATTCTAAGTGAAATAACTCACACAGAAAATCAAACATCATAAGATGTCACTAATACACGGAATGTAATCTTGGCTACACATGAACTGAATTACAAAACAGAACAGGGTCTCAAATTTAGAAAACCAACTTATGTTTGCTTAAGGGGAAAGGTGAGTTGGGGTGCTGCATAAAACCAGAGATAGAAATTAGCACAGATACCATTCCATACGTCAAATATGTAATAGTCAACACCTACCCCTTGCTCAACCAAATGGGCTAAACACCCTATATTCAAAGTGTAGGAATACACCTGACTAGAAAGAATATTCAAACCCATGGATTTATATGTCTCCATAAGAGAATCAAGCATGTGTACAGCTGCATGAAGGCAGCAGAGAAAATCCGATAAATCCCATTATCAAAATGAGTTACAAAAACCAAACAGAATGACAGTGAAATAGAGAGCAATTCTTAAATAATTCATTCAGGGCTTGTGATGCAACCTGGATTTACCTCATCTACACCCAGAGCTGAGTGAGACATAAGGTTGGACACTTCGGGCTGATAGCATTGGTGAGGTTCGATGAGCAAATGCAGACCATTTGAAGTCATACTGCATGGTACCCATTCCATGGGTCCCAACTCTCCAGGTTTAAGTGATTCTTCCTTCAGCTAAAGCATGCATGGGAAACCCACAGTATGGTGCACCATGTGACCGGGAAACGTTTTCAAATGCATCTCAGTTTTTGTCCCCTTTTACTCGGGTTCACAATTCCAGACCCTTTACTAACACTCTCCCCACTTGGAGAGTCAGTGCCTTTAACCTCCTGTTTGGCACAGTTTGCAATTTCTGCGCAAGATGAACAGGAATAGGGAGAACCAATGAGAGACTAGCTGTAGGTGTCTGCACGGGCAAATTTAACGCTCATATCCAACCAAGAAGAGGAATTAACCAAAGGCTCAGCATGCCGTGCAGGAACCAGATTAGGGCCTGAAGCAATCCTGCGGGTTTGCGGCCAGCTCACAAGAAAGCGATTTGAAGAAAGGAGCTCAGGGGCACTGTAATTCACAAAACTGCAGAGTTATAAATGACAGCTATCTTCCGAAAATATATTGAAGGAAGGCTGCGAAGAGGACTTGAAAGCGGGGCAGAATTGCAGGAAAACGATTTCAGGGGGTAGACTGGAATTGCATTTAAAGCATAGGAAAAGAGGCAGAACGTCGACAATGATGCACTTGGCCAAAAAGTGCGTATGCGTTTTTTCCTGAATATATTCAGGAAAAAACGCATACGCCCTTTTTGGCCAACCAAGCAAGCATGTTAAAGAAATCTGCACTACAATGAAGTCTCACTGCCCCCCGGTCAAAAGGGCCATCTGAAAAAAGTGTAAAATCCAGAAATGCAGCACAGGCCAAGGAGAACAGGGAGCCTTGTTATGCTGATGGGTGGGATGTAAATTGCCAACAGCCACTCTGGAGAAGCGTATGGTGTTTCCTGAAACACCAAAAAACAAAGCAACGGAGCCTACGGCACTTCCACTTATGGTCCTATAGCTTAGGGAAATTAAAATCAAAAACACACAGCCACCCCAAAGTTTCAGCCGGCTCTGTTTACAAGAACCTCGTCTACGGTACAAGTTAAATATCCCAGAAAGCGAAAAATGGATAAAGAAGTTGTGGTACGTACGTACAATGGAATATCACTCACCAATGAAGTCTATGTCATCTGGCCCGTCGTGGCATAATGAGTGGATTCAGGTACGATGATTCTAAGTGAAATAAGTCACACAGAAAATGAAACATCATAAGATATCACTAATACACGGAATGTAATCTTGGCTACACATGAACTGAATTACAAAACAGAACAGGGTCTCAAATTTAGAAAACCAACTTATGTTTGCGTAAGGGGAAAGGTGAGTTGGGGTGCTGCATAAAACCAGAGTTAGAAATTAGCACAGATACCATTCTATATGTCAAATACGTAATAGTCAAGACATACCCCTTGCTCAACGAAATGGGCTAAACACCCTATATTCAACGCCTAGGAATACACCTGACTAGTAAGAATCTTCAAACCCATGGATTTATATGTCTCCATAAGAGAATCAAGCGTGTGTACAGCTGCATGAAGGCAGCAGAGAAAATCTGATAAATCCCATTATCAAAATGAATTAAAAAACCAAACACAATGACAGTGAAATAGAGAGCAATTCTTAAATACTTCATTCAGGGCTTGTGATGCAACCTGGATTTACCTCATCAAAACCCAGAGCTGAGTGAGACATAAGGTTGGACACTTCGGGCTGATAGCATTGGTGAGGTTCGATGAGCAAATGCAGACCATTTGAAGTCATACTACATGGTACCCATTCCATGGGTCCCAACTCTCCAGGTTTAAGTGATTCTTCCTTCAGCTAAAGCATGCATGGGAAACCCACAGTATGGTGCACCATGTGACCGGGAAACGTTTTCAAATGCATCTCAGTTTTTGTCCCCTTTTACTCGGGTTCACAATTCCAGACCCTTTACTAACACTCTCCGCACTTCGAGAGTCAGTGCCTTTAAACTCCTGTTTAGCACAGTTAGCAATTTCTGCGCAAGATGAACAGGAATAGGGAGAACCAATGAGAGACTAGCTGTAGGTGTCTGCACGGGCAAATTTAACGCTCATTTCCAACCAGGAAGAGGAATTAACCAAAGGCTCAGCATGCCGTGCAGGAACCAGATTAGGGCCTGAAGCAATCCTGCGGGTTTGCGGCCAGCTCACAAGAAAGCGATTTGAAGACAGGAGCTCAGGGGCCAAGTAATTCACAAACCTGCAGAGTTATAAATGACAGCTATCGTCCAAAAATATATTGAAGGAAGGCTGCGAAAGGACTTGAAAGCGGGGCAGAATTGCAGGAAAACGATTTCAGGGGGTAGACTGGAATTGCATTTAAAGCATAGGAAAAGAGGCAGAACATCGACAATGATGCACTTGGCCAAAAAGGGCGTATGCGTCTTTTCCTGAATATATTCAGGAAAAAACGCATACGCCCTTTTTGGCCAACCAAGCAAGCATGTTAAAGAAATCTGCACTACAGTGAAGTCTCACTGCCCCCCGGTCAAATGGGCCATCTGAAAAAAGTGTAAAATCCAGAAAGGCAGCACAGGCCATGGAGAACAGGGAGCCTTGTTATGCTGATAGGTGGGATGTAAATTGCCAAGAGCCAATCTGGAGAAGTGTATGGTGTTTCCTGAAAACCTAAAAAACAAAGCAACGGAGCCATTGGCACTTCCACTTATGGTCCTATAGCTTAGGGAAATTAAAATCAAAAACACACAGCCACCCCAAAGTTTCAGACGGCTCTGTTTACAAGAACCTCGTCTACGGTACAAGTTAAATATCGCAGAAAGCAAAAAATGGATAAAGAAGTTGTGGTACGTATGTACAATGGAATATCACTCTCCAATGAAATGTATGTCATCAGGCCCATCGCGGCATAATGAGTGGATTCAGGTACGATCATTCTAAGTGAAATAAGTCACACAGAAAGTGAAATATCATAAGATATCACTAATACACGGAATGTAATCTTGGCTACACATGAACTGAATTACAAAACAGAACAGGGTCTCAAATTTAGAAAACCAACTTATGTTTGCTTAAGGGGAAAGGTGAGTTGGGGTGCTGCATAAAACCAGAGATAGAAATTCGCACAGATACCATTCCATAAGTCAAATATGTAATAGTCAAGACCTACCCCTTGCTCAACGAAATGGACTAACAACCTTATATTCAACGCCTAGGAATACACCTGACTAGTAAGAATCTTCAAACCCATGGACTTATATGTCTCCATAAGAGAATCAAGCGTGTGTACAGCTGCATGAATGTAGCAGAGAAAATCCGATAAATCCCATTATCAAAATGAATTACAAAAACAAAACACAATGACAGTGAAATAGAGAGCAATTCTTAAATAATTCATTCAGGGCTTGTGATGCAACCTGGATTTACCTCATCTAAACCCAGAGCTGAGTGAGACATAAGGTTGGACACTTCGCGCTGATAGCATTGGTGATGTTCGATGAGCAAATGCAGACCCTTTGAAGTCATAATGCATGGTACCAATTCCATGGGTCCCAACTCTCCAGGTTTAAGGGATATTTCCTTCAGCTAAAACATGCATGGGAAACCCACAGTATGGTGCACCGTGTGACCGGGAAACGTTTTCAAATGCATCTCAGTTTTCGTCCCCTTTTACTCGGGTTCACCATTCCAGACCCTTTACTAACACTCTCCCCACTTGGAGAGTCAGTGCCTTTAACCTCCTGTTTGGCGCAGTTTGCAATTTCTGCGCAAGATGAACAGGAATAGGGAGAAACAATGAGCGACTAGCTGTAGGTGTCTGAACGGGCAAATTTAACGCTGATTTCCCACCAGGAAGAGGAATTAACCAAAGGCTCAGCGTGCCGTGCCGGAACCAGATTAGGGCCTGAAGCAATCCTGCGGGTTTGCGGACAGCTCACAAGAAAGTGATTTGAAGAAAGGAGCTCAGGGGCAATGTAATTCACAAACCTGCAGAGTTATAAATGACAGCTATCTTCCAAAAATATATTGAAAGAAGGCTGCGAAGAGGACTTGAAAGCGGGGCAGAATTGCAGGAAAACGATTTCAGGGGGTTGACTGGAATTGCATTTAAAGCATAGGAAAAGAGGCAGAACGTCGACAATGATGCACTTGGCCAAAAAGTGCGTATGCGTTTTTTCCTGAATATATTCAGGAAAAAACGCGTACGCACTTTTTGGCCAACCAAGCAAGCATGTTAAAGAAATCTGCACTACAGTGAAGTCTCACTGCCCCCCGGTCAAAAGGGCCATCTGAAAAAAGTGTAAAATCCAGAAAGGCAGCACAGGCCATGGAGAACAGGGAGCCTTGTTATGCTGATGGGCGGGATGTAAATTGCCAAGAGCCACTCTGGAGAAGTGTATGGTGTTTCCTCAGACACCTAAAAAACAAAGCATCGGAGCCTACGGCACTTCCACTTATGGTCCTATAGCTTAGGGAAATTACAATCAGAAACGCACAGCCACCCCAAAGTTTCAACCGGCTCTGTTTACAAGAACCTCGTGTACGGCACAAGTTAAATATCCCAGAAAGCAAAAAATGGATAAAGAAGTTGTGCTACGTACGTACAATGGAATATCACTCTCCAATTTAATCTATGTCATCAGGCCCGTCGCGGCATAATGAGTGGATTCAGGTACGATGATTCTAAGTGAAGTAAGTCTCACAGAAAATGAAACATCATAAGATATCACTAATACACCGAATGTAATCTTGGCTACACATGAACTGAATTACAAAACATAACAGGGCCTCAAATTTAGAAAACCAACTTATGTTTGCTTAAGGGGAAAGTTGAGTTGGGGTGCTGCATAAAAGCAGAGATAGAAATTAGCACAGATACCATTCCATACGTCAAATATGTAATAGTCAAGACCTACCCCTTGGTCAACGAAATGGAAAAAACACGCCATATTCAACGCCTAGGAATACACCTGACTAGAAAGAATCTTCAAACCCATGGATTTATATGTCTCCATAAGAGAATGAAGCGTGTGTACAGCGGCATGAATGCAGCAGAGAAAATCCGATAAATCCCATTATCAAAATGAATTACAAAAACAAAACACAAGGACAGTGAAATAGGGAGCAATTCTTAAATAATTCATTCAGGGATTGTGATGCAACCTGGATTTTCCACATCTACATCCAGAGCTGAGTGAGACATAAGGTTGGGGACTTCGGGCTGATAGCATTGGTGCGGTTCGATGAACAAATGCAGACCCTTTGAAGGCATACTGCATGGTACGCATTCCATGGGTCCCAACTCTCCAGGTTTAAGGGATTCTTCCTTCAGCTAATACATGCATGGGAAACCCACAGTATGGTGCAGCGTGTGACCGGGAAACGTTTTCAAATGCATTGCAGATTTCGTCCCCTTTTACTCGGGTTCACAATTCCAGACCCTTTACTAACACTCTCCCTACTTGGAGAGTCAGTGCCTTTAACCTCCTGTTGGGCACAGTTTGCAATTTCTGCTCAAGAAGAACAGGAAGAGGGAGAACCAATGAGAGATTAGCTGTAGGTGTTTGCACGGGCAAATTTAACACTCATTCCCCACCAGGAAGAGGAATTAACCAAAGGCTCAGCATGCCCTGCTGGAACCAGATTAGGGCCTGAAGCAATCCAGCGGGTTTGCGGCCAGCTCACAAGATAGCGAGTTGAAGAAAGGAGCTCAGGGGCACTGTAACTCACAAACCTGCAGAGTTATAAATGACAGCTATCGTCCAAAAATATATTGAAGGAAGGCTGCGAAGAGAACTTGTAAGCGGGGCAGAATTGCAGGAAAACGATTTCAGGGGGTAGACGGGAATTGCATTTAAAGCATAGGAAAAGAGGCAGAACGTAGACAATGATGCTCTTGGCCAAAAAGGGCGTATGCGTTTTTTCTGAATATATTCAGGAAAAAACGCATATGCCCTTTTTGGCGAACGAAGCAAGCATGTTAAAGAAATCTGCACTACAATGAAGTCTCACTGCCCCCCGGTCAAAAGGGCCATCTGAAAAAAGTGTAAAATCCAGAAAGGCAGCACAGGGCATGGAGAACCGGGAGCCTTGTTATGCTGATGGGCGGGATGTAAATTGCCAACAGCCACTCTGGAGAAGTGTATGGTGTTTCCTGGAACACCTAAAAAACAAAGCAACGGAGCCTACGGCACTTCCACTTATGGTCCTATAGTTTAGGAAAATTAAAATCAAAAACACACAGCCACCCCAAAGTTTTGGTCGGCTCTGTTTACAAGAACCTCGTCTACGGTACAAGTTAAATATCCCAGAATGTGAAAAATGGATAAAGAAGTTGTGGTACGTACGTACAATGGAATATCACTGAGCAATGAGATCTATGTCATCAGGCCCGTCGCGGCATAATGAGTGGATTCAGGTACCATGATTCTAAGTGAAATAAGTCACACAGAAAATGAAACATCATAAGATATCACTAATACACGGAATATAAACTAGGCTACACATGAACTGAATTACAAAACAGAACAGGGCCTCAAATTTAGAAAACCAACTTATGCTTGCTTAAGGGGAAAGGTGAGTTGGGGTGCCGCATCAAAACAGAGATAGAAATTAGCACAGATACCTTTTCATAAGCCAAATATGTAATAGTCAAGACCTACCCCTTCCTCAACGAAATGGACTAAACACCCCATATTCAACACCTAGGAATACACCTGACTAGTAAGAATCTTCAAACCCATGGATTCATATGTCTCCGTAAGAGAATGAAGCGTGTGTACAGCGGCATGAATGCAGCAGAGAAAATCCGATAAATCCCATTATCAAAATATATTACAAAAACAAAACACAAGGACAGTGAAATAGAGAGCAATTCTTAAATAATTCATTCAGGGTTTGTGATGCAACCTGGATTTACCACATCTACACCCAGAGCTGAGTGAGACATAAGGTTGGGGACTTCGGGCTGATAGCATTGGTGAGGTTCACTGAGCAAATGCAGACACTTTGAAGTCAAACAGCATGGTACCCATTCCAAGGGTCCCAACACTCCAGGTTTAAGGGATTCTTCCTTCTGCTAAAACATGCATGGGAAACCCACAGTATGGTGCACCGTGTGACCGGCAAACGTTTTCAAATGTATCTCAGTTTTCGTCCCCTTTTACTCGGGTTCACCATTCCAGACCCTTTACGAACACTCTCCCCACGTGGAGAGTTAGTGCTTTAACCTCCTGTTTGGCACAGTTTGCAATTTTTGCGCAAGATGAACAGGAATAGGGAGAACCAATGAGAGACTAGCTGTAGGTGTCTGCACGGGCAAATTTAATGCTCATTTCCCACCATGAAGAGGAATTAACCTAAGGCTCAACATGACGTGCTGGAACCAGATTAGGGCCTGAAGCATTCCTGCGGGTTTGCGGCCAGCTCACAAGATAGCGAGTTGAAGAAAGGAGCTCAATGGCACTGTAACTCACAAACCTGCAGAGTTATAAAAGACAGCTATTGTCCAAAAATATATTGAAGGAAGGCTGCGAAGAGAACTTGTAAGCGGGGCAGAATTGCAGGAAAACGATTTCAGGGGGTAGACGGGAATTGCATTTAAAGCATAGTAAAAGAGGCAGAACGTCGACAATGATGCTCTTGGCCAAAAAGGGCGTATGCGTTTTTTCCTGAATATATTCAGGAAAAAACGCATACGCCCTTTTTGGCCAACCAAGCAAGCATGTTAAAGAAATCTGCACTACAATGAAGTCTCACTGCCCCCCGGTCAAAAGGGCCATCACAAAAAAGTGTAAAATCCAGAAAGGCAGCACAGGCCATGGAGAACAGGGAGCCTTGTTATGCTGATGGGTGGGATGTAAATTGCCAACAGCCACTCTGGAGAAGTGTATGGTGTTTCCTGGAACACCTAAAAAACAAAGCAACGGAGCCTACGGCACTTCCACTTATGGTCCTATAGCTTAGGGAAATTAAAATCAAAAACACACAGCCACCCCAAAGTTTCGGTCGGCTCTGTTTACAAGAACCTCGTCTACGGTACAAGTTAAATATCCCAGAATGTGAAAAATGGATAAAGAAGTTGTGGTACGTACGTACAATGGAATATCACTGAGCAATGAAATCTATGTCATCAGGCCCGTCGCGGCATAATGAGTGGATTCAGGTACCATGATTCTAAGTGAAATAAGTCACACAGAAAATGAAACATCATAAGATATCACTAATACACGGAATATAAACTAGGCTACACATGAACTGAATTACAAAACAGAACAGGGCCTCAAATTTAGAAAACCAACTTATGCTTGCTTAAGGGGAAAGTTGAGTTGGGGTGCCGCATCAAAACAGAGATAGAAATTAGCACAGATACCTTTTCATAAGCCAAATATGTAATAGTCAAGACCTACCCCTTGCTCAACGAAATGGACTAAACACCCCATATTCAACGCCTAGGAATACACCTGACTAGTAATCATCTTCAAACCCATGGATTCATATGTCTCCGTAAGAGAATGAAGCGTGTGTACAGCGCAATGAATGCAGCAGAGAAAATCCGATAAATCCCATTATCAAAATATATTACAAAAACAAAACACAAGGACAGTGAAATAGAGAGCAATTCTTAAATAATTCATTCAGGGTTTGTGATGCAACCTGGATTTACCACATCTACACCCAGAGCTGAGTGAGACATAAGGTTGGGCACTTCGGGCTGATAGCATTGGTGAGGTTCAGTGAGCAAATGCAGACACTTTGAAGTCATACTGCATGGTACCCATTCCAAGGGTCCCAACTGTCCAGGTTTAAAGGATCCTTCCTTCAGCTAAAACATGCATGGGAAACCCACAGTATGGTGCACCGTGTGACCGGCAAACGTTTTCAAATGCATCTCAGTTTTCGTCCACTTTTACTCGGGTTCACCATTCCAGACCCTTTATGAACACTCTCCCCACTTGCAGAGTCAGTGCTTTAACCTCCTGTATGGCACAGTTTGCAATTTCTGCGCAAGATGAACAGGAATAGGGAGAACCAATGAGAGACTAGCTGTAGGTGTATGCACGGGCAAATTTAACGCTCATTTCCCACCAGGAAGAGGAATTAACCTAAGGCTCAACATGCCGTGCCGGAACCAGATTAGGGCCTGAAGCAATCCTGCAGGTTTGCGGCCAGCTCACAAGAAAGCGATTTGAAGAAAGGAGCTCAGGGGCACTGTAACTCACAAACCTGCAGAGTTATAAATGACAGCTATCGTCCAAAAATACATTGAAGGAAGGCTGCGAAGAGGACATGAAAGCGGGGCAGAATTGCAGGAAAACGATTTCAGGGGGTAGACGGGAATTGCATTTAAAGCATAGGAAAAGAGGCAGAACGTCGACAATGATGCTCTTGGCCAAAAAGTGCGTATGTGTTTTTTCCTGAATATATTCAGGAAAAAACGCATACGCACTTTTTGGCCAACAAAGCAAGCATGTTAAAGAAATCTGCAGTGCAGTGAAGTCTCACTGCCCCCCGGTCAAAAGGGCCATCTGAAAAAAGTGTAAAATCCAGAAAGGCAACACAGGCCATGGAGAACAGGGAGCCTTGTTATGCTGATGGGCGGGATGTAAATTGCCAAGAGTCACTCTGGAGAAGTGTATGGTATTTCCTGGAACACCTAAAAAACAAAGCAACGGAGCCTACGGCACTTCCACTTATGGTCCTATAGCTTAGGGAAATTAAAATCAGAAACACACAGCCACCCCAAAGTGTCGGACGGCTCTGTTTATAAGAACCTCGTGTACGGCACAAGTTAAATATCCCAGAAAGCAAAAAATGGATAAAGAAGTTGTGCTACGTACGTACAATGGAATATCACTCTCCAATGAAATCTATGTCATCAGGCCCGTCGCGGCATAATGAGTGGATTCAGGTACGATGATTCTAAGTGAAGTAAGTCTCACAGAAAATGAAACATCATAAGATATCACTAATACACCGAATGTAATCTTGGCTACACATGAACTGAATTACAAAACATAACAGGGCCTCAAATTTAGAAAACCAACTTATGTTTGCTTAAGGGGAAAGTTGAGTTGGGGTGCTGCATAAAAGCAGAGATAGAAATTAGCACAGATACCATTCCATACGTCAAATATGTAATAGTCAAGACCTACCCCTTGCTCAACGAAATGGAAAAAACACGCCATATTCAACGCCTAGGAATACACCTGACTAGAAAGAATCTTCAAACCCATGGATTTATATGTCTCCATAAGAGAATGAAGCGTGTGTACAGCGGCATGAATGCAGCAGAGAAAATCCGATAAATCCCATTATCAAAATGAATTACAAAAACAAAACACAAGGACAGTGAAATAGGGAGCAATTCTTAAATAATTCATTCAGGGATTGTGATGCAACCTGGATTTTCCACATCTACATCCAGAGCTGAGTGAGACATAAGGTTGGGGACTTCGGGCTGATAGCATTGGTGCGGTTCGATGAACAAATGCAGACCCTTTGAAGGCATACTGCATGGTACGCATTCCATGGGTCCCAACTCTCCAGGTTTAAGGGATTCTTCCTTCAGCTAATACATGCATGGGAAACCCACAGTATGGTGCAGCGTGTGACCGGGAAACGTTTTCAAATGCATTGCAGATTTCGTCCCCTTTTACTCGGGTTCACAATTCCAGACCCTTTACTAACACTCTCCCTACTTGGAGAGTCAGTGCCTTTAACCTCCTGTTGGGCACAGTTTGCAATTTCTGCTCAAGAAGAACAGGAAGAGGGAGAACCAATGAGAGATTAGCTGTAGGTGTCTGCACGGGCAAATTTAACACTCATTCCCCACCAGGAAGAGGAATTAACCAAAGGCGCAGCATGCCCTGCCGGAACCAGATTAGGGCCTGAAGCAATCCAGCGGGTTTGCGGCCAGCTCACAAGATAGCGAGTTGAAGAAAGGAGCTCAGGGGCACTGTAACTCACAAACCTGCAGAGTTATAAATGACAGCTATCGTCCAAAAATATATTGAAGGAAGGCTGCGAAGAGAACTTGTAAGCGGGGCAGAATTGCAGGAAAACGATTTCAGGGGGTAGACGGGAATTGCATTTAAAGCATAGGAAAAGAGGCAGAACGTAGACAATGATGCTCTTGGCCAAAAAGGGCGTATTCGTTTTTTCTGAATATATTCAGGAAAAAACGCATACGCCCTTTTTGGCCAACGAAGCAAGCATGTTAAAGAAATCTGCACTACAATGAAGTCTCACTGCCCCCCGGTCAAAAGGGCCATCTGAAAAAAGTGTAAAATCCAGAAAGGCAGCACAGGGCATGGAGAACCGGGAGCCTAGTTATGCTGATGGGCGGCATGTAAATTGCCAACAACCACTCTGGAGAAGTGTATGGTGTTTCCTGGAACACCTAAAAAACAAAGCAACGGAGCCTACGGCACTTCCACTTATGGTCCTATAGCTTAGGGAAATTAAAATCAAAAACACACAGCCACCCCAAAGTTTCGGTCGGCTCTGTTTACAAGAACCTCGTCTACGGTACAAGTTAAATATCCCAGAAAGCAAGAAATGGATAAAGAAGTTGTGGTACGTACGTACAATTGAATATCACTCACCAATGAAATGTATGTCATCTGGCCCGTCGTGGCATAATGAGTGGATTCAGGTACGATGATTCTAAGTGAAATAACTCACACAGAAAATGAAACATCATAAGATGTCACTAATACACGGAATGTAATCTTGGCTACACATGAACTGAATTACAAAACAGAACAGGGTCTCAAATTTAGAAAACCAACTTATGTTTGCTTAAGGGGAAAGGTGAGTTGGGGTGATGCATAAAACCAGAGATAGAAATTAGCACAGATACCATTCCATACGTCAAATATGTAATAGTCAAGACCTACCCCTTGCTCAACCAAATGGGCTAAACACCCTATATTCAACGTCTAGGAATACACCTGACTAGAAAGAATATTCAAACCCTTGGATTTATATGTCTCCATAAGAGAATCAAGCGTGTGTACAGCTGCATGAAGGCAGCAGTGAAAATCCGATAAATCCCGTTATCAAAATGAATTACAAAAACAAAACAGAATGACAGTGAAATAGAGAGCAATTCTTAAATAATTCATTCAGGGCTTGTGATGCAACCTGGATTTACCTCATCTACACCCAGAGCTGAGTGAGACATAAGGTTGGACACTTCAGGCTGATAGCATTGGTGAGGTTCGATGAGCAAATGCAGACCATTTGAAGTCATACTGCATGGTACCCATTCCATGGGTCCCAACTCTCCAGGTTTAAGCGATTCTTCCTTCAGCTAAAACATGCATGGGAAAGCCACAGTATGGTGCACCATGTGACCGGGAAACGTTTTCAAATGCATCTCAGTTTTCGTCCCCTTTTAGTCGGGTTCACAATTCCAGACCCTTTACTAACACTCTCCCCACTTGGAGAGTCAGTGCCTTTAACCTGCTGTTTGGCACAGTTTGCAATTTCTGCGCGAGATGAACAGGAATAGGGAGAACCAATGAGAGACTAGCTGTAGGTGTCTGCACGGGACAATTTAACGCTCATTTCCCACCAGGAAGAGGAATTAACCAAAGGCTCAACATGCCGTGTCGGAACCAGATTAGGGCCTGAAGCAATCCTGCGGGTTTGCGGCCAGCTCACAAGAAAGCGATTTGAAGAAAGGAGCTCAGGGGCACTGTAACTCACAAACCTGCAGAGTTATAAATGACAGCTATCGTCCAAAAATACATTGAAGGAAGGCTGCGAAGAGGACATGAAAGCGGGGCAGAATTGCAGGAAAACGATTTCAGGGGGTAGACGGGAATTGCATTTAAAGCATAGGAAAAGAGGCAGAACGTCGACAATGATGCTCTTGGCCAAAAAGTGCGTATGTGTTTTTTCCTGAATATATTCAGGAAAAAACGCATACGCACTTTTTGGCCAACAAAGCAAGCATGTTAAAGAAATCTGCAGTGCAGTGAAGTCTCACTGCCCCCCGGTCAAAAGGGCCATCTGAAAAAAGTGTAAAATCCAGAAAGGCAACACAGGCCATGGAGAACAGGGAGCCTTGTTATGCTGATGGGCGGGATGTAAATTGCCAAGAGTCACTCTGGAGAAGTGTATGGTATTTCCTGGAACACCTAAAAAACAAAGCAACGGAGCCTACGGCACTTCCACTTATGGTCCTATAGCTTAGGGAAATTAAAATCAGAAACACACAGCCACCCCAAAGTGTCGGACGGCTCTGTTTATAAGAACCTCGTGTATGGCACAAGTTAAATATCGCAGAAAGCAAAAAATGGATAAAGAAGTTGTGCTACGTACGTACAATGGAATATCACTCTCCAATGAAATCTATGTCATCAGGCCCGTCGCGGCATAATGAGTGGATTCAGGTACGATGATTCTAAGTGAAGTAAGTCTCACAGAAAATGAAACATCATAAGATATCACTAATACACCGAATGTAATCTTGGCTACACATGAACTGAATTACAAAACATAACAGGGCCTCAAATTTAGAAAACCAACTTATGTTTGCTTAAAGGGAAAGTTGAGTTGGGGTGCTGCATAAAAGCAGAGATAGAAATTAGCACAGATACCATTCCATACGTCAAATATGTAATAGTCAAAACCTACCCCTTGCTCAACGAAATGGAAAAAACACGCCATATTCAACGCCTAGGAATACACCTGACTAGAAAGAATCTTCAAACCCATGGATTTATATGTCTCCATAAGAGAATGAAGCGTGTGTACAGCGGCATGAATGCAGCAGAGAAAATCCGATAAATCCCATTATCAAAATGAATTACAAAAACAAAACACAAGGACAGTGAAATAGGGAGCAATTCTTAAATAATTCATTCAGGGATTGTGATGCAACCTGGATTTTCCACATCTACATCCAGAGCTGAGTGAGACATAAGGTTGGGGACTTCGGGCTGATAGCATTGGTGAGGTTCGATGAACAAATGCAGACCCTTTGAAGGCATACTGCATGGTACGCATTCCATGGGTCCCAACTCTCCAGGTTTAAGGGATTCTTCCTTCAGCTAATACATGCATGGGAAACCCACAGTATGGTGCAGCGTGTGACCGGTAAACGTTTTCAAATGCATTGCAGTTTTCGTCCCCTTTTACTCGGGTTCACAATTCCAGACCCTTTACTAACACTCTCCCTACTTGGAGAGTCAGTACCTTTAACCTCCTGTTGGGCACAGTTTGCAATTTCTGCTCAAGAAGAACAGGAAGAGGGAGAACCAATGAGAGATTAGCTGTAGGTGTCTGCACGGGCAAATTTAACACTCATTCCCCACCAGGAAGAGGAATTAACCAAAGGCGCAGCATGCCCTGCCGGAACCAGATTAGGGCCTGAAGCAATCCAGCGGGTTTGCGGCCAGCTCACAAGATAGCGAGTTGAAGAAAGGAGTTCAGGGGCACTGTAACTCACAAACCTGCAGAGTTATAAATGACAGCTATCGTCCAAAAATATATTGAAGGAAGGCTGCGAAGAGAACTTGTAAGCGGGGCAGAATTGCAGGAAAACGATTTCAGGGGGTAGACGGGAATTGCATTTAAAGCATAGGAAAAGAGGCAGAACGTCGACAATGATGCTCTTGGCCAAAAAGGGCGTATTCGTTTTTTCTGAATATATTCAGGAAAAAACGCATACGCCCTTTTTGGCCAACGAAGCAAGCATGTTAAAGAAATCTGCACTACAATGAAGTCTCACTGCCCCCCGGTCAAAAGGGCCATCTGAAAAAAGTGTAAAATCCAGAAAGGCAGCACAGGGCATGGAGAACCGGGAGCCTAGTTATGCTGATGGGCGGCATGTAAATTGCCAACAACCACTCTGGAGAAGTGTATGGTGTTTCCTGGAACACCTAAAAAACAAAGCAACGGAGCCTACGGCACTTCCACTTATGGTCCTATAGCTTAGGGAAATTAAAATCAAAAACACACAGCCACCCCAAAGTTTCGGTCGGCTCTGTTTACAAGAACCTCGTCTACGGTACAAGTTAAATATCCCAGAAAGCGAGAAATGGATAAAGAAGTTGTGGTACGTACGTACAATTGAATATCACTCACCAATGAAATGTATGTCATCTGGCCCGTCGTGGCATAATGAGTGGATTCAGGTACGATGATTCTAAGTGAAATAACTCACACAGAAAATGAAACATCATAAGATGTCACTAATACACCGAATGTAATCTTGGCTACACATGAACTGAATTACAAAACAGAACAGGGTCTCAAATTTAGAAAACCAACTTATGTTTGCTTAAGGGGAAAGGTGAGTTGGGGTGATGCATAAAACCAGAGATAGAAATTAGCACAGATACCATTCCATACGTCAAATATGTAATAGTCAAGACCTACCCCTTGCTCAACCAAATGGGCTAAACACCCTATATTCAACGTCTAGGAATACACCTGACTAGAAAGAATATTCAAACCCTTGGATTTATATGTCTCCATAAGAGAATCAAGCGTGTGTACAGCTGCATGAAGGCAGCAGTGAAAATCCGATAAATCCCGTTATCAAAATGAATTACAAAAACAAAACAGAATGACAGTGAAATAGAGAGCAATTCTTAAATAATTCATTCAGGGCTTGTGATGCAACCTGGATTTACCTCATCTACACCCAGAGCTGAGTGAGACATAAGGTTGGACACTTCAGGCTGATAGCATTGGTGAGGTTCGATGAGCAAATGCAGACCATTTGAAGTCATACTGCATGGTACCCATTCCATGGGTCCCAACTCTCCAGGTTTAAGCGATTCTTCCTTCAGCTAAAACATGCATGGGAAAGCCACAGTATGGTGCACCATGTGACCGGGAAACGTTTTCAAATGCATCTCAGTTTTCGTCCCCTTTTAGTCGGGTTCACAATTCCAGACCCTTTACTAACACTCTCCCCACTTGGAGAGTCAGTGCCTTTAACCTGCTGTTTGGCACAGTTTGCAATTTCTGCGCGAGATGAACAGGAATAGGGAGAACCAATGAGAGACTAGCTGTAGGTGTCTGCACGGGACAATTTAACGCTCATTTCCCACCAGGAAGAGGAATTAACCAAAGATTCAGCATGCCGAGCAGGAAACAGATTAGGGCCTGAAGCAATCCTGCGGGTTTGCGGCCAGCTCACAAGAACGCGATTTGTAGAAAGGAGCTCAGGGGCACTGTAATTCACAAACCTGCAGAGTTATAAATGACAGCTATCGTCCGAAAATATATTGAAGGAAGGCTGCGAAGAGGACTGGAAAGCGGGGCAGAATTGCAGGAAATCGATTTCAGGGGGTAGAGTGGAATTGCATTTAAAGCATAGGAAAAGAGGCAGAACGTCGACAATGATGCACTTGGCCAAAAAGGGCGTATACGTTTTTTCCTGAATATATTCATGAAAAAACGCATACGCACTTTTTGGCCAACCAAGCAAGCATGTTAAAGAAATCTGCACTACAATGAAGTCTCACTGCCCCCCGGTCAAAAGGGCCATCTGAAAAAAGTGTAAAATCCAGAAATGCAGCACAGGCCATGGAGAACAGGGAGCCTTGTTATGCTGATGGGTGGGATGTAAATTGCCAACAGCCACTCTGGAGAAGTGTATGGTGTTTCCTGAAACACCTAAAAAACAAAGCAACGGAGCCTACGGCACTTCCACTTATGGTCCTATAGCTTAGGGAAATTAAAATCAAAAACACACAGCCACCCCAAAGATTCAGACGGCTCTGTTTACAAGAACCTCGTCTACGGTACAAGTTAAATATCCCAGAAAGCGAAAAATGGATAAAGAAGTTGTGGTACGTACGTACAATGGAATATCACTCACCAATGAATTCTATGTCATCTGGCCCGTCGTGGCATAATGAGTGGATTCAGGTACGATGATTCTAAGTGAAATAAGTCACACAGAAAATGAAACATCATAAGATATCACTAATACACCGAATGTAATCTTGGCTACACATGAACTGAATTACAAAACAGAACAGGGTCTCAAATTTTGAAAACAAACTTATGTTTGCATAAGGGGAAAGGTGAGTTGGGGTGCTGCATAAAACCAGAGATAGAAATTAGCACAGATACCATTCCATACGTCAAATATGTAATAGTCAAGACCTACCCCTTGCTCAACGAAATGGGCTAAACACCCTATATTCAACACCTAGGAATACACCTGACTAGTAAGAATCTTCAAACCCATGGATTTATATGTCTCCATAAGAGAATCAAGCGTTTGTACAGCTGCATGACGGCAGCAGAGAAAATCCGATAAATCCTAATATCAAAATGAATTACAAAAACAAAACACAATGACAGTGAAATAGAGAGCAATTCTTATATAATTCATTCAGGGCTTGTGATGCAACCTGGATTTACCTCATCTACACCCAGAGCTGAGTGAGACATAAGGTTGTACACTACGGGCTGATAACATTGGTGAGGTTCGATGAGCAAATGCAGACCATTTGAAGTCATACTGCATGGTACCCATTCCATGGGTCCCAACTCTCCAGGTTTAAGCGATTCTTCCTTCAGATAAAGCATGCATGGGAAACCCACAGTATGGTGCACCATGTGACTGGGAAACATTTTCAAAAGCATCTCAGTTTTCGTCCCCTTTTACTCGGGTTCAAAATTCCAGACCCTTTACTAACACTCTCCCCACTTGGAGAGTCAGTGCCTTTAACCTGCTGTTTGGCACAGTTTGCAATTTCTGCGCAAGATGAACAGGAATAGGGAGAACCAATGAGAGACTAGCTGTAGGTGTCTGCACGGGCAAATTTAACGCTCATTTCCAACCAGGAAGAGGAATTAACCAAAGGCTCAGCATGCCGTGCAGGAACCAGATTAGGGCCTGAAGCAATCCTGCGGGTTTGCGGCCAGCTCACAAGAAAGCGATTTGAAGAAAGGAGCTCAGGGGCACTGTAATTCACAAAACTGCAGAGTTATAAATGACAGCTATCGTCCGAAAATATATTGAAGGAAGGCTGCGAAGAGGACTTGAAAGTGGGGCAGAATTGCAGGAAAACGATTTCAGGGGGTAGACTGGAATTGCATTTAAAGCATAGGAAAAGAGGCAGAACGTCGACAATGATGCACTTGGCCAAAAAGGGCGTATGCGTTTTTTCCTGAATATATTCAGGAAAAAACGCATACGCCCTTTTTGGCCAACCAAGCAAGCATGTTAAAGAAATCTGCACTACAATGAAGTCTCACTGCCCCCTGGTCAAAAGGGCTATCTGAAAAAGTGTAAAATCCAAAAATGCAGCACAGGCCATGGAGAAGAGGGAGCCTTGTTATGCTGATGGGTGGGATGTAAATTGCCAACAGCCACTCTGGAGAAGTGTATGGTGTTTCCTGAAACACCAAAAAACAAAGCAACGGAGCCTATGGCACTTCCACTTATGGTCCTATAGCTTAGGGAAATTAAAATCAAAAACACACAGCCACCCCAAAGTTTCAGACGGCTCTGTTTACAAGAACCTCATCTATGGTACAAGTTAAATATCCCAGAAAGCGAAAAATGGATAAAGAAGTTGTGGTACGTACGTACAATGGAATATCACTCACCAATGAAATCTATGTCATCAGGCCCGTTGTGGCATAATGAGTGGATTCAGGTACGATGATTCTAAGTGAAATAAGTCACACAGAAAATGAAACATCATAAGATATCACTAATACACGGAATGTAATCTTGGCTACACATGAACTGAATTACAAAACAGAACAGGGTCTCAACTTTAGAAAACCAACTTATGTTTGCTTAAGGGGAAAGGTGAGTTGGGGTGCTGCATAAAACCAGAGATAGAAATTAGCACAGATACCATTCCATAAGTCAAATATATAATAGTCAATACCTACCCCGTGCTGAACGAAATGGACTAAACACCCCATATTCAACGCCTAGGAATACACCTGACTAGTAAGAATCTTAAAACCCATGGATTTATATGTCTCCAGAACAGAATGAAGCGTGTGTACAGCGGCATGAATGCAGCAGCGAAAATCCGATAAATCCCATTATCAAAATGAATTACAAAAACAAAACACAAGGACAGTGAAATAGAGAGCAATTCTTAAATAATTCATTCAGGGCTTGTGATGCAACCTGGATTTACCACATCTACATCCAGAGCTGAGTGAGACATAAGGTTGGGCACTTCAGGCTGATAGCATTGGTGAGGTTCGCTGAGCAAATGCAGACACTTTGAAGTCAAACAGCATGGTACCCATTCCAAGGGTCCCAACACTCCAGGTTTAAGGGATTCTTCCTTCTGCTAAAACATGCATGGGAAACCCACAGTATGGTGCACCGTGTGACCGGCAAACGTTTTCAAATGCATCTCAGTTTTCGTCCCCTTTTACTCGGGTTCACCATTCCAGACCCTTTACGAACACTCTCCCCACGTGGAGAGTCAGTGCTTTAACCTCCTGTTTGGCACAGTTTGCAATTTCTGCGCAAGATGAACTGGAATAGGGAGAACGAATGAGAGACTAGCTGTAGGTGTCTGCACGGGCAAATTTAATGTTCATTTCCTACCATGAAGAGGAATTAACCTAAGGCTCAACATGACGTGCTGGAACCAGATTAGGGCCTGAAGCATTCCTGCGGGTTTGCGGCCAGCTCACAAGATAGCGAGTTGAAGAAAGGAGCTCAATGGCACTGTAACTCACAAACCTGCAGAGTTATAAAAGACAGCTATTGTCCAAAAATATATTGAAGGAAGGCTGCGAAGAGAACTTGTAAGCGGGGCAGAATTGCAGGAAAACGATTTCAGGTGGTAGACGGGAATTGCATTTAAAGCATAGTAAAAGAGGCAGAACGTCGACAATGATGCTCTTGGCCAAAAAGGGCGTATGCGTTTTTTCCTGAATATATTCAGGAAAAAACGCATACGCACTTTTTGGCCAACCAAGCAAGCATGTTAAAGAAATCTGCACTACAATGAAGTCTCACTGCCCCCCGGTCAAAAGGGCCATCTCAAAAAAGTGTAAAATCCAGAAAGGCAGCACAGGACATGGAGAACAGGGAGCCTTGTTATGCTGATGGGTGGGATGTAAATTGCCAACAGCCACTCTGGAGAAGTGTATGGTGTTTCCTGGAACACCTAAAAAACAAAGCAACGGAGCCTACGGCACTTCCACTTATGGTCCTATAGCTTAGGGAAATTAAAATCAAAAACACACAGCCACCCCAAAGTTTCGGTCGGCTCTGTTTACAAGAACCTCGTCTACGGTACAAGTTAAATATCCCAGAATGTGAAAAATGGATAAAGAAGTTGTGGTACGTACGTACAATGGAATATCACTGAGCAATGAAATCTATGTCATCAGGCCCGTCGCGGCATAATGAGTGGATTCAGGTACCATGATTCTAAGTGAAATAAGTCACACAGAAAATGAAACATCATAAGATATCACTAATACACGGAATATAAACTAGGCTACACATGAACTGAATTACAAAACAGAACAGGGCCTCAAATTTAGAAAACCAACTTATGCTTGCTTAAGGGGAAAGGTGAGTTGGGGTGCCGCATCAAAACAGAGATAGAAATTAGCACAGATACCTTTTCATAAGCCAAATATGTAATAGTCAAGACCTACCCCTTGCTCAACGAAATGGACTAAACACCCCATATTCAACGCCTAGGAATACACCTGACTAGTAAGAATCATCAAACCCATGGATTCATATGTCTCCGTAAGAGAATGAAGCGTGTGTACAGCGGCATGAATGCAGCAGAGAAAATCCGATAAATCCCATTATCAAAATATATTACAAAAACAAAACACAAGGACAGTGAAATAGAGAGCAATTCTTAAATAATTCATTCAGGGTTTGTGATGCAACCTGGATTTACCACATCTACACCCAGAGCTGAGTGAGACATAAGGTTGGGCACTTCGGGCTGATAGCATTGGTGAGGTTCAGTGAGCAAATGCAGACACTTTGAAGTCATACTGCATGGTACCCATTCCAAGGGTCCCAACTGTCCAGGTTTAAAGGATCCTTCCTTCAGCTAAAACATGCATGGGAAACCCACAGTATGGTGCACCGTGTGACCGGCAAACGTTTTCAAATGCATCTCAGTTTTCGTCCACTTTTACTCGGGTTCACCATTCCAGACCCTTTATGAACACTCTCCCCACTTGGAGAGTCAGTGCTTTAACCTCCTGTATGGCACAGTTTGCAATTTCTGCGCAAGATGAACAGGAATAGGGAGAACCAATGAGAGACTAGCTGTAGGTGTATGCACGGGCAAATTTAACGCTCATTTCCCACCAGGAAGAGGAATTAACCTAAGGCTCAACATGCCGTGCCGGAACCAGATTAGGGCCTGAAGCAATCCTGCGGGTTTGCGGCCAGCTCACAAGAAAGCGATTTGAAGAAAGGAGCTCAGGGGCACTGTAACTCACAAACCTGCAGAGTTATAAATGACAGCTATCGTCCAAAAATACATTGAAGGAAGGCTGCGAAGAGGACATGAAAGCGGGGCAGAATTGCAGGAAAACGATTTCAGGGGGTAGACGGGAATTGCATTTAAAGCATAGGAAAAGAGGCAGAACGTCGACAATGATGCTCTTGGCCAAAAAGTGCGTATGTGTTTTTTCCTGAATATATTCAGGAAAAAACGCATACGCACTTTTTGGCCAACAAAGCAAGCATGTTAAAGAAATCTGCAGTGCAGTGAAGTCTCACTGCCCCCCGGTCAAAAGGGCCATCTGAAAAAAGTGTAAAATCCAGAAAGGCAACACAGGCCATGGAGAACAGGGAGCCTTGTTATGCTGATGGGCGGGATGTAAATTGCCAAGAGTCACTCTGGAGAAGTGTATGGTATTTCCTGGAACACCTAAAAAACAAAGCAACGGAGCCTACGGCACTTCCACTTATGGTCCTATAGCTTAGGGAAATTAAAATCAGAAACACACAGCCACCCCAAAGTGTCGGACGGCTCTGTTTATAAGAACCTCGTGTACGGCACAAGTTAAATATCCCAGAAAGCAAAAAATGGATAAAGAAGTTGTGCTACGTACGTACAATGGAATATCACTCTCCAATGAAATCTATGTCATCAGGCCCGTCGCAGCATAATGAGTGGATTCAGGTACGATGATTCTAAGTGAAGTAAGTCTCACAGAAAATGAAACATCATAAGATATCACTAATACACCGAATGTAATCTTGGCTACACATGAACTGAATTACAAAACATAACAGGGCCTCAAATTTAGAAAACCAACTTATGTTTGCTTAAGGGGAAAGTTGAGTTGGGGTGCTGCATAAAAGCAGAGATAGAAATTAGCACAGATACCATTCCATACGTCAAATATGTAATAGTCAAGACCTACCCCTTGCTCAACGAAATGGAAAAAACACGCCATATTCAACGCCTAGGAATACACCTGACTAGAAAGAATCTTCAAACCCATGGATTTATATGTCTCCATAAGAGAATGAAGCGTGTGTACAGCGGCATGAATGCAGCAGAGAAAATCCGATAAATCCCATTATCAAAATGAATTACAAAAACAAAACACAAGGACAGTGAAATAGGGAGCAATTCTTAAATAATTCATTCAGGGATTGTGATGCAACCTGGATTTTCCACATCTACATCCAGAGCTGAGTGAGACATAAGGTTGGGGACTTCGGGCTGATAGCATTGGTGCGGTTCGATGAACAAATGCAGACCCTGTGAAGGCATACTGCATGGTACGCATTCCATGGGTCCCAACTCTCCAGGTTTAAGGGATTCTTCCTTCAGCTAATACATGCATGGGAAACCCACAGTATGGTGCAGCGTGTGACCGGGAAACGTTTTCAAATGCATTGCAGATTTCGTCCCCTTTTACTCGGGTTCACAATTCCAGACCCTTTACTAACACTCTCCCTACTTCGAGAGTCAGTACCTTTAACCTCCTGTTTGGCACAGTTTGCAATTTCTGCTCAAGAAGAACAGGAAGAGGGAGAACCAATGAGAGATTAGCTGTAGGTGTCTGCACGGGCAAATTTAACACTCATTCCCCACCAGGAAGAGGAATTAACCAAAGGCTCAGCATGCCCTGCCGGAACCAGATTAGGGCCTGAAGCAATCCAGCGGGTTTGTGGCCAGCTCACAAGATAGCGAGTTGAAGAAAGGAGCTCAGGGGCACTGTAACTCACAAACCTGCAGAGTTATAAATGACAGCTATCGTCCAAAAATATATTGAAGGAAGGCTGCGAAGAGAACTTGTAAGCGGGGCAGAATTGCAGGAAAACGATTTCAGGGGGTAGACGGGAATTGCATTTAAAGCATAGGAAAAGAGGCAGAACGTAGACAATGATGCTCTTGGCCAAAAAGGGCGTATGCGTTTTTTCTGAATATATTCAGGAAAAAACGCATACGCCCTTTTTGGCGAACGAAGCAAGCATGTTAAAGAAATCTGCACTACAATGAAGTCTCACTGCCCCCCGGTCAAAAGGGCCATCTGAAAAAAGTGTAAAATCCAGAAAGGCAGCACAGGGCATGGAGAACCGGGAGCCTTGTTATGCTGATGGGCGGGATGTAAATTGCCAACAGCCACTCTGGAGAAGTGTATGGTGTTTCCTGGAACACCTAAAAAACAAAGCAACGGAGCCTACGGCACTTCCACTTATGGTCCTATAGCTTAGGAAAATTAAAATCAAAAACACACAGCCACCCCAAAGTTTTGGTCGGCTCTGTTTACAAGAACCTCGTCTACGGTACAAGTTAAATATCCCAGAATGTGAAAAATGGATAAAGAAGTTGTGGTACGTACGTACAATGGAATATCACTGAGCAATGAAATCTATGTCATCAGGCCCGTCGCGGCATAATGAGTGGATTCAGGTACCATGATTCTAAGTGAAATAAGTCACACAGAAAATGAAACATCATAAGATATCACTAATACACGGAATATAAACTAGGCTACACATGAACTGAATTACAAAACAGAACAGGGCCTCAAATTTAGAAAACCAACTTATGCTTGCTTAAGGGGAAAGGTGAGTTGGGGTGCCGCATCAAAACAGAGATAGAAATTAGCACAGATACCTTTTCATAAGCCAAATATGTAATAGTCAAGACCTACCCCTTGCTCAACGAAATGGACTAAACACCCCATATTCAACACCTAGGAATACACCTGACTAGTAAGAATCTTCAAACCCATGGATTCATATGTCTCCGTAAGAGAATGAAGCGTGTGTACAGCGGCATGAATGCAGCAGAGAAAATCCGATAAATCCCATTATCAAAATATATTACAAAAGCAAAACACAAGGACAGTGAAATAGGGAGCAATTCTTAAATAATTCATTCAGGGTTTGTGATGCAACCTGGATTTACCACATCTACACCCAGAGCTGAGTGAGACATAAGGTTGGGCACTTCGGGCTGATAGCATTGGTGAGGTTCACTGAGCAAATGCAGACACTTTGAAGTCAAACAGCATGGTACCCATTCCAAGGGTCCCAACACTCCAGGTTTAAGGGATTCTTCCTTCTGCTAAAACATGCATGGGAAACCCACAGTATGGTGCACCGTGTGACCGGCAAACGTTTTCAAATGCATCTCAGTTTTCGTCCCCTTTTACTCGGGTTCACCATTCCAGACCCTTTACGAACACTCTCCCCACGTGGAGAGTTAGTGCTTTAACCTCCTGTTTGGCACAGTTTGCAATTTTTGCGCAAGATGAACAGGAATAGGGAGAACGAATGAGAGGCTAGCTGTAGGTGTCTGCACGGGCAAATTTAATGCTCATTTCCCACCATGAAGAGGAATTAACCTAAGGCTCAACATGACGTGCTGGAACCAGATTAGGGCCTGAAGCATTCCTGCGGGTTTGCGGCCAGCTCACAAGATAGCGAGTTGAAGAAAGGAGCTCAATGGCACTGTAACTCACAAACCTGCAGAGTTATAAAAGACAGCTATTGTCCAAAAATATATTGAAGGAAGGCTGCGAAGAGAACTTGTAAGCGGGGCAGAATTGCAGGAAAACGATTTCAGGGGGTAGACGGGAATTGCATTTAAAGCATAGTAAAAGAGGCAGAACGTCGACAATGATGCTCTTGGCCAAAAAGGGCGTATGCGTTTTTTCCTGAATATATTCAGGAAAAAACGCATACGCACTTTTTGGCCAACCAAGCAAGCATGTTAAAGAAATCTGCACTACAATGAAGTCTCACTGCCCCCCGGTCAAAAGGGCCATCTGAAAAAAGTGTAAAATCCAGAAAGGCAGCACAGGGCATGGAGAACCGGGAGCCTTGTTATGCTGATGGGCGGGATGTAAATTGCCAACAGCCACTCTGGAGAAGTGTATGGTGTTTCCTGGAACACCTAAAAAACAAAGCAACGGAGCCTACGGCACTTCCACTTATGGTCCTATAGCTTAGGAAAATTAAAATCAAAAACACACAGCCACCCCAAAGTTTTGGTCGGCTCTGTTTACAAGAACCTCGTCTACGGTACAAGTTAAATATCCCAGAATGTGAAAAATGGATAAAGAAGTTGTGGTACGTACGTACAATGGAATATCACTGAGCAATGAAATCTATGTCATCAGGCCCGTCGCGGCATAATGAGTGGATTCAGGTACCATGATTCTAAGTGAAATAAGTCACACAGAAAATGAAACATCATAAGATATCACTAATACACGGAATATAAACTAGGCTACACATGAACTGAATTACAAAACAGAACAGGGCCTCAAATTTAGAAAACCAACTTATGCTTGCTTAAGGGGAAAGGTGAGTTGGGGTGCCGCATCAAAACAGAGATAGAAATTAGCACAGATACCTTTTCATAAGCCAAATATGTAATAGTCAAGACCTACCCCTTGCTCAACGAAATGGACTAAACACCCCATATTCAACACCTAGGAATACACCTGACTAGTAAGAATCTTCAAACCCATGGATTCATATGTCTCCGTAAGAGAATGAAGCGTGTGTACAGCGGCATGAATGCAGCAGAGAAAATCCGATAAATCCCATTATCAAAATATATTACAAAAGCAAAACACAAGGACAGTGAAATAGAGAGCAATTCTTAAATAATTCATTCAGGGTTTGTGATGCAACCTGGATTTACCACATCTACACCCAGAGCTGAGTGAGACATAAGGTTGGGCACTTCGGGCTGATAGCATTGGTGAGGTTCACTGAGCAAATGCAGACACTTTGAAGTCAAACAGCATGGTACCCATTCCAAGGGTCCCAACACTCCAGGTTTAAGGGATTCTTCCTTCTGCTAAAACATGCATGGGAAACCCACAGTATGGTGCACCGTGTGACCGGCAAACGTTTTCAAATGCATCTCAGTTTTCGTCCCCTTTTACTCGGGTTCACCATTCCAGACCCTTTACGAACACTCTCCCCACGTGGAGAGTTAGTGCTTTAACCTCCTGTTTGGCACAGTTTGCAATTTTTGCGCAAGATGAACAGGAATAGGGAGAACGAATGAGAGACTAGCTGTAGGTGTCTGCACGGGCAAATTTAATGCTCATTTCCCACCATGAAGAGGAATTAACCTAAGGCTCAACATGACGTGCTGGAACCAGATTAGGGCCTGAAGCATTCCTGCGGGTTTGCGGCCAGCTCACAAGATAGCGAGTTGAAGAAAGGAGCTCAATGGCACTGTAACTCACAAACCTGCAGAGTTATAAAAGACAGCTATTGTCCAAAAATATATTGAAGGAAGGCTGCGAAGAGAACTTGTAAGCGGGGCAGAATTGCAGGAAAACGATTTCAGGGGGTAGACGGGAATTGCATTTAAAGCATAGTAAAAGAGGCAGAACGTCGACAATGATGCTCTTGGCCAAAAAGGGCGTATGCGTTTTTTCCTGAATATATTCAGGAAAAAACGCATACGCACTTTTTGGCCAACCAAGCAAGCATGTTAAAGAAATCTGCACTACAATGAAGTCTCACTGCCCCCCGGTCAAAAGGGCCATCTGAAAAAAGTGTAAAATCCAGAAAGGCAGCACAGGCCATGGAGAACAGGGAGCCTTGTTATGCTGATGGGTGGGATGTAAATTGCCAACAGCCACTCTGGAGAAGTGTATGGTGTTTCCTGGAACACCTAAAAAACAAAGCAACGGAGCCTACGGCACTTCCACTTATGGTCCTATAGCTTAGGGAAATTAAAATCAAAAACACACAGCCACCCCAAAGTTTCGGTCGGCTCTGTTTACAAGAACCTCGTCTACGGTACAAGTTAAATATCCCAGAATGTGAAAAATGGATAAAGAAGTTGTGGTACGTACGTACAATGGAATATCACTGAGCAATGAAATCTATGTCATCAGGCCCGTCGCGGCATAATGAGTGGATTCAGGTACCATGATTCTAAGTGAAATAAGTCACACAGAAAATGAAACATCATAAGATATCACTAATACACGGAATATAAACTAGGCTACACATGAACTGAATTACAAAACAGAACAGGGCCTCAAATTTAGAAAACCAACTTATGCTTGCTTAAGGGGAAAGGTGAGTTGGGGTGCCGCATCAAAACAGAGATAGAAATTAGCACAGATACCTTTTCATAAGCCAAATATGTAATAGTCAAGACCTACCCCTTGCTCAACGAAATGGACTAAACACCCCATATTCAACGCCTAGGAATACACCTGACTAGTAAGAATCATCAAACCCATGGATTCATATGTCTCCGTAAGAGAATGAAGCGTGTGTACAGCGGCATGAATGCAGCAGAGAAAATCCGATAAATCCCATTATCAAAATATATTACAAAAACAAAACACAAGGACAGTGAAATAGAGAGCAATTCTTAAATAATTCATTCAGGGTTTGTGATGCAACCTGGATTTACCACATCTACACCCAGAGCTGAGTGAGACATAAGGTTGGGCACTTCGGGCTGATAGCATTGGTGAGGTTCAGTGAGCAAATGCAGACACTTTGAAGTCATACTGCATGGTACCCATTCCAAGGGTCCCAACTGTCCAGGTTTAAAGGATCCTTCCTTCAGCTAAAACATGCATGGGAAACCCACAGTATGGTGCACCGTGTGACCGGCAAACGTTTTCAAATGCATCTCAGTTTTCGTCCACTTTTACTCGGGTTCACCATTCCAGACCCTTTATGAACACTCTCCCCACTTGCAGAGTCAGTGCTTTAACCTCCTGTATGGCACAGTTTGCAATTTCTGCGCAAGATGAACAGGAATAGGGAGAACCAATGAGAGACTAGCTGTAGGTGTATGCACGGGCAAATTTAACGCTCATTTCCCACCAGGAAGAGGAATTAACCTAAGGCTCAACATGCCGTGCCGGAACCAGATTAGGGCCTGAAGCAATCCTGCGGGTTTGCGGCCAGCTCACAAGAAAGCGATTTGAAGAAAGGAGCTCAGGGGCACTGTAACTCACAAACCTGCAGAGTTATAAATGACAGCTATCGTCCAAAAATACATTGAAGGAAGGCTGCGAAGAGGACATGAAAGCGGGGCAGAATTGCAGGAAAACGATTTCAGGGGGTAGACGGGAATTGCATTTAAAGCATAGGAAAAGAGGCAGAACGTCGACAATGATGCTCTTGGCCAAAAAGTGCGTATGTGTTTTTTCCTGAATATATTCAGGAAAAAACGCATACGCACTTTTTGGCCAACAAAGCAAGCATGTTAAAGAAATCTGCAGTGCAGTGAAGTCTCACTGCCCCCCGGTCAAAAGGGCCATCTGAAAAAAGTGTAAAATCCAGAAAGGCAACACAGGCCATGGAGAACAGGGAGCCTTGTTATGCTGATGGGCGGGATGTAAATTGCCAAGAGTCACTCTGGAGAAGTGTATGGTATTTCCTGGAACACCTAAAAAACAAAGCAACGGAGCCTACGGCACTTCCACTTATGGTCCTATAGCTTAGGGAAATTAAAATCAGAAACACACAGCCACCCCAAAGTGTCGGACGGCTCTGTTTATAAGAACCTCGTGTACGGCACAAGTTAAATATCCCAGAAAGCAAAAAATGGATAAAGAAGTTGTGCTACGTACGTACAATGGAATATCACTCTCCAATGAAATCTATGTCATCAGGCCCGTCGCGGCATAATGAGTGGATTCAGGTACGATGATTCTAAGTGAAGTAAGTCTCACAGAAAATGAAACATCATAAGATATCACTAATACACCGAATGTAATCTTGGCTACACATGAACTGAATTACAAAACATAACAGGGCCTCAAATTTAGAAAACCAACTTATGTTTGCTTAAGGGGAAAGTTGAGTTGGGGTGCTGCATAAAAGCAGAGATAGAAATTAGCACAGATACCATTCCATACGTCAAATATGTAATAGTCAAGACCTACCCCTTGCTCAACGAAATGGAAAAAACACGCCATATTCAACGCCTAGGAATACACCTGACTAGAAAGAATCTTCAAACCCATGGATTTATATGTCTCCATAAGAGAATGAAGCGTGTGTACAGCGGCATGAATGCAGCAGAGAAAATCCGATAAATCCCATTATCAAAATGAATTACAAAAACAAAACACAAGGACAGTGAAATAGGGAGCAATTCTTAAATAATTCATTCAGGGATTGTGATGCAACCTGGATTTTCCACATCTACATCCAGAGCTGAGTGAGACATAAGGTTGGGGACTTCGGGCTGATAGCATTGGTGCGGTTCGATGAACAAATGCAGACCCTTTGAAGGCATACTGCATGGTACGCATTCCATGGGTCCCAACTCTCCAGGTTTAAGGGATTCTTCCTTCAGCTAATACATGCATGGGAAACCCACAGTATGGTGCAGCGTGTGACCGGGAAACGTTTTCAAATGCATTGCAGATTTCGTCCCCTTTTACTCGGGTTCACAATTCCAGACCCTTTACTAACACTCTCCCTACTTGGAGAGTCAGTGCCTTTAACCTCCTGTTGGGCACAGTTTGCAATTTCTGCTCAAGAAGAACAGGAAGAGGGAGAACCAATGAGAGATTAGCTGTAGGTGTCTGCACGGGCAAATTTAACACTCATTCCCCACCAGGAAGAGGAATTAACCAAAGGCTCAGCATGCCCTGCCGGAACCAGATTAGGGCCTGAAGCAATCCAGCGGGTTTGCGGCCAGCTCACAAGATAGCGAGTTGAAGAAAGGAGCTCAGGGGCACTGTAACTCACAAACCTGCAGAGTTATAAATGACAGCTATCGTCCAAAAATATATTGAAGGAAGGCTGCGAAGAGAACTTGTAAGCGGGGCAGAATTGCAGGAAAACGATTTCAGGGGGTAGACGGGAATTGCATTTAAAGCATAGGAAAAGAGGCAGAACGTAGACAATGATGCTCTTGGCCAAAAAGGGCGTATGCGTTTTTTCTGAATATATTCAGGAAAAAACGCATACGCCCTTTTTGGCGAACGAAGCAAGCATGTTAAAGAAATCTGCACTACAATGAAGTCTCACTGCCCCCCGGTCAAAAGGGCCATCTGAAAAAAGTGTAAAATCCAGAAAGGCAGCACAGGGCATGGAGAACCGGGAGCCTTGTTATGCTGATGGGCGGGATGTAAATTGCCAACAGCCACTCTGGAGAAGTGTATGGTGTTTCCTGGAACACCTAAAAAACAAAGCAACGGAGCCTACGGCACTTCCACTTATGGTCCTATAGCTTAGGAAAATTAAAATCAAAAACACACAGCCACCCCAAAGTTTTGGTCGGCTCTGTTTACAAGAACCTCGTCTACGGTACAAGTTAAATATCCCAGAATGTGAAAAATGGATAAAGAAGTTGTGGTACGTACGTACAATGGAATATCACTGAGCAATGAAATCTATGTCATCAGGCCCGTCGCGGCATAATGAGTGGATTCAGGTACCATGATTCTAAGTGAAATAAGTCACACAGAAAATGAAACATCATAAGATATCACTAATACACGGAATATAAACTAGGCTACACATGAACTGAATTACAAAACAGAACAGGGCCTCAAATTTAGAAAACCAACTTATGCTTGCTTAAGGGGAAAGGTGAGTTGGGGTGCCGCATCAAAACAGAGATAGAAATTAGCACAGATACCTTTTCATAAGCCAAATATGTAATAGTCAAGACCTACCCCTTGCTCAACGAAATGGACTAAACACCCCATATTCAACACCTAGGAATACACCTGACTAGTAAGAATCTTCAAACCCATGGATTCATATGTCTCCGTAAGAGAATGAAGCGTGTGTACAGCGGCATGAATGCAGCAGAGAAAATCCGATAAATCCCATTATCAAAATATATTACAAAAGCAAAACACAAGGACAGTGAAATAGAGAGCAATTCTTAAATAATTCATTCAGGGTTTGTGATGCAACCTGGATTTACCACATCTACACCCAGAGCTGAGTGAGACATAAGGTTGGGCACTTCGGGCTGATAGCATTGGTGAGGTTCACTGAGCAAATGCAGACACTTTGAAGTCAAACAGCATGGTACCCATTCCAAGGGTCCCAACACTCCAGGTTTAAGGGATTCTTCCTTCTGCTAAAACATGCATGGGAAACCCACAGTATGGTGCACCGTGTGACCGGCAAACGTTTTCAAATGCATCTCAGTTTTCGTCCCCTTTTACTCGGGTTCACCATTCCAGACCCTTTACGAACACTCTCCCCACGTGGAGAGTTAGTGCTTTAACCTCCTGTTTGGCACAGTTTGCAATTTTTGCGCAAGATGAACAGGAATAGGGAGAACGAATGAGAGACTAGCTGTAGGTGTCTGCACGGGCAAATTTAATGCTCATTTCCCACCATGAAGAGGAATTAACCTAAGGCTCAACATGACGTGCTGGAACCAGATTAGGGCCTGAAGCATTCCTGCGGGTTTGCGGCCAGCTCACAAGATAGCGAGTTGAAGAAAGGAGCTCAATGGCACTGTAACTCACAAACCTGCAGAGTTATAAAAGACAGCTATTGTCCAAAAATATATTGAAGGAAGGCTGCGAAGAGAACTTGTAAGCGGGGCAGAATTGCAGGAAAACGATTTCAGGGGGTAGACGGGAATTGCATTTAAAGCATAGTAAAAGAGGCAGAACGTCGACAATGATGCTCTTGGCCAAAAAGGGCGTATGCGTTTTTTCCTGAATATATTCAGGAAAAAACGCATACGCACTTTTTGGCCAACCAAGCAAGCATGTTAAAGAAATCTGCACTACAATGAAGTCTCACTGCCCCCCGGTCAAAAGGGCCATCTGAAAAAAGTGTAAAATCCAGAAAGGCAGCACAGGCCATGGAGAACAGGGAGCCTTGTTATGCTGATGGGTGGGATGTAAATTGCCAACAGCCACTCTGGAGAAGTGTATGGTGTTTCCTGGAACACCTAAAAAACAAAGCAACGGAGCCTACGGCACTTCCACTTATGGTCCTATAGCTTAGGGAAATTAAAATCAAAAACACACAGCCACCCCAAAGTTTCGGTCGGCTCTGTTTACAAGAACCTCGTCTACGGTACAAGTTAAATATCCCAGAATGTGAAAAATGGATAAAGAAGTTGTGGTACGTACGTACAATGGAATATCACTGAGCAATGAAATCTATGTCATCAGGCCCGTCGCGGCATAATGAGTGGATTCAGGTACCATGATTCTAAGTGAAATAAGTCACACAGAAAATGAAACATCATAAGATATCACTAATACACGGAATATAAACTAGGCTACACATGAACTGAATTACAAAACAGAACAGGGCCTCAAATTTAGAAAACCAACTTATGCTTGCTTAAGGGGAAAGTTGAGTTGGGGTGCCGCATCAAAACAGAGATAGAAATTAGCACAGATACCTTTTCATAAGCCAAATATGTAATAGTCAAGACCTACCCCTTGCTCAACGAAATGGACTAAACACCCCATATTCAACGCATAGGAATACACCTGACTAGTAAGAATCTTCAAACCCATGGATTCATATGTCTCCGTAAGAGAATGAAGCTTGTGTACAGCGCAATGAATGCAGCAGAGAAAATCCGATAAATCCCATTATTAAAATATATTACAAAAACAAAACACAAGGACAGTGAAATAGAGAGCAATTCTTAAATAATTCATTCAGGGTTTGTGATGCAACCTGGATTTACCACATCTACACCCAGAGCTGAGTGAGATATAAGGTTGGGCACTTCGGGCTGATAGCATTGGTGAGGTTCAGTGAGCAAATGCAGACACTTTGAAGTCATACTGCATGGTACCCATTCCAAGGGTCCCAACTGTCCAGGTTTAAAGGATCCTTCCTTCACCTAAAACATGCATGGGAAACCCACAGTATGGTGCACCGTGTGACCGGCAAACGTTTTCAAATGCATCTCAGTTTTCGTCCACTTTTACTCGGGTTCACCATTCCAGACCCTTTATGAACACTCTCCCCACTTGCAGAGTCAGTGCTTTAACCTCCTGTATGGCACAGTTTGCAATTTCTGCGCAAGATGAACAGATATAGGGAGAACCAATGAGAGACTAGCTGTAGGTGTATGCACGGGCAAATTTAACGCTCATTTCCCACCAGGAAGAGGAATTAACCTAAGGCTCAACATGCCGTGCCGGAACCAGATTAGGGCCTGAAGCAATCCTGCGGGTTTGCGGCCAGCTCACAAGAAAGCGATTTGAAGAAAGGAGCTCAGGGGCACTGTAACTCACAAACCTGCAGAGTTATAAATGACAGCTATCGTCCAAAAATACATTGAAGGAAGGCTGCGAAGAGGACATGAAAGCGGGGCAGAATTGCAGGAAAACGATTTCAGGGGGTAGACGGGAATTGCATTTAAAGCATAGGAAAAGAGGCAGAACGTCGACAATGATGCTCTTGGCCAAAAAGTGCGTATGTGTTTTTTCCTGAATATATTCAGGAAAAAACGCATACGCACTTTTTGGCCAACAAAGCAAGCATGTTAAAGAAATCTGCAGTGCAGTGAAGTCTCACTGCCCCCCGGTCAAAAGGGCCATCTGAAAAAAGTGTAAAATCCAGAAAGGCAACACAGGCCATGGAGAACAGGGAGCCTTGTTATGCTGATGGGCGGGATGTAAATTGCCAAGAGTCACTCTGGAGAAGTGTATGGTATTTCCTGGAACACCTAAAAAACAAAGCAACGGAGCCTACGGCACTTCCACTTATGGTCCTATAGCTTAGGGAAATTAAAATCAGAAACACACAGCCACCCCAAAGTGTCGGACGGCTCTGTTTATAAGAACCTCGTGTACGGCACAAGTTAAATATCCCAGAAAGCAAAAAATGGATAAAGAAGTTGTGCTACGTACGTACAATGGAATATCACTCTCCAATGAAATCTATGTCATCAGGCCCGTCGCGGCATAATGAGTGGATTCAGGTACGATGATTCTAAGTGAAGTAAGTCTCACAGAAAATGAAACATCATAAGATATCACTAATACACCGAATGTAATCTTGGCTACACATGAACTGAATTACAAAACATAACAGGGCCTCAAATTTAGAAAACCAACTTATGTTTGCTTAAGGGGAAAGTTGAGTTGGGGTGCTGCATAAAAGCAGAGATAGAAATTAGCACAGATACCATTCCATACGTCAAATATGTAATAGTCAAGACCTACCCCTTGCTCAACGAAATGGAAAAAACACGCCATATTCAACGCCTAGGAATACACCTGACTAGAAAGAATCTTCAAACCCATGGATTTATATGTCTCCATAAGAGAATGAAGCGTGTGTACAGCGGCATGAATGCAGCAGAGAAAATCCGATAAATCCCATTATCAAAATGAATTACAAAAACAAAACACAAGGACAGTGAAATAGGGAGCAATTCTTAAATAATTCATTCAGGGATTGTGATGCAACCTGGATTTTCCACATCTACATCCAGAGCTGAGTGAGACATAAGGTTGGGGACTTCGGGCTGATAGCATTGGTGAGGTTCGATGAACAAATGCAGACCCTTTGAAGGCATACTGCATGGTACGCATTCCATGGGTCCCAACTCTCCAGGTTTAAGGGATTCTTCCTTCAGCTAATACATGCATGGGAAACCCACAGTATGGTGCAGCGTGTGACCGGGAAACGTTTTCAAATGCATTGCAGTTTTCGTCCCCTTTTACTCGGGTTCACAATTCCAGACCCTTTACTAACACTCTCCCTACTTGGAGAGTCAGTGCCTTTAACCTCCTGTTGGGCACAGTTTGCAATTTCTGCTCAAGAAGAACAGGAAGAGGGAGAACCAATGAGAGATTAGCTGTAGGTGTCTGCACGGGCAAATTTAACACTCATTCCCCACCAGGAAGAGGAATTAACCAAAGGCTCAGCATGCCCTGCCGGAACCAGATTAGGGCCTGAAGCAATCCAGCGGGTTTGCGGCCAGCTCACAAGATAGCGAGTTGAAGAAAGGAGCTCAGGGGCACTGTAACTCACAAACCTGCAGAGTTATAAATGACAGCTATCGTCCAAAAATATATTGAAGGAAGGCTGCGAAGAGAACTTGTAAGCGGGGCAGAATTGCAGGAAAACGATTTCAGGGGGTAGACGGGAATTGCATTTAAAGCATAGGAAAAGAGGCAGAACGTAGACAATGATGCTCTTGGCCAAAAAGGGCGTATGCGTTTTTTCTGAATATATTCAGGAAAAAACGCATACGCCCTTTTTGGCCAACGAAGCAAGCATGTTAAAGAAATCTGCACTACAATGAAGTCTCACTGCCCCCCGGTCAAAAGGGCCATCTGAAAAAAGTGTAAAATCCAGAAAGGCAGCACAGGGCATGGAGAACCGGGAGCCTTGTTATGCTGATGGGCGGGATGTAAATTGCCAACAGCCACTCTGGAGAAGTGTATGGTGTTTCCTGGAACACCTAAAAAACAAAGCAACGGAGCCTACGGCACTTCCACTTATGGTCCTATAGCTTAGGAAAATTAAAATCAAAAACACACAGCCACCCCAAAGTTTTGGTCGGCTCTGTTTACAAGAACCTCGTCTACGGTACAAGTTAAATATCCCAGAATGTGAAAAATGGATAAAGAAGTTGTGGTACGTACGTACAATGGAATATCACTGAGCAATGAAATCTATGTCATCAGGCCCGTCGCGGCATAATGAGTGGATTCAGGTACCATGATTCTAAGTGAAATAAGTCACACAGAAAATGAAACATCATAAGATATCACTAATACACGGAATATAAACTAGGCTACACATGAACTGAATTACAAAACAGAACAGGGCCTCAAATTTAGAAAACCAACTTATGCTTGCTTAAGGGGAAAGGTGAGTTGGGGTGCCGCATCAAAACAGAGATAGAAATTAGCACAGATACCTTTTCATAAGCCAAATATGTAATAGTCAAGACCTACCCCTTGCTCAACGAAATGGACTAAACACCCCATATTCAACGCCTAGGAATACACCTGACTAGTAAGAATCTTCAAACCCATGGATTCATATGTCTCCGTAAGAGAATGAAGCTTGTGTACAGCGCAATGAATGCAGCAGAGAAAATCCGATAAATCCCATTATCAAAATATATTACAAAAACAAAACACAAGGACAGTGAAATAGAGAGCAATTCTTAAATAATTCATTCAGGGTTTGTGATGCAACCTGGATTTACCACATCTACACCCAGAGCTGAGTGAGACATAAGGTTGGGCACTTCGGGCTGATAGCATTGGTGAGGTTCAGTGAGCAAATGCAGACACTTTGAAGTCAAACAGCATGGTACCCATTCCAAGGGTCCCAACTGTCCAGGTTTAAAGGATCCTTCCTTCAGCTAAAACATGCATGGGAAACCCACAGTATGGTGCACCGTGTGACCGGCAAACGTTTTCAAATGCATCTCAGTTTTCGTCCACTTTTACTCGGGTTCACCATTCCAGACCCTTTATGAACACTCTCCCCACTTGCAGAGTCAGTGCTTTAACCTCCTGTATGGCACAGTTTGCAATTTCTGCGCAAGATGAACAGGAATAGGGAGAACCAATGAGAGACTAGCTGTAGGTGTATGCACGGGCAAATTTAACGCTCATTTCCCACCAGGAAGAGGAATTAACCTAAGGCTCAACATGCCGTGCCGGAACCAGATTAGGGCCTGAAGCAATCCTGCGGGTTTGCGGCCAGCTCACAAGAACGCGATTTGTAGAAAGGAGCTCAGGGGCACTGTAATTCACAAACCTGCAGAGTTATAAATAACAGCTATCGTCCGAAAATATATTGAAGGAAGGCTGCGAAGAGGACTGGAAAGCGGGGCAGAATTGCAGGAAATCGATTTCAGGGGGTAGACTGGAATTGCATTTAAAGCATAGGAAAAGAGGCAGAACGTCGACAATGATGCACTTGGCCAAAAAGGGCGTATACGTTTTTTCCTGAATATATTCATGAAAAAACTCATACGCACTTTTTGGCCAACCAAGCAAGCATGTTAAAGAAATCTGCAGTGCAGTGAAGTCTCACTGCCCCCCGGTCAAAAGGGCCATCTGAAAAAAGTGTAAAATCCAGAAAGGCAACACAGGCCATGGAGAACAGGGAGCCTTGTTATGCTGATGGGCGGGATGTAAATTGCCAAGAGTCACTCTGGAGAAGTGTATGGTATTTCCTGGAACACCTAAAAAACAAAGCAACGGAGCCTACGGCACTTCCACTTATGGTCCTATAGCTTAGGGAAATTAAAATCAGAAACACACAGCCACCCCAAAGTGTCGGACGGCTCTGTTTATAAGAACCTCGTGTACGGCACAAGTTAAATATCCCAGAAAGCAAAAAATGGATAAAGAAGTTGTGCTACGTACGTACAATGGAATATCACTCTCCAATGAAATCTATGTCATCAGGCCCGTCGCGGCATAATGAGTGGATTCAGGTACGATGATTCTAAGTGAAGTAAGTCTCACAGAAAATGAAACATCATAAGATATCACTAATACACCGAATGTAATCTTGGCTACACATGAACTGAATTACAAAACAGAACAGGGCCTCAAATTTAGAAAACCAACTTATGTTTGCTTAAGGGGAAAGTTGAGTTGGGGTGCTGCATAAAAGCAGAGATAGAAATTAGCACAGATACCATTCCATACGTCAAATATGTAATAGTCAAGACCTACCCCTTGCTCAACGAAATGGAAAAAACACGCCATATTCAACGCCTAGGAATACACCTGACTAGAAAGAATCTTCAAACCCATGGATTTATATGTCTCCATAAGAGAATCAAGCGTGTGTACAGCTGCATGAAGGCAGCAGTGAAAATCCGATAAATCCCGTTATCAAAATGAATTACAAAAACAAAACAGAATTACAGTGAAATAGAGAGCAATTCTTAAATAATTCATTCAGGGCTTGTGATGCAACCTGGATTTACCTCATCTACACCCAGAGCTGAGTGAGACATAAGGTTGGACACTTCAGGCTGATAGCATTGGTGAGGTTCGATGAGCAAATGCAGACCATTTGAAGTCATACTGCATGGTACCCATTCCATGGGTCCCAACTCTCCAGGTTTAAGCGATTCTTCCTTCAGCTAAAACATGCATGGGAAACCCACAGTATGGTGCACCATGTGACCGGGAAACGTTTTCAAATGCATCTCAGTTTTCGTCCCCTTTTACTCGGGTTCACAATTCCAGACCCTTTACTAACACTCTCCCCACTTGGAGAGTCAGTGCCTTTAACCTGCTGTTTGGCACAGTTTGCAATTTCTGCGCAAGATGAACAGGAATAGGGAGAACCAATGAGAGACTAGCTGTAGGTGTCTGCACGGGCAAATTTAACGCTCATTTCCAACCAGGAAGAGGAATTAACCAAAGGCTCAGCATGCCGTGCAGGAACCAGATTAGGGCGTGAAGCAATCCTGCGGGTTTGCGGCCAGCTCACAAGAAAGCGATTTGAAGAAAGGAGCTCAGGGGCACTGTAATTCACAAAACTGCAGAGTTATAAATGACAGCTATCGTCCGAAAATATATTGAAGGAAGGCTGCGAAGAGGACTTGAAAGTGGGGCAGAATTGCAGGAAAACGATTTCAGGGGGTAGACTGGAATTGCATTTAAAGCATAGGAAAAGAGGCAGAACGTCGACAATGATGCACTTGGCCAAAAAGGGCGTATGCGTTTTTTCCTGAATATATTCAGGAAAAAACGCATACGCCCTTTTTGGCCAACCAAGCAAGCATGTTAAAGAAATCTGCACTAAAATGAAGTCTCACTGCCCCCTGGTCAAAAGGGCTATCTGAAAAAGTGTAAAATCCAAAAATGCAGCACAGGCCATGGAGAAGAGGGAGCCTTGTTATGCTGATGGGTGGGATGTAAATTGCCAACAGCCACTCTGGAGAAGTGTATGGTGTTTCCTGAAACACCAAAAAACAAAGCAACGGAGCCTACGGCACTTCCACTTATGGTCCTATAGCTTAGGGAAATTAAAATCAAAAACACACAGCCACCCCAAATTTTCAGACGGCTCTGTTTACAAGAACCTCGTCTACAGTACATGTTAAATATCCCAGAAAGCGAAAAATGGATAAAGAAGTTGTGGTACGTCCGTACAATGGAATATCACTCACCAATGAAATCTATGTCATCTGGCCCGTCGTGGCATAGTGAGTGGATTCAGGTACGATGATTCTAAGTGAAATAAGTCACACAGAAAATGAAACATCATAAGATATCACTAATACACCGAATGTAATCTTGGCTACACATGAACTGAATTACAAAACAGAACAGGGTCTCAAATTTAGAAAACCAACTTATGTTTGCGTAACGGGAAAGGTGAGTTGGGGTGCTGCATAAAACCAGAGATAGAAATTAGCACAGATACCATTCCATATGTCAAATACTTAATAGTCAAGACCTACCACTTGCTCAACGAAATGGGCTAAACACCCTATATTCAACGCCTAGGAATACACCTGACTAGTAAGAATCTTCAAACCCATGGATTTATATGTCTCCATAAGAGAATCATGCGTGTGTACAGCTGCATGAAGGCAGCAGAGAAAATCTGATAAATCCCATTATCAAAATGAATTAAAAAACCAAACACAATGACAGTGAAATAGAGAGCAATTCTTAAATAATTCATTCAGGGCTTGTGATGCAACCTGGATTTACCTCATCTAAACCCAGAGCTGAGTGAGACATAAGGTTGGACACTTCGGGCTGATAGCATTGGTGAGGTTCGATGAGCAAATGCAGACCATTTGAAATCATACTGCATGGTACCCATTCCATGGGTCCCAACTCTCCAGGTTTAAGTGATTCTTCCTTCAGCTAAAGCATGCATGGGAAACCCACAGTATGGTGCACCATGTGATCGGGAAACATTTTCAAATGCATCTCAGTTTTTGTCCCCTTTTACTCGGGTTCACAATTCCAGACCCTTTACTAACACTCTCCCCACTTGGAGAGTCAGTGCCTTTAACCTCCTGTTTGGCACAGTTTGCAATTTCTGCGCAAGATGAACAGGAATAGGGAGAACCAATGAGAGACTAGCTGTAGGTGTCTGCACGGGCAAATTTAACGCTCATTTCCAACCAGGAAGAGGAATTAACCAAAGGCTCAGCAGGCCGTGCCGGAACCATATTAGGGCCTGAAGCAATCCTGCGGGTTTGCGGCCAGCTCACAAGAAAGCGATTTGAAGAAAGGAGCTCATGGTCCAAGTAATTCAGAATCCTGCAGAGTTATAAATGACAGCTATCGTCCGAAAATATATTGAAGGAAGGCTGCGAAGAGGACTTGAAAGCGGGGCAAAATTGCAGGAAAACGATTTCAGGGGGTAGACTGGAATTGCATTTAAAGCATAGGAAAAGAGGCAGAACGTCGACAATGATGCACTTGGCCAAAAAGGGCGTATGCGTTTTTTCCTGAATATATTCAGGAAAAAACGCATACGCCCTTTTTGGCCAACCAAGCAAGCATGTTAAAGAAATCTGCACTACAATGAAGTCTCACTGCCCCCCGGTCAAAAGGGCCATCTGAAAAAAGTGTAAAATCCAGAAATGCAGCACAGGCCATGGAGAACAGGGAGCCTTGTTATGCTGATGGGTGGGATGTAAATTGCCAACAGCCACTCTGGAGAAGTGTATGGTGTTTCCTGAAAAACCAAAAAACAAAGCAACGGAGCCTACGGCACTTCCACTTATGGTCCTATAGCTTAGGGAAATTAAAATCAAAAACACACAGCCACCCCAAATTTTCAGACGGCTCTGTTTACAAGAACCTCGTCTACGGTACAAGTTAAATATCCCAGAAAGCGAAAAATGGATAAAGAAGTTGTGGTACGTACGTACAATGGAATATCACTCACCAATGAAATCTATGTCATCTGGCCCGTCGTGGCATAATGAGTGGATTCAGGTACGATGATTCTAAGTGAAATAAGTCACACAGAAAATGAAACATCATAAGACATCACTAATGCACGGAATGTAATCTTGGCTACACATGAACTGAATTACAAAACAGAACAGGGTCTCAAATTTAGAAAACCAACTTATGTTTGTGTAAGGGAAAAGGTGAGTTGGGGTGCCGCATAAAACCAGAGTTATAAATTAGCACAGATACCATTCCATATGTCAAATACGTAATAGTCAAGACCTACCCCTTGTCAACGAAATGGGCTAAACACCCTATATTCAACGCCTAGGAATACACCTGACTAGTAAGAATCTTCAAACCCATGGATTTATATGTCTCCATAAGAGAATCAAGCGTGTGTACACCTGCATGAAGGCAGCAGAGAAAATCCGATAAATCCTATTATCAAAATGAATTACAAAAACCAAACACAATGACAGTGAAATAGAGAGCAATTCTTAAATAATTCATTCAGGGCTTGTGATGCAACCTGGATTTACCTCATCTAAACCCAGAGCTGAGTGAGACATAAGGTTGGACACTTCGGGCTGATAGCATTGGTGAGGTTCGATGAGCAAATGGAGACCATTTGAAATCATACTGCATGGTACCCATTCCATGGGTCCCAACTCTCCAGGTTTAAGTGATTCTTCCTTCAGCTAAAGCATGCATGGGAAACCCACAGTATGGTGCACCATGTGACCGGGAAACGTTTTCAAATGCATCTCAGTTTTTGTCCCCTTTTACTCGGGTTCACAATTCCAGACCCTTTACTAACACTCTCCCCACTTGGAGAGTCAGTGCCTTTAACCTCCTGTTTGGCACAGTTTGCAATTTCTGCGCAAGATGAACAGGAATAGGGAGAACCAATGAGAGACTAGCTGTAGGTGTCTGCACGGGCAAATTTAACGCTCATTTCCAACCAGGAAGAGGAATTAACCAAAGGCTCAGCATGACGTGCCGGAACCAGATTAGGGCCTGAAGCAATCCTGCGGGTTTGCGGCCAGCTCACAAGAAAGCGATTTGAAGAAGGGAGCTCAGGGACCAAGTAATTCACAAACCTGCAGAGTTATAAATGACAGCTATCGTCCAAAAATATATTGAAGAAAGGTTGCGAAGAGGACTTGAAAGCGGGGCAGAATTGCTGGAAAACGATTTCAGGGGGTAGACTGGAATTGCATTTAAAGCATAGGAAAAGAGGCAGAACGTCGACAATGATGCACTTGGCCAAAAAGTGCGTATGCGTTTTTTCCTGAATATATTCAGGAAAAAACGCATACACCCTTTTTGGCCAACCAAGCAAGCATGTTAAAGAAATCTGCACTACAATGAAGTCTCACTGGCCCCCGGTCAAAAGGGCCATCTGAAAAAAGTGTAAAATCCAGAAATGCAGCACAGGCCATGGAGAACAGGGAGCCTTGTTATGCTGATGGGTGGGATGTAAATTGCCAGCAGCCACTATGGAGAAGTGTATGGTGTATCCTGAAACACCTAAAAAACAAAGCAACGGAGCCTACGGCACTTCCACTTATGGTCCTATAGTTTAGGAAAATTAAAATCAAAAACACACAGCCACCCCAAAGTTTCAGACGGCTCTGTTTACAAGAACCTCGTCTACGGTACAAGTTAAATATCTCAGAAAGCGAAAAATGGATAAAGAAGTTGTGGTACGTACGTACAATTGAATATCACTCACCAATGAAATCTATGTCATCTGGCCCGTCGTGGCATAATGAGTGGATTCAGGTACGATGATTCTAAGTGAAATAAGTCACACATAAAATGAAATATCATAAGATACCGCTAATACACGGAATGTAATCTTGGCTACACATGAACTGAATTACAAAACAGAACAGGGTCTCAAATTTAGAAAACCAACTTATGTTTGTGTAAGGGAAAAGCTGAGTTGGGGTGCCGCATAAAACCAGAGTTATAAATTAGCACAGATACCATTCTATATGTCAAATACGTAATAGTCAAGACATACCCTTTGCTCAACGAAATGGGCTAAACACCCTATATTCAACGCCTAGGAATACACCTGACTAATAAGAATCTTCAAACCTATGGATTTATATGTCTCCATAAGAGAATCAAGCGTGTGTACAGCTGCATGAAGGCAGCAGAGAAAATCTGATAAATCCCATTATCAAAATGAATTAAAAAACCAAACACAATGACAGTGAAATAGAGAGCAATTCTTAAATAATTCATTCAGGGCTTGTGATGCAACCTGGATTTACCTCATCTAAACCCAGAGCTGAGTGAGACAAAAGGTTGGACACTTCGGGCTGATAGCATTGGTGAGGTTCGATGCGCAAATGCAGACCATTTGAAGTCATACTGCATGGTACCCATTCCATGGGTCCCAACTCTCCAGGTTTAAGTGATTCTTCCTTCAGCTAAAGCATGCATGGGAAACCCACAGTATGGTGCACCATGTGACCCGGAAACGTTTTCAAATGCATCTCAGTTTTTGTCCCCTTTTACTCGGGTTCACAATTCCAGACCCTTTACTAACACTCTCCCCACTTGGAGAGTCAGTGCCTTTAACCTCCTGTTTGGCACAGTTTGCAATTTCTGCGCAAGATGAACAGGAATAGGGAGAACCAATGAGAGACTAGCTGTAGGTGTCTGCACGGGCAAATTTAACGCTCATTTCCAACTAGGAAGGGGAATAAACCAAAGGCTCAGCATGCCGTGCAGGAACCAGATTAGGGCCTGAAGCAATCCTGCGGGTTTGCGGTCAGCTCACAAGAAAGCGATTTGAAGAAAGGAGCTCAGGGGCACTGTAATTCACAAACTTGCAGAATTATAAATGACAGCTATCGTCCGAAAATATATTGAAGGAAGGCTGCGAAGAGGACTTGAAAGCGGGGCAGAATTGCAGGAAAATGGTTTCAGGGGGTAGACTGGAATTGCATTTAAAGCATAGGAAAAGAGGCAGAACGTCGACAATGATGCACTTGGCCAAAAAGGGCGTATGCGTTTTTTCCCGAATATATTCAGGAAAAAACGCATACGCACTTTTTGGCCAACCAAGCAAGCATGTTAAAGAAATCTGCACTACAATGAAGTCTCACTGGCCCCCGGTCAAAAGGGCCATCTGAATAAAGTGTAAAATCCAGAAATGCAGCACAGGCCATGGAGAACAGGGAGCCTTCTTATGCTGATGGGTGGGATGTAAATTGCCAGCAGCCACTCTGGAGAAGTGTATGGTGTTTCCTGAAACACCTAAAAAACAAAGCAACGGAGCCTACGGCACTTCCACTTATGGTCCTATAGCTTAGGGAAATTATAATCAAAAACACACAGCCACCCCAAAGTTTCAGGCGGCTCTGTTTACAAGAACCTCGTCTACGGTACAAGTTAAATATCCCAGAAAGCGAAAAATGGATAAAGAAGTTGTGGTACGTACGTACAATGGAATATCACTCACCAATGAAATCTATGTCATCTGGCCCGTCGTGGCATAATGAGTGGATTCAGGTACGATGATTCTAAGTGAAATAAGTCACACAGAAAATGAAACATCATAAGATACCACTAATACACCGAATGTAATCTTGGCTACACATGAACTGAATTACAAAACAGAACAGGGTCTCAAATTTAGAAAACCAACTTATGTTTGTGTAAGGGAAAAGGTGAGTTGGGGTGCTGCATAAAACCAGAGTTAGAAATTAGCACAGATACCATTCCATATGTCAAATAAGTAATAGTCAAGACCTACGCCTTGCTCAACGAAATGGGCTAAACACCCTATATTCAACGCCTAGGAATACACCTGACTAGTAAGAATCTTCAAACCCATGGATTTATATGTCTCCATAAGAGAATCAAGCGTGTGTACACCTGCATGAAGGCAGCAGAGAAAATCCGATAAATCCTATTATCAAAATGAATTACAAAAACAAAACACAATGACAGTGAAATAGAGAGCAATTCTTAAATAATTCATTCAGGGCTTGTGATGCAACCTGGATTTACCTCATCAAAACCCAGAGCTGAGTGAGACATAAGGTTGGACACTTCGGGCTGATAGCATTGGTGAGGTTCGATGAGCAAATGCAGACCATTTGAAGTCATACTGCATGGTACCCATTCCATGGGTCCCAACTCGCCAGGTTTAAGTGATTCTTCCTTCAGCTAAAGCATGCATGGGAAACCCACAGTATGGTGCACCATGTGACCGGGAAACGTTTTCCAATGCATCTCAGTTTTTGTCCCCTTTTACTCGGGTTCACAATTCCAGACCCTTTACTAACACTCTCCCCACTTGGAGAGTCAGTGCCTTTAACCTGCTGTTTGGCACAGTTTGCAATTTCTGCGCAAGATGTACAGGAATACGGAGAACCAATGAGAGACTAGCTGTAGGTGTCTGCACGGGCAAATTTAACGCTCATTTCCAACCAGGAAGAGGAATTAACCAAAGGCTCAGCATGCCGTGCCGGAACCAGATTAGGGCCTGAAGCAATCCTGCGGGTTTGCGGCCAGCTCACAAGAAAGCGATTTGAAGAAAGGAGCTCAGGGGCACTGTAATTCACAAACCTGCAGAGTTATAAATGACAGCTATCGTCCAAAAATATATTGAAGGAAGGCTGCGAAGAGGACTTGAAAGCGGGGCAGAATTGCAGGAAAACGATTTCAGGGGGTAGACTGGAATTGCATTTAAAGCATAGGAAAAGGGGCAGCAGGTCGTCAATGATGCACTTGGCCAAAAAGGGCGTATGCGTTTTTTCCTGAATATATTCAGGAAAAAACGCATACGCCCTTTTTGGCCAACCAAGCAAGCATGTTAAAGAAATCTGCACTACAATGAAGTCTCACTGCCCCCCGGTCAAAAGGGCCATCTGAAAAAAGTGTAAAATCCAGAAATGCAGCACAGGCCATGGAGAACAGGGAGCCTTGTTATGCTGATGGGTGGGATGTAAATTGCCAACAGCCACTCTTGAGAAGTGTATGGTGTTTCCTGAAACACCAAAAAACAAAGCAACGGAGCCTACGGCACTTCCACTTATGGTCCTATAGCTTAGGGAAATTAAAATCAAAAACACACAGCCACCCCAAAGTTTCAGACGGCTCTGTTTACAAGAACCTCGTCTACGGTACAGGTAAATTATCCCAGAAAGCGAAAAATGGATAAAGAATTTGTGGTACGTACGTACAATGGTATATCACTCACCAATGAAATCTATGTCATCTGGCCCGTCGTGTCATAATGAGTGGATTCAGGTACGATGATTCTAAGTGAAATAAGTCACACAGAAAATGCAACATCATAAGATGTCACTAATACACTGAATGTAAACTTGGCTACACATGAACAGAATTACAAAACAGAAGAGGGTCTCAAATTTAGAAAACCAACTTATGTTTGCTTAAGGGGAAAGGTGAGTTGGGGTGCTGCATAAAACCAGAGTTAGAAATTAGCACAGATACCATTCCATATGTCAAATACGTAATAGTCAAGACATACCCTTTGCTCAACGAAATGGCCTAAACACCCTATATTCAACGCCTAGGAATACACCTGACTAATAAGAATCTTCAAACCCATGGATTTATATGTCTCCATAAGAGAATCAAGCGTGTGTACAGCTGCATGAAGGCAGCAGAGAAAATCTGATAAATCCCATTATCAAAATGAATTAAAAAACAAAACACAATGACAGTGAAATAGAGAGCAATTCTTAAATAATTCATTCAGGGCTTGTGATGCAACCTGGATTTACCTCATCAAAACCCAGAGCTGAGTGAGACATAAGGTTGGACACTTCGGGCTGATAGCATTGGTGAGGTTCGATGAGCAAATGCAGACCATTTGAAGTCATACTGCATGGTACCCATTCCATGGGTCCCAACTCGCCAGGTTTAAGTTATTCTTCCTTCAGCTAAAGCATGCATGGGAAACCCACAGTATGGTGCACCATGTGACCGGGAAACGTTTTCAAATGCATCTCAGTTTTTGTCCCCTTTTACTCGGGTTCACAATTCCAGACCCTTTACTAACACTCTCCCCACTTGGAGAGTCAGTGCCTTTAACCTCCTGTTTGGCACAGTTTGCAATTTCTGCGCAAGATGAACAGGAATAGGGAGAACCAATGAGAGACTAGCTGTAGGTGTCTGCATGGGCAAATTTAACGCTCATTTCCAACCAGGAAGAGGAATTAACCAAAGGCTCAGCATGCCGTGCCAGAACCAGATTAGGGCCTGAAGCAATCCTGCGGGTTTGCGGCCAGCTCACAAGAAAGCGATTTGAAGAAAGGAGCTCAGGGGCCAAGTAATTCACAAACCTGCAGAGTTATAAATGACAGCTATCGTCCGAAAATATATTGAAGGAAGGCTGCGAAGAGGACTTGAAAGCGGGGCAGAATTGCAGGAAAACGATTTCAGGGGGTAGACTGGTATTGCATTTACAGCATAGGAAAAGAGGCAGAACGTCGACAATGATGCACTTGGCCAAAAAGTGCGTATGCGTTTTTTCCCGAATATATTCAGGAAAAAACGCATACGCCCTTTTTGGCCAACCAAGCAAGTATGTTAAAGAAATCTGCACTACAATGAAGTCTCACTGCCCCCCGGTCAAAAGGGCCATCTGAAAAAAGTGTAAAATCCAGAAATGCAGCACAGGCCATGGAGAACAGGGAGCCTTGTTATGCTGATGGGTGGGATGTAAATTGCCAAGAGCCACTCTGGAGAAGTGTATGGTGTTTCCTGAAACACCTAAAAAACAAAGCAACGGAGCCTACGGCACTTCCATTTATGGTCCTATAGCTTAGGGAAATTAAATCAAAAACACACAGCCAACCCAAAGTTTCAGACGGCTCTGTTTACAAGAACCTCGTCTACGGTACAAGTTAAATATCCCAGAAAGCGAAAAATGGATAAAGAAGTTGTGGTACATACGTACAATGGAATATCACTCACCAATGAAATCTATGTCATCTGGCCCGTCGTGGCATAATGAGTGGATTCAGGTACGATGATTCTAAGTGAAATAAGTCACACAGAAAATGAAACATCATAAGATATCACTAATACACCGAATGTAATCTTGGCTACACATGAACTGAATTACAAAACAGAACAGGGTCTCAAATTTAGAAAACCAACTTATGTTTGCGTAAGGGGAAAGGTGAGTTGGGGTGCTGCATAAAACCAGAGTTAGAAATTAGCACAGATACCATTTCATATGTCAAATACGTAATAGTCAAGACATACCCCTTGCTCAACGAAATGGGCTAAACACCCTATATTCAACGCCTAGGAATACACCTGACTAGTAAGAATCTTCAAACCCATTGATTTATATGTCTCCATAAGAGAATCAAGCGTGTGTACAGCTGCATGAAGGCAGCAGAGAAAATCTGATAAATCCCATTATCAAAATGAATTAAAAAACCAAACACAATGACAGTGAAATAGAGAGCAATTCTTAAATAATTCATTCAGGGCTTGTGATGCAACCTGGATTTACCTCATCTAAACCCAGAGCTGAGTGAGACATAAGGTTGGACACTTCGGGCTGATAGCATTGGTGAGGTTCGATGAGCAAATGCAGACCATTTGAAGTCATACTGCATGGTACCCATTCCATGGGTCCCAACTCTCCAGGTTTAAGTGATTCTACCTTCAGCTAAAGCATGCATGGGAAACCCACAGTATGGTGCACCATGTGACCGGGAAACGTTTTCAAATGCATCTCAGTTTTTGTCCCCTTTTACTCGGGTTCACAATTCCAGACCCTTTACTAAAACTCTCCCCACTTGGAGAGTCAGTGCCTTTAACCTCCTGTTTGGCACAGTTTGCAATTTCTGCGCAAGATGAACAGGAATAGGGAGAACCAATGAGAGACTAGCTGTAGGTGTCTGCATGGGCAAATTTAACGCTCATTTCCAACCAGGAAGAGGAATTAACCAAAGGCTCAGCATGCCGTGCAGGAACCAGATTAGGGCCTGAAGCAATCCTGCGGGTTTGCGGCCAGCTCACAAGAAAGCGATTTGAAGAAAGGAGCTCAGGGGCCAAGTAATTCACAAACCTGCAGAGTTATAAATGACAGCTATCGTCCGAAAATATATTGAAGGAAGGCTGCGAAGAGGACTTGAAAGCGGGGCAGAATTGCAGGAAAACGATTTCAGGGGGTAGACTGGAATTGCATTTAAAGCATAGGAAAAGAGGCAGAACGTCGACAATGATGCACTTGGCCAAAAAGGGCGTATGCGTTTTTTCCTGAATATATTCAGGAAAAAACGCATACGCCCTTTTTGGCCAACCAAGCAAGCATGTTAAAGAAATCTGCACTACAATGAAGTCTCACTGCCCCCCGGTCAAAAGGGCCATCTGAAAAAAGTGTAAAATCCAGAAATGCAGCACAGGCCATGGAGAACAGGGAGCCTTGTTATGCTGATGGGTGGGATGTAAATTGCCAACAGCCACTCTGGAGAAGTGTATGGTGTTTCCTGAAACACCTAAAAAACAAAGCAACAGAGCCTACGGCACTTCCACTTATGGTCCTATAGCTTAGGGAAATTAAAATCAAAAACACACAGCCACCCCAAAGTTTCAGATGGCTGTGTTTACAAGAACCTCGTCTACGGTACAAGTTAAATATCCGAGAAAGCGAGAAATGGATAAAGAAGTTGTGGTACGTACGTACAATGGAATATCACTCACCAATGAAATCTATGTCATCTGGCCCGTCGTGGCATAATGAGTGGATTCAGGTACGATGATTCTAAGTGAAATAAGTCACACAGAAAATGAAACATCATAAGATATCACTAATACACCGAATGTAATCTTGGCTACACATGAACTGAATTACAAAACAGAACAGGGTCTCAAATTTAGAAAACCAACTTATGTTTGCGTAAGGGGAAAGGTGAGTTGGGGTGCTGCATAAAACCAGAGATAGAAATTAGCACAGCTACCATTCCATACGTCAAATACGTAATAGTCAAGACCTACCCCTTGCTCAACGAAATGGGCTAAACACCCTATATTCAACGCCTAGGAATACACCTGACTAGTAAGAATCTTCAAACCCATGGATTTATATGTCTCCATAAGAGAATCAAGCGTGTGTACAGCTGCATGAAGGCAGCAGAGAAAATCCGATAAATCTTATTATCAAAATGAATTACAAAAACAAAACACAATGACAGTGAAATAGAGAGCAATTCTTAAATAATTCATTCAGGGCTTGTGATGCAACCTGGATTTACCTCATCAAAACCCAGAGCTGAGAGAGACATAAGGTTGGACACTTCAGGCTGATAGCATTGGTGAGGTTCGATGAGCAAATGCAGACCATTTGTAGTCATACTACATGGTACCCATTCCATGGGTCCCAACTTTCCAGGTTTAAGTGATTCTTCCTTCAGCTAAAGCATGCATGGGAAACCCACAGTATGGTACACCATGTGACCGGGAAACGTTTTCAAATGCATCTCAGTTTTTGTCCCCTTTTACTCGGGTTCACAATTCCAGACCCTTTACTAACACTCTCCCCACTTGGAGAGTCAGTGCCTTTAACCTCCTGTTTGGCACAGTTTGCAATTTCTGCGCAAGATGAACAGGAATAGGAAGAACCAATGAGAGACAAGCTGTAGGTGTCTGCACGGGCAAATTTAACGCTCATTTCCAACCAGGAAGAGGAATTAACCAAAGGCTCAGCATGCCGTGCAGGAACCAGAGTAGGGCCTGAAGCAATCCTGCGGGTTTGCGGCCAGCTCACAAGAAAGCGATTTGAAGAAAGGAGCTCAGGGGCACTGTAATTCACAAACCTGCAGAGTTATAAATGACAGCTATCGTCCGAAAATATATTGAAGGAAGGCTGCGAAGAGGACTTGAAAGCGGGGCAGAATTGCAGGAAAACGATTTCAGGGGGTAAACTGGAATTGCATTTAAAGCATAGGAAATGAGGCAGAACGTCGACAATGATGCACTTGGCCGAAAAGGGCGTATGCGTTTTTTCCTGAATATATTCAGGAAAAAACGCATACGCCCTTTTTGGCCAACCAAGGAAACATGTTAAAGAAATCTGCACTACAATGAAGTCTCACTGCCCCCCGGTCAAAAGTACCATCTGAAAAAATTGTAAAATCCAGAAATGCAGCACAGGCCATGGAGAACAGGGAGCCTTGTTATGCTGATGGGTGGGATGTAAATTGCCAACAGCCACTCTGGAGAAGTGTATGGTGTTTCCTGAAACACCAAAAAACAAAGCAACGGAGCCTACGGCTCTTCCACTTATGGTCCTATAGCTTAGGGAAATTAAAATCAAAAACACACAGCCACCCCAAAGTTTCAGACGGCTCTGTTTACAAGAACCTCGTCTACGGTACAAGTTAAATATCCCAGAAAGCGAAAAATGGATAAAGAAATTGTGGTACTTACGTACAATGGAATATCACTCACCAATGAAATCTATGTCATCTGGCCCGTCGTGGCATAATGAGTGGATTCAGGTACGATGATTCTAAGTGAAATAAGTCACACAGAAAATGAAACATCATAAGACATCACTAATGCACGGAATGTAATCTTGGCTACACATGAACTGAATTACAAAACAGAACAGGGTCTCAAATTTAGAAAACCAACTTATGTTTGCGTAAGGGGAAAGGTGAGTTGGGGTGCTGCATAAAACCAGAGATAGAAATTAGCACAGATACCATTCCATATCTCAAATACGTAATAGTCAAGACATACCCCTTGCTCAACGAAATGGGCTGAACACCCTATATTCAACGCCTAGGAATACACCTGACTAGAAAGAATTTTCAAACCCATGGATTTATATGTCTCCATAAGAGAATCAAGCGTGTGTACAGCTGCATGAATGCAGCAGAGAAAAGCCGATAAATCCCATTATCAAAATGAATTACAAAAACAAAACACAATGACAGTGAATTAGAGAGCAATTCTTAAATAATTCATTCAGGGCTTGTGATGCAACCTGGATTTACCTCAGCTACACCCAGAGCTGAGTGAGACATAAGGTTGGACACTTCGGGCTGATAGCATTGGTGAGGTTCGATGAGCAAATGCAGACCGTTTGAAGTCATACTTCATGGAACCCATTCCATGGGTCCCAACTCTCCAGGTTTAAGCGATTCTTCCTTCAGCTAAACCATGCATGGGAAACACAAAGTATGGTGCACCGTGTGACCGGGAAACGTTTTCAAATGCATCTCAGTTTTTGTCCTCTTTTACTCGGGTTCACAATTCCAGACCCTTTACTAACACTCTCCCCACTTGTAGAGTCAGTGCTTTAAACCTCCTGTTTGTCACAGTTTGCAATTTCTGCGCAAGATGAACAGGAATAGGGAGAACCAATGAGAGACTAGCTGTAGGTGTCTGCACGGGCAAATTTAACACTCATTTCCCACCAGGAAGAGCAATTAACCAAAGGCTCAGCATGCCGTGTCAGAAACAGATTAGGGCCTGAAGCAATCCTGTGGGTTTGCGGCCAGCTCACAAGAAAGCGATTTGAAGAAAGGAGCTCAGGGGCACTGTAATTCACAAACCTGCAGAGTTATAAATGACAGCTATCGTCCAAAAATATATTGAAGGTAGGCTGCGAAGAGGACTTGAAAGCGGGGCAGAATTGCAGGAAAACGATTTCAGGGGGTAGACTGGAATTGCATTTAAAGCATAGGAAAAGAGGCAGAACGTCGACAATGCTGCACTTGGCCAAAAAGGGCATATGCGTTTTTTCCTGAATATATTCAGGAAAAAACGCATACGCCCTTCTTGGCCAACCAAGCAAGCATGTTAAAGAAATCTGCACTGAAGTGAAGTCTCACTGCCCCCCGGTCAAAAGGGCCATCTGAAAAAAGTGTAAAATCCACAAAGGCAGCACAGGCCATGGAGAAGAGGGAGCCTTGTTATGCTGATGGGTGGGATGTAAATTGCCAACAGCCACTCTGGAAAAGTTTATGGTGTTTCCTGGAACACCTAAAAAACAAAGCAACGGAGCCTACGGCACTTCCAATTATGGTCGTATAGCTTAGGGAAATTAGAATCAAAAACACACAGCCACCCCAAAGTTTCGGACGGCTCTGTTTACAAGAACCTCGTCTACAGTACACGTTAAATATCCCAGAATGTGAAAAATGGATAAAGAAGTTGTGGTACGTACGTACAATGGAATACAACTCAGCAATGAAATCTATGTCATCAGGCCCGTCGTGGCATAATGAGTGGATTCAGGTACGATGATTCTAAGAGAAATGAGTCACACAGAAAATGAAACATCATAAGATATCTCTAATACACGGAATGTAAACTTGGCTACACATGAACTGAATTACAAAACAGAACAGGGTCTCAAATTTAGAAAACCAACTTATGCTTGCTTAAGGGGAAAGGTGAGTTGGGGTGCTGCATAAAACCAGAGATAGAAATTAGCACAGATACCTTTCCATAAGCCAAATATGTAATAGTCAAGACCTACCCCTTGCTCAACGAAATGGACTAAACACGCCATATTCAACGCCTAGGAATACACCTGACTAGTAAGAATCTTCAAACCCATGGATTTATATGTCTCCGTAAGACAATGAAGCGTGTGTACAGTGGCATGAATGCAGCAGAGAAAATCCGATAAATCCCATTATCAAAATGAATTACAAAAAAAACACACAAGGACAGTGAAATAGAGAGCAATTCTTAAATAATTCATTCAGGGCTTGTGATGCAACCTGGATTTACCACATCTACATCCAGAGCTGAGTGAGAAATAAGGTTGGGCACTTCGGGCTGATAGCATTGGTGAGGTTCGATGAACAAATGCAGACCCTTTGAAGGCATACTGCATGGTACCCATTCCATGGGTCCCAAATCTCCAGGTTTAAGGGATTCTTCCTTCAGCTAATACCTGCATGGGAAACCCACAGTATGGTGCACCGTGTGACCGGGAAACGTTTTCAAATGCATCGCAGTTTTTGTCCCCTTTTACTCGGGTTCAGCATTCCAGACCATTTACGAACACTCTCCCCACTTGCAGAGTCAGTGCTTTAACCTCCTGTTTGGCACAGTTTGCAATTTCTGTGCAAGATGAACAGGAATAGGGAGAACCAATGAGAGATTAGCTGTAGGTGTCTGCACGGGCAAATTTAACGCTCATTTCCCACCAGGAAGAGGAATTAACCTAAGGCTCATCATGCCGTGCTGGAACCAGATTAGGGCCTGAAACAATCCTGCGGGTTTGCGGCCAGCTCACAAGAGAGCGAGTTGAAGAAAGGAGCTCAGGGGCACTGTAACTCACAAACCTACAGAGTTATAAATGACAGCTATCGTCCAAAAATATATTGAAGGAAGGCTGCGAAGAGAACTTGTAAGCGGGGCAGAATTGCAGGAAAATGATTTCAGGGGGTAGACGGGAATTGCATTTAAAGCATAGGAAAAGAGGCAGAACGTCGACAATGATGCTCTTGGCCAAAAAGGGCGTATGCATTTTTTCCTGAATATATTCAGGAAAAAACGCATACGCCCTTTTTGGCCAACCAAGCAAGCATTTTAAAGAAATCTGCACTACAATGAAGTCTCACTGCCCCCCGGTCAAAACGGCCATCTGAAAAATGTGTAAAATCCAGAAAGGCAGCACAGGCCATGGAGAACAGGGAGCCTTGTTATGCTGATGGGAGGGATGTAAATTACTAACAGCCACTCTGGAGAAGTGTATGGTATTTCCTGGAACACCTAAAAAACAAAGCAACGGAGCCTACGGCAATTCCACTTATGGTCCTATAGCTTAGGGAAATTAAAATCAAAAACTCACAGCCACCCCAAAGTTTCGGATGGCTCTGTTTACAAGAACCTCGTCTACGGTACAAGTTAAATATCCCAGAATGTGAAAAATTGATAAAGAAGTTGTGGTACGTACGTACAATGGAATATCACTCAGCAATGAAATCTATGTCATCAGGCCCGTCGCGGCATAATGAGTGGATTCAGGTACCATGATTCTAACTGAAATAAGTCACACAGAAAATGAAACATCATAAGATATCACTAATACACGGAATGTAAACTTGGCTACACATGAACTGAATTACAAAACAGAACAGGGTCTCAAATTTAGAAAACCAACTTATGCTTGCTTAAGGGGAAAGGTGAGTTGGGGTGCTGCATAAAACCAGAGATAGAAATTAGCACAGATACCATTCCATTCGTCAAATATGTAATAGTCAAGACCTACCCCTTGCTCAACGAAATGGACAAAACACGCCATATTCAACGCCTAGGAATACACCTGACTTGTAAGAATCTTCAAACCCATGGATTTATATGCCTCCATAAGAGAATGAAGCGTGTGTACAGCGGCATGAATGCAGCAGAGAAAATCCGATAAATCCCATTATCAAAATGAATTACAAAAACAAAACACAAGGACAGTGAAATAGGGAGCAATTCTTAAATAATTCATTCAGGGATTGTGATGCAACCTGGATTTACCACATCTACATCCAGAGCTGAGTGAGACATAAGGTTGGGGACTTCGGGCTGATAGCATTGGTGAGGTTCGATGAACAAATGCAGACCCTTTGAAGGCATACTGCATGGTACGCATTCCATGGGTCCCTACTCTCCAGGTTTAAGGGATTCTTCCTTCAGCTAATACATGCATGGGAAACCCACAGTATGGTGCAGCATGTGACCGGGAAACGTTTTCAAATGCATTGCAGTTTTTGTCCCCTTTTACTCGGGTTCACAATTCCAGACCCTTTACTAACACTCTCCCTACTTGGAGAGTCAGTGCCTTTAACCTCCTGTTGGGCACAGTTTGCAATTTCTGCTCAAGAAGAACAGGAAGAGGGAGAACCAATGAGAGATTAGCTGTAGGTGTCTGCACGGGCAAATTTAACGTTCATTTCCAACCAGGAAGAGGAATTAACCAATGGCTCAGCATGCCCTGCCAGAAAGAGAGTAGGGCCTAAAGCAATCCTGCGGTTTTGCTGCCAGCTAACAAGAAAACGAGTGGAAGAAATGAGCTCAGGGGCACTGTAATTCACAAACCTGCAGAGTTATGAATGACAGCTATCGTCCAAAAATATATTGAAGTAAGTCTGCGAAGCGGACTTGAAAGAGGGGCAGAATTTCAGGAAAACGGTTTCAGGGGGTAGACTGGAATTACACTTAAAGCATAGGAAAAGAGGCAGAATGTCGACAATGATGCACTTGGCCAAAAAGGGCGTATGCGTTTTTTCCTGAATATATTCAGGCAAAAACGCATACGCCCTTTTTGGCCAACTAAGCATGCGTGTAAAGAAATGTGCACTACATGGGAAGTCTCACTGCCCCCCGGTCAACAGGGCCATCTGGAAAAAGTGTAAAACCCAGAAAGGCAGGACAGGCCATGGAGAACATGGAGCCATGTTATGCTGATGGGCAGGATGTAAATTGCCAACAGCCACACTGGAGAAGTGTATGGTGTTTCCTGAAACATGTAGGAAACAAAGCAACACAGCCTATGGCACTTCCACTTATGGTCCAGTAGGTTAGGGACATTAAAATCAAAAACACACATCCACCCCAAAATTTGGGATGGCTCTGTTTACAAAAACCTCATCTACGGTACAAGTTAAATATCCCAGAAAGCGAAAAATGGATTAAGAAGTTGTGGTACGTACGTACAATGTAATATCACTCAGCAATGAAATCTATGTCATCAGGCCCGTAGCGGCATAATGAGTGGATTCAGGTACGATGATTCTACGTGAAATAAGTCTCACAGAAAAAGAAACATCATAAGGTATCATTAATACACGGAATGTAAACTTGGCTACATATGAACTGAACTACAAAACAGAACAGGGTCTCAAATTTAGAAAACCAACTTATGCTTGCTTATGTGGAAAAGTGAGTTGTGGTGCTGCATAAAACCAGAGATTTTAATTAGCACAGATACCGTTCCTTAAGCCAAATATGTAAGAGACAAGACCTACTTCTTGCTCAACGAAATGGGCTCAACACCACATATTCTACCCTGAGGAATATACGTGATTAGTAAGAATGTTAAAACCCATAGATTTATATGTCTCCATAAGAGAATCAAGCGTGTGTACAGCGGCCTAAACGCAGCAATGAAAATCCGATAAATCCCGTTATAAAAAAAATTTCAAAAACAAAACACAATGACAGTGAAATAGAGAGCAATTCTTAAATAATTCATTCAGAGCTTGTGATGCAAACTGGATTTACCACATCTACACCCAGAGCTCGGTGAGACATAAGTTTCGAAACTTCTGGCTGATAGCATTGGTGAGGTTCGGTTAGCAAATGCAGACCCTTTGAAGTCATACTGCTTGGTACCCATTCCAAGGGTCCCAACTCTCTAGGTTTAAGAAATTCTTCCTTCAGCTAAAACACGCATGGGAAACCCAGACAATGGTACATTGGGTGATTGGGAAATGTTTTCAAATGCATCTCAGTTTTTGTCCCCTGGGACTCGGGTTCACCATTCCAGACCCTTCACTAACACTCTCCCCACTCGGAGAGTCAGTGCCTTTAACCTCCTGTTTGGCACAGTTTGCAATTTCTGTGCAAGATGAACAGGAATAGGGAGAACCAATGAGAGACTAGCTGTAGGAGTCTGTACGGGCAAATGTATCCCTCACTGCCCACCAGGAAGAGGAATCAATCAAAGGCTCAGCGTGCCCTGCCGGAAACAGATTAGGGACTGAAGCAATCCTGCGGTTTTGCAGTCAGCTCAGAAGAATGCGAGTTGAAGAAAGGAGCTCAGGGGCACTGTAATTCACAAACCTGCAGAGTTATGAATGACAGCTATCGTCCAAAAATATATTGAAGTAAGTCTGCGAAGAGGACTAGAAAGCGGGGCAGAATTCCAGGAAAACGATTTCAGGGGGTAGACTGGAATTGCACTTAAAGCACAGGAAAAGAGACAGAATGTTGACAATGATGCACTTGGCCAAAATGGGCGTAAGCGTTTTTTCCTTAATATATTCAGGAAAAAACGCATACGCACTTTTTGGCCAACCAAGCAAGCGTGTACAGGAAATCTGCACTACAATGAAGTCTCACTGCGCCCCAGTCAAAAGGGCCATCTGAAAAAAGTGTAAAATCCAGAAAGACAGGACAGGCCATGGAGAACAGGGAGCCTTATAATATTGATTTACGGGATGTAAATTGCCAACAGCCACTCTGGAGAAGTGTATGGTGTTTCCTGAAACACGTAGGAAACAAAGCAACACAGCCTATGGCACTTCCACTTATGGTCCTATAGCTTTGGGAAATTAAAATCAAAAACACACAGCCACCCCAAAGTTTGGGACGGCTCTGTTTACAAGAACCTCATCTACGGTACGAGTTAAATATCCCAGAAAGTGAAAAATGGATAAAGAAGTTCTGGTACATACGTACAATGGAATATCACTCAGCAATTATATCTATGTCATCAGGCCCATAGCGGCATAATGAGAGTATTCAGGTACGATGATTCTACGTGAAATAAGTCACACAGAAAAAGAAACATCATAAGATATCACTAATACAAGGAATGTAAACTTGGCTACACATGAACTGAATTACAAAACAGAACAGGGTCTCAAATTTAGAAAACCAACTTATGCTTGCTTATGGGGAAAGGTGAGTTGGGGTGCTGCATAAAACCAGAGATTGAAATTAGCACAGATACCGTTCCATAAACCAAATAAGTAATATACCAGACCTACTCCTTGCTCAACGAAATGGACTCAACACCCCATATTCAAGGCCTAGGAATATACCTGACTAGTAAGAATCTTAAAACCCACGGATTTATATGTCTCCATAAGAGAAACATGCGTGTGTACAGCGGCATAAAGGTAGCAGTGAAAACCCGATAAATCCCATTATCAAAATAATTTTCAAATACAAAACACAATGACAGTGAAATAGAGAGCAATTCTTAAATAATTCATTCAGGGCTTGTGATGCAACCTGGATTTACCACATCTACACACAGAGCTGGGTGAGACATAAGGCTGGACACTTCGGGCTGATAGCATTGGTGAGGTTCAGTGAGCAAATGCAGACCCTTTGAAGTCATACTGCATGGAACCCTTTCCATGGGTCCCAACTCTCCAGGTTTAAGGGATTCTTCCTTCAGCTAAAACATGCATGGGAAACCCAGAGTATGGTCCACCGTGTGACCGGCAAACGTTTTCAAATTCATCTCAGTTTTCGTCCCCTTTTACTCGGGTTCACCATTCCAGACCCTTTACTAACACTCTCCCCACTTGGAGAGTCAGTGCCTTTAACCTCCTGTTTGGCACAGTTTGCAATTTCTGCGCAAGATGAACAGGAATAGGGAGAACCAATGAGAGACTAGCTGTAGGTGTCTGCACAGGCAAATTTAACGCTCATTTCCCACCAGGAAGAGGAATTAACCAAAGGCTCAGCATGCCCTGCCCGAACCAGATTAGGGCCTGAAGCAATCTTGCGGGTTTGCGACCAGCTCACAAGATAGCGAGTTGAAGAAAGGAGCTCAGGGGCACTGTAACTCACAAACCTGCAGAGTTATAAATGACAGCTATCGTCCAAAAATATATTGAAGGAAGGATGCAAAGAGAACTTGTAAGCGTGGCAGAATTGCAGGAAAACGATTTCAGGGGGTACACGGGAATTGCATTTAAAGCATAGGAAAAGAGGCAGAACGTCGACAATGATGCAGTTGGCCAAAAAGTGCATATGCGTTTTTTCCTGAATATATTCAGGAAAAAAGGCATACGCCCTTTTTGGCCAACTAAGCAAGCATGTAAAGGAAATCTGCACTACAAGGGAAGTCTCACTGCCCCCCAGTCAACAGGGCCATCTGGAAAAAGTGTAAAATCCAGAAAGGCAGGACAGGCCATGGAGAACATGGAGCCTTGTTATGCTGATGGGCAGGATGTAAATTGCCAACAGCCACACTGGAGAAGTGTATGGTGTTTCCTGAAACACGTAGGAAACAAAGCAACACAGCCTATGGCACTTCCACTTATGGTCCAGTAGCTTAGGGACATTAAAATCAAAAACACACAGCCACCCCAAAGTTTCAGACGGCTCTGTTTACAAGAACCTCGTCTACGGTACAAGTTAAATATCCCAGAAAGCAAAAAATGGATAAAGAAGTTGTGGTACGTACGTACAATGGAATATCACTCACCAATGAAATCTATGTCATCTGGCCCATCGTGGCATAATGAGTGGATTCAGGTACAATGATTCTAAGTGAAATAAGTCCCACAGAAAATGAAACATCATATGATATCACTAATACACGGAATGTAATCTTGGCTACACATGAACTGAATTACAAAACAAAACAGGGTCTCAAATTTAGAAAACCAACTTATGTTTGCTTAAGGGGAAAGGTGAGTTGCGGTGCTGCATAAAACCAGAGATAGATATTAGCACAGATCCCATTCCATAAGTTAACTATGTAATACTCCAGACCTACCCCTTTCTCAACGAAATGGGATAAACACCCTATATTCAACGCCTAGGAATACACCTGACTAGTAAGAATCTTCAAACCCATGGATTTATATGTCTCCATAAGAGAATCAAGCGTGTGTACAGCTGCATGAATGCAGCAGAGAAAATCCGATAAATCCCATTATCAAAATGAATTACAAAAACAAAACACAATGACAGTGAAATAGAGAGCAATTCTTAAATAATTCATTCAGGGCTTGTGATGCAACCTGGATTTACCTCATCTACACCCAGAGCTGAGTGAGATTTAAGGTTGGACACTTCGGGCTGATAGCATTGGTGAGGTTCAATGAGCAAATGCAGACCCTTTGAAGTCATCCTACATGGTACCCATTCCATGGGTCCCAACTCTCCAGGTTTAAGCGATGCTTCCTTCAGCTAAAACATGCATGGGAAACCCACAGTATGGTGCACCGTGTCACCGGGAAACGTTTTCAAATGCATCTCAGTTTTAGTCCCCTTTTACTCGGGTTCACAATTCCAGACCCTTTACTAACACTCTCCCCGCTTGGAGAGTCAGTGCCTTTAACCTGCTGTTTGGCACAGTTTGCAATTTCTGCGCAAGATGAACAGGAATAGGGAGAACGAATGAGAGACTAGCTGTAGGTGTCTGCACAGGCAAATTTAACGCTCATTTCCAACCAGGAAGAGGAATTAACCAAACGCTCAGCATGCCTTGCCTGAACCAGATTAGGGCCTGAAGCAATCCTGTGGGTTTGCGGCCAGCTCACAAGAAAGCGATTTGAAGAAAGGAGCTCAGGGGCACTGTAATTCTCAAACCTGCAAAGTTATAAATGACAGCTATTGTCCAAAAATATATTGAAGGAGGGCTGCGAAGAGGACTTGAAATCGGGGCAGAATTGCAGGAAAGCGGTTTCAGGGAGTGGAGTGGAATTGCATTTAAAGCATAGGAAAAGAGACAGAACGTCGACAATGAAGCACGTGGCCAAAAAGGGCGTATGCGTTTTTTCCTGAATATATTCAGGAAAAAACGCATACGCCCTTTTTGGCCAACCAAGCAAGCATGTTAGAGAAATCTGCACTACAATGAAGTATCACTGCCCCCTGGTCAAAAGGGCCATCTGAAAAAAGTGTAAAATCCAGAAATGCAGCACAGGCCATGGAGAACAGGGAGCCTTGTTATGCTGATGGGTGGGATGTAAGTTGCCAACAGCCACTCTGGAGAAGTGTATGGTGTTTTCTGAAACACCTAAAAAACAAAGCAACGGAGCCTACGGCTCTTCCACTTATGGTCCTATAGCTTATGGAAATTAAAATCAAAAACACACAGCCACCCCAAAGTTTCAGACGGATCTGTTTACAAGAACCTCGTCTACGGTACCAGTTAAATATCCCAGAAAGCGAAAAATGGATAAAGAAGTTGTGGTACGTACGTACAATGGAATATCACTCACCAATGAAATCTATGTCATTTGGCCCATCGTGGCATAATGAGTGGATTCAGGTACGATGATTCAAAGTGAAATACGTCACACAGAAAATGAAACATCATAAGATGTCACTAATACACGGAATGTAATCTTGGCTACACATGAACTGAATTACAAAACAGAACAGGGTCTCAAATTTAGAAAACCAACTTATGTTTGCTTAAGGGGAAAGGTGAGTTGGGGTGCTGCATAAAACCAGAGATAGAAATTAGCACAGATACCATTCCATATGTCAAATACGTAATAGTCAAGACTTACCCCTTGCTCAACGAAAGGGGCTAAACACCCTATATTCAACGCCTAGGAATACACCTGACTAGAAAGAATCTTCAAACCCATGGATTTATATGTCTCCATAAGAGAATCAAGCGTGTGTACAGCTGCATGAATGCAGCAGAGAAAATCCGATAAATCCTATTATCAAAATGAATTACAAAAACAAAACACAATGACAGTGAAATAGCGAGCAATTCTTAAATAATTCTTTCAGGGCTTGTGATGCAACCTGGATTTACCTCATCAAAACCCAGAATTGAGTGAGACATAAGGTTGGACACTTCGGGCTGATAGCATTGGTGAGGTTCGATGAGCAAATGCAGACCATTTGAAGTCATACTGCATGGTACCCATTCCATGGGTCCCAACTCTCCAGGTTTAAGTGATTCTTCCTTCAGCTAAAGCATGCATGGGAAACCCACAGTATGGTGCACCATGTGACCGGGAAACGTTTTCAAATGCATCTCAGTTTTTGTCCCCTTTTACTCGGGTTCACAATTCCAGACCCTTTACTAACACTCTCCCCACTTGGAGAGTCAGTGCCTTTAACCTCCTGTTTGGCACAGTTTGCAATTTCTGCGCAAGATGAACAGGAATAGGGAGAACCAATGAGAGACTAGCTGTAGGTATCTGCACGGGCAAATTTAACGCTCATTTCCAACCAGGAAGAGGAATTAACCAAAGGCTCAGCATGCCGTGCAGGAACCAGATTAGGGCCTGAAGCAATCCTGCGGGTTTGCGGCCAGCTCACAAGAAAGCGATTTGTAGAAAGGAGCTAAGGGGCACTGTAATTCACAAACCTGCAGAGTTATAAATGACAGCTATCGTCCGAAAATATATTGAAGGAAGGCTGCGAAGAGGACTGGAAAGCGGGGCAGAATTGCAGGAAAACGATTTCAGGGGGTAGACTGGAATTGCATTTAAAGCATAGGAAAAGAGGCAGAACGTCGACAATGATGCACTTGGCCAAAAAGGGCGTATACGTTTTTTCCTGAATATATTCAGGAAAAAACGCATACGCACTTTTTGGCCAACCAAGCAAGCATGTTAAAGAAATCTGCACTAAAATGAAGTCTCACTGCCCCCCGGTCAAATGGGCCATCTGAAAAAAGTGTAAAATCCAGAAATTCAGCACAGGCCATGGAGAACAGGGAGCCGTGTTATGCTGATGGGTGCTATGTAAATTGCCAACAGCCACTCTGGAGAAGTGTATGGTGTTTCCTGAAACACCTAAAAAACAAAGCAATGGAGCCTACGGCACTTCCACTTATGGTCCTATAGCTTAGGGAAATTAAAATCAAAAACACACAGCCGCCCCAAAGTTTCAGACGGCTCTGTTTACAAGAACCTCTTCTACGGTACAAGTTAAATATCCCAGAAAGCGAAAAATGGATAAAGAATTTGTGGTACGTACGTACAATGGAATATCACTCACCAATGAATTGTATGTTATCTGGCCCGTCGTGTCATAATAAGTGGATTCAGGTACGATGATTCTAAGTGAAATAAGTCACACAGAAAATGAAACATCATAAGATATCACTAATACACCGAATATAATCTTGGCTACACATGAAGTGAATTACAAAACAGAACAGGGTCTCAAATTTTGAAAACCAAGTTATGTTTGCATAAGGGGAAAGGTGAGTTGGGGTGCTGCATAAAACCAGAGATAGTAATTAGCACAGATACCATTCCATACGTCAAATATGTAATAGTCAAGACCTACCCCTTGCTCAACGAAATGGGCTAAACACCCTATATTCAACACCTAGGAATACACCTGACTAGTAAGAATCTTCAAACCCATGGATTTATATGTCTCCATAAGAGAATCAAGCGTTTGTACAGCTGCATGAAGGCAGCAGAGAAAATCCGATATATCCTAATATCAAAATGAATTACAAAAACAAAACAGAATGACAGTGAAATAGAGAGCAATTCTTCAATAATTCATTCAGGGCTTGTGATGCAACCTGGATTTACCTCATCTACACCCAGAGCTGAGTGAGACATAAGGTTGGACACTTCGGGCTGATAGCATTGGTGAGGTTCGATGAGCAAATGCAGACCATTTGAAGTCATACTGCATGGTACCCATTACATGGGTCCCAACTCGCCAGGTTTAAGTGATTCTTCCTTCAGCTAAAGCATGCATGGGAAACCCACAGTATGGTGCACCATGTGACCGGGAAACGTTTTCAAATGCATCTCAGTTTTTGTCCCCTTTTACTCGGGTTCACAATTCCAGATCCTTTACTAACACTCTCCCCACTTGGAGAGTCAGTGCCTTTAACCTCCTGTTTGGCACAGTTTGCAATTTCTGCGCAAGATGAACAGGAATAGGGAGAACCAGTGAGAGACTAGCTGTAGGTGTCTGCACGGGCAAATTTAACGCTCATTTCCAACCAGGAAGAGGAATTAATCAAAGGCTCAGCATGCCGTGCAGGAACCAGATTAGGGCCTGAAGCAATCCTGTGGGTTTGCGGCCAGCTCACAAGAAAGCGATTTGAAGAAAGGAGCTCAGGGGCACTGTAATTCACAAACCTGCAGAGTTATAAATGACAGCTATCGTCCGAAAATATATTGAAGGAAGCCTGCGAAGAGGACTTGAAAGCGGGGCAGAATTGCAGGAAAACGATTTCAGGGGGTAGACTGGAATTGCATTTAAAGCTTAGTAAAAGAGGCAGAACGTCGACAATGATGCCCTTGGCCAAAAAGGGCGTATACGTTTTTTCCTGATTCAGGAAAAAACGCATACGCCCTTTTTGGCCAACCAAGCAAGCATGTTAAAGAAAACTGCACTACAATGAAGTCTCACTGCCCCCCGCTCAAAAGGGCCATCTGAAAAAGTGTAAAATCCAGAAATGCAGCACAGGCCATGGAGAACAGGGTGCCTTGTTATGCTGATGGGTGGGATGTAAATTGCCAACAGCCACTCTGGAGAAGTGTATGGTGTTTCCTGAAACACCAAAAAACAAAGCAACGGAGCCTACGGCACTTCCACTTATGGTCCTATAGCTTAGGGAAATTAAAATCAAAAACACACAGCCACCCCAAAGTTTCAGACGGCTCTGTTTACAAGAACCTCGTCTACGGTACAAGTTAAATATCCCTGAAAGCGAAAAATGGATAAAGAAGTTGTGGTACGTACGTACAATGGAATATCACTCACCAATGAAATCTATGTCATCTGGCCCGTCGTGGCATAATGAGTGGATTCAGGTACGATGATTCTAAGTGAAATAAGTCACACAGAAAATGAAACATCATAAGATGTCACTAATACACGGAATGTAATCTTGGCTACACATGAACTGAATTACAAAACAGAACAGGGTCTCAAATTTAGAAAACCAACTTATGTTTGCTTAAGGGGAAAGGTGAGTTGGGGTGCTGCAAAAAACCAGAGATATAAATTAGCACAGATACCATTCCATACGTCAAATATGTAATAGTCAAGACCTACCCCTTGCTCAACCAAATGGGCTAAACACCCTATATTCAACGTCTAGGAATACACCTGACTAGAAAGAATATTCAAACCCATGCATTTATATGTCTCCGTAAGAGAATCAAGCGTGTGTACAGCTGCATGAAAGCAGCAGAGAAAATCCGATAAATCCCATTATCAAAATGAATTACAAAAACAAAACAGAATGACAGTGAAATAGAGAGCAATTCTTAAATAATTCATTCAGGGCTTGTGATGCAATCTGGATTTACCTCATCTACACCCAGAGCTGAGTGAGACATAAGGTTGGACACTTCGGGCTGATAGCATTGGTGAGGTTCGATGAGCAAATGCAGACCATTTTAAGTCATACTGCATGGTACCCTTTCTATGGGTCCCAACTCGCCAGGTTTAAGCGATTCTTCCTTCAGCTAAAACATGCATGGGAATCCCACAGTATGGTGCACCGTGTGACCGGGAAACGTTTTCAAATGCATCTCAGTTTTCGTCCCCTTTTACTCGGGTTCACCATTCCAGACCCTTTTAACACTCTCCTCACTTGGAGAGCCAGTGCCTTTAACCTGTTGTTTGGCACAGTTTGCAATTTCTGCGCAAGATGAACAGGAATAGGGAGAACCAATGAGAGGCCAGCTGTAGGTGTCTGCACGGGCAAATTTAACGCTCATTTCCCACCAGGAAGAGGAATTAACCAAACGCTCAGCATGCCGTGCCGAAACCAGATTAGGGCCTGAAGCAATCCTGCGGGTTTGCGGCCAGCTCACAAGAAAATGATTTGAAGAAAGGAGCTCAGGGGCCAAGTAATTCACAAACCTGCAGAGTTATAAATGACAGCTATCGTCCAAAAATATATTGAAGGAAGGCTGCGAAGAGGACTTGAAAGCGGGGCAGAATTGCAGGAAAATGATTTCAGGGGGTAGACTGGAATTGCATTTAAAGCATAGGAAAAAAGGCAGAACGTCGACAATGATGCACTTGGCCTAAAAGGGCGTATGCGTTTTTTCCTGAATATATTCAGGAAAAAACGCATACGCCCTTTTTGGCCAACCAAGCAAGCATGTTAAAGAAATCTGCACTACAATGAAGTCTCACTGCCCCCCGGTCAAAAGGGCCATCTGAACAAAGTGTAAAATCCAGAAATGCAGCACAGGCCATGGAGAACAGGGAGCCTTGTTATGCTGATGGGTGGGATGTAAATTGCCAACAGCCACTCTGGAGAAGTGTATGGTGTTTCCTGAAACACCTAAAAAACAAAGCAACGGAGCCTACGGCACTTCCACTTATGGTCCTATAGCTTAGGGAAATTAAAATCAAAAACACACAGCCACCCCAATGTTTCAGATGGCTCTGTTTACAAGAACCTCGTCTACGGTACAAGTTAAATATCCCAGAAAGCGAAAAAATGGATAAAGATGTTGTGGTACGTACGTACAATGAAATATCACTCACCAATGAAATCTATGTCATCTGGCCCGTCGTGGCATAATAAGTGGTTCAGGTACGATGATTCTAAGGGAAATAAGTCCCACAGAAAATGAAACATCATAAGATATCACTAATACTTCGAATGTAATCTTGGCTACACATGAACTGAATTACAAAACAGAACAGGGTCTCAAATTTAGAAAACCAACTTATGTTTCCTTAAGGGGAAAGGTGAGTTGGGGTGCTGCATAAAACCAGAGATAGAAATTAGCACAGATACCATTCCATACGTCAAATATGTAATAGTAAAGACCTACCCCTTGCTCAACGAAATGGGCTAAACACCCTATATTCAACGGCTAGGAATACACCTGACTAGTAAGAATCTTCAAACCCATGGATTTATATGTCTCCATAAGAGAATCAAGCGTGTGTACAGCTGCATGAAGGCAGCAGAGAAAAGCCGATAAATCCCATTATCAAAATGATTTACAAAAACAAAACACAATGACTGTGAAATAGAGAGCAATTCTTAAATAATTCATTCAGGGCTTGTGATGCAACCTGGATTTACCTCATCTACACCCAGAGCTGAGTGAGACATAAGGTTGGACACTTCGGGCTGATAGCATTGGTGAGGTTCGATGAGCAAATGCAGACCATTTGAAGTCATACTGCATGGTACCCATTCCATGGGTCCCAACTCTCCAGGTTTAAGCGATTCTTCCTTCAGCTAAAGCATGCATGGGAAACCCAGAGTATGGTGCACTGTGTGACCGGGAAACGTTTTCAAATGCATCTCAGTTTTTGTCCTCTTTGACTCGGGTTCACAATTCCAGACCCTTTACTAACACTCTCCCCACTTGTAGAGTCAGTGCCTTTAACCTCCTGTTTGGCACAGTTTGCAATTTCTGCACAAGATGAACAGGAATAGGGAGAACCAATGAGAGACTAGCTGTAGGTGTCTGCACGGGCAAATTTAACACTCATTTCCCACCAGGAAGAGGAATTAACCAAAGGCTCAGCATGCCGTGCCGGAACCAGATTAGGGCCTGAAGCAATCCTGCGGGTTTGGGGCCAGCTCACAAGAAAGCGATTTGAAGAAAGGAGCTCAGGGGCACTGTTATTCAGAAACCTGCAGAGTTATAAATGACAGCTATCGTCCAAAAATATATTGAAGGTAGGCTGCGAAGAGGACTTGAAAGCAGGGCAGAATTGCAGGAAAACGATTTCAGGGGATAGACTGGAATTGCATTTAAAGCATAGGAAAAGAGGCAGAACGTCGACAATGATGCACTTGGCCAAAAAGGGCGTATGCGTTTTTTCCTGAATATATTCAGGAAAAAACGCATACGACCTTTTTGGCCAACCAAGCAAGCATGTTAAAGAAATCTGCACTACAATGAAGTCTCACTGCCCCCCGTCAAAAGGGTCATCTGAAAAAAGTGTAAAATCCAGAAATGCAGCACAGGCCATGGAGAACAGGGAGCCTTGTTATGCTGATGGGTGGGATGTAAATTGCCAAGAGCCACTCTGGAGAAGTGTATGGTGTTTCCTGAAACACCTAAAAAACAAAGCAACGGAGCCTACGGCACTTCCACTTATGGTCCTATAGATTAGGGAAATTAAAATCAAAAACACACAGCCACCCCAAAGTTTCTGACGGCTCTGTTTACAAGAACTTCATCTACGGTACAAGTTAAATATCCCAGAAAGCGAAAAATGGATAAAGAAGTTGTGGTACGTACGTACAATGGAATATCACTCACAAATGAATTCTATTTCATCTGCCCCATCGTGTCATAATGAGTGGATTCAGGTACGATGATTCTAAGTGAAATAAGTCACACAGAAAATGAAACATCATAAGATATCACTAATACACGGAATGTAATCTTGGCTACACATGAACTGAATTACAAAACAGAACAGGGTCTCAAATTTAGAAAACCAACTTATGTTTGCTTAAGGGGAATGGCGAGTTGGGGTGCTGCATAAAACCAGAGATAGAAATTAGCACAGATACCATTCCATACGTCAAACATGTAATAGTCAAGACCCACCCCTTGCTCAACGAAATGGGCTAAACACCCTATATTCAATGCCTAGGAATACACCTGACTAGTAAGAATCTTCAAACCCATGGATTTATATGTCTCCATAAGAGAATCAAGCGTGTGTACAGCTGCATGAAGGCAGCAGAGACAATCCGATAAATCCCATTATCAAAATGAATTACAAATACAAAACACAATGACAGTGAAATAGAGAGCAATTCTTCAATAATTCATTCAGGGCTTGTGATGCAACCTGGATTTACCTCATCTACACTCAAAGCTGAGTGAGACATAAGGTTAGACACTTCGGGCTGATAGCATTGGTGAGGTTCGATGAGCAAATGCAGACCATTTGAAGTCATACTGCATGGTACCCATTCCATGGGTCCCAACTCTCCAGGTTTAAGCGATTCTTCCTTCAGCTAAAGCATGCATGGGAAACCCACAGTTTGGTGCACCGTGTGGCCGGGAAACTTTTTCAAATGCATCTCAGTGTTCGTCCCCTTTTACTCGGGTTCACAATTCCAGACCCTTTACTAAAACTCTCCCTACTTGGAGAGTCAGTGCCTTTAACCTCCTGTTTGGCACAGTTTGCAATTTCTGCGCAAGATGAACAGGAATAGGGAGAACCAATGAGAGACTAGCTGTAGGTGTCTGCACGGGCAAATTTAACGCTCATTTCCAACCAGGAAGAGGAATTAACCAAAGGCTCAGCATGCCGTCCCGGAACCAGATTAGGGCCTGAAACAATCCTGCGGGTTTGCGGCCAGCTCACAAGAAAGCGATTTGAAGAAAGGAGCTCAGGGGAACTGTAATTCACAAACCTGCAAAGTTATAAATGACAGCTATAGTCCAAAAATATATTGAAGGAAGCCTGCGAAGAGGACTGAATGCGGGGCAGAATTGCAGGAAAACGATTTCAGGGGGTAGACAGGAATTGCATTTAAAGCATAGGAAAAGAGGCAGAACGTCGACAATGATGCACTCGGCTAAAAAGGGCGTATGAGTTTTTTCCTAAATATATTCAGGAAAAAACGCATACACCCTTTTTGGCCAACCAAGCAAGCATGTTAAAGAAATCTGCACTACAATGAAGTCTCACTGCCCCCCGTCAAAGGGGTCATCTGAAAAAAGTGTAAAATCCAGAAATGCAGCACAGGCCATGGAGAACAGGGAGCCTTGTTATGCTGATGGGTGGGATGTAAATTGCCAACAGCCACTCTGGAGAAGTGTATGGTGTTTCCTGAAACACCTAAAAAACAAAGCAACGGAGCCTACGGCTCTTCCACTTATGGTCCTATAGCTTATGGAAATTAAAATCAAAAACACACAGCCACCCCAAAGTTTCAGACGGATCTGTTTACAAGAACCTCGTCTACGGTACAAGTTAAATATCCCAGAAAGCGAAAAATGGATAAAGAAGTTGTGGTACGTACGTACAATGGAATATCACTCACCAATGAAATCTATGTCATCTGGCCCGTCGTGGCATAATGAGTGGATTCAGGTACGATGATTCTAAGTGAAATACGTCACACAGAAAATGAAACATCATAAGATGTCACTAATACACGGAATGTAATCTTGGCTACACATGAACTGAATTACAAAACAGAACAGGGTCTCAAATTTAGAAAACCAACTTATGTTTGCTTAAGGGGAAAGGTGAGTTGGGGTGCTGCATAAAACCAGAGATAGAAATTAGCACAGATACCATTCCATATGTCAAATACGTAATAGTCAAGACTTACCCCTTGCTCAACGAAAGGGACTAAACACCCTATATTCAACGCCTAGGAATACACCTGACTAGAAAGAATCTTCAAACCCATGGATTTATATGTCTCCATAAGAGAATCAAGCGTGTGTACAGCTGCAGGAAGGCAGCAGAGAAAATCCGATAAATCCTATTATCAAAATGAATTACAAAAACAAAACACAATGACAGTGAAATAGAGAGCAATTCTTAAATAATTCATTCAGGGCTTGTGATGCAACCTGGATTTACCTCATCTACACCCAGAGCTGAGTGAGACATAAGGTTGGACACATCGGGCTGATAGCATTGGTGAGGTTCGATGAGCAAATGCAGACCACTTGAAGTCATAATATATGGTACACATTCCATGGGTCCCAACTCTCCAGGTTTAAGTGATTCTCCCTTCAGCTAAAGCATGCATGGGAAACCCACAGTATGGTGCACCGTGAGACGGGGAAACGTTTTCAAATGCATCTCAGTTTTCGTCCCCTTTTACTCGGGTTCACAATTCCAGACCCTTTACTAACACTCTCCCCACTTGGAGAGTCAGTGCCTTTAACCTCCTGTTTGACACAGTTTGCAAATTCTGCGCAAGATGAACAGGAATAGGGAGAACCAATGAGAGACTAGCTGTAGGTGTCTGCACGGGCAAATTTAATGCTCATTTCCCACCAGGAAGAGGAATTAACCAAAGGCTCAGCATGCCGTGCCGGAACCAGATTAGGGCCTGAAGCAATCCTGCGGGTTTGCGGCCAGCTCACAAGAAAGCGATTTGAAGAAAGGAGCTCAGGGGCACTGTAATTCACAAACCTGCAGAGTTATAAATGACAGCTATCGTCCAAAAATATATTGAAGGAAGGCTGCGAAGAGGACTTGAAAGCAGGGCAGAATTGCAGGAAAACGATTTCAGGGGGTAGACTGGAATTGCATTTAAAGCATAGGAAAAGAGGCAGAACGTCGACAATGATGCACTTGGCCAAAAAGTGCGTATGCGTTTTTTCCTGAATATATTCAGGAAAAAACGCATACGCCCTTTTTGGCCAACCAAGCAAGCATGTTAAAGAAATCTGCACTACAATGAAGTCTCACTGCCCCCCGGTCAAAAGGGCCATCTGAAAAAAGTGTAAAATCCAGAAATGTAGCACAGGCCATGGAGAACAGGGAGCCCTTTTATGCTGATGGGTGAGATGTAAATTGCCAACAGCCACTCTGGAGAAGTGTATGGTGTTTCCTGAAACACCTAAAAAACAAAGCAACGGAGCCTACGGCACTTCCACTTATGGTCCTATAGCTTAGGGAAATTAAAATAAAAAACACACAGCCACCCAAAGTTTCAGAGGGCTCTGTTTACAAGAACCTCGTCTACGGTACAAGTTAAATATCCCAGAAAGCGAAAAATGGATAAAGACGTTGTGGTACGTACTTACAATGGAATATCACTCACAAATGAAATCTATTTCACCTGGCCCATCGTGGCATAATGAGTGGATTCAGGTACGATGATTCTAAGTGAAATAAGTCACACAGAAAATGAAACATCATAAGATATCACTAATACACCGAATGTAATCTTGGCTACACATGAACTGAATTACAAAACAGGACAGGGTCTCAAATTTAGAAAACCAACTTATGTTTGCTTAAGGGGAAAGGCGAGTTGGGGTGCTGCATAAAACCAGAGATAGAAATTAGCACAGATACCATTCCATACGTCAAACATGTAATAGTCAAGACCTACCCCTTGCTCAACGAAATGGGCTCAACACCCTATATTCAATGCCTAGGAATACACCTGACTAGATAGAATCTTCAAACCCATGGATTTATATGTCTCCATAAGAGAATCAAGCGTGTGTACAGCTGCATGAATGCAGCAGAGAAAAGCCGATAAATCCCACTATCAAAATGAATTACAAAAACAAAACACAATGAGAGTGAAATAGAGAGCAATTCTTAAATAATTCATTCAGGGCTTGTGATGCAACCTGGATTTACCTCATCTACACCCAGAGCTGAGTGAGACATAAGGTTGGACACTTCGGGCTGATAGCACTGGTGAGGTTCAATGAGCAAATGCAGACCATTTGAAGTCATACTGCATGGTACACATTCTATGGGTCCCAACTCTCCAGGTTTAAGCGATTCTTCCTTCAGCTAAAACATGCATGGGAAACCTACAGTATGGTGCACCGTGTCACCGGGAAACGTTTTCAAATGCATCTCAGTTTTCGTACCCTTTTACTCGGGTTCACAATTCCAGACCATTTACTAACACTCTCCCCACTTGGAGAGTCAGTGCCTTTAACCTCCTGTTTGGCACAGTTTGCAATTTCTGCGCAAGATGAACAGGAATAGGGAGAACCAATGAGAGACTAGCTGTAGGTGTCTGCACGCCAAATTTATCGCTCATTTCCAACCAGGAAGAGGAATTAACCAAACGCTCAGCATGCCGTGCCGGAACCAGATTAGGGCCTGAAGCAATCCTGCGGGTTTGCGGCCAGCTCACAAGAAAGCGATTTGAAGAAAGGAGCTCAGGGGCCAAGTAATTCACAAACCTGCAGAGTTATAAATGACAGCTATCGTCCAAAAATATATTGAAGGAAGGGTGCGAAGAGGACTTGAAAGCGGGGCAGAATTGCAGGAAAACGATTTCAGGGGGTAGACTGCAATTGCATTTGAAGCATAGAAAAAGAGGCAGAACGTCGACAATGATGCACTTGGCCAAAAAGGGCGTATGCGTTTTTTCCTGAATATATTCAGGAAAAAACGCATACGCCCTTTTTGGCCAACCAAGCAAGCATGTTAAAGAAATCTGCACTACAATGAAGTCTCACTGCCCCCCGGTCAAAAGGGCCATCTGAAAAAAGTGTAAAATCCAGAAATGCAGCACAGGCCATGGAGAACAGGGAGCCTTGTTATGCTGATGGGTGGGATGTAAATTGCCAACAGCCAATCTGGAGAAGTGTATGGTGTTTCCTGAAACACCTAAAAAACAAAGCAACGGAGCCTACGTCACTTCCACTTATGGTCCTATAGCTTAGGGAAATTAAAATCAAAAACACACAGCCACCCCAAAGTTTCAGACGGCTCTGTTTACAAGAACCTCGTCTACGGTACAAGTTAAATATCCCAGAAAGCGGAAAATGGATAAAGAAATTGTGGTACGTACGTACAATGGAATATCACTCACCAATGAAATCTATGTCATCAGGCCCGTCGTGGCATAATGAGTGGATTCAGGTACGATGATGCTAAGTGAAATAAGTCACACAGAAAATGAAACATCATAAGATATCACTAATGCACGGAATGTAATCTTGGCTACACATGAACTGAATTACAAAACAGAACAGGGTCTCAAATTTAGAAAACCAACTTATGTTTTCTTAAGGGGAAAGGTGAGTTGGGGTGCTGCATAAAACCAGAGATAGAAATTAGCACAGATACCATTCCATACGTCTAATATGTAATAGTCAAGACCTACCCCTTGCTCAACGAAATGGGCTAAACACCCTATATTCAACGCCTAGGAATACACCTGACTAGAAAGAATTTTCAAACCCATGGATTTATATGTCTCCAAAAGAGAATCAAACGTGTGTACAGCTGCATGAAGGCAGCAGAGACAATCCAATAAATCCCATTATCAAAATGAATTACAAAAACAAAACACAATGACAGTGAAATAGAGAGCAATTCTTAAATAATTCATTCAGGGCTTGTAATGCAACCTGGATTGACCTCATCTACACCCAGAGCTGAGTGAGCCATAAGGTTGGACACTTCGGGCTGATAGCATTGGTGAGGTTCGATGAGCAAATGCAGACCATTTGAAGTCATACTGCATGGTACCCATTCCATGGGTCCCAACTCTCCAGGTTTAAGCGATTCTTCCTTCAGCTAAAGCATGCATGGGAAACCCACAGTATGGTGCACTGTGTGACCGGGAAACGTTTTCAAATGCATCTCAGTTTTTGTCCTCTTTGACTCGGGTTCACAATTCCAGACCCTTTACTAACACTCTCCCCACTTGTAGAGTCAGTGCCTTTAACCTCCTGTTTGGCACAGTTTGCAATTTCTGCGCAAGATGAACAGGAATAGGGAGAACCAATGAGAGACTAGCTGTAGGTGTCTGCACGGGCAAATTTAACACTCATTTCCCACCAGGAAGAGGAATTAACCAAAGGCTCAGCATGCCGTGCCGGAACCAGATTAGGGCCTGAAGCAATCCTGCGGGTTTGGGGCCAGCTCACAAGAAAGCGATTTGAAGAAAGGAGCTCAGGGGCACTGTTATTCAGAAACCTGCATAGTTATAAATGACAGCTATCGTCCAAAAGTATATTGAAGGTAGGCTGCGAAGAGGACTTGAAAGTGGGGCAGAATTGCAGGAAAACGATTTCAGGGGGTAGACTGGAATTGCATTTAAAGCATAGGAAAAGAGGCAGAACGTCGACAATGATGCACTTGGCCAAAAAGGGCGTATGCGTTTTTTCCTGAATATATTCAGGAAAAAACGCATACGACCTTTTTGGCCAACGAAGCAAGCATATTAAAGAAATCTGCACTACAATGAAGTCTCACTGCCCCCCGTCAAAAGGGTCATCTGAAAAAAGTGTAAAATCCAGAAATGCAGCACAGGCCATGGAGAACAGGGAGCCTTGTTATGCTGATGGGTGGGATGTAAATTGCCAAGAGCCACTCTGGAGAAGTGTATGGTGTTTCCTGAAACACCTAAAAAACAAAGCAACGGAGCCTACGGCACTTCCACTTATGGTCCTATAGATTAGGGAAATTAAAATCAAAAACACACAGCCACCCCAAAGTTTCTGACGGCTCTGTTTACAAGAACTTCATCTACGGTACAAGTTAAATATCCCAGAAAGCGAAAAATGGATAAAGAAGTTGTGGTACGTACGTACAATGGAATATCACTCACAAATGAAATCTATTGCATCTGGCCCATCGTGTCATAATGAGTGGATTCAGGTACGATGATTCTAAGTGAAATAAGTCACACAGAAAATGAAACATCATAAGATATCACTAATACACGGAATGTAATCTTGGCTACTCATGAACTGAATTACAAAACAGAACAGGGTCTCAAATTTAGAAAACCAACTTATGTTTGCTTAAGGGGAATGGCGAGTTGGGGTGCTGCATAAAACCAGAGATAGAAATTAGCACAGATACCATTCCATACGTCAAACATGTAATAGTCAAGACCTACCCCTTGCTCAACGAAATGGGCTAAACACCCTATATTCAATGCCTAGGAATACACCTGACTAGTAAGAATCTTCAAACCCATGGATTTATATGTCTCCATAAGAGAATCAAGCGTGTGTACAGCTGCATGAAGGCAGCAGAGACAATCCGATAAATCCCATTATCAAAATGAATTACAAAAACAAAACACAATGACAGTGAAATAGAGAGCAATTCTTAAATAATTCATTCAGGGCTTGTGATGCAACCTGGATTTACCACATCTACACTCAGAGCTGAGTGAGACATAAGGTTGGACACTTCGGGCTGATAGCATTGGTGAGGTTCGATGAGCAAATGCAGACCATTTGAAGTCATACTGCATGGTACCCATTCCATGGGTCCCAACTCTCCAGGTTTAAGCGATTCTTCCTTCAGCTAAAGCATGCATGGGAAACCCACATTATGGTGCACCGTGTGGCCGGGAAACTTTTTCAAATGCATCTCAGTGTTCGTCCCCTTTTACTCGGGTTCACAATTCCAGACCCTTTACTAAAACTCTCCCCACTTGGAGAGTCAGTGCCTTTAACCTCCTGTTTGGCACAGTTTGCAATTTCTGCGCAAGATGAACAGGAATAGGGAGAACCAATGAGCGACTAGCTGTAGGTGTCTGCACGGGCAAATTTAACGCTCATTTCCAACCAGGAAGAGGAATTAACCAAAGGCTCAGCATGCCGTCCCGGAACCAGATTAGGGCCTGAAACAATCCTGCGGGTTTGCGGCCAGCTCACAAGAAAGCGATTTGAAGAAAGGAGCTCAGGGGAACTGTAATTCACAAACATGCAAAGTTATAAATGACAGCTATAATCCAAAAATATATTGAAGGAAGGCTGCGAAGAGGACTGAAGCGGGGCAGAATTGCAGGAAAACGATTTCAGGGGGTAGACTGGAATTGCATTTAAAGCATAGGAAAAGAGGCAGAACGTCAACAATGATGCACTCGGCTAAAAAGGGCGTATGAGTTTTTTCCTAAATATATTCAGGAAAAAACGCATACACCCTTTTTGGCCAACCAAGCAAGCATGTTAAAGAAATCTGCACTACAATGAAGTCTCACGGCCCCCCGGTCAAAAGGGCAATCTGAAAAAAGTGTAAAATCCAGAAATGCAGCACAGGCCATGGAGAACAGGGAGCCTTGTTATGCTGATGGGTGGGATGTAAATTGCCAACAGCCACTCTGGAGAAGTGTATGGTGTTTCCTGAAACACCTAAAAAACAAAGCAACGGAGCCTACGGCTCTTCCACTAATGGTCCTATAGCTTAGGGAAATTAAAATCAAAAACACACAGCCACCCCAAAGTTTCAGAGGGATCTGTTTACAAGAACCTCGTCTACGGTACAAGTTAAATATCCCAGAAAGCAAAAAATGGATAAAGAAGTTGTGGTACGTACGTACAATGGAATATCACTCACCAATGAAATCTATGTCATCTGGCCCATCGTGGCATAATGAGTGGATTCAGGTACGATGATTCTAAGTGAAATAAGTCCCACAGAAAATGAAACATCATATGATATCACTAATACACGGAATGTAATCTTGGCTACACATGAACTGAATTACAAAACAGAACAGGGTCTCAAATTTAGAAAACCAACTTATGTTTGCTTAAGGGGAAAGGTGAGTTGCGGTGCTGCATAAAACCAGAGATAGATATTAGCAAAGATCCCATTCCATAAGTTAACTATGTAATACTCCAGACCTACCCCTTTCTCAACGAAATGGGATAAACACCCTATATTCAACGTCTAGGAATACACCTGACTAGTAAGAATCTTCAAACCCATGGATTTATATGTCTCCATAAGAGAATCAAGCGTGTGTACAGCTGCATGAATGCAGCAGAGAAAATCCGATAAATCCCATTATCAAAATGAATTACAAAAACAAAACACAATGACACTGAAATAGAGAGCAATTCTTAAATAATTCATTCAGGGCTTGTGATGCAACCTGGATTTACCTCATCTACACCCAGAGCTGAGTGAGATATAAGGTTGGACACTTCGGGCTGATAGCATTGGTGAGGTTCGATGAGCAAATGCAGACCATTTGAAGTCATCCTGCATGGTACCCATTCCATGGGTCCCAACTCTCCAGGTTTAAGCGATGCTTCCTTCAGCTAAAACATGCATGGGAAACCCACAGTATGGTGCACCGTGTCACCTGGAAACGTTTTCAAATGCATCTCAGTTTTCGTCCCCTTTTACTCGAGTTCACAATTCCAGACCCTTTACTAACACTCTCCCCGCTTGGAGAGTCAGTGCCTTTAACCTCCTGTTTGGCACAGTTTGCAATTTCTGCGCAAGATGAACAGGAATAGGGAGAACGAATGAGAGACTAGCTGTAGGTGTCTGCACGGGCAAATTTAATGCTCATTTCCAACCAGGAAGAGGAATTAACCAAACGCTCAGCATGCCTTGCCTGAACCAGATTAGGGCCTGAAGCAATCCTGCGGGTTTGCGGCCAGCTCACAAGAAAGCGATTTGAAGAAAGGAGCTCAGGGGCACTGTAATTCTCAAACCTGCAAAGTTATAAATGACAGCTATTGTCCAAAAATATATTGAAGGAGGGCTGCGAAGAGGACTTGAAATCGGGGCAGAATTGCAGGAAAGCAGTTTCAGGGAGTAGAGTGGAATTGCATTTAAAGCATAGGAAAAGAGGCAGGACGTCGACAATGAAGCACGTGGCCAAAAAGGGCGTATGCGTTTTTTCCTGAATATATTCAGGAAAAAACGCATACGCCCTTTTTGGCCAACCAAGCAAGCATGTTAAAGAAATCTGCACTACAATGAAGTCTCACTGCCCCCCGGTCAAAAGGGCCATCTGAAAAAAGTGTAAAATCCAGAAATGCAGCACAGGCCATGGAGAACAGGGAGCCTTGTTATGCTGATGGGTGGGATGTAAATTGCCAACAGCCACTCTGGAGAAGTGTATGGTGTTTCCTGAAACACCTAAAAAACAAAGCAACGGAGCCTACGGCTCTTCCACTTATGGTCCTATAGCTTATGGAAATTAAAATCAAAAACACACAGCCACCCCAAAGTTTCAGACGGATCTGTTTACAAGAACCTCGTCTACGGTACAAGTTAAATATCCCAGAAAGCGAAAAATGGATAAAGAAGTTGTGGTACGTACGTACAATGGAATATCACTCACCAATGAAATCTATGTCATCTGGCCCGTCGTGGCATAATGAGTGGATTCAGGTACGATGATTCTAAGTGAAATACGTCACACAGAAAATGAAACATCATAAGATGTCACTAATACACGGAATGTAATCTTGGCTACACATGAACTGAATTACAAAACAGAACAGGGTCTCAAATTTAGAAAACCAACTTATGTTTGCTTAAGGGGAAAGGTGAGTTGGGGTGCTGCATAAAACCAGAGATAGAAATTAGCACAGATACCATTCCATATGTCAAATACGTAATAGTCAAGACTTACCCCTTGCTCAACGAAAGGGGCTAAACACCCTATATTCAACGCCTAGGAATACACCTGACTAGAAAGAATCTTCAAACCCATGGATTTATATGTCTCCATAAGAGAATCAAGCGTGTGTACAGCTGCATGAATGCAGCAGAGAAAATCCGATAAATCCTATTATCAAAATGAATTACAAAAACAAAACACAATGACAGTGAAGTAGAGAGCAATTCTTAAATAATTCATTCAGGGCTTGTGATGCAACCTGGATTTACCTCATCTACACCCAGAGCTGAGTGAGACATAAGGTTGGACACATCGGGCTGATAGCATTGGTGAGGTTCGATGAGCAAATGCAGACCATTTTAAGTCATACTGCATGGTACCCTTTCTATGGGTCGCAACTCGCCAGTTTTAAGCGATTCTTCCTTCAGCTAAAGCATGCATGGGAAACCCACAGTATGGTGCACCGTGTGACCGGGAAATGTTTTCAAATGCATCTCAGTTTTTGTCCCCTTTTACTCGGGTTCACAATTCCAGAACCTTTATTAACACTCTCCCGACTTGGAGAGTCAGTGCCTTTAACCTCCTGTTTGGCACAGTTTGCAATTTCTGCGCAAGATGAACAGGAATAGGGAGAACCAATGAGAGACTAGCTGTAGGTGTCTGCACGGGCAAATTTAACGCTCATTTCCAACCAGGAAGAGGAATTAACCAAAGGCTCAGCATGCCGTCCCGAAACCAGATTAGGGCCTGAAGCAATCCTGCGGGTTTGCGGCCAGCTCACAGGAAAGCGATTTGAAGAAAGGAGCTCAGGGGCACTGTAATTCACAAACCTGCAGAGTTATAAATGACAGCTATAGTCCAAAAATATATTGAAGGAAGGTTGCGAAGAAGACTTGAAAGCGGGGCAGAATTGCACGAAAACGATTTCAGGGGGTAGACTGGAATTGCATTTAAAGCATAGGAAAAAAGGCAGAACGTCGACAATGATGCACTTGGCCAAAAAGGGCGTATACGTTTTTTCCTGCATATATTCAGGAAAAAACGCATACGCCCTTTTTGGCCAACCAAGCAAGCATGTTAAAGAAATCTGCACTACAATGAAGTCTCACAGCCCCCTGGTCAAAAGGGCCATCTGAAAAAAGTGTAAAATCCAGAAATGCAGCACAGGCCATGGAGAACAGGGAGCCGTGTTATGCTGATGGGTGGGATGTAATTTGCCAACAGCCACTCTGGAGAAGTGTATGGTGTTTCCTGAAACACCTAAAAAACAAAGCAACGGAGCCTCCGGCACTTCCACTTATGGTCCTATAGCTTAGGGAAATTAAAATCAAAAACACACAGCCACCCCAAAGTTTCAGACGGATCTGTTTACAAGAACCTCGTCTACGGTACAAGTTAAATATTCCAGAAAGCGAAAAATGGATAAAGAAGTTGTGGTACGTACGTACAATGGAATATAACTCAACAATGAAATCTATGTCATCTGGCCCGTCGTGGCATAATGAGTGGATTCAGGTACGATGATTCTAAGTGAAATAAGTCACACAGAAAATGACACATCATAAGCTGTCACTAATACACCGAATGTAATCTTGGCTACACATGAACTGAATTACAAAACAGAACAGGGTCTCAAATTTAGAAAACCAACTTATGTTTGCGTAAGGGGAAAGGTGAGTTGGGGTGCTGCATAACATCAGAGATAGAAATTAGCCAGATACCATTCCATATGTCAAATACGTAGTAGTCAAGACATACCCCGTGCTCAACGAAATGGGCTAAACACCCTATATTCAACGCCTAGGAATACACCTGACTAGAAAGAATCTTCAAACCCATGGATTTATATGTCTCCATAAGAGAATCAAGCGTGTGTACAGCTGCATGAAGGCAGCAGAGAAAATCCGATAAATCCTATTATCAAAATGAATTACAAAAACAAAACACAATGACAGTGAAATAGAGAGCAATTCTTAAATAATTCATTCAGGGCTTGTGATGCAACCTGGATTTACCTCATCTGAACCCAGAGCTGAGTGAGACATAAGGTTTGACACTTCGGGCTGATAGCATTGGTGAGGTTCGATGAGCAAATGCAGACCATTTGAAGTCATACATCATGGAACCCAATCCATGGGTCCCAACTCTCCAGGTTTAAGCGATTCTTCCTTCAGCTAAAGCATGCATGGGAATCCCACAGAATGGTGCACCGTGTGACCGGGAAACGTTTTCAAATGCATCTCAGTTTTCGTCCCCTTTTACTCGGGTTCACCATTCCAGACCCTTTTAACACTCTCCTCACTTGGAGAGCCAGTGCCTTTAACCTGTTGTTTGGCACAGTTTGCAATTTCTGCGCAAGATGAACAGGAATAGGGAGAACCAATGAGAGGCCAGCTGTAGGTGTCTGCACGGGCAAATTTAACGCTCATTTCCCACCAGGAAGAGGAATTAACCAAACGCTCAGCATGCCGTGCCGGAACCAGATTAGGGCCTGAAGCAATCCTGCGGGTTTGCGGCCTGCTCACAAGAAAATGATTTGAAGAAAGGAGCTCAGGGGCCAAGTAATTCACAAACCTGCAGAGTTATAAATGACAGCTATCGTCCAAAAATATATTGAAGGAAGGCTGCGAAGAGGACTTGAAAGCGGGGCAGAATTGCAGGAAAATGATTTCAGGGGGTAGACTGGAATTGCATTTAAAGCATAGGAAAAGAGGCAGAACGTCGACAATGATGCACTTGGCCAAAAAGGGCGTATGCGTTTTTTCCTGAATATATTCAGGAAAAAACGCATACGCCCTTTTTGGCCAACCAAGCAAGCATGTTAAAGAAATCTGCACTACAATGAAGTCTCACTGCCCCCCGGTCAAAAGGGCCATCTGAACAAAGTGTAAAATCCAGAAATGCAGCACAGGCCATGGAGAACAGGGAGCCTTGTTATGCTGATGGGTGGGATGTAAATTGCCAACAGCCACTCTGGAGAAGTGTATGGTGTTTCCTGAAACACCTAAAAAACAAAGCAACGGAGCCTACGGCACTTCCACTTATGGTCCTATAGCTTAGGGAAATTAAAATCAAAAACACACAGCCACCCCAAAGTTTCAGATGGCTCTGTTTACAAGAACCTCGTCTACGGTACAAGTTAAATATCCCAGAAAGCGAAAAAATGGATAAAGATGTTGTGGTACGTACGTACAATGAAATATCACTCACCAATGAAATCTATGTCATCTGGCCCGTCGTGGCATAATAAGTGGTTCAGGTACGATGATTCTAAGGGAAATAAGTCCCACAGAAAATGAAACATCATAAGATATCACTAATACTTCGAATGTAATCTTGGCTACACATGAACTGAATTACAAAACAGAACAGGGTCTCAAATTTAGAAAACCAACTTATGTTTCCTTAAGGGGAAAGGTGAGTTGGGGTGCTGCATAAAACCAGAGATAGAAATTAGCACAGATACCATTCCATACGTCAAATATGTAATAGTAAAGACCTACCCCTTGCTCAACGAAATGGGCTAAACACCCTATATTCACCGGCTAGGAATACACCTGACTAGTAAGAATCTTCAAACCCATGGATTTATATGTCTCCATAAGAGAATCAAGCGTGTGTACAGCTGCATGAAGGCAGCAGAGAAAAGCCGATAAATCCCATTATCAAAATGATTTACAAAAACAAAACACAATGACTGTGAAATAGAGAGCAATTCTTAAATAATTCATTCAGGGCTTGTGATGCAACCTGGATTTACCTCATCTACACCCAGAGCTGAGTGAGACATAAGGTTGGACACTTCGGGCTGATAGCATTGGTGAGGTTCGATGAGCAAATGCAGACCATTTGAAGTCATACTGCATGGTACCCATTCCATGGGTCCCAACTCTCCAGGTTTAAGCGATTCTTCCTTCAGCTAAAGCATGCATGGGAAACCCAGAGTATGGTGCACTGTGTGACCGGGAAACGTTTTCAAATGCATCTCAGTTTTTGTCCTCTTTGACTCGGGTTCACAATTCCAGACCCTTTACTAACACTCTCCCCACTTGTAGAGTCAGTGCCTTTAACCTCCTGTTTGGCACAGTTTGCAATTTCTGCGCAAGATGAACAGGAATAGGGAGAACCAATGAGAGACTAGCTGTAGGTGTCTGCACGGGCAAATTTAACACTCATTTCCCACCAGGAAGAGGAATTAACCAAAGGCTCAGCATGCCGTGCCGGAACCAGATTAGGGCCTGAAGCAATCCTGCGGGTTTGGGGCCAGCTCACAAGAAAGCGATTTGAAGAAAGGAGCTCAGGGGCACTGTTATTCAGAAACCTGCAGAGTTATAAATGACAGCTATCGTCCAAAAATATATTGAAGGTAGGCTGCGAAGAGGACTTGAATGCGGGGCAGAATTGCAGGAAAACGATTTCAGGGGGTAGACTGGAATTGCATTTAAAGCATAGGAAAAGAGGCAAAACGTCGACAATGATGCACTTGGCCAAAAAGGGCGTATGCGTTTTTTCCTGAATATATTCAGGAAAAAACGCATACGACCTTTTTGGCCAACCAAGCAAGCATGTTAAAGAAATCTGCACTACAATGAAGTCTCACTGCCCCCCGTCAAAAGGGTCATCTGAAAAAAGTGTGAAATCCAGAAATGCAGCACAGGCCATGGAGAACAGGGAGCCTTGTTATGCTGATGGGTGGGATGTAAATTGCCAAGAGCCACTCTGGAGAAGTGTATGGTGTTTCCTGAAACACCTAAAAAACAAAGCAACGGAGCCTACGGCACTTCCACTTATGGTCCTATAGATTAGGGAAATTAAAATCAAAAACACACAGCCACCCCAAAGTTTCTGACGGCTCTGTTTACAAGAACTTCATCTACGGTACAAGTTAAATATCCCAGAAAGCGAAAAATGGATAAAGAAGTTGTGGTACGTATGTACAATGGAATATCACTCACAAATGAAATCTATTTCATCTGCCCCATCGTGTCATAATGAGTGGATTCAGGTACGATGATTCTAAGTGAAATAAGTCACACAGAAAATGAAACATCATAAGATATCACTAATACACGGAATGTAATCTTGGCTACACATGAACTGAATTACAAAACAGAACAGGGTCTCAAATTTAGAAAACCAACTTATGTTTGCTTGAGGGGAATGGCAAGTTGGGGTGCTGCATAAAACCAGAGATAGAAATTAGCACAGATACCATTCCATACGTCAAACATGTAATAGTCAAGACCCACCCCTTGCTCAACGAAATGGGCTAAACACCCTATATTCAATGCCTAGGAATACACCTGACTAGTAAGAATCTTCAAACCCATGGATTTATATGTCTCCATAAGAGAATCAAGCGTGTGTACAGCTGCATGAAGGCAGCAGAGACAATCCGATAAATCCCATTATCAAAATGAATTACAAATACAAAACACAATGACAGTGAAATAGAGAGCAATTCTTCAATAATTCATTCAGGGCTTGTGATGCAACCTGGATTTACCTCATCTACACTCAGAGCTGAGTGAGACATAAGGTTAGACACTTCGGGCTGATAGCATTGGTGAGGTTCGATGAGCAAATGCAGACCATTTGAAGTCATACTGCATGGTACCCATTCCATGGGTCCCAACTCTCCAGGTTTAAGCGATTCTTCCTTCAGCTAAAGCATGCATGGCAAACCCACAGTTTGGTGCACCGTGTGGCCGGGAAACTTTTTCAAATGCATCTCAGTGTTCGTCCCCTTTTACTCGGGTTCACAATTCCAGACCCTTTACTAAAACTCTCCCTACTTGGAGAGTCAGTGCCTTTAACCTCCTGTTTGGCACAGTTTGCAATTTCTGCGCAAGATGAACAGGAATAGGGAGAACCAATGAGAGACTAGCTGTAGGTGTCTGCACGGGCAAATTTAACGCTCATTTCCAACCAGGAAGAGGAATTAACCAAAGGCTCAGCATGCCGTCCCGGAACCAGATTAGGGCCTGAAACAATCCTGCGGGTTTGCGGCCAGCTCACAAGAAAGCGATTTGAAGAAAGGAGCTCAGGGGAACTGTAATTCACAAACCTCCAAAGTTATAAATGACAGCTATAGTCCAAAAATATATTGAAGGAAGCCTGCGAAGAGGACTGAATGCGGGGCAGAATTGCAGGAAAACGATTTCAGGGGGTAGACAGGAATTGCATTTAAAGCATAGGAAAAGAGGCAGAACGTCGACAATGATGCACTCGGCTAAAAAGGGCGTATGAGTTTTTTCCTAAATATATTCAGGAAAAAACGCATACACCCTTTTTGGCCAACCAAGCAAGCATGTTAAGAAATCTGCACTACAATGAAGTCTCACTGCCCCCCGTCAAAAGGGTCATCTGAAAAAAGTGTAAAATCCAGAAATGCAGCACAGGCCATGGAGAACAGGGAGACTTGTTATGCTGATGGGTGGGATGTAAATTGCCAACAGCCACTCTGGAGAAGTGTATGGTGTTTCCTGAAACACCTAAAAAACAAAGCAACGGAGCCTACGGCTCTTCCACTTATGGTCCTATAGCTTATGGAAATTAAAATCAAAAACACACAGCCACCCCAAAGTTTCAGACGGATCTGTTTACAAGAACCTCGTCTACGGTACAAGTTAAATATCCCAGAAAGCGAAAAATGGATAAAGAAGTTGTGGTACGTACGTACAATGGAATATCACTCACCAATGAAATCTATGTCATCTGGCCCGTCGTGGCATAATGAGTGGATTCAGGTACGATGATTCTAAGTGAAATACGTCACACAGAAAATGAAACATCATAAGATGTCACTAATACACGGAATGTAATCTTGGCTACACATGAACTGAATTACAAAACAGAACAGGGTCTCAAATTTAGAAAACCAACTTATGTTTGCTTAAGGGGAAAGGTGAGTTGGGGTGCTGCATAAAACCAGAGATAGAAATTAGCACAGATACCATTCCATATGTCAAATACGTAATAGTCAAGACTTACCCCTTGCTCAACGAAAGGGACTAAACACCCTATATTCAACGCCTAGGAATACACCTGACTAGAAAGAATCTTCAAAACCATGGATTTATATGTCTCCATAAGAGAATCAAGCGTGTGTACAGCTGCATGAAGGCAGCAGAGAAAATCCGATAAATCCTATTATCAAAATGAATTACAAAAACAAAACACAATGACAGTGAAATAGAGAGCAATTCTTAAATAATTCATTCAGGGCTTGTGATGCAACCTGGATTTACCTCATCTACACCCAGAGCTGAGTGAGACATAAGGTTGGACACATCGGGCTGATAGCATTGGTGAGGTTCGATGAGCAAATGCAGACCACTTGAAGTCATAATATATGGTACACATTCCATGGGTCCCAACTCTCCAGGTTTAAGTGATTCTCCCTTCAGCTAAAGCATGCATGGGAAACCCACAGTATGGTGCACCGTGAGACGGGGAAACGTTTTCAAATGCATCTCAGTTTTCGTCCCCTTTTACTCGGGTTCACAATTCCAGACCCTTTACTAACACTCTCCCCACTTGGAGAGTCAGTGCCTTTAACCTCCTGTTTGGCACAGTTTGCAATTTCTGCGCAAGATGAACAGGAATAGGGAGAACCAATGAGAGACTAGCTGTAGGTGTCTGCACGGGCAAATTTAATGCTCATTTCCCACCAGGAAGAGGAATTAACCAAAGGCTCAGCATGCCGTGCCGGAAACAGATTAGGGCCTGAAGCAATCCTGCGGGTTTGCGGCCAGCTCACAAGAAAGCGATTTGAAGAAAGGAGCTCAGGGGCACTGTAATTCACAAACCTGCAGAGTTATAAATGACAGCTATCGTCCAAAAATATATTGAAGGAAGGCTGCGAAGAGGACTTGAAAGCGGGGCAGAATTGCAGGAAAACGATTTCAGGGGGTAGACTGGAATTGCATTTAAAGCATAGGAAAAGAGGCAGAACGTCGACAATGATGCACTTGGCCAAAAAGTGCGTATGCGTTTTTTCCTGAATATATTCAGGAAAAAACGCATACGCCCTTTTTGGCCAACCAAGCAAGCATGTTAAAGAAATCTGCACTACAATGAAGTCTCACTGCCCCCCGGTCAAAAGGGCCATCTGAAAAAAGTGTAAAATCCAGAAATGCAGCACAGGCCATGGAGAACAGGGAGCCCTTTTATGCTGATGGGTGAGATGTAAATTGCCAACAGCCACTCTGGAGAAGTGTATGGTGTTTCCTGAAACACCTAAAAAACAAAGCAACGGAGCCTACGGCACTTCCACTTATGGTCCTATAGCTTAGGGAAATTAAAATAAAAAACACACAGCCACCCAAAGTTTCAGAGGGCTCTGTTTACAAGAACCTCGTCTACGGTACAAGTTAAATATCCCAGAAAGCGAAAAATGGATAAAGAAGTTGTGGTACGTACGTACAATGGAATATCACTCACAAATGAAATCTATTTCACCTGGCCCATCGTGGCATAATGAGTGGATTCAGGTACGATGATTCTAAGTGAAATAAGTCACACAGAAAATGAAACATCATAAGATATCACTAATACACCGAATGTAATCTTGGCTACACATGAACTGAATTACAAAACAGGACAGGGTCTCAAATTTAGAAAACCAACTTATGTTTGCTTAAGGGGAAAGGCGAGTTGGGGTGCTGCATAAAACCAGAGATAGAAATTAGCACACATACCATTCCATACGTCAAACATGTAATAGTCAAGACCTACCCCTTGCTCAACGAAATGGGCTCAACACCCTATATTCAATGCCTAGGAATACACCTGACTAGATAGAATCTTCAAACCCATGGATTTATATGTCTCCATAAGAGAATCAAGCGTGTGTACAGCTGCATGAATGCAGCAGAGAAAAGCCGATAAATCCCACTATCAAAATGAATTACAAAAACAAAACACAATGAGAGTGAAATAGAGAGCAATTCTTAAATAATTCATTCAGGGATTGTGATGCAACCTGGATTTACCTCATCTACACCCAGAGCTGAGTGAGACATAAGGTTGGACACTTCGGGCTGATAGCACTGGTGAGGTTCAATGAGCAAATGCAGACCATTTGAAGTCATACTGCATGGTACACATTCTATGGGTCCCAACTCTCCAGGTTTAAGCGATTCTTCCTTCAGCTAAAACATGCATGGGAAACCTACAGTATGGTGCACCGTGTCACCGGGAAACGTTTTCAAATGCATCTCAGTTTTCGTACCCTTTTACTCGGGTTCACAATTCCAGACCATTTACTAACACTCTCCCCACTTGGAGAGTCAGTGCCTTTAACCTCCTGTTTGGCACAGTTTGCAATTTCTGCGCAAGATGAACAGGAATAGGGAGAACCAATGAGAGACTAGCTGTAGGTGTCTGCACGCCAAATTTATCGCTCATTTCCAACCAGGAAGAGGAATTAACCAAACGCTCAGCATGCCGTGCCGGAACCAGATTAGGGCCTGAAGCAATCCTGCGGGTTTGCGGCCAGCTCACAAGAAAGCGATTTGAAGAAAGGAGCTCAGGGGCCAAGTAATTCACAAACCTGCAGAGTTATAAATGACAGCTATCGTCCAAAAATATATTGAAGGAAGGGTGCGAAGAGGACTTGAAAGCGGGGCAGAATTGCAGGAAAACGATTTCAGGGGGTAGACTGCAATTGCATTTAAAGCATAGAAAAAGAGGCAGAACGTCGACAATGATGCACTTGGCCAAAAAGGGCGTATGCGTTTTTTCCTGAATATATTCAGGAAAAAACGCATACGCCCTTTTTGGCCAACCAAGCAAGCATGTTAAAGAAATCTGCACTACAATGAAGTCTCACTGCCCCCCGGTCAAAAGGGCCATCTGAAAAAAGTGTAAAATCCAGAAATGCAGCACAGGCCATGGAGAACAGGGAGCCTTGTTATGCTGATGGGTGGGATGTAAATTGCCAACAGCCAATCTGGAGAAGTGTATGGTGTTTCCTGAAACACCTAAAAAAGAAAGCAACGGAGCCTACGGCACTTCCACTTATGGTCCTATAGCTTAGGGAAATTAAAATCAAAAACACACAGCCACCCCAAAGTTTCAGACGGCTCTGTTTACAAGAACCTCGTCTACGGTACAAGTTAAATATCCCAGAAAGCGGAAAATGGATAAAGAAATTGTGGTACGTACGTACAATGGAATATCACTCACCAATGAAATCTATGTCATCAGGCCCGTCGTGGCATAATGAGTGGATTCAGGTACGATGATGCTAAGTGAAATAAGTCACACAGAAAATGAAACATCATAAGATATCACTAATGCAGGGAATGTAATCTTGGCTACACATGAACTGAATTACAAAACAGAACAGGGTCTCAAATTTAGAAAACCAACTTATGTTTTCTTAAGGGGAAAGGTGAGTTGGGGTGCTGCATAAAACCAGAGATAGAAATTAGCACAGATACCATTCCATACGTCTAATATGTAATAGTCAAGACCTACCCCTTGCTCAACGAAATGGGCTAAACACCCTATATTCAACGCCTACGAATACACCTGACTAGAAAGAATTTTCAAACCCATGGATTTATATGTCTCCAAAAGAGAATCAAACGTGTGTACAGCTGCATGAAGGCAGCAGAGACAATCCGATAAATCCCATTATCAAAATGAATTACAAAAACAAAACACAATGACAGTGAAATAGAGAGCAATTCTTAAATAATTCATTCAGGGCTTGTAATGCAACCTGGATTGACCTCATCTACACCCAGAGCTGAGTGAGCCATAAGGTTGGACACTTCGGGCTGATAGCATTGGTGAGGTTCGATGAGCAAATGCAGACCATTTGAAGTCATACTGCATGGTACCCATTCCATGGGTCCCAACTCTCCAGGTTTAAGCAATTCTTCCTTCAGCTAAAGCATGCATGGGAAACCCACAGTATGGTGCACTGTGTGACCGGGAAACGTTTTCAAATGCATCTCAGTTTTTGTCCTCTTTGACTCGGGTTCACAATTCCAGACCCTTTACTAACACTCTCCCCACTTGTAGAGTCAGTGCCTTTAACCTCCTGTTTGGCACAGTTTGCAATTTCTGCGCAAGATGAACAGGAATAGGGAGTACCAATGAGAGACTAGCTGTAGGTGTCTGCACGGGCAAATTTAACACTCATTTCCCACCAGGAAGAGGAATTAACCAAAGGCTCAGCATGCCGTGCCGGAACCAGATTAGGGCCTGAAGCAATCCTGCGGGTTTGGGGCCAGCTCACAAGAAAGCGATTTGAAGAAAGGAGCTCAGGGGCACTGTTATTCAGAAACCTGCATAGTTATAAATGACAGCTATCGTCCAAAAGTATATTGAAGGTAGGCTGCGAAGAGGACTTGAAAGCGGGGCAGAATTGCAGGAAAACGATTTCAGGGGGTAGACTGGAATTGCATTTAAAGCATAGGAAAAGAGGCAGAACGTCGACAATGATGCACTTGGCCAAAAAGGGCGTATGCGTTTTTTCCTGAATATATTCAGGAAAAAACGCATACGACCTTTTTGGCCAACGAAACAAGCATATTAAAGAAATCTGCACTACAATGAAGTCTCACTGCCCCCCGTCAAAAGGGTCATCTGAAAAAAGTGTAAAATCCAGAAATGCAGCACAGGCCATGGAGAACAGGGAGCCTTGTTATGCTGATGGGTGGGATGTAAATTGCCAAGAGCCACTCTGGAGAAGTGTATGGTGTTTCCTGAAACACCTAAAAAACAAAGCAACGGAGCCTACGGCACTTCCACTTATGGTCCTATAGATTAGGGAAATTAAAATCAAAAACACACAGCCACCCCAAAGTTTCTGACGGCTCTGTTTACAAGAACTTCATCTACGGTACAAGTTAAATATCCCAGAAAGCGAAAAATGGATAAAGAAGTTGTGGTACGTACGTACAATGGAATATCACTCACCAATGAAATCTATGTCATCTGGCCCGTCGTGGCATAATGAGTGGATTCAGGTACGATGATTCTAAGTGAAATACGTCACACAGAAAATGAAACATCATAAGATATCACTAATACACGGAATGTAATCTTGGCTACTCATGAACTGAATTACAAAACAGAACAGGGTCTCAAATTTAGAAAACCAACTTATGTTTGCTTAAGGGGAATGGCGAGTTGGGGTGCTGCATAAAACCAGAGATAGAAATTAGCACAGATACCATTCCATATGTCAAACATGTAATAGTCAAGACCTACCCCTTGCTCAACGAAATGGGCTCAACACCCTATATTCAATGCCTAGGAATACACCTGACTAGATAGAATCTTCAAACCCATGGATTTATATGTCTCCATAAGAGAATCAAGCGTGTGTACAGCTGCATGAATGCAGCAGAGAAAAGCCGATAAATCCCACTATCAAAATGAATTACAAAAACAAAACACAATGAGAGTGAAATAGAGAGCAATTCTTAAATAATTCATTCAGGGCTTGTGATGCAACCTGGATTTACCTCATCTACACCCAGAGCTGAGTGAGACATAAGGTTGGACACTTCGGGCTGATAGCACTGGTGAGGTTCAATGAGCAAATGCAGACCATTTGAAGTCATACTGCATGGTACACATTCTATGGGTCCCAACTCTCCAGGTTTAAGCGATTCTTCCTTCAGCTAAAACATGCATGGGAAACCTACAGTATGGTGCACCGTGTCACCGGGAAACGTTTTCAAATGCATCTCAGTTTTCGTACCCTTTTACTCGGGTTCACAATTCCAGACCATTTACTAACACTCTCCCCACTTGGAGAGTCAGTGCCTTTAACCTCCTGTTTGGCACAGTTTGCAATTTCTGCGCAAGATGAACAGGAATAGGGAGAACCAATGAGAGACTAGCTGTAGGTGTCTGCACGGGCAAATTTAACGCTCATTTCCAACCAGGAAGAGGAATTAACCAAAGGCTCAGCATGCCGTGCAGGAACCAGATTAGGGCCTGAAGCAATCCTGCGGGTTTGCGGCCAGCTCACAAGAAAGCGATTTGAAGAAAGGAGCTCAGGGGCACTGTAATTCACAAACCTGCAGAGTTATAAATGACAGCTATCGTCCGAAAATATATTGAAGGAAGGCTGCGAAGAGGACTTGAAAGCGGGGCAGAATTGCAGGAAAACGATTTCAGGGGGTAGACTGGAATTGCATTTAAAGCATAGGAAAAGAGGCAGAACGTCGACAATGATGCACTTGGCCAAAAAGGGCGTATGCGTTTTTTCCTGAATATATTCAGGAAAAAACTCATACGCCCTTTTTGGCCAACCAAGCAAGCATGTTAAAGAAATCTGCACTACAATGAAGTCTCACTGTCCACCGGTCAAAAGGGCCATCTGAAAAAAGTGTAAAATCCAGAAATGCAGCACAGGCCATGGAGAACAGGGAGCCTTGTTATGCTGATGGGTGGGCTGTAAATTGCCAACAGCCACTCTGGAGAAGTGTATGGTGTTTCCTGAAACACCTAAAAAACAAAGCAACGGAGCCTACGGCACTTCCACTTATGGTCCTATAGCTTAGGGAAATTAAAATCAAAAACACACAGCCACCCCAAAGTTTCAGACGGCTCTGTTTACAAGAACCTCGTCTACGGTACAAGTTAAATATCCCAGAAAGCGAAAAATGGATAAAGAAGTTGTGGTACGTACGTACAATGGAATATCGCTCACCAATGAAATCTATGTCATCTGGCCCGTCGTGGCATAATAAGTGGATTCAGGTACGATGATTCTAAGTGAAATAAGTCACACAGAAAATGAAACATCATAAGATATCACTAATACACCGAATGTAATCTTGGCTACACATGAACTGAATTACAAAACAGAACATGATCTCAAATTTAGAAAACCAACTTATGTTTGCGTAAGGGGAAAGGTGAGTTGGGGTGCTGCATAAAACCAGAGTTAGAAATTAGCTCAGATACCATTCCATATGTCAAATACGTAATAGTTAAGACATACCCCTTGCTCAACGAAATGGGCTAAACACCCTATATTCAACGTCTAGGAATACACCTGACTAGTAAGAATCTTCAAACCCATGGATTTATATGTCTCCATAAGAGAATCAAGCGTGTGTACAGCTGCATGAAGGCAGAAGAGAAAATCCGATAAATCCCATTATCAAAATGAATTACAATAACAAAACAGAATGACAGTGAAATAGAGAGCAATTCTTAAATAATTAATTCAGGGCTTGTGATGCAACCTGGATTTACCTCATCTACACCCAGAGCTGAGTGAGACATAAGGTTGGACACTTCAGGCTGATAGCATTGGTGAGGTACGATGAGCAAATGCAGACCATTTGAAGTCATACTGCATGGTACCCATTCCATGGGTCCCAACTCTCCAGGTTTAAGCAATTCTTCCTTCAGCTAAAACATGCATGGGAAACCCACAGTATGGTGCACCGTGTGACCGGGAAACGTTTTCAAATGCATCTCAGTTTTCGTCCCCTTTTAGTCGGGTTCACAATTCCAGACCCTTTACTAACACTCTCCCCACTTGGAGAGTCAGTGCCTTTAACCTGCTGTTGGGCACAGTTTGCAATTTCTGCGCAAGATGAACAGGAATAGGGAGAACCAATGAGAGACTAGCTGTAGGTGTCTGCACGGACTAATTTAACGCTCATTTCCCACTAGGAAGAGGATTTAACCAAAGGCTCAGCATGCCGAGCCGGAAACAGATTAGGGCCTGAAGCAATCCTGCGGGTTTGCGGCCAGCTCACAATAAAGCGATTTGAAGAAAGGAGCTCAGGGGCACTGTAATTCACAAACTTGCAAAGTTATAAATGTCAGCTATCGTCCAAAAATATATTGAAGGAAGGCTGCGAAGAGGACTTGAAAGCGGGGCAGAATTGCAGGAAAACGATTTCAGGGTGTAGACTGGAATTGCATTTAAAGCATAGGAAAAGAGGCAGAACGTCGACAATGATGCACTTGGCCAAAAAGGGCGTATGCGTTTTTTCCTGAATATATTCAGGTAAAAACGCATACGCACTTTTTGGCCAACCAAGCAAGCATGTTAAAGAAATCTGCACTACAATGAAGTCTCACTGCCCACCGGTCAAAAGGGCCATCTGAAAAAAGTGTAAAATCCAGAAATGCAGCACAGGCCATGGAGAACAGGGAGCCCTTTTATGCTGATGGGTGAGATGTAAATTGCCAACAGCCACTCTGGAGAAGTGTATGGTGTTTCCTGAAACACCTAAAAAACAAAGCAACGGAGCCTACGGCACTTCCACTTATGGTCCTATAGCTTAGGGAAATTAAAATAAAAAACACACAGCCACCCAAAGTTTCAGAGGGCTCTGTTTACAAGAACCTCGTCTACGGTACAAGTTAAATATCCCAGAAAGCGAAAAATGGATAAAGAAGTTGTGGTACGTACGTACAATGGAATATCACTCACAAATGAAATCTATTTCACCTGGCCCATCGTGGCATAATGAGTGGATTCAGGTACGATGATTCTAAGTGAAATAAGTCACACAGAAAATGAAACATCATAAGATATCACTAATACACCGAATGTAATCTTGGCTACACATGAACTGAATTACAAAACAGGACAGGGTCTCAAATTTAGAAAACCAACTTATGTTTGCTTAAGGGGAAAGGCGAGTTGGGGTGCTGCATAAAACCAGAGATAGAAATTAGCACACATACCATTCCATACGTCAAACATGTAATAGTCAAGACCTACCCCTTGCTCAACGAAATGGGCTCAACACCCTATATTCAATGCCTAGGAATACACCTGACTAGATAGAATCTTCAAACCCATGGATTTATATGTCTCCATAAGAGAATCAAGCGTGTGTACAGCTGCATGAATGCAGCAGAGAAAAGCCGATAAATCCCACTATCAAAATGAATTACAAAAACAAAACACAATGAGAGTGAAATAGAGAGCAATTCTTAAATAATTCATTCAGGGATTGTGATGCAACCTGGATTTACCTCATCTACACCCAGAGCTGAGTGAGACATAAGGTTGGACACTTCGGGCTGATAGCACTGGTGAGGTTCAATGAGCAAATGCAGACCATTTGAAGTCATACTGCATGGTACACATTCTATGGGTCCCAACTCTCCAGGTTTAAGCGATTCTTCCTTCAGCTAAAACATGCATGGGAAACCTACAGTATGGTGCACCGTGTCACCGGGAAACGTTTTCAAATGCATCTCAGTTTTCGTACCCTTTTACTCGGGTTCACAATTCCAGACCATTTACTAACACTCTCCCCACTTGGAGAGTCAGTGCCTTTAACCTCCTGTTTGGCACAGTTTGCAATTTCTGCGCAAGATGAACAGGAATAGGGAGAACCAATGAGAGACTAGCTGTAGGTGTCTGCACGCCAAATTTATCGCTCATTTCCAACCAGGAAGAGGAATTAACCAAACGCTCAGCATGCCGTGCCGGAACCAGATTAGGGCCTGAAGCAATCCTGCGGGTTTGCGGCCAGCTCACAAGAAAGCGATTTGAAGAAAGGAGCTCAGGGGCCAAGTAATTCACAAACCTGCAGAGTTATAAATGACAGCTATCGTCCAAAAATATATTGAAGGAAGGGTGCGAAGAGGACTTGAAAGCGGGGCAGAATTGCAGGAAAACGATTTCAGGGGGTAGACTGCAATTGCATTTAAAGCATAGAAAAAGAGGCAGAACGTCGACAATGATGCACTTGGCCAAAAAGGGCGTATGCGTTTTTTCCTGAATATATTCAGGAAAAAACGCATACGCCCTTTTTGGCCAACCAAGCAAGCATGTTAAAGAAATCTGCACTACAATGAAGTCTCACTGCCCCCCGGTCAAAAGGGCCATCTGAAAAAAGTGTAAAATCCAGAAATGCAGCACAGGCCATGGAGAACAGGGAGCCTTGTTATGCTGATGGGTGGGATGTAAATTGCCAACAGCCAATCTGGAGAAGTGTATGGTGTTTCCTGAAACACCTAAAAAAGAAAGCAACGGAGCCTACGGCACTTCCACTTATGGTCCTATAGCTTAGGGAAATTAAAATCAAAAACACACAGCCACCCCAAAGTTTCAGACGGCTCTGTTTACAAGAACCTCGTCTACGGTACAAGTTAAATATCCCAGAAAGCGGAAAATGGATAAAGAAATTGTGGTACGTACGTACAATGGAATATCACTCACCAATGAAATCTATGTCATCAGGCCCGTCGTGGCATAATGAGTGGATTCAGGTACGATGATGCTAAGTGAAATAAGTCACACAGAAAATGAAACATCATAAGATATCACTAATGCAGGGAATGTAATCTTGGCTACACATGAACTGAATTACAAAACAGAACAGGGTCTCAAATTTAGAAAACCAACTTATGTTTTCTTAAGGGGAAAGGTGAGTTGGGGTGCTGCATAAAACCAGAGATAGAAATTAGCACAGATACCATTCCATACGTCTAATATGTAATAGTCAAGACCTACCCCTTGCTCAACGAAATGGGCTAAACACCCTATATTCAACGCCTACGAATACACCTGACTAGAAAGAATTTTCAAACCCATGGATTTATATGTCTCCAAAAGAGAATCAAACGTGTGTACAGCTGCATGAAGGCAGCAGAGACAATCCGATAAATCCCATTATCAAAATGAATTACAAAAACAAAACACAATGACAGTGAAATAGAGAGCAATTCTTAAATAATTCATTCAGGGCTTGTAATGCAACCTGGATTGACCTCATCTACACCCAGAGCTGAGTGAGCCATAAGGTTGGACACTTCGGGCTGATAGCATTGGTGAGGTTCGATGAGCAAATGCAGACCATTTGAAGTCATACTGCATGGTACCCATTCCATGGGTCCCAACTCTCCAGGTTTAAGCAATTCTTCCTTCAGCTAAAGCATGCATGGGAAACCCACAGTATGGTGCACTGTGTGACCGGGAAACGTTTTCAAATGCATCTCAGTTTTTGTCCTCTTTGACTCGGGTTCACAATTCCAGACCCTTTACTAACACTCTCCCCACTTGTAGAGTCAGTGCCTTTAACCTCCTGTTTGGCACAGTTTGCAATTTCTGCGCAAGATGAACAGGAATAGGGAGTACCAATGAGAGACTAGCTGTAGGTGTCTGCACGGGCAAATTTAACACTCATTTCCCACCAGGAAGAGGAATTAACCAAAGGCTCAGCATGCCGTGCCGGAACCAGATTAGGGCCTGAAGCAATCCTGCGGGTTTGGGGCCAGCTCACAAGAAAGCGATTTGAAGAAAGGAGCTCAGGGGCACTGTTATTCAGAAACCTGCATAGTTATAAATGACAGCTATCGTCCAAAAGTATATTGAAGGTAGGCTGCGAAGAGGACTTGAAAGCGGGGCAGAATTGCAGGAAAACGATTTCAGGGGGTAGACTGGAATTGCATTTAAAGCATAGGAAAAGAGGCAGAACGTCGACAATGATGCACTTGGCCAAAAAGGGCGTATGCGTTTTTTCCTGAATATATTCAGGAAAAAACGCATACGACCTTTTTGGCCAACGAAACAAGCATATTAAAGAAATCTGCACTACAATGAAGTCTCACTGCCCCCCGTCAAAAGGGTCATCTGAAAAAAGTGTAAAATCCAGAAATGCAGCACAGGCCATGGAGAACAGGGAGCCTTGTTATGCTGATGGGTGGGATGTAAATTGCCAAGAGCCACTCTGGAGAAGTGTATGGTGTTTCCTGAAACACCTAAAAAACAAAGCAACGGAGCCTACGGCACTTCCACTTATGGTCCTATAGATTAGGGAAATTAAAATCAAAAACACACAGCCACCCCAAAGTTTCTGACGGCTCTGTTTACAAGAACTTCATCTACGGTACAAGTTAAATATCCCAGAAAGCGAAAAATGGATAAAGAAGTTGTGGTACGTACGTACAATGGAATATCACTCACCAATGAAATCTATGTCATCTGGCCCGTCGTGGCATAATGAGTGGATTCAGGTACGATGATTCTAAGTGAAATACGTCACACAGAAAATGAAACATCATAAGATATCACTAATACACGGAATGTAATCTTGGCTACTCATGAACTGAATTACAAAACAGAACAGGGTCTCAAATTTAGAAAACCAACTTATGTTTGCTTAAGGGGAATGGCGAGTTGGGGTGCTGCATAAAACCAGAGATAGAAATTAGCACAGATACCATTCCATATGTCAAACATGTAATAGTCAAGACCTACCCCTTGCTCAACGAAATGGGCTCAACACCCTATATTCAATGCCTAGGAATACACCTGACTAGATAGAATCTTCAAACCCATGGATTTATATGTCTCCATAAGAGAATCAAGCGTGTGTACAGCTGCATGAATGCAGCAGAGAAAAGCCGATAAATCCCACTATCAAAATGAATTACAAAAACAAAACACAATGAGAGTGAAATAGAGAGCAATTCTTAAATAATTCATTCAGGGCTTGTGATGCAACCTGGATTTACCTCATCTACACCCAGAGCTGAGTGAGACATAAGGTTGGACACTTCGGGCTGATAGCACTGGTGAGGTTCAATGAGCAAATGCAGACCATTTGAAGTCATACTGCATGGTACACATTCTATGGGTCCCAACTCTCCAGGTTTAAGCGATTCTTCCTTCAGCTAAAACATGCATGGGAAACCTACAGTATGGTGCACCGTGTCACCGGGAAACGTTTTCAAATGCATCTCAGTTTTCGTACCCTTTTACTCGGGTTCACAATTCCAGACCATTTACTAACACTCTCCCCACTTGGAGAGTCAGTGCCTTTAACCTCCTGTTTGGCACAGTTTGCAATTTCTGCGCAAGATGAACAGGAATAGGGAGAACCAATGAGAGACTAGCTGTAGGTGTCTGCACGGGCAAATTTAACGCTCATTTCCAACCAGGAAGAGGAATTAACCAAAGGCTCAGCATGCCGTGCAGGAACCAGATTAGGGCCTGAAGCAATCCTGCGGGTTTGCGGCCAGCTCACAAGAAAGCGATTTGAAGAAAGGAGCTCAGGGGCACTGTAATTCACAAACCTGCAGAGTTATAAATGACAGCTATCGTCCGAAAATATATTGAAGGAAGGCTGCGAAGAGGACTTGAAAGCGGGGCAGAATTGCAGGAAAACGATTTCAGGGGGTAGACTGGAATTGCATTTAAAGCATAGGAAAAGAGGCAGAACGTCGACAATGATGCACTTGGCCAAAAAGGGCGTATGCGTTTTTTCCTGAATATATTCAGGAAAAAACTCATACGCCCTTTTTGGCCAACCAAGCAAGCATGTTAAAGAAATCTGCACTACAATGAAGTCTCACTGTCCACCGGTCAAAAGGGCCATCTGAAAAAAGTGTAAAATCCAGAAATGCAGCACAGGCCATGGAGAACAGGGAGCCTTGTTATGCTGATGGGTGGGCTGTAAATTGCCAACAGCCACTCTGGAGAAGTGTATGGTGTTTCCTGAAACACCTAAAAAACAAAGCAACGGAGCCTACGGCACTTCCACTTATGGTCCTATAGCTTAGGGAAATTAAAATCAAAAACACACAGCCACCCAAAGTTTCAGAGGGCTCTGTTTACAAGAACCTCGTCTACGGTACAAGTTAAATATCCCAGAAAGCGAAAAATGGATAAAGAAGTTGTGGTACGTACGTACAATGGAATATCACTCACAAATGAAATCTATTTCACCTGGCCCATCGTGGCATAATGAGTGGATTCAGGTACGATGATTCTAAGTGAAATAAGTCACACAGAAAATGAAACATCATAAGATATCACTAATACACCGAATGTAATCTTGGCTACACATGAACTGAATTACAAAACAGGACAGGGTCTCAAATTTAGAAAACCAACTTATGTTTGCTTAAGGGGAAAGGCGAGTTGGGGTGCTGCATAAAACCAGAGATAGAAATTAGCACACATACCATTCCATACGTCAAACATGTAATAGTCAAGACCTACCCCTTGCTCAACGAAATGGGCTCAACACCCTATATTCAATGCCTAGGAATACACCTGACTAGATAGAATCTTCAAACCCATGGATTTATATGTCTCCATAAGAGAATCAAGCGTGTGTACAGCTGCATGAATGCAGCAGAGAAAAGCCGATAAATCCCACTATCAAAATGAATTACAAAAACAAAACACAATGAGAGTGAAATAGAGAGCAATTCTTAAATAATTCATTCAGGGATTGTGATGCAACCTGGATTTACCTCATCTACACCCAGAGCTGAGTGAGACATAAGGTTGGACACTTCGGGCTGATAGCACTGGTGAGGTTCAATGAGCAAATGCAGACCATTTGAAGTCATACTGCATGGTACACATTCTATGGGTCCCAACTCTCCAGGTTTAAGCGATTCTTCCTTCAGCTAAAACATGCATGGGAAACCTACAGTATGGTGCACCGTGTCACCGGGAAACGTTTTCAAATGCATCTCAGTTTTCGTACCCTTTTACTCGGGTTCACAATTCCAGACCATTTACTAACACTCTCCCCACTTGGAGAGTCAGTGCCTTTAACCTCCTGTTTGGCACAGTTTGCAATTTCTGCGCAAGATGAACAGGAATAGGGAGAACCAATGAGAGACTAGCTGTAGGTGTCTGCACGCCAAATTTATCGCTCATTTCCAACCAGGAAGAGGAATTAACCAAACGCTCAGCATGCCGTGCCGGAACCAGATTAGGGCCTGAAGCAATCCTGCGGGTTTGCGGCCAGCTCACAAGAAAGCGATTTGAAGAAAGGAGCTCAGGGGCCAAGTAATTCACAAACCTGCAGAGTTATAAATGACAGCTATCGTCCAAAAATATATTGAAGGAAGGGTGCGAAGAGGACTTGAAAGCGGGGCAGAATTGCAGGAAAACGATTTCAGGGGGTAGACTGCAATTGCATTTAAAGCATAGAAAAAGAGGCAGAACGTCGACAATGATGCACTTGGCCAAAAAGGGCGTATGCGTTTTTTCCTGAATATATTCAGGAAAAAACGCATACGCCCTTTTTGGCCAACCAAGCAAGCATGTTAAAGAAATCTGCACTACAATGAAGTCTCACTGCCCCCCGGTCAAAAGGGCCATCTGAAAAAAGTGTAAAATCCAGAAATGCAGCACAGGCCATGGAGAACAGGGAGCCTTGTTATGCTGATGGGTGGGATGTAAATTGCCAACAGCCAATCTGGAGAAGTGTATGGTGTTTCCTGAAACACCTAAAAAAGAAAGCAACGGAGCCTACGGCACTTCCACTTATGGTCCTATAGCTTAGGGAAATTAAAATCAAAAACACACAGCCACCCCAAAGTTTCAGACGGCTCTGTTTACAAGAACCTCGTCTACGGTACAAGTTAAATATCCCAGAAAGCGGAAAATGGATAAAGAAATTGTGGTACGTACGTACAATGGAATATCACTCACCAATGAAATCTATGTCATCAGGCCCGTCGTGGCATAATGAGTGGATTCAGGTACGATGATGCTAAGTGAAATAAGTCACACAGAAAATGAAACATCATAAGATATCACTAATGCAGGGAATGTAATCTTGGCTACACATGAACTGAATTACAAAACAGAACAGGGTCTCAAATTTAGAAAACCAACTTATGTTTTCTTAAGGGGAAAGGTGAGTTGGGGTGCTGCATAAAACCAGAGATAGAAATTAGCACAGATACCATTCCATACGTCTAATATGTAATAGTCAAGACCTACCCCTTGCTCAACGAAATGGGCTAAACACCCTATATTCAACGCCTACGAATACACCTGACTAGAAAGAATTTTCAAACCCATGGATTTATATGTCTCCAAAAGAGAATCAAACGTGTGTACAGCTGCATGAAGGCAGCAGAGACAATCCGATAAATCCCATTATCAAAATGAATTACAAAAACAAAACACAATGACAGTGAAATAGAGAGCAATTCTTAAATAATTCATTCAGGGCTTGTAATGCAACCTGGATTGACCTCATCTACACCCAGAGCTGAGTGAGCCATAAGGTTGGACACTTCGGGCTGATAGCATTGGTGAGGTTCGATGAGCAAATGCAGACCATTTGAAGTCATACTGCATGGTACCCATTCCATGGGTCCCAACTCTCCAGGTTTAAGCAATTCTTCCTTCAGCTAAAGCATGCATGGGAAACCCACAGTATGGTGCACTGTGTGACCGGGAAACGTTTTCAAATGCATCTCAGTTTTTGTCCTCTTTGACTCGGGTTCACAATTCCAGACCCTTTACTAACACTCTCCCCACTTGTAGAGTCAGTGCCTTTAACCTCCTGTTTGGCACAGTTTGCAATTTCTGCGCAAGATGAACAGGAATAGGGAGTACCAATGAGAGACTAGCTGTAGGTGTCTGCACGGGCAAATTTAACACTCATTTCCCACCAGGAAGAGGAATTAACCAAAGGCTCAGCATGCCGTGCCGGAACCAGATTAGGGCCTGAAGCAATCCTGCGGGTTTGGGGCCAGCTCACAAGAAAGCGATTTGAAGAAAGGAGCTCAGGGGCACTGTTATTCAGAAACCTGCATAGTTATAAATGACAGCTATCGTCCAAAAGTATATTGAAGGTAGGCTGCGAAGAGGACTTGAAAGCGGGGCAGAATTGCAGGAAAACGATTTCAGGGGGTAGACTGGAATTGCATTTAAAGCATAGGAAAAGAGGCAGAACGTCGACAATGATGCACTTGGCCAAAAAGGGCGTATGCGTTTTTTCCTGAATATATTCAGGAAAAAACGCATACGACCTTTTTGGCCAACGAAACAAGCATATTAAAGAAATCTGCACTACAATGAAGTCTCACTGCCCCCCGTCAAAAGGGTCATCTGAAAAAAGTGTAAAATCCAGAAATGCAGCACAGGCCATGGAGAACAGGGAGCCTTGTTATGCTGATGGGTGGGATGTAAATTGCCAAGAGCCACTCTGGAGAAGTGTATGGTGTTTCCTGAAACACCTAAAAAACAAAGCAACGGAGCCTACGGCACTTCCACTTATGGTCCTATAGATTAGGGAAATTAAAATCAAAAACACACAGCCACCCCAAAGTTTCTGACGGCTCTGTTTACAAGAACTTCATCTACGGTACAAGTTAAATATCCCAGAAAGCGAAAAATGGATAAAGAAGTTGTGGTACGTACGTACAATGGAATATCACTCACCAATGAAATCTATGTCATCTGGCCCGTCGTGGCATAATGAGTGGATTCAGGTACGATGATTCTAAGTGAAATACGTCACACAGAAAATGAAACATCATAAGATATCACTAATACACGGAATGTAATCTTGGCTACTCATGAACTGAATTACAAAACAGAACAGGGTCTCAAATTTAGAAAACCAACTTATGTTTGCTTAAGGGGAATGGCGAGTTGGGGTGCTGCATAAAACCAGAGATAGAAATTAGCACAGATACCATTCCATATGTCAAACATGTAATAGTCAAGACCTACCCCTTGCTCAACGAAATGGGCTCAACACCCTATATTCAATGCCTAGGAATACACCTGACTAGATAGAATCTTCAAACCCATGGATTTATATGTCTCCATAAGAGAATCAAGCGTGTGTACAGCTGCATGAATGCAGCAGAGAAAAGCCGATAAATCCCACTATCAAAATGAATTACAAAAACAAAACACAATGAGAGTGAAATAGAGAGCAATTCTTAAATAATTCATTCAGGGCTTGTGATGCAACCTGGATTTACCTCATCTACACCCAGAGCTGAGTGAGACATAAGGTTGGACACTTCGGGCTGATAGCACTGGTGAGGTTCAATGAGCAAATGCAGACCATTTGAAGTCATACTGCATGGTACACATTCTATGGGTCCCAACTCTCCAGGTTTAAGCGATTCTTCCTTCAGCTAAAACATGCATGGGAAACCTACAGTATGGTGCACCGTGTCACCGGGAAACGTTTTCAAATGCATCTCAGTTTTCGTACCCTTTTACTCGGGTTCACAATTCCAGACCATTTACTAACACTCTCCCCACTTGGAGAGTCAGTGCCTTTAACCTCCTGTTTGGCACAGTTTGCAATTTCTGCGCAAGATGAACAGGAATAGGGAGAACCAATGAGAGACTAGCTGTAGGTGTCTGCACGGGCAAATTTAACGCTCATTTCCAACCAGGAAGAGGAATTAACCAAAGGCTCAGCATGCCGTGCAGGAACCAGATTAGGGCCTGAAGCAATCCTGCGGGTTTGCGGCCAGCTCACAAGAAAGCGATTTGAAGAAAGGAGCTCAGGGGCACTGTAATTCACAAACCTGCAGAGTTATAAATGACAGCTATCGTCCGAAAATATATTGAAGGAAGGCTGCGAAGAGGACTTGAAAGCGGGGCAGAATTGCAGGAAAACGATTTCAGGGGGTAGACTGGAATTGCATTTAAAGCATAGGAAAAGAGGCAGAACGTCGACAATGATGCACTTGGCCAAAAAGGGCGTATGCGTTTTTTCCTGAATATATTCAGGAAAAAACTCATACGCCCTTTTTGGCCAACCAAGCAAGCATGTTAAAGAAATCTGCACTACAATGAAGTCTCACTGTCCACCGGTCAAAAGGGCCATCTGAAAAAAGTGTAAAATCCAGAAATGCAGCACAGGCCATGGAGAACAGGGAGCCTTGTTATGCTGATGGGTGGGCTGTAAATTGCCAACAGCCACTCTGGAGAAGTGTATGGTGTTTCCTGAAACACCTAAAAAACAAAGCAACGGAGCCTACGGCACTTCCACTTATCGTCCTATAGCTTAGGGAAATTAAAATCAAAAACACACAGCCACCCCAAAGTTTCAGACGGCTCTGTTTACAAGAACCTCGTCTACGGTACAAGTTAAATATCCCAGAAAGCGAAAAATGGATAAAGAAGTTGTGGTACGTACGTACAATGGAATATCGCTCACCAATGAAATCTATGTCATCTGGCCCGTCGTGGCATAATAAGTGGATTCAGGTACGATGATTCTAAGTGAAATAAGTCACACAGAAAATGAAACATCATAAGATATCACTAATACACCGAATGTAATCTTGGCTACACATGAACTGAATTACAAAACAGAACATGATCTCAAATTTAGAAAACCAACTTATGTTTGCGTAAGGGGAAAGGTGAGTTGGGGTGCTGCATAAAACCAGAGTTAGAAATTAGCTCAGATACCATTCCATATGTCAAATACGTAATAGTTAAGACATACCCCTTGCTCAACGAAATGGGCTAAACACCCTATATTCAACGTCTAGGAATACACCTGACTAGTAAGAATCTTCAAACCCATGGATTTATATGTCTCCATAAGAGAATCAAGCGTGTGTACAGCTGCATGAAGGCAGAAGAGAAAATCCGATAAATCCCATTATCAAAATGAATTACAATAACAAAACAGAATGACAGTGAAATAGAGAGCAATTCTTAAATAATTAATTCAGGGCTTGTGATGCAACCTGGATTTACCTCATCTACACCCAGAGCTGAGTGAGACATAAGGTTGGACACTTCAGGCTGATAGCATTGGTGAGGTACGATGAGCAAATGCAGACCATTTGAAGTCATACTGCATGGTACCCATTCCATGGGTCCCAACTCTCCAGGTTTAAGCAATTCTTCCTTCAGCTAAAACATGCATGGGAAACCCACAGTATGGTGCACCGTGTGACCGGGAAACGTTTTCAAATGCATCTCAGTTTTCGTCCCCTTTTAGTCGGGTTCACAATTCCAGACCCTTTACTAACACTCTCCCCACTTGGAGAGTCAGTGCCTTTAACCTGCTGTTGGGCACAGTTTGCAATTTCTGCGCAAGATGAACAGGAATAGGGAGAACCAATGAGAGACTAGCTGTAGGTGTCTGCACGGACTAATTTAACGCTCATTTCCCACTAGGAAGAGGATTTAACCAAAGGCTCAGCATGCCGAGCCGGAAACAGATTAGGGCCTGAAGCAATCCTGCGGGTTTGCGGCCAGCTCACAATAAAGCGATTTGAAGAAAGGAGCTCAGGGGCACTGTAATTCACAAACTTGCAAAGTTATAAATGTCAGCTATCGTCCAAAAATATATTGAAGGAAGGCTGCGAAGAGGACTTGAAAGCGGGGCAGAATTGCAGGAAAACGATTTCAGGGTGTAGACTGGAATTGCATTTAAAGCATAGGAAAAGAGGCAGAACGTCGACAATGATGCACTTGGCCAAAAAGGGCGTATGCGTTTTTTCCTGAATATATTCAGGTAAAAACGCATACGCACTTTTTGGCCAACCAAGCAAGCATGTTAAAGAAATCTGCACTACAATGAAGTCTCACTGCCCACCGGTCAAAAGGGCCATCTGAAAAAAGTGTAAAATCCAGAAATGCAGCACAGGCCATGGAGAACAGGGAGCCTTGTTATGCTGATGGGTGGGATGTAAATTGCCAACAGCCACTCTGGAGAAGTGTATGGTGTTTCCTGAAACACCTAAAAAACAAAGCAACGGAGCCTACGGCACTTCCACTTATGGTCCTATAGCTTAGGGAAATTAAAATCAAAAACACACAGCCACCCCAAAGTTTCAGACGGCTCTGTTTACAAGAACCTCGTCTACGGTACAAGTTAAATATCCCAGAAAGCGAAAAATGGATAAAGAAGTTGTGGTACGTACGTACAATGGAATATCACTCACCAATGAAATCTATGTCATCTGGCCCGTCGTGGCATAATGAGTGGATTCAGGTACGATGATTCTAAGTGAAATAAGTCACACAGAAAATGAAACATCATAAGATATCACTAATACACGGAATGTAATCTTGGCTACACATGAACTGAATTACAAAACAGAACAGGGTCTCAAATTTAGAAAACCAACTTATGTATGCGTAAGGGGAAAGGTGAGTTGGGGTGCTGCATAAAACCAGAGATAGAAATTAGCACAGATACCATTCCATACGTCAAATATGTAATAGTCAAGACCTACCCCTTGCTCAACGAAATGGGCTAAACACCCTATATTCAACACCTAGGAATACACCTGACTAGTAAGAATCTTCAAACCCATGGATTTATATGTCTCCATAAGAGAATCAAGCGTGTGTACAGCTGCATGAAGGCAGCAGAGAAAATCCGATAAATCTTATTATCAGAATGAATTACAAAAACAAAACACAATGACAGTGAAATAGAGAGCAATTCTTAAATAATTCATTCAGGGCTTGTGATGCAACCTGGATTTACCTCATCTAAACCCAGAGCTGAGTGAGACATAAGGTTGGACCCTTCGGGCTGATAGCATTGGTGAGGTTCGATGAGCAAATGCAGACCATTTGAAGTCATCCTACATGGTACCCATTCCATGGGTCCCAAGTCTCCAGGTTTAAGTGATTCTTCCTTCAGCTAAAGCATGCATGGGAAACCCACAGTATGGTGCACCATGTGACCGGGAAACGTTTTCAAATGCATCTCAGTTTTTGTCCCCTTTTACTCGGGTTCACAATTCCAGACCCTTTACTAACACTCTCCCCACTTGGAGAGTCAGTGCCTTTAACCTCCTGTTTGGCACAGTTTGCAATTTCTGCGCAAGATGAACAGGAATAGGGAGAACCAATGAGAGACTAGCTGTAGGTGTCTGCACGGGCAAATTTAACGCTCATTTCCAACCAGGAAGAGGAATTAACCAAAGGCTCAGCATGCCGTGCAGGAACCAGATTAGGGCCTGAAGCAATCCTGCGGGTTTGCGGCCAGCTCACAAGAAAGCGATTTGAAGAAAGGAGCTCAGGGGCACTGTAATTCACAAACCTGCAGAGTTATAAATGACAGCTATCGTCCGAAAATATATTGAAGGAAGGCTGCGAAGAGGACTTGAAAGCGGGGCAGAATTGCAGGAAAACGATTTCAGGGGGTAGACTGGAATTGCATTTAAAGCATAGGAAAAGAGGCAGAACGTCGACAATGATGCACCTGGCCAAAAAGGGCGTATGCGTTTTTTCCTGAATATATTCAGGAAAAAACGCATACGCCCTTTTTGGCCAACCAAGCAAGCATGTTAAAGAAATCTGCACTACAATGAAGTCTCACTGCCCCCCGGTCAAAAGGACCATCTGAAAAATGTGTAAAATCCAGAAATGCAGCACAGGCCATGGAGAACAGGGAGCCTTGTTATGCTGATGGGTGGGATGTAAATTGCCAACAGCCACTCTGGAGAAGTGTATGGTGTTTCCTGAAACACCTAAAAAACAAAGCAACGGAGCCTACGGCACTTCCACTTATGGTCCTATAGCTTAGGGAAATTAAAATCAAAAACACACAGCCACCCCAAAGTTTCAGACGGCTCTGTTTATAAGAACCTCGTCTACGGTATAAGTTAAATATCCCAGAAAGCGAAAAATGGATAAAGAAGTTGTGGTACGTACGTACAATGGAATATCACTCACCAATGAAATCTATGTCATCTGGCCCGTCGTGGCATAATGAGTGGATTCAGGTACGATGATTCTAAGTGAAATAAGTCACACAGAAAATGAAACATCATAAGATATCACTAATACACCGAATGTAATCTTGGCTACACATGAACTGAATTACAAAACAGAACAGGGTCTCAAATTTAGAAAACCAACTTATGTTTGCGTAAGGGAAAAGGTGAGTTGGGGTGCTGCATAAAACCAGAGTTAGAAATTAGCACAGATACCATTCCATATGTCAAATACGTAATAGTCAAGACCTACCCCTTGCTCAACGAAATGGGCTAAACACCCTATATTCAACGCCTAGCAATACAGCTGACTAGTAAGAATCTTCAAACCCATGGATTTATATGTCTCCATAAGAGAATCAAGCGTGTGTACAGCTGCATGAAGGCAGCAGAGAAAATCCGATAAATCCTATTATCAAAATGAATTACAAAAACAAAACACAATGACAGTGAAATAGAGAGCAATTCTTAAATAATTCATTCAGGGCTTGTGATGCAACCTGGATTTACCTCATCTAAACCCAGAGCTGAGTGAGACATAAGGTTGGACACTTCGGGCTGATAGCATTGGTGAGGTTCGATGAGCAAATGCAGACCATTTGAAGTCATACTGCATGGTACCCATTCCATGGGTCCGAAATCGCCAGGTTTAAGTGATTCTTCCTTCAGCTAAAGCATGCATGGGTAACCCACAGTATGGTGCACCATGTGACCGGGAAACGTTTTCAAATGCATATCAGTTTTTGTCCCCTTTTACTCGGGTTCACAATTCCAGACCCTTTACTAACACTCTCCCCACTTGGAGAGTCAGTGCCTTTCACCTCCTGTTTGGCACAGTTTGCAATTTCTGCGCAAGATGAACAGGAATAGGGAGAACCAATGAGAGAATAGCTGTAGGTGTCTGCACGGGCAAATTTAACGCTCATTTCCAACCAGGAAGAGGAATTAACCAAAGGCTCAGCATGCCGTGCAGGAACCAGATTAGGGCCTGAAGCAATCCTGCGGGTTTGCGGCCAGCTCACAAGAAAGCGAGTTGAAGAAAGGAGCTCAGGGACACTGTAATTCACAAACCTGCAGAGTTATAAATGACAGCTATCGTCCGAAAATATATTCAAGGAAGGCTGCGAAGAGGACTTGAAAGCGGGGCAGAATTGCAGGAAAACGATTTCAGGGGGTAGACTGCAATTGCATTTAAAGCATAGGAAAAGAGGCAGAACGTCGACAATGATGCACTTGGCCAAAAAGGGCGTATGCGTTTTTTCCTGAATATATTCAGGAAAAAACGCATACGCCCTTTTTGGCCAACCAAGCAAGCATGTTAAAGAAATCTGCACTACAATGAAGTCTCACTGCCCACCGGTCAAAAGGGCCATCTGAAAAAAGTGTAAAATCCAGAAATGCAGCACAGGCCATGGAGAACAGGGAGCCTTGTTATGCTGATGGGTGGGATGTAAATTGCCAACAGCCACTCTGGAGAAGTGTATGGTGTTTCCTGAAACACCTAAAAAACAAAGCAACGGAGCCTACGGCACTTCCACTTATGGTCCTATAGCTTAGGGAAATTAAAATCAAAAACACACAGCCACCCCAAAGTTTCAGACGGCTCTGTTTACAAGAACCTCGACTACGGTACAAGTTAAATGTCCCAGAAAGCGAAAAATGGATAAAGAAGTTGTGGTACATACGTACAATGGAATATCACTCACCAATGAAATCTATGTCATCTGGCCCGTCGTGGCATAATGAGTGGATTCAGGTACGATGATTCTAAGTGAAATAAGTCACACAGAAAATGAAACATCATAAGATATCACTAATACACCGAATGTAATCTTGGCTACACATGAACTGAATTACAAAACAGAACAGGGTCTCAAATTTAGAAAAACAACTTATGTTTGCGTAATGGAAAAGGTGAGTTGGGGTGCTGCATAAAACCAGAGTTAGAAATTAGCACAGATACCATTCCATATGTCAAATACGTAATAGTCAAGACCTACCCCTTGCTCAACGAAATGGGCTAAACACCCTATATTCAATGCCTAGGAATACACCTGACTAGTAAGAATCTTCAAACCAATGGATTTATATGTCTCCATAAGAGAATCAAGCGTGTGTACAGCTGCATGAAGGCAGCAGAGATAATCCGATAAATCCCATTATCAAAATGAATTACAATAACAAAACAGAATGACAGTGAAATAGAGAGCAATTCTTAAATAATTCATTCAGGGCTTGTGATGCAACCTGGATTTACCTCATCTACACCCAGAGCTGAGTGAGACATAAGGTTGGACCCTTCGGGCTGATAGCATTGGTGAGGTTCGATGAGCAAATGCAGACCATTTGAAGTCATCCTACATGGTACCCATTCCATGGGTCCCAAGTCTCCAGGTTTAAGTGATTCTTCCTTCAGCTAAAGCATGCATGGGAAACCCACAGTATGGTGCACCATGTGACCGGGAAACGTTTTCAAATGCATCTCAGTTTTTGTCCCCTTTTACTCGGGTTCACAATTCCAGACCCTTTACTAACACTCTCCCCACTTGGAGAGTCAGTGCCTTTAACCTCCTGTTTGGCACAGTTTGCAATTTCTGCGCAAGATGAACAGGAAAAGGGAGAACCAATGAGAGACTAGCTATAGGTGTCTGCACGGGCAAATTTAACGCTCATTTCCAACCAGGAAGAGGAATTAACCAAAGGCTCAGCATGCCGTGCAGGAACCAGATTAGGGCCTGAAGCAATCCTGCGGGTTTGCGGCCAGCTCACAAGAAAGCGATTTGAAGAAAGGAGCTCAGGGGCACTGTAATTCACAAACCTGCAGAGTTATAAATGACAGCTATCGTCCGAAAATATATTGAAGGAAGGCTGCGAAGAGGACTTGAAAGCGGGGCAGAATTGCAGGAAAACGATTTCAGGGGGTAGACTGGAATTGCATTTAAAGCATAGGAAAAGAGGCAGAACGTCGACAATGATGCACTTGGCCAAAAAGGGCGTATGCGTTTTTTCCTGAATATATTCAGGAAAAAACACATACGCACTTTTTGGCCAACCAAGCAAGCATGTTAAAGAAATCTGCACTACAATGAAGTCTCACTGCCCCCCGGTCAAAAGGACCATCTGAAAAAAGTGTAAAATCCAGAAATGCAGCACAGGCCATGGAGAACAGGGAGCCTTGTTATGCTGATGGGTGGGATGTAAATTGCCAACAGCCACTCTGGAGAAGTGTATGGTGTTTCCTGAAACACCTAAAAAACAAAGCAACGGAGCCTACGGCACTTCCACTTATGGTCCTATAGCTTAGGGAAATTAAAATCAAAAACACACAGCCACCCCAAAGTTTCAGACGGCTCTGTTTATAAGAACCTCGTCTACGGTACAAGTTAAATATCCCAGAAAGCGAAAAATGGATAAAGAAGTTGTGGTACGTACGTACAATGGAATATCACTCACCAATGAAATCTATGTCATCTGGCCCGTCGTGGCATAATGAGTGGATTCAGGTACGATGATTCTAAGTGAAATAAGTCACACAGAAAATGAAACATCATAAGATATCACTAATACACCGAATGTAATCTTGGCTACACATGAACTGAATTACAAAACAGAACAGGGTCTCAAATTTAGAAAACCAACTTATGTTTGCGTAAGGGAAAAGGTGAGTTGGGGTGCTGCATAAAACCAGAGTTAGAAATTAGCACAGATACCATTCCATATGTCAAATACGTAATAGTCAAGACCTACCCCTTGCTCAACGAAATGGGCTAAACACCCTATATTCAACGCCTAGCAATACAGCTGACTAGTAAGAATCTTCAAACCCATTGATTTATATGTCTCCATAAGAGAATCAAGCGTGTGTACACCTGCATGAAGGCAGCAGAGAAAATCCGATAAATCCTATTATCAAAATGAATTACAAAAACAAAACACAATGACAGTGAAATAGAGAGCAATTCTTAAATAATTCATTCAGGGCTTGTGATGCAACCTGGATTTACCTCATCAAAACCCAGAGCTAAGTGAGACATAAGGTTGTACACTTCGGGCTGATAACATTGGTGAGGTTCGATGAGCAAATGCAGACCATTTGAAGTCATACTGCATGGTACCCATTCCATGGGTCCCAACTCTCCAGGTTTAAGCGATTCTTCCTTCAGATAAAGCATGCATGGGAAACCCACAGTATGGTGCACCATGTGACTGGGAAACGTTTTCAAATGCATCTCAGTTTTCGTCCCCTTTTACTCGGGTTCACAATTCCAGACCTTTTACTAACACTCTCCCCACTTGGAGAGTCAGTGCCTTTAACGTCCTGTTTGGCACAGTTTGCAATTTCTGCACAAGATGAACAGGAAAAGGGAGAACCAATGAGAGACTAGCTGTAGGTGTCTGCACGGGCAAATTTAACGCTCATTTCCAACCAGGAAGAGGAATTAACCAAAGGCTCAGCATGCCGTGCAGGAACCAGATTAGGGCCTGAAGCAATCCTGCGGGTTTGCGGCCAGCTCACAAGAAAGCGAGTTGAAGAAAGGAGCTCAGGGGCACTGTAATTCACAAACCTGCAGAGTTATAAATGACAGCTATCGTCCGAAAATATATTGAAGGAAGGCTGTGAAGAGGACTAGAAAGCGGGGCAGAATTGCAGGAAAACGACTTCAGGGGGTAGACTGGAATTGCATTTAAAGCATAGGAAAAGAGGCAGAACGTCGACAATGATTCACTTGGCCAAAAAGGGCGTATACGTTTTTTCCTGAATATATTCAGGAAAAAACGCATACGCCCTTTTTGGCCAACCAAGCAAGCATGTTAAAGAAATCTGCACTACAATGAAGTCTCACTGCCCCCCGGTCAAAAGGGCCATCTGAAAAAAGTGTAAAATCCAGAAATGCAGCACAGGCCATGGAGAACAGGGAGCCTTGTTATGCTGATGGGTGGGATGTAAATTGCCAACAGCCACTCTGGAGAAGTGTATGGTGTTTCCTGAAACACCTAAAAAACAAAGTAACGGAGCCTACGGCACTTCCACTTATGGTCCTATAGCTTAGGGAAATTAAAATCAAAAACACACAGCCACCCCAAAGTTTCAGACGGCTCTGTTTACAAGAACCTCGTCTACGGTACAAGTTAAATATCCCAGAAAGCGAAAAATGGATAAAGAAGTTGTGGTACGTACGTACAATGGAATATCACTCACCAATGAAATCTATGTCATCTGGCCCGTCGTGGCATAATGAGTGGATTCAGGTACGATGATTCTAAGTGAAATAAGTCACACAGAAAATGAAACATCATAAGATATCACTAATACACGGAATGTAATCTTGGCTACACATGAACTGAATTACAAAACAGAACAGGGTCTCAAATTTAGAAAACCAACTTATGTTTGCTTAAGGGGAAAGGTGAGTTGGGGTGCTGCATAAAACCAGAGATAGAAATTAGCACAGATACCATTCCATACGTCAAATATGTAATAGTCAAGACCTACCCCTTGCTCAACGAAATGGGCTAAACACCCTATATTCAACGCCTAGGGATACACCTGACTAGTAAGAATCTTCAAACCCATGGATTTATATGTCTCCATAAGAGAATCAAGCGTGTGTACAGCTGCATGAAGGCAGCAGAGAAAATCCGATAAATCCCATTATCAAAATGAATTACAAAAACAAAAAACAAAGACAGTGAAATAGAGAGCAATTCTTAAATAATTCATTCAGGGCTTGTGATGCAACCTGGATTTACCTCATCTACACCCAGAGCTGAGTGAGAGATAAGGTTGGACACTTCGGGCTGATAGCATTGCTGAGGTTCGATGAGCAAATGCAGACCATTTGAAGTCATACTGCATGGTACCCATTCCATGGGTCCCAACTCTCCAGGTTTAAGCGATTCTTCCTTCAGCTAAAGCATCCATGGGAAACCCAAAGTTTGGTGCACTGTGTGACCGGGAAACGTTTTCAAATGCATCTCAGTTTTTGTCCTCTTTTACTCGGGTTCACAATTCCAGACCCTTTACTAACACTCTCCCCACTTGTAGAGTCAGTGCCTTTAACCTCCTGTGTGGCACAGTTTGCAATTTCTGCGCAAGATGAACAGGATTACGGAGAACCAATGAGAGACTAGCTGTAGGTGTCTGCACGGGCAAATTTAACGCTCATTTCCAACCAGGAAGAGGAATTAACCAAAGGCTCAGCATGCCGTGCCGGAACCAGATTAGGGCCTGAAGCAATCCTGCGGGTTTGCGGCCAGCTCACAAGAAAGCGAGTTGAAGAAAGGAGCTCAGGGGCACTGTAATTTACAAACCTGCACAGTTATAACTGATAGCTATTGTCCAAAAATATATTGAAGGAAGGCTGTGAAGAGGATTTGTAAGCGGGGCAGAATTGCAGGAAAACGATTTCAGGGGGCAGACTGGAATTCATTTAAAGCATAGGAAAAGAGGCAGAACTTCGACAATGATGCACTTGGTCAAAAAGTGCGTATGCGTTTTTTCAGGGCCCTCATTACAGAGCGTAGAGGGCTCCCAGCATGCTTTCGTGGCCAACAGAGGGCCCACATCACCAAGGCGATGTGAGCCAGCCAGGCAGGAGTGACCTCACATCAGAGGGCCCACCTCACAGAAGGGTAAGGAGCCCAGCCAGGATCAGACTCTCACCACAGGGTCCGCATCACCAAGGGAATGGGCACCAGGCTGGAGTGTCCTCACACCAGTGGGGCCTCATCACCGAAATGTGAGTGACCCAGCACACATGGCTTCAAACCAGAGGACACATATCACCAAGGGGCTGGGAGTGAGGCAGACAGGAGGAGCCTCAAAACAGGGACCATAGAATAAAAATGGTGAGGAATCTCGCAGTTGGAACATCCTAGCAGGCGGCCAGGAGCAGCGAGGCTATGGGATCCAGACCTGACTGAACTCAAAACAGAGGGCCCTCATCATGAAACTGTGAACAACCCAGCCGTTGGGACCTCAGAGCAGAAAGCCCACATTCCCATGTGGTTGGGAACATGGCATAAGTGTACTCGCACCACAGGGCACACATCAGAGAATTTTGGAAGCCCAGAAGTTAGCGCCTGACGCCAGAGAGCCCTCATTACCAAGGGGAGGAGACTCCAAGCAGGCACCAACTCCCAACTGAGGGCCCATGTCGCCAAGGTGACATGTGACAGCCAGGCAGGAGTGACCTCACAGCAGAGGGCCTACATCACAGAAGTGTGAGGAACCCAGCCAGGATGAGACTCTCACCAGAGGGTCCACATCACCAATGGGATCTGAACCAGGCAGGACTGTCTTCACACCTGTGTGGCCACATCACAGAAAGGTGAGGAACCCAGCACATGTGGCCTAAACCAGAGGACCCACATCTCCAAGGGGCTCGGAGTGAGGCAGGCAGGAGGAGCCTCACAACACAGGGCCCATAGAATAAAAAAGCTGAGGAATCTTGCAGTGGGAACCTCCCAGCAGGTGGCCCAGAGCACCAAGTCTATGCGATCCAGGCTGCAGTAAACTCACAGCAGAGGGCCCACATCATGAAACTGTGAGCAACCCAGACATTGGGACCTAAGAGCAGAAGGCCCACATCCCCATGGGGATGGGAACTTTGCAGGAGTGTCCTCGCACCACTTAGCACGTATCAGAAAATGTGTGTACCCAGCAGTTAGGGCCTGACGCAAGAGGGCCCTCATCACTGAGGGGAGGAGGCTCCCAGCAGGCTACAACTGCCACAAGAGGGCCGATGTTGCCCAGGCGGGGTGTGCCAGCCAGGCAGGAGTGACCTCACAGCAGAGGGCCCACCTCACAGAAGGGTGAGGAACCCAGCCATGATCAGACTCTCACCATAGGGCCCACATCATCAAGGGGATAGGAACCAGGCAGGAGTTTCCTCACACCAGTGGGGCCACATCATCAAAAGGTGAGGGACCCAGCACACGTGGCCTCAAACCAGAGGACACACATCACCAAGGGGCTGGGAGTGAGGCAGGCAGGAGGAGTCTCAAAACAGAGGGCCCATAGAAGAAAAAAGGTGAGGAATCGCGCAGTTATAACCTCCCCGCAGGTGGCCAGGAGCAGCGTGGCTATGGGATCCAGGCCGGAGTGAACTCACACCAGAGGGCCCTCATCATGAAACTGAGCAACCCACCGTTGGGACCGCAGAGCAGAAGGCCCACATTCCCATGAAGTTGTGAACTTGGCAGGAATGTACTCATACCACAGGGCGCACATCCGAAAATTTTGGGAGCCCAGGAGTTAGGGCCTGACGCCAGAGGGCCCTCATTACCGAGGGGAAGAGACTCCCAGCAGGCACCAACTCCCACCAGATGGCCGACGTCACCAAGGCGGGGTGTGCCAGCCAGGCAGGAGTGACCTCAGAGAAGAGGGCCCACCTCACAGAAGTGTGAGTAACCCAACCAGGATCAGACTCTCACCGGAGGGCCCACATCACCAAGGGGATGGGAACCAAGCAGGAGTGTCCTCACACCAGTGGGGCCACATCAGCCAAAGGTGAGGAATCCAGCACATGTGGCCTCAAACCAGAGGACACACATCACCAAGGGGCTGGGAGTGAGGCAGGTGTCTGGAGGGGCACATTGAACTCTAATATCCCACCAGGAAGAGGAATTAACCAACGGCTCAGAGTGCCATGCCGGACCCTGATTATGGCCTGAAGCAAACCTGCGGTTCTGTGGCCAGCTTTCAAGGAAACGAGTTAAGAAAGGAAATCACGGGCACTGTAATTCACAAACCTGCAGAGTTATAAATGACAGCTATTGGCAAAAATATATTGAAGTAAGTCTGCAAAGAGGACTTGAAAACGAGGCAGAATTGCAGGAATCATATTTCAGGAGGAAGATTGGAATTGCATTTAAAGCATGTGAAATGCAGCAGATCTTTGACAGTGATGCACTTGGACAAAAGTGCATATACATTTTTTCCTGAATATATTCAGGAAAAAATGCATATGCCCTTTTTGGCCAACCAAGCACTCGAGCAATGGAAATCTGCACTACAATGAAGTCTCATTTCCCATTCGTCAAAAGGGCCATCTGAAAACAGTGTAAAAACCAGAAACACAGGACAGGCCATGGAGAACAGGGAGCCTTGTTATGCTGATGGGCGGGATGTAAATTGCCAACAGACACTCTGGAGATGTTTATGGTGTATCCTGAAACATCTGACAAACAAAGCTACAGACCCTAGGGCACTTCCACTTTTGGCCCTATAGCTTAGGAAAATTAAAATCAAGAAGACACAGCCAACACAAAATTTAGGGCTGCTGTGTTTACAAGAACCTCGAGTCCAGTACAAATTAAATATCCCAGAAAGAAAAAAATGGATAAAGGAGTTGTGCTACTTACGTACAACGGAATATCACTCAGCAATGAAATCAGTGTCATCAGGCCTGTAGCAGCAAATTGAGTGGATTTAAGTATGATGATTCTAAGAGAAATATGTCACACAGAGTAAGATAATTATCATAAGATATCACTAATAGAGAGAGTGTAAACTTGGCTACACATAAACTGAATTACAAAACCGAACAGAGTCTCACATTTAGATAAAAACTTATGCTTGCTTAAGGGGAAAGTTGAGTTGGGGTGCTGTATAAAACCAGAGATTGAAATGAGCACACATACCGTTCCATAAGCCAAATATGTAATAGACAAGACCTACTCTTTGCTCAACGAAATAGACTCATCCATGGTGTATCACCTCACACCTGTTAGAATGGGCATCATCAGAAAATCTACATACAACAAATGCTGGAAAGGGTGTGGAGATAAGGAACCCTCTTCCACTATTGTTGGGAATGTAAATTGATACAGTCACTGTGGAGAACATTATGGAGTTTCTTATAAAACTAAGAATAGAATTACCATAAGATACAGCAATGCCACTACTGGGCATATACCCAGACAAAACCATAAATCAAAAAGAGACATTCACCGCAATGTTCATTGCATCACTATTTACAATATCCAGGTAATGGAAGCAACCTAAATGCCCACAGACAGACGAATGCATAAAGATGTGGTACAAGTATAAAATGGAATATTACTAAGCCATAAAAAGGAATGAAATTGGGTCATTTGTAGAGACGTTGATGGATCTAGAGACTGTCATACAGAGTGAAGTAAGTCAGAAATAGAAAAACAAATCTTGTATATTAATGCATATATGTGGAACCTAGAAAAATTGTACAGATGAACCGTTTTGCAAGGCAGAAATAGAGCAACAGATGTAGACAACAAACGTATGGACACCAAGGGGGGAAAGCTGTTGGGGGGTGGTGGTGGGAGGAGTTGAGTGATTGGGATTGGCATGTATACATTTATATGTATAAAATAGATAACCAAAAAGAACCTGCTGTATAAAAAAATAAAATAAAATTCAAAATTAAAAAAGTAAAACAAAAAATATTCTTCCCTTCACATACATGTATTTATATGAATAAATTATTTCCATGCTTATATCTGTAAATACAAAAAGAGGAATAAAATCTACCTTGAACTAAAAACGAAAAAAAGGAAAAAAAAACAAAACCCAGCAGTTACAGAGAGGAAAACCATATCAGGCCACTTGCCCCAGTTGTAAACAATTCTGAAGTTGGTCAGTGGTGGGGAATCATCTCCCATTCAGCCAGCAGGCCCCACGCAACAAGCGTCCTCATTGCAAAGCTGGGGGCCCGTGCCGAGGCATCTGTGAGTAAACGTGGGCCGAGCCCCAGGCCAGCTGCTGCTGAAATGTTCCCACCCTTCCCAGGTAAAACACCTGAATATGTACAAGGACTTGAAAGCCTAGAGGAAGGGCCATGGAGCCACATGAGCGACAGCATGCCAGCCGACTTGGTGCCTGCAGGCCAGCCAGGATGGTCCTGGCCCTGGGTGCTCTTCTGGAAGCTTTCCATTTCCCTGCCTGAGATACCCCTGCTGTCCCGGCCCCCACTGATTTCTCCCTCACTCACCTCTGTCCAGGGAGAAATTCCAGCAGCAGGTATCGGTGACACATCCTCTTCTTTAGCAGGTGGCATCTTGGCAACTGCTGCAGAAAGTCCAGCAGAGCCCCACTCACACTGGGCCACCCACAAAGCCGTGGCCTCTCACTCCCTCCCACCAGTCCAGCCCCGAGACTGCTGACAGGGCAGAGAAAATGGCGTCAGGCACAGCTGCAGGGGCTCTTGCTGCCTGGTGCAGTGTTTATATTGATCCCAACCCAGGCACACCAGGGGAGGGATGGGGGGCACGGTCAGGCTTCCCAGGCCAGCCAATAATCATCCCTCAGGGGCTCACATTTGCAGAAAATGGAACTTGCTGAATCGGCCAGGTCCAAGGAACAGGTGTGGGCTCCTGAGAGTCAGGATAGACAAGGGGCTGCAGCTCTGGCTTGTTTTCTAATTATATTATCTGGCCCATGAGTGGGAGACAACTTCAAGAAAACCCTCTCCTAATGAGAGGAACCCAGGAGTCAGGGAGAGGAGGGGTGGGTGGTGGGTGGAGACAGAGGTCTGGTGCCCCGGGTGCAGTGGAAGTCTCTGGAAGTCCAGGTGGGGGGAGGCCACACAGAGTGATGCCCAGGGTCACAGACCTGTCGGAGCTGCTGTTTGTTAGTTCAAGTCCTGCTCTGAGGTGCTCTGTGTCAGATCTGAGTGACAGGTGAGCTGGGAGTGCTCTGCAATGAGGGCGATGTGCACGGTTCCTGTGTGCCCAGCCCTGCCACGGTATGTGCAAGGTTAGCTCTGTATCCTGGGAGGGGCCTGACAACGAGAGCCCCATGGGCTGCAGGGGAACCTGCCCAGGGAACCCCATATCCTGGGAGGGGCCTGAACACGAGAGCCCCGTGGGCTGGCGTGGGGCTGGGGTACCTGCCCAGGTGAGCTCCATATCCTGGGATTGGCCTGACCTCGAGAGCCCCATGGGCTGCTGGAGTTCTGGTAAAGGATGTCAGGACAGTCAGTGAAGCCACCGAGGATATACCTCCAGTAGTTCCTAAATCCTACACCCTGCTGCTCATTCTACCAACCACTAGGACATGGTATTCTGTTTTAGTCTTCAATGATGCCTTCTTTTGTATTCTACTAGTCCCAGACTCACAAGAAATTTTGGCTTGTGAGTGGCACGACTCAACATACAACTAAAACAATACTTCCGGGCCGTGTTGCCCCAAGGGTTCAAAAATTCCCACACCATCTTTGGGGAAAGCTCAGCTAAAGACCTAAAAGTTCTACCTCTGGAAAAGGAAACACTCCTTCAATATGCAGACGACATTCTGAACGCCAGCCCTACTAAGGAGACCTCTGAACTACCAAGCCAATAAAGGATACAAGTTGTCCAAGAAAAAGCTCAAATATCACAGACTACGGTGACCTGCCTGGGCTTCATTCTCACAGAAGGTCGGAGAAGCCCATCCCAGGAAAGGGAAGAAACAATTTACAGCCTTACCCATTTCTAAAACTAGAAGACAGCTTAGGGGTTCCTGGCGAGGCCAGGGTTTGCTGCTTCTGGATCCCTAACTACAGTCTACTAGCTGGGCCTCTATATGAAACACTGAAAGAAAAAGATGATGATCCTTTTGAATAGAATCCAGAAGTGGCCTTTCAAGAATGGAAAGAGCAGTCAATTCAGACCCTTGCCCTGGAACTCCCTAATTTAGTTAAACCCTTTGACCTTTACTTTCCTGGTTAACAGTGAATCACCATTGGAGTATTAGTGCAAAACCTGGGACCACTTGAAATGGAACAATGCAAGAATGCCATCCAGGTAGGATAAACTACGGTCACCAAGGGGCTTGGCCCACCGCCACATCTAGCCAAGATACTGGCAGTATCTGAAAACCTGGAAATCAGCAGCCCAAAAGGCCACCTCCCTCCTAAGGGAAAAGGACCCCACGTGGTGATCCTAACCCCCAACCATGCCCTGAAGTTGCAGGGTTTGCTCCGTGGGGACACTGACCTTGAGTGAGGAGGTCCTCCAACTCCAACCTCCAGAGAGATAACTGGGGCAAAGGGGCACCATGACGACTCGTGTGACCATCACTTGACCTGGAGTTTCTCTCATAAAACAACAAGAGTGTGTCCCAAAAGAGTAGACTACTGCTTGCAGGACTTACTGCACCCAGAGGGGAGCTAATAATCTTGGCGGGGGAACCGTATATCACGCTGTCACCATAGAAAAACCTACAGACACTGTGATGATGGTGGCCAATAAGACCGGCTGGACTCCTGTTTACTTCAAAAGGCTGTTGACTCAGTGACCATCATGGTCCTTCATCACCACTGACCCTGGACTGTCTGGGAGTTGGGCAGTCAGGGTCCTGACACCTGGTGCTGTTTTTACGTTAATTCAGGGGCCTAACTGAAGAAAGCACAGACTACTGGTCAGAGCATCTAGGCTGTCAGAAACTGTCAGCCTAAGGTGGCCGAACAAATGTGGGGTGGGGTGAAACTGGACCTCACAGCATCACTGCACGTCTCCTTCCTGGACCCTTAAAGGTCATTAGAATCTATAACACTACCAATACTTGTGCTCAGGCGGACGAGCAGGGAGGCAGGAGGCCTGCGGACAATCAACATCACCTGGAGGCTGCTGGGGAGAAGTTCAGACCCTTGCCCACGGGTATGAGGGCTCCTAACTCAGCACTCAGCAGTTACAGATGAAGGGTCTGCACCCTCAGCACTCTAAGAATGAGGAAGGGGAAAAAATGCAGGAGAGGGGTTTGTCCCAGGCAAAGCCCCTTAAAAATCTCTGGGAGATAAAAATAGAATCTGGGCAATAAAATAAAGTCTAACCTTTTTTATCCTTTGTGCTTTGTCTAATTTCACGTGCTCCTAGGGTCCCGCATACAGAGGTTCAACAGCCGGCACTTCAGACGAGATTCCCTAGTGCAGAATGGCTGGGTCGACACCTCAGCTCCTGGGGCACAGTGCAGACTCCGCGATATAGAGCCTGAGCTGCAGCCAACCGGGCCCTCGAGAGCTCCGCCCCCTCCCTCCCACTGACTCTGACAGGATCTCTACACAGCAGCCCAGCCCACAGCCCACGGGGTAGCACATGCTCTCACCTCTGCATTCTCTGATCAAAATATAAAGTTTCCTTTGCTTCTGAACCAAACTCAGTCTCGATCTGTTGGCTCCAATCACACTGGGCAGGGGGACACTTGTTGGGGTCCACTCTGGAGGATCAGTAACAGAAATTGAGAACATTGTAACTTCAATGAACAGATGTGTGAGCCAAACTGTAATTAACATAGAACAGTGTATAAGGCTCGGGTAAAATAAGATGTTTCTAACACTTCCATTTGATATTTCCATCACTTTATTATAAGCAAGTTCAGTGAAAAGGTTTGTCTTATTTGTCAGGTCAATACTAGAGAAACGAAGTGATTTCTTTCCAAGGATGTACATCTAATAATCTTGGTTAAACTTCAATCTTGTTTTAAATGCTTTTCCATTGAAAATGATAACTCTCTTTCAGCTCCCCCATTTCTGAGAAGTATAAAATCTTATAATTTATTATTACCAAAGGGGAAAGGTGAGAGGAGGGATAAATTAACAGTTTGGGATTAACACATACACACTGCTATGTATAAAATCGATCATCAACAAGGAACTACTGTATAGCACAGGGAACTACCCTCAATATTTTGCAATAACCTATAAGGGGAAATAATCTGAAAAAAGAATAGATATTTTTATTGACATCATCTATTAATGACAGTTAAAATGGAACCTAAGGGAAGCCGGTGGTGAGTGCTTCTGACCAGGAAGACTTCAATCATCTAAAGTTTGGACTCTGCCTACTTCCCAAGGCCCTTAATGAACATATGTGTAGCCGTAGCTTAAAAAATTCCCCAGTTTGGGTTGTGGAGAGACAGTGATTTTGAAAAAGCCCTGGTGTTCTCCTCACATGAATGGGACACTTCCTACAGCTAAAACATGCCTGTCACACCCAGAGGATGGTATACCGTCTGATCGGGAAGAGTTTGGAAAAGGCATCTCATCTCCTCATCTCCTGGTGCTCGGGTTCACCCCTCCAGCGTCTTTACGAACAGTCTCCCCACTTGGAGATGTCAGCACTGTCAACATCCTGTTTGGAATTTGTCCAGAGGACGAAGCAGAAGGAGGAGGAACAATGAGAGACAAGTCCTAGGTGTTCGGACAGGAACATGTCACTCTAATTTCCAATCAGGAAGACGAATTGACCAAAGGCTAGGGTTGCCCATGGAAACAGAATAGGGCTTGAGGAAATCCCACTGCTTTGTGGCCAGTTCCCATAAACACAAGTTGAAAAATGGAACTCAGGGCCGCTAAAATTCACGAAACTGCAGAGTTGAAAATATCTCTCACTGAAAAATGTCTTGAGGAAAGTCAGAGAAAGGGACTTGTAAGCAATGGAGAATGGCAGGAAAGGGATTGGAAGAGGTAGAAAGGACTCGCCATTAAGCACAAGAAAAGGGGCTGAACATTGCCAACATTGCAGTTGGCCAAAAAGGTTGTATGCGTCTTTTTCTGTATATATTCAAGAAAAGGGCATACACTTTCTTAGCCAACCAAACAGGTGGGCACTGGAAATCAGTACTACAAAACATATCACTTCGCATCAGTCAGAAGAGCCTTCCTCATAAAGTGTAAACACCAGAAATGCAGGACAGGGCAAGGAGAATAGGGAGCCCTGTGAGGCTTATAGTGGAAATGTATATTGCCAATGATCACTCTTGAGAAGTGTATTGTGTTTACTAAAGCATCTAAAAAATGAGCTACAGAGCACAGGGCACTTGCACTCATGGACGTATATCTTGGGAAAGACAAAAATCGAGAGGACACAGGCACCCCAATGTTTACCGCCTCTCTGTTTAAAAGATCCTCGACTAGGATATAATTTATATGTCTCTGGAGGGAAAAAATGGATAGAGATGTGGCACTTATGTAGAGTGGAATATTACTCAGCCTGAAAATCAGTGAAATATGGACAGTTGTAACAACCCCAGAGGAGTTACGTATGATCATTCGAAGTCACATAATTCAAAAAGAAAAAGACATACGATATTACTAATACATGGAATGTAAACGTGGCTACATATGACCTGAATTACAAAACAGAACGGGGTCTCAAATTTAGAAGACCAACTTATGTTTGCTTAAGGATAAAGGAGAGTTGGGGAGCTGCATAAAACCAGAGATTGAAATTAGCACAGATACCGCTCCATAAGCCAAATATGTACTAGAAAAAACCTACACCCTGGTCAACGAAATGGACTCAACACCCCATATTCAACGCCTACGAATACACCTGACTATTAAGAATCTTCAAACCCATGGATTTATATGTCTCTGTAAGAGAATCAAGCGTGAGTACAGCGGCATGAACGCAGCAGTGATAATGCGATAAATCCCATTATCAAAATAAATTACAAAAACAAAACACAATGAGAGTGAAATAGAGAGCAATTCTTAAATAATTCATTCAGAGCTTGTGATACAACCTGGATTTACCACATCTACACCCAGAGCTGAATGAGACATAAGGTTGGGCACTTCGGGCTGATAGCATTGGTTAGGTTCGATGCGCAGATGCAGACCCTTTGAAGTTATACTGCATGGTACCCATTCCATGGGTCCCAACTCTCCAGGTTTAAGGGATTCTTCCTTCAGCTAAAACATGCATGGGAAACCCAAAGTATGGTGCACCGTGTGACCGGGAAACGTTTTCAAATGCATCTCAGTTTTCGTCCGCCTTCACTCGCGTTCACCATTCCAGACCCTTTACTAACACTCTCCCCACTTGGAGAGCCAGTGCCTTTAACCTCCTGTTTGGCACAGTTTGCAATTTCTGTGCAAGATGAACAGGAATAGGGAGAACCAATGAGAGAGTAGCTGTAGGTGTCTGCACGGGCAAATTTAACACACATTTCCCACCAGGAAGAGGAATTAACCACAGGCTCAGCATGCCATGTCGGAACCAGATTAGGGCCTGAAGCAATCCTGCGGATTTGCTGCCAGCTCACAAGATAGCGAGTTGAAGAAAGGAGCTCAGGGACACTGTACCTCACAAAACTGCAGAGTTATAAATGACAGCTATCGTCCAAAAATATATTGAAGTAAGTCTGCGAAGAGGACTTGTAAGTGGGGCAGAATTGCAGGAAAACGATTTCAGGGGGTAGACAGGAATTGCACTTAAAGCATAGGAAAAGAGGCAGAATGTCGACAATGATGCACTTGGCCAAAAAGGGCGTATGCGTTTTTTCCTGAATATATCCAGGAAAAAACGCATACGCACATTTTGGCCAACCAAGCAAGCGTGTAAAGGAAATCTGCACTACAATGAAGTCTCACTGCCCCCCGATCAAAAGGGCCATTTGAAAAATGTGTAAAATCCCGAAAGGCAGGACAGGTCATGGAGAAGAGGGAGCCTTGTTATACTGATGGGCGGGATGTAAATTGCTAACAGCCACTCTGGAGAAGTGTATGGTGTTTCCTGAAACACTTAGAAAACAAAGCAACACAGCCTATGGCACTTCCACTTATGGTCCTATAGCTTAGGGAAATTAAATACAAAAACACACAGCCACCCCAAAGTTTGGGATGGCTCTGTTTACAAGAACCTCGTCTACGGTACAGTTAAATATCTGAGAAAGCAAAAAATGGATAAAGAAGTTGTGGAACGTACGTACAATGGAATATCACTCAGCAATGAAATCTGTATCATCAGGCCCGTAGCGGCATAATGAGTGGATTCAGATACGAGGATTCTACGAGAAGTAACTCACACAGAAAAAGAAACATCATAAGATATCACTAATACACGGAATGTAAACTTGACTACACATGAACTGAATTACAAAACAGAACAGGGTCTCAAATTTAGAAAACAAAATTATGCTTGCTTATGGGGAAAGGTGAGTTGGGGTGCTGCATAAAACCAGAGATTGAAATTAGCACAGACACCGTTCCATAAGCCAAATATATAATAGACAAGACCTACTCCTTGCTCAACGAAATGGACTCAACACCCCATATTCAACGCCTGGGAATATACCTGACAAGTAAGAATCTTAAAACCCATGCGTTTATATGTCTCCATAAGGAAATCAAGCGTGTGTACAGCGGCCTAAACGCAGCAGTGAAAATCCGATAAATCCCATTATCAAAATAAATTTCAAAAACAAAACACAATGACACTGAAATAGAGAGCAATTCTTAAATAATTCATTCAGGGCTTGTGATGCAACCTGGATTTACCACATCTACACCCAGAGCTTGGTGAGACATAAGGCTGGACACTTCGGGCTGATAGCATTGGTGAGGTTCGGTGAGCAAACGCAGACCCTTTGAAGTCGTACTGCATGGTACCCATTCCATGGGTCCGAACTCTCCAGGTTTAAAGGATTCTTCCTTCAGCTAAAACATGCATGGGAAACCCAGAGTATGGTCCACCGTGTGATTGGGAAACGTTTTCAAATGCATCTCAGTTTACGTCCCTTTATACTCGGGTTCACCATTCCAGACGCCTAACTAACACTCTCCCCACTTGGAGAGTTAGTGCCTTTAACCTCCTGTTGGGCACAGTTTGCAATTTCTGCACATGATGAACAGGAATATGGAGAACCAATGAGAGGCTAGCTGTAGGTGTCTGCACGGGCAAATGTAACGGTCATTTCCCACGAGGAAGAAGAATTAACCAAAGGCTCAGCATGCCCTGCTGGAACAAGATTAGGGCCTGAAACAATCCTGAGGTTTTGCAGCCAGCTCACAGGAAAGCGAGTTGAAGAAAGGAGCTCAGGGTCACTGTGATTCAAAACCTGCAGAGTTATAAATGACAGCTATCGTCCAAAAATATATTGAAGTAAGTCTGCGAAGAGGACTTGAAAGTGGGGCAGAAATTCAGGAAAACGATTTCAGGGGGTAGACTGGAATTGCACTTAAAGAATAGGAAAAGAGGCAGAACGGCGACAATGATGCACTTGTCCAAAAAGGGCGTATGCGTTTTTTCCTGAATATATTCAGGAAAAAACGCATACGCACTTTTTGGCCAACCAAGCAAGCGTGTAAAGGAAATCGGCACTACAATGAAGTCTCACTGCCCCCAGGTCAAAAGGGCCATCTGAAAAAAGTGTAAAATCCAGAAAGGCAGGACAGGCCATGGAGAACAGGGAGCATTGTTATGCTTATGGGCGGGATGTGAATTGCCAGCAGCCACTATGGAGAAGTGTATGGTGTTTCCTGAAACACATAAGAAACAAAGCAACACAGCCCATGGTAGTACCACTTATGGTCCTATAGCTTAGGGAAATTAAAATCAAAACCACAGAGCCACCCCAAAATTTGGAACGGCTCTGTTTACAAAACCTTGTCTACGGTACAAGTTAAATATCCCAGAGAGCGAAAAATGGATAAAGAAGTTGTGCTACGTACGTACAATGGAATATCTCTCAGCAATGAAATCTATGTCATCAGGACCGTAGCGGCATAATGCGTGGATTCAGGTACGATGATTCTACGTGAAATAGGTCACACAGAAAAAGAAACAGCATAAGATATCACTAATACATGGAATGTAAACTTGGCTACACATGAACTGAATTACAAAACAGAACAGGGTGTCAAATTTAGAAAACCAACTTATGCTTGCTTTTTGGGGAAGGTGAGATGGGGTGCTGCATAAAACCAGAGATTGAAATTCGCACAGATACCGTTCCATAAGCCAAATATGAAATAGACAAGTCCTACTCCTTGCTCAACGAAATGGACTCAACACCCCATATTCAACGCCTAGGATTATACCTGCCTAGTAAGAATCTTAAAACCCATGGATTTATACGTCTCCGTAAGAGAAACAAGCGTGTGTTCAGTGGCCTAAACGCAGCAGTGAAAATCCGATAAATCCCATTATCAAAATAAATTTCAAAAACACAACACAATGACAGTGAAATAGAGAGAAATTTTTAATAATTCACTCAGGGCTTCTGATGCAACCTGGGTTTACCACATCTACAACCAGAGCTGGGGAGACATAAGGCCGGACACTTCGGCCTGATAGCATTGGTGAGGTTAGGTGAGCAAATGCAGACCCTTTGAAGTCATACTGCATGGTACCCATTCCATGGGTCCCAACTCTCCAGGATTAAGGAATTCTTCCTTCTGCTACATCATGAATGGGAAACCCAGAGTATGGTCCACCATGTAATTGGGAAACCTTTTCAAATGCATCTCAGTTTTCGTCCCCTTATACTGGGGTTCACCATTCCAGATGGTTAACTAACGCTCTCCCCACTTGGAGAGTCAGTGCCTTTAACCTCCTCTTTGGCACAGTTTGCAATTTCTGCGCAAGATGAACAGGAATAGGGAGAACCAATGAGAGACTAGTGTAGGTGTCTGCACGGGGAAATGTAACGCACATTTCCCACCAGGAAGAGGAATTAACCACAGGCTCATCATGCCCTGCCGGAACCAGATTAGGGCCTGAAGCAATCCAGCGGTTTTGGGGCCAGCTCACGGGAAAACGAGTTGAAGAAAGGAGCTCAGGGGCACTATAATTCACAAACCTGCAGAGTTATAAATCACAGCTATTGTTCAAAAATATATTGAAGTAAGACTGTGAAGAAGACTTGAAAGCGGGGCAGAAATTCAGGAAAACGATTTCAGGGGGTAGACTGGAATTGCACTTTAAGCATAGGAAAAGAGGCAGAACGTCGACAATGATGCACTTGGCCAAAAAGTGCGTATGCGTTTTTTCTGAATATATTCAGGAAAAACGCATACGCACTTTTTGGCCAACCAACCAAGCCTGTAAAGGAAATCTGCACTACAATGAAGTCTCTCTGCCCCCAGGTAAACAGGGCCCTCTGAAAATGTGTAAAATCCAGAAAGGCAGGACAGGTCAGGGAGAACAGGGAGCCTTGTTATGCTGATGGGCGGGATGTAAATTGCCAACAGCCACTCTGAAGAAGTGTATGGTGTTTTCTGAAGCACGTAGGAAACAAAGCAACACAGCCTATGGCACTTCCACTTATGGTCCTATAGCTTAGGGAAATTAAAATCAAAAACACACAGCCACCCCAAAGTTTGGGACGGCTCTGTTTACAAGAACCTCCTCTACGGTACAAGTTAAATATCCGAGAAAGCAAAAAATGGATAAAGAAGTAGTGGTACGTACGTCCAATGGAATATCACTCAGCAATGTAATCTACGTCATCAGGCCCATAGCGGCATAATGAGTGGATTCAGGTACGAGGATTCTATGAGAAATAAGTCCCACAGAAAAAGAAACATCATAAGATATCACTAATACACGGAATGTAAACTTGGCTACACATGAACTGAATTACAAAACAGAACACGGTCTCAAATTTAGAAAACCAACTTATGCTTGCTTATGGGTAAAGGTGAGTTAGGGTGCTGCATAAAACCAGAGATTGAAATTAGCACAGAGACCATTCCATAAGCCAAATATATAATAGACAAAAGCTACTCCTTGCTCAACGAAATGGACTCAACACCCCATATTCAACGCCTGGGAATATACCTGACAAGTAAGAATCTTGAAACACATGGATTTATATGTCTCCGTAAGGAAATGAAGCGTGTGTACAGCGGCCTAAACGCAGCAGTAAAAATCCGATAAATCCCATTATCAAAATAAATTTCAAAAACAAAACACAATGACAGTGAACTAGAGAGCAATTCTTAAAGAATTCACTCAGGGCTTGTGATGCAACCTGGATTTACCACATCTACACCCAGAGCTGGGTGAGACATAAGGCTGGACGCTTCGGGCTGATAGCATTCGTGAAGTTCGGTGAGCAAACGCAGACCCTTTGAAGTCATACTGCATGGTACCCATTCCATGGATCCCAACTCTCCAGGTTTAAGGGATTCTTCCTTCAGCTAAATCATGCATCGGAAACCCAGAGTATGGTCCACCGTGTGATTGGGAAACGTTTTCAAATGCATCTCAGTTTTCGTCCCTTGGTACTCGGGTTCACCATTTCAGATGCTTTACTAACACTCTCCCCACTTGGAGAGTCAGTGCCTTTAACCTCCTCTTTGGCACAGTTTGCAATTTCTGCACAAGATGAACAGGAATAGGGAGAACCAATGAGAGACTAGCTGTAGGTGTCTGCACGGGCAAATGTAACGCTCATTTCCCACCAGGAAGAGGAATTAACCAAAGGCTCAGCATGCCCTGCCAGAACCAGATGAGGGCCTGAAGCAATCCTACGGTTTTGCGGCCAGCTCACAAGAAAGCGAGTTGAAGAAAGGAGCTCAGGGCCACTGTAATTCACAAACCTGCAGAGTTATGAATGACAGCTATCGTCCAAAAATATATTGAAGTAAGTCTTCGAAGAGGACTTGAAAGTGGGGCAGAATTTCAGGAAAACGATTTCAGGGGGTAGACTGGAATTGCACTTAAAACATAGGAAAAGAGGCAGAATGTCGACAATGATGCACTTGGCCAAAAAGGGCATATGCCACTTTTTGGCCAACCAAGCAAGCATGTTAAAGAAATCTGCACTACAATGAAGTCTCACTGCTCCCCAGTCAAAAGGGCCATCTGAAAAAATTGAAAATTCCAGAAAGGCAGGACAGGTCATGGAGAACAGGGAGCCTTGTTATGCTGATGGGTGGGATGTAAATTGCCAACAGCCACTCTGGAGAAGTGTATGGTGTTTCCTGAAACGCATAGGAAACAAAGCAACACAGCCTATGGCACTTCCACTTATGGTCCTATAGCTTAGGGAAATTAAAATCAAAAACACCCAGCCACCCCAAAGTTTGGGATGGTTCTGTTTACAAGAACCTCGTCTACGGTACAAGTTAAATATCCGAGAAAGCAAAAAATGGATAAAGAAGTTGTGGTACTTTCGTACAATGGAATATCACTCAGCAATGTAATCTACGTCATCAGGCCCATAGCGGAATAATGAGTGGATTAAGGTACGAGGATTCTACGAGAAATAAGTCACACAGAAAAAGAAACATCATAAGATATCACTAATACACGGAATGTAAACTTGGCTACACATGAACTGAATTACAAAGCAGAAGAGGGTCTCAAATTTAGAAAACCACCTTATGTTTGCTTATGGGGAAAGGTGAGTTGTGGTGCTGCACAAAACCAGAGATTGAAATTAGCACAGATACCGTTCCATAAGCCAAATATATAATAGACAAGACCTACTCCTTGCTCAACGAAATGGACTCAACACCCCATATTCAACGCCTGGGAATATACCTGACAAGTAAGAATCTTAAAACCCATGGATTTATATATCTCCCTAAGGAAATCAAGCATGTGTACAGCGGCCTAAACGCAGCATGGAAAATCCGATAAATCCCATTATCAAAATAAATTTCAAAAACAAAACACAATGACACTGAAATAGAGAGCAATTCTTAAATAATTCATTCAGGGCTTCTGAGGCATCCTGGATTTACCACATGTACTCCCAGAGCTGGGGAGACATAAGGCCGGACACTTCGCCCTGATAGCATTGGTGAGGTTCGGTGACCAATTGCAGACCCTTTGAAGTCATACTGCATGGTACCCATTCCATGGGTCCCAACTCTCCAGGTTTAAGGGATTCTTCCTTCCGCTAAATCATGTATGGGAAACCCAGAGTATTGTCCACCATGTGATTGGGAAACGTTTTCAAATGCATCTCAGTTTTCGTCCCTTTATACTCGGGTTCACCATTCCAGACGCTTAACTAACACTCTCCCCACTTGGAGAGTCAGTGCCTTTAACCTCCTGTTTTGCACAGTTTGCAATTTCTGCGCAAGATGAACAGGAATAGGGAGAACCAATGAGAGACTAGCTGTAGGTGTCTGCACGGGCAAATGCAACGCTCATTTCCCACCAGGAAGAGGAATTAACCGAAGGCTCAGCATGCCCTGCCGGAACCAGATTAGGGCCTGAAGCAATCCTGCGGTTTTGCGGCCTGCTCACAAGAAAGCTAGTTGAAGAAAGGAACTCATGGGCACTGTAATTCACAAACCTGCAGAGTTATAAATGACAGCTATCGTCCAAAAATATATTGAAGGAAGTCTGCGAAGAGGACTTGAAAGCGGGGCAGAAATTCAGGAAAACGATTTCAGGAGGTAGACGGAAAGTGCACTGAAAGCATAGGAGAAGAGGCAGAACCTCGACAATGATGCACTTGTTCAAAAAGTGCATATGCGTTTTTTCCAAGGCCCTCCTTAAAGAGGGTAGGGGGCTCCCAGTATGCTTCAGTGGCCAACAGAGGGCCCACATCGCCAAGGTGACGTGAGCCAGCTAGGCAGGAGTGACCTCACATCAGAGGGCCCACATCACAGAAGGGTAAGGAACCCAGCCATTATCAGACTCTCAACAGAGGGCCCACATCAGCAATGGGCTGGGAACCAGGCAGGAGTGTCTTCACACCCGTGGGGCCACATCATCGCAAGATGAGGTACCCAGCACATGTGGCCTCAAACCAGAGGACCCACATCTCCATGGGTCTCGGAGCGAGGCAGGCAGGATGAACCTCAAAACACGTGGCCCATTGTATAAAAAAGGTGAGGAATCCAGCAGTTGGAACATCCCAGCAGGCGGCCCAGAGCACCGAGGCTATGGGATCCAGGCGATGATGAACTCACAACAGAGGGCCCTCATCATGAAACTGTGAGCAACCTAGCCATTGTGACCTCAGAGCACAAGGCCCACATCCCCATGGGGAAGCGAACCAAGCAGGAGTGTCATCGTACCAGTGGGCACACATCAGAAAATGTGGGGAGCCCAGCAGTTAGGGCCTGACGCCAGAGGGCCCTCATCACCGAGGAGAGGAGGCTCCCAGCAGGCTCCAACTGCTACAAGAGGGCCAACGTCGCCAATGCGGGGTGTGCCAGCCAGGCAGGAGTGACCTCAGAGCAGAGGGCCAACCTCAAAAATGTGTGAGGAACCCAAAGAGGATTAGACTCTGACCAGAGGGCCCACATCACCAAGAGGATCAGAACCAGGCAGGACTGTCTGCACACCTGCGTGACCACATCATAGAAAGGTGAGGAACCCAGCACATGTGGCCTAAACCAGAAGACCCACATCTCCAATGGGCTCGGAGTGAGGCATGCAGGAGTAACCTCACAACACAGGGCCCATAGAATAAAAAAGCTGAGGAATCCTGCAGTGGGAACCTCCCAGCAGGCGGCCCAGAGCACCGAGTCTATGCGATCCAGGCTGCAGTGAACTCACAGCAGAGGGCCCATATCATGAAACTGTGAGCAACCCAGCCATTGGGACCTCACAGCAGAAGGCCCACATCCCCATGGGGTTGGGAACATGGCAAGAGTGTCCTCGCACCACTTAGCACGTATCAGAAAAAGTGGGTACCCAGAAGTTACGGCCTGACGCTAGAGAGCCCTCATCACCGAGGGGAGGTGGCTCCCAGCAGGCTCCAACTGCCACAAGAGGGCCGATGTCACCAAGGCGGGGTGTGCCAGCCAGTCAGTAGTGACCTCACAGCAGAGGGCCCACCTCACAGAAGGTTGAGGAACCCAGCCAGGATCAGACTCTCACCAGAGGGCCCATATCAACAAGGGGATAGAAACCAGGCAGGAGTGTCCTCACACCAGTGGGGCCACATCATCGAAAGGTGAGGGACCCAGCACACGTGGCCTCAAACCAGAGGACACACATCACCAAGGGGCTGGGAGTGAGTCAGGCAGGAGGAGTCTCCAAACAGAGGGCCCATAGAAGAAAAAGGTGAGGAATCCTGCAGTTGGAACCTCCCCGCAGGCGGCCAGGAGCAGCGAGGCTATGGGATCCAGGCCGGAGTGAACTCACACCAGAGGGCCCTCATCATGAAACTGAGCCACCCACCGTTTGGACCTCAGAGCAGAAGGCCCATATTCCCATGGGGTTGGAAACCTGGCAGGAGTGTACTCACACCACAGGGCGCACATCAGAAAATTTTGGGAGCCCAGGAGTTAGAGCCTGACGCCAGAGGGCCCTCATTACCGAGGGGAGGAGAATCCCAGCAGGCACCAACTCCCAACTGAGGGCCCACGTCGCCAAGGTGACGTGTGCCAGTCAGGCAGGAGTGACCTCACAGCAGAGGGCCTACCGCACAGAAGGGTGAGGAAACCAGCCAGGATAAGACTCTCACCAGAGAGCCCACATCACCAAGGGGACCGGAACAAGGCAGGAGTGTCCTCACACCAGTGTGGCCACATTATAGAAAGGTGAGGAACCCAGCACATGTGGCCTAAACCAGAGGACCCACATTTCCAAGGTGCTCCGAGTGAGGCAGGCAGGAGTAGCCTAACAACACAGGGCCCACAGAATAAAAAATGTGAGGAATCCAGCAGTTGGAACCCCCCAGCAGGTGGCCCAGAGTACGGAGTCTATGTGATCCAGGCCACAGTGAACTCACAGCAGAGGGCTCACATCATGACACTGTGAGCAACCCAGCTGGTGGGACCTCAGAGCAGAAGGCCCACATCCCCATGGGGATGGGAACGTGGCAGGAGTGTACTCGCACGACAGGGCACATATCAGAAAATTTTGGGAGCCCATGAGTTAGGGCCTGACGCCAGAGGGCCCTCATTACCGAGGGGAGGAGACTCCCAGCAGGCACCAACTCCCAACTGAGGGCGCACATCGCCAAGGTGATGTGTGCCAGCCAGGCAGGAGTGACCTCACAGCAGAGGGCCCACCTCCCAGAAGGGTGAGGAATCCAGCCAGGATCAGACTCTCACCAGAGGGCCCCCATCACCAAGGGGATGGGAACCAGGCAGGAGTGTCCTCACACCAGTGGGGCCACATCAATAAAGGTGAGGAAACCGGCACATGTGGCCTCAAACCAGAGGACCTACATCACAAAAGGGCTGGGAGTGAGTCAGGAAGGAGGAGCATGAAAACACAGGACCCAAAGAATAAAAATGGTAAGGAATCCAGCAGTAGGAACCTCCCAGCAGGCGGCTCAGAGCACAGAGTCTATGGGATCTAGGCCTGAGTGAACTAACACCAGAGAGCCAACATCCTGAAACTGTGAACAACACAGGTGTTGGGACCATAGAGCAGAAGGCACATGGGGATGGGAACCTGGCAGGAGTGCCCTCACACCACTTAGCACGTATCAGAAAATGTGGGTAACCAGCAGTTAGGGCCTGATGCCAGAGGGCCTCATCACTGAGGGGAGGAGGCTCCCAGCGGGCTCCAACTGCCGCCAGAGGGCCGACGTCTCCAAGGCGGGGTGTGTCAGCCAGGCAGGAGTGACCTCAGAGAAGAGGGCCCACCTCACAGAAGTGTGAGGAGCCCAACCAGGATCAGACTCTCACTGGAGGGCTCACATCACCAAGGGGATGGGAACCAGGCAGGAGTGTCCGCACACCAGTGGGGCCACATCTGCGAAAGGTGAGGAACCCAGCACATGTGGCCTCAAACCAGAGGACACACATCACCAAGGGGCTGGGAGTGAGGCAGGTGTCTGGAGGGGCACATTTAACTCTAATTTCCCAGCAGGAAGAGGAATTAACCAAAGGCTCAGAGTGCCGTGCGGGACCCTGATTACGGCCTGAAGCAAACCTGCGGTTCTGTGGCCAGCTTTCAAGGAAACGAGTTAAGAAAGGAAATCACAGGCACTGTAATTCACAAACCTGCAGAGTTATAAATGACAGCTATTGGCAAAAATATATTGAAGTAAGTCTGCACAGAGGACTTGAAAACGAGGCAGAATTGCAGGAATCATATTTCAGGAGGTAGATTGGAATTGCATTTAAAGCATGTGAAAAGCGGCAGATCTTTGACAGTGATGCACTTGGACAAAAAGTGCGTATACATTTTTTCCTGAATATATTCAGGAAAAAACGCATATGCCCTTTGTGGCCAACCAAGAATTCGAGCAATGGAAATCCGCACTACAATGAACTCTCATTTCCCATTCGTCAAAAGAGCCATCTGAAAAAAGTGTAAAACCCAGAAACACAGGACAGGCCATGGAGAACAGGGAGCCTTGTTATGCTGATGGACGGGATGTAAATTGCCAACAGACACTCTGGTGATGTTTATGGTGTATGCTGAAACATCTAAAAAACAAAGCTACAGAGCCTAGGGCACTTCCACTTTTGGCCCTATAGCTTAGGAAAATTAAAATCAACAAGACACAGCCAACACAATATCCAGGGCTGCTGTGTTTACAAGAACCTCGAGTCCAGTACAAACTAAATATCCCAGAAAGAAAAAAATGGATAAAGGAGTTGTCCTACTTACGTACAACGGAATATCACTCAGCAATGAAATCAGTGTCATCAGGCCTGTAGCAGCAAATTGAGTGGATTTAAGTATGATGATTCTAAGAGAAATATGTCACACAGAGAAACATAATTATCATAAGATATCACAAATAGAGGGAGTGTAAACTTGGCTACACATAAACTGAATTACAAAACCGAACAGAGTCTCACATTTAGATAAAAACTTATGCTTGCTTAAGGGGAAAGTTGAGTTGGGGTGCTGTATAAAACCAGAGATTGAAATGAGCACACATACCGTTCCATAAGCCAAATATGTAATAGACAAGACCTACTCTTTGCTCAACGAAATAGACTCATCCATGGTGTATCACCTCACACCTGTTAGAATGGGCATCATCAGAAAATCTACAAACAACAAATGCTGGAAAGGGTGCGGAGATAAGGAAACCTCTTCCACTATTGTTGGGAATGTAAATTGATGCAGTCACTGTGGAGAACATTATGGAGTTTCTTATAAAACTAAGAATAGGATTACCATATAATACAGCAATCCCACTACTGGGCATATACCCAGACAAAACCATAAAACGAAAAGAGACATTCACCGCAATGTTCATTGCATCACTATTTACAATATCCAGGTAATGGAAGCAACCTAAATGCCCACAGACAGACGAATGCATAAAGATGAGGTACATATATAAAATGGAATATTACTAAGCCATAAAAAGGAATGAAATTGGGTCATTTGTAGAGACGTTGATGGATCTAGAGACTGTCATACAGAGTGAAGTAAGTCAGAAAGAGAAAAACAAATCCTGTATATAAATGCATATATGTGGAACCTAGAAAAGTTGTACAGATGAACCGTTTTGCAAGGCAGAAATAGAGCAACAGATGTAGACAACAAACGTATGGACACCAAGGGGGGAAAGCTGTTAGGGGGCTGGTGGTGGGAGGAGTTGAGAGATTGGGATTGGCATGTATACATTTCTATGTATAAAATAGGTAACCAAAAAGAAGCTGCTGTATAAAAAAATAAAATAAAATTCAAAATTACAAAAAGTAAAACAGAAAAAATATTCTTCCCTTCACATACATGTATTTATATGAATAAATTATTTCCATGCTTATATCTGTAAATACAAAAAAGAGGAAAAAAATCTACCTTGAACCAAAAACGAAAAAAAGAAAAAAAAAAAAGAACCCACCAGTTACACAGAGGAAAACCGTATCAGGGCCCTTGCTCCAGTTGTAAACAATTCTGAAGTTGGTCAGTGGTGGGGAATCATCTCCCATTCAGCCAGCAGGCCCCACGCAACAAGCGTCCTCATTGCAAAGCTGGGGGCCCGTGCCGAGGCATCTGTGAGTAAACGTGGGCCGAGCCCCAGGCCAGCTGCTGCTGCAATGTTCCCACCCTTCCCAGGTAAAACACCTGAATATGTACAAGGACTTGAAAGCCTAGAGGAAGGGCCATGGAGCCACATGAGCGACAGCATGCCAGCCGACTTGGTGCCTGCAGGCCAGACAGGATGGTCCTGGCCCTGGGTGCTCTTCTGGAAGCTTTCCATTTCCCTGCCTGAGATACCCCTCCTGTCCCGGCCCCCACTGCTTTCTTCCTTACTCACCTCTGCCCACGGAGAAATTCCAGCGGCAGGTATGGGTGACACATCCTCTTCTTTAGCAGGTGGCATCTTGGCAACTGCTGCAGAAAGTCCAGCAGAGCCCCACTCACACTGGGCCACCCACAAAGCCGTGGCCTCTCACTCCCTCCCACCAGCCCAGCCCCGACACTGCTGACTGGGCAGAGAAAATGGCGTCAGGCACAGCTGCAGGGGCTCTTGCTGCCTGGAGCGGTGTTTATATTGATCTCAACCCAGGCACACCTGGGGAGGACTGGCCGGCATGGTCAGGCTTCCCAGGCCAGCCAATAATCACCCCTCAGGGGCTCACAGTTGCAGAAAATGGAACTTTCTGAATCGGCCAGGTCCAAGGAACAGGTGTGGGCTCCTGAGAGTCAGGATAGACAAGGGGCTGCAGCTCTGGCTTGTTTTCTAATTATATTATCTGGCCCATGAGTGGGAGACAACTTCAAGAAAACCCTCTCCTAATGAGAGGAACCCAGGAGTCAGGGAGAGGAGGGGTGGGTGGTGGGTGGAGACAGAGGCCTGGTGCCCCGGGTGCAGTGGAAGTCTCTGGAAGACCAGGTGGAGGGAGGCCACACAGAGTGATGCCCAGGGTCACAGACCTGTCGGAGCTGCCGTTTCTTAGTTCAAGTCCTGCTCTGAGGTGCTCTGTGTCAGATCTGAGTGACAGGTGAGCTGGGAGTGCTCTGCAATGAGGGCGATGTGCACGGTTCCTGTGTGCCCAGCCCTGCCACCGTAACTGCAAGGGTAGCTCTGTATCCTGAGAGGGGCCTGACCATGAGAGCCCCATGTTCTGGGGTGGGGGTAGGGTACCTGCGCAGGTGATCTAAATATCCTGGGATTGGCCTGATCTCGAGAGCCCCATGGGCTGCTGGAGCCCTGGTAAAGGATGTCAGGACAGTCAGTGAAGCCACCGAGGATATACCTCCAGTAGTTCCTAAATCCTACACCCTGCTGGTCATTCTACCAACCACCAGGACATGGTATTCTGTATTAGTCTTCAATGATGCCTTCTTTTGTATTCCATTAGTGTCAGAGTCACAAGAAATTTTGGCTTGTGAGTGGCAGGACTCAACATACAACTAAAACAATACTTCTGGGCCGTCTTGCCCCAAGGGTTCAAAAATTCCCACACCATCTTTGGGGAAAGCTCAGCTAAAGACCTAAAAGTTCTACCACTGGAAAAGGAAACACTCCTTCAATATGCAGACGACATTCTGATCACCAGCCCTACTAAGGGGACCTCTGAACTACCAAGCCAATAAAGGATACAAGTTGTCCAAGAAAAAGCTCAAATATCACAGACTACGGCGACCTGCCTGGGCTTCATTCTCACAGAAGGTCGGAGAAGCCCATCCCAGGAAAGGGAAGAAACAATTTACAGCCTTACCCATATCTAAAACTAGAAGACAGCTTAGGGGTTCCTGGGGAGGCCAGGGTTTGCTGCTTCTGGATCCCTAACTACAGTCTACTAGCTGGGTCTCTATATGAAACACTGAAAGGAAAAGATGATGATCCTTTTGAATAGAATCCAGAAGTGGCCTTTCAAGAATGGAAAGAGCAGTCAATTCAGACCCTTGCCCTGGAACTCCCTAATTTAGCTAAACCCTTTGATCTTTACATTCCTGGTGAAAAGTGAATCGCCATTGGAGGATTAGTGCAAAAACTGGGACCACTTGAAATGGAACAATGCAAAAATGCCATCCAGGTAGGATAAACTACAGTCACCAAGGGGCTTGGCCCACTGCCACATCTGGCCAAGATACTGGCAGTATCTAAAAACCTGAAATCAGCAGCCCAAAAGGCCACCTCCCTCCTAAGGGAAAAGGGTCCCACGTGGTGATCCTAACCCCCAACCATGCCCTGAAGTTGCAGGGTTTGCTCCGTGGGCACACTGACCTCGAGTGAGGAGGCCCTCCAACTCCAACCTCCAGAGAGATAACCGGGGGCAACGGGGCACCATGACGACTCATGTGACCATCACGTGACCTGGAGTTTCTCTCATAAAACAACAAGAGTGTGTCCCAAAAGAGTAGACTACTGCTTGCAGGACTTACTGCACCCAGATCAGACCTAATAATCTTGGTGGGGGAACCGTATATCATGCTGTCACCATAGAAAAGCCTACAGACACTGTGATAATGGTGGCCAATAAGACCGGCTGGACTCCTGTTTACTTCAAAAGGCTGTTGACTCAGTGGCCATCATGGTCCTTCATCACCACTGACCCTGGACTGTCTGGGAGTTGAGCGGACAGGGTCCTGACACCTGGTGCTGTTTTTACGTTAATTCAGGGGCCTAATTGAAGAAAGCGCAGACTACTGGTCAGAGCATCTACGCTGGCAGAAACGGTCAGCCTAAGGTGGCCGAACAAATGAGGGGCGGGGTGAAACTGGACCTCACAGCGTCACTGCACATCTCCTTCCTGGACCCTTAAAGGTCATTAGAATCTATAACACTTCCAATACTGGTGCTCAGGCGGACGAGCAGGGAGGCAGGAGGCCTGGGGACAATCAACGTCACCTGGAGGCTGCTGGGGAGAAGTTCTGACCCTCGCCCACGGGTATGAGGGCTCCTAACTCAGCACTCAGCAGTTACAGAAGAAGGGTCTGCACCCTCAGCACTCCAAGAATGAGGAAGGGGACAAAAGGCAGAAGAGGGGTTTGTCCGAGGCAAAGACCCTTAAAAATCCCTGGGAGAGAAAAATAGAATCTGGGCAATAAAATAAAGTCTAACCTTTTTTATCCTTTGTGCTTTGTCTAATTACACGTGCTCCTAGGGTCCCGCATACAGAGGTTCCACACCCGGCACTTCAGACCAGATTTCCTAGTGCAGAATGGCTGGGTCGACAACTCAGCTCCTGGGGCACAGTGCACACTCCGTGATATAGAGCCTGAGCTGCAGCCAACTGGGCCCTCAAGAGCTCCGCCCCCTCCCTCTGACTGACTCTGACAGGATCTCTACACAGCAGCCCAGCCCACAGCCCACGGGGTAGCACATGCTCTCACCTCTCCATTCTCTGATCAAAATATAAAGTTTCCTTTGCTTCTGAACCAAACTCAGTCTCGATCTCTTGGCTCCAATGACCCTGGGCAGGGGGACACTTGTTGGGGTCCACTCTGGAGGATCAGTAACAGAAATTCAGAACATTGTAACTTCAATGAACAGATGTGTGAGCCAAACTGTAATTAACATAGAACAGTGTATAAGGCTCGGGTAAAATAAGATGTTTCTAACACTTCCATTTGGTATTTCCATCACTTTATTATAAGCAAGTTCACTGAAAAGGTTTGTCTTATTTGTCAGGTCAATATTAGAGAAACGAAGTGATTTCTTTCCAAGGATGTACATCTAATAATCTTGGTTAAAGCTTCAATCTTGTTTTAAATGCTTTTCCATTGACAATGATACCTCTCTTTCAGCTCCCCCATTTCTGAGAAGTATAAAGTCTTATAATTTATTATTACCAAAGGGGAAAGGTGAGAGGAGGGATAAATTAACAGTTTGGGATTAACACATACACACTGCTATGTATAAAATCGATCATCAACAAGGAACTGCTGTAGAGCACAGGGAACTACACTCAATATTTTGCAATAACTTATAAGGGGAAATAATCTGAAAAAGAATAGATATTTTTATTGACATCATCTATTAATGACAGTTAAAATGGAACCTAAGGGAAGCCGGTGGTGAGTGCTTCTGACCCTGAAGACTTCAATCATCTAAAGTTTGGACTCTGCCTACTTCCTAAGGCCCTTAATGAACATATGTGTAGCCGTAGCTTAAAACATTCCCCACTTTGGGTTGCGGAGAGACACTGATTTTGAAAAAGCCCTGGTGTTCTCCTCACATGAATGGGACCCTTCCTACAGCTAAAGCATGCCTGTCACACCCAGAGGATGGTATACCGTCTGATCGGGAAGAGTTTGGAAAAGGCATCTCATCTCCTCTTCTCCTGGTGCTCGGGTTCACCCCTCCAGCGTCTTTACGAACAGTCTCCCCACTTGGAGATGTCAGCACTGTCAACATCCTGTTGCATACAGTTTGGAATTTGTCCAGAGGATGAAGCAGAAGGAGGAGGAACAATGAGAGACAAGTCCTAGGTGTTCGGACAGGCACATGTCACTCTAATTTCCAATCAGGAAGACGAATTGACCAAAGGCTAGGGTTGCCCATGGAAACAGAATAGGCCTTGAGGAAATCCCGCTGCTCTGTGGCCAGTTCCCATAAACACAAGTTGAAAAATGGAGCTCAGTGGCACTAAAATTCACGAAACTGCAGAGTTGAAAATATCTATCACTGAAAAATGTCTTGAGGAAAGTCAGAGAAAAGGACTTGTAAGCAACGGAGAATGGCAGGAAAGGGATTGGAAGAGGTAGAAAGGACTTGCCATTAAGCACAAGAAAAGGGGCTGAACATTGCCAACATTGCAGTTGGCCAAAAAGGGTGTATGCGTCATTTTCTGTATATATTCAAGAAAAGGGCATACACTTTTTTAGCCAACCAAACAGGTGGGCACTGGAAATCAATACTACAAAACATATCACTTCGCATCAGTCAGAAGAGCCGTCCTCATAAAGTGTAAACACCAGAAATGCAGGACAGGACAAGGAGAAAAGGGAGCCCTGTGAGGCTTATACTGGAAATGTATATTGCCAACGGTCACTCTGGAGAAGTGTACTGTGTTTACTAAAGCATCTAAAAAATGAGCTACAGAGCACAGGGCACTTGCACTCATGGACGTATATCATGGGAAAAACAAAAATCGAGAGGACACAGGCACCCCAATGTATACCGCCTCACTGTTTAAAAGATCCTCGACTAGGATATAACTTAAATGTCTCTGGAGGGAAAAAATGGATACAGATGTAGTGCTTATGCAGAGTGGAATATGAATCAGCCTGGAAATCAATGCAATATGGCCACTTGAAACAACTCCAGAGGAGTTACGTATGATCATTCAAAGTCACAGAATTCAAAAAGAAAAAGACATACTATATCACTAATACATGGAATGTAAACTTGGCTACACATGAACTGAATTACGAAACAGAACAGGGTCTCAAATATAGAAAAGCAACTTATTCTTGCTTAAGGATAAAGGTGAGTTGGGGTGCTGCATAAAACCAGAGATTGAAATTAGCACAGATACTGGTCCATAAGCCAAATATGTAATAGTCAAGACCTACTGCTTGCTCAACAAAATGGACTCAACACCCCATATTCAACACTTAGGAATATACCTGACTAGTAAGAATCTTCAAACCCATGGGTTTATATGTCTCCGTAAGAGAATCAAGCGTGTCTACAGAGGCATGAACACAGCAGTGAAAATACGATAAATCCCATTATCAAAATAAATTACAGAAACAAAAAACACAATGACAGTGAAATAGAGAGCAATTCTTAAATAATTCATTCAGGGCCTGTGATGCAACCTGGATTTACCACATCTACACCCAGAGCTGAGTGAGACATAAGGCTGGACACCAGGCTAATAGCATTGGTGAGGTTCGGTGAGCAAATGCAGACCCCTTGAAGTACCCATTCCAAGGGTCCCAACTCTCCAGGTTTAAGGGATTCTTCCTTCAGCTAAAGCATGCATGGGAAACCCACAGTATGGTGCAACATGTGACTGGGAAACGTTTTCAAATGCATCTCAGTTTTCGTCCCCTTTTCCTCGGGTTCACAATTCCAGACACTTTACTAACACTCTCCCCACTTGGAGAGTCAGTGCCTTTAACCTGCTGTTTGGCACAGTTTGCAATTTCTGCGCAAGATGAACAGGAATAGGGAGAACCAATGAGAGACTAGCTGTAGGTGTCTGCACGGGCAAATTTAACGCTCATTTCCAACCAGGAAGAGGAATTAACCAAACGCTCAGCATGCCATGCCGGAACCAGATTACGGCCTGAAGCAATCCTGCGGGTTTGCGGCCAGCTCACAAGTAAGCGATTTGAAGAAAGGAGCTCAGGGGCACTGTAATTCACAAACCTGCAGAGTTATAAATGACAGCTATCGTCCAAAAATATATTGAAGGAAGGCTGCGAAGAGGACTTGAAAGCGGGGTAGAATTGCAGGAAAACGATTTCAGGGGGTAGACTGGAATTGCATTTAAAGCATAGGAAAAGAGGCAGAACGTCAACAATGATGCACTTGGCCACAAAGGGCGTATGCGTTTTTTCCTGAATATATTCAGGAAAAAACGCATACGCCCTTTTTGGCCAACAAAGCAAGCATGTTAAAGAAATCTGCACTACAATGAAGTCTCACTGCCCCCTGGTCAAAAGGGCCATCTGAAAAAAGTGTAAAATCCAGAAATGCAGCACAGGCCATGGAGAACAGGGAGCCTTGTTATGCCGATGGGTGGGATGTAAATTGCCAAGAGCCACTCTGGAGAAGTCTATGGTGTTTCCTGAAACCCATAAAAAACAAAGCAACGGAGCCTCCGGCACTTCCACTTATGGTCCTATAGCTTAGGGAATTTAAAATCAAAAACACACGGCCACCCCAATGTTTCAGACGGCTCTGTTTACAAGAAACACGTCTACGGTACAAGTTAAATATCCCAGAAAGCAAAAAATGGATAAAGAAGTTGCGGTACGTACGTACAATGGAATATCACTCACCAATGAAATCTATGACATCTGGCCCATCGTGGCATAATGAGTGGATTCAGGTATGATGATTCTAAGTGAAATAAGTCACACAGAAAATGAAACATCATAAGATATCACTAATACACCGAATGTAATCTTGGCTACACATGAACTGAATTACAAAACAGAACAGGGTCTAAATTTAGAAAACCAACTTATGTTTGCTTAAGAGGAAAGGTGAGTTGGGGTGCTGCATAAAACCAGAGATACAAATTAGCACAGATACCATTCCATATGTCAAATATGTAATAGTCAAGACCTACCCATTGCTCAACGAAATGGGCTAAACACCCTATATTCAACGCCTAGGAATACACCTGACTAGAAAGAATTTTCAAACACATGGATTTATATGTCTCCATAAGAGAATCAAGCGTGTGTACAGCTGCATGAAGGCAGCAGAGACAATCCGATAAATCCCATTATCAAAATGAATTACAAAAACAAAACACAATGACAGTGAAATAGAGAGCAATTCTTAAATAATTCATTCAGGGCTTGTGATGCAACCTGGATTTACCTCATCTACACCCAGAGCTGAGTGAGACATAAGGTTGGACACTTCGGGCTGATAGCATTGGTGAGGTTCGATGAGCAAATGCAGACCATTTGAAGTCATACTGCATGGTACCCATTCCATGGGTCCCAACTCTCCAGGTTTAAGCGATTCTTCCTTCAGCTAAAGCATGCAAGGGAAACCCACAGTATGGTGCACCGTGTGACCGGGAAACTTTTTCAAATGCATCTCAGTGTTCGTCCCCTTTTACTCGGGTTCACAATTCCAGACCCTTTACTAACACTCTCCCCACTTGGAGAGTCAGTGCCTTTAACCTGCTGTTTGGCACAGTTTGCAATTTCTGCCCAAGATGAACAGGAATAGGGAGAACAAATGAGAGACTAGCTGTAGGTGTCTGCACGGGCAAATTTAACGCTCATTTCCCACCAGGAAGAGGAATTAACCAAAGCCTCAGCATGCCGTCCTGGAACCAGATTAGGGCCTGAGGCAATCCTGCGGGTTTGCGGCCAGCTCACAAGAAAGCGATTTGAAGAAAGGAGCTCAGGGGCACTGTAATTCACAAACCTGCAGAGTTATAAATGACAGCTATCGTCCGAAAATATATTGAAGGAAGGCTGCGAAGAGGACTTGAAAGTGGGGCAGAATTGCAGGACAACGATTTCAGGGGGTAGACTGGAATTGCATTTAAAGCATAGGAAAAGAGGCAGAATGTCGACAATGATGCACTTGGCCAAAAAGGGCGTATGCGTCTTTTCCTGAATATATTCAGGAAAAAACGCATACGCCCTTTTTGGCCAACCAAGCAAGCATGTTAAAGAAATCTGCACTACAGTGAAGTCTCACTGCCCCCCGGTCAAAAGGGCCATCTGAAAAAAGTGTAAAATCCAGAAATGCAGCACAGGCCATGGAGAACAGGGAGCCTTGTTAAGCTGATGGGCGGGATGTAAATTGCCAAGAGCCACTCTGCAGAAGTGTATGGTGTTTCCCCAAACACCTAAAAAACAAAGCAACGGAGCCTACGGCACTTCCACTTATGGTCCTATAGCTTAGGGAAATTAAAATCAGACAAACGGCCACCCCAAAGTGTCGGACGGCTCTGTTTACCAGAACCTCGCGTACGGCACAAGTTAAATATCGCAGAAAGCAAAAAATGGATAAAGAGGTTGTGGTACGTATGTACAATGGAATATCACTCTCCAATGAAATCTATGTCATCAGGCCCGTCACGGCATAATGAGTGGTTTCAGGTACGATGATTCTAAGTGAAATAAGTCACACAGAAAATGAAACATCATAAGATATCACTAATACACCGAATGTAATCTTGGCTACACATGAATTGAAATACAAAATAGAACAGGGTCTCAAATTTAGAAAACCAACTTATATTGGCTTAAGGGGAAAGGTGAGTTGGGGTGCTGCATAAAACCAGAGATAGAAGTTACCACAGATACCATTCCATAAGTCAAATATGTAATAGTCAAATCCTACCCCTTGCTCAACGAAATGGACTAACAACCCTATATTCAACACCTAGGAATACACCTGACTAGTAAGAATCTTCAAACCCAAGGATTTATATGTCTCCATAAGACAATCAAGCGTGTGTACAGCTGCATGAAGGCAGCAGAGAAAATCTGATAAATCCCATTTTCAAAATGAATTACAAAAACTGAACACAATGACAGTGAAATAGAGAGCAATTCTTAAATAATTCATTCATGGCTTGTGATGCAACCTGGATTTACCTCATCTACACCCAGAGCTGAGTGAGACATAAGGTTGGACACTTAGGGCTGATAACATTGGTGAGGTTCGATGAGCAAATGCAGATCCTTTGAAGTCATAATTCATGGGACCCATTCCATGGATCCCAACTCTCCAGGTTTAAGGGATGTTTCCTTCAGCTAAAACATGCATGGGAAACCCACAGTATGGTGCACCGTGTGACCTGGAAACGTTTTCAAATGCATCTCAGGTTTAGTCCTCTTTTATTCGGGTTCACAATTCCAAACCCATTACTATCACTCTCCCCACTTGGAGAGTCAGTGCCTTTAACCTCCTGTTTGGCACAGTTTGCAATTTCTGCGCACGATGAACAGGAATAGGGAGAACCAATGAGAGAGTAGCTGTAGGTGTCTGCACGGGCAAATTTAACGATCATTTCCCACCAGGAAGAGGATTTAACGAAACGCTCAGCATGCCGTGCAGGAACCAGATTAGGGCCTGAAGCAATCCTGCGGGTTTGCGGCTAGCTCACAAGAAAGCGATTTGAAGAAAAGAGCTCAGGGGCACTGTAATTCACAAACCTACAGAGTTATAAATGACAGCTATCGTCCAAAAATATATTGAAGGAAGGCTGCGAAGAGGACTTGAATGCGGGGCAGAATTGAAGGAAAACGATTTCAGGGGGTAGACTGGAATTGCATTTAAAGCATAGGAAAAGAGGCAGAACGGCGAGAATGATGCACTTGGCCAAAAAGGGCGTATGCGTTTTTTCCCTAATATATTCAGGAAAAAACGCATACGCACTTTTTGGTCAACCAAGCAAGCATGTTAAAGAAATCTGCACTACAGTGAAGTCTCACTGCCCCCCGGTCAAAAGGGCCATCTGAAAAAAGTGTAAAATCCAGAAAAGCAGCACAGGCCATGGAGAACAGCGAGCCTTGTTATGCTGATGGGCGGGATGTAAATTGCCAAGAGTCACTCTGGAGAACTGTATGGTGTATCCTCAAACACCTAAAAAACAAAGCAACGGAGCCTACGGCCCTTCTACTTATGGTACTATAGCTTAGGGAAATTAAAATCAGAAACACATAGCCACCCCAAAGTTTCAGACGGCTCTGTTTACAAGAACCTCGTCTACGGTACAAGTTAAATATCCCAGAAAGCGAAAAATGGATAAAGAAGTTGTGGTACATATGTATAATGGAATAACACTCACCAATGAAATCTATGTCATCAGGCCCCTTGTGGCATAATGAGTGGATTCAGGTACGATGATTCTAAGTGAAGTAAGTCACACAGAAAATGCAACATCATAAGATATCACTAATACACGGAATGTAATCTTGGCTACACATGAACTGAATTACAAAACAGAACAGGGTCTCAAATTTAGAAAACCAACTTATGTTTGCTTAAGGGGAAAGTTGAGTTGGGGTGCTGCATAAAACCAGAGATAGAAATTAGCACAAATACCATTCCATAAGTCAAATATGTAATAGTCAAGACCTACCCCTTGCTCAACGAAATGGGCTAAACACCCTATATTCAACGCCTAGGAATACACCTGACTAGTAGGAATCTTCAACCCCATGGATTTATATGTCTCCATAAGAGAAACAAGCGTGTGTACAGCTGCATGAAGGCAGCAGAGAAAATCCGATAAATCCCATTATCGAAATGAATTACAAAAACAAAACACAATGACAGTGAAATAGAGAGCAATTCTTAAATAATTCATGCAGGGCTTGTGATGCAACCTGGATTTACCTTATCTACACCCAGAGCTGAGTGAGACATAAGGTTGGACACTTCGGGCTGATAGCATTGGTGAGGTTCGATGAGCAAATGCAGACCCTTTGAAGTCATACTGCATGGTACCCATTCCATGGGTCCCAACTCCAGGTTTAAGCGATTCTTCCTTCAGCTAAATCATGCATGGGAAACCCAAAGTATGGTGCACCGTGTGACCGGGAAACGTTTTCAAATGCATCTCAGTTTCCGTCCCCTTTTACTCGGGTTCACAATTCCAGACCGTTTACTAATACTCTCCCCACTTGGAGAGTCAGAGCCTTTAACTTCCCGTTTGTCACAGTTTGCAATTTCTGCGCAAGATGAACAGGAATAGGGAGAACCAATGAGAGACTAGCTGTAGGTGTCTGCACAGGCAAATTTAACGCTCATTTGCCACCAGGAAGTGGAATTAACCAAACGCTCAGCATGCCATGCCGGAACCAGATTAGGGCCTGAAGCAATCCTGCAGGTTTGCGGCCAGCTCACAAGAAAGCGATTTGAAGAAAGGAGCTCAGGGGCACTGTAATTCACAAACCTGCAGAGTTATAAATGACAGCTATCGGCCAAAAATGTATTGAAGGAAGGCTGCGAAGAGGACTTGAAAGCGGGGCAGAATTGCAGGAGAACGATTTCAGGGGGTAGACTGGAATTGCATTTAAAGCATAGGAAAAGAGGCAGAACGTCGACAATGATGCACTTGGCCAAAAAGGGCGTATGCGTTTTTTCCTGAATATATTCTGGAAAAAAAGCATACGCACTTTTTGGCCAACCAAGCAAGCATGTTAAAGAAATCTGCACTACAATGAAGTCTCACTGCCCCCCGGTCAAAAGGGACATCTGAAAAAAGTGTAAAATCCAGAAATGCAGCACAGGCCTTGGAGAACAGGGAGCCTTGTTATGCTGATGGGTGGGATGTAAATTGCCAACAGCCACTCTGGAGTAGTGTATGGTGTTTCCTGAAACACCTAAAAAACAAAGCAACGGAGCCTACGGCACTTCCACTTATGGTCCTATAGCTTAGGGAAATTAAAATCAGAAACACACAGCCACCCCAAAGTTTCAGACGGCTCTGTTTACAAGAACCTCGTCTACGGTACAAGTTAAATATCCCAGAAAGCGAAAAATGGATAAAGAAGTTGTGGTACGTACGTACAAAGGAATATCACTCACCAATGAAATCTATGTCATCAGGCCCGTCGTGGCATAATGAGTGGATTCAGGTACGATGATTCAAGTGAAATAAGTCACACAGAAAATGAAACATCATAAGATATCACTAATACACGGAATGTAATCTTGGCTACACATGAACTGAATTACAAAACAGAACAGGGTCTCAAATTTAGAAAACCAACTTATGTTTGCTTAAGGGGAAAGGTGAGTTGGGGTGCTGCATAAAACCAGAGATAGAAATTAGCACAGATACCATTCCATAAGTCAAATATGTAATAGTCAAGACCTACCCCTTTCTCAACGAGATGGACTATACACCCCATATTCAACGCCTAGCAATACAGCTTACTAGTAAGAATCTTCAAACCCATGGATTTATATGTCTCCATAAGAGAACCAAGCGTGTGTACAGCTGCATGAATGCAGCAGGGAAAATCCGATAAATCCCATTATCAAAATTAATTACAAAAACAAAACACAATGACAGTGAAATGGAGAGCAATTCTTAAATATTTCATTCACTGCTTGTGATGCAACCTGGATTTACCTCATCTACACACAGAGCTGAGTGAGACATAAAGTTGGACACTTCGGGTTGATAGTATTGGTGAGGTTCGATGAGCAATGCAGACCCTTTGAAGTCATACTGCATGGTACCCGTTCCATGGGTCCCAACTCTCCAGGTTTAAGGGATTCTTCCTTCAGCTAAAACATGCATGGGAATCCCACAGTATGGTGCACCATGTGACCGGGAAACGTTTTCAAATGCATGTTCGTTTTCGTCCGCTTTTTCTCGGTTTCACAATTCCAGACCCTTTACTAAAAGTCTCCCCACTTGGACAGTCAGTGTCTTTATCTCCTGTTTGGCACAGTTTGCAATTTCTGCGCAAGATGAACAGGAATAGGGAGAACTAATGAGAGAGTAGCTGTAGCTGTCTGCACGGGCAAATTTAACTCTCATTTCCCACCAGGAAGAGGAATGAACCAAAGTCTCAGCATGCCATGCCGGAACCAGATTAGGGCCTGAAGCAATCCTGCAGTTTTGCGGCCAGCTCAAAAGAAAGCTAGTTGAAAAAAAGAGCTCAGGGTCACTGTCATTCACAAACCTGCAGTTATCAATGACAGCTATCTTCCAAAAATATATTGAAGTAAGGCTGCAAAGCAGACTTGAAAGTGGGGCAGAATTGAAGGAAACCGATTTCAGGAGGTAGACAGTAACTGCATTTAAAGCATAGGAAAAGAGGCAGTACGTCGACAATTATGCACTTGGCCAAGAAGGGCATATGCGTTTTATCCAGGGCCCTCATTAAAGAGGGGAGGAGGCTCCCAGCACACTCCAATGGCCAACAGAGGGCCCATGTCACCAAGGCGACGTGTGCCACCCAGGCAGGAGTGACCTCATGTCAGAGGGCCCACCTCACAGAAGGGTGAGGTACCCAGCCAGGATCAGACTCTCACCAGAGGGCCCACATCACCAAGGGGATCGGATCCAGGCAGGAGTGGCCTCACACCAGTGTGGCCAAATAATAGAAAGGTGAGGAACCCAGAACATGTGGCCTAAACAAGAGGACCCACATCTCCAAGGGGCTGGAAGTGAGGCAGGAAGGAGGAGCCAGAAAACAGAGGACCCATAGAATAAAAAAGTGAGGAATCCCGCAGTTGGAACCTCCTAGCATGCGGCAAGGAGCAGCGAGGCTATGGGTTCCCAGCCAGTGTGAACTCACAACAGAGGGCCCTCATCATTAAACTGTGAACAACACAGCTGTTGGGACCACAGAACAGAAGGCCCACATTCCCATGGGGTTGGCATCCTGGCAGGAGTGTACTCGCACCACAGGGCACACATCAGAAAATTTTGGGAGCCCAGGAGTTAGGGCCGGACGCCAAACGGCCCTAATTACAGAGGGGAGCAGACTCCTAGCAGGCACCAACTCTCAACTGAGGGCACACGTCACCAATGTGACGTGTGGCAGCCAGGCAGGAATGACCTCACAGCCAAGGGCCTACGTCACAGAAGGGGGAGGAACCCAGCCAGGATAAGTCTCCCACCAGAGGGCCCACATCACCAAGGGGATCAGAACCAGGCAGGAGTGGCCTCAAACCAGTATGGCCAAATCATAGAAAAGTGAAGAAACCAGAACATATGGCCTAAACCAGAGGACCCACATCAACAAGGGGCTCAGAGTGAGGCAGGCAGTAGGTGTCTCAAACAGAGGGCCCATAAAATAAAAAAGGTGGGGAATCCCGCAGTTGGAACCTCCCAGCAGGCGGCAAGGTACAGCGAGGCTATGGGATCCCGGCCGGTGTGAACTCACAACAGAGGGCCCTCATCACGAAACTGTGAACAACCCAGCAGTTGGGACAACAGAGCAGAAGGCTCACATTCCCATGTGGTTGGGAACCTGACAGGAGTGTCCTCCCACCAGAGGGCACACATCAGAAAAGTATGGGAGCCCAGGAGGTAGGGCCTGACGCCAGAGTGTCCTCATCACCGAGAGGAGAATGCTCCCAGCATGCTCCAACTGCCGCCAGAGGGCCGACGTCACCAAGGCGGGGTGTGCCAGCCAGGCAGGAGTGACCTCAGGGCCGAGGGTCAACCTTACGGAACTGTGAGGAACCCAACCAGGATGAGACTCTCACCAGAGGGCCCACATCACCAAGGGGATGGGAACCAGGCAGGAGTGTTCTCACCACAGTGGTGCCACATCACTGAAAGGCGAGGAACCCACAACATGTGGCCTCAATCCAGAACACCCACATCAACAAGGGGCTCAGAGTGAGGGAGGCAGGAAGTGTCTCACAACACAGGGCCCATAGAAGAATAAAGGTAAGGAATCCTGCATTTGGAAGCTCCAAGCAGGTGGCCCAGAGCACGGAGGCTCTGGGATGCATGCCGGAGTGAACTCACAGCAGAGGGCCCACATCCTGACACTGGGAGCAACCCAGCCGTTGGCACCTCAGAACAGAAGTCCCAAATCCGCATGGGGATGGGAACCTGGAAGGAGTGACATTGCACCAGTGGGCTCACATCAGAAAATGTGCGGAGCCCAGCAGTTAGGGCCTGACGCAAGAGGGCCCTCATCACCTTGGAGAGGAGCGTACAAGAAGGCTCCAACTGCCACCAGAGGTCCGACGTCACCAAGGCAACGGGAGCAAGCCAGGCAGGAGTGGCCTCACACCAGTGTGGCCAAATCATAGAAAGGTGAGGAACCCAGAATATGTGGCCCAAACAAGCCGACCCACATCTCCAAGGGGCTGGGAGTGAGGCAGGCAGGAGGACCCTCAAAACAGAGGACCCATAGAATAAAAAATGTGAGGAATCCCGCAGTTGGAAACTCCTAGCATGCGGCAAGGAGCAGCGAGGCTATGGGATCCCAGCCAGTGTGAACTCACAACAGAGGGCCCTCATCATGAAACTGTGAACAACACAGCTGTTGGGACCACAGAACAGAAGGCCCACATTCCCATGTGTTTGGTAACATGGCAGGAGTGTACTCGCACCACAGGGCACACATCAGAAAAGTTTGGGAGCCCAGGAGTTAGGGCCTGACTCCAGACAGCCCTAATTACCGAGGGGAGCAGACTCCTAGCAGGCACCAACTCCCAACTGAGGGCCCACGTCGCCAAGGTGACGTGCGTCAGCCAGGCAGGAGTGACCTCACAGCAGAGGGCAAACGTCACAGAAGGGGGAGGAACCCAGCCAGTATAAGACAATCACCAGAGGGCCCACATCACCAAGGGGATCAGAACCAGGCAGGAGTGGCCTCACACCAGTATGGCCAAATCATAGAAAAGTGAGGAACCCAGAACATATGGCCTAAACCAGAGGACCCATATCAACAAGGGGCTCAGAGTGAGGCAGGCAGGAGGTGTCTCAAACAGAGGGCCCATAAAATAAAAAAGGTGGGGAATCCCGCAGTTGGAAGCTCCAAGCAGTTGTCCCAGAGCACCGAGGCTATGGGATCCATGCCGGATTGAACTCACAGCAGAGGGCCCACATCCTGACACTGTGAGCAACCCAGCCGTTGGCACCTCAGAACAGAAGGCCCAAATCCGCATGGGGATGGGAACCTGGCCGGAGTGTCCTCTCACCACTTAGCACGTATCAGAAAATATGGGTACCCAGCAGTTAGGGCCTGACACCAGAGTGTCCTCATCACCGAGAGGAGAAGGCTCCCAGCACGCTCCATCTGCGGCTAGATGGCCGACGTCACCAAGGCGGTGTGTGCCAGCCAGGCAGGAGTGACCTCAGGGCAGACGGCCAACCTTACGTAACTGTGAGTAACCCAACCAGGATGAGACTCTCACCAGAGGGCCCACATCACCAAGGGGATGGGAACCAGGCAGGAGTGTTCTGACCCCAGTGGGGCCACATCATTGAAAGGCGAGAAACCCACCACATGTGGCCTCAAACCAGAAGACCCACAACAACAAGGGGCTCAGAGTGAGGCAGGCAGGAAGTGTCTCACAACACACGGCCCATAGAAGAAAAAAGGTAAGGAATCCTGCAGTTGGAAGCTCCAAGCAGGTGGCCCAGAACACCGAGGATATGGGATGCATGCCGGAGTGAACTCACAGCAGAGGGCCCACATCCTGACACTGTGAGCAACCCACACATTGGCACCTCAGAACAGAAGGCCCAAATCCGCATGGAGATGGGAATCCGGCAGGAGTGTCATCGCACCAGTGAGCACATATCAGAAAATGTGGGGAGCCCAGCAGTTAGGGCCTGACGCCAGAGGGCCCTCATCACCGACGGGAGGAGGCTCCCAGCACGCTCCAACTGCAACCAGAGGGCCCATGTGGCCAAGGCGACGTGTGCCAGCCAGGCAGGAGTGACCTCACAGCAGAGGACCCACCTCCCAGAAGTATGAGGAATCAAGCCAGGGTCCAACTCTCACCAGAGGGTCCACATCAACAAGAGGATGGGAACCAGTCACGAGTGTCCTCACACCAGTGGGGTCACATACCTAAAAGGTGAGGCAACCGGCACATGTTGCCTCAAACCAGAGGACCTACATCACCAAGGGGCTTGGAGTGAGGCAGGCAGGAGGAGCCTCACAACAGAGGGCCCAAAGTATAAAAGAGGGGCGGAATCCAGCAGTTGGAACCTCCCAGCAGTCGGCCCAGAGCACAGAGGATATGGGATCTAGGCCTGAGTGAACTAACACCAGAGAACCAACGTCACGAAACTGTGAGCAACCCAGGCTTTGGGACCACTGAGCAGAAGGCCCACTTCCTCATGGGGATGGGAACCTTACAGGAGTGTCCTGGCATCACAGGGCTCAGTCAGAAAACGTGGGGTGCCCAGCAGTTAGAGCCTGATGCCAGAGGGCCCTCATCACCTAGGAGAGGAGGCTCCCAGCAGGCTCCAACTGCCACCAGATGGCCGACGTCACCAAGGCAATGTGAGCAAGCCAGGCAGGAGTTACCTCACAGAAGAGGGCCCACCTCAAAGAAGGGTCAGGAACCCAGCAAGGATCAGACTTTCACCAGAGGGCCCACAACACCAAGGGGATGTGAACCAGGCAGGAGTGTCCTCACACCATTGGGGCCATATCATCGAAAGGTGAGGGACCCAACACACGTGGCCTCAAACCAGAGGACACACATCACCAAGGGTCTGGGAGGGAGGCAGGCAGGAGTAGCCTCAAAACAGAGGGCCCATAGAATAAAAAAGGTGAGGTATCCCGCAGTTGGAACGTCCCAGCAGGTGGCAAGGAGCAGCGAGGCTATGGGTTCCTGGTCGGTGTGAACTCACAAAAGAGGGTCCTCATCATGAAACTGTGAACAACCCAGCCATTGTGTCCACAGAGCAGAAGGCCCACATTTCCATGGGGTTGGGAACCTGGCAGGAGTGTACTCGCACCACAGGGCACACATCAGAAAAATTTGGGAGCCCAGGAGTTAGGGCCAGACGCCAGAGGGCCCTCATTACCGAAGGGAGGAAACTCCCAGCAGGCACCAAATCCCAACTGAGGGCTCACGTCGCCAAGGTGACGTGCGCCAGCCAGGCAGGAGTGACCTCACAGCAGAGGGCAAACGTCACAGAAGGGAGAGGAACCCAGCCAGGATAAGACTCTCACCAGAGGGCCCACATCACCAAGGGGATCGGAACCAGGCAGAAGTATCCTCACACCAGTGTGGCCAAATAATGGAAAGGTGAGGAACCCAGAACATGTGGCCTAAACCACAGGAACCACATCTCCAAGGTGCTCAGAGTGAGGCAGGCAGGAGTAGCCTAACAACAAACGTCCCAGCAGGCGGCCAGGAGCAGCGAGGCAATGGGATCCTTTCTGGAATGAACTCACACCAGAGTGCCCTCATCATTAAACTGTGAGCGACCCAACCATTGGGACCTCACAGCAGAAGGCGCACATCCACATGGGGATGGGAACCCGGCAGGAGTGTCATCGCACAAGTGGGCAAACATCAGAAAAAATGGGGAGCCCAGCAGTTATTGACTGATGCCACAGGGCCCTCATCACCGAGGGGAGGAGACTCCCAGCAAGCTCCAACTGCCACCAGAGGGCCGACGTCTCCAAGGCAACGGGAACAAGCCAGGCAGGTGTGACCTCAGAGCAGAGGGACCACCTCACAGAAAGGTGACGAAACCAGCCAGGATCAGACTCTCACCAGACAGCCCACATCACCAAGGGAATATGAACCAGGCAGGAGTGTCCTCACACCAGTGGGTCCACATCTTTAATAGGTGAGTAAACTGGCACATGTGGCCTCAAACCAGAGGACACACATCACCAATGGGCTGGGAGTGAGGCAGGTGTCTGGACGGGCACATTTAACTCTCATTTCCCACCAGGAAGAGGAATTAACCAAACGCTCAGCGTACCGTGCCGGAACCAGATTACGGCCTGAAGCAAACCTGCGGTTTTGTGGCCAGCTTACAAGGAAGCGAGTTGAGAAAGGAAATCAGGGACACTGTAATTCACAAACCTGCAGAGTTATAAATGACAACTATTGTCAAAAATATATTGAAGTAAGGCTGCAAAGAAGACTTGAAAACACGGCAGAATTCCAGGAATCAGATTTCAGGAGGTAGATTTGAATTGCATTTAAAGCATATGAAAAGCAGCAGATCTTTGACAGTGATGCACTTGGACAAAAATAGCGTATGCATTTTTTCGTGAATATATTCAGGAAAAAACGCATACACCCTTTTTGGTCAACCAAGCACTCGAGCAATGGAAATCTGCACTACAATGAAGTCTCTTTTCCCATTCGTCAAAAGGGCCATCTGAAAAAAGTGTAAAAACGAGAAACACAGGACAGGCCATGGAGAACAGGGAGCCTTGTTATGCTGATGGGTGGGATGTAAATTGCCAACAGACACTCTGGAGATGTTTATGGTGTATCCTGAAACATCTAAAAAACAAAGCTACAGAGCCTAGGGCACTTCCACTTATGGTCCTATAGCTTAGGAAAATTAAAATCAACAAGACACAGCCAACACAAAATTTAGGGCTGCTGTGTTTACAAGAACCTTGAGTCCAGTACAAATTAAATATCCCAGAAAGAAAAAAATGGATAAAGAAGTTGTGCTACTTACGTACAACGGAATATCACTCAGCAATGAAATCAATGTCATCAGGCCTGTAGCAGCAAATTGAGTGGATTTAAGCACGATGACTCTAAGAGAAATATGTCACACAGAGAAAGACAGTAATCATAAGATATCACTAATAGAGGGAGTGTAAACTTGGCTCCACATGAACTGAATTACAAAACCGAACAGTGTCTCACATTTAGCTAAAAAACTTATGCTTGCTTAAGGGGAAAGTTGAGTTGGGGTGCTGTATAAAACCAGAGATTGAAATTAGCACAGATACCTTTCCATAAGCCAAATATGTAATAGACAAGACCTACTCCTTGCTCAACGAAATAGACTCATCCATGCTGTATCATCTCACACCTGTTAGAATGGGCATCATCAGAAAATCTACAAACAACAAATGCTGGAAAGGGTGTGGAGATAAGGAACCCTCTTCCACTATGGTTGGGAATGTAAATAGATACAGTCACTGTGGAGAACATTATGGAGTTTCTTATAAAACTAAAAATAGAATTACCATATGATACAGCAATCCCACTACTGGGCATATACCCAGACAAAACCAAAAATCAAAAAGAGACATTCACCGCAATGTTCATTGCATCACTATTTACAATATCCAGGTAATGGAAGCAACCTAAATGCCCAGACAGACGAATGCATAAAGATGTGGTATATATATAAAATGGAATATTACTAAGCCATAAAAAGGAATGAAATTGGATCATTTGTAGAGACGTTGATGGATCTAGAGACTGTCATACAGAGTGAAGTAAGTCAGAAAGAGAAAAACAAAACAAATCTTGTATATTAATGCATATATGTGGAACCTAGAAAAATTGTACAGATGAACCGTTTTGCAAGACAGAAATAGAGCAACAGATGTAGACAACAAACGTATGGACACCAAGGGGGGAGAGCGGTTGGGGGGGTGGTGGTGGGAGGAGTTGAGAGATTGGGATTGGCATGTATACATTTATATGTATAAAATAGATAACCAATAAGAACCTGCTGTATAAAAAATAAAATAAAATTCAAAATTAAAAAAATAAAATTAAAAAAAGTAAAACAGAAAAAATATTCTTCCCTTCACATACATGTATTAATATGAATAAATTATTTCCATGCTTATATCTGTAAATACAAAAAAGAGGAATAAAATCTACCTTGAACCAAAAACGGAAAAAAGAAAAAAAATCAGAACCCACCATTTACACAGAGGAAAACCGTATCAGGGCACTTGCTCCAGTTGTAAACCATTCTGAAGTTGGTCAGTGGTGGGGAATCATCTCCCATTCAGCCAGCAGGCCCCACGCAACAAGCGTCCTCTTTGCAAAGCTGGGGGACCATGCCGAGGCATCTGTGAGTAAACGTGGGCCGAACCCCAGGCCAGCTGCTGCTGAAATGTTCCCACCCTTCCCAGGTAAAACACCTGAATATGTACAAGGACTTGAAAGCCTAGAGGAAGGGCCATGGAGCCACACGAGTGACAGCATGCCGGCCGACTTGGTGCCTGCAGGCCAGCCAGGATGGCCCTGGCCCTGGGTGCTCTTCTGGAAGCTTTCCATTTCCCTGCCTGAGATACCCCTCCTGTCCTCGCCCCCACTGCTTTCTTCCTTCCTCACCTCTGCCCAGGAAGAAATTCCAGCGGCAGGTATGAGTGTCACATCCTCTTCTTTAGCAGGTGGCATCTTGGCAACTGCTGCAGAAAGTCCAGCAGAACCCCACTCACACTGGGCCACCCACAAAGCCGTGGCCTCTCACTCCGTCCCACCAGCCCAGCCCCGAGACTGTTGACAGGGCAGAGAAAATGGCGTCAGGCACAGCCATTTTATATGTGTGTTTATATCGATCTCAACCCAGGCACACCTGGGGAGGGCTGGCCGGCACGGTCAGGCTGCCCAGGTCAGCCAATCATCACCCCTCAGGGTCTCACAATTGCAGAAAATGGAAATTGCTGAATCAGCCAGGTCCAAGGAACAGGTGTGGGCTCTTGAGAGTCAGGATAGACAAGGGGTTGTAGCTCCGGCTTGTTTTCTAATCATTTTAAGTGGCCCATGAGTGGGAGACAACTTCAAGAAAACCCTCTCCTAATGAGAGGACCCCAGGAGTCAGGGAGAGGAGGGGTGGGTGGTGGGTGGAGACAGAGGCCTGGTGCCCCGGGTGCAGTGGAAGTCTCTGGAAGACCAGGTGGAGGGAGGCCGCACAGAGTGATGCCCAGGGTCACAGACCTGACGGAGGTGCTATTTGTTAGTTCAAGTCCTGCTCTGAGGTGCTCTGTGTCAGATCTGAGCGACAGGTGAGCTGGGAGTGCTCTGCAATGTGGGCTATGTGCACGGTTCCCGTGTGCCCAGCCTTGCCACGGTACCTGCAAGGGTAGCTCTGTATCCTGGGAGGGGCCTGACCACGAGAGCCCCATGGGCTGCAGGGGACCTGCGCAGGGAACCCCATATCCTGGGAGGGGCCTGAACACGAGAGCCCCGTGGGCTGGCGTGGGGGTGGGGTACCTGCCCAGGTGAGCTTCATATCCTGGGATTGGCCTGACCTCGAGAGCCCCATGGGCTGCTGGAGTCCTGGTAAAGGATGTCAGGACAGTCAGTGAAGCCACCGAGGATATACCTCCAGTAGTTCCTAAATCCTACACCCTGCTGGTCATTCTACCAACCACCAGGACTTGGTATTCTGTATTAGTCTTGAATGATGCCTTCTTTTGTATTCCATTAGTCCGAGAGTCACAAAAAATTTTGGCTTGTGAGTGGCAGGACTCAACATACAACTAAAACAATACTTCCGGGCCGTCTTGCCCCAAGGGTTCAAAAATTCCCACACCACCTTTGGGGAAAGCTCAGCTAAAGACCTAAAAGCTCTACCTCTGGAAAAGGAAACACTCCTTCAATATGCAGACGACATTCTGATCGCCAGCCCTACTAAGGAGACCTCTGAACTACCAAGCCAATAGAGGATAGAAGTTGTCCAAGAAAAAGCTCAAATATCACAGACTACGGTGACCTGCCTGGGCTTCATTCTCACAGAAGGTCGGAGAAGCACATCCCAGGAAAGGGAAGAAACAATTTATAGCCTTACCCCTTTCTAAAACTAGAAGACAGCTTAGGGGTTCCTGGGGAGGCCAGGGTTTGCTGCTTCTGGATCCCTAATTACAGTCTACTAGCTGGGCCTCTATATGAAACACTGAAAGGAAAAGATGATGATCCTTTTGAATAGAATCCAGAAGTGGCCTTTCAAGAATGGAAAGAGCAGTCAATTCAGACCCTTGCCCTGGAACTCCCTAATTTAGCTAAACCCTTTGACCTTTACATTCCTGGTGAAAGGTGAATCGCCATTGGAGTATTAGTGCAAAAACTGAGACCACTTGAAATGGAACAATGCAAGAATGCCATATAGGTAGGATAAACTACGGTCACCATGGAGCTTGGCCCACCGCCACATCTGCCCAAGATACTGGCGGTATCTAAAAACCTGGAAATCAGCAGCCCAAAAGGCCACCTCCCTCTTAAGGGAAAAGGACCCCACGTGGTGATCCTAACTCCCAACCATGCCCTGAAGTTGCAGGGTTTGCTCCGTGGGCACACTGACCTCGAGTGAGGAGGCCCTCCAACTCCAACCTCCAGAGAGATAACCAGGGGCAACGGGGCAACATGACAACTCATGTGACCATCACTTGACCTGGAGTTTCTCTCATAAAACAACAAGAGTGTGTCCCAAAAGAGTAGACTACTGCTTGCAGGACTTACTGCACCCAGAGGGGAGCTAATAATCTTGGCGGGGGAACCGAATATCACGCTGTCACCATAGAAAAGCCTAGAAACACCGTGATGATGGTGGCCAATAAGACCGGCTGGACTCCTGTTTACTTCAAAAGGCTGTTGACTCAGTGGCCATCATGGTCCTTCATCACCACTGACCCTGGGCTGTCTGGGAGTTGAGCGGGCAGGGTCCTGACACCTGGTGCTGTTTTTACGTTAATTCAGGGGCCTAATTGAAGAAAGCGCAGACTACTGGTCAGAGCATCTACGCTGGCAGAAACGGTCAGCCTAAGGTGGCCAAATAAATGTGGGGCGGGGTGAAACTGGACCTCACAGCATCACTGCACATCTCCTTCCTGGACCCTTAAAGGTCATTAGAATCTATAACACTTCCAATACTGGTGCTCAGGCGGACGAGCAGGGAGGCAGCAGCCCTGGGGACAATCAACGTCACCTGGAGGCTGCTGGGGAGAAGTTCTGACCCTCGCCCACGAGTATGAGTGCTCTTAACTCAGCACTCAGCAGTTACAGATGAAGGGTCTGCACCCTCAGCACTCCAAGAATGAGGAAGGGGACAAAAGGCAGAAGCGGGGTTTGTCCAAGGCAAAGCCCCTTAAAAATCCCTGGGAGATAAAAATAGAATCTGGGCAATAAAATAAAGTCTAACCTTTTTATCCTTTGTGCTTTGTCTAATTTCACGTGCTCCTAGGGTCCCGCATACAGAGGTTCCACACTTGGCACTTCAGACCAGATTTTCTAGTGCAGAATGGCTGGGTCGACACATCAGATCCTGGGGCCCAGGGCAGACTCCGTTATATAGAGCCTGAGCTGCAGCCAACCGGGCCCTCGAGAGAGCTCTGCCCCCTCCCTCCCACTGACTCTGACAGGATCTCTACACAGCAGCCCAGCCCACAGCCCACAGGGTAGCACATGCTCTCACCTCTCCATTCTCTGATCAAAATATAAAGTTTCCTTTGCTTCTGAACCAAACTCAGTCTCGATCTGTTGGCTCCAATGACACCGGGCAGGGGGACACTTGCTGGGGTCCACTCTGGAGGATCAGTAACAGAAATTGAGAACCTTGTAACTTCAATGAACAGATGTGTGAGCCAAACTGTAATTAACATAGAACAGTGTATAAGGCTCGGGTAAAATAAGATGTTTCTAACACTTCCATTTGATATTTCCATCACTTTATTATAAGCAAGTTCACTGAAAAGGTTTGTCTTATTTGTCAGGTCAATATTAGAGAAACGAAATGATTTCTTTCCAAGGATGTACATCTAATAATCTTGGTTAAAGCTTCAATCTTGTTTTAAATGCTTTTCCATTGAAAATGATACCTCTCTTTCAGCTCCCCCATTTCTGAGAAGTATAAAATCTTATAATTTATGATTACCAAAGAGGAAAGGTGGGAAGAGGGATAAATTAACAGTTTGGGATTAACACATACACACTGCTATGTATATAATCAATCATCAACAAGGAACTACTGTATAGCACAGGGAACTACACTCAATATTTTGCAATAACCTATAAGGGGAAATAATCTGAAAAAGAATAGATATTTTTATTGACATCATCTATCAATGATAGTTAAAATGGAACCTAAGGGAAGCCGTTGGTGAGTGCTTCTGACCCTGAAGACTTCAATCATCTAAAGTTTGGACTCTGCCTACTTCCCAAGGCCCTTAATGAACATATGTGTAGCCGTAGCTTAAAAAATTCCCCAGTTTGGGTTGCGGAGAGACACTGATTTTGAAAAAGCCCTGGTGGTCTCCTCACATGAATGGGATCCTTCCTACAGCTAAAACATGCCTGTCACACCCAGAGGATGGTATACCGTCTGATCGGGAAGAGTTTGGAAAAGGCATCTCATCTCCTCATCTCCTGGTGCTCGGGTTCACCACTCCGGCGTCTTTACTAACAGTCTCCCCACTTGGAGATGTCAGCACTGTCAACATCCTGTTGTGTACAGTTTGGAATTTGTCCAGAGGATGAAGCGGAAGGAGGAGGAACAATGAGAGACAAGTCCTAGGTGCTCGGACAGCCACATGTCACTTTAATTTCCAATCAGAAAGACGAATTGACCAAAGGCTAGGGTTGCCCATGGAAACAGAATAGGCCTTGAGGAAATCCCGCTGCTTTGTGGCCAGTTCCCATAAACACAAGTAAAAAATGGAACTCAGGGGCACTAAAATTCACGAAACTGCAGAGTTGAAAATATCTATCCCTAAAAAATGTCTTGAGGATAGTCAGAGAAAAGGACTTGTAAGCAAGGGAGAATGGCAGGAAAGGGATTGGAAGAGGTAGAAAGGACTCGCCATTAAGCACCAGAAAAGGGGCTGAACATTTGCAACTTTGCACTTGGTCAAAAAGGGTGTATGCGTCTCTTTCTGTATATATTCAAGAAAAGGGCACACACATTTTTAGCCAACCAAACAGGTGGGCACTGGAAATCAATACTACAAAAGATATCACTTCACATCAGTCAGAAGAGCCGTCCTCATAAAGTGTAAACACCAGAAATGCAGGACAGGACAAGGAGAAAAGGGAGCCCTGTGAGGCTTATAGTGGAAATGTATATTGCCAACGGTCACTCTGGAGAAGTGTATTGTGTTTACTAAAGCATCTAAAAAATGAGCTACAGAGCACAGGGCACTTGCACTCATGGACGTGTATCTTGGGAAAAACAAAAATCGAGAGGACACAGGCACCCCAATGTTTACCGCCTCTCTGTTTAAAAGAACCTCGACTAGGATATAACTTAAATGTCTCTGGAGGGAAAAAATGGATAGAGATGTGGTACTTATGTAGAGTGGAATATTACTCAGCCTGGAAATCAATGAAATATGGCCATTTGTAACAACTCCAGAGGAGTTACGTATGATCATTCGAAGTCACATAATTCAAAAGAAAAAGACACATATCATAAGATATCATTTAAAGCAACATAAGATATCACTAATACACGGAATGTAAACTTGGGGACACATGAATGGAACTACAAAACAGAACGGGGCCTCAAATTTAGAAAACCAACATATGCTTGCTTAAGGGGAAAGGTGAGTTCGGGTGCTGAATAAAACCAGAGATTGAAATTAGCACAGATACTGTTCCATAAGCCAAATATGTAATAGAAAAGACCTACTTTTTGGTCAACGAAATGACTCAACACCCCATATTCACCACCTAGGAATATACCTGACTAGTAAGAGTCTTAAAACGTATGGATTTATATGTCTCCGTAAGAGAATCAAGCGTGTGTAGAGCGACATAAACGCAGCAGTGAAAATCAGCTAAATCACATTTTCAAAATAAATTTCAAAAACATAACAAAATGGCAGTGAAATAGAGAGCAATTCTTAAAAAATTCTTTCAGGGCTTGTGATGCAACCTGGATTTAACACATCTACACCCAGAGCTGGATGAGACATAAGGCTGGACACTTCGAGCTGATAGCATTGGTGAGGTTCTGTGAGCAAATGCAGACCATTTGAAGTCATACAGCATTTTACCCATTCCATGGGTTTCAACTCTCCAGGTTTAAGGGATTCTTCCTTCAGCTAAAACGTGCATGGGAAACCCAGTGTATGGTCCACCGTGTGATTGGGAAACGTTTTTAAATGCATCTCAGTTTTCGTCCCCTGGTACTCGGGTTCACCATTCCAGACGCTTTACTAACACTCTCCCCACTTGGAGAGTCAGTGTCTTTAACCTCCTGTCTAGCTCAGTTTGCAATTTACGCAGAAGATGTACAGGAATAGGGAGAACCAATGAGAGATTAGCTGTAGGTGTCTGCATGGGCAAAAGTAATGCTCATTTCCCACCAGGAAGGAGAATTAAACAAACGGTCAGCGTGCAATGCCGGAACAAGATTAGGGCCAGAAGCAATCCTATGGTTATGCAGCCAGCTCAAAAGAAAACGAGTTGAAGAAACGAGCTCAGGGGCACTGTAATTCACAAACATGCAGAGTTATAAATGACAGCTATTGTCCAAAAATATATTGAAGTAAGGACGCGAAGAGGACTTGAAAGTGGGGCAGAATTGCAGGAAACCGATATCAGGAGTTAGACTGAAAATGCATTTAAAGCATAGGAAAAGAGGCAGAACGTTGACAATGATGCACTTGGCTAAAAAGGGCGTATTCGATTTTTCCTGAATATAGTCAGGAAAAAACGCATACACGCTTTTTGGCCAACCAAGCAAGCTTGCAAAGGAAATCTGCACTACAATGAAGTCTCACTTCCCCCTGGTCATAAGGGCCATCTGAAAAAAGTGTAAAATCCAGAAAGGCAGCACAGGGCATGGAGAACCGGGAGCCTTGTTATGCTGATGGGCGGGATGTAAATTGCCAACAGCCACTCTGGAGAAGTGTATGGTGTTTCCTGGAACACCTAAAAAACAAAGCAACGGAGCCTACGGCACTTCCACTTATGGTCCTATAGCTTAGGGAAATTAAAATCAAAAACACACAGCCACCCCAAAGTTTCGGTCGGCTCTGTTTACAAGAACCTCGTCTACGGTACAAGTTAAATATCCCAGAATGTGAAAAATGGATAAAGAAGTTGTGGTACGTACGTACAATGGAATATCACTGAGCAATGAAATCTATGTCATCAGGCCCGTCGCGGCATAATGAGTGGATTCAGGTACCATGATTCTAAGTGAAATAAGTCACACAGAAAATAAAACATCATAAGATATCACTAATACACGGAATATAAACTAGGCTACACATGAACTGAATTACAAAACAGAACAGGGCCTCAAATTTAGAAAACCAACTTATGCTTGCTTAAGGGGAAAGGTGAGTTGGGGTGCCGCATCAAAACAGAGATAGAAATTAGCACAGATACCTTTTCATAAGCCAAATATGTAATAGTCAAGACCTACCCCCTGCTCAACGAAATGGACTAAACACCCCATATTCAACGCCTAGGAATACACCTGACTAGTAAGAATTTTCAAACCCATGGATTCATATGTCTCCGTAAGAGAATGAAGCATGTGTACAGCGGCATGAATGCAGCAGAGAAAATCCGATAAATCCCATTATCAAAATATATTACAAAAACAAAACACAAGAACAGTGAAATAGAGAGCAATTCTTAAATAATTCATTCAGGGCTTGTGATGCAACCTGGATTTACCACATCTACATCCAGAGCTGAGTGAGACATAAGGTTGGACACTTCGGGCTGATAGCATTGGTGAGGTTCGATGAGCAAATGCAGACCATTTGAAGTCATACTACATGGTACCCATTCCATGGGTCCCAACTCTCCAGGTTTAAGTGATTCTTCCTTCACCTAAAGCATGCATGGGAAACCCACAGTATGGTCCACCATGTGACCGGGAAACGTTTTCAAATGCATCTCAGTTTTTGTCCCCTTTTACTCGGGTTCACAATTCCAGACCCTTTACTAACACTCTCCCCACTTGGAGAGTCAGTGCCTTTAAACTCCTGTTTACCACAGTTAGCAATTTCTGCGCAAGATGAACAGGAATAGGGAGAACCAATGAGAGACTAGCTGTAGGTGTCTGCACGGGCAAATTTAACGCTCATTTCCAACCAGGAAGAGGAATTAATCAAAGGCTCAGCATGCCGTGCAGGAACCAGATTAGGGCCTGAAGCAATCCTGCGGGTTTGCGGCCAGCTCACAAGAAAGCGATTTGAAGAAAGGAGCTCAGGGGCACTGTAATTCACAAACCTGCAGAGTTATAAATGACAGCTAACGTCCGAAAATATATTGAAGGAAGGCTGCGAAGAGGACTTGAAAGCGGGGCAGAATTGCAGGAAAACGATTTCAGGGGGTAGACTGGAATTGCATTTAAAGCATAGGAAAAGAGGCAGAACGTCGACAATGATGCACTTGGCCAAAAAGGGCGTATGCGTTTTTTCCTGAATATATTCAGGAAAAAACGCATACGCCCTTTTTGGCCAACCAAGCAAGCATGTTAAAGAAATCTGCACTACAATGTAGTCTCACTGCCCCCCGGTCAAAAGGGCCATCTGAAAAAAGTGTAAAATCCAAAAATGCAGCACAGGCCATGGAGAACAGGGAGCCTTGTTATGCTGATGGGTGGGATGTAAATTGCGAACAGCCACTCTGGAGAAGTGTATGGTGTTTCCTGAAACACCTAAAAAACAAAGCAACGGAGCCTACGGCACTTCCACTTATGGTCCTATAGCTTAGGGAAATTAAAATCAAAAACACACAGCCACCCCAAAGTTTCAGACGGCTCTGTTTACAAGAACCTCGTCTACGGTACAAGTTGAATATCCCAGAAAGCGAGAAATGGATAAAGAAGTTGTGGTACGTACGTACAATGGAATATCACTCATCAATGAAATCTATGTCATCTGGCCCGTCGTGGCATAATGAGTCAATTCAGGTACGATGATTCTAAGTGAAATAAGTCACACAGAAAATGAAACATCATAAGATATCACTAATACACCGAATGTAATCTTGGCTACACATGAACTGAATTACAAAACAGAACAGGGTCTCAGATTTAGAAAACCAACTTATGTTTGCGTAAGGGGAAAGGTGAGTTGGGGTGCTGCATAAAACCAGAGATAGAAATTAGCACAGATACCATTCCATACGTCAAATATGTAATAGTCAAGACCTACCCCTTGCTCAACGAAATGGGCTAAACACACTATATTCAACACCTAGGAATACACCTGACTAGTAAGAATCTTCAAACCCATGGATTTATATGTCTCCATAAGAGAATCAAGCGTGTGTACAGCTGCATGAAGGCACCAGAGAAAATCCGATAAATCTTATTATCAAAATGAATTACAAAAACAAAACACAATGACAGTGAAATAGAGAGCAATTCTTAAATAATTCATTCAGGGCTTGTGATGCAACCTGGATTTACCTCATCTACACACAGAGCTGAGTGAGACATAAGGTTGGACACTTCGGGCTGATAGCATTGGTGAGGTTCGATGAGCAAATGCAGACCATTTGAAGTCATACTTCATGGTACCCATTCCATGGGTCCCAACTCTCCAGGTTTAAGTGATTCTTCCTTCAGCTAAAGCATGCATGGGAAACCCACAGTATGGTGCACCATGTGACCGGGAAACGTTTTCAAATGCATCTCAGTTTTTGTCCCCTTTTATTCGGGTTAACAATTCCAGACCCTTTACTAACACTCTCCCCACTTGGAGAGTAAGTGCCTTTAACCTCCTGTTTGGCACAGTTTGCAATTTCTGCGCAAGATGAACAGAAATAGGGAGAACCAATGAGAGACTAGCTGTAGGTGTCTGCACGGGCAAATTTAACGCTCATATCCAACCAGGAAGAGGAATTAACCAAAGGCTCAGCATGCCGTGCAGGAACCAGATTAGGCCCTGAAGCAATCCTGCGGGTTTGCGGCCAGCTCACAAGAAAGCGAGTTGAAGAAAGGAGCTCAGGGGCACTGTAATTCACAAACCTGCAGAGTTATAAATGACAGCTATCGTCCGAAAATATATTGAAGGAAGGCTGCGAAGAGGACTTGAAAGCGGGGCAGAATTGCAGGAAAACGATTTCAGGGTGTAGACTGGAATTGCATTTAAAGCATAGGAAAAGAGGCAGAACGTCGACAATGATGCACTTGGCCAAAAAGGGCGTATGCGTTTTTTCCTGAATATATTCAGGAAAAAACGCATACGCACTTTTTGGCCAACCAAGCAAGCATGTTAAAGAAATCTGCACTAAAATGAGGTCTCACTGCCCACCGGTCAAAAGGGCCATCTGAATAAAGTGTAAAATCCAGAAATGCAGCACAGGCCATGGAGAACAGGGAGCCTAGTTATGCTGATGGGTGGGATGTAAATTGCCAACAGCCACTCTGGAGAAGTGTATGGTGTTTCCTGAAACACCTAAAAAACAAAGCAACGGAGCCTACGGCACTTCCACTTATGGTCCTATAGCTTAGGGAAATTAAAATCAAAAACACACAGCCACCCCAAAGTTTCAGACGGCTCTGTTTACAAGAACCTCGTCTACGGTACCAGTTATATATCCCAGAAAGCGAGAAATGGATAAAGAAGTTGTGGTACGTACGTACAATGGAATATCACTCACCAATGAAATCTATGTCATCTGGCCCGTCGTGGCATAATGAGTGGATTCAGGTACGATGATTCTAAGTGAAATAACTCACACAGAAAATCAATCATAAGATGTCACTAATACACGGAATGTAATCTTGGCTACACATGAACTGGATTACAAAACAGAACAGGGTCTCAAATTTAGAAAACCAACTTATGTTTGCTTAAGGGGAAAGGTGTGTTGGGGTGCTGCATAAAACCAGAGATAGAAATTAGCACAGATACCATTCCATACGTCAAATATGTAATAGTCAACACCTACCCCTTGCTCAACCAAATGGGCTAAACACCCTATATTCAACGTGTAGGAATACACCTGACTAGAAAGAATATTCAAACCCATGGATTTATATGTCTCCATAAGAGAATCAAGCGTATGTACAGCTGCATGAAGGCAGCAGAGAAAATCCGATAAATCCCATTATCAAAATGAATTACAAAAACCAAACAGAATGACAGTGAAATAGAGAGCAATTCTTAAATAATTCATTCAGGGCTTGTGATGCAACCTGGATTTACCTCATCTACACCCAGAGCTGAGTGAGACATAAGGTTGGACACTTCGGGCTGATAGCATTGGTGAGGTTCGATGAGCAAATGCAGACCATTTGAAGTCATAATACATGGTACACTTTCCATGGGTCCCAACTCTCTAGTTTTAAGCGATTCTTCCTTCAGCTAAAGCATGCATGGAAAACCCACAGTATGGTGCACCGTGTGACCGGGAAACGTTTTCAAATGCATCTCAGTTTTCGTCCCCTTTTACTCGGGTTCATAATTCCAGACCCTTTACTAACACTCTCCCCACTTGGAGAGTCAGTGCCTTTAAACTCCTGTTTGGCACAGTTTGCAATTTCTGCACAAGATGTACAGGAAAACGGAGAACCAAGGAGAGACTAGCTGTAGGTGTCTGCACGGGCAAATTTAACGCTCATTTCCAACCAGGAAGAGGAATTAACCAAAGGCTCAGCATGCCGTTCAGTAACCAGATTAGGGCCTGAAGCAATCCTGCGGGTTTGCGGCCAGCTCACAAGAAAGCGATTTGAAGAAAGGAGCTCAGGGGCACTGTAATTCACAAACCTGCAGAGTTATAAATGACAGCTATCGTCCAAAAATATATTAAAGGAAGGCTGCGAAGAGGACTTGAAAGCGGGGCAGAATTGCAGGAAAACGATTTCAGGGGGTAGACAGGAATTGCATTTAAAGCATAGGAAAAGAGGCAGAACATGGACAATGATGCACTTGGCCAAAAAGGGCGTATGCGTTTTTTCCTGAATATATTCAGGAAAAAACGCATACGCCCTTTTTGGCCAACCAAGCAAGCATGTTAAAGAAATCTGCACTACAATGAAGTCTCACTGCCCCCCGGTCAAAAGGGCCATCTGAAAAAAGTGTAAAATCCAGAAATGCAGCACAGGCCATGGAGAACAGAGAGCCTTGTTATGCTGATGCGTGGGATGTAAATTGCCAACAGCCACTCTGGAGAAGTGTATGGTGTTTCCTGAAACACCTAAAAAACAAAGCAACGGAGCCTACGGCACTTCCACTTATGGTCCTATAGCTTAGGGAAATTTAAATCAAAAACACACAGCCACCCCAAAGTTCCAGACGGCTCTGTTTACAAGAACCTCGTCTACGGTACCAGTTATATATCCCAGAAAGCGAGAAATGGATAAAGAAGTTGTGGTACGTACGTACAATAGAATATCACTCACCAATGAAATCTATGTCATCTGGCCCGTCGTGGCATAATGAGTGGATTCAGGTACGATGATTCTAAGTGAAATAACTCACACAGAAAATCAAACATCATAAGATGTCACTAATACACGGAATGTAATCTTGGCTACACATGAACTGAATTACAAAACAGAACAGGGTCTCAAATTTAGAAAACCAACTTATGTTTGATTAAGCGGAAATGTGAGTTGGGGTGCTACATAAAACCAGAGATAGAAATTAGCACAGATACCATTCCATACGTCAAATATGTAATAGTCAAGACCTACCCCTTGCTCAACGAAATGGGCTAAACACCCTATATTCAACACCTAGGAATACACCTGACTAGTAAGAATCTTCAAACCCATGGATTTATATGTCTCCATAAGAGAATCAAGCGTGTGTACAGCTGCATGAAGGCAGCAGAGAAAATCCGATAAATCTTATTATCAAAATGAATTACAAAAAGAAAACACAATGACAGTGAAATAGAGAGCAATTCTTAAATAATTCATTCAGGGCTTGTGATGCAACCTGGATTTACCTCATCTAAACCCAGAGCTGAGAGAGACATAAGGTTGGACACTTCGGGCTGATATCATTGGTGAGGTTCGATGAGCAAATGCAGACCCTTTGAAGTCACACTGCATGGTACCCATTCCATGGGTCCGAACTCTCCAGGTTTAAGTGATTCTTCCTTCAGCTAAAACACGCATGGGAAACCCAGACTATGGTACACTGGGTGATTGGGAAATGTTTTCAAATGCATCTCAGTTTTTGTCCCCTGGTACTCGGGTTCACCATTCCAGACCCTTCACTAACACTCTCCCCACTCGGAGGGTCAGTGCCTTTAACCTCCTGTTTGGCACAGTTTGCAATTTCTGCGCAAGATGAACAGGAATAGGGAGAACCAATGAGAGACCAGCTGTAGGAGTCTGTACGGGCAAATGTATCGCTTGCTGCCCACCAGGAAGAGGAATTAATCAAAGGCTCAGCGTGCCCTGCCGGAAACAGATTAGGGACTGAAGCAATCCTGCGGTTTTGCAGCCAGCTCAGAAGAATGCGAGTTGAAGAAAGGAGCTCAGGGGCACTGTAATTCACAAACCTGCAGAGTTATGAATGACAGCTATCGTCCAAAAATATATTGAAGTAAGTCTGCGAAGAGGACTAGAAAGCAGGGCAGAATTCCAGGAAAACGATTTCAGGGGGTAGACTGGAATTGCACTTAAAGCACAGGAAAAGGGACAGAATGTTGACAATGATGCACTTGGCCAAAATGGGCGTAAGCGTTTTTTCCTTAATATATTCAGGAAAAAACGCATACGCACTTTTTGGCCAACCAAGCAAGCGTGTACAGGAAATCTGCACTACAATGAAGTCTCACTGCACCCCAGTCAAAAGGGTCATCTGAAAAAAGTGTAAAATCCAGAAAGACAGGACAGGCCATGGAGAACAGGGAGCCTTATAATATTGATTTACGGGATGTAAATTGCCAACAGCCACTCTGGAGAAGTGTATGGTGTTTCCTGAAACACGTAGGAAACAAAGCAACACAGCCTATGGCACTTCCACTTATGGTCCTATAGCTTTGGGAAATTAAAATCAAAAACACACAGCCACCCCAAAGTTTGGGACGGCTCTGTTTACAAGAACCTCATCTACGGTACGAGTTAAATATCCCAGAAAGTGAAAAATGGATAAAGAAGTTCTGGTACATACGTACAATGGAATATCACTCAGCAATTATATCTATGTCATCAGGCCCATAGCGGCATAATGAGAGTATTCAGGTACGATGATTCTACGTGAAATAAGTCACACAGAAAATGAAACATCATAAGATATCACTAATACACGGAATGTAAACTTGGCTACACATGAACTGAATTACAAAACAGAACAGGGTCTCAAATTTACAAAACCAACTTATGCTTGCTTATGGGGAAAGATGAGTTGGGGTGCTGCATAAAACCAGAGATTGAAATTAGCACAGATACCGTTCCATAAGCAAAATAAGTAACAGACCAGACCTACTCCTTGCTCAACGAAATGGACTCAACACCCCATATTCAGGGCCTAGGAATATACCTGACTAGTAAGAATCTTAAAACCCACGGATTTATATGTCTCCATAAGAGAAACATGCGTGTGTACAGCGGCATAAAGGTAGCAGTGAAAACCCGATAAATCCCATTATCAAAATAATTTTCAAATACAAAACACAATGACAGTGAAATAGAGAGCAATTCTTAAATAATTCATTCAGGGCTTGTGATGCAACCTGGATTTACCACATCTACACACAGAGCTGGGTGAGACATAAGGCTGGACACTTCGGGCTGATAGCATTGGTGAGGTTCAGTGAGCAAATGCAGACCCTTTGAAGTCATACTGCATGGAACCCTTTCCATGGGTCCCAACTCTCCAGGTTTAAGGGATTCTTCCTTCAGCTAAAACATGCATGGGAAACCCAGAGTATGGTCCACCGTGTGACCGGCAAACGTTTTCAAATTCATCTCAGTTTTCGTCCCCTTTTACTCGGGTTCACCATTCCAGACCCTTTACTAACACTCTCCCCACTTGGAGAGTCAGTGCCTTTAACCTCCTGTTTGGCACAGTTTGCAATTTCTGCGCAAGATGAACAGGAATAGGGAGAACCAATGAGAGACTAGCTGTAGGTGTCTGCACGGGCAAATGTAACGCTCATTTCCCACCAGGAAGAGGAATTAACCAATGGCTCAGCATGCCCTGCCAGAAAGAGAGTAGGGCCTAAAGCAATCCTGCGGTTTTGCTGCCAGCTCACAAGAAAACGAGTTGAAGAAATGAGCTCAGGGGCACAGTAATTCACAAACCTGCAGAGTTATGAATGACAGCTATCGTCCAAAAATATATTGAAGTAAGTCTGCGAAGTGGACTTGAAAGAGGGGCAGAATTTCAGGAAAACGGTTTCAGGGGGTAGACGGGAATTGCATTTAAAGCATAGGAAAAGAGGCAGAACGTCGACAATGATGCACTTGACCAAAAAGTGCATATGCGTTTTTTCCTGAATATATTCAGGAAAAAACGCATACGCCCTTTTTGGCCAACTAAGCAAGCATGTAAAGGAAATCTGCACTACAAGGGATGTCTCACTGCCCCCCAGTCAACAGGGCCATCTGGAAAAAGTGTAAAATCCAGAAAGGCAGGACAGGCCATGGAGATCATGGAGCCTTGTTATGCTGATGGGCAGGATGTAAATTGCCAACAGCCACACTGGAGAAGTGTATGGTGTTTCCTGAAACACGTAGGAAACAAAGCAACACAGCCTATGGCACTTCCACTTATGGTCCAGTAGCTTAGGCACATTAAAATCAAAAACACACATCCACCCCAAAATTTGGGATGGCTCTGTTTACAAAAACCTCATCTACGGTACAAGTTAAATATCCCAGAAAGCGAAAAATGGATTAAGAAGTTGTGGTATGTACATACAATGGAATATCACTCACCAATGAAATCTATGTCATCTGGCCCGACGTGTCACAATGAGTGGATTCAGGTACGATGATTCTAAGTGAAATAAGTCACACAGAAAAAGAAACATCATAAGATATCACTAATACACCGAATGTAATCTTGGCTACACATGAACTGAATTACAAAACAGAACAGGGTCTCAAATTTAGAAAAACAACTTATGTTTGCTTAAGGGGAAAGGTGAGTTGGGGTGCTGCATAAAACCAGAGATAGAAATTAGCACAGATAACATTCCATATGTCAAATACGTAATAGTCAAGACCTACCCCTTGCTCAACGAAATGGGCTAAACACCCTATATTCAACGCCTAGGAATACACCTGACTAGTAAGAATCTTCAAACCCATGGATTTATATGTCTCCATAAGAGAATCAAGCGTGTGTACACCTGCATGAAGGCAGCAGAGAAAATCCGATAAATCCTATTATCAAAATGAATTACAAAAACAAAACACAATGACAGTGAAATAGAGAGCAATTTTTAAATAATTCACTCAGGGCTTGTGATGCAACCTGGATTTACCTCATTAAAACCCAGAGCTGAGTGAGACATAAGGTTGGACACTTCGGGCTGATAGCATTGGTGAGGTTCGATGAGCAAATGCAGACCATTTGAAGTCATACTGCATGGTACCCATTCCATGGGTCCCAACTCTCCAGGTTTAAGTGATTCTTCCTTCAGCTAAGGCATGCATGGGAAACCCACAGTATGGTGCACCGTGTGACCGGGAAACGTTTTCAAATGCATCTCAGTTTTTGTCCCCTTTTACTCGGGTTCACAATTCCTGACCCTTTACTAACACTCTCCCCACTTGGAGAGTCAGTGCCTTTAACCTCCTGTTTGGCACAGTTTGCAATTTCTGCGCAAGATGAACAGGAATAGGGAGAACCAATGAGAGAATAGCTGTAGGTGTCTGCACGGGCAAATTTAACGCTCATTTCCAACCAGGAAGAGGAATTAACCAAAGGCTCAGCATGCCGTGCAGGAACCAGATTAGGGCCTGAAGCAATCCTGCAGGTTTGCGGCCAGCTCACAAGAAAGCGATTTGAAGAAAGGAGCTCAGGGGCACTGTAATTCACAAACCTGCAGAGTTATAAATGACAGCTATCGTCCAAAAATATATTGAAGGAAGGCTGCGAAGAGGACTTGAAAGCGGGGCAGAATTGCAGGAGAACGATTTCAGGGGGTAGAATGGAATTGCATTTAAAGCATAGGAAAAGAGGCAGAACGTCGAAAATGATGCACTGGGCCAAAAAGGGCATATGCGTTCACGCCCTTTTTGGCCAACCAAGCAAGCATGTTAAAGAAATCTGCACTACAATGAAGTCTCACTGCCCCCCGGTCAAAAGGGCCATCTCAAAAAAGTGTAAAATCCAGAAATGCAGCACAGGCCATGGAGAACAGGGAGCCTTGTTATGCTGATGGGTGGGATGTAAATTGCCAACAGCCACTCTGGAGAAGTGTATGGTGTTTCCTGAAACACCAAAAAACAAAGCAACGGAGCCTACGGCACTTCCACTTATGGTCCTATAGCTTAGGGAAATTAAAATCAAAAACACACAGCCACCCCAAAGTTTCAGACGGCTCTGTTTACAAGAACCTCGTCTACGGTACAAGTTAAATATCCCAGAAAGCGAAAAATGGATAAAGAAGTTGTGGTACGTACGTACAATGGAATATCACTCACCAATGAAATCTATGTCATCTGGCCCGTCGTGGCATAATGAGTGGATTCAGGTACGATGATTCTAAGTGAAATAAGTCACACAGAAAATGAAACATCATAAGACATCACTAATGCACGGAATGTAATCTTGGCTACACATGAACTGAATTACAAAACAGAACAGGGTCTCAAATTTAGAAAACCAACTTATGTTTGCATAACGGGAAAGGTGAGTTGGGGTGCTGCATAAAACCAGAGTTAGAAATTAGCACAGATACCATTCCATTTGTCAAATACGTAATAGTCAAGACATACCCCTTGCTCAACCAAATGGGCTAAACACGCTATATTCAACGCCTAGGAATACACCTGAGTAGTAAGAATCTTCAATCCCATGGATTTATATGTCTCCATAAGAGAATCAAGCGTGTGTACAGCTCCATGAAGGCAGCAGAGAAAATCTGATAAATCCCATTATCAAAATGAATTAAAAAACCAAACACAATGACAGTGAAATAGAGAGCAATTCTTAAATAATTCATTCAGGGCTTGTGATGCAACCTGGATTTACCTCATCTAAACCCAGAGCTGAGTGAGACATAAGGTTGGACACTTCGGGCTGATAGCATTGGTGAGGTTCGATGAGCAAATGCAGACCATTTGAAGTCATACTGCATGGTACACATTCCATGGGTCCCAAGTCTCCAGGTTTAAGTGATTCTTCCTTCAGCTAAAGCATGCATGGGAAACCCACAGTATGGTGCACCATGTGACCGGGAAACGTTTTCAAATGCATCTCAGTTTTTGTCCCCTTTTACTCGGGTTCACAATTCCAGACCCTTTACTAACACTCTCCGCACTTGGAGAGTCAGTGCCTTTAAACTCCTGTTTAGCACAGTTAGCAATTTCTGCACAAGATGAACAGGAATAGGGAGAACCAATGAGAGACTAGCTGTAGGTGTCTGCACGGGCAAATTTAACGCTCATTTCCAACCAGGAAGAGGAATTAACCAAAGGCTCAGCATGCCGTGCAGGAACCAGATTAGGGCCTGAAGCAGTCCTGCGGGTTTGCGGCCAGCTCACAAGAAAGCGATTTGAAGAAAGGAGCTCAGGGGCACTGTAATTCACAAACCTGCAGAGTTATAAATGACAGCTATCGTCCGAAAATATATTGAAGGAAGGCTGCGAAGAGGACTTGAAAGCGGGGCAGAATTGCAGGAAAACGATTTCAGGGGGTAGACAGGAATTGCATTTAAAGCATAGGAAAAGAGGCAGAACGTCGACAATGATGCACTTGGCCAAAAAGGGCGTATGCGTTTTTTCCTGAATATATTCAGGAAAAAACGCATACGCCCTTTTTGGCCAACCAAGCAAGCATGTTAAAGAAATCTGCACTACAATGAAGTCTCACTGCCCCCCGGTCAAAAGGGCCATCTGAAAAAAGTGTAAAATCCAGAAATGCAGCACAGGCCATGGAGAACAGGGAGCCTTGTTATGCTGATGGGTGGGATGTAAATTGCCAACAGCCACTCTGGAGAAGCGTATGGTGTTTCCTGAAACACCTAAAAAACAAAGCAACGGAGCCTACGGCACTTCCACTTATGGTCCTATAGCTTAGGGAAATTAAAATCAAAAACACACAGCCACCCCAAAGTTTCAGACGGCTCTGTTTACAAGAACCTCGTCTACGGTACAAGTTAAATATCCCAGAATGTGAAAAATGGATAAAGAAGTTGTGGTACGTACGTACAATGGAATATCACTCACCAATGAAATCTATGTCATCTGGCCCGTCGTGGCATAATGAGTGGATTCAGGTACGATGATTCTAAGTGAAATAACTCACACAGAAAATCAAACATCATAAGATGTCACTAATACACGGAATGTAATCTTGGCTACACATGAACTGAATTACAAAACAGAACAGGGTCTCAAATTTAGAAAACCAACTTATGTTTGCTTAAGGGGAAAGGTGAGTTGGGGTGCTGCATAAAACCAGAGATAGAAATTAGCACAGATACCATTCCATATGTCAAATATGTAATAGTCAACACCTACCCCTTGCTCAACCAAATGGGCTAAACACCCTATATTCAACGTGTAGGAATACACCTGACTAGAAAGAATATTCAAACCCATGGATTTATATGTCTCCATAAGAGAATCAAGCATGTGTACAGCTGCATGAAGGCAGCAGAGAAAATCCGATAAATCCCATTATCAAAATGAGTTACAAAAACCAAACAGAATGACAGTGAAATAGAGAGCAATTCTTAAATAATTCACTCAGGGCTTGTGATGCAACCTGGATTTACCTCATTAAAACCCAGAGCTGAGTGAGACATAAGGTTGGACACTTCGGGCTGATAGCATTGGTGAGGTTCGATGAGCAAATGCAGACCATTTGAAGTCATACTGCATGGTACCCATTCCATGGGTCCCAACTCTCCAGGTTTAAGTGATTCTTCCTTCAGCTAAAGCATGCATGGGAAACCCACAGTATGGTGCACCATGTGACCGGGAAACGTTTTCAAATGCATCTCAGTTTTTGTCCCCTTTTACTCGGGTTCACAATTCCAGACCCTTTACTAACACTCTCCCCACTTGGAGAGTCAGTGCCTTTAACCTCCTGTTTGGCACAGTTTGCAATTTCTGCGCAAGATGAACAGGAATAGGGAGAACCAATGAGAGACTAGCTGTAGGTGTCTGCACGGGCAAATTTAACGCTCATATCCAACCAAGAAGAGGAATTAACCAAAGGCTCAGCATGCCGTGCAGGAACCAGATTAGGGCCTGAAGCAATCCTGCGGGTTTGCGGCCAGCTCACAAGAAAGCGATTTGAAGAAAGGAGCTCAGGGGCACTGTAATTCACAAACCTGCAGAGTTATAAATGACAGCTATCTTCCGAAAATATATTGAAGGAAGGCTGCGAAGAGGACTTGAAAGCGGGGCAGAATTGCAGGAAAACGATTTCAGGGGGTAGACTGGAATTGCATTTAAAGCATAGGAAAAGAGGCAGAACGTCGACAATGATGCACTTGGCCAAAAAGTGCGTATGCGTTTTTTCCTGAATATATTCAGGAAAAAACGCATACGCCCTTTTTGGCCAACCAAGCAAGCATGTTAAAGAAATCTGCACTACAATGAAGTCTCACTGCCCCCCGGTCAAAAGGGCCATCTGAAAAAAGTGTAAAATCCAGAAATGCAGCACAGGCCAAGGAGAACAGGGAGCCTTGTTATGCTGATGGGTGGGATGTAAATTGCCAACAGCCACTCTGGAGAAGCATATGGTGTTTCCTGAAACACCAAAAAACAAAGCAACGGAGCCTACGGCACTTCCACTTATGGTCCTATAGCTTAGGGAAATTAAAATCAAAAACACACAGCCACCCCAAAGTTTCAGCCGGCTCTGTTTACAAGAACCTCGTCTACGGTACAAGTTAAATATCCCAGAAAGCGAAAAATGGATAAAGAAGTTGTGGTACGTACGTACAATGGAATATCACTCACCAATGAAGTCTATGTCATCTGGCCCGTCGTGGCATAATGAGTGGATTCAGGTACGATGATTCTAAGTGAAATAATTCACACAGAAAATGAAACATCATAAGATATCACTAATACACGGAATGTAATCTTGGCTACACATGAACTGAATTACAAAACAGAACAGGGTCTCAAATTTAGAAAACCAACTTATGTTTGCGTAAGGGGAAAGGTGAGTTGGGGTGCTGCATAAAACCAGAGTTAGAAATTAGCACAGATACCATTCTATATGTCAAATACGTAATAGTCAAGACATACCCCTTGCTCAACGAAATGGGCTAAACACCCTATATTCAACGCCTAGGAATACACCTGACTAGTAAGAATCTTCAAACCCATGGATTTATATGTCTCCATAAGAGAATCAAGCGTGTGTACAGCTGCATGAAGGCAGCAGAGAAAATCTGATAAATCCCATTATCAAAATGAATTAAAAAACCAAACACAATGACAGTGAAATAGAGAGCAATTCTTAAATACTTCATTCAGGGCTTGTGATGCAACCTGGATTTACCTCATCAAAACCCAGAGCTGAGTGAGACATAAGGTTGGACACTTCGGGCTGATAGCATTGGTGAGGTTCGATGAGCAAATGCAGACCATTTGAAGTCATACTACATGGTACCCATTCCATGGGTCCCAACTCTCCAGGTTTAAGTGATTCTTCCTTCAGCTAAAGCATGCATGGGAAACCCACAGTATGGTGCACCATGTGACCGGGAAACGTTTTCAAATGCATCTCAGTTTTTGTCCCCTTTTACTCGGGTTCACAATTCCAGACCCTTTACTAACACTCTCCCCACTTGGAGAGTCAGTGCCTTTAAACTCCTGTTTAGCACAGTTAGCAATTTCTGCGCAAGATGAACAGGAATAGGGAGAACCAATGAGAGACTAGCTGTAGGTGTCTGCACGGGCAAATTTAACGCTCATTTCCAACCAGGAAGAGGAATTAACCAAAGGCTCAGCATGCCGTGCAGGAACCAGATTAGGGCCTGAAGCAGTCCTGCGGGTTTGCGGCCAGCTCACAAGAAAGCGATTTGAAGAAAGGAGCTCAGGGGCACTGTAATTCACAAACCTGCAGAGTTATAAATGACAGCTATCGTCCGAAAATATATTGAAGGAAGGCTGCGAAGAGGACTTGAAAGCGGGGCAGAATTGCAGGAAAACGATTTCAGGGGGTAGACAGGAATTGCATTTAAAGCATAGGAAAAGAGGCAGAACGTCGACAATGATGCACTTGGCCAAAAAGGGCGTATGCGTTTTTTCCTGAATATATTCAGGAAAAAACGCATACGCCCTTTTTGGCCAACCAAGCAAGCATGTTAAAGAAATCTGCACTACAATGAAGTCTCACTGCCCCCCGGTCAAAAGGGCCATCTGAAAAAAGTGTAAAATCCAGAAATGCAGCACAGGCCATGGAGAACAGGGAGCCTTGTTATGCTGATGGGTGGGATGTAAATTGCCAACAGCCACTCTGGAGAAGCGTATGGTGTTTCCTGAAACACCTAAAAAACAAAGCAACGGAGCCTACGGCACTTCCACTTATGGTCCTATAGCTTAGGGAAATTAAAATCAAAAACACACAGCCACCCCAAAGTTTCAGACGGCTCTGTTTACAAGAACCTCGTCTACGGTACAAGTTAAATATCCCAGAATGTGAAAAATGGATAAAGAAGTTGTGGTACGTACGTACAATGGAATATCACTCACCAATGAAATCTATGTCATCTGGCCCGTCGTGGCATAATGAGTGGATTCAGGTACGATGATTCTAAGTGAAATAACTCACACAGAAAATCAAACATCATAAGATGTCACTAATACACGGAATGTAATCTTGGCTACACATGAACTGAATTACAAAACAGAACAGGGTCTCAAATTTAGAAAACCAACTTATGTTTGCTTAAGGGGAAAGGTGAGTTGGGGTGCTGCATAAAACCAGAGATAGAAATTAGCACAGATACCATTCCATATGTCAAATATGTAATAGTCAACACCTACCCCTTGCTCAACCAAATGGGCTAAACACCCTATATTCAACGTGTAGGAATACACCTGACTAGAAAGAATATTCAAACCCATGGATTTATATGTCTCCATAAGAGAATCAAGCATGTGTACAGCTGCATGAAGGCAGCAGAGAAAATCCGATAAATCCCATTATCAAAATGAGTTACAAAAACCAAACAGAATGACAGTGAAATAGAGAGCAATTCTTAAATAATTCACTCAGGGCTTGTGATGCAACCTGGATTTACCTCATTAAAACCCAGAGCTGAGTGAGACATAAGGTTGGACACTTCGGGCTGATAGCATTGGTGAGGTTCGATGAGCAAATGCAGACCATTTGAAGTCATACTGCATGGTACCCATTCCATGGGTCCCAACTCTCCAGGTTTAAGTGATTCTTCCTTCAGCTAAAGCATGCATGGGAAACCCACAGTATGGTGCACCATGTGACCGGGAAACGTTTTCAAATGCATCTCAGTTTTTGTCCCCTTTTACTCGGGTTCACAATTCCAGACCCTTTACTAACACTCTCCCCACTTGGAGAGTCAGTGCCTTTAACCTCCTGTTTGGCACAGTTTGCAATTTCTGCGCAAGATGAACAGGAATAGGGAGAACCAATGAGAGACTAGCTGTAGGTGTCTGCACGGGCAAATTTAACGCTCATATCCAACCAAGAAGAGGAATTAACCAAAGGCTCAGCATGCCGTGCAGGAACCAGATTAGGGCCTGAAGCAATCCTGCGGGTTTGCGGCCAGCTCACAAGAAAGCGATTTGAAGAAAGGAGCTCAGGGGCACTGTAATTCACAAACCTGCAGAGTTATAAATGACAGCTATCTTCCGAAAATATATTGAAGGAAGGCTGCGAAGAGGACTTGAAAGCGGGGCAGAATTGCAGGAAAACGATTTCAGGGGGTAGACTGGAATTGCATTTAAAGCATAGGAAAAGAGGCAGAACGTCGACAATGATGCACTTGGCCAAAAAGTGCGTATGCGTTTTTTCCTGAATATATTCAGGAAAAAACGCATACGCCCTTTTTGGCCAACCAAGCAAGCATGTTAAAGAAATCTGCACTACAATGAAGTCTCACTGCCCCCCGGTCAAAAGGGCCATCTGAAAAAAGTGTAAAATCCAGAAATGCAGCACAGGCCAAGGAGAACAGGGAGCCTTGTTATGCTGATGGGTGGGATGTAAATTGCCAACAGCCACTCTGGAGAAGCATATGGTGTTTCCTGAAACACCAAAAAACAAAGCAACGGAGCCTACGGCACTTCCACTTATGGTCCTATAGCTTAGGGAAATTAAAATCAAAAACACACAGCCACCCCAAAGTTTCAGCCGGCTCTGTTTACAAGAACCTCGTCTACGGTACAAGTTAAATATCCCAGAAAGCGAAAAATGGATAAAGAAGTTGTGGTACGTACGTACAATGGAATATCACTCACCAATGAAGTCTATGTCATCTGGCCCGTCGTGGCATAATGAGTGGATTCAGGTACGATGATTCTAAGTGAAATAATTCACACAGAAAATGAAACATCATAAGATATCACTAATACACGGAATGTAATCTTGGCTACACATGAACTGAATTACAAAACAGAACAGGGTCTCAAATTTAGAAAACCAACTTATGTTTGCGTAAGGGGAAAGGTGAGTTGGGGTGCTGCATAAAACCAGAGTTAGAAATTAGCACAGATACCATTCTATATGTCAAATACGTAATAGTCAAGACATACCCCTTGCTCAACGAAATGGGCTAAACACCCTATATTCAACGCCTAGGAATACACCTGACTAGTAAGAATCTTCAAACCCATGGATTTATATGTCTCCATAAGAGAATCAAGCGTGTGTACAGCTGCATGAAGGCAGCAGAGAAAATCTGATAAATCCCATTATCAAAATGAATTAAAAAACCAAACACAATGACAGTGAAATAGAGAGCAATTCTTAAATACTTCATTCAGGGCTTGTGATGCAACCTGGATTTACCTCATCAAAACCCAGAGCTGAGTGAGACATAAGGTTGGACACTTCGGGCTGATAGCATTGGTGAGGTTCGATGAGCAAATGCAGACCATTTGAAGTCATACTACATGGTACCCATTCCATGGGTCCCAACTCTCCAGGTTTAAGTGATTCTTCCTTCAGCTAAAGCATGCATGGGAAACCCACAGTATGGTGCACCATGTGACCGGGAAACGTTTTCAAATGCATCTCAGTTTTTGTCCCCTTTTACTCGGGTTCACAATTCCAGACCCTTTACTAACACTCTCCCCACTTGGAGAGTCAGTGCCTTTAAACTCCTGTTTAGCACAGTTAGCAATTTCTGCGCAAGATGAACAGGAATAGGGAGAACCAATGAGAGACTAGCTGTAGGTGTCTGCACGGGCAAATTTAACGCTCATTTCCAACCAGGAAGAGGAATTAACCAAAGGCTCAGCATGCCGTGCAGGAACCAGATTAGGGCCTGAAGCAATCCTGCGGGTTTGCGGCCAGCTCACAAGAAAGCGATTTGAAGAAAGGAGCTCAGGGGCACTGTAATTCACAAACCTGCAGAGTTATAAATGACAGCTATCGTCCGAAAATATATTGAAGGACGGCTGCGAAGAGGACTTGAAAGCGGGGCAGAATTGCAGGAAAACGATTTCAGGGGGTAGACTGGAATTGCATTTAAAGCATAGGAAAAGAGGCAGAACGTCGACAATGATGCACTTGGCCAAAAAGGGCGTATGCGTTTTTTCCTGAATATATTCAGGAAAAAACGTATACACCCTTTTTGGCCAACCAAGCAAGCATGTTAAAGAAATCTGCACTACAATGAAGTCTCACTGCCCCCCGGTCAAAAGGGCCATCTGAAAAAAGTGTAAAATCCAGAAATGCAGCACAGGCCATGGAGAACAGGGAGCCTTGTTATGCTGATGGGTGGGATGTAAATTGCCAACAGCCACTCTGGAGAAGCGTATGGTGTTTCCTGAAACACCTAAAAAACAAAGCAACGGAGCCTACGGCACTTCCACTTATGGTCCTATAGCTTAGGGAAATTAAAATCAAAAACACACAGCCACCCCAAAGTTTCAGACGGCTCTGTTTACAAGAACCTCGTCTACGGTACAAGTTAAATATCCCAGAATGTGAAAAATGGATAAAGAAGTTGTGGTACGTACGTACAATGGAATATCACTCACCAATGAAATCTATGTCATCTGGCCCGTCGTGGCATAATGAGTGGATTCAGGTACGATGATTCTAAGTGAAATAACTCACACAGAAAATCAAACATCATAAGATGTCACTAATACACGGAATGTAATCTTGGCTACACATGAACTGAATTACAAAACAGAACAGGGTCTCAAATTTAGAAAACCAACTTATGTTTGCTTAAGGGGAAAGGTGAGTTGGGGTGCTGCATAAAACCAGAGATAGAAATTAGCACAGATACCATTCCATACGTCAAATATGTAATAGTCAACACCTACCCCTTGCTCAACCAAATGGGCTAAACACCCTATATTCAACGTGTAGGAATACACCTGACTAGAAAGAATATTCAAACCCATGGATTTATATGTCTCCATAAGAGAATCAAGCATGTGTACAGCTGCATGAAGGCAGCAGAGAAAATCCGATAAATCCCATTATCAAAATGAGTTACAAAAACCAAACAGAATGACAGTGAAATAGAGAGCAATTCTTAAATAATTCATTCAGGGCTTGTGATGCAACCTGGATTTACCTCATCTACACCCAGAGCTGAGTGAGACATAAGGTTGGACACTTCGGGCTGATAGCATTGGTGAGGTTCGATGAGCAAATGCAGACCATTTGAAGTCATACTGCATGGTACCCATTCCATGGGTCCCAACTCTCCAGGTTTAAGTGATTCTTCCTTCAGCTAAAGCATGCATGGGAAACCCACAGTATGGTGCACCATGTGACCGGGAAACGTTTTCAAATGCATCTCAGTTTTTGTCCCCTTTTACTCGGGTTCACAATTCCAGACCCTTTACTAACACTCTCCCCACTTGGAGAGTCAGTGCCTTTAACCTCCTGTTTGGCACAGTTTGCAATTTCTGCGCAAGATGAACAGGAATAGGGAGAACCAATGAGAGACTAGCTGTAGGTGTCTGCACGGGCAAATTTAACGCACATATCCAACCAAGAAGAGGAATTAACCAAAGGCTCAGCATGCCGTGCTGGAACCAGATTAGGGCCTGAAGCAATCCTGCGGGTTTGCGGCCAGCTCACAAGAAAGCGATTTGAAGACAGGAGCTCAGGGGCCAAGTAATTCACAAACCTGCAGAGTTATAAATGACAGCTATCGTCCAAAACTATATTGAAGGAAGGCTGCGAAAGGACTTGAAAGCGGGGCAGAATTGCAGGAAAACGATTTCAGGGGGTAGACTGGAATTGCATTTAAAGCACAGGAAAAGAGGCAGAACATCGACAATGATGCACTTGGCCAAAAAGGGCGTATGCGTCTTTTCCTGAATATATTCAGGAAAAAACGCATACGCCCTTTTTGGCCAACCAAGCAAGCATGTTAAAGAAATCTGCACTACAGTGAAGTCTCACTGCCCCCCGGTCAAATGGGCCATCTGAAAAAAGTGTAAAATCCAGAAAGGCAGCACAGGCCATGGAGAACAGGGAGCCTTGTTATGCTGATAGGTGGGATGTAAATTGCCAAGAGCCAATCTGGAGAAGTGTATGGTGTTTCCTGAAAACCTAAAAAACAAAGCAACGGAGCCTATGGCACTTCCACTTATGGTCCTATAGCTTAGGGAAATTAAAATCAAAAACACACAGCCACCCCAAAGTTTCAGACGGCTCTGTTTACAAGAACCTCGCCTACGGTACAAGTTAAATATCGCAGAAAGCAAAAAATGGATAAAGAAGTTGTGGTACGTATGTACAATGGAATATCACTCTCCAATGAAATGTATGTCATCAGGCCCATCGCGGCATAATGAGTGGATTCAGGTACGATCATTCTAAGTGAAATAAGTCACACAGAAAGTGAAATATCATAAGATATCACTAATACACGGAATGTAATCTTGGCTAAACATGAACTGAATTACAAAACAGAACAGGGTCTCAAATTTAGAAAACCAACTTATGTTTGCTTAAGGGGAAAGGTGAGTTGGGGTGCTGCATAAAACCAGAGATAGAAATTCGCACAGATACCATTCCATAAGTCAAATATGTAATAGTCAAGACCTACCCCTTGCTCAACGAAATGGACTAACAACCTTATATTCAACGCCTAGGAATACACCTGACTAGTAAGAATCTTCAAACCCATGGACTTATATGTCTCCATAAGAGAATCAAGCGTGTGTACAGCTGCATGAATGTAGCAGAGAAAATCCGATAAATCCCATTATCAAAATGAATTACAAAAACAAAACACAATGACAGTGAAATAGAGAGCAATTCTTAAATAATTCATTCAGGGCTTGTGATGCAACCTGGATTTACCTCATCTAAACCCAGAGCTGAGTGAGACATAAGGTTGGACACTTCGCGCTGATAGCATTGGTGATGTTCGATGAGCAAATGCAGACCCTTTGAAGTCATAATGCATGGTACCAATTCCATGGGTCCCAACTCTCCAGGTTTAAGGGATATTTCCTTCAGCTAAAACATGCATGGGAAACCCACAGTATGGTGCACCATGTGACCGGCAAACGTTTTCAAATGCATCTCAGTTTTCGTCCCCTTTTACTCGGGTTCACCATTCCAGACCCTTTACTAACACTCTCCCCACTTGGAGAGTCAGTGCCTTTAACCTCCTGTTTGGCGCAGTTTGCAATTTCTGCGCAAGATGAACAGGAATAGGGAGAAACAATGAGCGACTAGCTGTAGGTGTCTGAACGGGCAAATTTAATGCTGATTTCCCACCAGGAAGAGGAATTAACCAAAGGCTCAGCGTGCCGTGCCGGAACCAGATTAGGGCCTGAAGCAATCCTGCGGGTTTGCGGACAGCTCACAAGAAAGTGATTTGAAGAAAGGAGCTCAGGGGCAATGTAATTCACAAACCTGCAGAGTTATAAATGACAGCTATCTTCCAAAAATATATTGAAAGAAGGCTGCGAAGAGGACTTGAAAGCGGGGCAGAATTGCAGGAAAACGATTTCAGGGGGTTGACTGGAATTGCATTTAAAGCATAGGAAAAGAGGCAGAACGTCGACAATGATGCACTTGGCCAAAAAGTGCGTATGCGTTTTTTCCTGAATATATTCAGGAAAAAACGCGTACGCACTTTTTGGCCAACCAAGCAAGCATGTTAAAGAAATCTGCACTACAGTGAAGTCTCACTGCCCCCCGGTCAAAAGGGCCATCTGAAAAAAGTGTAAAATCCAGAAAGGCAGCACAGGCCATGGAGAACAGGGAGCCTTGTTATGCTGATGGGAGGGATGTAAATTGCCAACAGCCACTCTGGAGAAGTGTATGGTGTTTCCTCAGACACCTAAAAAACAAAGCATCGGAGCCTACGGCACTTCCACTTATGGTCCTATAGCTTAGGGAAATTACAATCAGAAACGCACAGCCACCCCAAAGTTTCAACCGGCTCTGTTTACAAGAACCTCGTCTATGGTACAAGTTAAATATCCCAGAAAGCGAAAAATGGATAAAGAAGTTGTGGTACGTACGTACAATGGAATATCACTCACCAATGAAATCTATGTCACCAGGCCCGTTGTGGCATAATGAGTGGATTCAGGTACGATGATTCTAAGTGAAATAAGTCACACATAAAATGAAACATCATAAGATATCACTAATACACGGAATGTAATCTTGGCTACACATGAACTGAATTACAAAACAGAACAGGGTCTCAAATTTAGAAAACCAACTTATGTTTGCTTAAGGGGAAAGGTGAGTTGGGGTGCTGCATAAAACCAGAGATAGAAATTCGCACAGATACCATTCAATAAGTCAAATATGTAATAGTCAAGACCTACCCCTTGCTCAACGAAATGGACTAACAACCATATATTCAATGCCTAGATATACACCTGACTAGTAAGAATCTTCAAACCCATGGATTTGTATGTCTCCATAAGAGAATCAAGCGTGTGTACAGCTGCATGAAGGCAGCAGAGAAAATCCGATAAATCCCATTATCAAAATGAATTACAAAAACAAAACACAAGGACAGTGAAATAGAGAGCAATTCTTAAATAATTCATTCAGGGCTTGTGATGCAACCTGGATTTACCTCATCTACACCCAGAGCTGAGTGAGACATAAGGTTGGACACTTCGCGCTGATAGCATTGGTGAGGTTCGATGAGCAAATGCAGACCCTTTGAAGTCATACTGCATGATACCCATTCCATGGGTCCCAACTCTCCAGGTTTAAGCGATTCTTCCTTCAGCTAAAGCATGCATGGGAAACCCACAGTATGGTGCACCGTGTGACCGGGAAACGTTTTCAAATGCATCTCAGTTTTCGTCCCCTTTTACTCGGGTCCACAATTCCAGACCCTTTACTAACACTCTCCCCACTTGGAGAGTCAGTGCCTTTAACCTCCTGTTTGGCACAGTTTGCAATTTCTGCGCAAGATGAACAGCAATAGGGAGAACCAATGAGAGACTAGCTGTAGGTGTCTGCACGGGCAAATTTAACGCTCATTTTCCACCAGGAAGAGGAATTAACCCAAGGCTCAGCATGCCGTGCTGGAACCAGATTACGGCCTGAAGCAATCCTGCTGGTTTGCGGCCAGCTCACAAGAAAGCGATTTGAAGAAAGGAGCTCAGGGGCACTGTAATTCACAAACCTGCAGAGTTATAAATGACAGCTATCTTCCAAAAATATATTGAAGTAAGGCTGCGAAGACGACTTGAAAGCGGGACAGAAATGCAGGAAAACGATTTCAGGGCGTAGACTGGAATGCATTTAAAGCATAGGAAAAGAGGCAGAACGTCGACAATGATGCACTTGACCAAAAGGTGCGTATGCGTTTTTTCCTGAATATATTCAGGAAAAAACGCATACGTCCTTTTTGGCCAACCAAGCAAGCACGTTAAAGAAATCTGCACTACAGTGAAGTCTCACTGCCCCCCAGTCAACAGAGCCATATGAAAAAAGTGTAAAATCCAGAAAGGCAGCACAGGCCATGGAGAACAGGGAGCCTTGTTATGCTGATGGGTGGGATGTAAATTGCCAAGAGCCACTCTGGAGAAGTGTATGGTGTTTCCTCAAACACCTAAAATACAAAGCAACGGAGCCTATGGCACTTCCACGTATGGTCCTATAGCTTAGGGAAATTAAAATCAGAAACGCACAGCCACCCCAATGTTTCACACGGCTCTGTTTACAAGAAACGCGTCTATGGTACAAGTTAAATATCGCAGAAAGCAAAAAATGGATAAAGAAGTTGTGGTACATACGTACAATGGAATATCACTGTCCAATGAAATCTATGTCATTAGGCCCGTCGCGGCATAATGAGAGGATTCAGGTACCATGATTCTAAGTGAAATAAGTCACACAGAAAATGAAACATCATAAGATATCACTAATACACGGAATGTAATCTTGGCTACACATGAACTGAATTACAAAACAGAACAGGGTCTCAAATTTAGAAAACCAACATATGTTTGCTTTAGGGGAAAGGTGAGTTGGGGTGCTGCATAAAACCAGAGAGAGAAATTAGCACAGATACCATTCCATAAGTCAAATATGTAATAGTCAAGACCTACCCCTTGCTCAACGAAATGGGCTAAACATCCTATATTCAATGTCTAGGCATACACCTGACTAGTAAGAATCTTCAAACCCATGGATTTATATGTCTCCATAAGAGAATCAAGCGTGTGCACAGCTGCATGAAGGCAGCAGAGAAAATCCGATAAATCCCATTATCAAAATGAATTACAAAAATGAAACACAATGACAGTGAAATAGAGAGGAATTCTTAAATAATTCATTCAGGGCTTATGATGCAACCTGGATTTACCTCATCTACACCCAGAGCTGAGTGAGACGTAAGGTTGGACACTTCAGGCTGATAGCATTGGTGAGGTTCGATGAGCAAATGCAGACCCTTTGAAGTCATACTGCACCGTACCCATTACATGGGTCCCAACTCTCCAGGTTTAAGCGATTCTTCCTTCAGCTAAAACATGCATGGGAAACCCACAGTATGGTGCACCGTGTGACCGGGAATCGTTTTCAAATGCATCTCAGTTTCCGTCCCCTTTTACACGTGTTCACAATTCCAGACCCTTTACTAACACTCTCCCCACTTGGAGAGTCACTACCTTTAACCTCCTGTTTGGCACAGTTTGCAATTTCTGCGCAAGATGAACAGGAATAGGGAGAACAAATGAGAGACTATCAGTAGGTGTCTTCACGGGCAAATTTAACGCTCATTTCCCACCAGGAAGAGGAATTAACCAAACGCTCAGAATGCCATGCCGGAACCAGATTAGGGCCTGAAGCAATCCTGCGGGTTTGCGGCCAGCTCACAAGAAAGCGATTTGAAGAAAGGAGCTCAGGGGCACTGTAATTCACAAACCTGCAGAGTTATAAATGACAGCTTTCGTCCAAAAATATATTGAAAGAAGGAAGCGAAGAGGACTTGAAAGCGGGGCAGAATTGCAGGAAAACGATTTCAGGGGGTAGACTGGAATTGCATTTAAAGCATAGGAAAAGAGGCAGAACGTCGAAAATGATGCACTTGGCCAAAAAGGGCGTATGCGTCTTTTCCTGATTTATTCAGGAAAAAACGCATACGCCCTTTTTGGCCAACCAAGCAAGCATGTTAAAGAAATCTGCACTACAGTGAAGTCTCACTGCCCCCCGGTCAAAAGGGCCATCTGAAAAAAGTGTAAAATCCAGAAAGGCAGCACAGGCCATGGAGAACAGGGAGCCTTGTTATGCTGATAGGTGGGATGTAAATTGCCAAGAGCCAATCTGGAGAAGTGTATGGTGTTTCCTGAAAACCTGAAAAACAAAGCAACGGAGCCTATGGCACTTCCACTTATGGTCCTATAGCTTAGGGAAATTAAAATCAAAAACACACAGCCACCCCAAAGTTTCAGCCGGCTCTGTTTACAAGAACCTCGTCTACGGTACAATTTAAATATCCCAGAAAGCGAAAAATGGATAAAGAAGTTGAGGTACATACGTACAATGGAATATCACTCACCAATGAAATCTATGTCATCAGGCCCGTCGTGGCATAATGAGTGGATTCAGGTACGATCATTCTAAGTGAAATAAGTCACAAAGAAAATGAAACATCATAAGATATCACTAATACACGGAATGTAATCTTGGCTACACATGAACTGAATTACAAAACAGAACAGGTTCTCAAATTTAGAAAACCAACTTATGCTTGCTTAAGGGGAAAGGTGAGTTGGGGTGCCGCATCAAAACAGAGATAGAAATTAGCACAGATACCTTTTCATAAGCCAAATATGTAATAGTCAAGACCTACCCCTTGCTCAACGAAATGGACTAAACACCCCATATTCAACGCCTAGGAATACACCTGACTAGTAAGAATCTTCAAACCCATGGATTCATATGTCTCCGTAAGAGAATGAAGCGTGTGTACAGCGGCATGAATGCAGCAGAGAAAATCCGATAAATCCCATTATCAAAATATATTACAAAAACAAAACACAAGGACAGTGAAATAGAGAGCAATTCTTAAATAATTCATTCAGGGTTTGTGATGCAACCTGGATTTACCACATCTACACCCAGAGCTGAGTGAGACATAAGGTTGGGCACTTCGGGCTGATAGCATTGGTGAGGTTCAGTGAGCAAATGCAGACACTTTGAAGTCATACTGCATGGTACCCATTCCAAGGGTCCCAACTGTCCAGGTTTAAAGGATCCTTCCTTCAGCTAAAACATGCATGGGAAACCCACAGTATGGTGCACCGTGTGACCGGCAAACGTTTTCAAATGCATCTCAGTTTTCGTCCACTTTTACTCGGGTTCACCATTCCAGACCCTTTATGAACACTCTCCCCACTTGGAGAGTCAGTGCTTTAACCTCCTGTATGGCACAGTTTGCAATTTCTGCGCAAGATGAACAGGAATAGGGAGAACCAATGAGAGACTAGCTGTAGGTGTATGCACGGGCAAATTTAACGCTCATTTCCCACCAGGAAGAGGAATTAACCTAAGGCTCAACATGCCGTGCCGGAACCAGATTAGGGCCTGAAGCAATCCTGCGGGTTTGCGGCCAGCTCACAAGAAAGCGATTTGAAGAAAGGAGCTCAGGGTCACTGTAACTCACAAACCTGCAGAGTTATAAATGACAGCTATCGTCCAAAAATACATTGAAGGAAGGCTGCGAAGAGGACATGAAAGCGGGGCAGAATTGCAGGAAAACGATTTCAGGGGGTAGACGGGAATTGCATTTAAAGCATAGGAAAAGAGGCAGAACGTCGACAATGATGCTCTTGGCCAAAAAGTGCGTATGTGATTTTTCCTGAATATATTCAGGAAAAAACGCATACGCACTTTTTGGCCAACAAAGCAAGCATGTTAAAGAAATCTGCAGTGCAGTGAAGTCTCACTGCCCCCCGGTCAAAAGGGCCATCTGAAAAAAGTGTAAAATCCAGAAAGGCAACACAGGCCATGGAGAACAGGGAGCCTTGTTATGCTGATGGGCGGGATGTAAATTGCCAAGAGTCACTCTGGAGAAGTGTATGGTATTTCCTGGAACACCTAAAAAACAAAGCAACGGAGCCTACGGCACTTCCACTTATGGTCCTATAGCTTAGGGAAATTAAAATCAGAAACACACAGCCACCCCAAAGTGTCGGACGGCTCTGTTTATAAGAACCTCGTGTACGGCACAAGTTAAATATCCCAGAAAGCAAAAAATGGATAAAGAAGTTGTGCTACGTACGTACAATGGAATATCACTCTCCAATGAAATCTATGTCATCAGGCCCGTCGCAGCATAATGAGTGGATTCAGGTACGATGATTCTAAGTGAAGTAAGTCTCACAGAAAATGAAACATCATAAGATATCACTAATACACCGAATGTAATCTTGGCTACACATGAACTGAATTACAAAACATAACAGGGCCTCAAATTTAGAAAACCAACTTATGTTTGCTTAAGGGGAAAGTTGAGTTGGGGTGCTGCATAAAAGCAGAGATAGAAATTAGCACAGATACCATTCCATACGTCAAATATGTAATAGTCAAGACCTACCCCTTGCTCAACGAAATGGAAAAAACACGCCATATTCAACGCCTAGGAATACACCTGACTAGAAAGAATCTTCAAACCCATGGATTTATATGTCTCCATAAGAGAATGAAGCGTGTGTACAGCGGCATGAATGCAGCAGAGAAAATCCGATAAATCCCATTATCAAAATGAATTACAAAAACAAAACACAAGGACAGTGAAATAGGGAGCAATTCTTAAATAATTCATTCAGGGTTTGTGATGCAACCTGGATTTACCACATCTACACCCAGAGCTGAGTGAGACATAAGGTTGGGCACTTCGGGCTGATAGCATTGGTGAGGTTCACTGAGCAAATGCAGACACTTTGAAGTCAAACAGCATGGTACCCATTCCAAGGGTCCCAACACTCCAGGTTTAAGGGATTCTTCCTTCTGCTAAAACATGCATGGGAAACCCACAGTATGGTGCACCGTGTGACCGGCAAACGTTTTCAAATGCATCTCAGTTTTCGTCCCCTTTTACTCGGGTTCACCATTCCAGACCCTTTACGAACACTCTCCCCACGTGGAGAGTTAGTGCTTTAACCTCCTGTTTGGCACAGTTTGCAATTTTTGCGCAAGATGAACAGGAATAGGGAGAACGAATGAGAGACTAGCTGTAGGTGTCTGCACGGGCAAATTTAATGCTCATTTCCCACCATGAAGAGGAATTAACCTAAGGCTCAACATGACGTGCTGGAACCAGATTAGGGCCTGAAGCATTCCTGCGGGTTTGCGGCCAGCTCACAAGATAGCGAGTTGAAGAAAGGAGCTCAATGGCACTGTAACTCACAAACCTGCAGAGTTATAAAAGACAGCTATTGTCCAAAAATATATTGAAGGAAGGCTGCGAAGAGAACTTGTAAGCGGGGCAGAATTGCAGGAAAACGATTTCAGGGGGTAGACGGGAATTGCATTTAAAGCATAGTAAAAGAGGCAGAACGTCGACAATGATGCTCTTGGCCAAAAAGGGCGTATGCGTTTTTTCCTGAATATATTCAGGAAAAAACGCATACGCACTTTTTGGCCAACCAAGCAAGCATGTTAAAGAAATCTGCACTACAATGAAGTCTCACTGCCCCCCGGTCAAAAGGGCCATCTGAAAAAAGTGTAAAATCCAGAAAGGCAGCACAGGCCATGGAGAACAGGGAGCCTTGTTATGCTGATGGGTGGGATGTAAATTGCCAACAGCCACTCTGGAGAAGTGTATGGTGTTTCCTGGAACACCTAAAAAACAAAGCAACGGAGCCTACGGCACTTCCACTTATGGTCCTATAGCTTAGGGAAATTAAAATCAAAAACACACAGCCACCCCAAAGTTTCGGTCGGCTCTGTTTACAAGAACCTCGTCTACGGTACAAGTTAAATATCCCAGAATGTGAAAAATGGATAAAGAAGTTGTGGTACGTACGTACAATGGAATATCACTGAGCAATGAAATCTATGTCATCAGGCCCGTCGCGGCATAATGAGTGGATTCAGGTACCATGATTCTAAGTGAAATAAGTCACACAGAAAATGAAACATCATAAGATATCACTAATACACGGAATATAAACTAGGCTACACATGAACTGAATTACAAAACAGAACAGGGCCTCAAATTTAGAAAACCAACTTATGCTTGCTTAAGGGGAAAGTTGAGTTGGGGTGCCGCATCAAAACAGAGATAGAAATTAGCACAGATACCTTTTCATAAGCCAAATATGTAATAGTCAAGACCTACCCCTTGCTCAACGAAATGGACTAAACACCCCATATTCAACGCCTAGGAATACACCTGACTAGTAATCATCTTCAAACCCATGGATTCATATGTCTCCGTAAGAGAATGAAGCGTGTGTACAGTGCAATGAATGCAGCAGAGAAAATCCGATAAATCCCATTATCAAAATATATTACAAAAACAAAACACAAGGACAGTGAAATAGAGAGCAATTCTTAAATAATTCATTCAGGGTTTGTGATGCAACCTGGATTTACCACATCTACACCCAGAGCTGAGTGAGACATAAGGTTGGGCACTTCGGGCTGATAGCATTGGTGAGGTTCAGTGAGCAAATGCAGACACTTTGAAGTCATACTGCATGGTACCCATTCCAAGGGTCCCAACTGTCCAGGTTTAAAGGATCCTTCCTTCAGCTAAAACATGCATGGGAAACCCACAGTATGGTGCACCGTGTGACCGGCAAACGTTTTCAAATGCATCTCAGTTTTCGTCCACTTTTACTCGGGTTCACCATTCCAGACCCTTTATGAACACTCTCCCCACTTGCAGAGTCAGTGCTTTAACCTCCTGTATGGCACAGTTTGCAATTTCTGCGCAAGATGAACAGGAATAGGGAGAACCAATGAGAGACTAGCTGTAGGTGTATGCACGGGCAAATTTAACGCTCATTTCCCACCAGGAAGAGGAATTAACCTAAGGCTCAACATGCCGTGCCGGAACCAGATTAGGGCCTGAAGCAATCCTGCGGGTTTGCGGCCAGCTCACAAGAAAGCGATTTGAAGAAAGGAGCTCAGGGGCACTGTAACTCACAAACCTGCAGAGTTATAAATGACAGCTATCGTCCAAAAATACATTGAAGGAAGGCTGCGAAGAGGACATGAAAGCGGGGCAGAATTGCAGGAAAACGATTTCAGGGGGTAGACGGGAATTGCATTTAAAGCATAGGAAAAGAGGCAGAACGTCGACAATGATGCTCTTGGCCAAAAAGTGCGTATGTGTTTTTTCCTGAATATATTCAGGAAAAAACGCATACGCACTTTTTGGCCAACAAAGCAAGCATGTTAAAGAAATCTGCAGTGCAGTGAAGTCTCACTGCCCCCCGGTCAAAAGGGCCATCTGAAAAAAGTGTAAAATCCAGAAAGGCAACACAGGCCATGGAGAACAGGGAGCCTTGTTATGCTGATGGGCGGGATGTAAATTGCCAAGAGTCACTCTGGAGAAGTGTATGGTATTTCCTGGAACACCTAAAAAACAAAGCAACGGAGCCTACGGCACTTCCACTTATGGTCCTATAGCTTAGGGAAATTAAAATCAGAAACACACAGCCACCCCAAAGTGTCGGACGGCTCTGTTTATAAGAACCTCGTGTACGGCACAAGTTAAATATCCCAGAAAGCAAAAAATGGATAAAGAAGTTGTGCTACGTACGTACAATGGAATATCACTCTCCAATGAAATCTATGTCATCAGGCCCGTCGCAGCATAATGAGTGGATTCAGGTACGATGATTCTAAGTGAAGTAAGTCTCACAGAAAATGAAACATCATAAGATATCACTAATACACCGAATGTAATCTTGGCTACACATGAACTGAATTACAAAACATAACAGGGCCTCAAATTTAGAAAACCAACTTATGTTTGCTTAAGGGGAAAGTTGAGTTGGGGTGCTGCATAAAAGCAGAGATAGAAATTAGCACAGATACCATTCCATACGTCAAATATGTAATAGTCAAGACCTACCCCTTGCTCAACGAAATGGAAAAAACACGCCATATTCAACGCCTAGGAATACACCTGACTAGAAAGAATCTTCAAACCCATGGATTTATATGTCTCCATAAGAGAATGAAGCGTGTGTACAGCGGCATGAATGCAGCAGAGAAAATCCGATAAATCCCATTATCAAAATGAATTACAAAAACAAAACACAAGGACAGTGAAATAGGGAGCAATTCTTAAATAATTCATTCAGGGATTGTGATGCAACCTGGATTTTCCACATCTACATCCAGAGCTGAGTGAGACATAAGGTTGGGGACTTCGGGCTGATAGCATTGGTGCGGTTCGATGAACAAATGCAGACCCTTTGAAGGCATACTGCATGGTACGCATTCCATGGGTCCCAACTCTCCAGGTTTAAGGGATTCTTCCTTCAGCTAATACATGCATGGGAAACCCACAGTATGGTGCAGCGTGTGACCGGGAAACGTTTTCAAATGCATTGCAGATTTCGTCCCCTTTTACTCGGGTTCACAATTCCAGACCCTTTACTAACACTCTCCCTACTTGGAGAGTCAGTGCCTTTAACCTACTGTTGGGCACAGTTTGCAATTTCTGCTCAAGAAGAACAGGAAGAGGGAGAACCAATGAGGATTAGCTGTAGGTGTTTGCACGGGCAAATTTAACACTCATTCCCCACCAGGAAGAGGAATTAACCAAAGGCTCAGCATGCCCTGCCGGAACCAGATTAGGGCCTGAAGCAATCCAGCGGGTTTGCGGCCAGCTCACAAGATAGCGAGTTGAAGAAAGGAGCTCAGGGGCACTGTAACTCACAAACCTGCAGAGTTATAAATGACAGCTATCGTCCAAAAATATATTGAAGGAAGGCTGCGAAGAGAACTTGTAAGCGGGGCAGAATTGCAGGAAAACGATTTCAGGGGGTAGACGGGAATTGCATTTAAAGCATAGGAAAAGAGGCAGAACGTAGACAATGATGCTCTTGGCCAAAAAGGGCGTATGCGTTTTTTCTGAATATATTCAGGAAAAAACGCATACGCCCTTTTTGGCGAACGAAGCAAGCATGTTAAAGAAATCTGCACTACAATGAAGTCTCACTGCCCCCCGGTCAAAAGGGCCATCTGAAAAAAGTGTAAAATCCAGAAAGGCAGCACAGGGCATGGAGAACCGGGAGCCTTGTTATGCTGATGGGCGGGATGTAAATTGCCAACAGCCACTCTGGAGAAGTGTATGGTGTTTCCTGGAACACCTAAAAAACAAAGCAACGGAGCCTACGGCACTTCCACTTATGGTCCTATAGCTTAGGAAAATTAAAATCAAAAACACACAGCCACCCCAAAGTTTTGGTCGGCTCTGTTTACAAGAACCTCGTCTACGGTACAAGTTAAATATCCCAGAATGTGAAAAATGGATAAAGAAGTTGTGGTACGTACGTACAATGGAATATCACTGAGCAATGAAATCTATGTCATCAGGCCCGTCGCGGCATAATGAGTGGATTCAGGTACCATGATTCTAAGTGAAATAAGTCACACAGAAAATGAAACATCATAAGATATCACTAATACACGGAATATAAACTAGGCTACACATGAACTGAATTACAAAACAGAACAGGGCCTCAAATTTAGAAAACCAACTTATGCTTGCTTAAGGGGAAAGTTGAGTTGGGGTGCCGCATCAAAACAGAGATAGAAATTAGCACAGATACCTTTTCATAAGCCAAATATGTAATAGTCAAGACCTACCCCTTGCTCAACGAAATGGACTAAACACCCCATATTCAACACCTAGGAATACACCTGACTAGTAAGAATCTTCAAACCCATGGATTCATATGTCTCCGTAAGAGAATGAAGCGTGTGTACAGCGGCATGAATGCAGCAGAGAAAATCCGATAAATCCCATTATCAAAATATATTACAAAAGCAAAACACAAGGACAGTGAAATAGAGAGCAATTCTTAAATAATTCATTCAGGGTTTGTGATGCAACCTGGATTTACCACATCTACACCCAGAGCTGAGTGAGACATAAGGTTGGGCACTTCGGGCTGATAGCATTGGTGAGGTTCACTGAGCAAATGCAGACACTTTGAAGTCAAACAGCATGGTACCCATTCCAAGGGTCCCAACACTCCAGGTTTAAGGGATTCTTCCTTCTGCTAAAACATGCATGGGAAACCCACAGTATGGTGCACCGTGTGACCGGCAAACGTTTTCAAATGCATCTCAGTTTTCGTCCCCTTTTACTCGGGTTCACCATTCCAGACCCTTTACGAACACTCTCCCCACGTGGAGAGTTAGTGCTTTAACCTCCTGTTTGGCACAGTTTGCAATTTTTGCGCAAGATGAACAGGAATAGGGAGAACGAATGAGAGACTAGCTGTAGGTGTCTGCACGGGCAAATTTAATGCTCATTTCCCACCATGAAGAGGAATTAACCTAAGGCTCAACATGACGTGCTGGAACCAGATTAGGGCCTGAAGCATTCCTGCGGGTTTGCGGCCAGCTCACAAGATAGCGAGTTGAAGAAAGGAGCTCAATGGCACTGTAACTCACAAACCTGCAGAGTTATAAAAGACAGCTATTGTCCAAAAATATATTGAAGGAAGGCTGCGAAGAGAACTTGTAAGCGGGGCAGAATTGCAGGAAAACGATTTCAGGGGGTAGACGGGAATTGCATTTAAAGCATAGTAAAAGAGGCAGAACGTCGACAATGATGCTCTTGGCCAAAAAGGGCGTATGCGTTTTTTCCTGAATATATTCAGGAAAAAACGCATACGCACTTTTTGGCCAACCAAGCAAGCATGTTAAAGAAATCTGCACTACAATGAAGTCTCACTGCCCCCCGGTCAAAAGGGCCATCTGAAAAAAGTGTAAAATCCAGAAAGGCAGCACAGGCCATGGAGAACAGGGAGCCTTGTTATGCTGATGGGTGGGATGTAAATTGCCAACAGCCACTCTGGAGAAGTGTATGGTGTTTCCTGGAACACCTAAAAAACAAAGCAACGGAGCCTACGGCACTTCCACTTATGGTCCTATAGCTTAGGGAAATTAAAATCAAAAACACACAGCCACCCCAAAGTTTCGGTCGGCTCTGTTTACAAGAACCTCGTCTACGGTACAAGTTAAATATCCCAGAATGTGAAAAATGGATAAAGAAGTTGTGGTACGTACGTACAATGGAATATCACTGAGCAATGAAATCTATGTCATCAGGCCCGTCGCGGCATAATGAGTGGATTCAGGTACCATGATTCTAAGTGAAATAAGTCACACAGAAAATGAAACATCATAAGATATCACTAATACACGGAATATAAACTAGGCTACACATGAACTGAATTACAAAACAGAACAGGGCCTCAAATTTAGAAAACCAACTTATGCTTGCTTAAGGGGAAAGTTGAGTTGGGGTGCCGCATCAAAACAGAGATAGAAATTAGCACAGATACCTTTTCATAAGCCAAATATGTAATAGTCAAGACCTACCCCTTGCTCAACGAAATGGACTAAACACCCCATATTCAACGCCTAGGAATACACCTGACTAGTAATCATCTTCAAACCCATGGATTCATATGTCTCCGTAAGAGAATGAAGCGTGTGTACAGCGCAATGAATGCAGCAGAGAAAATCCGATAAATCCCATTATCAAAATATATTACAAAAACAAAACACAAGGACAGTGAAATAGAGAGCAATTCTTAAATAATTCATTCAGGGTTTGTGATGCAACCTGGATTTACCACATCTACACCCAGAGCTGAGTGAGACATAAGGTTGGGCACTTCGGGCTGATAGCATTGGTGAGGTTCAGTGAGCAAATGCAGACACTTTGAAGTCATACTGCATGGTACCCATTCCAAGGGTCCCAACTGTCCAGGTTTAAAGGATCCTTCCTTCAGCTAAAACATGCATGGGAAACCCACAGTATGGTGCACCGTGTGACCGGCAAACGTTTTCAAATGCATCTCAGTTTTCGTCCACTTTTACTCGGGTTCACCATTCCAGACCCTTTATGAACACTCTCCCCACTTGCAGAGTCAGTGCTTTAACCTCCTGTATGGCACAGTTTGCAATTTCTGCGCAAGATGAACAGGAATAGGGAGAACCAATGAGAGACTAGCTGTAGGTGTATGCACGGGCAAATTTAACGCTCATTTCCCACCAGGAAGAGGAATTAACCTAAGGCTCAACATGCCGTGCCGGAACCAGATTAGGGCCTGAAGCAATCCTGCGGGTTTGCGGCCAGCTCACAAGAAAGCGATTTGAAGAAAGGAGCTCAGGGGCACTGTAACTCACAAACCTGCAGAGTTATAAATGACAGCTATCGTCCAAAAATACATTGAAGGAAGGCTGCGAAGAGGACATGAAAGCGGGGCAGAATTGCAGGAAAACGATTTCAGGGGGTAGACGGGAATTGCATTTAAAGCATAGGAAAAGAGGCAGAACGTCGACAATGATGCTCTTGGCCAAAAAGTGCGTATGTGTTTTTTCCTGAATATATTCAGGAAAAAACGCATACGCACTTTTTGGCCAACAAAGCAAGCATGTTAAAGAAATCTGCAGTGCAGTGAAGTCTCACTGCCCCCCGGTCAAAAGGGCCATCTGAAAAAAGTGTAAAATCCAGAAAGGCAACACAGGCCATGGAGAACAGGGAGCCTTGTTATGCTGATGGGCGGGATGTAAATTGCCAAGAGTCACTCTGGAGAAGTGTATGGTATTTCCTGGAACACCTAAAAAACAAAGCAACGGAGCCTACGGCACTTCCACTTATGGTCCTATAGCTTAGGGAAATTAAAATCAGAAACACACAGCCACCCCAAAGTGTCGGACGGCTCTGTTTATAAGAACCTCGTGTACGGCACAAGTTAAATATCCCAGAAAGCAAAAAATGGATAAAGAAGTTGTGCTACGTACGTACAATGGAATATCACTCTCCAATGAAATCTATGTCATCAGGCCCGTCGCAGCATAATGAGTGGATTCAGGTACGATGATTCTAAGTGAAGTAAGTCTCACAGAAAATGAAACATCATAAGATATCACTAATACACCGAATGTAATCTTGGCTACACATGAACTGAATTACAAAACATAACAGGGCCTCAAATTTAGAAAACCAACTTATGTTTGCTTAAGGGGAAAGTTGAGTTGGGGTGCTGCATAAAAGCAGAGATAGAAATTAGCACAGATACCATTCCATACGTCAAATATGTAATAGTCAAGACCTACCCCTTGCTCAACGAAATGGAAAAAACACGCCATATTCAACGCCTAGGAATACACCTGACTAGAAAGAATCTTCAAACCCATGGATTTATATGTCTCCATAAGAGAATGAAGCGTGTGTACAGCGGCATGAATGCAGCAGAGAAAATCCGATAAATCCCATTATCAAAATGAATTACAAAAACAAAACACAAGGACAGTGAAATAGGGAGCAATTCTTAAATAATTCATTCAGGGATTGTGATGCAACCTGGATTTTCCACATCTACATCCAGAGCTGAGTGAGACATAAGGTTGGGGACTTCGGGCTGATAGCATTGGTGCGGTTCGATGAACAAATGCAGACCCTTTGAAGGCATACTGCATGGTACGCATTCCATGGGTCCCAACTCTCCAGGTTTAAGGGATTCTTCCTTCAGCTAATACATGCATGGGAAACCCACAGTATGGTGCAGCGTGTGACCGGGAAACGTTTTCAAATGCATTGCAGATTTCGTCCCCTTTTACTCGGGTTCACAATTCCAGACCCTTTACTAACACTCTCCCTACTTGGAGAGTCAGTGCCTTTAACATACTGTTGGGCACAGTTTGCAATTTCTGCTCAAGAAGAACAGGAAGAGGGAGAACCAATGAGAGATTAGCTGTAGGTGTTTGCACGGGCAAATTTAACACTCATTCCCCACCAGGAAGAGGAATTAACCAAAGGCTCAGCATGCCCTGCCGGAACCAGATTAGGGCCTGAAGCAATCCAGCGGGTTTGCGGCCAGCTCACAAGATAGCGAGTTGAAGAAAGGAGCTCAGGGGCACTGTAACTCACAAACCTGCAGAGTTATAAATGACAGCTATCGTCCAAAAATATATTGAAGGAAGGCTGCGAAGAGAACTTGTAAGCGGGGCAGAATTGCAGGAAAACGATTTCAGGGGGTAGACGGGAATTGCATTTAAAGCATAGGAAAAGAGGCAGAACGTAGACAATGATGCTCTTGGCCAAAAAGGGCGTATGCGTTTTTTCTGAATATATTCAGGAAAAAACGCATACGCCCTTTTTGGCGAACGAAGCAAGCATGTTAAAGAAATTTGCACTACAATGAAGTCTCACTGCCCCCCGGTCAAAAGGGCCATCTGAAAAAAGTGTAAAATCCAGAAAGGCAGCACAGGGCATGGAGAACCGGGAGCCTTGTTATGCTGATGGGCGGGATGTAAATTGCCAACAGCCACTCTGGAGAAGTGTATGGTGTTTCCTGGAACACCTAAAAAACAAAGCAACGGAGCCTACGGCACTTCCACTTATGGTCCTATAGCTTAGGAAAATTAAAATCAAAAACACACAGCCACCCCAAAGTTTTGGTCGGCTCTGTTTACAAGAACCTCGTCTACGGTACAAGTTAAATATCCCAGAATGTGAAAAATGGATAAAGAAGTTGTGGTACGTACGTACAATGGAATATCACTGAGCAATGAAATCTATGTCATCAGGCCCGTCGCGGCATAATGAGTGGATTCAGGTACCATGATTCTAAGTGAAATAAGTCACACAGAAAATGAAACATCATAAGATATCACTAATACACGGAATATAAACTAGGCTACACATGAACTGAATTACAAAACAGAACAGGGCCTCAAATTTAGAAAACCAACTTATGCTTGCTTAAGGGGAAAGTTGAGTTGGGGTGCCGCATCAAAACAGAGATAGAAATTAGCACAGATACCTTTTCATAAGCCAAATATGTAATAGTCAAGACCTACCCCTTGCTCAACGAAATGGACTAAACACCCCATATTCAACGCCTAGGAATACACCTGACTAGTAATCATCTTCAAACCCATGGATTCATATGTCTCCGTAAGAGAATGAAGCGTGTGTACAGCGCAATGAATGCAGCAGAGAAAATCCGATAAATCCCATTATCAAAATATATTACAAAAACAAAACACAAGGACAGTGAAATAGAGAGCAATTCTTAAATAATTCATTCAGGGTTTGTGATGCAACCTGGATTTACCACATCTACACCCAGAGCTGAGTGAGACATAAGGTTGGGCACTTCGGGCTGATAGCATTGGTGAGGTTCAGTGAGCAAATGCAGACACTTTGAAGTCATACTGCATGGTACCCATTCCAAGGGTCCCAACTGTCCAGGTTTAAAGGATCCTTCCTTCAGCTAAAACATGCATGGGAAACCCACAGTATGGTGCACCGTGTGACCGGCAAACGTTTTCAAATGCATCTCAGTTTTCGTCCACTTTTACTCGGGTTCACCATTCCAGACCCTTTATGAACACTCTCCCCACTTGCAGAGTCAGTGCTTTAACCTCCTGTATGGCACAGTTTGCAATTTCTGCGCAAGATGAACAGGAATAGGGAGAACCAATGAGAGACTAGCTGTAGGTGTATGCACGGGCAAATTTAACGCTCATTTCCCACCAGGAAGAGGAATTAACCTAAGGCTCAACATGCCGTGCCGGAACCAGATTAGGGCCTGAAGCAATCCTGCGGGTTTGCGGCCAGCTCACAAGAAAGCGATTTGAAGAAAGGAGCTCAGGGGCACTGTAACTCACAAACCTGCAGAGTTATAAATGACAGCTATCGTCCAAAAATACATTGAAGGAAGGCTGCGAAGAGGACATGAAAGCGGGGCAGAATTGCAGGAAAACGATTTCAGGGGGTAGACGGGAATTGCATTTAAAGCATAGGAAAAGAGGCAGAACGTCGACAATGATGCTCTTGGCCAAAAAGTGCGTATGTGTTTTTTCCTGAATATATTCAGGAAAAAACGCATACGCACTTTTTGGCCAACAAAGCAAGCATGTTAAAGAAATCTGCAGTGCAGTGAAGTCTCACTGCCCCCCGGTCAAAAGGGCCATCTGAAAAAAGTGTAAAATCCAGAAAGGCAACACAGGCCATGGAGAACAGGGAGCCTTGTTATGCTGATGGGCGGGATGTAAATTGCCAAGAGTCACTCTGGAGAAGTGTATGGTATTTCCTGGAACACCTAAAAAACAAAGCAACGGAGCCTACGGCACTTCCACTTATGGTCCTATAGCTTAGGGAAATTAAAATCAGAAACACACAGCCACCCCAAAGTGTCGGACGGCTCTGTTTATAAGAACCTCGTGTACGGCACAAGTTAAATATCCCAGAAAGCAAAAAATGGATAAAGAAGTTGTGCTACGTACGTACAATGGAATATCACTCTCCAATGAAATCTATGTCATCAGGCCCGTCGCGGCATAATGAGTGGATTCAGGTACGATGATTCTAAGTGAAGTAAGTCTCACAGAAAATGAAACATCATAAGATATCACTAATACACCGAATGTAATCTTGGCTACACATGAACTGAATTACAAAACATAACAGGGCCTCAAATTTAGAAAACCAACTTATGTTTGCTTAAGGGGAAAGTTGAGTTGGGGTGCTGCATAAAAGCAGAGATAGAAATTAGCACAGATACCATTCCATACGTCAAATATGTAATAGTCAAGACCTACCCCTTGCTCAACGAAATGGAAAAAACACGCCATATTCAACGCCTAGGAATACACCTGACTAGAAAGAATCTTCAAACCCATGGATTTATATGTCTCCATAAGAGAATGAAGCGTGTGTACAGCGGCATGAATGCAGCAGAGAAAATCCGATAAATCCCATTATCAAAATGAATTACAAAAACAAAACACAAGGACAGTGAAATAGGGAGCAATTCTTAAATAATTCATTCAGGGATTGTGATGCAACCTGGATTTTCCACATCTACATCCAGAGCTGAGTGAGACATAAGGTTGGGGACTTCGGGCTGATAGCATTGGTGAGGTTCGATGAACAAATGCAGACCCTTTGAAGGCATACTGCATGGTACGCATTCCATGGGTCCCAACTCTCCAGGTTTAAGGGATTCTTCCTTCAGCTAATACATGCATGGGAAACCCACAGTATGGTGCAGCGTGTGACCGGGAAACGTTTTCAAATGCATTGCAGTTTTCGTCCCCTTTTACTCGGGTTCACAATTCCAGACCCTTTACTAACACTCTCCCTACTTGGAGAGTCAGTGCCTTTAAACTCCTGTTGGGCACAGTTTGCAATTTCTGCTCAAGAAGAACAGGAAGAGGGAGAACCAATGAGAGATTAGCTGTAGGTGTCTGCACGGGCAAATTTAACACTCATTCCCCACCAGGAAGAGGAATTAACCAAAGGCGCAGCATGCCCTGCCGGAACCAGATTAGGGCCTGAAGCAATCCAGCGGGTTTGCGGCCAGCTCACAAGATAGCGAGTTGAAGAAAGGAGCTCAGGGGCACTGTAACTCACAAACCTGCAGAGTTATAAATGACAGCTATCGTCCAAAAATATATTGAAGGAAGGCTGCGAAGAGAACTTGTAAGCGGGGCAGAATTGCAGGAAAACGATTTCAGGGGGTAGACGGGAATTGCATTTAAAGCATAGGAAAAGAGGCAGAACGTAGACAATGATGCTCTTGGCCAAAAAGGGCGTATTCGTTTTTTCTGAATATATTCAGGAAAAAACGCATACGCCCTTTTTGGCCAACGAAGCAAGCATGTTAAAGAAATCTGCACTACAATGAAGTCTCACTGCCCCCCGGTCAAAAGGGCCATCTGAAAAAAGTGTAAAATCCAGAAAGGCAGCACAGGGCATGGAGAACCGGGACCCTAGTTATGCTGATGGGCGGCATGTAAATTGCCAACAACCACTCTGGAGAAGTGTATGGTGTTTCCTGGAACACCTAAAAAACAAAGCAACGGAGCCTACGGCACTTCCACTTATGGTCCTATAGCTTAGGGAAATTAAAATCAAAAACACACAGCCACCCCAAAGTTTCGGTCGGCTCTGTTTACAAGAACCTCGTCTACGGTACAAGTTAAATATCCCAGAAAGCGGAAAATGGATAAAGAAATTGTGGTACGTACGTACAATTGAATATCACTCACCAATGAAATGTATGTCATCTGGCCCGTCGTGGCATAATGAGTGGATTCAGGTACGATGATTCTAAGTGAAATAACTCACACAGGAAATGAAACATCATAAGATGTCACTAATACACGGAATGTAATCTTGGCTACACATGAACTGAATTACAAAACAGAACAGGGTCTCAAATTTAGAAAACCAACTTATGTTTGCTTAAGGGGAAAGGTGAGTTGGGGTGATGCATAAAACCAGAGATAGAAATTAGCACAGATACCATTCCATACGTCAAATATGTAATAGTCAAGACCTACCCCTTGCTCAACCAAATGGGCTAAACACCCTATATTCAACGTCTAGGAATACACCTGACTAGAAAGAATATTCAAACCCTTGGATTTATATGTCTCCATAAGAGAATCAAGCGTGTGTACAGCTGCATGAAGGCAGCAGTGAAAATCCGATAAATCCCGTTATCAAAATGAATTACAAAAACAAAACAGAATGACAGTGAAATAGAGAGCAATTCTTAAATAATTCATTCAGGGCTTGTGATGCAACCTGGATTTACCTCATCTACACCCAGAGCTGAGTGAGACATAAGGTTGGACACTTCAGGCTGATAGCATTGGTGAGGTTCGATGAGCAAATGCAGACCATTTGAAGTCATACTGCATGGTACCCATTCCATGGGTCCCAACTCTCCAGGTTTAAGCGATTCTTCCTTCAGCTAAAACATGCATGGGAAACCCACAGTATGGTGCACCATGTGACCGGGAAACGTTTTCAAATGCATCTCAGTTTTCGTCCCCTTTTAGTCGGGTTCACAATTCCAGACCCTTTACTAACACTCTCCCCACTTGGAGAGTCAGTGCCTTTAACCTGCTGTTTGGCACAGTTTGCAATTTCTGCGCGAGATGAACAGGAATAGGGAGAACCAATGAGAGACTAGCTGTAGGTGTCTGCACGGGACAATTTAACGCTCATTTCCCACCAGGAAGAGGAATTAACCAAAGGTTCAGCATGCCGAGCCGGAAACAGATTAGGGCCTGAAGCAATCCTGCGGGTTTGCGGCCAGCTCACAAGAACGCGATTTGTAGAAAGGAGCTCAGGGGCACTGTAATTCACAAAGCTGCAGAGTTATAAATGACAGCTATCGTCCGAAAATATATTGAAGGAAGGCTGCGAAGAGGACTGGAAAGCGGGGCAGAATTGCAGGAAATCGATTTCAGGGGGTAGACTGGAATTGCATTTAAAGCATAGGAAAAGAGGCAGAACGTCGACAATGATGCACTTGGCCAAAAAGGGCGTATACGTTTTTTCCTGAATATATTCATGAAAAAACGCATACGCACTTTTTGGCCAACCAAGCAAGCATGTTAAAGAAATCTGCACTACAATGAAGTCTCACTGCCCCCCGGTCAAAAGGGCCATCTGAAAAAAGTGTAAAATCCAGAAATGCAGCACAGGCCATGGAGAACAGGGAGCCTTGTTATGCTGATGGGTGGGATGTAAATTGCCAACAGCCACTCTGGAGAAGTGTATGGTGTTTCCTGAAACACCTAAAAAACAAAGCAACGGAGCCTACGGCACTTCCACTTATGGTCCTATAGCTTAGGGAAATTAAAATCAAAAACACACAGCCACCCCAAAGATTCAGACGGCTCTGTTTACAAGAACCTCGTCTACGGTACAAGTTAAATATCCCAGAAAGCGAAAAATGGATAAAGAAGTTGTGGTACGTACGTACAATGGAATATCACTCACCAATGAATTCTATGTCATCTGGCCCGTCGTGGCATAATGAGTGGATTCAGGTACGATGATTCTAAGTGAAATAAGTCACACAGAAAATGAAACATCATAAGATATCACTAATACACCGAATGTAATCTTGGCTACACATGAACTGAATTACAAAACAGAACAGGGTCTCAAATTTTGAAAACAAACTTATGTTTGCATAAGGGGAAAGGTGAGTTGGGGTGCTGCATAAAACCAGCGATAGAAATTAGCACAGATACCATTCCATACGTCAAATATGTAATAGTCAAGACCTACCCCTTGCTCAACGAAATGGGCTAAACACCCTATATTCAACACCTAGGAATACACCTGACTAGTAAGAATCTTCAAACCCATGGATTTATATGTCTCCATAAGAGAATCAAGCGTTTGTACAGCTGCATGACGGCAGCAGAGAAAATCCGATAAATCCTAATATCAAAATGAATTACAAAAACAAAACACAATGACAGTGAAATAGAGAGCAATTCTTATATAATTCATTCAGGGCTTGTGATGCAACCTGGATTTACCTCATCTACACCCAGAGCTGAGTGAGACATAAGGTTGTACACTACGGGCTGATAACATTGGTGAGGTTCGATGAGCAAATGCAGACCATTTGAAGTCATACTGCATGGTACCCATTACATGGGTCCCAACTCTCCAGGTTTAAGCGATTCTTCCTTCAGATAAAGCATGCATGGGAAACCCACAGTATGGTGCACCATGTGACTGGGAAACATTTTCAAAAGCATCTCAGTTTTCGTCCCCTTTTACTCGGGTTCAAAATTCCAGACCCTTTACTAACACTCTCCCCACTTGGAGAGTCAGTGCCTTTAACCTGCTGTTTGGCACAGTTTGCAATTTCTGCGCAAGATGAACAGGAATAGGGAGAACCAATGAGAGACTAGCTGTAGGTGTCTGCACGGGCAAATTTAACGCTCATTTCCAACCAGGAAGAGGAATTAACCAAAGGCTCAGCATGCCGTGCAGGAACCAGATTAGGGCCTGAAGCAATCCTGCGGGTTTGCGGCCAGCTCACAAGAAAGCGATTTGAAGAAAGGAGCTCAGGGGCACTGTAATTCACAAAACTGCAGAGTTATAAATGACAGCTATCGTCCGAAAATATATTGAAGGAAGGCTGCGAAGAGGACTTGAAAGTGGGGCAGAATTGCAGGAAAACGATTTCAGGGGGTAGACTGGAATTGCATTTAAAGCATAGGAAAAGAGGCAGAACGTCGACAATGATGCACTTGGCCAAAAAGGGCGTATGCGTTTTTTCCTGAATTCAGGAAAAAACGCATACGCCCTTTTTGGCCAACCAAGCAAGCATGTTAAAGAAATCTGCACTACAATGAAGTCTCACTGCCCCCTGGTCAAAAGGGCTATCTGAAAAAGTGTAAAATCCAAAAATGCAGCACAGGCCATGGAGAAGAGGGAGCCTTGTTATGCTGATGGGTGGGATGTAAATTGCCAACAGCCACTCTGGAGAAGTGTATGGTGTTTCCTGAAACACCAAAAAACAAAGCAACGGAGCCTACGGCACTTCTACTTATGGTCCTATAGCTTAGGGAAATTAAAATCAAAAACACACAGCCACCCCAAAGTTTCAGACGGCTCTGTTTACAAGAACCTCATCTATGGTACAAGTTAAATATCCCAGAAAGCGAAAAATGGATAAAGAAGTTGTGGTACGTACGTACAATGGAATATCACTCACCAATGAAATCTATGTCATCAGGCCCGTTGTGGCATAATGAGTGGATTCAGGTACGATGATTCTAAGTGAAATAAGTCACACAGAAAATGAAACATCATAAGATATCACTAATACACGGAATGTAATCTTGGCTACACATGAACTGAATTACAAAACAGAACAGGGTCTCAACTTTAGAAAACCAACTTATGTTTGCTTAAGGGGAAAGGTGAGTTGGGGTGCTGCATAAAACCAGAGATAGAAATTAGCACAGATACCATTCCATAAGTCAAATATATAATAGTCAATACCTACCCCGTGCTGAACGAAATGGACTAAACACCCTATATTCAACGCCTAGGAATACACCTGACTAGTAAGAATCTTAAAACCCATGGATTTATATGTCTCCAGAACAGAATGAAGCGTGTGTACAGCGGCATGAATGCAGCAGCGAAAATCCGATAAATCCCATTATCAAAATGAATTACAAAAACAAAACACAAGGACAGTGAAATAGAGAGCAATTCTTAAATAATTCATTCAGGGCTTGTGATGCAACCTGGATTTACCACATCTACACCCAGAGCTGAGTGAGACATAAGGTTGGGCACTTCAGGCTGATAGCATTGGTGAGGTTCGCTGAGCAAATGCAGACACTTTGAAGTCAAACAGCATGGTACCCATTCCAAGGGTCCCAACACTCCAGGTTTAAGGGATTCTTCCTTCTGCTAAAACATGCATGGGAAACCCACAGTATGGTGCACCGTGTGACCGGCAAACGTTTTCAAATGCATCTCAGTTTTCGTCCCCTTTTACTCGGGTTCACCATTCCAGACCCTTTACGAACACTCTCCCCACGTGGAGAGTCAGTGCTTTAACCTCCTGTTTGGCACAGTTTGCAATTTCTGCGCAAGATGAACAGGAATAGGGAGAACGAATGAGAGACTAGCTGTAGGTGTCTGCACGGGCAAATTTAATGCTCATTTCCCACCATGAAGAGGAATTAACCTAAGACGCAACATGACGTGCTGGAACCAGATTAGGGCCTGAAGCATTCCTGCGGGTTTGCGGCCAGCTCACAAGATAGCGAGTTGAAGAAAGGAGCTCAATGGCACTGTAACTCACAAACCTGCAGAGTTATAAAAGACAGCTATTGTCCAAAAATATATTGAAGGAAGGCTGCGAAGAGAACTTGTAAGCGGGGCAGAATTGCAGGAAAACGATTTCAGGTGGTAGACGGGAATTGCATTTAAAGCATAGTAAAAGAGGCAGAACGTCGACAATGATGCTCTTGGCCAAAAAGGGCGTATGCGTTTTTTCCTGAATATATTCAGGAAAAAACGCATACGCACTTTTTGGCCAACCAAGCAAGCATGTTAAAGAAATCTGCACTACAATGAAGTCTCACTGCCCCCCGGTCAAAAGGGCCATCTGAAAAAAGTGTAAAATCCAGAAAGGCAGCACAGGCCATGGAGAACAGGGAGCCTTGTTATGCTGATGGGTGGGATGTAAATTGCCAACAGCCACTCTGGAGAAGTGTATGGTGTTTCCTGGAACACCTAAAAAACAAAGCAACGGAGCCTACGGCACTTCCACTTATGGTCCTATAGCTTAGGGAAATTAAAATCAAAAACACACAGCCACCCCAAAGTTTCGGTCGGCTCTGTTTACAAGAACCTCGTCTACGGTACAAGTTAAATATCCCAGAATGTGAAAAATGGATAAAGAAGTTGTGGTACGTACGTACAATGGAATATCACTGAGCAATGAAATCTATGTCATCAGGCCCGTCGCGGCATAATGAGTGGATTCAGGTACCATGATTCTAAGTGAAATAAGTCACACAGAAAATGAAACATCATAAGATATCACTAATACACGGAATATAAACTAGGCTACACATGAACTGAATTCCAAAACAGAACAGGGCCTCAAATTTAGAAAACCAACTTATGCTTGCTTAAGGGGAAAGGTGAGTTGGGGTGCCGCATCAAAACAGAGATAGAAATTAGCACAGATACCTTTTCATAAGCCAAATATGTAATAGTCAAGACCTACCCCTTGCTCAACGAAATGGACTAAACACCCCATATTCAACGCCTAGGAATACACCTGACTAGTAAGAATCATCAAACCCATGGATTCATATGTCTCCGTAAGAGAATGAAGCGTGTGTACAGCGGCATGAATGCAGCAGAGAAAATCCGATAAATCCCATTATCAAAATATATTACAAAAACAAAACACAAGGACAGTGAAATAGAGAGCAATTCTTAAATAATTCATTCAGGGTTTGTGATGCAACCTGGATTTACCACATCTACACCCAGAGCTGAGTGAGACATAAGGTTGGGCACTTCGGGCTGATAGCATTGGTGAGGTTCAGTGAGCAAATGCAGACACTTTGAAGTCATACTGCATGGTACCCATTCCAAGGGTCCCAACTGTCCAGGTTTAAAGGATCCTTCCTTCAGCTAAAACATGCATGGGAAACCCACAGTATGGTGCACCGTGTGACCGGCAAACGTTTTCAAATGCATCTCAGTTTTCGTCCACTTTTACTCGGGTTCACCATTCCAGACCCTTTATGAACACTCTCCCCACTTGGAGAGTCAGTGCTTTAACCTCCTGTATGGCACAGTTTGCAATTTCTGCGCAAGATGAACAGGAATAGGGAGAACCAATGAGAGACTAGCTGTAGGTGTATGCACGGGCAAATTTAACGCTCATTTCCCACCAGGAAGAGGAATTAACCTAAGGCTCAACATGCCGTGCCGGAACCAGATTAGGGCCTGAAGCAATCCTGCGGGTTTGCGGCCAGCTCACAAGAAAGCGATTTGAAGAAAGGAGCTCAGGGGCACTGTAACTCACAAACCTGCAGAGTTATAAATGACAGCTATCGTCCAAAAATACATTGAAGGAAGGCTGCGAAGAGGACATGAAAGCGGGGCAGAATTGCAGGAAAACGATTTCAGGGGGTAGACGGGAATTGCATTTAAAGCATAGGAAAAGAGGCAGAACGTCGACAATGATGCTCTTGGCCAAAAAGTGCGTATGCGTTTTTTCCTGAATATATTCAGGAAAAAACGCATACGCACTTTTTGGCCAACAAAGCAAGCATGTTAAAGAAATCTGCAGTGCAGTGAAGTCTCACTGCCCCCCGGTCAAAAGGGCCATCTGAAAAAAGTGTAAAATCCAGAAAGGCAACACAGGCTATGGAGAACAGGGAGCCTTGTTATGCTGATGGGCGGGATGTAAATTGCCAAGAGTCACTCTGGAGAAGTGTATGGTATTTCCTGGAACACCTAAAAAACAAAGCAACGGAGCCTACGGCACTTCCACTTATGGTCCTATAGCTTAGGGAAATTAAAATCAGAAACACACAGCCACCCCAAAGTGTCGGACGGCTCTGTTTATAAGAACCTCGTGTACGGCACAAGTTATATATCCCAGAAAGCAAAAAATGGATAAAGAAGTTGTGCTACGTACGTACAATGGAATATCACTCTCCAATGAAATCTATGTCATCAGGCCCGTCGCAGCATAATGAGTGGATTCAGGTACGATGATTCTAAGTGAAGTAAGTCTCACAGAAAATGAAACATCATAAGATATCACTAATACACCGAATGTAATCTTGGCTACACATGAACTGAATTACAAAACATAACAGGGCCTCAAATTTAGAAAACCAACTTATGTTTGCTTAAGGGGAAAGTTGAGTTGGGGTGCTGCATAAAAGCAGAGATAGAAATTAGCACAGATACCATTCCATACGTCAAATATGTAATAGTCAAGACCTACCCCTTGCTCAACGAAATGGAAAAAACACGCCATATTCAACGCCTAGGAATACACCTGACTAGAAAGAATCTTCAAACCCATGGATTTATATGTCTCCATAAGAGAATGAAGCGTGTGTACAGCGGCATGAATGCAGCAGAGAAAATCCGATAAATCCCATTATCAAAATGAACTACAAGAACAAAACACAAGGACAGTGAAATAGGGAGCAATTCTTAAATAATTCTTTCAGGGATTGTGATGCAACCTGGATTTTCCACATCTACATCCAGAGCTGAGTGAGACATAAGGTTGGGGACTTCGGGCTGATAGCATTGGTGCGGTTCGATGAACAAATGCAGACCCTGTGAAGGCATACTGCATGGTACGCATTCCATGGGTCCCAACTCTCCAGGTTTAAGGGATTCTTCCTTCAGCTAATACATGCATGGGAAACCCACAGTATGGTGCAGCGTGTGACCGGGAAACGTTTTCAAATGCATTGCAGATTTCGTCCCCTTTTACTCGGGTTCACAATTCCAGACCCTTTACTAACACTCTCCCTACTTCGAGAGTCAGTACCTTTAACCTCCTGTTGGGCACAGTTTGCAATTTCTGCTCAAGAAGAACAGGAAGAGGGAGAACCAATGAGAGATTAGCTGTAGGTGTCTGCACGGGCAAATTTAACACTCATTCCCCACCAGGAAGAGGAATTAACCAAAGGCTCAGCATGCCCTGCCGGAACCAGATTAGGGCCTGAAGCAATCCAGCGGGTTTGCGGCCAGCTCACAAGATAGCGAGTTGAAGAAAGGAGCTCAGGGGCACTGTAACTCACAAACCTGCAGAGTTATAAATGACAGCTATCGTCCAAAAATATATTGAAGGAAGGCTGCGAAGAGAACTTGTAAGCGGGGCAGAATTGCAGGAAAACGATTTCAGGGGGTAGACGGGAATTGCATTTAAAGCATAGGAAAAGAGGCAGAACGTAGACAATGATGCTCTTGGCCAAAAAGGGCGTATGCGTTTTTTCTGAATATATTCAGGAAAAAACGCATACGCCCTTTTTGGCCAACGAAGCAAGCATGTTAAAGAAATCTGCACTACAATGAAGTCTCACTGCCCCCCGGTCAAAAGGGCCATCTGAAAAAAGTGTAAAATCCAGAAAGGCAGCACAGGGCATGGAGAACCGGGAGCCTTGTTATGCTGATGGGCGGGATGTAAATTGCCAACAGCCACTCTGGAGAAGTGTATGGTGTTTCCTGGAACACCTAAAAAACAAAGCAACGGAGCCTACGGCACTTCCACTTATGGTCCTATAGCTTAGGAAAATTAAAATCAAAAACACACAGCCACCCCAAAGTTTTGGTCGGCTCTGTTTACAAGAACCTCGTCTACGGTACAAGTTAAATATCCCAGAATGTGAAAAATGGATAAAGAAGTTGTGGTACGTACGTACAATGGAATATCACTGAGCAATGAAATCTATGTCATCAGGCCCGTCGCGGCATAATGAGTGGATTCAGGTACCATGATTCTAAGTGAAATAAGTCACACAGAAAATGAAACATCATAAGATATCACTAATACACGGAATATAAACTAGGCTACACATGAACTGAATTACAAAACAGAACAGGGCCTCAAATTTAGAAAACCAACTTATGCTTGCTTAAGGGGAAAGTTGAGTTGGGGTGCCGCATCAAAACAGAGATAGAAATTAGCACAGATACCTTTTCATAAGCCAAATATGTAATAGTCAAGACCTACCCCTTGCTCAACGAAATGGACTAAACACCCCATATTCAACACCTAGGAATACACCTGACTAGTAAGAATCTTCAAACCCATGGATTCATATGTCTCCGTAAGAGAATGAAGCGTGTGTACAGCGGCATGAATGCAGCAGAGAAAATCCGATAAATCCCATTATCAAAATATATTACAAAAGCAAAACACAAGGACAGTGAAATAGAGAGCAATTCTTAAATAATTCATTCAGGGTTTGTGATGCAACCTGGATTTACCACATCTACACCCAGAGCTGAGTGAGACATAAGGTTGGGCACTTCGGGCTGATAGCATTGGTGAGGTTCACTGAGCAAATGCAGACACTTTGAAGTCAAACAGCATGGTACCCATTCCAAGGGTCCCAACACTCCAGGTTTAAGGGATTCTTCCTTCTGCTAAAACATGCATGGGAAACCCACAGTATGGTGCACCGTGTGACCGGCAAACGTTTTCAAATGCATCTCAGTTTTCGTCCCCTTTTACTCGGGTTCACCATTCCAGACCCTTTACGAACACTCTCCCCACGTGGAGAGTTAGTGCTTTAACCTCCTGTTTGGCACAGTTTGCAATTTTTGCGCAAGATGAACAGGAATAGGGAGAACGAATGAGAGACTAGCTGTAGGTGTCTGCACGGGCAAATTTAATGCTCATTTCCCACCATGAAGAGGAATTAACCTAAGGCTCAACATGACGTGCTGGAACCAGATTAGGGCCTGAAGCATTCCTGCGGGTTTGCGGCCAGCTCACAAGATAGCGAGTTGAAGAAAGGAGCTCAATGGCACTGTAACTCACAAACCTGCAGAGTTATAAAAGACAGCTATTGTCCAAAAATATATTGAAGGAAGGCTGCGAAGAGAACTTGTAAGCGGGGCAGAATTGCAGGAAAACGATTTCAGGGGGTAGACGGGAATTGCATTTAAAGCATAGTAAAAGAGGCAGAACGTCGACAATGATGCTCTTGGCCAAAAAGGGCGTATGCGTTTTTTCCTGAATATATTCAGGAAAAAACGCATACGCACTTTTTGGCCAACCAAGCAAGCATGTTAAAGAAATCTGCACTACAATGAAGTCTCACTGCCCCCCGGTCAAAAGGGCCATCTGAAAAAAGTGTAAAATCCAGAAAGGCAGCACAGGCCATGGAGAACAGGGAGCCTTGTTATGCTGATGGGTGGGATGTAAATTGCCAACAGCCACTCTGGAGAAGTGTATGGTGTTTCCTGGAACACCTAAAAAACAAAGCAACGGAGCCTACGGCACTTCCACTTATGGTCCTATAGCTTAGGGAAATTAAAATCAAAAACACACAGCCACCCCAAAGTTTCGGTCGGCTCTGTTTACAAGAACCTCGTCTACGGTACAAGTTAAATATCCCAGAATGTGAAAAATGGATAAAGAAGTTGTGGTACGTACGTACAATGGAATATCACTGAGCAATGAAATCTATGTCATCAGGCCCGTCGCGGCATAATGAGTGGATTCAGGTACCATGATTCTAAGTGAAATAAGTCACACAGAAAATGAAACATCATAAGATATCACTAATACACGGAATATAAACTAGGCTACACATGAACTGAATTACAAAACAGAACAGGGCCTCAAATTTAGAAAACCAACTTATGCTTGCTTAAGGGGAAAGGTGAGTTGGGGTGCCGCATCAAAACAGAGATAGAAATTAGCACAGATACCTTTTCATAAGCCAAATATGTAATAGTCAAGTCCTACCCCTTGCTCAACGAAATGGACTAAACACCCCATATTCAACGCCTAGGAATACACCTGACTAGTAATAATCATCAAACCCATGGATTCATATGTCTCCGTAAGAGAATGAAGCGTGTGTACAGCGGCATGAATGCAGCAGAGAAAATCCGATAAATCCCATTATCAAAATATATTACAAAAACAAAACACAAGGACAGTGAAATAGAGAGCAATTCTTAAATAATTCATTCAGGGTTTGTGATGCAACCTGGATTTACCACATCTACACCCAGAGCTGAGTGAGACATAAGGTTGGGCACTTCGGGCTGATAGCATTGGTGAGGTTCAGTGAGCAAATGCAGACACTTTGAAGTCATACTGCATGGTACCCATTCCAAGGGTCCCAACTGTCCAGGTTTAAAGGATCCTTCCTTCAGCTAAAACATGCATGGGAAACCCACAGTATGGTGCACCGTGTGACCGGCAAACGTTTTCAAATGCATCTCAGTTTTCGTCCACTTTTACTCGGGTTCACCATTCCAGACCCTTTATGAACACTCTCCCCACTTGCAGAGTCAGTGCTTTAACCTCCTGTATGGCACAGTTTGCAATTTCTGCGCAAGATGAACAGGAATAGGGAGAACCAATGAGAGACTAGCTGTAGGTGTATGCACGGGCAAATTTAACGCTCATTTCCCACCAGGAAGAGGAATTAACCTAAGGCTCAACATGCCGTGCCGGAACCAGATTAGGGCCTGAAGCAATCCTGCGGGTTTGCGGCCAGCTCACAAGAAAGCGATTTGAAGAAAGGAGCTCAGGGGCACTGTAACTCACAAACCTGCAGAGTTATAAATGACAGCTATCGTCCAAAAATACATTGAAGGAAGGCTGCGAAGAGGACATGAAAGCGGGGCAGAATTGCAGGAAAACGATTTCAGGGGGTAGACGGGAATTGCATTTAAAGCATAGGAAAAGAGGCAGAACGTCGACAATGATGCTCTTGGCCAAAAAGTGCGTATGTGTTTTTTCCTGAATATATTCAGGAAAAAACGCATACGCACTTTTTGGCCAACAAAGCAAGCATGTTAAAGAAATCTGCAGTGCAGTGAAGTCTCACTGCCCCCCGGTCAAAAGGGCCATCTGAAAAAAGTGTAAAATCCAGAAAGGCAACACAGGCCATGGAGAACAGGGAGCCTTGTTATGCTGATGGGCGGGATGTAAATTGCCAAGAGTCACTCTGGAGAAGTGTATGGTATTTCCTGGAACACCTAAAAAACAAAGCAACGGAGCCTACGGCACTTCCACTTATGGTCCTATAGCTTAGGGAAATTAAAATCAGAAACACACAGCCACCCCAAAGTGTCGGACGGCTCTGTTTATAAGAACCTCGTGTACGGCACAAGTTAAATATCCCAGAAAGCAAAAAATGGATAAAGAAGTTGTGCTACGTACGTACAATGGAATATCACTCTCCAATGAAATCTATGTCATCAGGCCCGTCGCAGCATAATGAGTGGATTCAGGTACGATGATTCTAAGTGAAGTAAGTCTCACAGAAAATGAAACATCATAAGATATCACTAATACACCGAATGTAATCTTGGCTACACATGAACTGAATTACAAAACATAACAGGGCCTCAAATTTAGAAAACCAACTTATGTTTGCTTAAGGGGAAAGTTGAGTTGGGGTGCTGCATAAAAGCAGAGATAGAAATTAGCACAGATACCATTCCATACGTCAAATATGTAATAGTCAAGACCTACCCCTTGCTCAACGAAATGGAAAAAACACGCCATATTCAACGCCTAGGAATACACCTGACTAGAAAGAATCTTCAAACCCATGGATTTATATGTCTCCATAAGAGAATGAAGCGTGTGTACAGCGGCATGAATGCAGCAGAGAAAATCCGATAAATCCCATTATCAAAATGAATTACAAAAACAAAACACAAGGACAGTGAAATAGGGAGCAATTCTTAAATAATTCATTCAGGGATTGTGATGCAACCTGGATTTTCCACATCTACATCCAGAGCTGAGTGAGACATAAGGTTGGGGACTTCGGGCTGATAGCATTGGTGCGGTTCGATGAACAAATGCAGACCCTGTGAAGGCATACTGCATGGTACGCATTCCATGGGTCCCAACTCTCCAGGTTTAAGGGATTCTTCCTTCAGCTAATACATGCATGGGAAACCCACAGTATGGTGCAGCGTGTGACCGGGAAACGTTTTCAAATGCATTGCAGATTTCGTCCCCTTTTACTCGGGTTCACAATTCCAGACCCTTTACTAACACTCTCCCTACTTCGAGAGTCAGTGCCTTTAACCTCCTGTTGGGCACAGTTTGCAATTTCTGCTCAAGAAGAACAGGAAGAGGGAGAACCAATGAGAGATTAGCTGTAGGTGTCTGCACGGGCAAATTTAACACTCATTCCCCACCAGGAAGAGGAATTAACCAAAGGCTCAGCATGCCCTGCCGGAACCAGATTAGGGCCTGAAGCAATCCTGCGGGTTTGCGGCCAGCTCACAAGAAAGCGATTTGAAGAAAGGAGCTCAGGGGCACTGTAACTCACAAACCTGCAGAGTTATAAATGACAGCTATCGTCCAAAAATACATTGAAGGAAGGCTGCGAAGAGGACATGAAAGCGGGGCAGAATTGCAGGAAAACGATTTCAGGGGGTAGACGGGAATTGCATTTAAAGCATAGGAAAAGAGGCAGAACGTCGACAATGATGCTCTTGGCCAAAAAGTGCGTATGCGTTTTTTCCTGAATATATTCAGGAAAAAACGCATACGCACTTTTTGGCCAACAAAGCAAGCATGTTAAAGAAATCTGCAGTGCAGTGAAGTCTCACTGCCCCCCGGTCAAAAGGGCCATCTGAAAAAAGTGTAAAATCCAGAAAGGCAACACAGGCTATGGAGAACAGGGAGCCTTGTTATGCTGATGGGCGGGATGTAAATTGCCAAGAGTCACTCTGGAGAAGTGTATGGTATTTCCTGGAACACCTAAAAAACAAAGCAACGGAGCCTACGGCACTTCCACTTATGGTCCTATAGCTTAGGGAAATTAAAATCAGAAACACACAGCCACCCCAAAGTGTCGGACGGCTCTGTTTATAAGAACCTCGTGTACGGCACAAGTTATATATCCCAGAAAGCAAAAAATGGATAAAGAAGTTGTGCTACGTACGTACAATGGAATATCACTCTCCAATGAAATCTATGTCATCAGGCCCGTCGCAGCATAATGAGTGGATTCAGGTACGATGATTCTAAGTGAAGTAAGTCTCACAGAAAATGAAACATCATAAGATATCACTAATACACGGAATGTAATCTTGGCTACACATGAACTGAATTACAAAACATAACAGGGCCTCAAATTTAGAAAACCAACTTATGTTTGCTTAAGGGGAAAGTTGAGTTGGGGTGCTGCATAAAAGCAGAGATAGAAATTAGCACAGATACCATTCCATACGTCAAATATGTAATAGTCAAGACCTACCCCTTGCTCAACGAAATGGAAAAAACACGCCATATTCAACGCCTAGGAATACACCTGACTAGAAAGAATCTTCAAACCCATGGATTTATATGTCTCCATAAGAGAATGAAGCGTGTGTACAGCGGCATGAATGCAGCAGAGAAAATCCGATAAATCCCATTATCAAAATGAACTACAAGAACAAAACACAAGGACAGTGAAATAGGGAGCAATTCTTAAATAATTCTTTCAGGGATTGTGATGCAACCTGGATTTTCCACATCTACATCCAGAGCTGAGTGAGACATAAGGTTGGGGACTTCGGGCTGATAGCATTGGTGCGGTTCGATGAACAAATGCAGACCCTGTGAAGGCATACTGCATGGTACGCATTCCATGGGTCCCAACTCTCCAGGTTTAAGGGATTCTTCCTTCAGCTAATACATGCATGGGAAACCCACAGTATGGTGCAGCGTGTGACCGGGAAACGTTTTCAAATGCATTGCAGATTTCGTCCCCTTTTACTCGGGTTCACAATTCCAGACCCTTTACTAACACTCTCCCTACTTCGAGAGTCAGTACCTTTAACCTCCTGTTGGGCACAGTTTGCAATTTCTGCTCAAGAAGAACAGGAAGAGGGAGAACCAATGAGAGATTAGCTGTAGGTGTCTGCACGGGCAAATTTAACACTCATTCCCCACCAGGAAGAGGAATTAACCAAAGGCTCAGCATGCCCTGCCGGAACCAGATTAGGGCCTGAAGCAATCCAGCGGGTTTGCGGCCAGCTCACAAGATAGCGAGTTGAAGAAAGGAGCTCAGGGGCACTGTAACTCACAAACCTGCAGAGTTATAAATGACAGCTATCGTCCAAAAATATATTGAAGGAAGGCTGCGAAGAGAACTTGTAAGCGGGGCAGAATTGCAGGAAAACGATTTCAGGGGGTAGACGGGAATTGCATTTAAAGCATAGGAAAAGAGGCAGAACGTAGACAATGATGCTCTTGGCCAAAAAGGGCGTATGCGTTTTTTCTGAATATATTCAGGAAAAAACGCATACGCCCTTTTTGGCCAACGAAGCAAGCATGTTAAAGAAATCTGCACTACAATGAAGTCTCACTGCCCCCCGGTCAAAAGGGCCATCTGAAAAAAGTGTAAAATCCAGAAAGGCAGCACAGGGCATGGAGAACCGGGAGCCTTGTTATGCTGATGGGCGGGATGTAAATTGCCAACAGCCACTCTGGAGAAGTGTATGGTGTTTCCTGGAACACCTAAAAAACAAAGCAACGGAGCCTACGGCACTTCCACTTATGGTCCTATAGCTTAGGAAAATTAAAATCAAAAACACACAGCCACCCCAAAGTTTTGGTCGGCTCTGTTTACAAGAACCTCGTCTACGGTACAAGTTAAATATCCCAGAATGTGAAAAATGGATAAAGAAGTTGTGGTACGTACGTACAATGGAATATCACTGAGCAATGAAATCTATGTCATCAGGCCCGTCGCGGCATAATGAGTGGATTCAGGTACCATGATTCTAAGTGAAATAAGTCACACAGAAAATGAAACATCATAAGATATCACTAATACACGGAATATAAACTAGGCTACACATGAACTGAATTACAAAACAGAACAGGGCCTCAAATTTAGAAAACCAACTTATGCTTGCTTAAGGGGAAAGTTGAGTTGGGGTGCCGCATCAAAACAGAGATAGAAATTAGCACAGATACCTTTTCATAAGCCAAATATGTAATAGTCAAGACCTACCCCTTGCTCAACGAAATGGACTAAACACCCCATATTCAACACCTAGGAATACACCTGACTAGTAAGAATCTTCAAACCCATGGATTCATATGTCTCCGTAAGAGAATGAAGCGTGTGTACAGCGGCATGAATGCAGCAGAGAAAATCCGATAAATCCCATTATCAAAATATATTACAAAAGCAAAACACAAGGACAGTGAAATAGAGAGCAATTCTTAAATAATTCATTCAGGGTTTGTGATGCAACCTGGATTTACCACATCTACACCCAGAGCTGAGTGAGACATAAGGTTGGGCACTTCGGGCTGATAGCATTGGTGAGGTTCACTGAGCAAATGCAGACACTTTGAAGTCAAACAGCATGGTACCCATTCCAAGGGTCCCAACACTCCAGGTTTAAGGGATTCTTCCTTCTGCTAAAACATGCATGGGAAACCCACAGTATGGTGCACCGTGTGACCGGCAAACGTTTTCAAATGCATCTCAGTTTTCGTCCCCTTTTACTCGGGTTCACCATTCCAGACCCTTTACGAACACTCTCCCCACGTGGAGAGTTAGTGCTTTAACCTCCTGTTTGGCACAGTTTGCAATTTTTGCGCAAGATGAACAGGAATAGGGAGAACGAATGAGAGACTAGCTGTAGGTGTCTGCACGGGCAAATTTAATGCTCATTTCCCACCATGAAGAGGAATTAACCTAAGGCTCAACATGACGTGCTGGAACCAGATTAGGGCCTGAAGCATTCCTGCGGGTTTGCGGCCAGCTCACAAGATAGCGAGTTGAAGAAAGGAGCTCAATGGCACTGTAACTCACAAACCTGCAGAGTTATAAAAGACAGCTATTGTCCAAAAATATATTGAAGGAAGGCTGCGAAGAGAACTTGTAAGCGGGGAAGAATTGCAGGAAAACGATTTCAGGGGGTAGACGGGAATTGCATTTAAAGCATAGTAAAAGAGGCAGAACGTCGACAATGATGCTCTTGGCCAAAAAGGGCGTATGCGTTTTTTCCTGAATATATTCAGGAAAAAACGCATACGCACTTTTTGGCCAACCAAGCAAGCATGTTAAAGAAATCTGCACTACAATGAAGTCTCACTGCCCCCCGGTCAAAAGGGCCATCTGAAAAAAGTGTAAAATCCAGAAAGGCAGCACAGGCCATGGAGAACAGGGAGCCTTGTTATGCTGATGGGTGGGATGTAAATTGCCAACAGCCACTCTGGAGAAGTGTATGGTGTTTCCTGGAACACCTAAAAAACAAAGCAACGGAGCCTACGGCACTTCCACTTATGGTCCTATAGCTTAGGGAAATTAAAATCAAAAACACACAGCCACCCCAAAGTTTCGGTCGGCTCTGTTTACAAGAACCTCGTCTACGGTACAAGTTAAATATCCCAGAATGTGAAAAATGGATAAAGAAGTTGTGGTACGTACGTACAATGGAATATCACTGAGCAATGAAATCTATGTCATCAGGCCCGTCGCGGCATAATGAGTGGATTCAGGTACCATGATTCTAAGTGAAATAAGTCACACAGAAAATGAAACATCATAAGATATCACTAATACACGGAATATAAACTAGGCTACACATGAACTGAATTACAAAACAGAACAGGGCCTCAAATTTAGAAAACCAACTTATGCTTGCTTAAGGGGAAAGTTGAGTTGGGGTGCCGCATCAAAACAGAGATAGAAATTAGCACAGATACCTTTTCATAAGCCAAATATGTAATAGTCAAGACCTACCCCTTGCTCAACGAAATGGACTAAACACCCCATATTCAACGCATAGGAATACACCTGACTAGTAAGAATCTTCAAACCCATGGATTCATATGTCTCCGTAAGAGAATGAAGCTTGTGTACACCGCAATGAATGCAGCAGAGAAAATCCGATAAATCCCATTATCAAAATATATTACAAAAACAAAACACAAGGACAGTGAAATAGAGAGCAATTCTTAAATAATTCATTCAGGGTTTGTGATGCAACCTGGATTTACCACATCTACACCCAGAGCTGAGTGAGACATAAGGTTGGGCACTTCGGGCTGATAGCATTGGTGAGGTTCAGTGAGCAAATGCAGACACTTTGAAGTCATACTGCATGGTACCCATTCCAAGGGTCCCAACTGTCCAGGTTTAAAGGATCCTTCCTTCAGCTAAAACATGCATGGGAAACCCACAGTATGGTGCACCGTGTGACCGGCAAACGTTTTCAAATGCATCTCAGTTTTCGTCCACTTTTACTCGGGTTCACCATTCCAGACCCTTTATGAACACTCTCCCCACTTGCAGAGTCAGTGCTTTAACCTCCTGTATGGCACAGTTTGCAATTTCTGCGCAAGATGAACAGGAATAGGGAGAACCAATGAGAGACTAGCTGTAGGTGTATGCACGGGCAAATTTAACGCTCATTTCCCACCAGGAAGAGGAATTAACCTAAGGCTCAACATGCCGTGCCGGAACCAGATTAGGGCCTGAAGCAATCCTGCGGGTTTGCGGCCAGCTCACAAGAAAGCGATTTGAAGAAAGGAGCTCAGGGGCACTGTAACTCACAAACCTGCAGAGTTATAAATGACAGCTATCGTCCAAAAATACATTGAAGGAAGGCTGCGAAGAGGACATGAAAGCGGGGCAGAATTGCAGGAAAACGATTTCAGGGGGTAGACGGGAATTGCATTTAAAGCATAGGAAAAGAGGCAGAACGTCGACAATGATGCTCTTGGCCAAAAAGTGCGTATGTGTTTTTTCCTGAATATATTCAGGAAAAAACGCATACGCACTTTTTGGCCAACAAAGCAAGCATGTTAAAGAAATCTGCAGTGCAGTGAAGTCTCACTGCCCCCCGGTCAAAAGGGCCATCTGAAAAAAGTGTAAAATCCAGAAAGGCAACACAGGCCATGGAGAACAGGGAGCCTTGTTATGCTGATGGGCGGGATGTAAATTGCCAAGAGTCACTCTGGAGAAGTGTATGGTATTTCCTGGAACACCTAAAAAACAAAGCAACGGAGCCTACGGCACTTCCACTTATGGTCCTATAGCTTAGGGAAATTAAAATCAGAAACACACAGCCACCCCAAAGTGTCGGACGGCTCTGTTTATAAGAACCTCGTGTACGGCACAAGTTAAATATCGCAGAAAGCAAAAAATGGATAAAGAAGTTGTGCTACGTACGTACAATGGAATATCACTCTCCAATGAAATCTATGTCATCAGGCCCGTCGCGGCATAATGAGTGGATTCAGGTACGATGATTCTAAGTGAAGTAAGTCTCACAGAAAATGAAACATCATAAGATATCACTAATACACCGAATGTAATCTTGGCTACACATGAACTGAATTACAAAACATAACAGGGCCTCAAATTTAGAAAACCAACTTATGTTTGCTTAAGGGGAAAGTTGAGTTGGGGTGCTGCATAAAAGCAGAGATAGAAATTAGCACAGATACCATTCCATACGTCAAATATGTAATAGTCAAGACCTACCCCTTGCTCAACGAAATGGAAAAAACACGCCATATTCAACGCCTAGGAATACACCTGACTAGAAAGAATCTTCAAACCCATGGATTTATATGTCTCCATAAGAGAATGAAGCGTGTGTACAGCGGCATGAATGCAGCAGAGAAAATCCGATAAATCCCATTATCAAAATGAATTACAAAAACAAAACACAAGGACAGTGAAATAGGGAGCAATTCTTAAATAATTCATTCAGGGATTGTGATGCAACCTGGATTTTCCACATCTACATCCAGAGCTGAGTGAGACATAAGGTTGGGGACTTCGGGCTGATAGCATTGGTGAGGTTCGATGAACAAATGCAGACCCTTTGAAGGCATACTGCATGGTACGCATTCCATGGGTCCCAACTCTCCAGGTTTAAGGGATTCTTCCTTCAGCTAATACATGCATGGGAAACCCACAGTATGGTGCAGCGTGTGACCGGGAAACGTTTTCAAATGCATTGCAGTTTTCGTCCCCTTTTACTCGGGTTCACAATTCCAGACCCTTTACTAACACTCTCCCTACTTCGAGAGTCAGTGCCTTTAACCTCCTGTTGGGCACAGTTTGCAATTTCTGCTCAAGAAGAACAGGAAGAGGGAGAACCAATGAGAGATTAGCTGTAGGTGTCTGCACGGGCAAATTTAACACTCATTCCCCACCAGGAAGAGGAATTAACCAAAGGCTCAGCATGCCCTGCCGGAACCAGATTAGGGCCTGAAGCAATCCAGCGGGTTTGCGGCCAGCTCACAAGATAGCGAGTTGAAGAAAGGAGCTCAGGGGCACTGTAACTCACAAACCTGCAGAGTTATAAATGACAGCTATCGTCCAAAAATATATTGAAGGAAGGCTGCGAAGAGAACTTCTAAGCGGGGCAGAATTGCAGGAAACCGATTTCAGGGGGTAGACGGGAATTGCATTTAAAGCATAGGAAAAGAGGCAGAACGTCGACAATGATGCTCTTGGCCAAAAAGGGCGTATGCGTTTTTTCTGAATATATTCAGGAAAAAACGCATACGCCCTTTTTGGCGAACGAAGCAAGCATGTTAAAGAAATCTGCACTACAATGAAGTCTCACTGCCCCCCGGTCAAAAGGGCCATCTGAAAAAAGTGTAAAATCCAGAAAGGCAGCACAGGGCATGGAGAACCGGGAGCCTTGTTATGCTGATGGGCGGCATGTAAATTGCCAACAGCCACTCTGGAGAAGTGTATGGTGTTTCCTGGAACACCTAAAAAACAAAGCAACGGAGCCTACGGCACTTCCACTTATGGTCCTATAGCTTAGGAAAATTAAAATCAAAAACACACAGCCACCCCAAAGTTTTGGTCGGCTCTGTTTACAAGAACCTCGTCTACGGTACAAGTTAAATATCCCAGAATGTGAAAAATGGATAAAGAAGTTGTGGTACGTACGTACAATGGAATATCACTGAGCAATGAAATCTATGTCATCAGGCCCGTCGCGGCATAATGAGTGGATTCAGGTACCATGATTCTAAGTGAAATAAGTCACACAGAAAATGAAACATCATAAGATATCACTAATACACGGAATATAAACTAGGCTACACATGAACTGAATTACAAAACAGAACAGGGCCTCAAATTTAGAAAACCAACTTATGCTTGCTTAAGGGGAAAGTTGAGTTGGGGTGCCGCATCAAAACAGAGATAGAAATTAGCACAGATACCTTTTCATAAGCCAAATATGTAATAGTCAAGACCTACCCCTTGCTCAACGAAATGGACTAAACACCCCATATTCAACACCTAGGAATACACCTGACTAGTAAGAATCTTCAAACCCATGGATTCATATGTCTCCGTAAGAGAATGAAGCGTGTGTACAGCGGCATGAATGCAGCAGAGAAAATCCGATAAATCCCATTATCAAAATATATTACAAAAGCAAAACACAAGGACAGTGAAATAGAGAGCAATTCTTAAATAATTCATTCAGGGTTTGTGATGCAACCTGGATTTACCACATCTACACCCAGAGCTGAGTGAGACATAAGGTTGGGCACTTCGGGCTGATAGCATTGGTGAGGTTCAGTGAGCAAATGCAGACACTTTGAAGTCAAACAGCATGGTACCCATTCCAAGGGTCCCAACACTCCAGGTTTAAGGGATTCTTCCTTCTGCTAAAACATGCATGGGAAACCCACAGTATGGTGCACCGTGTGACCGGCAAACGTTTTCAAATGCATCTCAGTTTTCGTCCCCTTTTACTCGGGTTCACCATTCCAGACCCTTTACGAACACTCTCCCCACGTGGAGAGTTAGTGCTTTAACCTCCTGTTTGGCACAGTTTGCAATTTTTGCGCAAGATGAACAGGAATAGGGAGAATGAATGAGAGACTAGCTGTAGGTGTCTGCACGGGCAAATTTAATGCTCATTTCCCACCATGAAGAGGAATTAACCTAAGGCTCAACATGACGTGCTGGAACCAGATTAGGGCCTGAAGCATTCCTGCGGGTTTGCGGCCAGCTCACAAGATAGCGAGTTGAAGAAAGGAGCTCAATGGCACTGTAACTCACAAACCTGCAGAGTTATAAAAGACAGCTATTGTCCAAAAATATATTGAAGGAAGGCTGCGAAGAGAACTTGTAAGCGGGGCAGAATTGCAGGAAAACGATTTCAGGGGGTAGACGGGAATTGCATTTAAAGCATAGTAAAAGAGGCAGAACGTCGACAATGATGCTCTTGGCCAAAAAGGGCGTATGCGTTTTTTCCTGAATATATTCAGGAAAAAACGCATACGCACTTTTTGGCCAACCAAGCAAGCATGTTAAAGAAATCTGCACTACAATGAAGTCTCACTGCCCCCCGGTCAAAAGGGCCATCTGAAAAAAGTGTAAAATCCAGAAAGGCAGCACAGGCCATGGAGAACAGGGAGCCTTGTTATGCTGATGGGTGGGATGTAAATTGCCAACAGCCACTCTGGAGAAGTGTATGGTGTTTCCTGGAACACCTAAAAAACAAAGCAACGGAGCCTACGGCACTTCCACTTATGGTCCTATAGCTTAGGGAAATTAAAATCAAAAACACACAGCCACCCCAAAGTTTCGGTCGGCTCTGTTTACAAGAACCTCGTCTACGGTACAAGTTAAATATCCCAGAATGTGAAAAATGGATAAAGAAGTTGTGGTACGTACGTACAATGGAATATCACTGAGCAATGAAATCTATGTCATCAGGCCCGTCGTGGCATAATGAGTGGATTTAGGTACCATGATTCTAAGTGAAATAAGTCACACAGAAAATGAAACATCATAAGATATCACTAATACACGGAATATAAACTAGGCTACACATGAACTGAATTACAAAACAGAACAGGGCCTCAAATTTAGAAAACCAACTTATGCTTGCTTAAGGGGAAAGTTGAGTTGGGGTGCCGCATCAAAACAGAGATAGAAATTAGCACAGATACCTTTTCATAAGCCAAATATGTAATAGTCAAGACCTACCCCTTGCTCAACGAAATGGACTAAACACCCCATATTCAACGCATAGGAATACACCTGACTAGTAAGAATCTTCAAACCCATGGATTCATATGTCTCCGTAAGAGAATGAAGCTTGTGTACAGCGCAATGAATGCAGCAGAGAAAATCCGATAAATCCCATTATCAAAATATATTACAAAAACAAAACACAAGGACAGTGAAATAGAGAGCAATTCTTAAATAATTCATTCAGGGTTTGTGATGCAACCTGGATTTACCACATCTACACCCAGAGCTGAGTGAGACATAAGGTTGGGCACTTCGGGCTGATAGCATTGGTGAGGTTCAGTGAGCAAATGCAGACACTTTGAAGTCATACTGCATGGTACCCATTCCAAGGGTCCCAACTGTCCAGGTTTAAAGGATCCTTCCTTCAGCTAAAACATGCATGGGAAACCCACAGTATGGTGCACCGTGTGACCGGCAAACGTTTTCAAATGCATCTCAGTTTTCGTCCACTTTTACTCGGGTTCACCATTCCAGACCCTTTATGAACACTCTCCCCACTTGCAGAGTCAGTGCTTTAACCTCCTGTATGGCACAGTTTGCAATTTCTGCGCAAGATGAACAGGAATAGGGAGAACCAATGAGAGACTAGCTGTAGGTGTATGCACGGGCAAATTTAACGCTCATTTCCCACCAGGAAGAGGAATTAACCTAAGGCTCAACATGCCGTGCCGGAACCAGATTAGGGCCTGAAGCAATCCTGCGGGTTTGCGGCCAGCTCACAAGAAAGCGATTTGAAGAAAGGAGCTCAGGGGCACTGTAACTCACAAACCTGCAGAGTTATAAATGACAGCTATCGTCCAAAAATACATTGAAGGAAGGCTGCGAAGAGGACATGAAAGCGGGGCAGAATTGCAGGAAAACGATTTCAGGGGGTAGACGGGAATTGCATTTAAAGCATAGGAAAAGAGGCAGAACGTCGACAATGATGCTCTTGGCCAAAAAGTGCGTATGTGTTTTTTCCTGAATATATTCAGGAAAAAACGCATACGCACTTTTTGGCCAACAAAGCAAGCATGTTAAAGAAATCTGCAGTGCAGTGAAGTCTCACTGCCCCCCGGTCAAAAGGGCCATCTGAAAAAAGTGTAAAATCCAGAAAGGCAACACAGGCCATGGAGAACAGGGAGCCTTGTTATGCTGATGGGCGGGATGTAAATTGCCAAGAGTCACTCTGGAGAAGTGTATGGTATTTCCTGGAACACCTAAAAAACAAAGCAACGGAGCCTACGGCACTTCCACTTATGGTCCTATAGCTTAGGGAAATTAAAATCAGAAACACACAGCCACCCCAAAGTGTCGGACGGCTCTGTTTATAAGAACCTCGTGTACGGCACAAGTTAAATATCGCAGAAAGCAAAAAATGGATAAAGAAGTTGTGCTACGTACGTACAATGGAATATCACTCTCCAATGAAATCTATGTCATCAGGCCCGTCGCGGCATAATGAGTGGATTCAGGTACGATGATTCTAAGTGAAGTAAGTCTCACAGAAAATGAAACATCATAAGATATCACTAATACACCGAATGTAATCTTGGCTACACATGAACTGAATTACAAAACATAACAGGGCCTCAAATTTAGAAAACCAACTTATGTTTGCTTAAGGGGAAAGTTGAGTTGGGGTGCTGCATAAAAGCAGAGATAGAAATTAGCACAGATACCATTCCATACGTCAAATATGTAATAGTCAAGACCTACCCCTTGCTCAACGAAATGGAAAAAACACGCCATATTCAACGCCTAGGAATACACCTGACTAGAAAGAATCTTCAAACCCATGGATTTATATGTCTCCATAAGAGAATGAAGCGTGTGTACAGCGGCATGAATGCAGCAGAGAAAATCCGATAAATCCCATTATCAAAATGAATTACAAAAACAAAACACAAGGACAGTGAAATAGGGAGCAATTCTTAAATAATTCATTCAGGGATTGTGATGCAACCTGGATTTTCCACATCTACATCCAGAGCTGAGTGAGACATAAGGTTGGGGACTTCGGGCTGATAGCATTGGTGAGGTTCGATGAACAAATGCAGACCCTTTGAAGGCATACTGCATGGTACGCATTCCATGGGTCCCAACTCTCCAGGTTTAAGGGATTCTTCCTTCAGCTAATACATGCATGGGAAACCCACAGTATGGTGCAGCGTGTGACCGGGAAACGTTTTCAAATGCATTGCAGTTTTCGTCCCCTTTTACTCGGGTTCACAATTCCAGACCCTTTACTAACACTCTCCCTACTTGGAGAGTCAGTGCCTTTAACCTCCTGTTGGGCACAGTTTGCAATTTCTGCTCAAGAAGAACAGGAAGAGGGAGAACCAATGAGAGATTAGCTGTAGGTGTCTGCACGGGCAAATTTAACACTCATTCCCCACCAGGAAGAGGAATTAACCAAAGGCTCAGCATGCCCTGCCGGAACCAGATTAGGGCCTGAAGCAATCCAGCGGGTTTGCGGCCAGCTCACAAGATAGCGAGTTGAAGAAAGGAGCTCAGGGGCACTGTAACTCACAAACCTGCAGAGTTATAAATGACAGCTATCGTCCAAAAATATATTGAAGGAAGGCTGCGAAGAGAACTTGTAAGCGGGGCAGAATTGCAGGAAAACGATTTCAGGGGGTAGACGGGAATTGCATTTAAAGCATAGGAAAAGAGGCAGAACGTAGACAATGATGCTCTTGGCCAAAAAGGGCGTATGCGTTTTTTCTGAATATATTCAGGAAAAAACGCATACGCCCTTTTTGGCCAACGAAGCAAGCATGTTAAAGAAATCTGCACTACAATGAAGTCTCACTGCCCCCCGGTCAAAAGGGCCATCTGAAAAAAGTGTAAAATCCAGAAAGGCAGCACAGGGCATGGAGAACCGGGAGCCTAGTTATGCTGATGTGCGGCATGTAAATTGCCAACAGCCACTCTGGAGAAGTGTATGGTGTTTCCTGGAACACCTAAAAAACAAAGCAACGGAGCCTACGGCACTTCCACTTATGGTCCTATAGCTTAGGGAAATTAAAATCAAAAACACACAGCCACCCCAAAGTTTCGGTCGGCTCTGTTTACAAGAACCTCGTCTACGGTACAAGTTAAATATCCCAGAAAGCGAGAAATGGATAAAGAAGTTGTGGTACGTACGTACAATTGAATATCACTCACCAATGAAATGTATGTCATCTGGCCCATCGTGGCATAATGAGTGGATTCAGGTACGATGATTCTAAGTGAAATAACTCACACAGAAAATGAAACATCATAAGATGTCACTAATACACGGAATGTAATCTTGGCTACACATGAACTGAATTACAAAACAGAACAGGGTCTCAAATTTAGAAAACCAACTTATGTTTGCTTAAGGGGAAAGGTGAGTTGGGGTGATGCATAAAACCAGAGATAGAAATTAGCACAGATACCATTCCATACGTCAAATATGTAATAGTGAAGACCTACCCCTTGCTCAAACAAATGGGCTAAACACCCTATATTCAACGCCTAGGAATACACCTGACTAATAAGAATCTTCAAACCTATGGATTTATATGTCTCCATAAGAGAATCAAGCGTGTGTACAGCTGCATGAAGGCAGCAGAGATAATCTGATAAATCCCATTATCAAAATGAATTAAAAAACCAAACACAATGACAGTGAAATAGAGAGCAATTCTTAAATAATTCATTCAGGGCTTGTGATGCAACCTGGATTTACCTCATCTAAACTCAGAGATGAGTGAGACAAAAGGTTGGACACTTCGGGCTGATAGCATTGGTGAGGTTCGATGCGCAAATGCAGACCATTTGAAGTCATACTGCATGGTACCCATTCCATGGGTCCCAACTCTCCAGGTTTAAGTGATTCTTCCTTCAGCTAAAGCATGCATGGGAAACCCACAGTATGGTGCACCATGTGACCCGGAAACGTTTTCAAATGCATCTCAGTTTTTGTCCCCTTTTACTCGGGTTCACAATTCCAGACCCTTTACTAACACTCTCCCCACTTGGAGAGTCAGTGCCTTTAACCTCCTGTTTGGCACAGTTTGCAATTTCTGCGCAAGATGAACAGGAATAGGGAGAACCAATGAGAGACTAGCTGTAGGTGTCTGCACGGGCAAATTTAACGCTCATTTCCAACTAGGAAGGGGAATAAACCAAAGGCTCAGCATGCCGTGCAGGAACCAGATTAGGGCCTGAAGCAATCCTGCGGGTTTGCGGTCAGCTCACAAGAAAGCGATTTGAAGAAAGGAGCTCAGGGGCACTGTAATTCACAAACTTGCAGAATTATAAATGACAGCTATCGTCCGAAAATATATTGAAGGAAGGCTGCGAAGAGGACTTGAAAGCGGGGCAGAATTGCAGGAAAACGGTTTCAGGGGGTAGACTGGAATTGCATTTAAAGCATAGGAAAAGAGGCAGAACGTCGACAATGATGCACTTGGCCAAAAAGGGCGTATGCGTTTTTTCCCGAATATATTCAGGAAAAAACGCATACGCCCTTTTTGGCCAACCAAGCAAGCATGTTAAAGAAATCTGCACTACAATGAAGTCTCACTGGCCCCCGGTCAAAAGGGCCATCTGAATAAAGTGTAAAATCCAGAAATGCAGCACAGGCCATGGAGAACAGGGAGCCTTCTTATGCTGATGGGTGGGATGTAAATTGCCAGCAGCCACTCTGGAGAAGTGTATGGTGTTTCCTGAAACACCTAAAAAACAAAGCAACGGAGCCTATGGCACTTCCACTTATGGTCCTATAGCTTAGGGAAATTATAATCAAAAACACACAGCCACCCCAAAGTTTCAGGCGGCTCTGTTTACAAGAACCTCGTCTACGGTACAAGTTAAATATCCCAGAAAGCGAAAAATGGATAAAGAAGTTGTGGTACGTACGTACAATGGAATATCACTCACCAATGAAATCTATGTCATCTGGCCCGTCGTGGCATAATGAGTGGATTCAGGTACGATGATTCTAAGTGAAATAAGTCACACAGAAAATGAAACATCATAAGATACCACTAATACACCGAATGTAATCTTGGCTACACATGAACTGAATTACAAAACAGAACAGGGTCTCAAATTTAGAAAACCAACTTATGTTTGTGTAAGGGAAAAGGTGAGTTGGGGTGCTGCATAAAACCAGAGTTAGAAATTAGCACAGATACCATTCCATATGTCAAATAAGTAATAGTCAAGACCTACCCCTTGCTCAACGAAATGGGCTAAACACCCTATATTCAACGCCTAGGAATACACCTGACTAGTAAGAATCTTCAAACCCATGGATTTATATGTCTCCATAAGAGAATCAAGCGTGTGTACACCTGCATGAAGGCAGCAGAGAAAATCCGATAAATCCTATTATCAAAATGAATTACAAAAACAAAACACAATGACAGTGAAATAGAGAGCAATTCTTAAATAATTCATTCAGGGCTTGTGATGCAACCTGGATTTACCTCATCAAAACCCAGAGCTGAGTGAGACATAAGGTTGGACACTTCGGGCTGATAGCATTGGTGAGGTTCGATGAGCAAATGCAGACCATTTGAAGTCATACTGCATGGTACCCATTCCATGGGTCCCAACTCGCCAGGTTTAAGTGATTCTTCCTTCAGCTAAAGCATGCATGGGAAACCCACAGTATGGTGCACCATGTGACCGGGAAACGTTTTCCAATGCATCTCAGTTTTTGTCCCCTTTTACTCGGGTTCACAATTCCAGACCCTTTACTAACACTCTCCCCACTTGGAGAGTCAGTGCCTTTAACCTGCTGTTTGGCACAGTTTGCAATTTCTGCGCAAGATGTACAGGAATACGGAGAACCAATGAGAGACTAGCTGTAGGTGTCTGCACGGGCAAATTTAACGCTCATTTCCAACCAGGAAGAGGAATTAACCAAAGGCTCAGCATGCCGTGCCGGAACCAGATTAGGGCCTGAAGCAATCCTGCGGGTTTGCGGCCAGCTCACAAGAAAGCGATTTGAAGAAAGGAGCTCAGGGGCACTGTAATTCACAAACCTGCAGAGTTATAAATGACAGCTATCGTCCAAAAATATATTGAAGGAAGGCTGCGAAGAGGACTTGAAAGCGGGGCAGAATTGCAGGAAAACGATTTCAGGGGGTAGACTGGAATTGCATTTAAAGCATAGGAAAAGAGGCAGAAGGTCGACAATGATGCACTTGGCCAAAAAGGGCGTATGCGTTTTTTCCTGAATATATTCAGGAAAAAACGCATACGCACTTTTTGGCCAACCAAGCAAGCATGTTAAAGAAATCTGCACTACAATGAAGTCTCACTGCCCCCCGGTCAAAAGGGCCATCTGAAAAAAGTGTAAAATCCAGAAATGCAGCACAGGCCATGGAGAACAGGGAGCCTTGTTATGCTGATGGGTGGGATGTAAATTGCCAACAGCCACTCTTGAGAAGTGTATGGTGTTTCCTGAAACACCAAAAAACAAAGCAACGGAGCCTACGGCACTTCCACTTATGGTCCTATAGCTTAGGGAAATTAAAATCAAAAACACACAGCCACCCCAAAGTTTCAGACGGCTCTGTTTACAAGAACCTCGTCTACGGTACAGGTAAATTATCCCAGAAAGCGAAAAATGGATAAAGAATTTGTGGTACGTACGTACAATGGTATATCACTCACCAATGAAATCTATGTCATCTGGCCCGTCGTGTCATAATGAGTGGATTCAGGTACGATGATTCTAAGTGAAATAAGTCACACAGAAAATGCAACATCATAAGATGTCACTAATACACCGAATGTAAACTTGGCTACACATGAACAGAATTACAAAACAGAAGAGGGTCTCAAATTTAGAAAACCAACTTATGTTTGCTTAAGGGGAAAGGTGAGTTGGGGTGCTGCATAAAACCAGAGTTAGAAATTAGCACAGATACCTTTCCATATGTCAAATACGTAATAGTCAAGACATACCCTTTGCTCAACGAAATGGGCTAAACACCCTATATTCAACGCCTAGGAATACTCCTGACTAATAAGAATCTTCAAACCCATGGATTTATATGTCTCCATAAGAGAATCAAGCGTGTGTACAGCTGCATGAAGGCAGCAGAGAAAATCTGATAAATCCCATTATCAAAATGAATTAAAAAACAAAACACAATGACAGTGAAATAGAGAGCAATTCTTAAATAATTCATTCAGGGCTTGTGATGCAACCTGGATTTACCTCATCAAAACCCAGAGCTGAGTGAGACATAAGGTTGGACACTTCGGGCTGATAGCATTGGTGAGGTTCGATGAGCAAATGCAGACCATTTGAAGTCATACTGCATGGTACCCATTCCATGGGTCCCAACTCGCCAGGTTTAAGTTATTCTTCCTTCAGCTAAAGCATGCATGGGAAACCCACAGTATGGTGCACCATGTGACCGGGAAACGTTTTCAAATGCATCTCAGTTTTTGTCCCCTTTTACTCGGGTTCACAATTCCAGACCCTTTACTAACACTCTCCCCACTTGGAGAGTCAGTGCCTTTAACCTCCTGTTTGGCACAGTTTGCAATTTCTGCGCAAGATGAACAGGAATAGGGAGAACCAATGAGAGACTAGCTGTAGGTGTCTGCATGGGCAAATTTAACGCTCATTTCCAACCAGGAAGAGGAATTAACCAAAGGCTCAGCATGCCGTGCCGGAACCAGATTAGGGCCTGAAGCAATCCTGCGGGTTTGCGGCCAGCTCACAAGAAAGCGATTTGAAGAAAGGAGCTCAGGGGCCAAGTAATTCACAAACCTGCAGAGTTATAAATGACAGCTATCGTCCGAAAATATATTGAAGGAAGGCTGCGAAGAGGACTTGAAAGCGGGGCAGAATTGCAGGAAAACGATTTCAGGGGGTAGACTGGAATTGCATTTACAGCATAGGAAAAGAGGCAGAACGTCGACAATGATGCACTTGGCCAAAAAGGGCGTATGCGTTTTTTCCCGAATATATTCAGGAAAAAACGCATACGCACTTTTTGGCCAACCAAGCAAGCATGTTAAAGAAATCTGCACTACAATGAAGTCTCACTGCCCCCCGGTCAAAAGGGCCATCTGAAAAAAGTGTAAAATCCAGAAATGCAGCACAGGCCATGGAGAACAGGGAGCCTTGTTATGCTGATGGGTGGAATGTAAATTGCCAAGAGCCACTCTGGAGAAGTGTATGGTGTTTCCTGAAACACCTAAAAAACAAAGCAACGGAGCCTACGGCACTTCCATTTATGGTCCTATAGCTTAGGGAAATTAAAATCAAAAACACACAGCCACCCCAAAGTTTCAGACGGCTCTGTTTACAAGAACCTCGTCTACGGTACAAGTTAAATATCCCAGAAAGCGAAAAATGGATAAAGAAGTTGTGGTACATACGTACAATGGAATATCACTCACCAATGAAATCTATGTCATCTGGCCCGTCGTGGAATAATGAGTGGATTCAGGTACGATGATTCTAAGTGAAATAAGTCACACAGAAAATGAAACATCATAAGATATCACTAATACACCGAATGTAATCTTGGCTACACATGAACTGAATTACAAAACAGAACAGGGTCTCAAATTTAGAAAACCAACTTATGTTTGCGTAAGGGGAAAGGTGAGTTGGGGTGCTGCATAAAACCAGAGTTAGAAATTAGCACAGATACCATTTCATATGTCAAATACGTAATAGTCAAGACATACCCCTTGCTCAACGAAATGGGCTAAACACCCTATATTCAACGCCTAGGAATACACCTGACTAGTAAGAATCTTCAAACCCATTGATTTATATGTCTCCATAAGAGAATCAAGCGTGTGTACAGCTGCATGAAGGCAGCAGAGAAAATCTGATAAATCCCATTATCAAAATGAATTAAAAAACCAAACACAATGACAGTGAAATAGAGAGCAATTCTTAAATAATTCATTCAGGGCTTGTGATGCAACCTGGATTTACCTCATCTAAACCCAGAGCAGAGTGAGACATAAGGTTGGACACTTCGGGCTGATAGCATTGGTGAGGTTCGATGAGCAAATGCAGACCATTTGAAGTCATACTGCATGGTACCCATTCCATGGGTCCCAACTCTCCAGGTTTAAGTGATTCTTCCTTCAGCTAAAGCATGCATGGGAAACCCACAGTATGGTGCACCATGTGACCGGGAAACGTTTTCAAATGCATCTCAGTTTTTGTCCCCTTTTACTCGGGTTCACAATTCCAGACCCTTTACTAACACTCTCCCCACTTGGAGAGTCAGTGCCTTTAACCTCCTGTTTGGCACAGTTTGCAATTTCTGCGCAAGATGAACAGGAATAGGAAGAACCAATGAGAGACAAGCTGTAGGTGTCTGCACGGGCAAATTTAACGCTCATTTCCAACCAGGAAGAGGAATTAACCAAAGGCTCAGCATGCCGTGCAGGAACCAGAGTAGGGCCTGAAGCAATCCTGCGGGTTTGCGGCCAGCTCACAAGAAAGCGATTTGAAGAAAGGAGCTCAGGGGCACTGTAATTCACAAACCTGCAGAGTTATAAATGACAGCTATCGTCCGAAAATATATTGAAGGAAGGCTGCGAAGAGGACTTGAAAGCGGGGCAGAATTGCAGGAAAACGATTTCAGGGGGTAAACTGGAATTGCATTTAAAGCATAGGAAATGAGGCAGAACGTCGACAATGATGCACTTGGCCAAAAAGGGCGTATGCGTTTTTTCCTGAATATATTCAGGAAAAAACGCATACGCCCTTTTTGGCCAACCAAGGAAACATGTTAAAGAAATCTGCACTACAATGAAGTCTCACTGCCCCCCGGTCAAAAGTACCATCTGAAAAAATTGTAAAATCCAGAAATGCAGCACAGGCCATGGAGAACAGGGAGCCTTGTTATGCTGATGGGTGGGATGTAAATTGCCAACAGCCACTCTGGAGAAGTGTATGGTGTTTCCTGAAACACCAAAAAACAAAGCAACGGAGCCTACGGCTCTTCCACTTATGGTCCTATAGCTTAGGGAAATTAAAATCAAAAACACACAGCCACCCCAAAGTTTCAGACGGCTCTGTTTACAAGAACCTCGTCTACGGTACAAGTTAAATATCCCAGAAAGCGAAAAATGGATAAAGAAGTTGTGGTACTTACGTACAATGGAATATCACTCACCAATGAAATCTATGTCATCTGGCCCGTCGTGGCATAATGAGTGGATTCAGGTACGATGATTCTAAGTGAAATAAGTCACACAGAAAATGAAACATCATAAGACATCACTAATGCACGGAATGTAATCTTGGCTACACATGAACTGAATTACAAAACAGAACAGGGTCTCAAATTTAGAAAACCAACTTATGTTTGCGTAAGGGGAAAGGTGAGTTGGGGTGCTGCATAAAACCAGAGATAGAAATTAGCACAGATACCATTCCATATCTCAAATACGTAATAGTCAAGACATACCCCTTGCTCAACGAAATGGGCTGAACACCCTATATTCAACGCCTAGGAATACACCTGACTAGAAAGAATTTTCAAACCCATGGATTTATATGTCTCCATAAGAGAATCAAGCGTGTGTACAGCTGCATGAATGCAGCAGAGAAAAGCCGATAAATCCCATTATCAAAATGAATTACAAAAACAAAACACAATGACAGTGAATTAGAGAGCAATTCTTAAATAATTCATTCAGGGCTTGTGATGCAACCTGGATTTACCTCAGCTACACCCAGAGCTGAGTGAGACATAAGGTTGGACACTTCGGGCTGATAGCATTGGTGAGGTTCGATGAGCAAATGCAGACCGTTTGAAGTCATACTTCATGGAACCCATTCCATGGGTCCCAACTCTCCAGGTTTAAGCGATTCTTCCTTCAGCTAAACCATGCATGGGAAACACAAAGTATGGTGCACCGTGTGACCGGGAAACGTTTTCAAATGCATCTCAGTTTTGTCCTCTTTTACTCGGGTTCACAATTCCAGACCCTTTACTAACACTCTCCCCACTTGTAGAGTCAGTGCTTTAAACCTCCTGTTTGTCACAGTTTGCAATTTCTGCGCAAGATGAACAGGAATAGGGAGAACCAATGAGAGACTAGCTGTAGGTGTCTGCACGGGCAAATTTAACACTCATTTCCCACCAGGAAGAGCAATTAACCAAAGGCTCAGCATGCCGTGTCAGAAACAGATTAGGGCCTGAAGCAATCCTGTGGGTTTGCGGCCAGCTCAGAAGAAAGCGATTTGAAGAAAGGAGCTCAGGGGCACTGTAATTCACAAACCTGCAGAGTTATAAATGACAGCTATCGTCCAAAAATATATTGAAGGTAGGCTGCGAAGAGGACTTGAAAGCGGGGCAGAATTGCAGGAAAACGATTTCAGGGGGTAGACTGGAATTGCATTTAAAGCATAGGAAAAGAGGCAGAACGTCGACAATGATGCACTTGGCCAAAAAGGGCATATGCGTTTTTTCCTGAATATATTCAGGAAAAAACGCATACGCCCTTCTTGGCCAACCAAGCAAGCATGTTAAAGAAATCTGCACTGAAGTGAAGTCTCACTGCCCCCCGGTCAAAAGGGCCATCTGAAAAAAGTGTAAAATCCACAAAGGCAGCACAGGCCATGGAGAACAAGGAGCCTTGTTATGCTGATGGGCGGGATGTAAATTGCCAAGAGTCACTCTGGAGAACTGTATGGTGTATCCTCAAACACCTAAAAAACAAAGCAACGGAGCCTACGGCACTTCCACTTATGGTACTATAGCTTAGGGAAATTAAAATCAGAAACACACAGCCACCCCAAAGTGTTGGACAGCTCTGTTTATAAGAACCTCGTGTACGGCACAAGTTAAATATCGCAGAAAGCGAGAAATGGATAAAGAAGTTGTGGTACGTACGTACAATGGAATATCACTCACCAATGAAATCTATGTCATCTGGCCCGTCGTGGCATAATGAGTGGATTCAGGTACGATGATTCTAAGTGAAATAAGTCACACAGAAAATGAAACATCATAAGATATCACTAATACACCGAATGTAATCTTGGCTACACATGAACTGAATTACAAAACAGAACAGGGTCTCAAATTTAGAAAACCAACTTATGTTTGCGTAAGGGGAAAGGTGAGTTGGGGTGCTGCATAAAACCAGAGATAGAAATTAGCACAGATACCATTCCATACGTCAAATATGTAATAGTCAAACCTACCCCTTGCTCAACGAAATGGGCTAAACACCCTATATTCAACGCCTAGGAATACACCTGACTAGAAAGAATCTTGAAACCCATGGATTTATATGTCTCCATAAGAAAATCAAGCGTGTGTACAGCTGCATGAAGGCAGCAGAGAAAATCCGATAAATCCAACTATCAAAATGAATTACAAAAACAAAACAGAATGACAGTGAAATAGAGAGCAATTCTTAAATAATTCATTCAGGGCTTGTGATGCAACCTGGATTTACCTCATCAAAACCCAGAGCTGAGTGAGACATAAGGTTGGACACTTCGGGCTGATAGCATTGTTGAGGTTCGATGAGGAAATGCAGACCATTTGAAGTCATACTGCATGGTACCCATTCCATGGGTCCCAACTCTCCAGGTTTAAGTGATTCTTCCTTCAGCTAAAGCATGCATGGGAAACCCACAGTATGGTGCACCATGTGACCGGGAAACGTTTTCAAATGCATCTCAGTTTTTGTCCCCTTTTACTCGGGTTCACAATTCCAGACCCTTTACTAACACTCTCCCCACTTGGAGAGTCAGTGCCTTTAAACTCCTGTTTGGCACAATTTGCAATTTCTGCGCAAGATGAACAGAAATAGGGAGATCCAATGAGAGACTAGCTGTAGGTGTCTGCACGGGCAAATTTAACGCTCATTTCCAACCAGGAAGAGGAATTAACCAAAGGCTCAGCATGCCGTGCAGGAACCAGATTAGGGCCTGAAGCAATCCTGCGGGTTTGCGGCCATCTCACAAGAAAGCAATTTGAAGAAAGGAGCTCAGGGGCACTGTAATTCACAAACCTGCAGAGTTATAAAAGACAGCTATCGTCCGAAAATATATTGAAGGAAGGCTGCGAAGAGGACTTGAAAGCGGGGCAGAATTGCAGGAAAACGATTTCAGGGGGTAGACTGGAATTGCATTTAAAGCATAGGAAAAGAGGCAGAACGTCGACAATGATGCACTTGGCCAAAAAGGGCGTATGCGTTTTTTCCTGAATATATTCAGGAAAAAACGCATACGCCCTTTTTGGCCAACCAAGCAAGCATGTTAAAGAAATCTGCACTACAATGAAGTCTCACTGCCAACCAGTCAAAAGGGCCATCTGAAAAATGTGTAAAATCCAGAAATGCAGCACAGGCCATGGAGAACAGGGAGCCTTGTTATGCTGATGGGTGGGATGTAAATTGCCAACAGCCACTCTGGAGAAGTGTATGGTGTTTCCTGAAACACCTAAAAAACAAAGCAACGGAGCCTACGGCACTTCCACTTATGGTCCTATAGCTTAGGGACATTAAAATCAAAAACACACAGCCACCCCAAAGTTTCAGACGGCTCTGTTTACAAGAACCTCGTCTACGGTACAAGTTAAATATCCCAGAAAGTGAAAAATGGATAAAGAAGTTGTGGTACGTACGTACAATGGAATATCACTCACCAATGAAATCTATGTCATCTGGCCCGTCGTGGCATAATGAGTGGATTCAGGTACGATGATTCTAAGTGAAATAAGTCACACAGAAAATGAAACATCATAAGATGTCACTAATACACGGAATGTAATCTTGGCTACACATGAACTGAATTACAAAACAGAACAGGGTCTCAAATTTAGAAAACCAACTTATGTTTGTTTAAGGGGAAAGGTGAGTTGGGGTGCTGCATAAAACCAGAGATAGAAATTAGCACAGATACCATTCCATACGTCATATATGTAATAGTCAAGACCTACCCCTTGCTCAACCAAATGGGCTAAACACCCTATATTCAACGTCTAGGAATACACCTGACTAGAAAGAATATTCAAACCCATGGATTTATATGTCTCCATAAGAGAATCAAGCGTGTGTACAGCTGCATGAAGGCAGCAGAGAAAATCCGATAAATCCCATTATCAAAATGAATTAAAAAACAAAACAGAATGACAGTGAAATAGAGAGCAATTCTTAAATAATTCATTCAGGGCTTGTGATGCAACCTGGATTTACCTCATCTACACCCAGAGCTGAGTGAGACATAAGGTTGGACACTTCAGGCTGATAGCATTGGTGAGGTTCGATGAGCAAATGCAGACCATTTGAAGTCATACTGCATGGTAACCATTCCATGGGTCCCAGCTCTCCAGGTTTAAGCGATTCTTCCTTCAGCTAAAACATGCATGGGAAACCCACAGTATGGTGCACCATGTGACCGGGAAACGTTTTCAAATGCATCTCAGTTTTCGTCCCCTTTTAGTCGGGTTCACAATTCCAGACCCTTTACTAACACTCTCCCCACTTGGAGAGTCAGTGCCTTTAACCTGCTGTTTGGCACAGTTTGCAATTTCTGCGCGAGATGAACAGGAATAGGGAGAACCAATGAGAGACTAGCTGTAGGTGTCTGCACGGGCCAATTTAACGCTCATTTCCAACCAGGAAGAGGAATTAACCAAAGGCTCAGCATGCCGTGCAGGAACCAGATTAGGGCCTGAAGCAATCCTGCGGGTTTGCGGCCAGCTCACAAGAAAGCAATTTGAAGAAAGGAGCACAGGGGCACTGTAATTCACAAACCTGCAGAGTTATAAAAGACAGCTATCGTCCGAAAATATATTGAAGGAAGGCTGCGAAGAGGACTTGAAAGCGGGGCAGAATTGCAGGAAAACGATTTCAGGGGGTAGACTGGAATTGCATTTAAAGCATAGGAAAAGAGGCAGAACGTCGACAATGATGCACTTGGCCAAAAAGGGCGTATGCGTTCACGCCCTTTTTGGCCAACCAAGCAAGCATGTTAAAGAAATCTGCACTACAATGAAGTCTCACTGCCCCCCGGTCAAAAGGGCCATCTCAAAAAAGTGTAAAATCCAGAAATGCAGCACAGGCCATGGAGAACAGGGAGCCTTGTTATGCTGATGGGTGGGATGTAAATTGCCAACAGCCACTCTGGAGAAGTGTATGGTGTTTCCTGAAACACCAAAAAACAAAGCAACGGAGCCTACGGCACTTCCACTTATGGTCCTATAGCTTAGGGACATTAAAATCAAAAACACACAGCCACCCCAAAGTTTCAGACGGCTCTGTTTACAAGAACCTCGTCTACGGTACAAGTTAAATATCCCAGAAAGTGAAAAATGGATAAAGAAGTTGTGGTACGTACGTACAATGGAATATCACTCACCAATGAAATCTATGTCATCTGGCCCGTCGTGGCATAATGAGTGGATTCAGGTACGATGATTCTAAGTGAAATAAGTCACACAGAAAATGAAACATCATAAGATGTCACTAATACACGGAATGTAATCTTGGCTACACATGAACTGAATTACAAAACAGAACAGGGTCTCAAATTTAGAAAACCAACTTATGTTTGTTTAAGGGGAAAGGTGAGTTGGGGTGCTGCATAAAACCAGAGATAGAAATTAGCACAGATACCATTCCATACGTCATATATGTAATAGTCAAGACCTACCCCTTGCTCAACCAAATGGGCTAAACACCCTATATTCAACGTCTAGGAATACACCTGACTAGAAAGAATATTCAAACCCATGGATTTATATGTCTCCATAAGAGAATCAAGCGTGTGTACAGTTGCATGAAGGCAGCAGAGAAAATCCGATAAATCCTATTATCAAAATGAATTACAAAAACAAAACACAATGACAGTAAAAGAGAGAACAATTCTTAAATAATTCATTCAGGACTTGTGATGCAACCTGGATTTACCTCATCTAAACCCAGAGCTGAGAGAGACATAAGGTTGGACACTTCGGGCTGATAGCATTGGTGAGGTTCGATGAGCAAATGCAGACCATTTGAAGTCATACTGCATGGTACCCATTCCATGGGTCCCAACTCTCCAGGTTTAAGTGATTCTTCCTTCAGCTAAAGCATGCATGGGAAACCCACAGTATGGTGCACCGTGTGACCGGGAAACGTTTTCAAATGCATCTCAGTTTTGTCCCCTTTTACTCGGGTTCACAATTCCAGACCCTTTACTAACACTCTCCCCACTTGGAGAGTCAGTGCCTTTAACCTCCTGTTTGGCACAGTTTGCAATTTCTGCGCGAGATGAACAGGAATAGGGAGAACCAATGAGAGACTAGCTGTAGGTGTCTGCACGGGCCAATTTAACGCTCATTTCCCACCAGGAAGAGGAATTAACCAAAGGCTCAGCATGCCGAGCCGGAACCAGATTAGGGCCTGAAGCAATCCTGCGGGTTTGCGGCCAGCTCACAAGAAAGCGATTTGAAGAAAGGAGCTCATGGGCCAAGTAATTCAGAATCCTGCAGAGTTATAAATGACAGCTATCGTCCGAAAATATATTGAAGGAAGGCTGCGAAGAGAACTTGTAAGCGGGGCAGAATTGCAGGAAAACGATTTCAGGGGGTAGACGGTAATTGCATTTAAAGCATAGGAAAAGAGGCAGAACGTCGACAATGATGCTCTTGGCCAAAAAGGTCATATGCGTTTTTTCTGAATATATTCAGGAAAAAACGCATACGCGGTTTTTGGCCAACCAAGCAAGCATGTTAAAGAAATCTGCACTACAATGAAGTCTCACTGCCCCCCGGTCAAAAGGGCCATCTGAAAAAAGTGTAAAATCCAGAAAGGCAGCACAGGACATGGAGAACCGGGAGCCTTGTTATGCTGATGGGCGGGATGTAAATTGCCAACAGCCGCTCTGGAGAAGTGTATGGTGTTTCCTGGAACACCTAAAAAACAAAGCAACGGAGCCTACGGCACTTCCACTTATGGTCCTATAGCTTAGGGAAATTAAAATCAAAAACACACAGCCACCCCAAAGTTTCGGTCGGCTCTGTTTACAGAACCTCGTCTACGGTACAAGTTAAATATCCCAGAATGTGAAAAATGGATAAAGAAGTTGTGGTACATACGTACAATGGAATATCACTGAGCAATGAAATCTATGTCATCAGGCCCGTCGCGGCATAATGAGTGGATTCAGGTACCATGATTCTAAGTGAAATAAGTCACACAGAAAATGAAACATCATAAGATATCACTAATACACCGAATATAAACTAGGCTACACATGAACTGAATTACAAAACAGAACAGGGTCTCAAATTTAGAAAACCAACTTATGCTTGCTTAAGGGGAAAGGTAAGTTGGGGTGCCGCATCAAAACAGAGATAGAAATTAGCACAGATACCTTTTCATAAGCCAAATATATAACAGTCAAGACCTACCCCTTGCTCAACGAAATGGACTAAACACCACATATTCAACGCCTAGGAATACACCTGACTAGTAAGAATCTTCAAACCCATGGATTCATATGTCTCCGTAAGAGAATGAAGCGTGTTTACAGCGGCATGAATGCAGCAGGGAAAATCCGATAAATCCCATTATCAAAATATATTACAAAAACAAAACCAAGGACAGTGAAATAGAGAGCAATTCTTAAATAATTCATTCAGGGTTTGTGATGCAACCTGGATTTACCACATCTACACCCAGAGCTGAGTGAGACATAAGGTTGGGGACTTCGGGCTGATAGCATTGGTGAGGTTCAGTGAGCAAATGCAGACACTTTGAAGTCATACTGCATGGTACCCATTCCAAGGGTCCCAACTCTCCAGGTTTAAGGGATTCTTCCTTCAGCTAAAACATGCATGGGAAAACCACAGTATGGTGCACCATGTGACCGGCAAACGTTTTCAAATGCATCTCATTTTTCTTCCCCTTTTACTCGGGTTCACCATTCCAGACCCTTTACTAACACTCTCCCTACTTGGAGAGTCAGTGGTTTAACCTCCTCTTTGGCACAGTTTGCAATTTCTGCTCAAGATGAACAGGAATAGGGAGAACCAATGAGAGCCAACTGTAGGTGTCTGCACCGGTAAATTTAACGCTCATTTCCCGCCAGGAAGAGGAAATAACCTAAGGCTCAACATGCCGTGCTGGAAGCAGATTAGGGCCTGAAGCAATCCTGTGGGTTTGCGACCAGCTCACAAGATAGCGAGTTGAAGAAAGGAGCTCAGGGACACTGTAACTCACAAACCTGCAGAGTTATAAATGACAGCTATCATCCAAAAATATATTGAAGGAAGGCTGCGAAGAGAACTTGAATGCGGTGCAGAATTGCAGGAAAACGATTTCAGGGGGTAGACGGGAATTGCATTTAAAGCATAGGAAAAGAGGCAGAACGTCGACAATGATGCTCTTGGCCAAAAAGGGCGTATGCGATTTTTCCTGAATATACAGGAAAAAACGCATACGCCCTTTTTGGCCAACCAAGCAAGCATGTTAAAGAAATCTGCACTACAATGAAGTCTCACTGCCCCCCGGTCAAAAGGGCCATCTGAAAAAAGTGTAAAATCCAGAAAGGCAGCACAGGCCATGGAGAAGAGGGAGCCTTGTTATGCTGATGGGTGGGATGTAAATTGCCAACAGCCACTCTGGAAAAGTTTATGGTGTTTCCTGGAACACCTAAAAAACAAAGCAACGGAGCCTACGGCACTTCCAATTATGGTCGTATAGCTTAGGGAAATTAAAATCAAAAACACACAGCCACCCCAAAGTTTCGGACGGCTCTGTTTACAAGAACCTCGTCTACAGTACACGTTAAATATCCCAGAATGTGAAAAATGGATAAAGAAGTTGTGGTTCGTACGTACAATGGAATACAACTCAGCAATGAAATCTATGTCATCAGGCCCGTCGCGGCATAATGAGTGGATTCAGGTACGATGATTCTAAGAGAAATGAGTCACACAGAAAATGAAACATCATAAGATATCTCTAATACACGGAATGTAAACTTGGCTACACATGAACTGAATTACAAAACAGAACAGGGTCTCAAATTTAGAAAACCAACTTATGCTTGCTTAAGGGGAAAGGTGAGTTGGGGTGCTGCATAAAACCAGAGATAGAAATTAGCACAGATACCTTTCCATAAGCCAAATATGTAATAGTCAAGACCTACCCCTTGCTCAACGAAATGGACTAAACACGCCATATTCAACGCCTAGGAATACACCTGACTAGTAAGAATCTTCAAACCCATGGATTTATATGTCTCCGTAAGAGAATGAAGCGTGTGTACAGTGGCATGAATGCAGCAGAGAAAATCCGATAAATCCCATTATCAAAATGAATTACAAAAAAAACACACAAGGACAGTGAAATAGGGAGCAATACTTAAATAATTCATTCAGGGCTTGTGATGCAACCTGGATTTACCACATCTACATCCAGAGCTGAGTGAGAAATAAGGTTGGGCACTTCGGGCTGATAGCATTGGTGAGGTTCGATGAACAAATGCAGACCCTTTGAAGGCATACTGCATGGTACCCATTCCATGGGTCCCAACTCTCCAGGTTTAAGGGATTCTTCCTTCAGCTAATACCTGCATGGGAAACCCACAGTATGGTGCACCGTGTGACCGGGAAACGTTTTCAAATGCATCGCAGTTTTTGTCCCCTTTTACTCGGGTTCAGCATTCCAGACCATTTACGAACACTCTCCCCACTTGCAGAGTCAGTGCTTTAACCTCCTGTTTGGCACAGTTTGCAATTTCTGTGCAAGATGAACAGGAATAGGGAGAACCAATGAGAGATTAGCTGTAGGTGTCTGCACGGGCAAATTTAACGCTCATTTCCCACCAGGAAGAGGAATTAACCTAAGGCTCATCATGCCGTGCTGGAACCAGATTAGGGCCTGAAACAATCCTGCGGGTTTGCGGCCAGCTCACAAGAGAGCGAGTTGAAGAAAGGAGCTCAGGGGCACTGTAACTCACAAACCTGCAGAGTTATAAATGACAGCTATCGTCCAAAAATATATTGAAGGAAGGCTGCGAAGAGAACTTGTATGCGGGGCAGAATTGCAGGAAAATGATTTCAGGGGGTAGACGGGAATTGCATTTAAAGCATAGGAAAAGAGGCAGAACGTCGACAATGATGCTCTTGGCCAAAAAGGGCGTATGCATTTTTTCCTGAATATATTCAGGAAAAAACGCATACGCCCTTTTTGGCCAACCAAGCAAGCATTTTAAAGAAATCTGCACTACAATGAAGTCTCACTGCCCCCCGGTCAAAACGGCCATCTGAAAAAAGTGTAAAATCCAGAAAGGCAGCACAGGCCATGGAGAACAGGGAGCCTTGTTATGCTGATGGGAGGGATGTAAATTACTAACAGCCACTCTGGAGAAGTGTATGGTATTTCCTGGAACACCTAAAAAACAAAGCAACGGAGCCTACGGCAATTCCACTTATGGTCCTATAGCTTAGGGAAATTAAAATCAAAAACTCACAGCCACCCCAAAGTTTCGGATGGCTCTGTTTACAAGAACCTCGTCTACGGTACAAGTTAAATATCCCAGAATGTGAAAAATTGATAAAGAAGTTGTGGTACGTACGTACAATGGAATATCACTCAGCAATGAAATCTATGTCATCAGGCCCGTCGCGGCATAATGAGTGGATTCAGGTACCATGATTCTAACTGAAATAAGTCACACAGAAAATGAAACATCATAAGATATCACTAATACACGGAATGTAAACTTGGCTACACATGAACTGAATTACAAAACAGAACAGGGTCTCAAATTTAGAAAACCAACTTATGCTTGCTTAAGGGGAAAGGTGAGTTGGGGTGCTGCATAAAACCAGAGATAGAAATTAGCACAGATACCATTCCATTCGTCAAATATGTAATAGTCAAGACCTACCCCTTGCTCAACGAAATGGACAAAACACGCCATATTCAACGCCTAGGAATACACCTGACTTGTAAGAATCTTCAAACCCATGGATTTATATGCCTCCATAAGAGAATGAAGCGTGTGTACAGCGGCATGAATGCAGCAGAGAAAATCCGATAAATCCCATTATCAAAATGAATTACAAAAACAAAACACAAGGACAGTGAAATAGGGAGCAATTCTTAAATAATTCATTCAGGGATTGTGATGCAACCTGGATTTACCACATCTACATCCAGAGCTGAGTGAGACATAAGGTTGGGGACTTCAGGCTGATAGCATTGGTGAGGTTCGATGAACAAATGCAGACCCTTTGAAGGCATACTGCATGGTACGCATTCCATGGGTCCCTACTCTCCAGGTTTAAGGGATTCTTCCTTCAGCTAATACATGCATGGGAAACCCACAGTATGGTGCAGCGTGTGACCGGGAAACGTTTTCAAATGCATTGCAGTTTTTGTCCCCTTTTACTCGGGTTCACAATTCCAGACCCTTTACTAACACTGTCCCTACTTGGAGAGTCAGTGCCTTTAACCTCCTGTTGGGCACAGTTTGCAATTTCTGCTCAAGAAGAACAGGAAGAGGGAGAACCAATGAGAGATTAGCTGTAGGTGTCTGCACGGGCAAATTTAACGTTCATTTCCAACCAGGAAGAGGAATTAACCAATGGCTCAGCATGCCCTGCCAGAAAGAGAGTAGGGCCTAAAGCAATCCTGCGGTTTTGCTGCCAGCTAACAAGAAAACGAGTGGAAGAAATGAGCTCAGGGGCACTGTAATTCACAAACCTGCAGAGTTATGAATGACAGCTATCGTCCAAAAATATATTGAAGTAAGTCTGCGAAGCGGACTTGAAAGAGGGACAGAATTTCAGGAAAACGGTTTCAGGGGGTAGACTGGAATTACACTTAAAGCATAGGAAAAGAGGCAGAATGTCGACAATGATGCACTTGGCCAAAAAGGGCGTATGCGTTTTTTCCTGAATATATTCAGGAAAAAACGCATACGCCCTTTTTGGCCAACTAAGCATGCGTGTAAAGAAATGTGCACTACATGGGAAGTCTCACTGCCCCCCGGTCAACAGGGCCATCTGGAAAAAGTGTAAAACCCAGAAAGGCAGGACAGGCCATGGAGAACATGGAGCCATGTTATGCTGATGGGCAGGATGTAAATTGCCAACAGCCACACTGGAGAAGTGTATGGTGTTTCCTGAAACATGTAGGAAACAAAGCAACACAGCCTATGGCACTTCCACTTATGGTCCAGTAGGTTAGGGACATTAAAATCAAAAACACACATCCACCCCAAAATTTGGGATGGCTCTGTTTACAAAAACCTCATCTACGGTACAAGTTAAATATCCCAGAAAGCGAAAAATGGATTAAGAAGTTGTGGTACGTACGTACAATGTAATATCACTCAGCAATGAAATCTATGTCATCAGGCCCGTAGCGGCATAATGAGTGGATTCAGGTACGATGATTCTACGTGAAATAAGTCTCACAGAAAAAGAAACATCATAAGGTATCATTAATACACGGAATGTAAACTTGGCTACATATGAACTGAACTACAAAACAGAACAGGGTCTCAAATTTAGAAAACCAACTTATGCTTGCTTATGTGGAAAAGTGAGTTGTGGTGCTGCATAAAACCAGAGATTTTAATTAGCACAGATACCGTTCCTTAAGCCAAATATGTAAGAGACAAGACCTACTTCTTGCTCAACGAAATGGGCTCAACACCACATATTCTACCCTGAGGAATATACGTGATTAGTAAGAATGTTAAAACCCATAGATTTATATGTCTCCATAAGAGAATCAAGCGTGTGTACAGCGGCCTAAACGCAGCAATGAAAATCCGATAAATCCCGTTATAAAAAAAATTTCAAAAACAAAACACAATGACAGTGAAATAGAGAGCAATTCTTAAATAATTCATTCAGAGCTTGTGATGCAAACTGGATTTACCACATCTACACCCAGAGCTCGGTGAGACATAAGTTTCGAAACTTCTGGCTGATAGCATTGGTGAGGTTCGGTTAGCAAATGCAGACCCTTTGAAGTCATACTGCTTGGTACCCATTCCAAGGGTCCCAACTCTCTAGGTTTAAGAAATTCTTCCTTCAGCTAAAACACGCATGGGAAACCCAGACAATGGTACATTGGGTGATTGGGAAATGTTTTCAAATGCATCTCAGTTTTTGTCCCCTGGGACTCGGGTTCACCATTCCAGACCCTTCACTAACACTCTCCCCACTCGGAGAGTCAGTGTCTTTAACCTCCTGTTTGGCACAGTTTGCAATTTCTGTGCAAGATGAACAGGAATAGGGAGAACCAATGAGAGACTAGCTGTAGGAGTCTGTACGGGCAAATGTATCCCTCACTGCCCACCAGGAAGAGGAATCAATCAAAGGCTCAGCGTGCCCTGCCGGAAACAGATTAGGGACTGAAGCAATCCTGCGGTTTTGCAGTCAGCTCAGAAGAATGCGAGTTGAAGAAAGGAGCTCAGGGGCACTGTAATTCACAAACCTGCAGAGTTATGAATGACAGCTATCGTCCAAAAATATATTGAAGTAAGTCTGCGAAGAGGACTAGAAAGCGGGGCAGAATTCCAGGAAAACGATTTCAGGGGGTAGACTGGAATTGCACTTAAAGCACAGGAAAAGAGACAGAATGTTGACAATGATGCACTTGGCCAAAATGGGCGTAAGCGTTTTTTCCTTAATATATTCAGGAAAAAACGCATACGCACTTTTTGGCCAACCAAGCAAGCGTGTACAGGAAATCTGCACTACAATGAAGTCTCACTGCGCCCCAGTCAAAAGGGCCATCTGAAAAAAGTGTAAAATCCAGAAAGACAGGACAGGCCATGGAGAACAGGGAGCCTTATAATATTGATTTACGGGATGTAAATTGCCAACAGCCACTCTGGAGAAGTGTATGGTGTTTCCTGAAACACGTAGGAAACAAAGCAACACAGCCTATGGCACTTCCACTTATGGTCCTATAGCTTTGGGAAATTAAAATCAAAAACACACAGCCACCCCAAAGTTTGGGACGGCTCTGTTTACAAGAACCTCATCTACGGTACGAGTTAAATATCCCAGAAAGTGAAAAATGGATAAAGAAGTTCTGGTACATACGTACAATGGAATATCACTCAGCAATTATATCTATGTCATCAGGCCCATAGCGGCATAATGAGAGTATTCAGGTACGATGATTCTACGTGAAATAAGTCACACAGAAAAAGAAACATCATAAGATATCACTAATACAAGGAATGTAAACTTGGCTACACATGAACTGAATTACAAAACAGAACAGGGTCTCAAATTTAGAAAACCAACTTATGCTTGCTTATGGGGAAAGGTGAGTTGGGGTGCTGCATAAAACCAGAGATTGAAATTAGCACAGATACCGTTCCATAAACCAAATAAGTAATATACCAGACCTACTCCTTGCTCAACGAAATGGACTCAACACCCCATATTCAAGGCCTAGGAATATACCTGACTAGTAAGAATCTTAAAACCCACGGATTTATATGTCTCCATAAGAGAAACATGCGTGTGTACAGCGGCATAAAGGTAGCAGTGAAAACCCGATAAATCCCATTATCAAAATAATTTTCAAATACAAAACACAATGACAGTGAAATAGAGAGCAATTCTTAAATAATTCATTCAGGGCTTGTGATGCAACCTGGATTTACCACATCTACACACAGAGCTGGGTGAGACATAAGGCTGGACACTTCGGGCTGATAGCATTGGTGAGGTTCAGTGAGCAAATGCAGACCCTTTGAAGTCATACTGCATGGAACCCTTTCCATGGGTCCCAACTCTCCAGGTTTAAGGGATTCTTCCTTCAGCTAAAACATGCATGGGAAACCCAGAGTATGGTCCACCGTGTGACCGGCAAACGTTTTCAAATTCATCTCAGTTTTCGTCCCCTTTTACTCGGGTTCACCATTCCAGACCCTTTACTAACACTCTCCCCACTTGGAGAGTCAGTGCCTTTAACCTCCTGTTTGGCACAGTTTGCAATTTCTGCGCAAGATGAACAGGAATAGGGAGAACCAATGAGAGACTAGCTGTAGGTGTCTGCACAGGCAAATTTAACGCTCATTTCCCACCAGGAAGAGGAATTAACCAAAGGCTCAGCATGCCCTGCCCGAACCAGATTAGGGCCTGAAGCAATCTTGCGGGTTTGCGACCAGCTCACAAGATAGCGAGTTGAAGAAAGGAGCTCAGGGGCACTGTAACTCACAAACCTGCAGAGTTATAAATGACAGCTATCGTCCGAAAATATATTGAAGGAAGGCTGCGAAGAGGACTTGAAAGCGGGGCAGAATTGCAGGAAAACGATTTCAGGGGGTAAACTGGAATTGCATTTAAAGCATAGGAAATGAGGCAGAACGTCGACAATGATGCACTTGGCCAAAAAGGGCGTATGCGTTTTTTCCTGAATATATTCAGGAAAAAACGCATACGCCCTTTTTGGCCAACCAAGGAAACATGTTAAAGAAATCTGCACTACAATGAAGTCTCACTGCCCCCCGGTCAAAAGTACCATCTGAAAAAATTGTAAAATCCAGAAATGCAGCACAGGCCATGGAGAACAGGGAGCCTTGTTATGCTGATGGGTGGGATGTAAATTGCCAACAGCCACTCTGGAGAAGTGTATGGTGTTTCCTGAAACACCAAAAAACAAAGCAACGGAGCCTACGGCTCTTCCACTTATGGTCCTATAGCTTAGGGAAATTAAAATCAAAAACACACAGCCACCCCAAAGTTTCAGACGGCTCTGTTTACAAGAACCTCGTCTACGGTACAAGTTAAATATCCCAGAAAGCGAAAAATGGATAAAGAAGTTGTGGTACTTACGTACAATGGAATATCACTCACCAATGAAATCTATGTCATCTGGCCCGTCGTGGCATAATGAGTGGATTCAGGTACGATGATTCTAAGTGAAATAAGTCACACAGAAAATGAAACATCATAAGACATCACTAATGCACGGAATGTAATCTTGGCTACACATGAACTGAATTACAAAACAGAACAGGGTCTCAAATTTAGAAAACCAACTTATGTTTGCGTAAGGGGAAAGGTGAGTTGGGGTGCTGCATAAAACCAGAGATAGAAATTAGCACAGATACCATTCCATATCTCAAATACGTAATAGTCAAGACATACCCCTTGCTCAACGAAATGGGCTGAACACCCTATATTCAACGCCTAGGAATACACCTGACTAGAAAGAATTTTCAAACCCATGGATTTATATGTCTCCATAAGAGAATCAAGCGTGTGTACAGCTGCATGAATGCAGCAGAGAAAAGCCGATAAATCCCATTATCAAAATGAATTACAAAAACAAAACACAATGACAGTGAATTAGAGAGCAATTCTTAAATAATTCATTCAGGGCTTGTGATGCAACCTGGATTTACCTCAGCTACACCCAGAGCTGAGTGAGACATAAGGTTGGACACTTCGGGCTGATAGCACTGGTGAGGTTCGATGAGCAAATGCAGACCGTTTGAAGTCATACTTCATGGAACCCATTCCATGGGTCCCAACTCTCCAGGTTTAAGCGATTCTTCCTTCAGCTAAACCATGCATGGGAAACACAAAGTATGGTGCACCGTGTGACCGGGAAACGTTTTCAAATGCATCTCAGTTTTTGTCCTCTTTTACTCGGGTTCACAATTCCAGACCCTTTACTAACACTCTCCCCACTTGTAGAGTCAGTGCTTTAAACCTCCTGTTTGTCACAGTTTGCAATTTCTGCGCAAGATGAACAGGAATAGGGAGAACCAATGAGAGACTAGCTGTAGGTGTCTGCACGGGCAAATTTAACACTCATTTCCCACCAGGAAGAGCAATTAACCAAAGGCTCAGCATGCCGTGTCAGAAACAGATTAGGGCCTGAAGCAATCCTGTGGGTTTGCGGCCAGCTCACAAGAAAGCGATTTGAAGAAAGGAGCTCAGGGGCACTGTAATTCACAAACCTGCAGAGTTATAAATGACAGCTATCGTCCAAAAATATATTGAAGGTAGGCTGCGAAGAGGACTTGAAAGCGGGGCAGAATTGCAGGAAAATGATTTCAGGGGGTAGACGGGAATTGCATTTAAAGCATAGGAAAAGAGGCAGAACGTCGACAATGATGCTCTTGGCCAAAAAGGGCGTATGCATTTTTTCCTGAATATATTCAGGAAAAAACGCATACGCCCTTTTTGGCCAACCAAGCAAGCATTTTAAAGAAATCTGCACTACAATGAAGTCTCACTGCCCCCCGGTCAAAACGGCCATCTGAAAAAAGTGTAAAATCCAGAAAGGCAGCACAGGCCATGGAGAACAGGGAGCCTTGTTATGCTGATGGGAGGGATGTAAATTACTAACAGCCACTCTGGAGAAGTGTATGGTATTTCCTGGAACACCTAAAAAACAAAGCAACGGAGCCTACGGCAATTCCACTTATGGTCCTATAGCTTAGGGAAATTAAAATCAAAAACTCACAGCCACCCCAAAGTTTCGGATGGCTCTGTTTACAAGAACCTCGTCTACGGTACAAGTTAAATATCCCAGAATGTGAAAAATTGATAAAGAAGTTGTGGTACGTACGTACAATGGAATATCACTCAGCAATGAAATCTATGTCATCAGGCCCGTCGCGGCATAATGAGTGGATTCAGGTACCATGATTCTAACTGAAATAAGTCACACAGAAAATGAAACATCATAAGATATCACTAATACACGGAATGTAAACTTGGCTACACATGAACTGAATTACAAAACAGAACAGGGTCTCAAATTTAGAAAACCAACTTATGCTTGCTTAAGGGGAAAGGTGAGTTGGGGTGCTGCATAAAACCAGAGATAGAAATTAGCACAGATACCATTCCATTCGTCAAATATGTAATAGTCAAGACCTACCCCTTGCTCAACGAAATGGACAAAACACGCCATATTCAACGCCTAGGAATACACCTGACTTGTAAGAATCTTCAAACCCATGGATTTATATGCCTCCATAAGAGAATGAAGCGTGTGTACAGCGGCATGAATGCAGCAGAGAAAATCCGATAAATCCCATTATCAAAATGAATTACAAAAACAAAACACAAGGACAGTGAAATAGGGAGCAATTCTTAAATAATTCATTCAGGGATTGTGATGCAACCTGGATTTACCACATCTACATCCAGAGCTGAGTGAGACATAAGGTTGGGGACTTCAGGCTGATAGCATTGGTGAGGTTCGATGAACAAATGCAGACCCTTTGAAGGCATACTGCATGGTACGCATTCCATGGGTCCCTACTCTCCAGGTTTAAGGGATTCTTCCTTCAGCTAATACATGCATGGGAAACCCACAGTATGGTGCAGCGTGTGACCGGGAAACGTTTTCAAATGCATTGCAGTTTTTCTCCCCTTTTACTCGGGTTCACAATTCCAGACCCTTTACTAACACTGTCCCTACTTGGAGAGTCAGTGCCTTTAACCTCCTGTTGGGCACAGTTTGCAATTTCTGCTCAAGAAGAACAGGAAGAGGGAGAACCAATGAGAGATTAGCTGTAGGTGTCTGCACGGGCAAATTTAACGTTCATTTCCAACCAGGAAGAGGAATTAACCAATGGCTCAGCATGCCCTGCCAGAAAGAGAGTAGGGCCTAAAGCAATCCTGCGGTTTTGCTGCCAGCTAACAAGAAAACGAGTGGAAGAAATGAGCTCAGGGGCACTGTAATTCACAAACCTGCAGAGTTATGAATGACAGCTATCGTCCAAAAATATATTGAAGTAAGTCTGCGAAGCGGACTTGAAAGAGGGACAGAATTTCAGGAAAACGGTTTCAGGGGGTAGACTGGAATTACACTTAAAGCATAGGAAAAGAGGCAGAATGTCGACAATGATGCACTTGGCCAAAAAGGGCGTATGCGTTTTTTCCTGAATATATTCAGGAAAAAACGCATACGCCCTTTTTGGCCAACTAAGCATGCGTGTAAAGAAATGTGCACTACATGGGAAGTCTCACTGCCCCCCGGTCAACAGGGCCATCTGGAAAAAGTGTAAAACCCAGAAAGGCAGGACAGGCCATGGAGAACATGGAGCCATGTTATGCTGATGGGCAGGATGTAAATTGCCAACAGCCACACTGGAGAAGTGTATGGTGTTTCCTGAAACATGTAGGAAACAAAGCAACACAGCCTATGGCACTTCCACTTATGGTCCAGTAGGTTAGGGACATTAAAATCAAAAACACACATCCACCCCAAAATTTGGGATGGCTCTGTTTACAAAAACCTCATCTACGGTACAAGTTAAATATCCCAGAAAGCGAAAAATGGATTAAGAAGTTGTGGTACGTACGTACAATGTAATATCACTCAGCAATGAAATCTATGTCATCAGGCCCGTAGCGGCATAATGAGTGGATTCAGGTACGATGATTCTACGTGAAATAAGTCTCACAGAAAAAGAAACATCATAAGGTATCATTAATACACGGAATGTAAACTTGGCTACATATGAACTGAACTACAAAACAGAACAGGGTCTCAAATTTAGAAAACCAACTTATGCTTGCTTATGTGGAAAAGTGAGTTGTGGTGCTGCATAAAACCAGAGATTTTAATTAGCACAGATACCGTTCCTTAAGCCAAATATGTAAGAGACAAGACCTACTTCTTGCTCAACGAAATGGGCTCAACACCACATATTCTACCCTGAGGAATATACGTGATTAGTAAGAATGTTAAAACCCATAGATTTATATGTCTCCATAAGAGAATCAAGCGTGTGTACAGCGGCCTAAACGCAGCAATGAAAATCCGATAAATCCCGTTATAAAAAAAATTTCAAAAACAAAACACAATGACAGTGAAATAGAGAGCAATTCTTAAATAATTCATTCAGAGCTTGTGATGCAAACTGGATTTACCACATCTACACCCAGAGCTCGGTGAGACATAAGTTTCGAAACTTCTGGCTGATAGCATTGGTGAGGTTCGGTTAGCAAATGCAGACCCTTTGAAGTCATACTGCTTGGTACCCATTCCAAGGGTCCCAACTCTCTAGGTTTAAGAAATTCTTCCTTCAGCTAAAACACGCATGGGAAACCCAGACAATGGTACATTGGGTGATTGGGAAATGTTTTCAAATGCATCTCAGTTTTTGTCCCCTGGGACTCGGGTTCACCATTCCAGACCCTTCACTAACACTCTCCCCACTCGGAGAGTCAGTGTCTTTAACCTCCTGTTTGGCACAGTTTGCAATTTCTGTGCAAGATGAACAGGAATAGGGAGAACCAATGAGAGACTAGCTGTAGGAGTCTGTACGGGCAAATGTATCCCTCACTGCCCACCAGGAAGAGGAATCAATCAAAGGCTCAGCGTGCCCTGCCGGAAACAGATTAGGGACTGAAGCAATCCTGCGGTTTTGCAGTCAGCTCAGAAGAATGCGAGTTGAAGAAAGGAGCTCAGGGGCACTGTAATTCACAAACCTGCAGAGTTATGAATGACAGCTATCGTCCAAAAATATATTGAAGTAAGTCTGCGAAGAGGACTAGAAAGCGGGGCAGAATTCCAGGAAAACGATTTCAGGGGGTAGACTGGAATTGCACTTAAAGCACAGGAAAAGAGACAGAATGTTGACAATGATGCACTTGGCCAAAATGGGCGTAAGCGTTTTTTCCTTAATATATTCAGGAAAAAACGCATACGCACTTTTTGGCCAACCAAGCAAGCGTGTACAGGAAATCTGCACTACAATGAAGTCTCACTGCGCCCCAGTCAAAAGGGCCATCTGAAAAAAGTGTAAAATCCAGAAAGACAGGACAGGCCATGGAGAACAGGGAGCCTTATAATATTGATTTACGGGATGTAAATTGCCAACAGCCACTCTGGAGAAGTGTATGGTGTTTCCTGAAACACGTAGGAAACAAAGCAACACAGCCTATGGCACTTCCACTTATGGTCCTATAGCTTTGGGAAATTAAAATCAAAAACACACAGCCACCCCAAAGTTTGGGACGGCTCTGTTTACAAGAACCTCATCTACGGTACGAGTTAAATATCCCAGAAAGTGAAAAATGGATAAAGAAGTTCTGGTACATACGTACAATGGAATATCACTCAGCAATTATATCTATGTCATCAGGCCCATAGCGGCATAATGAGAGTATTCAGGTACGATGATTCTACGTGAAATAAGTCACACAGAAAAAGAAACATCATAAGATATCACTAATACAAGGAATGTAAACTTGGCTACACATGAACTGAATTACAAAACAGAACAGGGTCTCAAATTTAGAAAACCAACTTATGCTTGCTTATGGGGAAAGGTGAGTTGGGGTGCTGCATAAAACCAGAGATTGAAATTAGCACAGATACCGTTCCATAAACCAAATAAGTAATATACCAGACCTACTCCTTGCTCAACGAAATGGACTCAACACCCCATATTCAAGGCCTAGGAATATACCTGACTAGTAAGAATCTTAAAACCCACGGATTTATATGTCTCCATAAGAGAAACATGCGTGTGTACAGCGGCATAAAGGTAGCAGTGAAAACCCGATAAATCCCATTATCAAAATAATTTTCAAATACAAAACACAATGACAGTGAAATAGAGAGCAATTCTTAAATAATTCATTCAGGGCTTGTGATGCAACCTGGATTTACCACATCTACACACAGAGCTGGGTGAGACATAAGGCTGGACACTTCGGGCTGATAGCATTGGTGAGGTTCAGTGAGCAAATGCAGACCCTTTGAAGTCATACTGCATGGAACCCTTTCCATGGGTCCCAACTCTCCAGGTTTAAGGGATTCTTCCTTCAGCTAAAACATGCATGGGAAACCCAGAGTATGGTCCACCGTGTGACCGGCAAACGTTTTCAAATTCATCTCAGTTTTCGTCCCCTTTTACTCGGGTTCACCATTCCAGACCCTTTACTAACACTCTCCCCACTTGGAGAGTCAGTGCCTTTAACCTCCTGTTTGGCACAGTTTGCAATTTCTGCGCAAGATGAACAGGAATAGGGAGAACCAATGAGAGACTAGCTGTAGGTGTCTGCACAGGCAAATTTAACGCTCATTTCCCACCAGGAAGAGGAATTAACCAAAGGCTCAGCATGCCCTGCCCGAACCAGATTAGGGCCTGAAGCAATCTTGCGGGTTTGCGACCAGCTCACAAGATAGCGAGTTGAAGAAAGGAGCTCAGGGGCACTGTAACTCACAAACCTGCAGAGTTATAAATGACAGCTATCGTCCGAAAATATATTGAAGGAAGGCTGCGAAGAGGACTTGAAAGCGGGGCAGAATTGCAGGAAAACGATTTCAGGGGGTAAACTGGAATTGCATTTAAAGCATAGGAAATGAGGCAGAACGTCGACAATGATGCACTTGGCCAAAAAGGGCGTATGCGTTTTTTCCTGAATATATTCAGGAAAAAACGCATACGCCCTTTTTGGCCAACCAAGGAAACATGTTAAAGAAATCTGCACTACAATGAAGTCTCACTGCCCCCCGGTCAAAAGTACCATCTGAAAAAATTGTAAAATCCAGAAATGCAGCACAGGCCATGGAGAACAGGGAGCCTTGTTATGCTGATGGGTGGGATGTAAATTGCCAACAGCCACTCTGGAGAAGTGTATGGTGTTTCCTGAAACACCAAAAAACAAAGCAACGGAGCCTACGGCTCTTCCACTTATGGTCCTATAGCTTAGGGAAATTAAAATCAAAAACACACAGCCACCCCAAAGTTTCAGACGGCTCTGTTTACAAGAACCTCGTCTACGGTACAAGTTAAATATCCCAGAAAGCGAAAAATGGATAAAGAAGTTGTGGTACTTACGTACAATGGAATATCACTCACCAATGAAATCTATGTCATCTGGCCCGTCGTGGCATAATGAGTGGATTCAGGTACGATGATTCTAAGTGAAATAAGTCACACAGAAAATGAAACATCATAAGACATCACTAATGCACGGAATGTAATCTTGGCTACACATGAACTGAATTACAAAACAGAACAGGGTCTCAAATTTAGAAAACCAACTTATGTTTGCGTAAGGGGAAAGGTGAGTTGGGGTGCTGCATAAAACCAGAGATAGAAATTAGCACAGATACCATTCCATATCTCAAATACGTAATAGTCAAGACATACCCCTTGCTCAACGAAATGGGCTGAACACCCTATATTCAACGCCTAGGAATACACCTGACTAGAAAGAATTTTCAAACCCATGGATTTATATGTCTCCATAAGAGAATCAAGCGTGTGTACAGCTGCATGAATGCAGCAGAGAAAAGCCGATAAATCCCATTATCAAAATGAATTACAAAAACAAAACACAATGACAGTGAATTAGAGAGCAATTCTTAAATAATTCATTCAGGGCTTGTGATGCAACCTGGATTTACCTCAGCTACACCCAGAGCTGAGTGAGACATAAGGTTGGACACTTCGGGCTGATAGCACTGGTGAGGTTCGATGAGCAAATGCAGACCGTTTGAAGTCATACTTCATGGAACCCATTCCATGGGTCCCAACTCTCCAGGTTTAAGCGATTCTTCCTTCAGCTAAACCATGCATGGGAAACACAAAGTATGGTGCACCGTGTGACCGGGAAACGTTTTCAAATGCATCTCAGTTTTTGTCCTCTTTTACTCGGGTTCACAATTCCAGACCCTTTACTAACACTCTCCCCACTTGTAGAGTCAGTGCTTTAAACCTCCTGTTTGTCACAGTTTGCAATTTCTGCGCAAGATGAACAGGAATAGGGAGAACCAATGAGAGACTAGCTGTAGGTGTCTGCACGGGCAAATTTAACACTCATTTCCCACCAGGAAGAGCAATTAACCAAAGGCTCAGCATGCCGTGTCAGAAACAGATTAGGGCCTGAAGCAATCCTGTGGGTTTGCGGCCAGCTCACAAGAAAGCGATTTGAAGAAAGGAGCTCAGGGGCACTGTAATTCACAAACCTGCAGAGTTATAAATGACAGCTATCGTCCAAAAATATATTGAAGGTAGGCTGCGAAGAGGACTTGAAAGCGGGGCAGAATTGCAGGAAAACGATTTCAGGGGGTAGACTGGAATTGCATTTAAAGCATAGGAAAAGAGGCAGAACGTCGACAATGATGCACTTGGCCAAAAAGGGCGTATGCGTTCACGCCCTTTTTGGCCAACCAAGCAAGCATGTTAAAGAAATCTGCACTACAATGAAGTCTCACTGCCCCCCGGTCAAAAGGGCCATCTCAAAAAAGTGTAAAATCCAGAAATGCAGCACAGGCCATGGAGAACAGGGAGCCTTGTTATGCTGATGGGTGGGATGTAAATTGCCAACAGCCACTCTGGAGAAGTGTATGGTGTTTCCTGAAACACCAAAAAACAAAGCAACGGAGCCTACGGCACTTCCACTTATGGTCCTATAGCTTAGGGAAATTAAAATCAAAAACACACAGCCACCCCAAAGTTTCAGACGGCTCTGTTTACAAGAACCTCGTCTACGGTACAAGTTAAATATCCCAGAAAGCGAAAAATGGATAAAGAAGTTGTGGTACGTACGTACAATTGAATATCACTCACCAATGAAATCTATGTCATCTGGCCCGTCGTGGCATAATGAGTGGATTCAGGTACGATGATTCTAAGTGAAATAAGTCACACAGAAAATGAAACATCATAAGACATCACTAATGCACGGAATGTAATCTTGGCTACACATGAACTGAATTACAAAACAGAACAGGGTCTCAAATTTAGAAAACCAACTTATGTTTGCATAACGGGAAAGGTGAGTTGGGGTGCTGCATAAAACCAGAGTTAGAAATTAGCACAGATACCATTCCATATGTCAAATACGTAATAGTCAAGACATACCCCTTGCTCAACGAAATGGGCTAAACACCCTATATTCAACGCCTAGGAATACACCTGACTAGTAAGAATCTTCAAACCCATGGATTTATATGTCTCCATAAGAGAATCAAGCGTGTGTACAGCTGCATGAAGGCAGCAGAGAAAATCTGATAAATCCCATTATCAAAATGAATTAAAAAACCAAACACAATGACAGTGAAATAGAGAGCAATTCTTAAATAATTCATTCAGGGCTTGTGATGCAACCTGGATTTACCTCATCTAAACCCAGAGCAGAGTGAGACATAAGGTTGGACACTTCGGGCTGATAGCATTGGTGAGGTTCGATGAGCAAATGCAGACCATTTGAAGTCATACTGCATGGTACCCATTCCATGGGTCCCAACTCTCCAGGTTTAAGTGATTCTTCCTTCAGCTAAAGCATGCATGGGAAACCCACAGTATGGTGCACCATGTGACCGGGAAACGTTTTCAAATGCATCTCAGTTTTTGTCCCCTTTTACTCGGGTTCACAATTCCAGACCCTTTACTAACACTCTCCGCACTTGGAGATTCAGTGCCTTTAACCTCCTGTTTGGCACAGTTTGCAATTTCTGCGCAAGATGAACAGGAATAGGGAGAACCAATGAGAGACTAGCTGTAGGTGTCTGCATGGGCAAATTTAACGCTCATTTCCAACCAGGAAGAGGAATTAACCAAAGGCTCAGCATGCCGTGCAGGAACCAGATTAGGGCCTGAAGCAATCCTGCGGGTTTGCGGCCAGCTCACAAGAAAGCGATTTGAAGAAAGGAGCTCAGGGGCAAGTAATTCACAAACCTGCAGAGTTATAAATGACAGCTATCGTCCGAAAATATATTGAAGGAAGGCTGCGAAGAGGACTTGAAAGCGGGGCAGAATTGCAGGAAAACGATTTCAGGGGGTAGACTGGAATTGCATTTAAAGCATAGGAAAAGAGGCAGAACGTCGACAATGATGCACTTGGCCAAAAAGGGCGTATGCGTTTTTTCCTGAATATATTCAGGAAAAAACGCATACGCCCTTTTTGGCCAACCAAGCAAGCATGTTAAAGAAATCTGCACTACAATGAAGTCTCACTGCCAACCAGTCAAAAGGGCCATCTGAAAAATGTGTAAAATCCAGAAATGCAGCACAGGCCATGGAGAACAGGGAGCCTTGTTATGCTGATGGGTGGGATGTAAATTGCCAACAGCCACTCTGGAGAAGTGTATGGTGTTTCCTGAAACACCTAAAAAACAAAGCAACGGAGCCTACGGCACTTCCACTTATGGTCCTATAGCTTAGGGACATTAAAATCAAAAACACACAGCCACCCCAAAGTTTCAGACGGCTCTGTTTACAAGAACCTCGTCTACGGTACAAGTTAAATATCCCAGAAAGTGAAAAATGGATAAAGAAGTTGTGGTACGTACGTACAATGGAATATCACTCACCAATGAAATCTATGTCATCTGGCCCGTCGTGGCATAATGAGTGGATTCAGGTACGATGATTCTAAGTGAAATAAGTCACACAGAAAATGAAACATCATAAGATGTCACTAATACACGGAATGTAATCTTGGCTACACATGAACTGAATTACAAAACAGAACAGGGTCTCAAATTTAGAAAACCAACTTATGTTTGTTTAAGGGGAAAGGTGAGTTGGGGTGCTGCATAAAACCAGAGATAGAAATTAGCACAGATACCATTCCATACGTCATATATGTAATAGTCAAGACCTACCCCTTGCTCAACCAAATGGGCTAAACACCCTATATTCAACGTCTAGGAATACACCTGACTAGAAAGAATATTCAAACCCATGGATTTATATGTCTCCATAAGAGAATCAAGCGTGTGTACAGCTGCATGAAGGCAGCAGAGATAATCCGATAAATCCCATTATCAAAATGAATTCAAAAAAAAAACAGAATGACAGTGAATTAGAGAGCAATTCTTAAATAATTCATTCAGGGCTTGTGATGCAACCTGGATTTACCTCATCTACACCCAGAGCTGAGTGAGACATAAGGTTGGACACTTCAGGCTGATAGCATTGGTGAGGTTCGATGAGCAAATGCAGACCATTTGAAGTCATACTGCATGGTACCCATTCCATGGGTCCCAGCTCTCCAGGTTTAAGCGATTCTTCCTTCAGCTAAAACATGCATGGGAAACCCACAGTATGGTGCACCATGTGACCGGGAAACGTTTTCAAATGCATCTCAGTTTTCGTCCCCTTTTAGTCGGGTTCACAATTCCAGACCCTTTACTAACACTCTCCCCACTTGGAGAGTCAGTGCCTTTAACCTGCTGTTTGGCACAGTTTGCAATTTCTGCGCGAGATGAACAGGAATAGGGAGAACCAATGAGAGACTAGCTGTAGGTGTCTGCACGGGCCAATTTAACGCTCATTTCCCACCAGGAAGAGGAATTAACCAAAGGCTCAGCATGCCGAGCCGGAAACAGATTAGGGCCTGAAGCAATCCTGCGGGTTTGCGGCCAGCTCACAAGAAAACGATTTGTAGAAAGGAGCTCAGGGGCACTGTAATTCACAAACCTGCAGAGTTATAAATGACAGTTATCGTCCGAAAATATATTGAAGGAAGGCTGCGAAGAGGACTGGAAAGCGGAGCAGAATTGCAGGAAAACGATTTCAGGGGGTAGACTGGAATTGCATTTAAAGCATAGGAAAAGAGGGAAAACGTCGACAATGATGCACTTGGCCAAAAAGGGCGTATACGTTTTTTCCTGAATATATTCATGAAAAAACGCATACGCACTTTTTGGCCAACCAAGCAAGCATGTTAAAGAAATCTGCACTACAATGAAGTCTCACTGCCCCCCGGTCAAAAGGGCCATCTGAAAAAAGTGTAAAATCCAGAAATGCAGCACAGGCCATGGAGAACAGGGAGCCTTGTTATGCTGATGGGTGGGATGTAAATTGCCAAGAGCCACTCTGGAGAAGTGTATGGTGTTTCCTGAAACACCTAAAAAACAAAGCAACGGAGCCTACGGCACTTCCACTTATGGTCCTATAGCTTAGGGAAATTAAAATCAAAAACACACAGCCACCCCAAAGTTTCAGACGGCTCTGTTTACAAGAACATGTTCTACGGTAAAAGTTAAATATCCCAGAAAGCGAAAAATGGATAAAGAAGTTGTGGTACGTACGTACAATGGAATATCACTCACCAATGAAATCTATATCATCAGGCCCATCGTGGCATAATGACTGAATTCAGGTACAATGATTCTAAGTGAAATAAGTCACACAGAAAATGAAACATCATGAGATATCACTAATACACGGAGTGTAATCTTGGCTACACATGAACTGAATTACAAAACAGAACAGGGTCTCAAATTTAGAAAACCAACTTATGTTTGCTTAAGAGGAAAGGTGAGTTGGGTGCTGCATAAAACCAGAGATAGAAATTAGCACAGATACCATTCCATAAGTCAACTATGTAATAGTCAAGTCCTACCACTTGCTCAAAGAAATGGGCTAAACACACTATATTCAACACCTAGGAATACACCTGACTACTAAAATCTTCAAACCCATGGATTTATATGTCTCCATAAGAGAATCAAGCGTGTGTACAGTTGCATGAAGGCAGCAGAGAAAATCCGATAAATCCTATTATCAAAATGAATTACAAAAACAAAACACAATGACAGTAAAATAGAGAACAATTCTTAAATAATTCATTCAGGGCTTGTGATGCAACCTGGATTTACCTCATCTAAACCCAGAGCTGAGAGAGACATAAGGTTGGACACTTCGGGCTGATAGCATTGGTGAGGTTCGATGAGCAAATGCAGACCATTTGAAGTCATACTGCATGGTACCCATTCCATGGGTCCCAACTCTCCAGGTTTAAGTGATTCTTCCTTCAGCTAAAGCATGCATGGGAAACCCACAGTATGGTGCACCGTGTGACCGGGAAAGGTTTTCAAATGCATCTCAGTTTTGTCCCCTTTTACTCGGGTTCACAATTCCAGACCCTTTACTAACACTCTCCCCACTTGGAGAGTCAGTGCCTTTAACCTCCTGTTTGGCACAGTTTGCAATTTCTGCGCGAGATGAACAGGAATAGGGAGAACCAATGAGAGACTAGCTGTAGGTGTCTGCACGGGCCAATTTAACGCTCATTTCCCACCAGGAAGAGGAATTAACCAAAGGCTCAGCATGCCGAGCCGGAACCAGATTAGGGCCTGAAGCAATCCTGCGGGTTTGCGGCCAGCTCACAAGAAAGCGATTTGAAGAAAGGAGCTCATGGGCCAAGTAATTCAGAATCCTGCAGAGTTATAAATGACAGCTATCGTCCGAAAATATATTGAAGGAAGGCTGCGAAGAGAACTTGTAAGCGGGGCAGAATTGCAGGAAAACGATTTCAGGGGGTAGACGGTAATTGCATTTAAAGCATAGGAAAAGAGGCAGAACGTCGACAATGATGCTCTTGGCCAAAAAGGTCATATGCGTTTTTTCTGAATATATTCAGGAAAAAACGCATACGCCCTTTTTGGCGAACGAAGCAAGCATGTTAAAGAAATCTGCACTACAATGAAGTCTCACTGCCCCCCGGTCAAAAGGGCCATCTGAAAAAAGTGTAAAATCCAGAAAGGCAGCACAGGGCATGGAGAACCGGGAGCCTTGTTATGCTGATGGGCGGGATGTAAATTGCCAACAGCCACTCTGGAGAAGTGTATGGTGTTTCCTGGAACACCTAAAAAACAAAGCAACGGAGCCTACGGCACTTCCACTTATGGTCCTATAGCTTAGGAAAATTAAAATCAAAAACACACAGCCACCCCAAAGTTTTGGTCGGCTCTGTTTACAAGAACCTCGTCTACGGTACAAGTTAAATATCCCAGAATGTGAAAAATGGATAAAGAAGTTGTGGTACGTACGTACAATGGAATATCACTGAGCAATGAAATCTATGTCATCAGGCCCGTCGCGGCATAATGAGTGGATTCAGGTACCATGATTCTAAGTGAAATAAGTCACACAGAAAATGAAACATCATAAGATATCACTAATACACGGAATATAAACTAGGCTACACATGAACTGAATTACAAAACAGAACAGGGCCTCAAATTTAGAAAACCAACTTATGCTTGCTTAAGGGGAAAGGTGAGTTGGGGTGCTGCATCAAAACAGAGATAGAAATTAGCACAGATACCTTTTCATAAGCCAAATATGTAATAGTCAAGACCTACCCCTTGCTCAACGAAATGGACTAAACACCCCATATTCAACACCTAGGAATACACCTGACTAGTAAGAATCTTCAAACCCATGGATTCATATGTCTCCGTAAGAGAATGAAGCGTGTGTACAGCGGCATGAATGCAGCAGGGAAAATCCGATAAATCCCATTATCAAAATATATTACAAAAGCAAAACACAAGGACAGTGAAATAGAGAGCAATTCTTAAATAATTCATTCAGGGTTTGTGATGCAACCTGGATTTACCACATCTACACCCAGAGCTGAGTGAGACATAAGGTTGGGCACTTCGGGCTGATAGCATTGGTGAGGTTCACTGAGCAAATGCAGACACTTTGAAGTCAAACAGCATGGTACCCATTCCAAGGGTCCCAACACTCCAGGTTTAAGGGATTCTTCCTTCTGCTAAAACATGCATGGGAAACCCACAGTATGGTGCACCGTGTGACCGGCAAACGTTTTCAAATGCATCTCAGTTTTCGTCCCCTTTTACTCGGGTTCACCATTCCAGACCCTTTACGAACACTCTCCCCACGTGGAGAGTTAGTGCTTTAACCTCCTGTTTGGCACAGTTTGCAATTTTTGCGCAAGATGAACAGGAATAGGGAGAACGAATGAGAGACTAGCTGTAGGTGTCTGCACGGGCAAATTTAATGCTCATTTCCCACCATGAAGAGGAATTAACCTAAGGCTCAACATGACGTGCTGGAACCAGATTAGGGCCTGAAGCATTCCTGCGGGTTTGCGGCCAGCTCACAAGATAGCGAGTTGAAGAAAGGAGCTCAATGGCACTGTAACTCACAAACCTGCAGAGTTATAAAAGACAGCTATTGTCCAAAAATATATTGAAGGAAGGCTGCGAAGAGAACTTGTAAGCGGGGCAGAATTGCAGGAAAACGATTTCAGGGGGTAGACGGGAATTGCATTTAAAGCATAGTAAAAGAGGCAGAACGTCGACAATGATGCTCTTGGCCAAAAAGGGCGTATGCGTTTTTTCCTGAATATATTCAGGAAAAAACGCATACGCACTTTTTGGCCAACCAAGCAAGCATGTTAAAGAAATCTGCACTACAATGAAGTCTCACTGCCCCCCGGTCAAAAGGGCCATCTGAAAAAAGTGTAAAATCCAGAAAGGCAGCACAGGCCATGGAGAACAGGGAGCCTTGTTATGCTGATGGGTGGGATGTAAATTGCCAACAGCCACTCTGGAGAAGTGTATGGTGTTTCCTGGAACACCTAAAAAACAAAGCAACGGAGCCTACGGCACTTCCACTTATGGTCCTATAGCTTAGGGAAATTAAAATCAAAAACACACAGCCACCCCAAAGTTTCGGTCGGCTCTGTTTACAAGAACCTCGTCTACGGTACAAGTTAAATATCCCAGAATGTGAAAAATGGATAAAGAAGTTGTGGTACGTACGTACAATGGAATATCACTGAGCAATGAAATCTATGTCATCAGGCCCGTCGCGGCATAATGAGTGGATTCAGGTACCATGATTCTAAGTGAAATAAGTCACACAGAAAATGAAACATCATAAGATATCACTAATACACGGAATATAAACTAGGCTACACATGAACTGAATTACAAAACAGAACAGGGTCTCAAATTTAGAAAACCAACTTATGCTTGCTTAAGGGGAAAGGTGAGTTGGGGTGCCGCATCAAAACAGAGATAGAAATTAGCACAGATACCTTTTCATAAGCCAAATATGTAATAGTCAAGACCTACCCCTTGCTCAACGAAATGGACTAAACACCCCATATTCAACGCCTAGGAATACACCTGACTAGTAATCATCTTCAAACCCATGGATTCATATGTCTCCGTAAGAGAATGAAGCGTGTGTACAGCGCAATGAATGCAGCAGAGAAAATCCGATAAATCCCATTATCAAAATATATTACAAAAACAAAACACAAGGACAGTGAAATAGAGAGCAATTCTTAAATAATTCATTCAGGGTTTGTGATGCAACCTGGATTTACCACATCTACACCCAGAGCTGAGTGAGACATAAGGTTGGGCACTTCGGGCTGATAGCATTGGTGAGGTTCAGTGAGCAAATGCAGACACTTTGAAGTCATACTGCATGGTACCCATTCCAAGGGTCCCAACTGTCCAGGTTTAAAGGATCCTTCCTTCAGCTAAAACATGCATGGGAAACCCACAGTATGGTGCACCGTGTGACCGGCAAACGTTTTCAAATGCATCTCAGTTTTCGTCCACTTTTACTCGGGTTCACCATTCCAGACCCTTTATGAACACTCTCCCCACTTGCAGAGTCAGTGCTTTAACCTCCTGTATGGCACAGTTTGCAATTTCTGCGCAAGATGAACAGGAATAGGGAGAACCAATGAGAGACTAGCTGTAGGTGTATGCACGGGCAAATTTAACGCTCATTTCCCACCAGGAAGAGGAATTAACCTAAGGCTCAACATGCCGTGCCGGAACCAGATTAGGGCCTGAAGCAATCCTGCGGGTTTGCGGCCAGCTCACAAGAAAGCGATTTGAAGAAAGGAGCTCAGGGGCACTGTAACTCACAAACCTGCAGAGTTATAAATGACAGCTATCGTCCAAAAATACATTGAAGGAAGGCTGCGAAGAGGACATGAAAGCGGGGCAGAATTGCAGGAAAACGATTTCAGGGGGTAGACGGGAATTGCATTTAAAGCATAGGAAAAGAGGCAGAACGTCGACAATGATGCTCTTGGCCAAAAAGTGCGTATGTGTTTTTTCCTGAATATATTCAGGAAAAAACGCATACGCACTTTTTGGCCAACAAAGCAAGCATGTTAAAGAAATCTGCAGTGCAGTGAAGTCTCACTGCCCCCCGGTCAAAAGGGCCATCTGAAAAAAGTGTAAAATCCAGAAAGGCAACACAGGCCATGGAGAACAGGGAGCCTTGTTATGCTGATGGGCGGGATGTAAATTGCCAAGAGTCACTCTGGAGAAGTGTATGGTATTTCCTGGAACACCTAAAAAACAAAGCAACGGAGCCTACGGCACTTCCACTTATGGTCCTATAGCTTAGGGAAATTAAAATCAGAAACACACAGCCACCCCAAAGTGTCGGACGGCTCTGTTTATAAGAACCTCGTGTACGGCACAAGTTAAATATCCCAGAAAGCAAAAAATGGATAAAGAAGTTGTGCTACGTACGTACAATGGAATATCACTCTCCAATGAAATCTATGTCATCAGGCCCGTCGCGGCATAATGAGTGGATTCAGGTACGATGATTCTAAGTGAAGTAAGTCTCACAGAAAATGAAACATCATAAGATATCACTAATACACCGAATGTAATCTTGGCTACACATGAACTGAATTACAAAACATAACAGGGCCTCAAATTTAGAAAACCAACTTATGTTTGCTTAAGGGGAAAGTTGAGTTGGGGTGCTGCATAAAAGCAGAGATAGAAATTAGCACAGATACCATTCCATACGTCAAATATGTAATAGTCAAGACCTACCCCTTGCTCAACGAAATGGAAAAAACACGCCATATTCAACGCCTAGGAATACACCTGACTAGAAAGAATCTTCAAACCCATGGATTTATATGTCTCCATAAGAGAATGAAGCGTGTGTACAGCGGCATGAATGCAGCAGAGAAAATCCGATAAATCCCATTATCAAAATGAATTACAAAAACAAAACACAAGGACAGTGAAATAGGGAGCAATTCTTAAATAATTCATTCAGGGATTGTGATGCAACCTGGATTTTCCACATCTACATCCAGAGCTGAGTGAGACATAAGGTTGGGGACTTCGGGCTGATAGCATTGGTGAGGTTCGATGAACAAATGCAGACCCTTTGAAGGCATACTGCATGGTACGCATTCCATGGGTCCCAACTCTCCAGGTTTAAGGGATTCTTCCTTCAGCTAATACATGCATGGGAAACCCACAGTATGGTGCAGCGTGTGACCGGGAAACGTTTTCAAATGCATTGCAGTTTTCGTCCCCTTTTACTCGGGTTCACAATTCCAGACCCTTTACTAACACTCTCCCTACTTGGAGAGTCAGTGCCTTTAACCTCCTGTTGGGCACAGTTTGCAATTTCTGCTCAAGAAGAACAGGAAGAGGGAGATCCAATGAGAGATTAGCTGTAGGTGTCTGCACGGGCAAATTTAACACTCATTCCCCACCAGGAAGAGGAATTAACCAAAGGCGCAGCATGCCCTGCCGGAACCAGATTAGGGCCTGAAGCAATCCAGCGGGTTTGCGGCCAGCTCACAAGATAGCGAGTTGAAGAAAGGAGCTCAGGGGCACTGTAACTCACTAACCTGCAGAGTTATAAATGACAGCTATCGTCCAAAAATATATTGAAGGAAGGCTGCGAAGAGAACTTGTAAGCGGGGCAGAATTGCAGGAAAACGATTTCAGGGGGTAGACGGGAATTGCATTTAAAGCATAGGAAAAGAGGCAGAACGTAGACAATGATGCTCTTGGCCAAAAAGGGCGTATTCGTTTTTTCTGAATATATTCAGGAAAAAACGCATACGCCCTTTTTGGCCAACGAAGCAAGCATGTTAAAGAAATCTGCACTACAATGAAGTCTCACTGCCCCCCGGTCAAAAGGGCCATCTGAAAAAAGTGTAAAATCCAGAAAGGCAGCACAGGGCATGGAGAACCGGGACCCTAGTTATGCTGATGGGCGGCATGTAAATTGCCAACAACCACTCTGGAGAAGTGTATGGTGTTTCCTGGAACACCTAAAAAACAAAGCAACGGAGCCTACGGCACTTCCACTTATGGTCCTATAGCTTAGGGAAATTAAAATCAGAAACACACAGCCACCCCAAAGTTTCGGTCGGCTCTGTTTACAAGAACCTCGTCTACGGTACAAGTTAAATATCCCAGAAAGCGAGAAATGGATAAAGAAGTTGTGGTACGTACGTACAATTGAATATCACTCACCAATGAAATGTATGTCATCTGGCCCGTCGTGGCATAATGAGTGGATTCAGGTACGATGATTCTAAGTGAAATAACTCACACAGAAAATGAAACATCATAAGATGTCACTAATACACGGAATGTAATCTTGGCTACACATGAACTGAATTACAAAACAGAACAGGGTCTCAAATTTAGAAAACCAACTTATGTTTGCTTAAGGGGAAAGGTGAGTTGGGGTGATGCATAAAACCAGAGATAGAAATTAGCACAGATACCATTCCATACGTCAAATATGTAATAGTCAAGACCTACCCCTTGCTCAACCAAATGGGCTAAACACCCTATATTCAACGTCTAGGAATACACCTGACTAGAAAGAATATTCAAACCCTTGGATTTATATGTCTCCATAAGAGAATCAAGCGTGTGTACAGCTGCATGAAGGCAGCAGTGAAAATCCGATAAATCCCGTTATCAAAATGAATTACAAAAACAAAACAGAATGACAGTGAAATAGAGAGCAATTCTTAAATAATTCATTCAGGGCTTGTGATGCAACCTGGATTTACCTCATCTACACCCAGAGCTGAGTGAGACATAAGGTTGGACACTTCAGGCTGATAGCATTGGTGAGGTTCAGTGAGCAAATGCAGACACTTTGAAGTCATACTGCATGGTACCCATTCCAAGGGTCCCAACTGTCCAGGTTTAAAGGATCCTTCCTTCAGCTAAAACATGCATGGGAAACCCACAGTATGGTGCACCGTGTGACCGGCAAACGTTTTCAAATGCATCTCAGTTTTCGTCCACTTTTACTCGGGTTCACCATTCCAGACCCTTTATGAACACTCTCCCCACTTGCAGAGTCAGTGCTTTAACCTCCTGTATGGCACAGTTTGCAATTTCTGCGCAAGATGAACAGGAATAGGGAGAACCAATGAGAGACTAGCTGTAGGTGTATGCACGGGCAAATTTAACGCTCATTTCCCACCAGGAAGAGGAATTAACCTAAGGCTCAACATGCCGTGCCGGAACCAGATTAGGGCCTGAAGCAATCCTGCGGGTTTGCGGCCAGCTCACAAGAAAGCGATTTGAAGAAAGGAGCTCAGGGGCACTGTAACTCACAAACCTGCAGAGTTATAAATGACAGCTATCGTCCAAAAATACATTGAAGGAAGGCTGCGAAGAGGACATGAAAGCGGGGCAGAATTGCAGGAAAACGATTTCAGGGGGTAGACGGGAATTGCATTTAAAGCATAGGAAAAGAGGCAGAACGTCGACAATGATGCTCTTGGCCAAAAAGTGCGTATGTGTTTTTTCCTGAATATATTCAGGAAAAAACGCATACGCACTTTTTGGCCAACAAAGCAAGCATGTTAAAGAAATCTGCAGTGCAGTGAAGTCTCACTGCCCCCCGGTCAAAAGGGCCATCTGAAAAAAGTGTAAAATCCAGAAAGGCAACACAGGCCATGGAGAACAGGGAGCCTTGTTATGCTGATGGGCGGGATGTAAATTGCCAAGAGTCACTCTGGAGAAGTGTATGGTATTTCCTGGAACACCTAAAAAACAAAGCAACGGAGCCTACGGCACTTCCACTTATGGTCCTATAGCTTAGGGAAATTAAAATCAGAAACACACAGCCACCCCAAAGTGTCGGACGGCTCTGTTTATAAGAACCTCGTGTACGGCACAAGTTAAATATCCCAGAAAGCAAAAAATGGATAAAGAAGTTGTGCTACGTACGTACAATGGAATATCACTCTCCAATGAAATCTATGTCATCAGGCCCGTCGCGGCATAATGAGTGGATTCAGGTACGATGATTCTAAGTGAAGTAAGTCTCACAGAAAATGAAACATCATAAGATATCACTAATACACCGAATGTAATCTTGGCTACACATGAACTGAATTACAAAACATAACAGGGCCTCAAATTTAGAAAACCAACTTATGTTTGCTTAAGGGGAAAGTTGAGTTGGGGTGCTGCATAAAAGCAGAGATAGAAATTAGCACAGATACCATTCCATACGTCAAATATGTAATAGTCAAGACCTACCCCTTGCTCAACGAAATGGAAAAAACACGCCATATTCAACGCCTAGGAATACACCTGACTAGAAAGAATCTTCAAACCCATGGATTTATATGTCTCCATAAGAGAATGAAGCGTGTGTACAGCGGCATGAATGCAGCAGAGAAAATCCGATAAATCCCATTATCAAAATGAATTACAAAAACAAAACACAAGGACAGTGAAATAGGGAGCAATTCTTAAATAATTCATTCAGGGATTGTGATGCAACCTGGATTTTCCACATCTACATCCAGAGCTGAGTGAGACATAAGGTTGGGGACTTCGGGCTGATAGCATTGGTGAGGTTCGATGAACAAATGCAGACCCTTTGAAGGCATACTGCATGGTACGCATTCCATGGGTCCCAACTCTCCAGGTTTAAGGGATTCTTCCTTCAGCTAATACATGCATGGGAAACCCACAGTATGGTGCAGCGTGTGACCGGGAAACGTTTTCAAATGCATTGCAGTTTTCGTCCCCTTTTACTCGGGTTCAAAATTCCAGACCCTTTACTAACACTCTCCCTACTTGGAGAGTCAGTGCCTTTAACCTCCTGTTGGGCACAGTTTGCAATTTCTGCTCAAGAAGAACAGGAAGAGGGAGATCCAATGAGAGATTAGCTGTAGGTGTCTGCACGGGCAAATTTAACACTCATTCCCCACCAGGAAGAGGAATTAACCAAAGGCGCAGCATGCCCTGCCGGAACCAGATTAGGGCCTGAAGCAATCCAGCGGGTTTGCGGCCAGCTCACAAGATAGCGAGTTGAAGAAAGGAGCTCAGGGGCACTGTAACTCACTAACCTGCAGAGTTATAAATGACAGCTATCGTCCAAAAATATATTGAAGGAAGGCTGCGAAGAGAACTTGTAAGCGGGGCAGAATTGCAGGAAAACGATTTCAGGGGGTAGACGGGAATTGCATTTAAAGCATAGGAAAAGAGGCAGAACGTAGACAATGATGCTCTTGGCCAAAAAGGGCGTATTCGTTTTTTCTGAATATATTCAGGAAAAAACGCATACGCCCTTTTTGGCCAACGAAGCAAGCATGTTAAAGAAATCTGCACTACAATGAAGTCTCACTGCCCCCCGGTCAAAAGGGCCATCTGAAAAAAGTGTAAAATCCAGAAAGGCAGCACAGGGCATGGAGAACCGGGACCCTAGTTATGCTGATGGGCGGCATGTAAATTGCCAACAACCACTCTGGAGAAGTGTATGGTGTTTCCTGGAACACCTAAAAAACAAAGCAACGGAGCCTACGGCACTTCCACTTATGGTCCTATAGCTTAGGGAAATTAAAATCAGAAACACACAGCCACCCCAAAGTTTCGGTCGGCTCTGTTTACAAGAACCTCGTCTACGGTACAAGTTAAATATCCCAGAAAGCGAGAAATGGATAAAGAAGTTGTGGTACGTACGTACAATTGAATATCACTCACCAATGAAATGTATGTCATCTGGCCCGTCGTGGCATAATGAGTGGATTCAGGTACGATGATTCTAAGTGAAATAACTCACACAGAAAATGAAACATCATAAGATGTCACTAATACACGGAATGTAATCTTGGCTACACATGAACTGAATTACAAAACAGAACAGGGTCTCAAATTTAGAAAACCAACTTATGTTTGCTTAAGGGGAAAGGTGAGTTGGGGTGATGCATAAAACCAGAGATAGAAATTAGCACAGATACCATTCCATACGTCAAATATGTAATAGTCAAGACCTACCCCTTGCTCAACCAAATGGGCTAAACACCCTATATTCAACGTCTAGGAATACACCTGACTAGAAAGAATATTCAAACCCTTGGATTTATATGTCTCCATAAGAGAATCAAGCGTGTGTACAGCTGCATGAAGGCAGCAGTGAAAATCCGATAAATCCCGTTATCAAAATGAATTACAAAAACAAAACAGAATGACAGTGAAATAGAGAGCAATTCTTAAATAATTCATTCAGGGCTTGTGATGCAACCTGGATTTACCTCATCTACACCCAGAGCTGAGTGAGACATAAGGTTGGACACTTCAGGCTGATAGCATTGGTGAGGTTCGATGAGCAAATGCAGACCATTTGAAGTCATACTGCATGGTACCCATTCCATGGGTCCCAACTCTCCAGGTTTAAGCGATTCTTCCTTCAGCTAAAACATGCATGGGAAACCCACAGTATGGTGCACCATGTGACCGGGAAACGTTTTCAAATGCATCTCAGTTTTCGTCCCCTTTTAGTCGGGTTCACAATTCCAGACCCTTTACTAACACTCTCCTCAATTGGAGAGTCAGTGCCTTTAACCTGCTGTTTGGCACAGTTTGCAATTTCTGCGCGAGATGAACAGGAATAGGGAGAACCAATGAGAGACTAGCTGTAGGTGTCTGCACGGGACAATTTAACGCTCATTTCCCACCAGGAAGAGGAATTAACCAAAGGCTCAACATGCCGTGTCGGAACCAGATTAGGGCCTGAAGCAATCCTGCGGGTTTGCGGCCAGCTCACAAGAAAGCGATTTGAAGAAAGGAGCTCAGGGGCACTGTAACTCACAAACCTGCAGAGTTATAAATGACAGCTATCGTCCAAAAATACATTGAAGGAAGGCTGCGAAGAGGACATGAAAGCGGGGCAGAATTGCAGGAAAACGATTTCAGGGGGTAGACGGGAATTGCATTTAAAGCATAGGAAAAGAGGCAGAACGTCGACAATGATGCTCTTGGCCAAAAAGTGCGTATGCGTTTTTTCCTGAATATATTCAGGAAAAAACGCATACGCACTTTTTGGCCAACAAAGCAAGCATGTTAAAGAAATCTGCAGTGCAGTGAAGTCTCACTGCCCCCCGGTCAAAAGGGCCATCTGAAAAAAGTGTAAAATCCAGAAAGGCAACACAGGCCATGGAGAACAGGGAGCCTTGTTATGCTGATGGGCGGGATGTAAATTGCCAAGAGTCACTCTGGAGAAGTGTATGGTATTTCCTGGAACACCTAAAAAACAAAGCAACGGAGCCTACGGCACTTCCACTTATGGTCCTATAGCTTAGGGAAATTAAAATCAGAAACACACAGCCACCCCAAAGTGTCGGACGGCTCTGTTTATAAGAACCTCGTGTACGGCACAAGTTAAATATCGCAGAAAGCAAAAAATGGATAAAGAAGTTGTGCTACGTACGTACAATGGAATATCACTCTCCAATGAAATCTATGTCATCAGGCCCGTCGCGTCATAATGAGTGGATTCAGGTACGATGATTCTAAGTGAAGTAAGTCTCACAGAAAATGAAACATCATAAGATATCACTAATACACCGAATGTAATCTTGGCTACACCTGAACTGAATTACAAAACATAACAGGGCCTCAAATTTAGAAAACCAACTTATGTTTGCTTAAGGGGAAAGTTGAGTTGGGGTGCTGCATAAAAGCAGAGATAGAAATTAGCACAGATACCATTCCATACGTCAAATATGTAATAGTCAAGACCTACCCCTTGCTCAACGAAATGGAAAAAACACGCCATATTCAACGCCTAGGAATACACCTGACTAGAAAGAATCTTCAAACCCATGGATTTATATGTCTCCATAAGAGAATGAAGCGTGTGTACAGCGGCATGAATGCAGCAGAGAAAATCCGATAAATCCCATTATCAAAATGAATTACAAAAACAAAACACAAGGACAGTGAAATAGGGAGCAATTCTTAAATAATTCATTCAGGGATTGTGATGCAACCTGGATTTTCCACATCTACATCCAGAGCTGAGTGAGACATAAGGTTGGGGACTTCGGGCTGATAGCATTGGTGAGGTTCGATGAACAAATGCAGACCCTTTGAAGGCATACTGCATGGTACGCATTCCATGGGTCCCAACTCTCCAGGTTTAAGGGATTCTTCCTTCAGCTAATACATGCATGGGAAACCCACAGTATGGTGCAGCGTGTGACCGGGAAACGTTTTCAAATGCATTGCAGTTTTCGTCCCCTTTTACTCGGGTTCACAATTCCAGACCCTTTACTAACACTCTCCCTACTTGGAGAGTCAGTGCCTTTAACCTCCTGTTGGGCACAGTTTGCAATTTCTGCTCAAGAAGAACAGGAAGAGGGAGAACCAATGAGAGATTAGCTGTAGGTGTCTGCACGGGCAAATTTAACACTCATTCCCCACCAGGAAGAGGAATTAACCAAAGGCTCAGCATGCCCTGCCGGAACCAGATTAGGGCCTGAAGCAATCCAGCGGGTTTGCGGCCAGCTCACAAGATAGCGAGTTGAAGAAAGGAGCTCAGGGGCACTGTAACTCACAAACCTGCAGAGTTATAAATGACAGCTATCGTCCAAAAATATATTGAAGGAAGGCTGCGAAGAGAACTTGTAAGCGGGGCAGAATTGCAGGAAAACGATTTCAGGGGGTAGACGGGAATTGCATTTAAAGCATAGGAAAAGAGGCAGAACATAGACAATGATGCTCTTGGCCAAAAAGGGCGTATTCGTTTTTTCTGAATATATTCAGGAAAAAACGCATACGCCCTTTTTGGCCAACGAAGCAAGCATGTTAAAGAAATCTGCACTACAATGAAGTCTCACTGCCCCCCGGTCAAAAGGGCCATCTGAAAAAAGTGTAAAATCCAGAAAGGCAGCACAGGGCATGGAGAACCGGGAGCCTAGTTATGCTGATGGGCGGCATGTAAATTGCCAACAACCACTCTGGAGAAGTGTATGGTGTTTCCTGGAACACCTAAAAAACAAAGCAACGGAGCCTACGGCACTTCCACTTATGGTCCTATAGCTTAGGGAAATTAAAATCAAAAACACACAGCCACCCCAAAGTTTCGGTCGGCTCTGTTAACAAGAACCTCGTCTACGGTACAAGTTAAATATCCCAGAGCGCGGAAAATGGATAAAGAAATTGTGGTACGTACGTACAATTGAATATCACTCACCAATGAAATGTATGTCATCTGGCCCGTCGTGGCATAATGAGTGGATTCAGGTACGATGATTCTAAGTGAAATAACTCACACAGGAAATGAAACATCATAAGATGTCACTAATACACGGAATGTAATCTTGGCTACACATGAACTGAATTACAAAACAGAACAGGGTCTCAAATTTAGAAAACCAACTTATGTTTGCTTAAGGGGAAAGGTGAGTTGGGGTGATGCATAAAACCAGAGATAGAAATTAGCACAGATACCATTCCATACGTCAAATATGTAATAGTCAAGACCTACCCCTTGCTCAACCAAATGGGCTAAACACCCTATATTCAACGTCTAGGAATACACCTGACTAGAAAGAATATTCAAACCCTTGGATTTATATGTCTCCATAAGAGAATCAAGCGTGTGTACAGCTGCATGAAGGCAGCAGTGAAAATCCGATAAATCCCGTTATCAAAATGAATTACAAAAACAAAACAGAATGACAGTGTAATAGAGAGCAATTCTTAAATAATTCATTCAGGGCTTGTGATGCAACCTGGATTTACCTCATCTACACCCAGAGCTGAGTGAGACATAAGGTTGGACACTTCAGGCTGATAGCATTGGTGAGGTTCGATGAGCAAATGCAGACCATTTGAAGTCATACTGCATGGTACCCATTCCATGGGTCCCAACTCTCCAGGTTTAAGCGATTCTTCCTTCAGCTAAAACATGCATGGGAAAGCCACAGTATGGTGCACCATGTGACCGGGAAACGTTTTCAAATGCATCTCAGTTTTCGTCCCCTTTTAGTCGGGTTCACAATTCCAGACCCTTTACTAACACTCTCCCCACTTGGAGAGTCAGTGCCTTTAACCTGCTGTTTGGCACAGTTTGCAATTTCTGCGCGAGATGAACAGGAATAGGGAGAACCAATGAGAGACTAGCTGTAGGTGTCTGCACGGGACAATTTAACGCTCATTTCCCACCAGGAAGAGGAATTAACCAAAGGTTCAGCATGCCGAGCCGGAAACAGATTAGGGCCTGAAGCAATCCTGCGGGTTTGCGGCCAGCTCACAAGAACGCGATTTGTAGAAAGGAGCTCAGGGGCACTGTAATTCACAAACCTGCAGAGTTATAAATGACAGCTATCGTCCGAAAATATATTGAAGGAAGGCTGCGAAGAGGACTGGAAAGCGGGGCAGAATTGCAGGAAAACGATTTCAGGGGGTAGACGGGAATTGCATTTAAAGCATAGGAAAAGAGGCAGAACGTAGACAATGATGCTCTTGGCCAAAAAGGGCGTATGCGTTTTTTCTGAATATATTCAGGAAAAAACGCATACGCCCTTTTTGGCCAACGAAGCAAGCATGTTAAAGAAATCTGCACTACAATGAAGTCTCACTGCCCCCCGGTCAAAAGGGCCATCTGAAAAAAGTGTAAAATCCAGAAAGGCAGCACAGGGCATGGAGAACCGGGAGCCTTGTTATGCTGATGGGCGGGATGTAAATTGCCAACAGCCACTCTGGAGAAGTGTATGGTGTTTCCTGGAACACCTAAAAAACAAAGCAACGGAGCCTACGGCACTTCCACTTATGGTCCTATAGCTTAGGAAAATTAAAATCAAAAACACACAGCCACCCCAAAGTTTTGGTCGGCTCTGTTTACAAGAACCTCGTCTACGGTACAAGTTAAATATCCCAGAATGTGAAAAATGGATAAAGAAGTTGTGGTACGTACGTACAATGGAATATCACTGAGCAATGAAATCTATGTCATCAGGCCCGTCGCGGCATAATGAGTGGATTCAGGTACCATGATTCTAAGTGAAATAAGTCACACAGAAAATGAAACCTCATAAGATATCACTAATACACGGAATATAAACTAGGCTACACATGAACTGAATTACAAAACAGAACAGGGCCTCAAATTTAGAAAACCAACTTATGCTTGCTTAAGGGGAAAGTTGAGTTGGGGTGCCGCATCAAAACAGAGATAGAAATTAGCACAGATACCTTTTCATAAGCCAAATATGTAATAGTCAAGACCTACCCCTTGCTCAACGAAATGGACTAAACACCCCATATTCAACACCTAGGAATACACCTGACTAGTAAGAATCTTCAAACCCATGGATTCATATGTCTCCGTAAGAGAATGAAGCGTGTGTACAGCGGCATGAATGCAGCAGAGAAAATCCGATAAATCCCATTATCAAAATATATTACAAAAGCAAAACACAAGGACAGTGAAATAGAGAGCAATTCTTAAATAATTCATTCAGGGTTTGTGATGCAACCTGGATTTACCACATCTACACCCAGAGCTGAGTGAGACATAAGGTTGGGCACTTCGGGCTGATAGCATTGGTGAGGTTCACTGAGCAAATGCAGACACTTTGAAGTCAAACAGCATGGTACCCATTCCAAGGGTCCCAACACTCCAGGTTTAAGGGATTCTTCCTTCTGCTAAAACATGCATGGGAAACCCACAGTATGGTGCACCGTGTGACCGGCAAACGTTTTCAAATGCATCTCAGTTTTCGTCCCCTTTTACTCGGGTTCACCATTCCAGACCCTTTACGAACACTCTCCCCACGTGGAGAGTTAGTGCTTTAACCTCCTGTTTGGCACAGTTTGCAATTTTTGCGCAAGATGAACAGGAATAGGGAGAACGAATGAGAGACTAGCTGTAGGTGTCTGCACGGGCAAATTTAATGCTCATTTCCCACCATGAAGAGGAATTAACCTAAGGCTCAACATGACGTGCTGGAACCAGATTAGGGCCTGAAGCATTCCTGCGGGTTTGCGGCCAGCTCACAAGATAGCGAGTTGAAGAAAGGAGCTCAATGGCACTGTAACTCACAAACCTGCAGAGTTATAAAAGACAGCTATTGTCCAAAAATATATTGAAGGAAGTCTGCGAAGAGAACTTGTAAGCGGGGCAGAATTGCAGGAAAACGATTTCAGGGGGTAGACGGGAATTGCATTTAAAGCATAGTAAAAGAGGCAGAACGTCGACAATGATGCTCTTGGCCAAAAAGGGCGTATGCGTTTTTTCCTGAATATATTCAGGAAAAAACGCATACGCACTTTTTGGCCAACCAAGCAAGCATGTTAAAGAAATCTGCACTACAATGAAGTCTCACTGCCCCCCGGTCAAAAGGGCCATCTGAAAAAAGTGTAAAATCCAGAAAGGCAGCACAGGCCATGGAGAACAGGGAGCCTTGTTATGCTGATGGGTGGGATGTAAATTGCCAACAGCCACTCTGGAGAAGTGTATGGTGTTTCCTGGAACACCTAAAAAACAAAGCAACGGAGCCTACGGCACTTCCACTTATGGTCCTATAGCTTAGGGAAATTAAAATCAAACACACACAGCCACCCCAAAGTTTCGGTCGGCTCTGTTTACAAGAACCTCGTCTACGGTACAAGTTAAATATCCCAGAATGTGAAAAATGGATAAAGAAGTTGTGGTACGTACGTACAATGGAATATCACTGAGCAATGAAATCTATGTCATCAGGCCCGTCGCGGCATAATGAGTGGATTCAGGTACCATGATTCTAAGTGAAATAAGTCACACAGAAAATGAAACATCATAAGATATCACTAATACACGGAATATAAACTAGGCTACACATGAACTGAATTACAAAACAGAACAGGGCCTCAAATTTAGAAAACCAACTTATGCTTGCTTAAGGGGAAAGGTGAGTTGGGGTGCCGCATCAAAACAGAGATAGAAATTAGCACAGATACCTTTTCATAAGCCAAATATGTAATAGTCAAGTCCTACCCCTTGCTCAACGAAATGGACTAAACACCCCATATTCAACGCCTAGGAATACACCTGACTAGTAAGAATCATCAAACCCATGGATTCATATGTCTCCGTAAGAGAATGAAGCGTGTGTACAGCGGCATGAATGCAGCAGAGAAAATCCGATAAATCCCATTATCAAAATATATTACAAAAACAAAACACAAGGACAGTGAAATAGAGAGCAATTCTTAAATAATTCATTCAGGGTTTGTGATGCAACCTGGATTTACCACATCTACACCCAGAGCTGAGTGAGACATAAGGTTGGGCACTTCGGGCTGATAGCATTGGTGAGGTTCAGTGAGCAAATGCAGACACTTTGAAGTCATACTGCATGGTACCCATTCCAAGGGTCCCAACTGTCCAGGTTTAAAGGATCCTTCCTTCAGCTAAAACATGCATGGGAAACCCACAGTATGGTGCACCGTGTGACCGGCAAACGTTTTCAAATGCATCTCAGTTTTCGTCCACTTTTACTCGGGTTCACCATTCCAGACCCTTTATGAACACTCTCCCCACTTGCAGAGTCAGTGCTTTAACCTCCTGTATGGCACAGTTTGCAATTTCTGCGCAAGATGAACAGGAATAGGGAGAACCAATGAGAGACTAGCTGTAGGTGTATGCACGGGCAAATTTAACGCTCATTTCCCACCAGGAAGAGGAATTAACCTAAGGCTCAACATGCCGTGCCGGAACCAGATTAGGGCCTGAAGCAATCCTGCGGGTTTGCGGCCAGCTCACAAGAAAGCGATTTGAAGAAAGGAGCTCAGGGGCACTGTAACTCACAAACTTGCAGAGTTATAAATGACAGCTATCGTCCAAAAATATATTGAAGGAAGGCTGCGAAGAGAACTTGTAAGCGGGGCAGAATTGCAGGAAAACGATTTCAGGGGGTAGACGGGAATTGCATTTAAAGCATAGGAAAAGAGGCAGAACGTAGACAATGATGCTCTTGGCCAAAAAGGGCGTATGCGTTTTTTCTGAATATATTCAGGAAAAAACGCATACGCCCTTTTTGGCGAACGAAGCAAGCATGTTAAAGAAATCTGCACTACAATGAAGTCTCACTGCCCCCCGGTCAAAAGGGCCATCTGAAAAAAGTGTAAAATCCAGAAAGGCAGCACAGGGCATGGAGAACCGGGAGCCTTGTTATGCTGATGGGCGGGATGTAAATTGCCAACAGCCACTCTGGAGAAGTGTATGGTGTTTCCTGGAACACCTAAAAAACAAAGCAACGGAGCCTACGGCACTTCCACTTATGGTCCTATAGCTTAGGAAAATTAAAATCAAAAACACACAGCCACCCCAAAGTTTTGGTCGGCTCTGTTTACAAGAACCTCGTCTACGGTACAAGTTAAATATCCCAGAATGTGAAAAATGGATAAAGAAGTTGTGGTACGTACGTACAATGGAATATCACTGAGCAATGAAATCTATGTCATCAGGCCCGTCGCGGCATAATGAGTGGATTCAGGTACCATGATTCTAAGTGAAATAAGTCACACAGAAAATGAAACATCATAAGATATCACTAATACACGGAATATAAACTAGGCTACACATGAACTGAATTACAAAACAGAACAGGGCCTCAAATTTAGAAAACCAACTTATGCTTGCTTAAGGGGAAAGTTGAGTTGGGGTGCCGCATCAAAACAGAGATAGAAATTAGCACAGATACCTTTTCATAAGCCAAATATGTAATAGTCAAGACCTACCCCTTGCTCAACGAAATGGACTAAACACCCCATATTCAACACCTAGGAATACACCTGAGTAGTAAGAATCTTCAAACCCATGGATTCATATGTCTCCGTAAGAGAATGAAGCGTGTGTACAGCGCAATGAATGCAGCAGAGAAAATCCGATAAATCCCATTATCAAAATATATTACAAAAACAAAACACAAGGACAGTGAAATAGAGAGCAATTCTTAAATAATTCATTCAGGGTTTGTGATGCAACCTGGATTTACCACATCTACACCCAGAGCTGAGTGAGACATAAGGTTGGGCACTTCGGGCTGATAGCATTGGTGAGGTTCAGTGAGCAAATGCAGACACTTTGAAGTCAAACAGCATGGTACCCATTCCAAGGGTCCCAACTGTCCAGGTTTAAAGGATCCTTCCTTCAGCTAAAACATGCATGGGAAACCCACAGTATGGTGCACCGTGTGACCGGCAAACGTTTTCAAATGCATCTCAGTTTTCGTCCACTTTTACTCGGGTTCACCATTCCAGACCCTTTATGAACACTCTCCCCACTTGGAGAGTCTGTGCTTTAACCTCCTGTATGGCACAGTTTGCAATTTCTGCGCAAGATGAACAGGAATAGGGAGAACCAATGAGAGACTAGCTGTAGGTGTATGCACGGGCAAATTTAACGCTCATTTCCCACCAGGAAGAGGAATTAACCTAAGGCTCAACATGCCGTGCCGGAACCAGATTAGGGCCTGAAGCAATCCTGCGGGTTTGCGGCCAGCTCACAAGAAAGCGATTTGAAGAAAGGAGCTCAGGGGCACTGTAACTCACAAACCTGCAGAGTTATAAATGACAGCTATCGTCCAAAAATACATTGAAGGAAGGCTGCGAAGAGGACATGAAAGCGGGGCAGAATTGCAGGAAAACGATTTCAGGGGGTAGACGGGAATTGCATTTAAAGCATAGGAAAAGAGGCAGAACGTCGACAATGATGCTCTTGGCCAAAAAGTGCGTATGTGTTTTTTCCTGAATATATTCAGGAAAAAACGCATACGCACTTTTTGGCCAACAAAGCAAGCATGTTAAAGAAATCTGCAGTGCAGTGAAGTCTCACTGCCCCCCGGTCAAAAGGGCCATCTGAAAAAAGTGTAAAATCCAGAAAGGCAACACAGGCCATGGAGAACAGGGAGCCTTGTTATGCTGATGGGCGGGATGTAAATTGCCAAGAGTCACTCTGGAGAAGTGTATGGTATTTCCTGGAACACCTAAAAAACAAAGCAACGGAGCCTACGGCACTTCCACTTATGGTCCTATAGCTTAGGGAAATTAAAATCAGAAACACACAGCCACCCCAAAGTGTCGGACGGCTCTGTTTATAAGAACCTCGTGTACGGCACAAGTTAAATATCCCAGAAAGCAAAAAATGGATAAAGAAGTTGTGCTACGTACGTACAATGGAATATCACTCTCCAATGAAATCTATGTCATCAGGCCCGTCGCGGCATAATGAGTGGATTCAGGTACGATGATTCTAAGTGAAGTAAGTCTCACAGAAAATGAAACATCATAAGATATCACTAATACACCGAATGTAATCTTGGCTACACATGAACTGAATTACAAAACATAACAGGGCCTCAAATTTAGAAAACCAACTTATGTTTGCTTAAGGGGAAAGTTGAGTTGGGGTGCTGCATAAAAGCAGAGATAGAAATTAGCACAGATACCATTCCATACGTCAAATATGTAATAGTCAAGACCTACCCCTTGCTCAACGAAATGGAAAAAACACGCCATATTCAACGCCTAGGAATACACCTGACTAGAAAGAATCTTCAAACCCATGGATTTATATGTCTCCATAAGAGAATGAAGCGTGTGTACAGCGGCATGAATGCAGCAGAGAAAATCCGATAAATCCCATTATCAAAATGAATTACAAAAACAAAACACAAGGACAGTGAAATAGGGAGCAATTCTTAAATAATTCATTCAGGGATTGTGATGCAACCTGGATTTTCCACATCTACATCCAGAGCTGAGTGAGACATAAGGTTGGGGACTTCGGGCTGATAGCATTGGTGCGGTTCGATGAACAAATGCAGACCCTTTGAAGGCATACTGCATGGTACGCATTCCATGGGTCCCAACTCTCCAGGTTTAAGGGATTCTTCCTTCAGCTAATACATGCATGGGAAACCCACAGTATGGTGCAGCGTGTGACCGGGAAACGTTTTCAAATGCATTGCAGATTTCGTCCCCTTTTACTCGGGTTCACAATTCCAGACCCTTTACTAACACTCTCCCTACTTGGAGAGTCAGTGCCTTTAACCTCCTGTTGGGCACAGTTTGCAATTTCTGCTCAAGAAGAACAGGAAGAGGGAGAACCAATGAGAGATTAGCTGTAGGTGTCTGCACGGGCAAATTTAACACTCATTCCCCACCAGGAAGAGGAATTAACCAAAGGCTCAGCATGCCCTGCCGGAACCAGATTAGGGCCTGAAGCAATCCAGCGGGTTTGCGGCAAGCTCACAAGATAGCGAGTTGAAGAAAGGAGCTCAGGGGCACTGTAACTCACAAACCTGCAGAGTTATAAATGACAGCTATCGTCCAAAAATATATTGAAGGAAGGCTGCGAAGAGAACTTGTAAGCGGGGCAGAATTGCAGGAAAACGATTTCAGGGGGTAGACGGGAATTGCATTTAAAGCATAGGAAAAGAGGCAGAACGTAGACAATGATGCTCTTGGCCAAAAAGGGCGTATGCGTTTTTTCTGAATATATTCAGGAAAAAACGCATACGCCCTTTTTGGCGAACGAAGCAAGCATGTTAAAGAAATCTGCACTACAATGAAGTCTCACTGCCCCCCGGTCAAAAGGGCCATCTGAAAAAAGTGTAAAATCCAGAAAGGCAGCACAGGGCATGGAGAACCGGGAGCCTTGTTATGCTGATGGGCGGGATGTAAATTGCCAACAGCCACTCTGGAGAAGTGTATGGTGTTTCCTGGAACACCTAAAAAACAAAGCAACGGAGCCTACGGCACTTCCACTTATGGTCCTATAGCTTAGGAAAATTAAAATCAAAAACACACAGCCACCCCAAAGTTTTGGTCGGCTCTGTTTACAAGAACCTCGTCTACGGTACAAGTTAAATATCCCAGAATGTGAAAAATGGATAAAGAAGTTGTGGTACGTACGTACAATGGAATATCACTGAGCAATGAAATCTATGTCATCAGGCCCGTCGCGGCATAATGAGTGGATTCAGGTACCATGATTCTAAGTGAAATAAGTCACACAGAAAATGAAACATCATAAGATATCACTAATACACGGAATATAAACTAGGCTACACATGAACTGAATTACAAAACAGAACAGGGCCTCAAATTTAGAAAACCAACTTATGCTTGCTTAAGGGGAAAGTTGAGTTGGGGTGCCGCATCAAAACAGAGATAGAAATTAGCACAGATACCTTTTCATAAGCCAAATATGTAATAGTCAAGACCTACCCCTTGCTCAACGAAATGGACTAAACACCCCATATTCAACGCCTAGGAATACACCTGACTAGTAAGAATCTTCAAACCCATGGATTCATATGTCTCCGTAAGAGAATGAAGCGTGTGTACAGCGGCATGAATGCAGCAGAGAAAATCCGATAAATCCCATTATCAAAATATATTACAAAAGCAAAACACAAGGACAGTGAAATAGAGAGCAATTCTTAAATAATTCATTCAGGGTTTGTGATGCAACCTGGATTTACCACATCTACACCCAGAGCTGAGTGAGACATAAGGTTGGGCACTTCGGGCTGATAGCATTGGTGAGGTTCACTGAGCAAATGCAGACACTTTGAAGTCAAACAGCATGGTACCCATTCCAAGGGTCCCAACACTCCAGGTTTAAGGGATTCTTCCTTCTGCTAAAACATGCATGGGAAACCCACAGTATGGTGCACCGTGTGACCGGCAAACGTTTTCAAATGCATCTCAGTTTTCGTCCCCTTTTACTCGGGTTCACCATTCCAGACCCTTTACGAACACTCTCCCCACGTGGAGAGTTAGTGCTTTAACCTCCTGTTTGGCACAGTTTGCAATTTTTGCGCAAGATGAACAGGAATAGGGAGAACGAATGAGAGACTAGCTGTAGGTGTCTGCACGGGCAAATTTAATGCTCATTTCCCACCATGAAGAGGAATTAACCTAAGGCTCAACATGACGTGCTGGAACCAGATTAGGGCCTGAAGCATTCCTGCGGGTTTGCGGCCAGCTCACAAGATAGCGAGTTGAAGAAAGGAGCTCAATGGCACTGTAACTCACAAACCTGCAGAGTTATAAAAGACAGCTATTGTCCAAAAATATATTGAAGGAAGGCTGCGAAGAGAACTTGTAAGCGGGGCAGAATTGCAGGAAAACGATTTCAGGGGGTAGACGGGAATTGCATTTAAAGCATAGTAAAAGAGGCAGAACGTCGACAATGATGCTCTTGGCCAAAAAGGGCGTATGCGTTTTTTCCTGAATATATTCAGGAAAAAACGCATACGCACTTTTTGGCCAACCAAGCAAGCATGTTAAAGAAATCTGCACTACAATGAAGTCTCACTGCCCCCCGGTCAAAAGGGCCATCTGAAAAAAGTGTAAAATCCAGAAAGGCAGCACAGGCCATGGAGAACAGGGAGCCTTGTTATGCTGATGGGTGGGATGTAAATTGCCAACAGCCACTCTGGAGAAGTGTATGGTGTTTCCTGGAACACCTAAAAAACAAAGCAACGGAGCCTACGGCACTTCCACTTATGGTCCTATAGCTTAGGGAAATTAAAATCAAAAACACACAGCCACCCCAAAGTTTCGGTCGGCTCTGTTTACAAGAACCTCGTCTACGGTACAAGTTAAATATCCCAGAATGTGAAAAATGGATAAAGAAGTTGTGGTACATACGTACAATGGAATATCACTGAGCAATGAAATCTATGTCATCAGGCCCGTCGTGGCATAATGAGTGGATTCAGGTACCATGATTCTAAGTGAAATAAGTCACACAGAAAATGAAACATCATAAGATATCACTAATACACGGAATATAAACTAGGCTACACATGAACTGAATTACAAAACAGAACAGGGCCTCAAATTTAGAAAACCAACTTATGCTTGCTTAAGGGGAAAGTTGAGTTGGGGTGCCGCATCAAAACAGAGATAGAAATTAGCACAGATACCTTTTCATAAGCCAAATATGTAATAGTCAAGACCTACCCCTTGCTCAACGAAATGGACTAAACACCCCATATTCAACGCCTAGGAATACACCTGACTAGTAATCATCTTCAAACCCATGGATTCATATGTCTCCGTAAGAGAATGAAGCGTGTGTACAGCGCAATGAATGCAGCAGAGAAAATCCGATAAATCCCATTATCAAAATATATTACAAAAACAAAACACAAGGACAGTGAAATAGAGAGCAATTCTTAAATAATTCATTCAGGGTTTGTGATGCAACCTGGATTTACCACATCTACACCCAGAGCTGAGTGAGACATAAGGTTGGGCACTTCGGGCTGATAGCATTGGTGAGGTTCAGTGAGCAAATGCAGACACTTTGAAGTCATACTGCATGGTACCCATTCCAAGGGTCCCAACTGTCCAGGTTTAAAGGATCCTTCCTTCAGCTAAAACATGCATGGGAAACCCACAGTATGGTGCACCGTGTGACCGGCAAACGTTTTCAAATGCATCTCAGTTTTCGTCCACTTTTACTCGGGTTCACCATTCCAGACCCTTTATGAACACTCTCCCCACTTGCAGAGTCAGTGCTTTAACCTCCTGTATGGCACAGTTTGCAATTTCTGCGCAAGATGAACAGGAATAGGGAGAACCAATGAGAGACTAGCTGTAGGTGTATGCACGGGCAAATTTAACGCTCATTTCCCACCAGGAAGAGGAATTAACCTAAGGCTCAACATGCCGTGCCGGAACCAGATTAGGGCCTGAAGCAATCCTGCGGGTTTGCGGCCAGCTCACAAGAAAGCGATTTGAAGAAAGGAGCTCAGGGGCACTGTAACTCACAAACCTGCAGAGTTATAAATGACAGCTATCGTCCAAAAATACATTGAAGGAAGGCTGCGAAGAGGACATGAAAGCGGGGCAGAATTGCAGGAAAACGATTTCAGGGGGTAGACGGGAATTGCATTTAAAGCATAGGAAAAGAGGCAGAACGTCGACAATGATGCTCTTGGCCAAAAAGTGCGTATGTGTTTTTTCCTGAATATATTCAGGAAAAAACGCATACGCACTTTTTGGCCAACAAAGCAAGCATGTTAAAGAAATCTGCAGTGCAGTGAAGTCTCACTGCCCCCCGGTCAAAAGGGCCATCTGAAAAAAGTGTAAAATCCAGAAAGGCAACACAGGCCATGGAGAACAGGGAGCCTTGTTATGCTGATGGGCGGGATGTAAATTGCCAAGAGTCACTCTGGAGAAGTGTATGGTATTTCCTGGAACACCTAAAAAACAAAGCAACGGAGCCTACGGCACTTCCACTTATGGTCCTATAGCTTAGGGAAATTAAAATCAGAAACACACAGCCACCCCAAAGTGTCGGACGGCTCTGTTTATAAGAACCTCGTGTACGGCACAAGTTAAATATCGCAGAAAGCAAAAAATGGATAAAGAAGTTGTGCTACGTACGTACAATGGAATATCACTCTCCAATGAAATCTATGTCATCAGGCCCATCGCGGCATAATGAGTGGATTCAGGTACGATGATTCTAAGTGAAGTAAGTCTCACAGAAAATGAAACATCATAAGATATCACTAATACACCGAATGTAATCTTGGCTACACATGAACTGAATTACAAAACATAACAGGGCCTCAAATTTAGAAAACCAACTTATGTTTGCTTAAGGGGAAAGTTGAGTTGGGGTGCTGCATAAAAGCAGAGATAGAAATTAGCACAGATACCATTCCATACGTCAAATATGTAATAGTCAAGACCTACCCCTTGCTCAACGAAATGGAAAAAACACGCCATATTCAACGCCTAGGAATACACCTGACTAGAAAGAATCTTCAAACCCATGGATTTATATGTCTCCATAAGAGAATGAAGCGTGTGTACAGCGGCATGAATGCAGCAGAGAAAATCCGATAAATCCCATTATCAAAATGAATTACAAAAACAAAACACAAGGACAGTGAAATAGGGAGCAATTCTTAAATAATTCATTCAGGGATTGTGATGCAACCTGGATTTTCCACATCTACATCCAGAGCTGAGTGAGACATAAGGTTGGGGACTTCGGGCTGATAGCATTGGTGAGGTTCGATGAACAAATGCAGACCCTTTGAAGGCATACTGCATGGTACGCATTCCATGGGTCCCAACTCTCCAGGTTTAAGGGATTCTTCCTTCAGCTAATACATGCATGGGAAACCCACAGTATGGTGCAGCGTGTGACCGGGAAACGTTTTCAAATGCATTGCAGTTTTCGTCCCCTTTTACTCGGGTTCACAATTCCAGACCCTTTACTAACACTCTCCCTACTTGGAGAGTCAGTGCCTTTAACCTCCTGTTGGGCACAGTTTGCAATTTCTGCTCAAGAAGAACAGGAAGAGGGAGAACCAATGAGAGATTAGCTGTAGGTGTCTGCACGGGCAAATTTAACACTCATTCCCCACCAGGAAGAGGAATTAACCAAAGGCTCAGCATGCCCTGCCGGAACCAGATTAGGGCCTGAAGCAATCCAGCGGGTTTGCGGCCAGCTCACAAGATAGCGAGTTGAAGAAAGGAGCTCAGGGGCACTGTAACTCACAAACCTGCAGAGTTATAAATGACAGCTATCGTCCAAAAATATATTGAAGGAAGGCTGCGAAGAGAACTTGTAAGCGGGGCAGAATTGCAGGAAAACGATTTCAGGGGGTAGACGGGAATTGCATTTAAAGCATAGGAAAAGAGGCAGAACGTAGACAATGATGCTCTTGGCCAAAAAGGGCGTATGCGTTTTTTCTGAATATATTCAGGAAAAAACGCATACGCCCTTTTTGGCCAACGAAGCAAGCATGTTAAAGAAATCTGCACTACAATGAAGTCTCACTGCCCCCCGGTCAAAAGGGCCATCTGAAAAAAGTGTAAAATCCAGAAAGGCAGCACAGGGCATGGAGAACCGGGAGCCTAGTTATGCTGATGTGCGGCATGTAAATTGCCAACAGCCACTCTGGAGAAGTGTATGGTGTTTCCTGGAACACCTAAAAAACAAAGCAACGGAGCCTACGGCACTTCCACTTATGGTCCTATAGCTTAGGGAAATTAAAATCAAAAACACACAGCCACCCCAAAGTTTCGGTCGGCTCTGTTTACAAGAACCTCGTCTACGGTACAAGTTAAATATCCCAGAAAGCGAGAAATGGATAAAGAAGTTGTGGTACGTACGTACAATTGAATATCACTCACCAATGAAATGTATGTCATCTGGCCCGTCGTGGCATAATGAGTGGATTCAGGTACGATGATTCTAAGTGAAATAACTCACACAGAAAATGAAACATCATAAGATGTCACTAATACACGGAATGTAATCTTGGCTACACATGAACTGAATTACAAAACAGAACAGGGTCTCAAATTTAGAAAACCAACTTATGTTTGCTTAAGGGGAAAGGTGAGTTGGGGTGATGCATAAAACCAGAGATAGAAATTAGCACAGATACCATTCCATACGTCAAATATGTAATAGTGAAGACCTACCCCTTGCTCAAACAAATGGGCTAAACACCCTATATTCAACGTCTAGGAATACACCTGACTAGAAAGAATATTCAAACCCTTGGATTTATATGTCTCCATAAGAGAATCAAGCGTGTGTACAGCTGCATGAAGGCAGCAGTGAAAATCCGATAAATCCCGTTATCAAAATGAATTACAAAAACAAAACAGAATGACAGTGAAATAGAGAGCAATTCTTAAATAATTCATTCAGGGCTTGTGATGCAACCTGGATTTACCTCATCTACACCCAGAGCTGAGTGAGACATAAGGTTGGACACTTCAGGCTGATAGCATTGGTGAGGTTCGATGAGCAAATGCAGACCATTTGAAGTCATACTGCATGGTACCCATTCCATGGGTCCCAACTCTCCAGGTTTAAGCGATTCTTCCTTCAGCTAAAACATGCATGGGAATCCCACAGTATGGTGCACCATGTGACCGGAAAACGTTTTCAAATGCATCTCAGTTTTCGTCCCCTTTTACTCGGGTTCACAATTCCAGACCCTTTACTAACACTCTCCCCACTTGGAGAGTCAGTGCCTTTAACCTGCTGTTTGGCACAGTTTGCAATTTCTGCGCGAGATGAACAGGAATAGGGAGAACCAATGAGAGACTAGCTGTAGGTGTCTGCACGGGACAATTTAACGCTCATTTCCCACCAGGAAGAGGAATTAACCAAAGGTTCAGCATGCCGAGCCGGAAACAGATTAGGGCCTGAAGCAATCCTGCGGGTTTGCGGCCAGCTCACAAGAACGCGATTTGTAGAAAGGAGTTCAGGGTCACTGTAATTCACAAACCTGCAGAGTTATAAATGACAGCTATCGTCCGAAAATATATTGAAGGAAGGCTGCGAAGAGGACTGGAAAGCGGGGCAGAATTGCAGGAAATCGATTTCAGGGGGTAGACTGGAATTGCATTTAAAGCATAGGAAAAGAGGCAGAACGTCGACAATGATGCACTTGGCCAAAAAGGGCGTATACGTTTTTTCCGGAATATATTCATGAAAAAACGCATACGCCCTTTTTGGCCAACCAAGCAAGCATGTTAAAGAAATCTGCACTACAATGAAGTCTCACTGGCCCCCGGTCAAAAGGGCCATCTGAATAAAGTGTAAAATCCAGAAATGCAGCACAGGCCATGGAGAACAGGGAGCTCTGTTATGCTGATGGGAGGGATGTAAATTGCCAACAGCCACTCTGGAGAAGTGTATGGTGTTTCCTGAAACACCAAAAAACAAAGCAACGGAGCCTACGGCACTTCCACTTATGGTCCTATAGCTTAGGGAAATTAAAATCAAAAACACACAGCCACCCCAAAGTTTCAGACGGCTCTGTTTACAAGAACCTCGTCTACGGTACAGGTAAATTATCCCAGAAAGCGAAAAATGGATAAAGAAGTTGTGGTACGTACGTACAATGGTATATCACTCACCAATGAAATCTATGTCATCTGGCCCGTCGTGGCATAATGAGTGGATTCAGGTACGATGATTCTAAGTGAAATAAGTCACACAGAAAATGAAACATCATAAGATGTCACTAATACACCGAATGTAAACTTGGCTACACTTGAACAGAATTACAAAACAGAAGAGGGTCTCAAATTTAGAAAACCAACTTATGTTTGCTTAAGGGGAAAGGTGAGTTGGGGTGCTGCATAAAACCAGAGTTAGAAATTAGCACAGATACCATTCCATATGTCAAATACGTAATAGTCAAGACATACCCTTTGCTCAACGAAATGGGCTAAACACCCTATATTCAACGCCTAGGAATACACCTGACTAATAAGAATCTTCAAACCCATGGATTTATATGTCTCCATAAGAGAATCAAGCGTGTGTACAGCTGCATGAAGGCAGCAGAGAAAATCTGATAAATCCCATTATCAAAATGAATTAAAAAACCAAACACAATGACAGTGAAATAGAGAGCAATTCTTAAATAATTCATTCAGGGCTTGTGATGCAACCTGGATTTACCTCATCTAAACCCAGAGCTGAGTGAGACATAAGGTTGGACACTTCGGGCTGATAGCATTGGTGAGGTTCGATGAGCAAATGCAGACCATTTGAAGTCATACTGCATGGTACCCATTCCATGGGTCCCAACTCTCCATGTTTAAGTGATTCTTCCTTCAGCTAAAGCATGCATGGGAAACCCACAGTATGGTGCACCATGTGACCGGGAAACGTTTTCAAATGCATCTCAGTTTTTGTCCCCTTTTACTCGGGTTCACAATTCCAGACCCTTTACTAACACTCTCCCCACTTGGAGATTCAGTGCCTTTAACCTCCTGTTTGGCACAGTTTGCAATTTCTGCGCAAGATGAACAGGAATAGGGAGAACCAATGAGAGACTAGCTGTAGGTGTCTGCACGGGCAAATTTAACGCTCATTTCCAACCAGGAAGAGGAATTAACCAAAGGCTCAGCATGCCGTGCCGGAACCAGATTAGGGCCTGAAGCAATCCTGCGGGTTTGCGGCCAGCTCACAAGAAAGCGATTTGAAGAAAGGAGCTCAGGGGCACTGTAATTCACAAACCTGCAGAGTTATAAATGACAGCTATCGTCCAAAAATATATTGAAGGAAGGCTGCGAAGAGGACTTGAAAGCGGGGCAGAATTGCAGGAAAACGATTTCAGGGGGTAGACTGGAATTGCATTTAAAGCATAGGAAAAGAGGCAGAACGTCGACAATGATGCACTTGGCCAAAAAGGGCGTATGCGTTTTTTCCTGAATATATTCAGGAAAAAACGCATACGCACTTTTTGGCCAACCAAGCAAGCATGTTAAAGAAATCTGCACTACAATGAAGTCTCACTGCTCCCCGGTCAAAAGGGCCATCTGAAAAAAGTGTAAAATCCAGAAATGCAGCACAGGCCATGGAGAACAGGGAGCCTTGTTATGCTGATGGGTGGGATGTAAATTGCCAACAGCCACTCTTGAGAAGTATATGGTGTTTCCTGAAACACCAAAAAACAAAGCAACGGAGCCTACGGCACTTCCACTTATGGTCCTATAGCTTAGGGAAATTAAAATCAGAAACACACAGCCACCCCAAAGTTTCAGACGGCTCTGTTTACAAGAACCTCGTCTACGGTACAGGTAAATTATCCCAGAAAGCGAAAAATGGATAAAGAATTTGTGGTACGTACGTACAATGGTATATCACTCACCAATGAAATCTATGTCATCTGGCCCGTCGTGTCATAATGAGTGGATTCAGGTACGATGATTCTAAGTGAAATAAGTCACACAGAAAATGCAACATCATAAGATGTCACTAATACACCGAATGTAAACTTGGCTACACATGAACAGAATTACAAAACAGAAGAGGGTCTCAAATTTAGAAAACCAACTTATGTTTGCTTAAGGGGAAAGGTGAGTTGGGGTGCTGCATAAAACCAGAGTTAGAAATTAGCACAGATACCATTCCATATGTCAAATACGTAATAGTCAAGACATACCCTTTGCTCAACGAAATGGGCTAAACACCCTATATTCAACGCCTAGGAATACACCTGACTAATAAGAATCTTCAAACCCATGGATTTATATGTCTCCATAAGAGAATCAAGCGTGTGTACAGCTGCATGAAGGCAGCAGAGAAAATCTGATAAATCCCATTATCAAAATGAATTAAAAAACAAAACACAATGACAGTGAAATAGAGAGCAATTCTTAAATAATTCATTCAGGGCTTGTGATGCAACCTGGATTTACCTCATCAAAACCCAGAGCTGAGTGAGACATAAGGTTGGACACTTCGGGCTGATAGCATTGGTGAGGTTCGATGAGCAAATGCAGACCATTTGAAGTCATACTGCATGGTACCCATTCCATGGGTCCCAACTCGCCAGGTTTAAGTTATTCTTCCTTCAGCTAAAGCATGCATGGGAAACCCACAGTATGGTGCACCATGTGACCGGGAAACGTTTTCAAATGCATCTCAGTTTTTGTCCCCTTTTACTCGGGTTCACAATTCCAGACCCTTTACTAACACTCTCCCCACTTGGAGAGTCAGTGCCTTTAACCTCCTGTTTGGCACAGTTTGCAATTTCTGCGCAAGATGAACAGGAATAGGGAGAACCAATGAGAGACTAGCTGTAGGTGTCTGCATGGGCAAATTTAACGCTCATTTCCAACCAGGAAGAGGAATTAACCAAAGGCTCAGCATGCCCTGCCGGAACCAGATTAGGGCCTGAAGCAATCCTGCGGGTTTGCGGCCAGCTCACAAGAAAGCTATTTGAAGAAAGGAGCTCAGGGGCCAAGTAATTCACAAACCTGCAGAGTTATAAATGACAGCTATCGTCCGAAAATATATTGAAGGAAGGCTGCGAAGAGGACTTGAAAGCGGGGCAGAATTGCAGGAAAACGATTTCAGGGGGTAGACTGGAATTGCATTTACAGCATAGGAAAAGAGGCAGAACGTCGACAATGATGCACTTGGCCAAAAAGGGCGTATGCGTTTTTTCCCGAATATATTCAGGAAAAAACGCATACGCCCTTTTTGGCCAACCAAGCAAGCATGTTAAAGAAATCTGCACTACAATGAAGTCTCACTGCCCCCCGGTCAAAAGGGCCATCTGAAAAAAGTGTAAAATCCAGAAATGCAGCACAGGCCATGGAGAACAGGGAGCCTTGTTATGCTGATGGGTGGGATGTAAATTGCCAAGAGCCACTCTGGAGAAGTGTATGGTGTTTCCTGAAACACCTAAAAAACAAAGCAACGGAGCCTACGGCACTTCCATTTATGGTCCTATAGCTTAGGGAAATTAAAATCAAAAACACACAGCCACCCCAAAGTTTCAGACGGCTCTGTTTCCAAGAACCTCGTCTACGGTACAAGTTAAATATCCCAGAAAGCGAAAAATGGATAAAGAAGTTGTGGTACATACGTACAATGGAATATCACTCACCAATGAAATCTATGTCATCTGGCCCGTCGTGGAATAATGAGTGGATTCAGGTACGATGATTCTAAGTGAAATAAGTCACACAGAAAATGAAACATCATAAGATATCACTAATACACCGAATGTAATCTTGGCTACACATGAACTGAATTACAAAACAGAACAGGGTCTCAAATTTAGAAAACCAACTTATGTTTGCGTAAGGGGAAAGGTGAGTTGGGGTGCTGCATAAAACCAGAGTTAGAAATTAGCACAGATACCATTTCATATGTCAAATACGTAATAGTCAAGACATACCCCTTGCTCAACGAAATGGGCTAAACACCCTATATTCAACGCCTAGGAATACACCTGACTAGTAAGAATCTTCAAACCCATTGATTTATATGTCTCCATAAGAGAATCAAGCGTGTGTACAGCTGCATGAAGGCAGCAGAGAAAATCTGATAAATCCCATTATCAAAATGAATTAAAAAACCAAACACAATGACAGTGAAATAGAGAGCAATTCTTAAATAATTCATTCAGGGCTTGTGATGCAACCTGGATTTACCTCATCTAAACCCAGAGCTGAGTGAGACATAAGGTTGGACACTTCGGGCTGATAGCATTGGTGAGGTTCGATGAGCAAATGCAGACCATTTGAAGTCATACTGCATGGTACCCATTCCATGGGTCCCAACTCTCCAGGTTTAAGTGATTCTTCCTTCAGCTAAAGCATGCATGGGAAACCCACAGTATGGTGCACCATGTGACCGGGAAACGTTTTCAAATGCATCTCAGTTTTTGTCCCCTTTTACTCGGGTTCACAATTCCAGACCCTTTACTAACACTCTCCCCCCTTGGAGAGTCAGTGCCTTTAACCTCCTGTTTGGCACAGTTTGCAATTTCTGCGCAAGATGAACAGGAATAGGAAGAACCAATGAGAGACAAGCTGTAGGTGTCTGCACGGGCAAATTTAACGCTCATTTCCAACCAGGAAGAGGAATTAACCAAAGGCTCAGCATGCCGTGCAGGAACCAGAGTAGGGCCTGAAGCAATCCTGCGGGTTTGCGGCCAGCTCACAAGAAAGCGATTTGAAGAAAGGAGCTCAGGGGCACTGTAATTCACAAACCTGCAGAGTTATAAATGACAGCTATCGTCCGAAAATATATTGAAGGAAGGCTGCGAAGAGGACTTGAAAGCGGGGCAGAATTGCAGGAAAACGATTTCAGGGGGTAAACTGGAATTGCATTTAAAGCATAGGAAATGAGGCAGAACGTCGACAATGATGCACTTGGCCAAAAAGGGCGTATGCGTTTTTTCCTGAATATATTCAGGAAAAAACGCATACGCCCTTTTTGGCCAACCAAGGAAACATGTTAAAGAAATCTGCACTACAATGAAGTCTCACTGCCCCCCGGTCAAAAGTACCATCTGAAAAAATTGTAAAATCCAGAAATGCAGCACAGGCCATGGAGAACAGGGAGCCTTGTTATGCTGATGGGTGGGATGTAAATTGCCAACAGCCACTCTGGAGAAGTGTATGGTGTTTCCTGAAACACCAAAAAACAAAGCAACGGAGCCTACGGCTCTTCCACTTATGGTCCTATAGCTTAGGGAAATTAAAATCAAAAACACACAGCCACCCCAAAGTTTCAGACGGCTCTGTTTACAAGAACCTCGTCTACGGTACAAGTTAAATATCCCAGAAAGCGAAAAATGGATAAAGAAGTTGTGGTACTTACGTACAATGGAATATCACTCACCAATGAAATCTATGTCATCTGGCCCGTCGTGGCATAATGAGTGGATTCAGGTACGATGATTCTAAGTGAAATAAGTCACACAGAAAATGAAACATCATAAGACATCACTAATGCACGGAATGTAATCTTGGCTACACATGAACTGAATTACAAAACAGAACAGGGTCTCAAATTTAGAAAACCAACTTATGTTTGCGTAAGGGGAAAGGTGAGTTGGGGTGCTGCATAAAACCAGAGATAGAAATTAGCACAGATACCATTCCATATCTCAAATACGTAATAGTCAAGACATACCCCTTGCTCAACGAAATGGGCTGAACACCCTATATTCAACGCCTAGGAATACACCTGACTAGAAAGAATTTTCAAACCCATGGATTTATATGTCTCCATAAGAGAATCAAGCGTGTGTACAGCTGCATGAATGCAGCAGAGAAAAGCCGATAAATCCCATTATCAAAATGAATTACAAAAACAAAACACAATGACAGTGAATTAGAGAGCAATTCTTAAATAATTCATTCAGGGCTTGTGATGCAACCTGGATTTACCTCAGCTACACCCAGAGCTGAGTGAGACATAAGGTTGGACACTTCGGGCTGATAGCATTGGTGAGGTTCGATGAGCAAATGCAGACCGTTTGAAGTCATACTTCATGGAACCCATTCCATGGGTCCCAACTCTCCAGGTTTAAGCGATTCTTCCTTCAGCTAAACCATGCATGGGAAACACAAAGTATGGTGCACCGTGTGACCGGGAAACGTTTTCAAATGCATCTCAGTTTTTGTCCCCTTTTACTCGGGTTCACAATTCCAGACCCTTTACTAACACTCTCCCCACTTGTAGAGTCAGTGCTTTAAACCTCCTGTTTGTCACAGTTTGCAATTTCTGCGCAAGATGAACAGGAATAGGGAGAACCAATGAGAGACTAGCTGTAGGTGTCTGCACGGGCAAATTTAACACTCATTTCCCACCAGGAAGAGCAATTAACCAAAGGCTCAGCATGCCGTGTCAGAAACAGATTAGGGCCTGAAGCAATCCTGTGGGTTTGCGGCCAGCTCAGAAGAAAGCGATTTGAAGAAAGGAGCTCAGGGGCACTGTAATTCACAAACCTGCAGAGTTATAAATGACAGCTATCGTCCAAAAATATATTGAAGGTAGGCTGCGAAGAGGACTTGAAAGCGGGGCAGAATTGCAGGAAAACGATTTCAGGGGGTAGACTGGAATTGCATTTAAAGCATAGGAAAAGAGGCAGAACGTCGACAATGATGCACTTGGCCAAAAAGGGCATATGCGTTTTTTCCTGAATATATTCAGGAAAAAACGCATACGCCCTTCTTGGCCAACCAAGCAAGCATGTTAAAGAAATCTGCACTGAAGTGAAGTCTCACTGCCCCCCGGTCAAAAGGGCCATCTGAAAAAAGTGTAAAATCCACAAAGGCAGCACAGGGCATGGAGAACAAGGAGCCTTGTTATGCTGATGGGCGGGATGTAAATTGCCAAGAGTCACTCTGGAGAACTGTATGGTGTATCCTCAAACACCTAAAAAACAAAGCAACGGAGCCTACGGCACTTCCACTTATGGTACTATAGCTTAGGGAAATTAAAATCAGAAACACACAGCCACCCCAAAGTGTTGGACAGCTCTGTTTATAAGAACCTCGTGTACGGCACAAGTTAAATATCGCAGAAAGCGAGAAATGGATAAAGAAGTTGTGGTACGTACGTACAATGGAATATCACTCACCAATGAAATCTATGTCATCTGGCCCGTCGTGGCATAATGAGTGGATTCAGGTACGATGATTCTAAGTGAAATAAGTCACACAGAAAATGAAACATCATAAGATATCACTAATACACCGAATGTAATCTTGGCTACACATGAACTGAATTACAAAACAGAACAGGGTCTCAAATTTAGAAAACCAACTTATGTTTGCGTAAGGGGAAAGGTGAGTTGGGGTGCTGCATAAAACCAGAGATAGAAATTAGCACAGATACCATTCCATACGTCAAATATGTAATAGTCAAACCTACCCCTTGCTCAACGAAATGGGCTAAACACCCTATATTCAACGCCTAGGAATACACCTGACTAGAAAGAATCTTGAAACCCATGGATTTATATGTCTCCATAAGAAAATCAAGCGTGTGTACAGCTGCATGAAGGCAGCAGAGAAAATCCGATAAATCCAACTATCAAAATGAATTACAAAAACAAAACAGAATGACAGTGAAATAGAGAGCAATTCTTAAATAATTCATTCAGGGCTTGTGATGCAACCTGGATTTACCTCATCAAAACCCAGAGCTGAGTGAGACATAAGGTTGGACACTTCGGGCTGATAGCATTGTTGAGGTTCGATGAGGAAATGCAGACCATTTGAAGTCATACTGCATGGTACCCATTCCATGGGTCCCAACTCTCCAGGTTTAAGTGATTCTTCCTTCAGCTAAAGCATGCATGGGAAACCCACAGTATGGTGCACCATGTGACCGGGAAACGTTTTCAAATGCATCTCAGTTTTTGTCCCCTTTTACTCGGGTTCACAATTCCAGACCCTTTACTAACACTCTCCCCACTTGGAGAGTCAGTGCCTTTAAACTCCTGTTTGGCACAATTTGCAATTTCTGCGCAAGATGAACAGAAATAGGGAGATCCAATGAGAGACTAGCTGTAGGTGTCTGCACGGGCAAACTTAACGCTCATTTCCAACCAGGAAGAGGAATTAACCAAAGGCTCAGCATGCCGTGCAGGAACCAGATTAGGGCCTGAAGCAATCCTGCGGGTTTGCGGCCAGCTCACAAGAAAGCAATTTGAAGAAAGGAGCACAGGGGCACTGTAATTCACAAACCTGCAGAGTTATAAAAGACAGCTATCGTCCGAAAATATATTGAAGGAAGGCTGCGAAGAGGACTTGAAAGCGGGGCAGAATTGCAGGAAAACGATTTCAGGGGGTAGACTGGAATTGCATTTAAAGCATAGGAAAAGAGGCAGAACGTCGACAATGATGCACTTGGCCAAAAAGGGCGTATGCGTTCACGCCCTTTTTGGCCAACCAAGCAAGCATGTTAAAGAAATCTGCACTACAATGAAGTCTCACTGCCCCCCGGTCAAAAGGGCCATCTCAAAAAAGTGTAAAATCCAGAAATGCAGCACAGGCCATGGAGAACAGGGAGCCTTGTTATGCTGATGGGTGGGATGTAAATTGCCAACAGCCACTCTGGAGAAGTGTATGGTGTTTCCTGAAACACCAAAAAACAAAGCAACGGAGCCTACGGCACTTCCACTTATGGTCCTATAGCTTAGGGAAATTAAAATCAAAAACACACAGCCACCCCAAAGTTTCAGATGGCTCTGTTTACAAGAACCTCGTCTACGGTACAAGTTAAATATCCCAGAAAGCGAAAAATGGATAAAGAAGTTGTGGTACGTACGTACAATTGAATATCACTCACCAATGAAATCTATGTCATCTGGCCCGTCGTGGCATAATGAGTGGATTCAGGTACGATGATTCTAAGTGAAATAAGTCACACAGAAAATGAAACATCATAAGACATCACTAATGCACGGAATGTAATCTTGGCTACACATGAACTGAATTACAAAACAGAACAGGGTCTCAAATTTAGAAAACCAACTTATGTTTGCATAACGGGAAAGGTGAGTTGGGGTGCTGCATAAAACCAGAGTTAGAAATTAGCACAGATACCATTCCATATGTCAAATACGTAATAGTCAAGACATACCCCTTGCTCAACGAAATGGGCTAAACACCCTATATTCAACGCCTAGGAATACACCTGACTAGTAAGAATCTTCAAACCCATGGATTTATATGTCTCCATAAGAGAATCAAGCGTGTGTACAGCTGCATGAAGGCAGCAGAGAAAATCTGATAAATCCCATTATCAAAATGAATTAAAAAACCAAACACAATGACAGTGAAATAGAGAGCAATTCTTAAATAATTCATTCAGGGCTTGTGATGCAACCTGGATTTACCTCATCTAAACCCAGAGCAGAGTGAGACATAAGGTTGGACACTTCGGGCTGATAGCATTGGTGAGGTTCGATGAGCAAATGCAGACCATTTGAAGTCATACTGCATGGTACCCATTCCATGGGTCCCAACTCTCCAGGTTTAAGTGATTCTTCCTTCAGCTAAAGCATGCATGGGAAACCCACAGTATGGTGCACCATGTGACCGGGAAACGTTTTCAAATGCATCTCAGTTTTCGTCCCCTTTTACTCGGGTTCACAATTCCAGACCCTTTACTAACACTCTCCGCACTTGGAGATTCAGTGCCTTTAACCTCCTGTTTGGCACAGTTTGCAATTTCTGCGCAAGATGAACAGGAATAGGGAGAACCAATGAGAGACTAGCTGTAGGTGTCTGCATGGGCAAATTTAACGCTCATTTCCAACCAGGAAGAGGAATTAACCAAAGGCTCAGCATGCCGTGCCGGAACCAGATTAGGGCCTGAAGCAATCCTGCGGGTTTGCGGCCAGCTCACAAGAAAGCGATTTGAAGAAAGGAGCTCAGGGGCCAAGTAATTCACAAACCTGCAGAGTTATAAATGACAGCTATCGTCCGAAAATATATTGAAGGAAGGCTGCGAAGAGGACTTGAAAGCGGGGCAGAATTGCAGGAAAACGATTTCAGGGGGTAGACTGGAATTGCATTTAAAGCATAGGAAAAGAGGCAGAACGTCGACAATGATGCACTTGGCCAAAAAGGGCGTATGCGTTTTTTCCTGAATATATTCAGGAAAAAACGCATACGCCCTTTTTGGCCAACCAAGCAAGCATGTTAAAGAAATCTGCACTACAATGAAGTCTCACTGCCAACCAGTCAAAAGGGCCATCTGAAAAAAGTGTAAAATCCAGAAATGCAGCACAGGCCATGGAGAACAGGGAGCCTTGTTATGCTGATGGGTGGGATGTAAATTGCCAACAGCCACTCTGGAGAAGTGTATGGTGTTTCCTGAAACACCTAAAAAACAAAGCAACGGAGCCTACGGCACTTCCACTTATGGTCCTATAGCTTAGGGAAATTAAAATCAAAAACACACACCCACCCCAAAGTTTCAGACGGCTCTGTTTACAAGAACCTCGTCTACGGTACAAGTTAAATATCCCAGAAAGTGAAAAATGGATAAAGAAGTTGTGGTACGTACGTACAATGGAATATCACTCACCAATGAAATCTATGTCATCTGGCCCGTCGTGGCATAATGAGTGGATTCAGGTACGATGATTCTAAGTGAAATAAGTCACACAGAAAATGAAACATCATAAGATGTCACTAATACACGGAATGTAATCTTGGCTACACATGAACTGAATTACAAAACAGAACAGGGTCTCAAATTTAGAAAACCAACTTATGTTTGTTTAAGGGGAAAGGTGAGTTGGGGTGCTGCATAAAACCAGAGATAGAAATTAGCACAGATACCATTCCATACGTCATATATGTAATAGTCAAGACCTACCCCTTGCTCAACCAAATGGGCTAAACACCCTATATTCAACGTCTAGGAATACACCTGACTAGAAAGAATATTCAAACCCATGGATTTATATGTCTCCATAAGAGAATCAAGCGTGTGTACAGCTGCATGAAGGCAGCAGAGAAAATCCGATAAATCCCATTATCAAAATGAATTAAAAAAAAAAACAGAATGACAGTGAAATAGAGAGCAATTCTTAAATAATTCATTCAGGGCTTGTGATGCAACCTGGATTTACCTCATCTACACCCAGAGCTGAGTGAGACATAAGGTTGGACACTTCAGGCTGATAGCATTGGTGAGGTTCGATGAGCAAATGCAGACCATTTGAAGTCATACTGCATGGTACCCATTCCATGGGTCCCAGCTCTCCAGGTTTAAGCGATTCTTCCTTCAGCTAAAACATGCATGGGAAACCCACAGTATGGTGCACCATGTGACCGGGAAACGTTTTCAAATGCATCTCAGTTTTCGTCCCCTTTTAGTCGGGTTCACAATTCCAGACCCTTTACTAACACTCTCCCCACTTGGAGAGTCAGTGCCTTTAACCTGCTGTTTGGCACAGTTTGCAATTTCTGCGCGAGATGAACAGGAATAGGGAGAACCAATGAGAGACTAGCTGTAGGTGTCTGCACGGGCCAATTTAACGCTCATTTCCAACCAGGAAGAGGAATTAACCAAAGGCTCAGCATGCCGTGCAGGAACCAGATTAGGGCCTGAAGCAGTCCTGCGGGTTTGCGGCCAGCTCACAAGAAAGCGATTTGAAGAAAGGAGCACAGGGGCACTGTAATTCACAAACCTGCAGAGTTATAAAAGACAGCTATCGTCCGAAAATATATTGAAGGAAGGCTGCGAAGAGGACTTGAAAGCGGGGCAGAATTGCAGGAAAACGATTTCAGGGGGTAGACTGGAATTGCATTTAAAGCATAGGAAAAGAGGCAGAACGTCGACAATGATGCACTTGGCCAAAAAGGGCGTATGCGTTCACGCCCTTTTTGGCCAACCAAGCAAGCATGTTAAAGAAATCTGCACTACAATGAAGTCTCACTGCCCCCCGGTCAAAAGGGCCATCTCAAAAAAGTGTAAAATCCAGAAAGGCAGCACAGGCCATGGAGAAGAGGGAGCCTTGTTATGCTGATGGGTGGGATGTAAATTGCCAACAGCCACTCTGGAAAAGTTTATGGTGTTTCCTGGAACACCTAAAAAACAAAGCAACGGAGCCTACGGCACTTCCAATTATGGTCGTATAGCTTAGGGAAATTAAAATCAAAAACACACAGCCACCCCAAAGTTTCGGACGGCTCTGTTTACAAGAACCTCGTCTACAGTACACGTTAAATATCCCAGAATGTGAAAAATGGATAAAGAAGTTGTGGTACGTACGTACAATGGAATACAACTCAGCAATGAAATCTATGTCATCAGGCCCGTCGCGGCATAATGAGTGGATTCAGGTACGATGATTCTAAGAGAAATGAGTCACACAGAAAATGAAACATCATAAGATATCTCTAATACACGGAATGTAAACTTGGCTACACATGTACTGAATTACAAAACAGAACAGTGTCTCAAATTTAGAAAACCAACTTATGCTTGCTTAAGGGGAAAGGTGAGTTGGGGTGCTGCATAAAACCAGAGATAGAAATTAGCACAGATACCTTTCCATAAGCCAAATATGTAATAGTCAAGACCTACCCCTTGCTCAACGAAATGGACTAAACACGCCATATTCAACGCCTAGGAATACACCTGACTAGTAAGAATCTTCAAACCCATGGATTTATATGTCTCCGTAAGAGAATGAAGCGTGTGTACAGTGGCATGAATGCAGCAGAGAAAATCCGATAAATCCCATTATCAAAATGAATTACAAAAAAAACACACAAGGACAGTGAAATAGGGAGCAATACTTAAATAATTCATTCAGGGCTTGTGATGCAACCTGGATTTACCACATCTACATCCAGAGCTGAGTGAGAAATAAGGTTGGGCACTTCGGGCTGATAGCATTGGTGAGGTTCGATGAACAAATGCAGACCCTTTGAAGGCATACTGCATGGTACCCATTCCATGGGTCCCAACTCTCCAGGTTTAAGGGATTCTTCCTTCAGCTAATACCTGCATGGGAAACCCACAGTATGGTGCACCGTGTGACCGGGAAACGTTTTCAAATGCATCGCAGTTTTTGTCCCCTTTTACTCGGGTTCAGCATTCCAGACCATTTACGAACACTCTCCCCACTTGCAGAGTCAGTGCTTTAACCTCCTGTTTGGCACAGTTTGCAATTTCTGTGCAAGATGAACAGGAATAGGGAGAACCAATGAGAGATTAGCTGTAGGTGTCTGCACGGGCAAATTTAACGCTCATTTCCCACCAGGAAGAGGAATTAACCTAAGGCTCATCATGCCGTGCTGGAACCAGATTAGGGCCTGAAACAATCCTGCGGGTTTGCGGCCAGCTCACAAGAGAGCGAGTTGAAGAAAGGAGCTCAGGGGCACTGTAACTCACAAACCTGCAGAGTTATAAATGACAGCTATCGTCCAAAAATATATTGAAGGAAGGCTGCGAAGAGAACTTGTAAGCGGGGCAGAATTGCAGGAAAATGATTTCAGGGGGTAGACGGGAATTGCATTTAAAGCATAGGAAAAGAGGCAGAACGTCGACAATGATGCTCTTGGCCAAAAAGGGCGTATGCATTTTTTCCTGAATATATTCAGGAAAAAACGCATATGCCCTTTTTGGCCAACCAAGCAAGCATTTTAAAGAAATCTGCACTACAATGAAGTCTCACTGCCCCCCGGTCAAAACGGCCATCTGAAAAAAGTGTAAAATCCAGAAAGGCAGCACAGGCCATGGAGAACAGGGAGCCTTGTTATGCTGATGGGAGGGATGTAAATTACTAACAGCCACTCTGGAGAAGTGTATGGTATTTCCTGGAACACCTAAAAAACAAAGCAACGGAGCCTACGGCAATTCCACTTATGGTCCTATAGCTTAGGGAAATTAAAATCAAAAACTCACAGCCACCCCAAAGTTTCGGATGGCTCTGTTTACAAGAACCTCGTCTACGGTACAAGTTAAATATCCCAGAATGTGAAAAATTGATAAAGAAGTTGTGGTACGTACGTACAATGGAATATCACTCAGCAATGAAATCTATGTCATCAGGCCCGTCGCGGCATAATGAGTGGATTCAGGTACCATGATTCTAACTGAAATAAGTCACACAGAAAATGAAACATCATAAGATATCACTAATACACGGAATGTAAACTTGGCTACACATGAACTGAATTACAAAACAGAACAGGGTCTCAAATTTAGAAAACCAACTTATGCTTGCTTAAGGGGAAAGGTGAGTTGGGGTGCTGCATAAAACCAGAGATAGAAATTAGCACAGATACCATTCCATTCGTCAAATATGTAATAGTCAAGACCTACCCCTTGCTCAACGAAATGGACAAAACACGCCATATTCAACGCCTAGGAATACACCTGACTTGTAAGAATCTTCAAACCCATGGATTTATATGCCTCCATAAGAGAATGAAGCGTGTGTACAGCGGCATGAATGCAGCAGAGAAAATCCGATAAATCCCATTATCAAAATGAATTACAAAAACAAAACACAAGGACAGTGAAATAGGGAGCAATTCTTAAATAATTCATTCAGGGATTGTGATGCAACCTGGATTTACCACATCTACATCCAGAGCTGAGTGAGACATAAGGTTGGGGACTTCAGGCTGATAGCATTGGTGAGGTTCGATGAACAAATGCAGACCCTTTGAAGGCATACTGCATGGTACGCATTCCATGGGTCCCTACTCTCCAGGTTTAAGGGATTCTTCCTTCAGCTAATACATGCATGGGAAACCCACAGTATGGTGCAGCGTGTGACCGGGAAACGTTTTCAAATGCATTGCAGTTTTTCTCCCCTTTTACTCGGGTTCACAATTCCAGACCCTTTACTAACACTGTCCCTACTTGGAGAGTCAGTGCCTTTAACCTCCTGTTGGGCACAGTTTGCAATTTCTGCTCAAGAAGAACAGGAAGAGGGAGAACCAATGAGAGATTAGCTGTAGGTGTCTGCACGGGCAAATTTAACGTTCATTTCCAACCAGGAAGAGGAATTAACCAATGGCTCAGCATGCCCTGCCAGAAAGAGAGTAGGGCCTAAAGCAATCCTGCGGTTTTGCTGCCAGCTAACAAGAAAACGAGTGGAAGAAATGAGCTCAGGGGCACTGTAATTCACAAACCTGCAGAGTTATGAATGACAGCTATCGTCCAAAAATATATTGAAGTAAGTCTGCGAAGCGGACTTGAAAGAGGGACAGAATTTCAGGAAAACGGTTTCAGGGGGTAGACTGGAATTACACTTAAAGCATAGGAAAAGAGGCAGAATGTCGACAATGATGCACTTGGCCAAAAAGGGCGTATGCGTTTTTTCCTGAATATATTCAGGAAAAAACGCATACGCCCTTTTTGGCCAACTAAGCATGCGTGTAAAGAAATGTGCACTACATGGGAAGTCTCACTGCCCCCCGGTCAACAGGGCCATCTGGAAAAAGTGTAAAACCCAGAAAGGCAGGACAGGCCATGGAGAACATGGAGCCATGTTATGCTGATGGGCAGGATGTAAATTGCCAACAGCCACACTGGAGAAGTGTATGGTGTTTCCTGAAACATGTAGGAAACAAAGCAACACAGCCTATGGCACTTCCACTTATGGTCCAGTAGGTTAGGGACATTAAAATCAAAAACACACATCCACCCCAAAATTTGGGATGGCTCTGTTTACAAAAACCTCATCTACGGTACAAGTTAAATATCCCAGAAAGCGAAAAATGGATTAAGAAGTTGTGGTACGTACGTACAATGTAATATCACTCAGCAATGAAATCTATGTCATCAGGCCCGTAGCGGCATAATGAGTGGATTCAGGTACGATGATTCTACGTGAAATAAGTCTCACAGAAAAAGAAACATCATAAGGTATCATTAATACACGGAATGTAAACTTGGCTACATATGAACTGAACTACAAAACAGAACAGGGTCTCAAATTTAGAAAACCAACTTATGCTTGCTTATGTGGAAAAGTGAGTTGTGGTGCTGCATAAAACCAGAGATTTTAATTAGCACAGATACCGTTCCTTAAGCCAAATATGTAAGAGACAAGACCTACTTCTTGCTCAACGAAATGGGCTCAACACCACATATTCTACCCTGAGGAATATACGTGATTAGTAAGAATGTTAAAACCCATAGATTTATATGTCTCCATAAGAGAATCAAGCGTGTGTACAGCGGCCTAAACGCAGCAATGAAAATCCGATAAATCCCGTTATAAAAAAAATTTCAAAAACAAAACACAATGACAGTGAAATAGAGAGCAATTCTTAAATAATTCATTCAGAGCTTGTGATGCAAACTGGATTTACCACATCTACACCCAGAGCTCGGTGAGACATAAGTTTCGAAACTTCTGGCTGATAGCATTGGTGAGGTTCGGTTAGCAAATGCAGACCCTTTGAAGTCATACTGCTTGGTACCCATTCCAAGGGTCCCAACTCTCTAGGTTTAAGAAATTCTTCCTTCAGCTAAAACACGCATGGGAAACCCAGACAATGGTACATTGGGTGATTGGGAAATGTTTTCAAATGCATCTCAGTTTTTGTCCCCTGGGACTCGGGTTCACCATTCCAGACCCTTCACTAACACTCTCCCCACTCGGAGAGTCAGTGTCTTTAACCTCCTGTTTGGCACAGTTTGCAATTTCTGTGCAAGATGAACAGGAATAGGGAGAACCAATGAGAGACTAGCTGTAGGAGTCTGTACGGGCAAATGTATCCCTCACTGCCCACCAGGAAGAGGAATCAATCAAAGGCTCAGCGTGCCCTGCCGGAAACAGATTAGGGACTGAAGCAATCCTGCGGTTTTGCAGTCAGCTCAGAAGAATGCGAGTTGAAGAAAGGAGCTCAGGGGCACTGTAATTCACAAACCTGCAGAGTTATGAATGACAGCTATCGTCCAAAAATATATTGAAGTAAGTCTGCGAAGAGGACTAGAAAGCGGGGCAGAATTCCAGGAAAACGATTTCAGGGGGTAGACTGGAATTGCACTTAAAGCACAGGAAAAGAGACAGAATGTTGACAATGATGCACTTGGCCAAAATGGGCGTAAGCGTTTTTTCCTTAATATATTCAGGAAAAAACGCATACGCACTTTTTGGCCAACCAAGCAAGCGTGTACAGGAAATCTGCACTACAATGAAGTCTCACTGCGCCCCAGTCAAAAGGGCCATCTGAAAAAAGTGTAAAATCCAGAAAGACAGGACAGGCCATGGAGAACAGGGAGCCTTATAATATTGATTTACGGGATGTAAATTGCCAACAGCCACTCTGGAGAAGTGTATGGTGTTTCCTGAAACACGTAGGAAACAAAGCAACACAGCCTATGGCACTTCCACTTATGGTCCTATAGCTTTGGGAAATTAAAATCAAAAACACACAGCCACCCCAAAGTTTGGGACGGCTCTGTTTACAAGAACCTCATCTACGGTACGAGTTAAATATCCCAGAAAGTGAAAAATGGATAAAGAAGTTCTGGTACATACGTACAATGGAATATCACTCAGCAATTATATCTATGTCATCAGGCCCATAGCGGCATAATGAGAGTATTCAGGTACGATGATTCTACGTGAAATAAGTCACACAGAAAAAGAAACATCATAAGATATCACTAATACAAGGAATGTAAACTTGGCTACACATGAACTGAATTACAAAACAGAACAGGGTCTCAAATTTAGAAAACCAACTTATGCTTGCTTATGGGGAAAGGTGAGTTGGGGTGCTGCATAAAACCAGAGATTGAAATTAGCACAGATACCGTTCCATAAACCAAATAAGTAATATACCAGACCTACTCCTTGCTCAACGAAATGGACTCAACACCCCATATTCAAGGCCTAGGAATATACCTGACTAGTAAGAATCTTAAAACCCACGGATTTATATGTCTCCATAAGAGAAACATGCGTGTGTACAGCGGCATAAAGGTAGCAGTGAAAACCCGATAAATCCCATTATCAAAATAATTTTCAAATACAAAACACAATGACAGTGAAATAGAGAGCAATTCTTAAATAATTCATTCAGGGCTTGTGATGCAACCTGGATTTACCACATCTACACACAGAGCTGGGTGAGACATAAGGCTGGACACTTCGGGCTGATAGCATTGGTGAGGTTCAGTGAGCAAATGCAGACCCTTTGAAGTCATACTGCATGGAACCCTTTCCATGGGTCCCAACTCTCCAGGTTTAAGGGATTCTTCCTTCAGCTAAAACATGCATGGGAAACCCAGAGTATGGTCCACCGTGTGACCGGCAAACGTTTTCAAATTCATCTCAGTTTTCGTCCCCTTTTACTCGGGTTCACCATTCCAGACCCTTTACTAACACTCTCCCCACTTGGAGAGTCAGTGCCTTTAACCTCCTGTTTGGCACAGTTTGCAATTTCTGCGCAAGATGAACAGGAATAGGGAGAACCAATGAGAGACTAGCTGTAGGTGTCTGCACAGGCAAATTTAACGCTCATTTCCCACCAGGAAGAGGAATTAACCAAAGGCTCAGCATGCCCTGCCCGAACCAGATTAGGGCCTGAAGCAATCTTGCGGGTTTGCGACCAGCTCACAAGATAGCGAGTTGAAGAAAGGAGCTCAGGGGCACTGTAACTCACAAACCTGCAGAGTTATAAATGACAGCTATCGTCCGAAAATATATTGAAGGAAGGCTGCGAAGAGGACTTGAAAGCGGGGCAGAATTGCAGGAAAACGATTTCAGGGGGTAAACTGGAATTGCATTTAAAGCATAGGAAATGAGGCAGAACGTCGACAATGATGCACTTGGCCAAAAAGGGCGTATGCGTTTTTTCCTGAATATATTCAGGAAAAAACGCATACGCCCTTTTTGGCCAACCAAGGAAACATGTTAAAGAAATCTGCACTACAATGAAGTCTCACTGCCCCCCGGTCAAAAGTACCATCTGAAAAAATTGTAAAATCCAGAAATGCAGCACAGGCCATGGAGAACAGGGAGCCTTGTTATGCTGATGGGTGGGATGTAAATTGCCAACAGCCACTCTGGAGAAGTGTATGGTGTTTCCTGAAACACCAAAAAACAAAGCAACGGAGCCTACGGCTCTTCCACTTATGGTCCTATAGCTTAGGGAAATTAAAATCAAAAACACACAGCCACCCCAAAGTTTCAGACGGCTCTGTTTACAAGAACCTCGTCTACGGTACAAGTTAAATATCCCAGAAAGCGAAAAATGGATAAAGAAGTTGTGGTACTTACGTACAATGGAATATCACTCACCAATGAAATCTATGTCATCTGGCCCGTCGTGGCATAATGAGTGGATTCAGGTACGATGATTCTAAGTGAAATAAGTCACACAGAAAATGAAACATCATAAGACATCACTAATGCACGGAATGTAATCTTGGCTACACATGAACTGAATTACAAAACAGAACAGGGTCTCAAATTTAGAAAACCAACTTATGTTTGCGTAAGGGGAAAGGTGAGTTGGGGTGCTGCATAAAACCAGAGATAGAAATTAGCACAGATACCATTCCATATCTCAAATACGTAATAGTCAAGACATACCCCTTGCTCAACGAAATGGGCTGAACACCCTATATTCAACGCCTAGGAATACACCTGACTAGAAAGAATTTTCAAACCCATGGATTTATATGTCTCCATAAGAGAATCAAGCGTGTGTACAGCTGCATGAATGCAGCAGAGAAAAGCCGATAAATCCCATTATCAAAATGAATTACAAAAACAAAACACAATGACAGTGAATTAGAGAGCAATTCTTAAATAATTCATTCAGGGCTTGTGATGCAACCTGGATTTACCTCAGCTACACCCAGAGCTGAGTGAGACATAAGGTTGGACACTTCGGGCTGATAGCACTGGTGAGGTTCGATGAGCAAATGCAGACCGTTTGAAGTCATACTTCATGGAACCCATTCCATGGGTCCCAACTCTCCAGGTTTAAGCGATTCTTCCTTCAGCTAAACCATGCATGGGAAACACAAAGTATGGTGCACCGTGTGACCGGGAAACGTTTTCAAATGCATCTCAGTTTTTGTCCTCTTTTACTCGGGTTCACAATTCCAGACCCTTTACTAACACTCTCCCCACTTGTAGAGTCAGTGCTTTAAACCTCCTGTTTGTCACAGTTTGCAATTTCTGCGCAAGATGAACAGGAATAGGGAGAACCAATGAGAGACTAGCTGTAGGTGTCTGCACGGGCAAATTTAACACTCATTTCCCACCAGGAAGAGCAATTAACCAAAGGCTCAGCATGCCGTGTCAGAAACAGATTAGGGCCTGAAGCAATCCTGTGGGTTTGCGGCCAGCTCACAAGAAAGCGATTTGAAGAAAGGAGCTCAGGGGCACTGTAATTCACAAACCTGCAGAGTTATAAATGACAGCTATCGTCCAAAAATATATTGAAGGTAGGCTGCGAAGAGGACTTGAAAGCGGGGCAGAATTGCAGGAAAACGATTTCAGGGGGTAGACTGGAATTGCATTTAAAGCATAGGAAAAGAGGCAGAACGTCGACAATGATGCACTTGGCCAAAAAGGGCGTATGCGTTCACGCCCTTTTTGGCCAACCAAGCAAGCATGTTAAAGAAATCTGCACTACAATGAAGTCTCACTGCCCCCCGGTCAAAAGGGCCATCTCAAAAAAGTGTAAAATCCAGAAATGCAGCACAGGCCATGGAGAACAGGGAGCCTTGTTATGCTGATGGGTGGGATGTAAATTGCCAACAGCCACTCTGGAGAAGTGTATGGTGTTTCCTGAAACACCAAAAAACAAAGCAACGGAGCCTACGGCACTTCCACTTATGGTCCTATAGCTTAGGGAAATTAAAATCAAAAACACACAGCCACCCCAAAGTTTCAGACGGCTCTGTTTACAAGAACCTCGTCTACGGTACAAGTTAAATATCCCAGAAAGCGAAAAATGGATAAAGAAGTTGTGGTACGTACGTACAATTGAATATCACTCACCAATGAAATCTATGTCATCTGGCCCGTCGTGGCATAATGAGTGGATTCAGGTACGATGATTCTAAGTGAAATAAGTCACACAGAAAATGAAACATCATAAGACATCACTAATGCACGGAATGTAATCTTGGCTACACATGAACTGAATTACAAAACAGAACAGGGTCTCAAATTTAGAAAACCAACTTATGTTTGCATAACGGGAAAGGTGAGTTGGGGTGCTGCATAAAACCAGAGTTAGAAATTAGCACAGATACCATTCCATATGTCAAATACGTAATAGTCAAGACATACCCCTTGCTCAACGAAATGGGCTAAACACCCTATATTCAACGCCTAGGAATACACCTGACTAGTAAGAATCTTCAAACCCATGGATTTATATGTCTCCATAAGAGAATCAAGCGTGTGTACAGCTGCATGAAGGCAGCAGAGAAAATCTGATAAATCCCATTATCAAAATGAATTAAAAAACCAAACACAATGACAGTGAAATAGAGAGCAATTCTTAAATAATTCATTCAGGGCTTGTGATGCAACCTGGATTTACCTCATCTAAACCCAGAGCAGAGTGAGACATAAGGTTGGACACTTCGGGCTGATAGCATTGGTGAGGTTCGATGAGCAAATGCAGACCATTTGAAGTCATACTGCATGGTACCCATTCCATGGGTCCCAACTCTCCAGGTTTAAGTGATTCTTCCTTCAGCTAAAGCATGCATGGGAAACCCACAGTATGGTGCACCATGTGACCGGGAAACGTTTTCAAATGCATCTCAGTTTTCGTCCCCTTTTACTCGGGTTCACAATTCCAGACCCTTTACTAACACTCTCCGCACTTGGAGATTCAGTGCCTTTAACCTCCTGTTTGGCACAGTTTGCAATTTCTGCGCAAGATGAACAGGAATAGGGAGAACCAATGAGAGACTAGCTGTAGGTGTCTGCATGGGCAAATTTAACGCTCATTTCCAACCAGGAAGAGGAATTAACCAAAGGCTCAGCATGCCGTGCAGGAACCAGATTAGGGCCTGAAGCAATCCTGCGGGTTTGCGGCCAGCTCACAAGAAAGCGATTTGAAGAAAGGAGCTCAGGGGCAAGTAATTCACAAACCTGCAGAGTTATAAATGACAGCTATCGTCCGAAAATATATTGAAGGAAGGCTGCGAAGAGGACTTGAAAGCGGGGCAGAATTGCAGGAAAACGATTTCAGGGGGTAGACTGGAATTGCATTTAAAGCATAGGAAAAGAGGCAGAACGTCGACAATGATGCACTTGGCCAAAAAGGGCGTATGCGTTTTTTCCTGAATATATTCAGGAAAAAACGCATACGCCCTTTTTGGCCAACCAAGCAAGCATGTTAAAGAAATCTGCACTACAATGAAGTCTCACTGCCAACCAGTCAAAAGGGCCATCTGAAAAAAGTGTAAAATCCAGAAATGCAGCACAGTCCATGGAGAACAGGGAGCCTTGTTATGCTGATGGGTGGGATGTAAATTGCCAACAGCCACTCTGGAGAAGTGTATGGTGTTTCCTGAAACACCTAAAAAACAAAGCAACGGAGCCTACGGCACTTCCACTTATGGTCCTATAGCTTAGGGACATTAAAATCAAAAACACACAGCCACCCCAAAGTTTCAGACGGCTCTGTTTACAAGAACCTCGTCTACGGTACAAGTTAAATATCCCAGAAAGTGAAAAATGGATAAAGAAGTTGTGGTACGTACGTACAATGGAATATCACTCACCAATGAAATCTATGTCATCTGGCCCGTCGTGGCATAATGAGTGGATTCAGGTACGATGATTCTAAGTGAAATAAGTCACACAGAAAATGAAACATCATAAGATGTCACTAATACACGGAATGTAATCTTGGCTACACATGAACTGAATTACAAAACAGAACAGGGTCTCAAATTTAGAAAACCAACTTATGTTTGTTTAAGGGGAAAGGTGAGTTGGGGTGCTGCATAAAACCAGAGATAGAAATTAGCACAGATACCATTCCATACGTCATATATGTAATAGTCAAGACCTACCCCTTGCTCAACCAAATGGGCTAAACACCCTATATTCAACGTCTAGGAATACACCTGACTAGAAAGAATATTCAAACCCATGGATTTATATGTCTCCATAAGAGAATCAAGCGTGTGTACAGCTGCATGAAGGCAGCAGAGAAAATCCGATAAATCCCATTATCAAAATGAATTCAAAAAAAAAACAGAATGACAGTGAAATAGAGAGCAATTCTTAAATAATTCATTCAGGGCTTGTGATGCAACCTGGATTTACCTCATCTACACCCAGAGCTGAGTGAGACATAAGGTTGGACACTTCAGGCTGATAGCATTGGTGAGGTTCGATGAGCAAATGCAGACCATTTGAAGTCATACTGCATGGTACCCATTCCATGGGTCCCAGCTCTCCAGGTTTAAGCGATTCTTCCTTCAGCTAAAACATGCATGGGAAACCCACAGTATGGTGCACCATGTGACCGGGAAACGTTTTCAAATGCATCTCAGTTTTCGTCCCCTTTTAGTCGGGTTCACAATTCCAGACCCTTTACTAACACTCTCCCCACTTGGAGAGTCAGTGCCTTTAACCTGCTGTTTGGCACAGTTTGCAATTTCTGCGCGAGATGAACAGGAATAGGGAGAACCAATGAGAGACTAGCTGTAGGTGTCTGCACGGGCCAATTTAACGCTCATTTCCCACCAGGAAGAGGAATTAACCAAAGGCTCAGCATGCCGAGCCGGAACCAGATTAGGGCCTGAAGCAATCCTGCGGGTTTGCGGCCAGCTCACAAGAAAGCGATTTGAAGAAAGGAGCTCATGGGCCAAGTAATTCAGAATCCTGCAGAGTTATAAATGACAGCTATCGTCCGAAAATATATTGAAGGAAGGCTGCGAAGAGAACTTGTAAGCGGGGCAGAATTGCAGGAAAACGATTTCAGGGGGTAGACGGTAATTGCATTTAAAGCATAGGAAAAGAGGCAGAACGTCGACAATGATGCTCTTGGCCAAAAAGGTCATATGCGTTTTTTCTGAATATATTCAGGAAAAAACGCATACGCGGTTTTTGGCCAACCAAGCAAGCATGTTAAAGAAATCTGCACTACAATGAAGTCTCACTGCCCCCCGGTCAAAAGGGCCATCTGAAAAAAGTGTAAAATCCAGAAAGGCAGCACAGGACATGGAGAACCGGGAGCCTTGTTATGCTGATGGGCGGGATGTAAATTGCCAACAGCCGCTCTGGAGAAGTGTATGGTGTTTCCTGGAACACCTAAAAAACAAAGCAACGGAGCCTACGGCACTTCCACTTATGGTCCTATAGCTTAGGGAAATTAAAATCAAAAACACACAGCCACCCCAAAGTTTCGGTCGGCTCTGTTTACAGAACCTCGTCTACGGTACAAGTTAAATATCCCAGAATGTGAAAAATGGATAAAGAAGTTGTGGTACATACGTACAATGGAATATCACTGAGCAATGAAATCTATGTCATCAGGCCCGTCGCGGCATAATGAGTGGATTCAGGTGCCATGATTCTAAGTGAAATAAGTCACACAGAAAATGAAACATCATAAGATATCACTAATACACCGATTATAAACTAGGCTACACATGAACTGAATTACAAAACAGAACAGGGTCTCAAATTTAGAAAACCAACTTATGCTTGCTTAAGGGGAAAGGTAAGTTGGGGTGCCGCATCAAAACAGAGATAGAAATTAGCACAGATACCTTTTCATAAGCCAAATATATAACAGTCAAGACCTACCCCTTGCTCAACGAAATGGACTAAACACCACATATTCAACGCCTAGGAATACACCTGACTAGTAAGAATCTTCAAACCCATGGATTCATATGTCTCCGTAAGAGAATGAAGCGTGTGTACAGCGGCATGAATGCAGGAGGGAAAATCCGATAAATCCCATTATCAAAATATATTACAAAAACAAAACCAAGGACAGTGAAATAGAGAGCAATTCTTAAATAATTCATTCAGGGTTTGTGATGCAACCTGGATTTACCACATCTACACCCAGAGCTGAGTGAGACATAAGGTTGGGGACTTCGGGCTGATAGCATTGGTGAGGTTCAGTGAGCAAATGCAGACACTTTGAAGTCATACTGCATGGTACCCATTCCAAGGGTCCCAACTCTCCAGGTTTAAGGGATTCTTCCTTCAGCTAAAACATGCATGGGAAAACCACAGTATGGTGCACCATGTGACCGGCAAACGTTTTCAAATGCATCTCATTTTTCCTCCCCTTTTACTCGGGTTCACCATTCCAGAACCTTTACTAACACTCTCCCTACTTGGAGAGTCAGTGGTTTAACCTCCTCTTTGGCACAGTTTGCAATTTCTGCTCAAGATGAACAGGAATAGGGAGAACCAATGAGAGCCAACTGTAGGTGTCTGCACCGGTAAATTTAACGCTCATTTCCCGCCAGGAAGAGGAAATAACCTAAGGCTCAACATGCCCTGCTGGAAGCAGATTAGGGCCTGAAGCAATCCTGTGGGTTTGCGACCAGCTCACAAGATAGCGAATTGAAGAAAGGAGCTCAGGGACACTGTAACTCACAAACCTGCAGAGTTATAAATGACAGCTATCATCCAAAAATATATTGAAGGAAGGCTGCGAAGAGAACTTGAATGCGGTGCAGAATTGCAGGAAAACGATTTCAGGGGGTAGACGGGAATTGCATTTAAAGCATAGGAAAAGAGGCAGAACGTCGACAATGATGCTCTTGGCCAAAAAGGGCGTATGCGTTTTTTCCTGAATATACAGGAAAAAACGCATACGCCCTTTTTGGCCAACCAAGCAAGCATGTTAAAGAAATCTGCACTACAATGAAGTCTCACTGCCCCCCGGTCAAAAGGGCCATCTGAAAAAAGTGTAAAATCCAGAAAGGCAGCACAGGCCATGGAGAAGAGGGAGCCTTGTTATGCTGATGGGTGGGATGTAAATTGCCAACAGCCACTCTGGAAAAGTTTATGGTGTTTCCTGGAACACCTAAAAAACAAAGCAACGGAGCCTACGGCACTTCCAATTATGGTCGTATAGCTTAGGGAAATTAAAATCAAAAACACACAGCCACCCCAAAGTTTCGGACGGCTCTGTTTACAAGAACCTCGTCTACAGTACACGTTAAATATCCCAGAATGTGAAAAATGGATAAAGAAGTTGTGGTACGTACGTACAATGGAATACAACTCAGCAATGAAATCTATGTCATCAGGCCCGTCGCGGCATAATGAGTGGATTCAGGTACGATGATTCTAAGAGAAATGAGTCACACAGAAAATGAAACATCATAAGATATCTCTAATACACGGAATGTAAACTTGGCTACACATGAACTGAATTACAAAACAGAACAGGGTCTCAAATTTAGAAAACCAACTTATGCTTGCTTAAGGGGAAAGGTGAGTTGGGGTGCTGCATAAAACCAGAGATAGAAATTAGCACAGATACCTTTCCATAAGCCAAATATGTAATAGTCAAGACCTACCCCTTGCTCAACGAAATGGACTAAACACGCCATATTCAACGCCTAGGAATACACCTGACTAGTAAGAATCTTCAAACCCATGGATTTATATGTCTCCGTAAGAGAATGAAGCGTGTGTACAGTGGCATGAATGCAGCAGAGAAAATCCGATAAATCCCATTATCAAAATGAATTACAAAAAAACACACAAGGACAGTGAAATAGAGAGCAATTCTTAAATAATTCATTCAGGGCTTGTGATGCAACCTGGATTTACCACATCTACATCCAGAGCTGAGTGAGACATAAGGTTGGGCACTTCGGGCTGATAGCATTGGTGAGGTTCGATGAACAAATGCAGACCCTTTGAAGGCATACTGCATGGTACCCATTCCATGGGTCCCAAATCTCCAGGTTTAAGGGATTCTTCCTTCAGCTAATACCTGCATGGGAAACCCACAGTATGGTGCACCGTGTGACCGGGAAACGTTTTCAAATGCATCGCAGTTTTTGTCCCCTTTTACTCGGGTTCAGCATTCCAGACCATTTACGAACACTCTCCCCACTTGCAGAGTCAGTGCTTTAACCTCCTGTTTGGCACAGTTTGCAATTTCTGTGCAAGATGAACAGGAATAGGGAGAACCAATGAGAGATTAGCTGTAGGTGTCTGCACGGGCAAATTTAACGCTCATTTCCCACCAGGAAGAGGAATTAACCTAAGGCTCATCATGCCGTGCTGGAACCAGATTAGGGCCTGAAACAATCCTGCGGGTTTGCGGCCAGCTCACAAGAGAGCGAGTTGAAGAAAGGAGCTCAGGGGCACTGTAACTCACAAACCTGCAGAGTTATAAATGACAGCTATCGTCCAAAAATATATTGAAGGAAGGCTGCGAAGAGAACTTGTAAGCGGGGCAGAATTGCAGGAAAATGATTTCAGGGGGTAGACGGGAATTGCATTTAAAGCATAGGAAAAGAGGCAGAACGTCGACAATGATGCTCTTGGCCAAAAAGGGCGTATGCATTTTTTCCTGAATATATTCAGGAAAAAACGCATATGCCCTTTTTGGCCAACCAAGCAAGCATTTTAAAGAAATCTGCACTACAATGAAGTCTCACTGCCCCCCGGTCAAAACGGCCATCTGAAAAAAGTGTAAAATCCAGAAAGGCAGCACAGGCCATGGAGAACAGGGAGCCTTGTTATGCTGATGGGAGGGATGTAAATTACTAACAGCCACTCTGGAGAAGTGTATGGTATTTCCTGGAACACCTAAAAAACAAAGCAACGGAGCCTACGGCAATTCCACTTATGGTCCTATAGCTTAGGGAAATTAAAATCAAAAACTCACAGCCACCCCAAAGTTTCGGATGGCTCTGTTTACAAGAACCTCGTCTACGGTACAAGTTAAATATCCCAGAATGTGAAAAATTGATAAAGAAGTTGTGGTACGTACGTACAATGGAATATCACTCAGCAATGAAATCTATGTCATCAGGCCCGTCGCGGCATAATGAGTGGATTCAGGTACCATGATTCTAACTGAAATAAGTCACACAGAAAATGAAACATCATAAGATATCACTAATACACGGAATGTAAACTTGGCTACACATGAACTGAATTACAAAACAGAACAGGGTCTCAAATTTAGAAAACCAACTTATGCTTGCTTAAGGGGAAAGGTGAGTTGGGGTGCTGCATAAAACCAGAGATAGAAATTAGCACAGATACCATTCCATTCGTCAAATATGTAATAGTCAAGACCTACCCCTTGCTCAACGAAATGGACAAAACACGCCATATTCAACGCCTAGGAATACACCTGACTTGTAAGAATCTTCAAACCCATGGATTTATATGCCTCCATAAGAGAATGAAGCGTGTGTACAGCGGCATGAATGCAGCAGAGAAAATCCGATAAATCCCATTATCAAAATGAATTACAAAAACAAAACATAAGGACAGTGAAATAGGGAGCAATTCTTAAATAATTCATTCAGGGATTGTGATGCAACCTGGATTTACCACATCTACATCCAGAGCTGAGTGAGACATAAGGTTGGGGACTTCAGGCTGATAGCATTGGTGAGGTTCGATGAACAAATGCAGACCCTTTGAAGGCATACTGCATGGTACGCATTCCATGGGTCCCTACTCTCCAGGTTTAAGGGATTCTTCCTTCAGCTAATACATGCATGGGAAACCCACAGTATGGTGCAGCGTGTGACCGGGAAACGTTTTCAAATGCATTGCAGTTTTTGTCCCCTTTTACTCGGGTTCACAATTCCAGACCCTTTACTAACACTGTCCCTACTTGGAGAGTCAGTGCCTTTAACCTCCTGTTGGGCACAGTTTGCAATTTCTGCTCAAGAAGAACAGGAAGAGGGAGAACCAATGAGAGATTAGCTGTAGGTGTCTGCACGGGCAAATTTAACGTTCATTTCCAACCAGGAAGAGGAATTAACCAATGGCTCAGCATGCCCTGCCAGAAAGAGAGTAGGGCCTAAAGCAATCCTGCGGTTTTGCTGCCAGCTAACAAGAAAACGAGTGGAAGAAATGAGCTCAGGGGCACTGTAATTCACAAACCTGCAGAGTTATGAATGACAGCTATCGTCCAAAAATATATTGAAGTAAGTCTGCGAAGCGGACTTGAAAGAGGGGCAGAATTTCAGGAAAACGGTTTCAGGGGGTAGACTGGAATTACACTTAAAGCATAGGAAAAGAGGCAGAATGTCGACAATGATGCACTTGGCCAAAAAGGGCGTATGCGTTTTTTCCTGAATATATTCAGGAAAAAACGCATACGCCCTTTTTGGCCAACTAAGCATGCGTGTAAAGAAATGTGCACTACATGGGAAGTCTCACTGCCCCCCGGTCAACAGGGCCATCTGGAAAAAGTGTAAAACCCAGAAAGGCAGGACAGGCCATGGAGAACATGGAGCCATGTTATGCTGATGGGCAGGATGTAAATTGCCAACAGCCACACTGGAGAAGTGTATGGTGTTTCCTGAAACATGTAGGAAACAAAGCAACACAGCCTATGGCACTTCCACTTATGGTCCAGTAGGTTAGGGACATTAAAATCAAAAACACACATCCACCCCAAAATTTGGGATGGCTCTGTTTACAAAAACCTCATCTACGGTACAAGTTAAATATCCCAGAAAGCGAAAAATGGATTAAGAAGTTGTGGTACGTACGTACAATGTAATATCACTCAGCAATGAAATCTATGTCATCAGGCCCGTAGCGGCATAATGAGTGGATTCAGGTACGATGATTCTACGTGAAATAAGTCTCACAGAAAAAGAAACATCATAAGGTATCATTAATACACGGAATGTAAACTTGGCTACATATGAACTGAACTACAAAACAGAACAGGGTCTCAAATTTAGAAAACCAACTTATGCTTGCTTATGTGGAAAAGTGAGTTGTGGTGCTGCATAAAACCAGAGATTTTAATTAGCACAGATACCGTTCCTTAAGCCAAATATGTAAGAGACAAGACCTACTTCTTGCTCAACGAAATGGGCTCAACACCACATATTCTACCCTGAGGAATATACGTGATTAGTAAGAATGTTAAAACCCATAGATTTATATGTCTCCATAAGAGAATCAAGCGTGTGTACAGCGGCCTAAACGCAGCAATGAAAATCCGATAAATCCCGTTATAAAAAAAATTTCAAAAACAAAACACAATGACAGTGAAATAGAGAGCAATTCTTAAATAATTCATTCAGAGCTTGTGATGCAAACTGGATTTACCACATCTACACCCAGAGCTCGGTGAGACATAAGTTTCGAAACTTCTGGCTGATAGCATTGGTGAGGTTCGGTTAGCAAATGCAGACCCTTTGAAGTCATACTGCTTGGTACCCATTCCAAGGGTCCCAACTCTCTAGGTTTAAGAAATTCTTCCTTCAGCTAAAACACGCATGGGAAACCCAGACAATGGTACATTGGGTGATTGGGAAATGTTTTCAAATGCATCTCAGTTTTTGTCCCCTGGGACTCGGGTTCACCATTCCAGACCCTTCACTAACACTCTCCCCACTCGGAGAGTCAGTGTCTTTAACCTCCTGTTTGGCACAGTTTGCAATTTCTGTGCAAGATGAACAGGAATAGGGAGAACCAATGAGAGACTAGCTGTAGGAGTCTGTACGGGCAAATGTATCCCTCACTGCCCACCAGGAAGAGGAATCAATCAAAGGCTCAGCGTGCCCTGCCGGAAACAGATTAGGGACTGAAGCAATCCTGCGGTTTTGCAGTCAGCTCAGAAGAATGCGAGTTGAAGAAAGGAGCTCAGGGGCACTGTAATTCACAAACCTGCAGAGTTATGAATGACAGCTATCGTCCAAAAATATATTGAAGTAAGTCTGCGAAGAGGACTAGAAAGCGGGGCAGAATTCCAGGAAAACGATTTCAGGGGGTAGACTGGAATTGCACTTAAAGCACAGGAAAAGAGACAGAATGTTGACAATGATGCACTTGGCCAAAATGGGCGTAAGCGTTTTTTCCTTAATATATTCAGGAAAAAACGCATACGCACTTTTTGGCCAACCAAGCAAGCGTGTACAGGAAATCTGCACTACAATGAAGTCTCACTGCGCCCCAGTCAAAAGGGCCATCTGAAAAAAGTGTAAAATCCAGAAAGACAGGACAGGCCATGGAGAACAGGGAGCCTTATAATATTGATTTACGGGATGTAAATTGCCAACAGCCACTCTGGAGAAGTGTATGGTGTTTCCTGAAACACGTAGGAAACAAAGCAACACAGCCTATGGCACTTCCACTTATGGTCCTATAGCTTTGGGAAATTAAAATCAAAAACACACAGCCACCCCAAAGTTTGGGACGGCTCTGTTTACAAGAACCTCATCTACGGTACGAGTTAAATATCCCAGAAAGTGAAAAATGGATAAAGAAGTTCTGGTACATACGTACAATGGAATATCACTCAGCAATTATATCTATGTCATCAGGCCCATAGCGGCATAATGAGAGTATTCAGGTACGATGATTCTACGTGAAATAAGTCACACAGAAAAAGAAACATCATAAGATATCACTAATACAAGGAATGTAAACTTGGCTACACATGAACTGAATTACAAAACAGAACAGGGTCTCAAATTTAGAAAACCAACTTATGCTTGCTTATGGGGAAAGGTGAGTTGGGGTGCTGCATAAAACCAGAGATTGAAATTAGCACAGATACCGTTCCATAAACCAAATAAGTAATATACCAGACCTACTCCTTGCTCAACGAAATGGACTCAACACCCCATATTCAAGGCCTAGGAATATACCTGACTAGTAAGAATCTTAAAACCCACGGATTTATATGTCTCCATAAGAGAAACATGCGTGTGTACAGCGGCATAAAGGTAGCAGTGAAAACCCGATAAATCCCATTATCAAAATAATTTTCAAATACAAAACACAATGACAGTGAAATAGAGAGCAATTCTTAAATAATTCATTCAGGGCTTGTGATGCAACCTGGATTTACCACATCTACACACAGAGCTGGGTGAGACATAAGGCTGGACACTTCGGGCTGATAGCATTGGTGAGGTTCAGTGAGCAAATGCAGACCCTTTGAAGTCATACTGCATGGAACCCTTTCCATGGGTCCCAACTCTCCAGGTTTAAGGGATTCTTCCTTCAGCTAAAACATGCATGGGAAACCCAGAGTATGGTCCACCGTGTGACCGGCAAACGTTTTCAAATTCATCTCAGTTTTCGTCCCCTTTTACTCGGGTTCACCATTCCAGACCCTTTACTAACACTCTCCCCACTTGGAGAGTCAGTGCCTTTAACCTCCTGTTTGGCACAGTTTGCAATTTCTGCGCAAGATGAACAGGAATAGGGAGAACCAATGAGAGACTAGCTGTAGGTGTCTGCACAGGCAAATTTAACGCTCATTTCCCACCAGGAAGAGGAATTAACCAAAGGCTCAGCATGCCCTGCCCGAACCAGATTAGGGCCTGAAGCAATCTTGCGGGTTTGCGACCAGCTCACAAGATAGCGAGTTGAAGAAAGGAGCTCAGGGGCACTGTAACTCACAAACCTGCAGAGTTATAAATGACAGCTATCGTCCAAAAATATATTGAAGGAAGGATGCAAAGAGAACTTGTAAGCGTGGCAGAATTGCAGGAAAACGATTTCAGGGGGTACACGGGAATTGCATTTAAAGCATAGGAAAAGAGGCAGAACGTCGACAATGATGCACTTGGCCAAAAAGTGCATATGCGTTTTTTCCTGAATATATTCAGGAAAAAAGGCATACGCCCTTTTGGCCAACTAAGCAAGCATGTAAAGGAAATCTGCACTACAAGGGAAGTCTCACTGCCCCCCAGTCAACAGGGCCATCTGGAAAAAGTGTAAAATCCAGAAAGGCAGGACAGGCCATGGAGAACATGGAGCCTTGTTATGCTGATGGGCAGGATGTAAATTGCCAACAGCCACACTGGAGAAGTGTATGGTGTTTCCTGAAACACGTAGGAAACAAAGCAACACAGCCTATGGCACTTCCACTTATGGTCCAGTAGCTTAGGGACATTAAAATCAAAAACACACAGCCACCCCAAAGTTTCAGACGGCTCTGTTTACAAGAACCTCGTCTACGGTACAAGTTAAATATCCCAGAAAGCAAAAAATGGATAAAGAAGTTGTGGTACGTACGTACAATGGAATATCACTCACCAATGAAATCTATGTCATCTGGCCCATCGTGGCATAATGAGTGGATTCAGGTACAATGATTCTAAGTGAAATAAGTCCCACAGAAAATGAAACATCATATGATATCACTAATACACGGAATGTAATCTTGGCTACACATGAACTGAATTACAAAACAAAACAGGGTCTCAAATTTAGAAAACCAACTTATGTTTGCTTAAGGGGAAAGGTGAGTTGCGGTGCTGCATAAAACCAGAGATAGATATTAGCACAGATCCCATTCCATAAGTTAACTATGTAATACTCCAGACCTACCCCTTTCTCAACGAAATGGGATAAACACCCTATATTCAACGCCTAGGAATACACCTGACTAGTAAGAATCTTCAAACCCATGGATTTATATGTCTCCATAAGAGAATCAAGCGTGTGTACAGCTGCATGAATGCAGCAGAGAAAATCCGATAAATCCCATTATCAAAATGAATTACAAAAACAAAACACAATGACAGTGAAATAGAGAGCAATTCTTAAATAATTCATTCAGGGCTTGTGATGCAACCTGGATTTACCTCATCTACACCCAGAGCTGAGTGAGATATAAGGTTGGACACTTCGGGCTGATAGCATTGGTGAGGTTCAATGAGCAAATGCAGACCCTTTGAAGTCATCCTGCATGGTACCCATTCCATGGGTCCCAACTCTCCAGGTTTAAGTGATTCTTCCTTCAGGTAAAGCATGCATGGGAAACCCATAGTATGGTGCACCGTGAGACGGGGAAACGTTTTCAAATGCATCTCAGTTTTCGTCCCCTTTTACTCGGGTTCACAATTCCAGACCCTTTACTAACACTCTCCCCACTTGGAGAGTCAGTGCCTTTAACCTCCTGTTTGGCACAGTTTGCAATTTCTGCGCAAGATGAACAGGAATAGGGAGAACCAATGAGAGACTAGCTGTAGGTGTCTGCACGGGCAAATTTAATGCTCATTTCCCACCAGGAAGAGGAATTATCCAAAGGCTCAGCATGCTGTGCCAGAAACAGATTAGGGCCTGAAGCAATCCTGTGGGTTTGCAGCCAGCTCACAAGAAAGCGATTTGAAGAAAGGAGCTCAGGGGCACTGTAATTCACAAACCTGCAGAGTTATAAATGACAGCTATCGTCCAAAAATATATTGAAGGAAGGCTGCGAAGAGGACTTGAAAGCGGGGCAGAATTGCAGGAAAACGATTTCAGGGGGTAGACTGGAATTGCATTTAAAGCATAGGAAAAGAGGCAGAACATCGACAATGATGCACTTGGCCAAAAGGGCGTATGCGTTTTTTCCTGAATATATTCAGGTAAAAACGCATACGGCCTTTTTGGCCAACCAAGAAAGCATGTTAAAGAAATCTGCACTACAATGAAGTCTCACTGCCCACCGGTCAAAAGGGCCATCTGAAAAAAGTGTAAAATCCAGAAATGCAGCACAGGCCATGGAGAACAGGGAGCCTTGTTATGCTGATGGGTGGGTTGTAAATTGCCAACAGCCACTCTGGAGAATTGTATGGTGTTTCCTGAAACACCTAAAAAACAAAGCAACGGAGCCTACGGCACTTCCACTTATGGTCCTATAGCTTAGGGAAATTAAAATCAAAAACACACAGCCACCCCAAAGTTTCAGACGGCTCTGTTTACAAGAACCTCGTCTACGGTACAAGTTAAATATCCCAGAAAGCGAAAAATGGATAAAGAAGTTGTGGTACGTACGTACAATGGAATATCACTCACCAATGAATTCTATGTCATCTGGCCTGTCGTGGCATAATCAGTGGATTCAGGTATGATGATTCTAAGTGAAATAAGTCACACAGAAAATGAAACATCATAAGATATCACTAATACACCGAATGTAAACTTGGCTACACATGAACTGAATTACAAAACAGAACAGGGTCTCAAATCTTGAAAACCAACTTATGTTTGCGTAAGGGGAAATGTGAGTTGGGGTGCTGCATAACACCAGAGTTAGAAATTAGCACAGATACCATTCCATATGTCAAATATGTAATAGTCAAGACCTACCCCTTGCTCAACGAAATGGGCTAAACACCCTATATTCAATGCCTAGGAATACACCTGACTAGTAAGAATCTTCAAACCCATGGATTTATATGTCTCCATAAGAGAATCAAGCGTGTGTACAGCTGCATGAAGGCAGCAGAGAAAATCCGATAAATCCTATTATCAAAATGAATTACAAAAACAAAACACAATGACAGTGAAATAGGGAGCAATTCTTAAATAATTCTTTCAGGGCTTGTGATGCAACCTGGATTTACCTCATCAAAACCCAGAATTGAGTGAGACATAAGGTTGGACACTTCGGGCTGATAGCATTGGTGAGGTTCGATGAGCAAATGCAGACCATTTGAAGTCATACTGCATGGTACCCATTCCATGGGTCCCAACTCTCCAGGTTTAAGTGATTCTTCCTTCAGCTAAAGCATGCATGGGAAACCCACAGTATGGTGCACCATGAGACCGGGAAACGTTTTCAAATGCATCTCAGTTTTTGTCCCCTTTTCCTCGGGTTCACAATTCCAGACCCTTTACTAACACTCTCCCCACTTGGAGAGTCAGTGCCTTTAACCTCATGTTTGGCACAGTTTGCAATTTCTGCGCAAGATGAACAGGAATAGGGATAACCAATGAGAGACTAGCTGTAGGTATCTGCACGGGCAAATTTAACGCTCATTTCCAACCAGGAAGAGGAATTTACCAAAGGCTCAGCATGCCGTGCAGGAACCAGATTAGGGCCTGAAGCAATCCTGCGGGTTTGCGGCCAGCTCACAAGAAAGCGATTTGTAGAAAGGAGCTAAGGGGCACTGTAATTCACAAACCTGCAGAGTTATAAATGACAGCTATCGTCCGAAAATATATTGAAGGAAGGCTGCGAAGAGGACTGGAAAGCGGGGCAGAATTGCAGGAAAACGATTTCAGGGGGTAGACTGGAATTGCATTTAAAGCATAGGAAAAGAGGCAGAACGTCGACAATGATGCACTTGGCCAAAAAGGGCGTATACGTTTTTTCCTGAATATATTCAGGAAAAAACTCATAAGCACTTTTTGGCCAACCAAGCAAGCATGTTAAAGAAATCTGCACTAAAATGAAGTCTCACTGCCCCCCGGTCAAATGGGCCATCTGAAAAAAGTGTAAAATCCAGAAATTCAGCACAGGCCATGGAGAACAGGGAGCCGTGTTATGCTGATGGGTGCTATGTAAATTGCCAACAGCCACTCTGGAGAAGTGTATGGTGTTTCCTGAAACACCTAAAAAACAAAGCAACGTAGCCTACGGCACTTCCACTTATGGTCCTATAGCTTAGGGAAATTAAAATCAAAAACACACAGCCGCCCCAAAGTTTCAGACGGCTCTGTTTACAAGAACCTCTTCTACGGTACAAGTTAAATATCCCAGAAAGCGAAAAATGGATAAAGAATTTGTGGTACGTACGTACAATGGAATATCACTCACCAATGAATTGTATGTTATCTGGCCCGTCGTGTCATAATAAGTGGATTCAGGTACGATGATTCTAAGTGAAATAAGTCACACAGAAAATGAAACATCATAAGATATCACTAATACACCGAATGTAATCTTGGCTACACATGAAGTGAATTACAAAACAGAACAGGGTCTCAAATTTTGAAAACCAAGTTATGTTTGCATAAGGGGAAAGGTGAGTTGGGGTGCTGCATAAAACCAGAGATAGTAATTAGCACAGATACCATTCCATACGTCAAATATGTAATAGTCAAGACCTACCCCTTGCTCAACGAAATGGGCTAAACACCCTATATTCAACACCTAGGAATACACCTGACTAGTAAGAATCTTCAAACCCATGGATTTATATGTCTCCATAAGAGAATCAAGCGTTTGTACAGCTGCATGAAGGCAGCAGAGAAAATCCGATAAATCCTAATATCAAAATGAATTACAAAAACAAAACAGAATGACAGTGAAATAGAGAGCAATTCTTCAATAATTCATTCAGGGCTTGTGATGCAACCTGGATTTACCTCATCTACACCCAGAGCTGAGTGAGACATAAGGTTGGACACTTCGGGCTGATAGCATTGGGGAGGTTCGATGAGCAAATGCAGACCATTTGAAGTCAAACTGCATGGTACCCATTACATGTGTCCCAACTCGCCAGGTTTAAGTGATTCTTCCTTCAGCTAAAGCATGCATGGGAAACCCACAGTATGGTGCACCATGTGACCGGGAAACCTTTTCAAATGCATCTCAGTTTTTGTCCCCTTTTACTCGGGTTCACAATTCCAGATCCTTTACTAACACTCTCCCCACTTGGAGAGTCAGTGCCTTTAACCTCCTGTTTGGCACAGTTTGCAATTTCTGCGCAAGATGAACAGGAATAGGGAGAACCAGTGAGAGACTAGCTGTAGGTGTCTGCACGGGCAAATTTAACGCTCATTTCCAACCAGGAAGAGGAATTAATCAAAGGCTCAGCATGCCGTGCAGGAACCAGATTAGGGCCTGAAGCAATCCTGTGGGTTTGCGGCCAGCTCACAAGAAAGCGATTTGAAGAAAGGAGCTCAGGGGCACTGTAATTCACAAACCTGCAGAGTTATAAATGACAGCTATCGTCCGAAAATATATTGAAGGAAGCCTGCGAAGAGGACTTGAAAGCGGGGCAGAATTGCAGGAAAACGATTTCAGGGGGTAGACTGGAATTGCATTTAAAGCTTAGTAAAAGAGGCAGAACGTCGACAATGATGCCCTTGGCCAAAAAGGGCGTATACGTTTTTTCCTGATTCAGGAAAAAACGCATACGCCCTTTTTGGCCAACCAAGCAAGCATGTTAAAGAAAACTGCACTACAATGAAGTCTCACTGCCCCCCGCTCAAAAGGGCCATCTGAAAAAGTGTAAAATCCAGAAATGCAGCACAGGCCATGGAGAACAGGGTGCCTTGTTATGCTGATGGGTGGGATGTAAATTGCCAACAGCCACTCTGGAGAAGTGTATGGTGTTTCCTGAAACACCAAAAAACAAAGCAACGGAGCCTACGGCACTTCCACTTATGGTCCTATAGCTTAGGGAAATTAAAATCAAAAACACACAGCCACCCCAAAGTTTCAGACGGCTCTGTTTACAAGAACGTCGTCTACGGTACAAGTTAAATATCCCTGAAAGCGAAAAATGGATAAAGAAGTTGTGGTACGTACGTACAATGGAATATCACTCACCAATGAAATCTATGTCATCTGGCCCGTCGTGGCATAATGAGTGGATTCAGGTACGATGATTCTAAGTGAAATAAGTCACACAGAAAATGAAACATCATAAGATGTCACTAATACACGGAATGTAATCTTGGCTACACATGAACTGAATTACAAAACAGAACAGGGTCTCAAATTTAGAAAACCAACTTATGTTTGCTTAAGGGGAAAGGTGAGTTGGGGTGCTGCAAAAAACCAGAGATATAAATTAGCACAGATACCATTCCATACGTCAAATATGTAATAGTCAAGACCTACCCCTTGCTCAACCAAATGGGCTAAACACCCTATATTCAACGTCTAGGAATACACCTGACTAGAAAGAATATTCAAACCCATGCATTTATATGTCTCCGTAAGAGAATCAAGCGTGTGTACAGCTGCATGAAAGCAGCAGAGAAAATCCGATAAATCCCATTATCAAAATGAATTACAAAAACAAAACAGAATGACAGTGAAATAGAGAGCAATTCTTAAATAATTCATTCAGGGCTTGTGATGCAATCTGGATTTACCTCATCTACACCCAGAGCTGAGTGAGACATAAGGTTGGACACTTCGGGCTGATAGCATTGGTGAGGTTCGATGAGCAAATGCAGACCATTTTAAGTCATACTGCATGGTACCCTTTCTATGGGTCCCAACTCGCCAGGTTTAAGCGATTCTTCCTTCAGCTAAAACATGCATGGGAATCCCACAGTATGGTGCACCGTGTGACCGGGAAACGTTTTCAAATGCATCTCAGTTTTCGTCCCCTTTTACTCGGGTTCACCATTCCAGACCCTTTTAACACTCTCCTCACTTGGAGAGCCAGTGCCTTTAACCTGTTGTTTGGCACAGTTTGCAATTTCTGCGCAAGATGAACAGGAATAGGGAGAACCAATGAGAGGCCAGCTGTAGGTGTCTGCACGGGCAAATTTAACGCTCATTTCCCACCAGGAAGAGGAATTAACCAAACGCTCAGCATGCCGTGCCGGAACCAGATTAGGGCCTGAAGCAATCCTGCGGGTTTGCGGCCAGCTCACAAGAAAATGATTTGAAGAAAGGAGCTCAGGGGCCAAGTAATTCACAAACCTGCAGAGTTATAAATGACAGCTATCGTCCAAAAATATATTGAAGGAAGGCTGCGAAGAGGACTTGAAAGCGGGGCAGAATTGCAGGAAAATGATTTCAGGGGGTAGACTGGAATTGCATTTAAAGCATAGGAAAAAAGGCAGAACGTCGACAATGATGCACTTGGCCTAAAAGGGCGTATGCGTTTTTTCCTGAATATATTCAGGAAAAAACGCATACGCCCTTTTTGGCCAACCAAGCAAGCATGTTAAAGAAATCTGCACTACAATGAAGTCTCACTGCCCCCCGGTCAAAAGGGCCATCTGAACAAAGTGTAAAATCCAGAAATGCAGCACAGGCCATGGAGAACAGGGAGCCTTGTTATGCTGATGGGTGGGATGTAAATTGCCAACAGCCACTCTGGAGAAGTGTATGGTGTTTCCTGAAACACCTAAAAAACAAAGCAACGGAGCCTACGGCACTTCCACTTATGGTCCTATAGCTTAGGGAAATTAAAATCAAAAACACACAGCCACCCCAAAGTTTCAGATGGCTCTGTTTACAAGAACCTCGTCTACGGTACAAGTTAAATATCCCAGAAAGCGAAAAAATGGATAAAGATGTTGTGGTACGTACGTACAATGAAATATCACTCACCAATGAAATCTATGTCATCTGGCCCGTCGTGGCATAATAAGTGGTTCAGGTACGATGATTCTAAGGGAAATAAGTCCCACAGAAAATGAAACATCATAAGATATCACTAATACTTCGAATGTAATCTTGGCTACACATGAACTGAATTACAAAACAGAACAGGGTCTCAAATTTAGAAAACCAACTTATGTTTCCTTAAGGGGAAAGGTGAGTTGGGGTGCTGCATAAAACCAGAGATAGAAATTAGCACAGATACCATTCCATACGTCAAATATGTAATAGTAAAGACCTACCCCTTGCTCAACGAAATGGGCTAAACACCCTATATTCACCGGCTAGGAATACACCTGACTAGTAAGAATCTTCAAACCCATGGATTTATATGTCTCCATAAGAGAATCAAGCGTGTGTACAGCTGCATGAAGGCAGCAGAGAAAAGCCGATAAATCCCATTATCAAAATGATTTACAAAAACAAAACACAATGACTGTGAAATAGAGAGCAATTCTTAAATAATTCATTCAGGGCTTGTGATGCAACCTGGATTTACCTCATCTACACCCAGAGCTGAGTGAGACATAAGGTTGGACACTTCGGGCTGATAGCATTGGTGAGGTTCGATGAGCAAATGCAGACCATTTGAAGTCATACTGCATGGTACCCATTCCATGGGTCCCAACTCTCCAGGTTTAAGCGATTCTTCCTTCAGCTAAAGCATGCATGGGAAACCCAGAGTATGGTGCACTGTGTGACCGGGAAACGTTTTCAAATGCATCTCAGTTTTTGTCCTCTTTGACTCGGGTTCACAATTCCAGACCCTTTACTAACACTCTCCCCACTTGTAGAGTCAGTGCCTTTAACCTCCTGTTTGGCACAGTTTGCAATTTCTGCACAAGATGAACAGGAATAGGGAGAACCAATGAGAGACTAGCTGTAGGTGTCTGCACGGGCAAATTTAACACTCATTTCCCACCAGGAAGAGGAATTAACCAAAGGCTCAGCATGCCGTGCCGGAACCAGATTAGGGCCTGAAGCAATCCTGCGGGTTTGGGGCCAGCTCACAAGAAAGCGATTTGAAGAAAGGAGCTCAGGGGCACTGTTATTCAGAAACCTGCAGAGTTATAAATGACAGCTATCGTCCAAAAATATATTGAAGGTAGGCTGCGAAGAGGACTTGAAAGCAGGGCAGAATTGCAGGAAAACGATTTCAGGGGGTAGACTGGAATTGCATTTAAAGCATAGGAAAAGAGGCAGAACGTCGACAATGATGCACTTGGCCAAAAAGGGCGTATGCGTTTTTTCCTGAATATATTCAGGAAAAAACGCATACGACCTTTTTGGCCAACCAAGCAAGCATGTTAAAGAAATCTGCACTACAATGAAGTCTCACTGCCCCCCGTCAAAAGGGTCATCTGAAAAAAGTGTAAAATCCAGAAATGCAGCACAGGCCATGGAGAACAGGGAGCCTTGTTATGCTGATGGGTGGGATGTAAATTGCCAAGAGCCACTCTGGAGAAGTGTATGGTGTTTCCTGAAACACCTAAAAAACAAAGCAACGGAGCCTACGGCACTTCCACTTATGGTCCTATAGATTAGGGAAATTAAAATCAAAAACACACAGCCACCCCAAAGTTTCTGACGGCTCTGTTTACAAGAACTTCATCTACGGTACAAGTTAAATATCCCAGAAAGCGAAAAATGGATAAAGAAGTTGTGGTACGTACGTACAATGGAATATCACTCACAAATGAATTCTATTTCATCTGCCCCATCGTGTCATAATGAGTGGATTCAGGTACGATGATTCTAAGTGAAATAAGTCACACAGAAAATGAAACATCATAAGATATCACTAATACACGGAATGTAATCTTGGCTACACATGAACTGAATTACAAAACAGAACAGGGTCTCAAATTTAGAAAACCAACTTATGTTTGCTTAAGCGGAATGGCGAGTTGGGGTGCTGCATAAAACCAGAGATAGAAATTAGCACAGATACCATTCCATACGTCAAACATGTAATAGTCAAGACCCACCCCTTGCTCAACGAAATGGGCTAAACACCCTATATTCAATGCCTAGGAATACACCTGACTAGTAAGAATCTTCAAACCCATGGATTTATATGTCTCCATAAGAGAATCAAGCGTGTGTACAGCTGCATGAAGGCAGCAGAGACAATCCGATAAATCCCATTATCAAAATGAATTACAAATACAAAACACAATGACAGTGAAATAGAGAGCAATTCTTCAATAATTCATTCAGGGCTTGTGATGCAACCTGGATTTACCTCATCTACACTCAAAGCTGAGTGAGACATAAGGTTAGACACTTCGGGCTGATAGCATTGGTGAGGTTCGATGAGCAAATGCAGACCATTTGAAGTCATACTGCATGGTACCCATTCCATGGGTCCCAACTCTCCAGGTTTAAGCGATTCTTCCTTCAGCTAAAGCATGCATGGGAAACCCACAGTTTGGTGCACCGTGTGGCCGGGAAACTTTTTCAAATGCATCTCAGTGTTCGTCCCCTTTTACTCGGGTTCACAATTCCAGACCCTTTACTAAAACTCTCCCTACTTGGAGAGTCAGTGCCTTTAACCTCCTGTTTGGCACAGTTTGCAATTTCTGCGCAAGATGAACAGGAATAGGGAGAACCAATGAGAGACTAGCTGTAGGTGTCTGCACGGGCAAATTTAACGCTCATTTCCAACCAGGAAGAGGAATTAACCAAAGGCTCAGCATGCCGTCCCGGAACCAGATTAGGGCCTGAAACAATCCTGCGGGTTTGCGGCCAGCTCACAAGAAAGCGATTTGAAGAAAGGAGCTCAGGGGAACTGTAATTCACAAACCTGCAAAGTTATAAATGACAGCTATAGTCCAAAAATATATTGAAGGAAGCCTGCGAAGAGGACTGAATGCGGGGCAGAATTGCAGGAAAACGATTTCAGGGGGTAGACAGGAATTGCATTTAAAGCATAGGAAAAGAGGCAGAACGTCGACAATGATGCACTCGGCTAAAAAGGGCGTATGAGTTTTTTCCTAAATATATTCAGGAAAAAACGCATACACCCTTTTTGGCCAACCAAGCAAGCATGTTAAAGAAATCTGCACTACAATGAAGTCTCACTGCCCCCCGTCAAAAGGGTCATCTGAAAAAAGTGTAAAATCCAGAAATGCAGCACAGGCCATGGAGAACAGGGAGCCTTGTTATGCTGATGGGTGGGATGTAAATTGCCAACAGCCACTCTGGAGAAGTGTATGGTGTTTCCTGAAACACCTAAAAAACAAAGCAACGGAGCCTACGGCTCTTCCACTTATGGTCCTATAGCTTATGGAAATTAAAATCAAAAACACACAGCCACCCCAAAGTTTCAGACGGATCTGTTTACAAGAACCTCGTCTACGGTACAAGTTAAATATCCCAGAAAGCGAAAAATGGATAAAGAAGTTGTGGTACGTACGTACAATGGAATATCACTCACCAATGAAATCTATGTCATCTGGCCCGTCGTGGCATAATGAGTGGATTCAGGTACGATGATTCTAAGTGAAATACGTCACACAGAAAATGAAACATCATAAGATGTCACTAATACACGGAATGTAATCTTGGCTACACATGAACTGAATTACAAAACAGAACAGGGTCTCAAATTTAGAAAACCAACTTATGTTTGCTTAAGGGGAAAGGTGAGTTGGGGTGCTGCATAAAACCAGAGATAGAAATTAGCACAGATACCATTCCATATGTCAAATACGTAATAGTCAAGACTTACCCCTTGCTCAACGAAAGGGACTAAACACCCTATATTCAACGCCTAGGAATACACCTGACTAGAAAGAATCTTCAAACCCATGGATTTATATGTCTCCATAAGAGAATCAAGCGTGTGTACAGCTGCAGGAAGGCAGCAGAGAAAATCCGATAAATCCTATTATCAAAATGAATTACAAAAACAAAACACAATGACAGTGAAATAGAGAGCAATTCTTAAATAATTCATTCAGGGCTTGTGATGCAACCTGGATTTACCTCATCTACACCCAGAGCTGAGTGAGACATAAGGTTGGACACATCGGGCTGATAGCATTGGTGAGGTTCGATGAGCAAATGCAGACCACTTGAAGTCATAATATATGGTACACATTCCATGGGTCCCAACTCTCCAGGTTTAAGTGATTCTCCCTTCAGCTAAAGCATGCATGGGAAACCCACAGTATGGTGCACCGTGAGACGGGGAAACGTTTTCAAATGCATCTCAGTTTTCGTCCCCTTTTACTCGGGTTCACAATTCCAGACCCTTTACTAACACTCTCCCCACTTGGAGAGTCAGTGCCTTTAACCTCCTGTTTGACACAGTTTGCAAATTCTGCGCAAGATGAACAGGAATAGGGAGAACCAATGAGAGACTAGCTGTAGGTGTCTGCACGGGCAAATTTAATGCTCATTTCCCACCAGGAAGAGGAATTAACCAAAGGCTCAGCATGCCGTGCCGGAACCAGATTAGGGCCTGAAGCAATCCTGCGGGTTTGCGGCCAGCTCACAAGAAAGCGATTTGAAGAAAGGAGCTCAGGGGCACTGTAATTCACAAACCTGCAGAGTTATAAATGACAGCTATCGTCCAAAAATATATTGAAGGAAGTCTGCGAAGAGGACTTGAAAGCAGGGCAGAATTGCAGGAAAACGATTTCAGGGGGTAGACTGGAATTGCATTTAAAGCATAGGAAAAGAGGCAGAACGTCGACAATGATGCACTTGGCCAAAAAGTGCGTATGCGTTTTTTCCTGAATATATTCAGGAAAAAACGCATACGCCCTTTTTGGCCAACCAAGCAAGCATGTTAAAGAAATCTGCACTACAATGAAGTCTCACTGCCCCCCGGTCAAAAGGGCCATCTGAAAAAAGTGTAAAATCCAGAAATGTAGCACAGGCCATGGAGAACAGGGAGCCCTTTTATGCTGATGGGTGAGATGTAAATTGCCAACAGCCACTCTGGAGAAGTGTATGGTGTTTCCTGAAACACCTAAAAAACAAAGCAACGGAGCCTACGGCACTTCCACTTATGGTCCTATAGCTTAGGGAAATTAAAATAAAAAACACACAGCCACCCAAAGTTTCAGAGGGCTCTGTTTACAAGAACCTCGTCTACGGTACAAGTTAAATATCCCAGAAAGCGAAAAATGGATAAAGACGTTGTGGTACGTACGTACAATGGAATATCACTCACAAATGAAATCTATTTCACCTGGCCCATCGTGGCATAATGAGTGGATTCAGGTACGATGATTCTAAGTGAAATAAGTCACACAGAAAATGAAACATCATAAGATATCACTAATACACCGAATGTAATCTTGGCTACACATGAACTGAATTACAAAACAGGACAGGGTCTCAAATTTAGAAAACCAACTTATGTTTGCTTAAGGGGAAAGGCGAGTTGGGGTGCTGCATAAAACCAGAGATAGAAATTAGCACACATACCATTCCATACGTCAAACATGTAATAGTCAAGACCTACCCCTTGCTCAACGAAATGGGCTCAACACCCTATATTCAATGCCTAGGAATACACCTGACTAGATAGAATCTTCAAACCCATGGATTTATATGTCTCCATAAGAGAATCAAGCGTGTGTACAGCTGCATGAATGCAGCAGAGAAAAGCCGATAAATCCCACTATCAAAATGAATTACAAAAACAAAACACAATGAGAGTGAAATAGAGAGCAATTCTTAAATAATTCATTCAGGGCTTGTGATGCAACCTGGATTTACCTCATCTACACCCAGAGCTGAGTGAGACATAAGGTTGGACACTTCGGGCTGATAGCACTGGTGAGGTTCAATGAGCAAATGCAGACCATTTGAAGTCATACTGCATGGTACACATTCTATGGGTCCCAACTCTCCAGGTTTAAGCGATTCTTCCTTCAGCTAAAACATGCATGGGAAACCTACAGTATGGTGCACCGTGTCACCGGGAAACGTTTTCAAATGCATCTCAGTTTTCGTACCCTTTTACTCGGGTTCACAATTCCAGACCATTTACTAACACTCTCCCCACTTGGAGAGTCAGTGCCTTTAACCTCCTGTTTGGCACAGTTTGCAATTTCTGCGCAAGATGAACAGGAATAGGGAGAACCAATGAGAGACTAGCTGTAGGTGTCTGCACGCCAAATTTATCGCTCATTTCCAACCAGGAAGAGGAATTAACCAAAGGCTCAGCATGCCGTGCAGGAACCAGATTAGGGCCTGAAGCAATCCTGCGGGTTTGCGGCCAGCTCACAAGAAAGCGATTTGAAGAAAGGAGCTCAGGGGCACTGTAATTCTCAAACCTGCAAAGTTATAAATGACAGCTATTGTCCAAAAATATATTGAAGGAGGGCTGCGAAGAGGACTTGAAATCGGGGCAGAATTGCAGGAAAGCAGTTTCAGGGAGTAGAGTGGAATTGCATTTAAAGCATAGGAAAAGAGGCAGGACGTCGACAATGAAGCACGTGGCCAAAAAGGGCGTATGCGTTTTTTCCTGAATATATTCAGGAAAAAACGCATACGCCCTTTTTGGCCAACCAAGCAAGCATGTTAAAGAAATCTGCACTACAATGAAGTCTCACTGCCCCCCGGTCAAAAGGGCCATCTGAAAAAAGTGTAAAATCCAGAAATGCAGCACAGGCCATGGAGAACAGGGAGCCTTGTTATGCTGATGGGTGGGATGTAAATTGCCAACAGCCACTCTGGAGAAGTGTATGGTGTTTCCTGAAACACCTAAAAAACAAAGCAACGGAACCTACGGCTCTTCCACTTATGGTCCTATAGCTTATGGAAATTAAAATCAAAAACACACAGCCACCCCAAAGTTTCAGACGGATCTGTTTACAAGAACCTCGTCTACGGTACAAGTTAAATATCCCAGAAAGCGAAAAATGGATAAAGAAGTTGTGGTACGTACGTACAATGGAATATCACTCACCAATGAAATCTATGTCATCTGGCCCGTCGTGGCATAATGAGTGGATTCAGGTACGATGATTCTAAGTGAAATACGTCACACAGAAAATGAAACATCATAAGATGTCACTAATACACGGAATGTAATCTTGGCTACACATGAACTGAATTACAAAACAGAACAGGGTCTCAAATTTAGAAAACCAACTTATGTTTGCTTAAGGGGAAAGGTGAGTTGGGGTGCTGCATAAAACCAGAGATAGAAATTAGCACAGATACCATTCCATATGTCAAATACGTAATAGTCAAGACTTACCCCTTGCTCAACGAAAGGGGCTAAACACCCTATATTCAACGCCTAGGAATACACCTGACTAGAAAGAATCTTCAAACCCATGGATTTATATGTCTCCATAAGAGAATCAAGCGTGTGTACAGCTGCATGAACGCAGCAGAGAAAATCCGATAAATCCTATTATCAAAATGAATTACAAAAACAAAACACAATGACAGTGAAGTAGAGAGCAATTCTTAAATAATTCATTCAGGGCTTGTGATGCAACCTGGATTTACCTCATCTACACCCAGAGCTGAGTGAGACATAAGGTTGGACACATCGGGCTGATAGCATTGGTGAGGTTCGATGAGCAAATGCAGACCATTTTAAGTCATACTGCATGGTACCCTTTCTATGGGTCCCAACTCGCCAGTTTTAAGCGATTCTTCCTTCAGCTAAAGCATGCATGGGAAACCCACAGTATGGTGCACCGTGTGACCGGGAAATGTTTTCAAATGCATCTCAGTTTTTGTCCCCTTTTACTCGGGTTCACAATTCCAGAACCTTTATTAACACTCTCCCGACTTGGAGAGTCACTGCCTTTAACCTCCTGTTTGGCACAGTTTGCAATTTCTGCGCAAGATGAACAGGAATAGGGAGAACCAATGAGAGACTAGCTGTAGGTGTCTGCACGGGCAAATTTAACGCTCATTTCCAACCAGGAAGAGGAATTAACCAAAGGCTCAGCATGCCGTCCCGAAACCAGATTAGGGCCTGAAGCAATCCTGCGGGTTTGCGGCCAGCTCACAGGAAAGCGATTTGAAGAAAGGAGCTCAGGGGCACTGTAATTCACAAACCTGCAGAGTTATAAATGACAGCTATAGTCCAAAAATATATTGAAGGAAGGTTGCGAAGAAGACTTGAAAGCGGGGCAGAATTGCACGAAAACGATTTCAGGGGGTAGACTGGAATTGCATTTAAAGCATAGGAAAAAAGGCAGAACGTCGACAATGATGCACTTGGCCAAAAAGGGCGTATACGTTTTTTCCTGCATATATTCAGGAAAAAACGCATACGCCCTTTTTGGCCAACCAAGCAAGCATGTTAAAGAAATCTGCACTACAATGAAGTCTCACAGCCCCCTGGTCAAAAGGGCCATCTGAAAAAAGTGTAAAATCCAGAAATGCAGCACAGGCCATGGAGAACAGGGAGCCGTGTTATGCTGATGGGTGGGATGTAATTTGCCAACAGCCACTCTGGAGAAGTGTATGGTGTTTCCTGAAACACCTAAAAAACAAAGCAACGGAGCCTCCGGCACTTCCACTTATGGTCCTATAGCTTAGGGAAATTAAAATCAAAAACACACAGCCACCCCAAAGTTTCAGACGGATCTGTTTACAAGAACCTCGTCTACGGTACAAGTTAAATATTCCAGAAAGCGAAAAATGGATAAAGAAGTTGTGGTACGTACGTACAATGGAATATAACTCAACAATGAAATCTATGTCATCTGGCCCGTCGTGGCATAATGAGTGGATTCAGGTACGATGATTCTAAGTGAAATAAGTCACACAGAAAATGACACATCATAAGCTGTCACTAATACACCGAATGTAATCTTGGCTACACATGAACTGAATTACAAAACAGAACAGGGTCTCAAATTTAGAAAACCAACTTATGTTTGCGTAAGGGGAAAGGTGAGTTGGGGTGCTGCATAACATCAGAGATAGAAATTAGCCAGATACCATTCCATATGTCAAATACGTAGTAGTCAAGACATACCCCGTGCTCAACGAAATGGGCTAAACACCCTATATTCAACGCCTAGGAATACACCTGACTAGAAAGAATCTTCAAACCCATGGATTTATATGTCTCCATAAGAGAATCAAGCGTGTGTACAGCTGCATGAAGGCAGCAGAGAAAATCCGATAAATCCTATTATCAAAATGCATTACAAAAACAAAACACAATGACAGTGAAATAGAGAGCAATTCTTAAATAATTCATTCAGGGCTTGTGATGCAACCTGGATTTACCTCATCTGAACCCAGAGCTGAGTGAGACATAAGGTTTGACACTTCGGGCTGATAGCATTGGTGAGGTTCGATGAGCAAATGCAGACCATTTGAAGTCATACATCATGGAACCCAATCCATGGGTCCCAACTCTCCAGGTTTAAGCGATTCTTCCTTCAGCTAAAGCATGCATGGGAATCCCACAGAATGGTGCACCGTGTGACCGGGAAACGTTTTCAAATGCATCTCAGTTTTCGTCCCCTTTTACTCGGGTTCACCATTCCAGACCCTTTTAACACTCTCCTCACTTGGAGAGCCAGTGCCTTTAACCTGTTGTTTGGCACAGTTTGCAATTTCTGCGCAAGATGAACAGGAATAGGGAGAACCAATGAGAGGCCAGCTGTAGGTGTCTGCACGGGCAAATTTAACGCTCATTTCCCACCAGGAAGAGGAATTAACCAAACGCTCAGCATGCCGTGCCGGAACCAGATTAGGGCCTGAAGCAATCCTGCGGGTTTGCGGCCTGCTCACAAGAAAATGATTTGAAGAAAGGAGCTCAGGGGCCAAGTAATTCACAAACCTGCAGAGTTATAAATGACAGCTATCGTCCAAAAATATATTGAAGGAAGGCTGCGAAGAGGACTTGAAAGCGGGGCAGAATTGCAGGAAAATGATTTCAGGGGGTAGACTGGAATTGCATTTAAAGCATAGGAAAAGAGGCAGAACGTCGACAATGATGCACTTGGCCAAAAAGGGCGTATGCGTTTTTTCCTGAATATATTCAGGAAAAAACGCATACGCCCTTTTTGGCCAACCAAGCAAGCATGTTAAAGAAATCTGCACTACAATGAAGTCTCACTGCCCCCCGGTCAAAAGGGCCATCTGAACAAAGTGTAAAATCCAGAAATGCAGCACAGGCCATGGAGAACAGGGAGCCTTGTTATGCTGATGGGTGGGATGTAAATTGCCAACAGCCACTCTGGAGAAGTGTATGGTGTTTCCTGAAACACCTAAAAAACAAAGCAACGGAGCCTACGGCACTTCCACTTATGGTCCTATAGCTTAGGGAAATTAAAATCAAAAACACACAGCCACCCCAAAGTTTCAGATGGCTCTGTTTACAAGAACCTCGTCTACGGTACAAGTTAAATATCCCAGAAAGCGAAAAAATGGATAAAGATGTTGTGGTACGTACGTACAATGAAATATCACTCACCAATGAAATCTATGTCATCTGGCCCGTCGTGGCATAATAAGTGGTTCAGGTACGATGATTCTAAGGGAAATAAGTCCCACAGAAAATGAAACATCATAAGATATCACTAATACTTCGAATGTAATCTTGGCTACACATGAACTGAATTACAAAACAGAACAGGGTCTCAAATTTAGAAAACCAACTTATGTTTCCTTAAGGGGAAAGGTGAGTTGGGGTGCTGCATAAAACCAGAGATAGAAATTAGCACAGATACCATTCCATACGTCAAATATGTAATAGTAAAGACCTACCCCTTGCTCAACGAAATGGGCTAAACACCCTATATTCACCGGCTAGGAATACACCTGACTAGTAAGAATCTTCAAACCCATGGATTTATATGTCTCCATAAGAGAATCAAGCGTGTGTACAGCTGCATGAAGGCAGCAGAGAAAAGCCGATAAATCCCATTATCAAAATGATTTACAAAAACAAAACACAATGACTGTGAAATAGAGAGCAATTCTTAAATAATTCATTCAGGGCTTGTGATGCAACCTGGATTTACCTCATCTACACCCAGAGCTGAGTGAGACATAAGGTTGGACACTTCGGGCTGATAGCATTGGTGAGGTTCGATGAGCAAATGCAGACCATTTGAAGTCATACTGCATGGTACCCATTCCATGGGTCCCAACTCTCCAGGTTTAAGCGATTCTTCCTTCAGCTAAAGCATGCATGGGAAACCCAGAGTATGGTGCACTGTGTGACCGGGAAACGTTTTCAAATGCATCTCAGTTTTTGTCCTCTTTGACTCGGGTTCACAATTCCAGACCCTTTACTAACACTCTCCCCACTTGTAGAGTCAGTGCCTTTAACCTCCTGTTTGGCACAGTTTGCAATTTCTGCGCAAGATGAACAGGAATAGGGAGAACCAATGAGAGACTAGCTGTAGGTGTCTGCACGGGCAAATTTAACACTCATTTCCCACCAGGAAGAGGAATTAACCAAAGGCTCAGCATGCCGTGCCGGAACCAGATTAGGGCCTGAAGCAATCCTGCGGGTTTGGGGCCAGCTCACAAGAAAGCGATTTGAAGAAAGGAGCTCAGGGGCACTGTTATTCAGAAACCTGCAGAGTTATAAATGACAGCTATCGTCCAAAAATATATTGAAGGTAGGCTGCGAAGAGGACTTGAATGCGGGGCAGAATTGCAGGAAAACGATTTCAGGGGGTAGACTGGAATTGCATTTAAAGCATAGGAAAAGAGGCAGAACGTCGACAATGATGCACTTGGCCAAAAAGGGCGTATGCGTTTTTTCCTGAATATATTCAGGAAAAAACGCATACGACCTTTTTGGCCAACCAAGCAAGCATGTTAAAGAAATCTGCACTACAATGAAGTCTCACTGCCCCCCGTCAAAAGGGTCATCTGAAAAAAGTGTGAAATCCAGAAATGCAGCACAGGCCATGGAGAACAGGGAGCCTTGTTATGCGGATGGGTGGGATGTAAATTGCCAAGAGCCACTCTGGAGAAGTGTATGGTGTTTCCTGAAACACCTAAAAAACAAAGCAACGGAGCCTACGGCACTTCCACTTATGGTCCTATAGATTAGGGAAATTAAAATCAAAAACACACAAACACCCCAAAGTTTCTGACGGCTCTGTTTACAAGAACTTCATCTACGGTACAAGTTAAATATCCCAGAAAGCGAAAAATGGATAAAGAAGTTGTGGTACGTATGTACAATGGAATATCACTCACAAATGAAATCTATTTCATCTGCCCCATCGTGTCATAATGAGTGGATTCAGGTACGATGATTCTAAGTGAAATAAGTCACACAGAAAATGAAACATCATAAGATATCACTAATACACGGAATGTAATCTTGGCTACACATGAACTGAATTACAAAACAGAACAGGGTCTCAAATTTAGAAAACCAACTTATGTTTGCTTGAGGGGAATGGCAAGTTGGGGTGCTGCATAAAACCAGAGATAGAAATTAGCACAGATACCATTCCATACGTCAAACATGTAATAGTGAAGACCCACCCCTTGCTCAACGAAATGGGCTAAACACCCTATATTCAATGCCTAGGAATACACCTGACTAGTAAGAATCTTCAAACCCATGGATTTATATGTCTCCATAAGAGAATCAAGCGTGTGTACAGCTGCATGAAGGCAGCAGAGACAATCCGATAAATCCCATTATCAAAATGAATTACAAATACAAAACACAATGACAGTGAAATAGAGAGCAATTCTTCAATAATTCATTCAGGGCTTGTGATGCAACCTGGATTTACCTCATCTACACTCAGAGCTGAGTGAGACATAAGGTTAGACACTTCGGGCTGATAGCATTGGTGAGGTTCGATGAGCAAATGCAGACCATTTGAAGTCATACTGCATGGTACCCATTCCATGGGTCCCAACTCTCCAGGTTTAAGCGATTCTTCCTTCAGCTAAAGCATGCATGGCAAACCCACAGTTTGGTGCACCGTGTGGCCGGGAAACTTTTTCAAATGCATCTCAGTGTTCGTCCCCTTTTACTCGGGTTCACAATTCCAGACCCTTTACTAAAACTCTCCCTACTTGGAGAGTCAGTGCCTTTAACCTCCTGTTTGGCACAGTTTGCAATTTCTGCGCAAGATGAACAGGAATAGGGAGAACCAATGAGAGACTAGCTGTAGGTGTCTGCACGGGCAAATTTAACGCTCATTTCCAACCAGGAAGAGGAATTAACCAAAGGCTCAGCATGCCGTCCCGGAACCAGATTAGGGCCTGAAACAATCCTGCGGGTTTGCGGCCAGCTCACAAGAAAGCGATTTGAAGAAAGGAGCTCAGGGGAACTGTAATTCACAAACCTGCAAAGTTATAAATGACAGCTATAGTCCAAAAATATATTGAAGGAAGCCTGCGAAGAGGACTGAATGCGGGGCAGAATTGCAGGAAAACGATTTCAGGGGGTAGACTGGAATTGCATTTAAAGCATAGGAAAAGAGGCAGAACGTCGACAATGATGCACTCGGCTAAAAAGGGCGTATGAGTTTTTTCCTAAATATATTCAGGAAAAAACGCATACACCCTTTTTGGCCAACCAAGCAAGCATGTTAAGAAATCTGCACTACAATGAAGTCTCACTGCCCCCCGTCAAAAGGGTCATCTGAAAAAAGTGTAAAATCCAGAAATGCAGCACAGGCCATGGAGAACAGGGAGACTTGTTATGCTGATGGGTGGGATGTAAATTGCCAACAGCCACTCTGGAGAAGTGTATGGTGTTTCCTGAAACACCTAAAAAACAAAGCAACGGAGCCTACGGCTCTTCCACTTATGGTCCTATAGCTTATGGAAATTAAAATCAAAAACACACAGCCACCCCAAAGTTTCAGACGGATCTGTTTACAAGAACCTCGTCTACGGTACAAGTTAAATATCCCAGAAAGCGAAAAATGGATAAAGAAGTTGTGGTACGTACGTACAATGGAATATCACTCACCAATGAAATCTATGTCATCTGGCCCGTCGTGGCATAATGAGTGGATTCAGGTACGATGATTCTAAGTGAAATACGTCACACAGAAAATGAAACATCATAAGATGTCACTAATACACGGAATGTAATCTTGGCTACACATGAACTGAATTACAAAACAGAACAGGGTCTCAAATTTAGAAAACCAACTTATGTTTGCTTAAGGGGAAAGGTGAGTTGGGGTGCTGCATAAAACCAGAGATAGAAATTAGCACAGATACCATTCCATATGTCAAATACGTAATAGTCAAGACTTACCCCTTGCTCAACGAAAGGGACTAAACACCCTATATTCAACGCCTAGGAATACACCTGACTAGAAAGAATCTTCAAAACCATGGATTTATATGTCTCCATAAGAGAATCAAGCGTGTGTACAGCTGCATGAAGGCAGCAGAGAAAATCCGATAAATCCTATTATCAAAATGAATTACAAAAACAAAACACAATGACAGTGAAATAGAGAGCAATTCTTAAATAATTCATTCAGGGCTTGTGATGCAACCTGGATTTACCTCATCTACACCCAGAGCTGAGTGAGACATAAGGTTGGACACATCGGGCTGATAGCATTGGTGAGGTTCGATGAGCAAATGCAGACCACTTGAAGTCATAATATATGGTACACATTCCATGGGTCCCAACTCTCCAGGTTTAAGTGATTCTCCCTTCAGCTAAAGCATGCATGGGAAACCCACAGTATGGTGCACCGTGAGACGGGGAAACGTTTTCAAATGCATCTCAGTTTTCGTCCCCTTTTACTCGGGTTCACAATTCCAGACCCTTTACTAACACTCTCCCCACTTGGAGAGTCAGTGCCTTTAACCTCCTGTTTGGCACAGTTTGCAATTTCTGCGCAAGATGAACAGGAATAGGGAGAACCAATGAGAGACTAGCTGTAGGTGTCTGCACGGGCAAATTTAATGCTCATTTCCCACCAGGAAGAGGAATTAACCAAAGGCTCAGCATGCCGTGCCGGAAACAGATTAGGGCCTGAAGCAATCCTGCGGGTTTGCGGCCAGCTCACAAGAAAGCGATTTGAAGAAAGGAGCTCAGGGGCACTGTAATTCACAAACCTGCAGAGTTATAAATGACAGCTATCGTCCAAAAATATATTGAAGGAAGGCTGCGAAGAGGACTTGAAAGCGGGGCAGAATTGCAGGAAAACGATTTCAGGGGGTAGACTGGAATTGCATTTAAAGCATAGGAAAAGAGGCAGAACGTCGACAATGATGCACTTGGCCAAAAAGGGCGTATGCGTTTTTTCCTGAATATATTCAGGAAAAAACGCATACGCCCTTTTTGGCCAACCAAGCAAGCATGTTAAAGAAATCTGCACTACAATGAAGTCTCACTGCCCCCCGGTCAAAAGGGCCATCTGAAAAAAGTGTAAAATCCAGAAATGCAGCACAGGCCATGGAGAACAGGGAGCCCTTTTATGCTGATGGGTGAGATGTAAATTGCCAACAGCCACTCTGGAGAAGTGTATGGTGTTTCCTGAAACACCTAAAAAACAAAGCAACGGAGCCTACGGCACTTCCACTTATGGTCCTATAGCTTAGGGAAATTAAAATAAAAAACACACAGCCACCCAAAGTTTCAGAGGGCTCTGTTTACAAGAACCTCGTCTACGGTACAAGTTAAATATCCCAGAAAGCGAAAAATGGATAAAGAAGTTGTGGTACGTACGTACAATGGAATATCACTCACAAATGAAATCTATTTCACCTGGCCCATCGTGGCATAATGAGTGGATTCAGGTACGATGATTCTAAGTGAAATAAGTCACACAGAAAATGAAACATCATAAGATATCACTAATACACCGAATGTAATCTTGGCTACACATGAACTGAATTACAAAACAGGACAGGGTCTCAAATTTAGAAAACCAACTTATGTTTGCTTAAGGGGAAAGGCGAGTTGGGGTGCTGCATAAAACCAGAGATAGAAATTAGCACACATACCATTCCATACGTCAAACATGTAATAGTCAAGACCTACCCCTTGCTCAACGAAATGGGCTCAACACCCTATATTCAATGCCTAGGAATACACCTGACTAGATAGAATCTTCAAACCCATGGATTTATATGTCTCCATAAGAGAATCAAGCGTGTGTACAGCTGCATGAATGCAGCAGAGAAAAGCCGATAAATCCCACTATCAAAATGAATTACAAAAACAAAACACAATGAGAGTGAAATAGAGAGCAATTCTTAAATAATTCATTCAGGGCTTGTGATGCAACCTGGATTTACCTCATCTACACCCAGAGCTGAGTGAGACATAAGGTTGGACACTTCGGGCTGATAGCACTGGTGAGGTTCAATGAGCAAATGCAGACCATTTTAAGTCATACTGCATGGTACACATTCTATGGGTCCCAACTCTCCAGGTTTAAGCGATTCTTCCTTCAGCTAAAACATGCATGGGAAACCTACAGTATGGTGCACCGTGTCACCGGGAAACGTTTTCAAATGCATCTCAGTTTTCGTACCCTTTTACTCGGGTTCACAATTCCAGACCATTTACTAACACTCTCCCCACTTGGAGAGTCAGTGCCTTTAACCTCCTGTTTGGCACAGTTTGCAATTTCTGCGCAAGATGAACAGGAATAGGGAGAACCAATGAGAGACTAGCTGTAGGTGTCTGCACGCCAAATTTATCGCTCATTTCCAACCAGGAAGAGGAATTAACCAAACGCTCAGCATGCCGTGCCGGAACCAGATTAGGGCCTGAAGCAATCCTGCGGGTTTGCGGCCAGCTCACAAGAAAGCGATTTGAAGAAAGGAGCTCAGGGGCCAAGTAATTCACAAACCTGCAGAGTTATAAATGACAGCTATCGTCCAAAAATATATTGAAGGAAGGGTGCGAAGAGGACTTGAAAGCGGGGCAGAATTGCAGGAAAACGATTTCAGGGGGTAGACTGCAATTGCATTTGAAGCATAGAAAAAGAGGCAGAACGTCGACAATGATGCACTTGGCCAAAAAGGGCGTATGCGTTTTTTCCTGAATATATTCAGGAAAAAACGCATACGCCCTTTTTGGCCAACCAAGCAAGCATGTTAAAGAAATCTGCACTACAATGAAGTCTCACTGCCCCCCGGTCAAAAGGGCCATCTGAAAAAAGTGTAAAATCCAGAAATGCAGCACAGGCCATGGAGAACAGGGAGCCTTGTTATGCTGATGGGTGGGATGTAAATTGCCAACAGCCAATCTGGAGAAGTGTATGGTGTTTCCTGAAACACCTAAAAAAGAAAGCAACGGAGCCTACGGCACTTCCACTTATGGTCCTATAGCTTAGGGAAATTAAAATCAAAAACACACAGCCACCCCAAAGTTTCAGACGGCTCTGTTTACAAGAACCTCGTCTACGGTACAAGTTAAATATCCCAGAAAGCGGAAAATGGATAAAGAAATTGTGGTACGTACGTACAATGGAATATCACTCACCAATGAAATCTATGTCATCAGGCCCGTCGTGGCATAATGAGTGGATTCAGGTACGATGATGCTAAGTGAAATAAGTCACACAGAAAATGAAACATCATAAGATATCACTAATGCAGGGAATGTAATCTTGGCTACACATGAACTGAATTACAAAACAGAACAGGGTCTCAAATTTAGAAAACCAACTTATGTTTTCTTAAGGGGAAAGGTGAGTTGGGGTGCTGCATAAAACCAGAGATAGAAATTAGCACAGATACCATTCCATACGTCTAATATGTAATAGTCAAGACCTACCCCTTGCTCAACGAAATGGGCTAAACACCCTATATTCAACGCCTAGGAATACACCTGACTAGAAAGAATTTTCAAACCCATGGATTTATATGTCTCCAAAAGAGAATCAAACGTGTGTACAGCTGCATGAAGGCAGCAGAGACAATCCGATAAATCCCATTATCAAAATGAATTACAAAAACAAAACACAATGACAGTGAAATAGAGAGCAATTCTTAAATAATTCATTCAGGGCTTGTAATGCAACCTGGATTGACCTCATCTACACCCAGAGCTGAGTGAGCCATAAGGTTGGACACTTCGGGCTGATAGCATTGGTGAGGTTCGATGAGCAAATGCAGACCATTTGAAGTCATACTGCATGGTACCCATTCCATGGGTCCCAACTCTCCAGGTTTAAGCGATTCTTCCTTCAGCTAAAGCATGCATGGGAAACCCACAGTATGGTGCACTGTGTGACCGGGAAACGTTTTCAAATGCATCTCAGTTTTTGTCCTCTTTGACTCGGGTTCACAATTCCAGACCCTTTACTAACACTCTCCCCACTTGTAGAGTCAGTGCCTTTAACCTCCTGTTTGGCACAGTTTGCAATTTCTGCGCAAGATGAACAGGAATAGGGAGTACCAATGAGAGACTAGCTGTAGGTGTCTGCACGGGCAAATTTAACACTCATTTCCCACCAGGAAGAGGAATTAACCAAAGGCTCAGCATGCCGTGCCGGAACCAGATTAGGGCCTGAAGCAATCCTGCGGGTTTGGGGCCAGCTCACAAGAAAGCGATTTGAAGAAAGGAGCTCAGGGGCACTGTTATTCAGAAACCTGCATAGTTATAAATGACAGCTATCGTCCAAAAGTATATTGAAGGTAGGCTGCGAAGAGGACTTGAAAGCGGGCCAGAATTGCAGGAAAACGATTTCAGGGGGTAGACTGGAATTGCATTTAAAGCATAGGAAAAGAGGCAGAACGTCGACAATGATGCACTTGGCCAAAAAGGGCGTATGCGTTTTTTCCTGAATATATTCAGGAAAAAACGCATACGACCTTTTTGGCCAACGAAACAAGCATATTAAAGAAATCTGCACTACAATGAAGTCTCACTGCCCCCCGTCAAAAGGGTCATCTGAAAAAAGTGTAAAATCCAGAAATGCAGCACAGGCCATGGAGAACAGGGAGCCTTGTTATGCTGATGGGTGGGATGTAAATTGCCAAGAGCCACTCTGGAGAAGTGTATGGTGTTTCCTGAAACACCTAAAAAACAAAGCAACGGAGCCTACGGCACTTCCACTTATGGTCCTATAGATTAGGGAAATTAAAATCAAAAACACACAGCCACCCCAAAGTTTCTGACGGCTCTGTTTACAAGAACTTCATCTACGGTACAAGTTAAATATCCCAGAAAGCGAAAAATGGATAAAGAAGTTGTGGTACGTACGTACAATGGAATATCACTCACCAATGAAATCTATGTCATCTGGCCCGTCGTGGCATAATGAGTGGATTCAGGTACGATGATTCTAAGTGAAATACGTCACACAGAAAATGAAACATCATAAGATATCACTAATACACGGAATGTAATCTTGGCTACTCATGAACTGAATTACAAAACAGAACAGGGTCTCAAATTTAGAAAACCAACTTATGTTTGCTTAAGGGGAATGGCGAGTTGGGGTGCTGCATAAAACCAGAGATAGAAATTAGCACAGATACCATTCCATATGTCAAACATGTAATAGTCAAGACCTACCCCTTGCTCAACGAAATGGGCTCAACACCCTATATTCAATGCCTAGGAATACACCTGACTAGATAGAATCTTCAAACCCATGGATTTATATGTCTCCATAAGAGAATCAAGCGTGTGTACAGCTGCATGAATGCAGCAGAGAAAAGCCGATAAATCCCACTATCAAAATGAATTACAAAAACAAAACACAATGAGAGTGAAATAGAGAGCAATTCTTAAATAATTCATTCAGGGCTTGTGATGCAACCTGGATTTACCTCATCTACACCCAGAGCTGAGTGAGACATAAGGTTGGACACTTCGGGCTGATAGCACTGGTGAGGTTCAATGAGCAAATGCAGACCATTTGAAGTCATACTGCATGGTACACATTCTATGGGTCCCAACTCTCCAGGTTTAAGCGATTCTTCCTTCAGCTAAAACATGCATGGGAAACCTACAGTATGGTGCACCGTGTCACCGGGAAACGTTTTCAAATGCATCTCAGTTTTCGTACCCTTTTACTCGGGTTCACAATTCCAGACCATTTACTAACACTCTCCCCACTTGGAGAGTCAGTGCCTTTAACCTCCTGTTTGGCACAGTTTGCAATTTCTGCGCAAGATGAACAGGAATAGGGAGAACCAATGAGAGACTAGCTGTAGGTGTCTGCACGCCAAATTTATCGCTCATTTCCAACCAGGAAGAGGAATTAACCAAACGCTCAGCATGCCGTGCCGGAACCAGATTAGGGCCTGAAGCAATCCTGCGGGTTTGCGGCCAGCTCACAAGAAAGCGATTTGAAGAAAGGAGCTCAGGGGCCAAGTAATTCACAAACCTGCAGAGTTATAAATGACAGCTATCGTCCAAAAATATATTGAAGGAAGGGTGCGAAGAGGACTTGAAAGCGGGGCAGAATTGCAGGAAAACGATTTCAGGGGGTAGACTGCAATTGCATTTGAAGCATAGAAAAAGAGGCAGAACGTCGACAATGATGCACTTGGCCAAAAAGGGCGTATGCGTTTTTTCCTGAATATATTCAGGAAAAAACGCATACGCCCTTTTTGGCCAACCAAGCAAGCATGTTAAAGAAATCTGCACTACAATGAAGTCTCACTGCCCCCCGGTCAAAAGGGCCATCTGAAAAAAGTGTAAAATCCAGAAATGCAGCACAGGCCATGGAGAACAGGGAGCCTTGTTATGCTGATGGGTGGGATGTAAATTGCCAACAGCCAATCTGGAGAAGTGTATGGTGTTTCCTGAAACACCTAAAAAAGAAAGCAACGGAGCCTACGGCACTTCCACTTATGGTCCTATAGCTTAGGGAAATTAAAATCAAAAACACACAGCCACCCCAAAGTTTCAGACGGCTCTGTTTACAAGAACCTCGTCTACGGTACAAGTTAAATATCCCAGAAAGCGGAAAATGGATAAAGAAATTGTGGTACGTACGTACAATGGAATATCACTCACCAATGAAATCTATGTCATCAGGCCCGTCGTGGCATAATGAGTGGATTCAGGTACGATGATGCTAAGTGAAATAAGTCACACAGAAAATGAAACATCATAAGATATCACTAATGCAGGGAATGTAATCTTGGCTACACATGAACTGAATTACAAAACAGAACAGGGTCTCAAATTTAGAAAACCAACTTATGTTTTCTTAAGGGGAAAGGTGAGTTGGGGTGCTGCATAAAACCAGAGATAGAAATTAGCACAGATACCATTCCATACGTCTAATATGTAATAGTCAAGACCTACCCCTTGCTCAACGAAATGGGCTAAACACCCTATATTCAACGCCTAGGAATACACCTGACTAGAAAGAATTTTCAAACCCATGGATTTATATGTCTCCAAAAGAGAATCAAACGTGTGTACAGCTGCATGAAGGCAGCAGAGACAATCCGATAAATCCCATTATCAAAATGAATTACAAAAACAAAACACAATGACAGTGAAATAGAGAGCAATTCTTAAATAATTCATTCAGGGCTTGTAATGCAACCTGGATTGACCTCATCTACACCCAGAGCTGAGTGAGCCATAAGGTTGGACACTTCGGGCTGATAGCATTGGTGAGGTTCGATGAGCAAATGCAGACCATTTGAAGTCATACTGCATGGTACCCATTCCATGGGTCCCAACTCTCCAGGTTTAAGCGATTCTTCCTTCAGCTAAAGCATGCATGGGAAACCCACAGTATGGTGCACTGTGTGACCGGGAAACGTTTTCAAATGCATCTCAGTTTTTGTCCTCTTTGACTCGGGTTCACAATTCCAGACCCTTTACTAACACTCTCCCCACTTGTAGAGTCAGTGCCTTTAACCTCCTGTTTGGCACAGTTTGCAATTTCTGCGCAAGATGAACAGGAATAGGGAGTACCAATGAGAGACTAGCTGTAGGTGTCTGCACGGGCAAATTTAACACTCATTTCCCACCAGGAAGAGGAATTAACCAAAGGCTCAGCATGCCGTGCCGGAACCAGATTAGGGCCTGAAGCAATCCTGCGGGTTTGGGGCCAGCTCACAAGAAAGCGATTTGAAGAAAGGAGCTCAGGGGCACTGTTATTCAGAAACCTGCATAGTTATAAATGACAGCTATCGTCCAAAAGTATATTGAAGGTAGGCTGCGAAGAGGACTTGAAAGCGGGGCAGAATTGCAGGAAAACGATTTCAGGGGGTAGACTGGAATTGCATTTAAAGCATAGGAAAAGAGGCAGAACGTCGACAATGATGCACTTGGCCAAAAAGGGCGTATGCGTTTTTTCCTGAATATATTCAGGAAAAAACGCATACGACCTTTTTGGCCAACGAAACAAGCATATTAAAGAAATCTGCACTACAATGAAGTCTCACTGCCCCCCGTCAAAAGGGTCATCTGAAAAAAGTGTAAAATCCAGAAATGCAGCACAGGCCATGGAGAACAGGGAGCCTTGTTATGCTGATGGGTGGGATGTAAATTGCCAAGAGCCACTCTGGAGAAGTGTATGGTGTTTCCTGAAACACCTAAAAAACAAAGCAACGGAGCCTACGGCACTTCCACTTATGGTCCTATAGATTAGGGAAATTAAAATCAAAAACACACAGCCACCCCAAAGTTTCTGACGGCTCTGTTTACAAGAACTTCATCTACGGTACAAGTTAAATATCCCAGAAAGCGAAAAATGGATAAAGAAGTTGTGGTACGTACGTACAATGGAATATCACTCACCAATGAAATCTATGTCATCTGGCCCGTCGTGGCATAATGAGTGGATTCAGGTACGATGATTCTAAGTGAAATACGTCACACAGAAAATGAAACATCATAAGATATCACTAATACACGGAATGTAATCTTGGCTACTCATGAACTGAATTACAAAACAGAACAGGGTCTCAAATTTAGAAAACCAACTTATGTTTGCTTAAGGGGAATGGCGAGTTGGGGTGCTGCATAAAACCAGAGATAGAAATTAGCACAGATACCATTCCATATGTCAAACATGTAATAGTCAAGACCTACCCCTTGCTCAACGAAATGGGCTCAACACCCTATATTCAATGCCTAGGAATACACCTGACTAGATAGAATCTTCAAACCCATGGATTTATATGTCTCCATAAGAGAATCAAACGTGTGTACAGCTGCATGAATGCAGCAGAGAAAAGCCGATAAATCCCACTATCAAAATGAATTACAAAAACAAAACACAATGAGAGTGAAATAGAGAGCAATTCTTAAATAATTCATTCAGGGCTTGTGATGCAACCTGGATTTACCTCATCTACACCCAGAGCTGAGTGAGACATAAGGTTGGACACTTCGGGCTGATAGCACTGGTGAGGTTCAATGAGCAAATGCAGACCATTTGAAGTCATACTGCATGGTACACATTCTATGGGTCCCAACTCTCCAGGTTTAAGCGATTCTTCCTTCAGCTAAAGCATGCATGGGAAACCCACAGTATGGTGCACCATGTGACCGGGAAACGTTTTCAAATGCATCTCAGTTTTTGTCCCCTTTTACTCGGGTTCACAATTCCAGACCCTTTACTAACACTCTCCCCACTTGGAGAGTCAGTGCCTTTAACCTCCTGTTTGGCACAGTTTGCAATTTCTGCGCAAGATGAACAGGAATAGGGAGAACCAATGAGAGACTAGCTGTAGGTGTCTGCACGGGCAAATTTAACGCTCATTTCCAACCAGGAAGAGGAATTAACCAAAGGCTCAGCATGCCGTGCAGGAACCAGATTAGGGCCTGAAGCAGTCCTGCGGGTTTGCGGCCAGCTCACAAGAAAGCGATTTGAAGAAAGGAGCTCAGGGGCACTGTAATTCACAAACCTGCAGAGTTATAAATGACAGCTATCGTCCGAAAATATATTGAAGGAAGGCTGCGAAGAGGACTTGAAAGCGGGGCAGAATTGCAGGAAAACGATTTCAGGGGGTAGACTGGAATTGCATTTAAAGCATAGGAAAAGAGGCAGAACGTCGACAATGATGCACTTGGCCAAAAAGGGCGTATGCGTTTTTTCCTGAATATATTCAGGAAAAAACACATACGCCCTTTTTGGCCAACCAAGCAAGCATGTTAAAGAAATCTGCACTACAATGAAGTCTCACTGCCCCCAGGTCAAAAGGACCATCTGAAAAATGTGTAAAATCCAGAAATGCAGCACAGGCCATGGAGAACAGGGAGCCTTGTTATGCTGATGGGTGGGATGTAAATTGCCAACAGCCACTCTGGAGAAGTGTATGGTGTTTCCTGAAACACCTAAAAAACAAAGCAACGGAGCCTACGGCACTTCCACTTATGGTCCTATAGCTTAGGGAAATTAAAATCAAAAACACACAGCCACCCCAAAGTTTCAGACGGCTCTGTTTATAAGAACCTCGTCTACGGTATAAGTTAAATATCCCAGAAAGCGAAAAATGGATAAAGAAGTTGTGGTACGTACGTACAATGGAATATCACTCACCAATGAAATCTATGTCATCTGGCCCGTCGTGGCATAATGAGTGGATTCAGGTACGATGATTCTAAGTGAAATAAGTCACACAGAAAATGAAACATCATAAGATATCACTAATACACCGAATGTAATCTTGGCTACACATGAACTGAATTACAAAACAGAACAGGGTCTCAAATTTAGAAAACCAACTTATGTTTGCGTAAGGGAAAAGGTGAGTTGGGGTGCTGCATAAAACCAGAGTTAGAAATTAGCACAGATACCATTCCATATGTCAAATACGTAATAGTCAAGACCTACCCCTTGCTCAACGAAATGGGCTAAACACCCTATATTCAACGCCTAGCAATACAGCTGACTAGTAAGAATCTTCAAACCCATGGATTTATATGTCTCCATAAGAGAATCAAGCGTGTGTACAGCTGCATGAAGGCAGCAGAGAAAATCCGATAAATCCTATTATCAAAATGAATTACAAAAACAAAACACAATGACAGTGAAATAGAGAGCAATTCTTAAATAATTCATTCAGGGCTTGTGATGCAACCTGGATTTACCTCATCTAAACCCAGAGCTGAGTGAGACATAAGGTTGGACACTTCGGGCTGATAGCATTGGTGAGGTTCGATGAGCAAATGCAGACCATTTGAAGTCATACTGCATGGTACCCATTCCATGGGTCCGAAATCGCAAGGTTTAAGTGATTCTTCCTTCAGCTAAAGCATGCATGGGTAACCCACAGTATGGTGCACCATGTGACCGGGAAACGTTTTCAAATGCATATCAGTTTTTGTCCCCTTTTACTCGGGTTCACAATTCCAGACCCTTTACTAACACTCTCCCCACTTGGAGAGTCAGTGCCTTTCACCTCCTGTTTGGCACAGTTTGCAATTTCTGCGCAAGATGAACAGGAATAGGGAGAACCAATGAGAGACTAGCTGTAGGTGTCTGCACGGGCAAATTTAACGCTCATTTCCAACCAGGAAGAGGAATTAACCAAAGGCTCAGCATGCCGTGCAGGAACCAGATTAGGGCCTGAAGCAATCCTGCGGGTTTGCGGCCAGCTCACAAGAAAGCGAGTTGAAGAACGAGCTCAGGGACACTGTAATTCACAAACCTGCAGAGTTATAAATGACAGCTATCGTCCGAAAATATATTCAAGGAAGGCTGCGAAGAGGACTTGAAAGCGGGGCAGAATTGCAGGAAAACGATTTCAGGGGGTAGACTGCAATTGCATTTAAAGCATAGGAAAAGAGGCAGAACGTCGACAATGATGCACTTGGCCAAAAAGGGCGTATGCGTTTTTTCCTGAATATATTCAGGAAAAAACGCATACGCCCTTTTTGGCCAACCAAGCAAGCATGTTAAAGAAATCTGCACTACAATGAAGTCTCACTGCCCACCGGTCAAAAGGGCCATCTGAAAAAAGTGTAAAATCCAGAAATGCAGCACAGGCCATGGAGAACAGGGAGCCTTGTTATGCTGATGGGTGGGATGTAAATTGCCAACAGCCACTCTGGAGAAGTGTATGGTGTTTCCTGAAACACCTAAAAAACAAAGCAACGGAGCCTACGGCACTTCCACTTATGGTCCTATAGCTTAGGGAAATTAAAATCAAAAACACACAGCCACCCCAAAGTTTCAGACGGCTCTGTTTACAAGAACCTCGACTACGGTACAAGTTAAATGTCCCAGAAAGCGAAAAATGGATAAAGAAGTTGTGGTACATACGTACAATGGAATATCACTCACCAATGAAATCTATGTCATCTGGCCCGTCGTGGCATAATGAGTGGATTCAGGTACGATGATTCTAAGTGAAATAAGTCACACAGAAAATGAAACATCATAAGATATCACTAATACACCGAATGTAATCTTGGCTACACATGAACTGAATTACAAAACAGAACAGGGTCTCAAATTTAGAAAAACAACTTATGTTTGCGTAATGGAAAAGGTGAGTTGGGGTGCTGCATAAAACCAGAGTTAGAAATTAGCACAGATACCATTCCATATGTCAAATACGTAATAGTCAAGACCTACCCCTTGCTCAACGAAATGGGCTAAACACCCTATATTCAATGCCTAGGAATACACCTGACTAGTAAGAATCTTCAAACCAATGGATTTATATGTCTCCATAAGAGAATCAAGCGTGTGTACAGCTGCATGAAGGCAGCAGAGAAAATCCGATAAATCCCATTATCAAAATGAATTACAATAACAAAACAGAATGACAGTGAAATAGAGAGCAATTCTTAAATAATTCATTCAGGGCTTGTGATGCAACCTGGATTTACCTCATCTACACCCAGAGCTGAGTGAGACATAAGGTTGGACCCTTCGGGCTGATAGCATTGGTGAGGTTCGATGAGCAAATGCAGACCATTTGAAGTCATCCTACATGGTACCCATTCCATGGGTCCCAAGTCTCCAGGTTTAAGTGATTCTTCCTTCAGCTAAAGCATGCATGGGAAACCCACAGTATGGTGCACCATGTGACCGGGAAACGTTTTCAAATGCATCTCAGTTTTTGTCCCCTTTTACTCGGGTTCACAATTCCAGACCCTTTACTAACACTCTCCCCACTTGGAGAGTCAGTGCCTTTAACCTCCTGTTTGGCACAGTTTGCAATTTCTGCGCAAGATGAACAGGAAAAGGGAGAACCAATGAGAGACTAGCTATAGGTGTCTGCACGGGCAAATTTAACGCTCATTTCCAACCAGGAAGAGGAATTAACCAAAGGCTCAGCATGCCGTGCAGGAACCAGATTAGGGCCTGAAGCAATCCTGCGGGTTTGCGGCCAGCTCACAAGAAAGCGATTTGAAGAAAGGAGCTCAGGGGCACTGTAATTCACAAACCTGCAGAGTTATAAATGACAGCTATCGTCCGAAAATATATTGAAGGAAGGCTGCGAAGAGGACTTGAAAGCGGGGCAGAATTGCAGGAAAACGATTTCAGGGGGTAGACTGGAATTGCATTTAAAGCATAGGAAAAGAGGCAGAACGTCGACAATGATGCACTTGGCCAAAAAGGGCGTATGCGTTTTTTCCTGAATATATTCAGGAAAAAACACATACGCACTTTTTGGCCAACCAAGCAAGCATGTTAAAGAAATCTGCACTACAATGAAGTCTCACTGCCCCCCGGTCAAAAGGACCATCTGAAAAAAGTGTAAAATCCAGAAATGCAGCACAGGCCATGGAGAACAGGGAGCCTTGTTATGCTGATGGGTGGGATGTAAATTGCCAACAGCCACTCTGGAGAAGTGTATGGTGTTTCCTGAAACACCTAAAAAACAAAGCAACGGAGCCTACGGCACTTCCACTTATGGTCCTATAGCTTAGGGAAATTAAAATCAAAAACACACAGCCACCCCAAAGTTTCAGACGGCTCTGTTTATAAGAACCTCGTCTACGGTACAAGTTAAATATCCCAGAAAGCGAAAAATGGATAAAGAAGTTGTGGTACGTACGTACAATGGAATATCACTCACCAATGAAATCTATGTCATCTGGCCCGTCGTGGCATAATGAGTGGATTCAGGTACGATGATTCTAAGTGAAATAAGTCACACAGAAAATGAAACATCATAAGATATCACTAATACACCGAATGTAATCTTGGCTACACATGAACTGAATTACAAAACAGAACAGGGTCTCAAATTTAGAAAACCAACTTATGTTTGCGTAAGGGAAAAGGTGAGTTGGGGTGCTGCATAAAACCAGAGTTAGAAATTAGCACAGATACCATTCCATATGTGAAATACGTAATAGTCAAGACCTACCCCTTGCTCAACGAAATGGGCTAAACACCCTATATTCAACGCCTAGCAATACAGCTGACTAGTAAGAATCTTCAAACCCATTGATTTATATGTCTCCATAAGAGAATCAAGCGTGTGTACACCTGCATGAAGGCAGCAGAGAAAATCCGATAAATCCTATTATCAAAATGAATTACAAAAACAAAACACAATGACAGTGAAATAGAGAGCAATTCTTAAATAATTCATTCAGGGCTTGTGATGCAACCTGGATTTACCTCATCAAAACCCAGAGCTAAGTGAGACATAAGGTTGTACACTTCGGGCTGATAACATTGGTGAGGTTCGATGAGCAAATGCAGACCATTTGAAGTCATACTGCATGGTACCCATTCCATGGGTCCCAACTCTCCAGGTTTAAGCGATTCTTCCTTCAGATAAAGCATGCATGGGAAACCCACAGTATGGTGCACCATGTGACTGGGAAACGTTTTCAAATGCATCTCAGTTTTCGTCCCCTTTTACTCGGGTTCACAATTCCAGACCTTTTACTAACACTCTCCCCACTTGGAGAGTCAGTGCCTTTAACGTCCTGTTTGGCACAGTTTGCAATTTCTGCACAAGATGAACAGGAAAAGGGAGAACCAATGAGAGACTAGCTGTAGGTGTCTGCACGGGCAAATTTAACGCTCATTTCCAACCAGGAAGAGGAATTAACCAAAGGCTCAGCATGCCGTGCAGGAACCAGATTAGGGCCTGAAGCAATCCTGCGGGTTTGCGGCCAGCTCACAAGAAAGCGATTTGAAGAAAGGAGCTCAGGGGCACTGTAATTCACAAACCTGCAGAGTTATAAATGACAGCTATCGTCCGAAAATATATTGAAGGAAGGCTGTGAAGAGGACTAGAAAGCGGGGCAGAATTGCAGGAAAACGACTTCAGGGGGTAGACTGGAATTGCATTTAAAGCATAGGAAAAGAGGCAGAACGTCGACAATGATTCACTTGGCCAAAAAGGGCGTATACGTTTTTTCCTGAATATATTCAGGAAAAAACGCATACGCCCTTTTTGGCCAACCAAGCAAGCATGTTAAAGAAATCTGCACTACAATGAAGTCTCACTGCCCCCCGGTCAAAAGGGCCATCTGAAAAAAGTGTAAAATCCAGAAATGCAGCACAGGCCATGGAGAACAGGGAGCCTTGTTATGCTGATGGGTGGGATGTAAATTGCCAACAGCCACTCTGGAGAAGTGTATGGTGTTTCCTGAAACACCTAAAAAACAAAGTAACGGAGCCTACGGCACTTCCACTTATGGTCCTATAGCTTAGGGAAATTAAAATCAAAAACACACAGCCACCCCAAAGTTTCAGACGGCTCTGTTTACAAGAACCTCGTCTACGGTACAAGTTAAATATCCCAGAAAGCGAAAAATGGATAAAGAAGTTGTGGTACGTACGTACAATGGAATATCACTCACCAATGAAATCTATGTCATCTGGCCCGTCGTGGCATAATGAGTGGATTCAGGTACGATGATTCTAAGTGAAATAAGTCACACAGAAAATGAAACATCATAAGATATCACTAATACACGGAATGTAATCTTGGCTACACATGAACTGAATTACAAAACAGAACAGGGTCTCAAATTTAGAAAACCAACTTATGTTTGCTTAAGGGGAAAGGTGAGTTGGGGTGCTGCATAAAACCAGAGATAGAAATTAGCACAGATACCATTCCATACGTCAAATATGTAATAGTCAAGACCTACCCCTTGCTCAACCAAATGGGCTAAACACCCTATATTCAACGCCTAGGGATACACCTGACTAGTAAGAATCTTCAAACCCATGGATTTATATGTCTCCATAAGAGAATCAAGCGTGTGTACAGCTGCATGAAGGCAGCAGAGAAAATCCGATAAATCCCATTATCAAAATGAATTACAAAAACAAAAAACAAAGACAGTGAAATAGAGAGCAATTCTTAAATAATTCATTCAGGGCTTGTGATGCAACCTGGATTTACCTCATCTACACCCAGAGCTGAGTGAGAGATAAGGTTGGACACTTCGGGCTGATAGCATTGGTGAGGTTCGATGAGCAAATGCAGACCATTTGAAGTCATACTGCATGGTACCCATTCCATGGGTCCCAACTCTCCAGGTTTAAGCGATTCTTCCTTCAGCTAAAGCATGCATGGGAAACCCAAAGTTTGGTGCACTGTGTGACCGGGAAACGTTTTCAAATGCATCTCAGTTTTTGTCCTCTTTTACTCGGGTTCACAATTCCAGACCCTTTACTAACACTCTCCCCACTTGTAGAGTCAGTGCCTTTAACCTCCTGTGTGGCACAGTTTGCAATTTCTGCGCAAGATGAACAGGATTACGGAGAACCAATGAGAGACTAGCTGTAGGTGTCTGCACGGGCAAATTTAACGCTCATTTCCAACCAGGAAGAGGAATTAACCAAAGGCTCAGCATGCCGTGCCGGAACCAGATTAGGGCCTGAAGCAATCCTGCGGGTTTGCGGCCAGCTCACAAGAAAGCGAGTTGAAGAAAGGAGCTCAGGGGCACTGTAATTTACAAACCTGCACAGTTATAACTGATAGCTATTGTCCAAAAATATATTGAAGGAAGGCTGTGAAGAGGATTTGTAAGCGGGGCAGAATTGCAGGAAAACGATTTCAGGGGGCAGACTGGAATTCATTTAAAGCATAGGAAAAGAGGCAGAACTTCGACAATGATGCACTTGGTCAAAAAGTGCGTATGCGTTTTTTCAGGGCCCTCATTACAGAGCGTAGAGGGCTCCCAGCATGCTTTCGTGGCCAACAGAGGGCCCACATCGCCAAGGCGATGTGAGCCAGCCAGGCAGGAGTGACCTCACATCAGAGGGCCCACCTCACAGAAGGGTAAGGAGCCCAGCCAGGATCAGACTCTCACCACAGGGTCCGCATCACCAAGGGAATGGGCACCAGGCTGGAGTGTCCTCACACCAGTGGGGCCTCATCACCGAAATGTGAGTGACCCAGCACACATGGCTTCAAACCAGAGGACACATATCACCAAGGGGCTGGGAGTGAGGCAGACAGGAGGAGCCTCAAAACAGGGACCATAGAATAAAAATGGTGAGGAATCTCGCAGTTGGAACATCCTAGCAGGCGGCCAGGAGCAGCGAGGCTATGGGATCCAGACCTGACTGAACTCAAAACAGAGGGCCCTCATCATGAAACTGTGAACAACCCAGCCGTTGGGACCTCAGAGCAGAAAGCCCACATTCCCATGTGGTTGGGAACATGGCATAAGTGTACTCGCACCACAGGGCACACATCAGAGAATTTTGGAAGCCCAGAAGTTAGCGCCTGACGCCAGAGAGCCCTCATTACCAAGGGGAGGAGACTCCAAGCAGGCACCAACTCCCAACTGAGGGCCCATGTCGCCAAGGTGACATGTGACAGCCAGGCAGGAGTGACCTCACAGCAGAGGGCCTACCTCACAGAAGTGTGAGGAACCCAGCCAGGATGAGACTCTCACCAGAGGGTCCACATCACCAATGGGATCTGAACCAGGCAGGACTGTCTTCACACCTGTGTGGCCACATCACAGAAAGGTGAGGAACCCAGCACATGTGGCCTAAACCAGAGGACCCACATCTCCAAGGGGCTCGGAGTGAGGCAGGCAGGAGGAGCCTCACAACACAGGGCCCATAGAATAAAAAAGCTGAGGAATCTTGCAGTGGGAACCTCCCAGCAGGTGGCCCAGAGCACCAAGTCTATGCGATCCAGGCTGCAGTAAACTCACAGCAGAGGGCCCACATCATGAAACTGTGAGCAACCCAGACATTGGGACCTAAGAGCAGAAGGCCCACATCCCCATGGGGATGGGAACTTTGCAGGAGTGTCCTCGCACCACTTAGCACGTATCAGAAAATGTGTGTACCCAGCAGTTAGGGCCTGACGCAAGAGGGCCCTCATCACTGAGGGGAGGAGGCTCCCAGCAGGCTACAACTGCCACAAGAGGGCCGATGTTGCCCAGGCGGGGTGTGCCAGCCAGGCAGGAGTGACCTCACAGCAGAGGGCCCACCTCACAGAAGGGTGAGGAACCCAGCCATGATCAGACTCTCACCATAGGGCCCACATCATCAAGGGGATAGGAACCAGGCAGGAGTTTCCTCACACCAGTGGGGCCACATCATCAAAAGGTGAGGGACCCAGCACACGTGGCCTCAAACCAGAGGACACACATCACCAAGGGGCTGGGAGTGAGGCAGGCAGGAGGAGTCTCAAAACAGAGGGCCCATAGAAGAAAAAAGGTGAGGAATCGCGCAGTTATAACCTCCCCGCAGGTGGCCAGGAGCAGCGTGGCTATGGGATCCAGGCCGGAGTGAACTCACACCAGAGGGCCCTCATCATGAAACTGAGCAACCCACCGTTGGGACCGCAGAGCAGAAGGCCCACATTCCCATGAAGTTGTGAACTTGGCAGGAATGTACTCATACCACAGGGCGCACATCCGAAAATTTTGGGAGCCCAGGAGTTAGGGCCTGACGCCAGAGGGCCCTCATTACCGAGGGGAAGAGACTCCCAGCAGGCACCAACTCCCACCAGATGGCCGACGTCACCAAGGCGGGGTGTGCCAGCCAGGCAGGAGTGACCTCAGAGAAGAGGGCCCACCTCACAGAAGTGTGAGTAACCCAACCAGGATCAGACTCTCACCGGAGGGCCCACATCACCAAGGGGATGGGAACCAAGCAGGAGTGTCCTCACACCAGTGGGGCCACATCAGCCAAAGGTGAGGAATCCAGCACATGTGGCCTCAAACCAGAGGACACACATCACCAAGGGGCTGGGAGTGAGGCAGGTGTCTGGAGGGGCACATTGAACTCTAATATCCCACCAGGAAGAGGAATTAACCAACGGCTCAGAGTGCCATGCCGGACCCTGATTATGGCCTGAAGCAAACCTGCGGTTCTGTGGCCAGCTTTCAAGGAAACGAGTTAAGAAAGGAAATCACGGGCACTGTAATTCACAAACCTGCAGAGTTATAAATGACAGCTATTGGCAAAAATATATTGAAGTAAGTCTGCAAAGAGGACTTGAAAACGAGGCAGAATTGCAGGAATCATATTTCAGGAGGAAGATTGGAATTGCATTTAAAGCATGTGAAATGCAGCAGATCTTTGACAGTGATGCACTTGGACAAAAGTGCATATACATTTTTTCCTGAATATATTCAGGAAAAAATGCATATGCCCTTTTTGGCCAACCAAGCACTCGAGCAATGGAAATCTGCACTACAATGAAGTCTCATTTCCCATTCGTCAAAAGGGCCATCTGAAAACAGTGTAAAAACCAGAAACACAGGACAGGCCATGGAGAACAGGGAGCCTTGTTATGCTGATGGGCGGGATGTAAATTGCCAACAGACACTCTGGAGATGTTTATGGTGTATCCTGAAACATCTGACAAACAAAGCTACAGACCCTAGGGCACTTCCACTTTTGGCCCTATAGCTTAGGAAAATTAAAATCAAGAAGACACAGCCAACACAAAATTTAGGGCTGCTGTGTTTACAAGAACCTCGAGTCCAGTACAAATTAAATATCCCAGAAAGAAAAAAATGGATAAAGGAGTTGTGCTACTTACGTACAACGGAATATCACTCAGCAATGAAATCAGTGTCATCAGGCCTGTAGCAGCAAATTGAGTGGATTTAAGTATGATGATTCTAAGAGAAATATGTCACACAGAGTAAGATAATTATCATAAGATATCACTAATAGAGAGAGTGTAAACTTGGCTACACATAAACTGAATTACAAAACCGAACAGAGTCTCACATTTAGATAAAAACTTATGCTTGCTTAAGGGGAAAGTTGAGTTGGGGTGCTGTATAAAACCAGAGATTGAAATGAGCACACATACCGTTCCATAAGCCAAATATGTAATAGACAAGACCTACTCTTTGCTCAACGAAATAGACTCATCCATGGTGTATCACCTCACACCTGTTAGAATGGGCATCATCAGAAAATCTACATACAACAAATGCTGGAAAGGGTGTGGAGATAAGGAACCCTCTTCCACTATTGTTGGGAATGTAAATTGATACAGTCACTGTGGAGAACATTATGGAGTTTCTTATAAAACTAAGAATAGAATTACCATAAGATACAGCAATGCCACTACTGGGCATATACCCAGACAAAACCATAAATCAAAAAGAGACATTCACCGCAATGTTCATTGCATCACTATTTACAATATCCAGGTAATGGAAGCAACCTAAATGCCCACAGACAGACGAATGCATAAAGATGTGGTACAAGTATAAAATGGAATATTACTAAGCCATAAAAAGGAATGAAATTGGGTCATTTGTAGAGACGTTGATGGATCTAGAGACTGTCATACAGAGTGAAGTAAGTCAGAAATAGAAAAACAAATCTTGTATATTAATGCATATATGTGGAACCTAGAAAAATTGTACAGATGAACCGTTTTGCAAGGCAGAAATAGAGCAACAGATGTAGACAACAAACGTATGGACACCAAGGGGGGAAAGCTGTTGGGGGGTGGTGGTGGGAGGAGTTGAGTGATTGGGATTGGCATGTATACATTTATATGTATAAAATAGATAACCAAAAAGAACCTGCTGTATAAAAAAATAAAATAAAATTCAAAATTAAAAAAGTAAAACAAAAAATATTCTTCCCTTCACATACATGTATTTATATGAATAAATTATTTCCATGCTTATATCTGTAAATACAAAAAGAGGAATAAAATCTACCTTGAACTAAAAACGAAAAAAAGGAAAAAAAAACAAAACCCAGCAGTTACAGAGAGGAAAACCATATCAGGCCACTTGCCCCAGTTGTAAACAATTCTGAAGTTGGTCAGTGGTGGGGAATCATCTCCCATTCAGCCAGCAGGCCCCACGCAACAAGCGTCCTCATTGCAAAGCTGGGGGCCCGTGCCGAGGCATCTGTGAGTAAACGTGGGCCGAGCCCCAGGCCAGCTGCTGCTGCAATGTTCCCACCCTTCCCAGGTAAAACACCTGAATATGTACAAGGACTTGAAAGCCTAGAGGAAGGGCCATGGAGCCACATGAGCGACAGCATGCCAGCCGACTTGGTGCCTGCAGGCCAGCCAGGATGGTCCTGGCCCTGGGTGCTCTTCTGGAAGCTTTCCATTTCCCTGCCTGAGATACCCCTGCTGTCCCGGCCCCCACTGATTTCTCCCTCACTCACCTCTGTCCAGGGAGAAATTCCAGCAGCAGGTATCGGTGACACATCCTCTTCTTTAGCAGGTGGCATCTTGGCAACTGCTGCAGAAAGTCCAGCAGAGCCCCACTCACACTGGGCCACCCACAAAGCCGTGGCCTCTCACTCCCTCCCACCAGTCCAGCCCCGAGACTGCTGACAGGGCAGAGAAAATGGCGTCAGGCACAGCTGCAGGGGCTCTTGCTGCCTGGTGCAGTGTTTATATTGATCCCAACCCAGGCACACCAGGGGAGGGATGGGGGGCACGGTCAGGCTTCCCAGGCCAGCCAATAATCATCCCTCAGGGGCTCACATTTGCAGAAAATGGAACTTGCTGAATCGGCCAGGTCCAAGGAACAGGTGTGGGCTCCTGAGAGTCAGGATAGACAAGGGGCTGCAGCTCTGGCTTGTTTTCTAATTATATTATCTGGCCCATGAGTGGGAGACAACTTCAAGAAAACCCTCTCCTAATGAGAGGAACCCAGGAGTCAGGGAGAGGAGGGGTGGGTGGTGGGTGGAGACAGAGGTCTGGTGCCCCGGGTGCAGTGGAAGTCTCTGGAAGTCCAGGTGGGGGGAGGCCACACAGAGTGATGCCCAGGGTCACAGACCTGTCGGAGCTGCTGTTTGTTAGTTCAAGTCCTGCTCTGAGGTGCTCTGTGTCAGATCTGAGTGACAGGTGAGCTGGGAGTGCTCTGAAATGAGGGCGATGTGCACGGTTCCTGTGTGCCCAGCCCTGCCACGGTATCTGCAAGGTTAGCTCTGTATCCTGGGAGGGGCCTGACAACGAGAGCCCCATGGGCTGCAGGGGAACCTGCCCAGGGAACCCCATATCCTGGGAGGGGCCTGAACACGAGAGCCCCGTGGGCTGGCGTGGGGCTGGGGTACCTGCCCAGGTGAGCTCCATATCCTGGGATTGGCCTGACCTCGAGAGCCCCATGGGCTGCTGGAGTTCTGGTAAAGGATGTCAGGACAGTCAGTGAAGCCACCGAGGATATACCTCCAGTAGTTCCTAAATCCTACACCCTGCTGCTCATTCTACCAACCACTAGGACATGGTATTCTGTTTTAGTCTTCAATGATGCCTTCTTTTGTATTCTACTAGTCCCAGACTCACAAGAAATTTTGGCTTGTGAGTGGCACGACTCAACATACAACTAAAACAATACTTCCGGGCCGTGTTGCCCCAAGGGTTCAAAAATTCCCACACCATCTTTGGGGAAAGCTCAGCTAAAGACCTAAAAGTTCTACCTCTGGAAAAGGAAACACTCCTTCAATATGCAGACGACATTCTGAACGCCAGCCCTACTAAGGAGACCTCTGAACTACCAAGCCAATAAAGGATACAAGTTGTCCAAGAAAAAGCTCAAATATCACAGACTACGGTGACCTGCCTGGGCTTCATTCTCACAGAAGGTCGGAGAAGCCCATCCCAGGAAAGGGAAGAAACAATTTACAGCCTTACCCATTTCTAAAACTAGAAGACAGCTTAGGGGTTCCTGGCGAGGCCAGGGTTTGCTGCTTCTGGATCCCTAACTACAGTCTACTAGCTGGGCCTCTATATGAAACACTGAAAGAAAAAGATGATGATCCTTTTGAATAGAATCCAGAAGTGGCCTTTCAAGAATGGAAAGAGCAGTCAATTCAGACCCTTGCCCTGGAACTCCCTAATTTAGTTAAACCCTTTGACCTTTACTTTCCTGGTGAACAGTGAATCACCATTGGAGTATTAGTGCAAAACCTGGGACCACTTGAAATGGAACAATGCAAGAATGCCATCCAGGTAGGATAAACTACGGTCACCAAGGGGCTTGGCCCACCGCCACATCTAGCCAAGATACTGGCAGTATCTGAAAACCTGGAAATCAGCAGCCCAAAAGGCCACCTCCCTCCTAAGGGAAAAGGACCCCACGTGGTGATCCTAACCCCCAACCATGCCCTGAAGTTGCAGGGTTTGCTCCGTGGGGACACTGACCTTGAGTGAGGAGGTCCTCCAACTCCAACCTCCAGAGAGATAACTGGGGCAAAGGGGCACCATGACGACTCGTGTGACCATCACTTGACCTGGAGTTTCTCTCATAAAACAACAAGAGTGTGTCCCAAAAGAGTAGACTACTGCTTGCAGGACTTACTGCACCCAGAGGGGAGCTAATAATCTTGGCGGGGGAACCGTATATCACGCTGTCACCATAGAAAAACCTACAGACACTGTGATGATGGTGGCCAATAAGACCGGCTGGACTCCTGTTTACTTCAAAAGGCTGTTGACTCAGTGACCATCATGGTCCTTCATCACCACTGACCCTGGACTGTCTGGGAGTTGGGCAGTCAGGGTCCTGACACCTGGTGCTGTTTTTACGTTAATTCAGGGGCCTAACTGAAGAAAGCACAGACTACTGGTCAGAGCATCTAGGCTGTCAGAAACTGTCAGCCTAAGGTGGCCGAACAAATGTGGGGTGGGGTGAAACTGGACCTCACAGCATCACTGCACGTCTCCTTCCTGGACCCTTAAAGGTCATTAGAATCTATAACACTACCAATACTTGTGCTCAGGCGGACGAGCAGGGAGGCAGGAGGCCTGCGGACAATCAACATCACCTGGAGGCTGCTGGGGAGAAGTTCAGACCCTTGCCCACGGGTATGAGGGCTCCTAACTCAGCACTCAGCAGTTACAGATGAAGGGTCTGCACCCTCAGCACTCTAAGAATGAGGAAGGGGAAAAAATGCAGGAGAGGGGTTTGTCCCAGGCAAAGCCCCTTAAAAATCTCTGGGAGATAAAAATAGAATCTGGGCAATAAAATAAAGTCTAACCTTTTTTATCCTTTGTGCTTTGTCTAATTTCACGTGCTCCTAGGGTCCCGCATACAGAGGTTCAACAGCCGGCACTTCAGACGAGATTCCCTAGTGCAGAATGGCTGGGTCGACACCTCAGCTCCTGGGGCACAGTGCAGACTCCGCGATATAGAGCCTGAGCTGCAGCCAACCGGGCCCTCGAGAGCTCCGCCCCCTCCCTCCCACTGACTCTGACAGGATCTCTACACAGCAGCCCAGCCCACAGCCCACGGGGTAGCACATGCTCTCACCTCTGCATTCTCTGATCAAAATATAAAGTTTCCTTTGCTTCTGAACCAAACTCAGTCTCGATCTGTTGGCTCCAATCACACTGGGCAGGGGGACACTTGTTGGGGTCCACTCTGGAGGATCAGTAACAGAAATTGAGAACATTGTAACTTCAATGAACAGATGTGTGAGCCAAACTGTAATTAACATAGAACAGTGTATAAGGCTCGGGTAAAATAAGATGTTTCTAACACTTCCATTTGATATTTCCATCACTTTATTATAAGCAAGTTCACTGAAAAGGTTTGTCTTATTTGTCAGGTCAATACTAGAGAAACGAAGTGATTTCTTTCCAAGGATGTACATCTAATAATCTTGGTTAAACTTCAATCTTGTTTTAAATGCTTTTCCATTGAAAATGATAACTCTCTTTCAGCTCCCCCATTTCTGAGAAGTATAAAATCTTATAATTTATTATTACCAAAGGGGAAAGGTGAGAGGAGGGATAAATTAACAGTTTGGGATTAACACATACACACTGCTATGTATAAAATCGATCATCAACAAGGAACTACTGTATAGCACAGGGAACTACCCTCAATATTTTGCAATAACCTATAAGGGGAAATAATCTGAAAAAAGAATAGATATTTTTATTGACATCATCTATTAATGACAGTTAAAATGGAACCTAAGGGAAGCCGGTGGTGAGTGCTTCTGACCAGGAAGACTTCAATCATCTAAAGTTTGGACTCTGCCTACTTCCCAAGGCCCTTAATGAACATATGTGTAGCCGTAGCTTAAAAAATTCCCCAGTTTGGGTTGTGGAGAGACAGTGATTTTGAAAAAGCCCTGGTGTTCTCCTCACATGAATGGGACACTTCCTACAGCTAAAACATGCCTGTCACACCCAGAGGATGGTATACCGTCTGATCGGGAAGAGTTTGGAAAAGGCATCTCATCTCCTCATCTCCTGGTGCTCGGGTTCACCCCTCCAGCGTCTTTACGAACAGTCTCCCCACTTGGAGATGTCAGCACTGTCAACATCCTGTTTGGAATTTGTCCAGAGGACGAAGCAGAAGGAGGAGGAACAATGAGAGACAAGTCCTAGGTGTTCGGACAGGAACATGTCACTCTAATTTCCAATCAGGAAGACGAATTGACCAAAGGCTAGGGTTGCCCATGGAAACAGAATAGGGCTTGAGGAAATCCCACTGCTTTGTGGCCAGTTCCCATAAACACAAGTTGAAAAATGGAACTCAGGGCCGCTAAAATTCACGAAACTGCAGAGTTGAAAATATCTCTCACTGAAAAATGTCTTGAGGAAAGTCAGAGAAAGGGACTTGTAAGCAATGGAGAATGGCAGGAAAGGGATTGGAAGAGGTAGAAAGGACTCGCCATTAAGCACAAGAAAAGGGGCTGAACATTGCCAACATTGCAGTTGGCCAAAAAGGTTGTATGCGTCTTTTTCTGTATATATTCAAGAAAAGGGCATACACTTTCTTAGCCAACCAAACAGGTGGGCACTGGAAATCAGTACTACAAAACATATCACTTCGCATCAGTCAGAAGAGCCTTCCTCATAAAGTGTAAACACCAGAAATGCAGGACAGGGCAAGGAGAATAGGGAGCCCTGTGAGGCTTATAGTGGAAATGTATATTGCCAATGATCACTCTTGAGAAGTGTATTGTGTTTACTAAAGCATCTAAAAAATGAGCTACAGAGCACAGGGCACTTGCACTCATGGACGTATATCTTGGGAAAGACAAAAATCGAGAGGACACAGGCACCCCAATGTTTACCGCCTCTCTGTTTAAAAGATCCTCGACTAGGATATAATTTATATGTCTCTGGAGGGAAAAAATGGATAGAGATGTGGCACTTATGTAGAGTGGAATATTACTCAGCCTGAAAATCAGTGAAATATGGACAGTTGTAACAACCCCAGAGGAGTTACGTATGATCATTCGAAGTCACATAATTCAAAAAGAAAAAGACATACGATATTACTAATACATGGAATGTAAACGTGGCTACATATGACCTGAATTACAAAACAGAACGGGGTCTCAAATTTAGAAGACCAACTTATGTTTGCTTAAGGATAAAGGAGAGTTGGGGAGCTGCATAAAACCAGAGATTGAAATTAGCACAGATACCGCTCCATAAGCCAAATATGTACTAGAAAAAACCTACACCCTGGTCAACGAAATGGACTCAACACCCCATATTCAACGCCTACGAATACACCTGACTATTAAGAATCTTCAAACCCATGGATTTATATGTCTCTGTAAGAGAATCAAGCGTGAGTACAGCGGCATGAACGCAGCAGTGATAATGCGATAAATCCCATTATCAAAATAAATTACAAAAACAAAACACAATGAGAGTGAAATAGAGAGCAATTCTTAAATAATTCATTCAGAGCTTGTGATACAACCTGGATTTACCACATCTACACCCAGAGCTGAATGAGACATAAGGTTGGGCACTTCGGGCTGATAGCATTGGTTAGGTTCGATGCGCAGATGCAGACCCTTTGAAGTTATACTGCATGGTACCCATTCCATGGGTCCCAACTCTCCAGGTTTAAGGGATTCTTCCTTCAGCTAAAACATGCATGGGAAACCCAAAGTATGGTGCACCGTGTGACCGGGAAACGTTTTCAAATGCATCTCAGTTTTCGTCCGCCTTCACTCGCGTTCACCATTCCAGACCCTTTACTAACACTCTCCCCACTTGGAGAGCCAGTGCCTTTAACCTCCTGTTTGGCACAGTTTGCAATTTCTGTGCAAGATGAACAGGAATAGGGAGAACCAATGAGAGAGTAGCTGTAGGTGTCTGCACGGGCAAATTTAACACACATTTCCCACCAGGAAGAGGAATTAACCACAGGCTCAGCATGCCATGTCGGAACCAGATTAGGGCCTGAAGCAATCCTGCGGATTTGCTGCCAGCTCACAAGATAGCGAGTTGAAGAAAGGAGCTCAGGGACACTGTACCTCACAAAACTGCAGAGTTATAAATGACAGCTATCGTCCAAAAATATATTGAAGTAAGTCTGCGAAGAGGACTTGTAAGTGGGGCAGAATTGCAGGAAAACGATTTCAGGGGGTAGACAGGAATTGCACTTAAAGCATAGGAAAAGAGGCAGAATGTCGACAATGATGCACTTGGCCAAAAAGGGCGTATGCGTTTTTTCCTGAATATATCCAGGAAAAAACGCATACGCACATTTTGGCCAACCAAGCAAGCGTGTAAAGGAAATCTGCACTACAATGAAGTCTCACTGCCCCCCGATCAAAAGGGCCATTTGAAAAATGTGTAAAATCCCGAAAGGCAGGACAGGTCATGGAGAAGAGGGAGCCTTGTTATACTGATGGGCGGGATGTAAATTGCTAACAGCCACTCTGGAGAAGTGTATGGTGTTTCCTGAAACACTTAGAAAACAAAGCAACACAGCCTATGGCACTTCCACTTATGGTCCTATAGCTTAGGGAAATTAAATACAAAAACACACAGCCACCCCAAAGTTTGGGATGGCTCTGTTTACAAGAACCTCGTCTACGGTACAGTTAAATATCTGAGAAAGCAAAAAATGGATAAAGAAGTTGTGGAACGTACGTACAATGGAATATCACTCAGCAATGAAATCTGTATCATCAGGCCCGTAGCGGCATAATGAGTGGATTCAGATACGAGGATTCTACGAGAAGTAACTCACACAGAAAAAGAAACATCATAAGATATCACTAATACACGGAATGTAAACTTGACTACACATGAACTGAATTACAAAACAGAACAGGGTCTCAAATTTAGAAAACAAAATTATGCTTGCTTATGGGGAAAGGTGAGTTGGGGTGCTGCATAAAACCAGAGATTGAAATTAGCACAGACACCGTTCCATAAGCCAAATATATAATAGACAAGACCTACTCCTTGCTCAACGAAATGGACTCAACACCCCATATTCAACGCCTGGGAATATACCTGACAAGTAAGAATCTTAAAACCCATGCGTTTATATGTCTCCATAAGGAAATCAAGCGTGTGTACAGCGGCCTAAACGCAGCAGTGAAAATCCGATAAATCCCATTATCAAAATAAATTTCAAAAACAAAACACAATGACACTGAAATAGAGAGCAATTCTTAAATAATTCATTCAGGGCTTGTGATGCAACCTGGATTTACCACATCTACACCCAGAGCTTGGTGAGACATAAGGCTGGACACTTCGGGCTGATAGCATTGGTGAGGTTCGGTGAGCAAACGCAGACCCTTTGAAGTCGTACTGCATGGTACCCATTCCATGGGTCCGAACTCTCCAGGTTTAAAGGATTCTTCCTTCAGCTAAAACATGCATGGGAAACCCAGAGTATGGTCCACCGTGTGATTGGGAAACGTTTTCAAATGCATCTCAGTTTACGTCCCTTTATACTCGGGTTCACCATTCCAGACGCCTAACTAACACTCTCCCCACTTGGAGAGTTAGTGCCTTTAACCTCCTGTTGGGCACAGTTTGCAATTTCTGCACATGATGAACAGGAATATGGAGAACCAATGAGAGGCTAGCTGTAGGTGTCTGCACGGGCAAATGTAACGGTCATTTCCCACGAGGAAGAAGAATTAACCAAAGGCTCAGCATGCCCTGCTGGAACAAGATTAGGGCCTGAAACAATCCTGAGGTTTTGCAGCCAGCTCACAGGAAAGCGAGTTGAAGAAAGGAGCTCAGGGTCACTGTGATTCAAAACCTGCAGAGTTATAAATGACAGCTATCGTCCAAAAATATATTGAAGTAAGTCTGCGAAGAGGACTTGAAAGTGGGGCAGAAATTCAGGAAAACGATTTCAGGGGGTAGACTGGAATTGCACTTAAAGAATAGGAAAAGAGGCAGAACGGCGACAATGATGCACTTGTCCAAAAAGGGCGTATGCGTTTTTTCCTGAATATATTCAGGAAAAAACGCATACGCACTTTTTGGCCAACCAAGCAAGCGTGTAAAGGAAATCGGCACTACAATGAAGTCTCACTGCCCCCAGGTCAAAAGGGCCATCTGAAAAAAGTGTAAAATCCAGAAAGGCAGGACAGGCCATGGAGAACAGGGAGCATTGTTATGCTTATGGGCGGGATGTGAATTGCCAGCAGCCACTATGGAGAAGTGTATGGTGTTTCCTGAAACACATAAGAAACAAAGCAACACAGCCCATGGTAGTACCACTTATGGTCCTATAGCTTAGGGAAATTAAAATCAAAACCACAGAGCCACCCCAAAATTTGGAACGGCTCTGTTTACAAAACCTTGTCTACGGTACAAGTTAAATATCCCAGAGAGCGAAAAATGGATAAAGAAGTTGTGCTACGTACGTACAATGGAATATCTCTCAGCAATGAAATCTATGTCATCAGGACCGTAGCGGCATAATGCGTGGATTCAGGTACGATGATTCTACGTGAAATAGGTCACACAGAAAAAGAAACAGCATAAGATATCACTAATACATGGAATGTAAACTTGGCTACACATGAACTGAATTACAAAACAGAACAGGGTGTCAAATTTAGAAAACCAACTTATGCTTGCTTTTTGGGGAAGGTGAGATGGGGTGCTGCATAAAACCAGAGATTGAAATTCGCACAGATACCGTTCCATAAGCCAAATATGAAATAGACAAGTCCTACTCCTTGCTCAACGAAATGGACTCAACACCCCATATTCAACGCCTAGGATTATACCTGCCTAGTAAGAATCTTAAAACCCATGGATTTATACGTCTCCGTAAGAGAAACAAGCGTGTGTTCAGTGGCCTAAACGCAGCAGTGAAAATCCGATAAATCCCATTATCAAAATAAATTTCAAAAACACAACACAATGACAGTGAAATAGAGAGAAATTTTTAATAATTCACTCAGGGCTTCTGATGCAACCTGGGTTTACCACATCTACAACCAGAGCTGGGGAGACATAAGGCCGGACACTTCGGCCTGATAGCATTGGTGAGGTTAGGTGAGCAAATGCAGACCCTTTGAAGTCATACTGCATGGTACCCATTCCATGGGTCCCAACTCTCCAGGATTAAGGAATTCTTCCTTCTGCTACATCATGAATGGGAAACCCAGAGTATGGTCCACCATGTAATTGGGAAACCTTTTCAAATGCATCTCAGTTTTCGTCCCCTTATACTGGGGTTCACCATTCCAGATGGTTAACTAACGCTCTCCCCACTTGGAGAGTCAGTGCCTTTAACCTCCTCTTTGGCACAGTTTGCAATTTCTGCGCAAGATGAACAGGAATAGGGAGAACCAATGAGAGACTAGTGTAGGTGTCTGCACGGGGAAATGTAACGCACATTTCCCACCAGGAAGAGGAATTAACCACAGGCTCATCATGCCCTGCCGGAACCAGATTAGGGCCTGAAGCAATCCAGCGGTTTTGGGGCCAGCTCACGGGAAAACGAGTTGAAGAAAGGAGCTCAGGGGCACTATAATTCACAAACCTGCAGAGTTATAAATCACAGCTATTGTTCAAAAATATATTGAAGTAAGACTGTGAAGAAGACTTGAAAGCGGGGCAGAAATTCAGGAAAACGATTTCAGGGGGTAGACTGGAATTGCACTTTAAGCATAGGAAAAGAGGCAGAACGTCGACAATGATGCACTTGGCCAAAAAGTGCGTATGCGTTTTTTCTGAATATATTCAGGAAAAACGCATACGCACTTTTTGGCCAACCAACCAAGCCTGTAAAGGAAATCTGCACTACAATGAAGTCTCTCTGCCCCCAGGTAAACAGGGCCCTCTGAAAATGTGTAAAATCCAGAAAGGCAGGACAGGTCAGGGAGAACAGGGAGCCTTGTTATGCTGATGGGCGGGATGTAAATTGCCAACAGCCACTCTGAAGAAGTGTATGGTGTTTTCTGAAGCACGTAGGAAACAAAGCAACACAGCCTATGGCACTTCCACTTATGGTCCTATAGCTTAGGGAAATTAAAATCAAAAACACACAGCCACCCCAAAGTTTGGGACGGCTCTGTTTACAAGAACCTCCTCTACGGTACAAGTTAAATATCCGAGAAAGCAAAAAATGGATAAAGAAGTAGTGGTACGTACGTCCAATGGAATATCACTCAGCAATGTAATCTACGTCATCAGGCCCATAGCGGCATAATGAGTGGATTCAGGTACGAGGATTCTATGAGAAATAAGTCACACAGAAAAAGAAACATCATAAGATATCACTAATACACGGAATGTAAACTTGGCTACACATGAACTGAATTACAAAACAGAACACGGTCTCAAATTTAGAAAACCAACTTATGCTTGCTTATGGGTAAAGGTGAGTTAGGGTGCTGCATAAAACCAGAGATTGAAATTAGCACAGAGACCATTCCATAAGCCAAATATATAATAGACAAAAGCTACTCCTTGCTCAACGAAATGGACTCAACACCCCATATTCAACGCCTGGGAATATACCTGACAAGTAAGAATCTTGAAACACATGGATTTATATGTCTCCGTAAGGAAATGAAGCGTGTGTACAGCGGCCTAAACGCAGCAGTAAAAATCCGATAAATCCCATTATCAAAATAAATTTCAAAAACAAAACACAATGACAGTGAACTAGAGAGCAATTCTTAAAGAATTCACTCAGGGCTTGTGATGCAACCTGGATTTACCACATCTACACCCAGAGCTGGGTGAGACATAAGGCTGGACACTTCGGGCTGATAGCATTCGTGAAGTTCGGTGAGCAAACGCAGACCCTTTGAAGTCATACTGCATGGTACCCATTCCATGGATCCCAACTCTCCAGGTTTAAGGGATTCTTCCTTCAGCTAAATCATGCATCGGAAACCCAGAGTATGGTCCACCGTGTGATTGGGAAACGTTTTCAAATGCATCTCAGTTTTCGTCCCTTGGTACTCGGGTTCACCATTTCAGATGCTTTACTAACACTCTCCCCACTTGGAGAGTCAGTGCCTTTAACCTCCTCTTTGGCACAGTTTGCAATTTCTGCACAAGATGAACAGGAATAGGGAGAACCAATGAGAGACTAGCTGTAGGTGTCTGCACGGGCAAATGTAACGCTCATTTCCCACCAGGAAGAGGAATTAACCAAAGGCTCAGCATGCCCTGCCAGAACCAGATGAGGGCCTGAAGCAATCCTACGGTTTTGCGGCCAGCTCACAAGAAAGCGAGTTGAAGAAAGGAGCTCAGGGCCACTGTAATTCACAAACCTGCAGAGTTATGAATGACAGCTATCGTCCAAAAATATATTGAAGTAAGTCTTCGAAGAGGACTTGAAAGTGGGGCAGAATTTCAGGAAAACGATTTCAGGGGGTAGACTGGAATTGCACTTAAAACATAGGAAAAGAGGCAGAATGTCGACAATGATGCACTTGGCCAAAAAGGGCATATGCCACTTTTTGGCCAACCAAGCAAGCATGTTAAAGAAATCTGCACTACAATGAAGTCTCACTGCTCCCCAGTCAAAAGGGCCATCTGAAAAAATTGAAAATTCCAGAAAGGCAGGACAGGTCATGGAGAACAGGGAGCCTTGTTATGCTGATGGGTGGGATGTAAATTGCCAACAGCCACTCTGGAGAAGTGTATGGTGTTTCCTGAAACGCATAGGAAACAAAGCAACACAGCCTATGGCACTTCCACTTATGGTCCTATAGCTTAGGGAAATTAAAATCAAAAACACCCAGCCACCCCAAAGTTTGGGATGGTTCTGTTTACAAGAACCTCGTCTACGGTACAAGTTAAATATCCGAGAAAGCAAAAAATGGATAAAGAAGTTGTGGTACTTTCGTACAATGGAATATCACTCAGCAATGTAATCTACGTCATCAGGCCCATAGCGGAATAATGAGTGGATTAAGGTACGAGGATTCTACGAGAAATAAGTCACACAGAAAAAGAAACATCATAAGATATCACTAATACACGGAATGTAAACTTGGCTACACATGAACTGAATTACAAAGCAGAAGAGGGTCTCAAATTTAGAAAACCACCTTATGTTTGCTTATGGGGAAAGGTGAGTTGTGGTGCTGCACAAAACCAGAGATTGAAATTAGCACAGATACCGTTCCATAAGCCAAATATATAATAGACAAGACCTACTCCTTGCTCAACGAAATGGACTCAACACCCCATATTCAACGCCTGGGAATATACCTGACAAGTAAGAATCGTAAAACCCATGGATTTATATATCTCCCTAAGGAAATCAAGCATGTGTACAGCGGCCTAAACGCAGCATGGAAAATCCGATAAATCCCATTATCAAAATAAATTTCAAAAACAAAACACAATGACACTGAAATAGAGAGCAATTCTTAAATAATTCATTCAGGGCTTCTGAGGCATCCTGGATTTACCACATGTACTCCCAGAGCTGGGGAGACATAAGGCCGGACACTTCGCCCTGATAGCATTGGTGAGGTTCGGTGACCAATTGCAGACCCTTTGAAGTCATACTGCATGGTACCCATTCCATGGGTCCCAACTCTCCAGGTTTAAGGGATTCTTCCTTCCGCTAAATCATGTATGGGAAACCCAGAGTATTGTCCACCATGTGATTGGGAAACGTTTTCAAATGCATCTCAGTTTTCGTCCCTTTATACTCGGGTTCACCATTCCAGACGCTTAACTAACACTCTCCCCACTTGGAGAGTCAGTGCCTTTAACCTCCTGTTTTGCACAGTTTGCAATTTCTGCGCAAGATGAACAGGAATAGGGAGAACCAATGAGAGACTAGCTGTAGGTGTCTGCACGGGCAAATGCAACGCTCATTTCCCACCAGGAAGAGGAATTAACCGAAGGCTCAGCATGCCCTGCCGGAACCAGATTAGGGCCTGAAGCAATCCTGCGGTTTTGCGGCCTGCTCACAAGAAAGCTAGTTGAAGAAAGGAACTCATGGGCACTGTAATTCACAAACCTGCAGAGTTATAAATGACAGCTATCGTCCAAAAATATATTGAAGGAAGTCTGCGAAGAGGACTTGAAAGCGGGGCAGAAATTCAGGAAAACGATTTCAGGAGGTAGACGGAAAGTGCACTGAAAGCATAGGAGAAGAGGCAGAACCTCGACAATGATGCACTTGTTCAAAAAGTGCATATGCGTTTTTTCCAAGGCCCTCCTTAAAGAGGGTAGGGGGCTCCCAGTATGCTTCAGTGGCCAACAGAGGGCCCACATCGCCAAGGTGACGTGAGCCAGCTAGGCAGGAGTGACCTCACATCAGAGGGCCCACATCACAGAAGGGTAAGGAACCCAGCCATTATCAGACTCTCAACAGAGGGCCCACATCAGCAATGGGCTGGGAACCAGGCAGGAGTGTCTTCACACCCGTGGGGCCACATCATCGCAAGATGAGGTACCCAGCACATGTGGCCTCAAACCAGAGGACCCACATCTCCATGGGTCTCGGAGCGAGGCAGGCAGGATGAACCTCAAAACACGTGGCCCATTGTATAAAAAAGGTGAGGAATCCAGCAGTTGGAACATCCCAGCAGGCGGCCCAGAGCACCGAGGCTATGGGATCCAGGCGATGATGAACTCACAACAGAGGGCCCTCATCATGAAACTGTGAGCAACCTAGCCATTGTGACCTCAGAGCACAAGGCCCACATCCCCATGGGGAAGCGAACCAAGCAGGAGTGTCATCGTACCAGTGGGCACACATCAGAAAATGTGGGGAGCCCAGCAGTTAGGGCCTGACGCCAGAGGGCCCTCATCACCGAGGAGAGGAGGCTCCCAGCAGGCTCCAACTGCTACAAGAGGGCCAACGTCGCCAATGCGGGGTGTGCCAGCCAGGCAGGAGTGACCTCAGAGCAGAGGGCCAACCTCAAAAATGTGTGAGGAACCCAAAGAGGATTAGACTCTGACCAGAGGGCCCACATCACCAAGAGGATCAGAACCAGGCAGGACTGTCTGCACACCTGCGTGACCACATCATAGAAAGGTGAGGAACCCAGCACATGTGGCCTAAACCAGAAGACCCACATCTCCAATGGGCTCGGAGTGAGGCATGCAGGAGTAACCTCACAACACAGGGCCCATAGAATAAAAAAGCTGAGGAATCCTGCAGTGGGAACCTCCCAGCAGGCGGCCCAGAGCACCGAGTCTATGCGATCCAGGCTGCAGTGAACTCACAGCAGAGGGCCCATATCATGAAACTGTGAGCAACCCAGCCATTGGGACCTCACAGCAGAAGGCCCACATCCCCATGGGGTTGGGAACATGGCAAGAATGTCCTCGCACCACTTAGCACGTATCAGAAAAAGTGGGTACCCAGAAGTTACGGCCTGACGCTAGAGAGCCCTCATCACCGAGGGGAGGTGGCTCCCAGCAGGCTCCAACTGCCACAAGAGGGCCGATGTCACCAAGGCGGGGTGTGCCAGCCAGTCAGTAGTGACCTCACAGCAGAGGGCCCACCTCACAGAAGGTTGAGGAACCCAGCCAGGATCAGACTCTCACCAGAGGGCCCATATCAACAAGGGGATAGAAACCAGGCAGGAGTGTCCTCACACCAGTGGGGCCACATCATCGAAAGGTGAGGGACCCAGCACACGTGGCCTCAAACCAGAGGACACACATCACCAAGGGGCTGGGAGTGAGTCAGGCAGGAGGAGTCTCCAAACAGAGGGCCCATAGAAGAAAAAGGTGAGGAATCCTGCAGTTGGAACCTCCCCGCAGGCGGCCAGGAGCAGCGAGGCTATGGGATCCAGGCCGGAGTGAACTCACACCAGAGGGCCCTCATCATGAAACTGAGCCACCCACCGTTTGGACCTCAGAGCAGAAGGCCCATATTCCCATGGGGTTGGAAACCTGGCAGGAGTGTACTCACACCACAGGGCGCACATCAGAAAATTTTGGGAGCCCAGGAGTTAGAGCCTGACGCCAGAGGGCCCTCATTACCGAGGGGAGGAGAATCCCAGCAGGCACCAACTCCCAACTGAGGGCCCACGTCGCCAAGGTGACGTGTGCCAGTCAGGCAGGAGTGACCTCACAGCAGAGGGCCTACCGCACAGAAGGGTGAGGAAACCAGCCAGGATAAGACTCTCACCAGAGAGCCCACATCACCAAGGGGACCGGAACAAGGCAGGAGTGTCCTCACACCAGTGTGGCCACATTATAGAAAGGTGAGGAACCCAGCACATGTGGCCTAAACCAGAGGACCCACATTTCCAAGGTGCTCCGAGTGAGGCAGGCAGGAGTAGCCTAACAACACAGGGCCCACAGAATAAAAAATGTGAGGAATCCAGCAGTTGGAACCCCCCAGCAGGTGGCCCAGAGTACGGAGTCTATGTGATCCAGGCCACAGTGAACTCACAGCAGAGGGCTCACATCATGACACTGTGAGCAACCCAGCTGGTGGGACCTCAGAGCAGAAGGCCCACATCCCCATGGGGATGGGAACGTGGCAGGAGTGTACTCGCACGACAGGGCACATATCAGAAAATTTTGGGAGCCCATGAGTTAGGGCCTGACGCCAGAGGGCCCTCATTACCGAGGGGAGGAGACTCCCAGCAGGCACCAACTCCCAACTGAGGGCGCACATCGCCAAGGTGATGTGTGCCAGCCAGGCAGGAGTGACCTCACAGCAGAGGGCCCACCTCCCAGAAGGGTGAGGAATCCAGCCAGGATCAGACTCTCACCAGAGGGCCCCCATCACCAAGGGGATGGGAACCAGGCAGGAGTGTCCTCACACCAGTGGGGCCACATCAATAAAGGTGAGGAAACCGGCACATGTGGCCTCAAACCAGAGGACCTACATCACAAAAGGGCTGGGAGTGAGTCAGGAAGGAGGAGCATGAAAACACAGGACCCAAAGAATAAAAATGGTAAGGAATCCAGCAGTAGGAACCTCCCAGCAGGCGGCTCAGAGCACAGAGTCTATGGGATCTAGGCCTGAGTGAACTAACACCAGAGAGCCAACATCCTGAAACTGTGAACAACACAGGTGTTGGGACCATAGAGCAGAAGGCACATGGGGATGGGAACCTGGCAGGAGTGCCCTCACACCACTTAGCACGTATCAGAAAATGTGGGTAACCAGCAGTTAGGGCCTGATGCCAGAGGGCCTCATCACTGAGGGGAGGAGGCTCCCAGCGGGCTCCAACTGCCGCCAGAGGGCCGACGTCTCCAAGGCGGGGTGTGTCAGCCAGGCAGGAGTGACCTCAGAGAAGAGGGCCCACCTCACAGAAGTGTGAGGAGCCCAACCAGGATCAGACTCTCACTGGAGGGCTCACATCACCAAGGGGATGGGAACCAGGCAGGAGTGTCCGCACACCAGTGGGGCCACATCTGCGAAAGGTGAGGAACCCAGCACATGTGGCCTCAAACCAGAGGACACACATCACCAAGGGGCTGGGAGTGAGGCAGGTGTCTGGAGGGGCACATTTAACTCTAATTTCCCAGCAGGAAGAGGAATTAACCAAAGGCTCAGAGTGCCGTGCGGGACCCTGATTACGGCCTGAAGCAAACCTGCGGTTCTGTGGCCAGCTTTCAAGGAAACGAGTTAAGAAAGGAAATCACAGGCACTGTAATTCACAAACCTGCAGAGTTATAAATGACAGCTATTGGCAAAAATATATTGAAGTAAGTCTGCACAGAGGACTTGAAAACGAGGCAGAATTGCAGGAATCATATTTCAGGAGGTAGATTGGAATTGCATTTAAAGCATGTGAAAAGCGGCAGATCTTTGACAGTGATGCACTTGGACAAAAAGTGCGTATACATTTTTTCCTGAATATATTCAGGAAAAAACGCATATGCCCTTTGTGGCCAACCAAGAATTCGAGCAATGGAAATCCGCACTACAATGAACTCTCATTTCCCATTCGTCAAAAGAGCCATCTGAAAAAAGTGTAAAACCCAGAAACACAGGACAGGCCATGGAGAACAGGGAGCCTTGTTATGCTGATGGACGGGATGTAAATTGCCAACAGACACTCTGGTGATGTTTATGGTGTATGCTGAAACATCTAAAAAACAAAGCTACAGAGCCTAGGGCACTTCCACTTTTGGCCCTATAGCTTAGGAAAATTAAAATCAACAAGACACAGCCAACACAATATCCAGGGCTGCTGTGTTTACAAGAACCTCGAGTCCAGTACAAACTAAATATCCCAGAAAGAAAAAAATGGATAAAGGAGTTGTCCTACTTACGTACAACGGAATATCACTCAGCAATGAAATCAGTGTCATCAGGCCTGTAGCAGCAAATTGAGTGGATTTAAGTATGATGATTCTAAGAGAAATATGTCACACAGAGAAACATAATTATCATAAGATATCACAAATAGAGGGAGTGTAAACTTGGCTACACATAAACTGAATTACAAAACCGAACAGAGTCTCACATTTAGATAAAAACTTATGCTTGCTTAAGGGGAAAGTTGAGTTGGGGTGCTGTATAAAACCAGAGATTGAAATGAGCACACATACCGTTCCATAAGCCAAATATGTAATAGACAAGACCTACTCTTTGCTCAACGAAATAGACTCATCCATGGTGTATCACCTCACACCTGTTAGAATGGGCATCATCAGAAAATCTACAAACAACAAATGCTGGAAAGGGTGCGGAGATAAGGAAACCTCTTCCACTATTGTTGGGAATGTAAATTGATGCAGTCACTGTGGAGAACATTATGGAGTTTCTTATAAAACTAAGAATAGGATTACCATATAATACAGCAATCCCACTACTGGGCATATACCCAGACAAAACCATAAAACGAAAAGAGACATTCACCGCAATGTTCATTGCATCACTATTTACAATATCCAGGTAATGGAAGCAACCTAAATGCCCACAGACAGACGAATGCATAAAGATGAGGTACATATATAAAATGGAATATTACTAAGCCATAAAAAGGAATGAAATTGGGTCATTTGTAGAGACGTTGATGGATCTAGAGACTGTCATACAGAGTGAAGTAAGTCAGAAAGAGAAAAACAAATCCTGTATATAAATGCATATATGTGGAACCTAGAAAAGTTGTACAGATGAACCGTTTTGCAAGGCAGAAATAGAGCAACAGATGTAGACAACAAACGTATGGACACCAAGGGGGGAAAGCTGTTAGGGGGCTGGTGGTGGGAGGAGTTGAGAGATTGGGATTGGCATGTATACATTTCTATGTATAAAATAGGTAACCAAAAAGAAGCTGCTGTATAAAAAAATAAAATAAAATTCAAAATTACAAAAAGTAAAACAGAAAAAATATTCTTCCCTTCACATACATGTATTTATATGAATAAATTATTTCCATGCTTATATCTGTAAATACAAAAAAGAGGAAAAAAATCTACCTTGAACCAAAAACGAAAAAAAGAAAAAAAAAAAAGAACCCACCAGTTACACAGAGGAAAACCGTATCAGGGCCCTTGCTCCAGTTGTAAACAATTCTGAAGTTGGTCAGTGGTGGGGAATCATCTCCCATTCAGCCAGCAGGCCCCACGCAACAAGCGTCCTCATTGCAAAGCTGGGGGCCCGTGCCGAGGCATCTGTGAGTAAACGTGGGCCGAGCCCCAGGCCAGCTGCTGCTGCAATGTTCCCACCCTTCCCAGGTAAAACACCTGAATATGTACAAGGACTTGAAAGCCTAGAGGAAGGGCCATGGAGCCACATGAGCGACAGCATGCCAGCCGACTTGGTGCCTGCAGGCCAGACAGGATGGTCCTGGCCCTGGGTGCTCTTCTGGAAGCTTTCCATTTCCCTGCCTGAGATACCCCTGCTGTCCCGGCCCCCACTGCTTTCTTCCTTACTCACCTCTGCCCACGGAGAAATTCCAGCGGCAGGTATGGGTGACACATCCTCTTCTTTAGCAGGTGGCATCTTGGCAACTGCTGCAGAAAGTCCAGCAGAGCCCCACTCACACTGGGCCACCCACAAAGCCGTGGCCTCTCACTCCCTCCCACCAGCCCAGCCCCGACACTGCTGACTGGGCAGAGAAAATGGCGTCAGGCACAGCTGCAGGGGCTCTTGCTGCCTGGAGCGGTGTTTATATTGATCTCAACCCAGGCACACCTGGGGAGGACTGGCCGGCATGGTCAGGCTTCCCAGGCCAGCCAATAATCACCCCTCAGGGGCTCACAGTTGCAGAAAATGGAACTTTCTGAATCGGCCAGGTCCAAGGAACAGGTGTGGGCTCCTGAGAGTCAGGATAGACAAGGGGCTGCAGCTCTGGCTTGTTTTCTAATTATATTATCTGGCCCATGAGTGGGAGACAACTTCAAGAAAACCCTCTCCTAATGAGAGGAACCCAGGAGTCAGGGAGAGGAGGGGTGGGTGGTGGGTGGAGACAGAGGCCTGGTGCCCCGGGTGCAGTGGAAGTCTCTGGAAGACCAGGTGGAGGGAGGCCACACAGAGTGATGCCCAGGGTCACAGACCTGTCGGAGCTGCCGTTTCTTAGTTCAAGTCCTGCTCTGAGGTGCTCTGTGTCAGATCTGAGCGACAGGTGAGCTGGGAGTGCTCTGCAATGAGGGCGATGTGCACGGTTCCTGTGTGCCCAGCCCTGCCACCGTAACTGCAAGGGTAGCTCTGTATCCTGAGAGGGGCCTGACCATGAGAGCCCCATGTTCTGGGGTGGGGGTAGGGTACCTGCGCAGGTGATCTAAATATCCTGGGATTGGCCTGATCTCGAGAGCCCCATGGGCTGCTGGAGCCCTGGTAAAGGATGTCAGGACAGTCAGTGAAGCCACCGAGGATATACCTCCAGTAGTTCCTAAATCCTACACCCTGCTGGTCATTCTACCAACCACCAGGACATGGTATTCTGTATTAGTCTTCAATGATGCCTTCTTTTGTATTCCATTAGTGTCAGAGTCACAAGAAATTTTGGCTTGTGAGTGGCAGGACTCAACATACAACTAAAACAATACTTCTGGGCCGTCTTGCCCCAAGGGTTCAAAAATTCCCACACCATCTTTGGGGAAAGCTCAGCTAAAGACCTAAAAGTTCTACCACTGGAAAAGGAAACACTCCTTCAATATGCAGGCGACATTCTGATCACCAGCCCTACTAAGGGGACCTCTGAACTACCAAGCCAATAAAGGATACAAGTTGTCCAAGAAAAAGCTCAAATATCACAGACTACGGCGACCTGCCTGGGCTTCATTCTCACAGAAGGTCGGAGAAGCCCATCCCAGGAAAGGGAAGAAACAATTTACAGCCTTACCCATATCTAAAACTAGAAGACAGCTTAGGGGTTCCTGGGGAGGCCAGGGTTTGCTGCTTCTGGATCCCTAACTACAGTCTACTAGCTGGGTCTCTATATGAAACACTGAAAGGAAAAGATGATGATCCTTTTGAATAGAATCCAGAAGTGGCCTTTCAAGAATGGAAAGAGCAGTCAATTCAGACCCTTGCCCTGGAACTCCCTAATTTAGCTAAACCCTTTGATCTTTACATTCCTGGTGAAAAGTGAATCGCCATTGGAGGATTAGTGCAAAAACTGGGACCACTTGAAATGGAACAATGCAAAAATGCCATCCAGGTAGGATAAACTACAGTCACCAAGGGGCTTGGCCCACTGCCACATCTGGCCAAGATACTGGCAGTATCTAAAAACCTGAAATCAGCAGCCCAAAAGGCCACCTCCCTCCTAAGGGAAAAGGGTCCCACGTGGTGATCCTAACCCCCAACCATGCCCTGAAGTTGCAGGGTTTGCTCCGTGGGCACACTGACCTCGAGTGAGGAGGCCCTCCAACTCCAACCTCCAGAGAGATAACCGGGGGCAACGGGGCACCATGACGACTCATGTGACCATCACGTGACCTGGAGTTTCTCTCATAAAACAACAAGAGTGTGTCCCAAAAGAGTAGACTACTGCTTGCAGGACTTACTGCACCCAGATCAGACCTAATAATCTTGGTGGGGGAACCGTATATCATGCTGTCACCATAGAAAAGCCTACAGACACTGTGATAATGGTGGCCAATAAGACCGGCTGGACTCCTGTTTACTTCAAAAGGCTGTTGACTCAGTGGCCATCATGGTCCTTCATCACCACTGACCCTGGACTGTCTGGGAGTTGAGCGGACAGGGTCCTGACACCTGGTGCTGTTTTTACGTTAATTCAGGGGCCTAATTGAAGAAAGCGCAGACTACTGGTCAGAGCATCTACGCTGGCAGAAACGGTCAGCCTAAGGTGGCCGAACAAATGAGGGGCGGGGTGAAACTGGACCTCACAGCGTCACTGCACATCTCCTTCCTGGACCCTTAAAGGTCATTAGAATCTATAACACTTCCAATACTGGTGCTCAGGCGGACGAGCAGGGAGGCAGGAGGCCTGGGGACAATCAACGTCACCTGGAGGCTGCTGGGGAGAAGTTCTGACCCTCGCCCACGGGTATGAGGGCTCCTAACTCAGCACTCAGCAGTTACAGAAGAAGGGTCTGCACCCTCAGCACTCCAAGAATGAGGAAGGGGACAAAAGGCAGAAGAGGGGTTTGTCCGAGGCAAAGACCCTTAAAAATCCCTGGGAGAGAAAAATAGAATCTGGGCAATAAAATAAAGTCTAACCTTTTTTATCCTTTGTGCTTTGTCTAATTACACGTGCTCCTAGGGTCCCGCATACAGAGGTTCCACACCCGGCACTTCAGACCAGATTTCCTAGTGCAGAATGGCTGGGTCGACAACTCAGCTCCTGGGGCACAGTGCACACTCCGTGATATAGAGCCTGAGCTGCAGCCAACTGGGCCCTCAAGAGCTCCGCCCCCTCCCTCTGACTGACTCTGACAGGATCTCTACACAGCAGCCCAGCCCACAGCCCACGGGGTAGCACATGCTCTCACCTCTCCATTCTCTGATCAAAATATAAAGTTTCCTTTGCTTCTGAACCAAACTCAGTCTCGATCTCTTGGCTCCAATGACCCTGGGCAGGGGGACACTTGTTGGGGTCCACTCTGGAGGATCAGTAACAGAAATTCAGAACATTGTAACTTCAATGAACAGATGTGTGAGCCAAACTGTAATTAACATAGAACAGTGTATAAGGCTCGGGTAAAATAAGATGTTTCTAACACTTCCATTTGGTATTTCCATCACTTTATTATAAGCAATTCACTGAAAAGGTTTGTCTTATTTGTCAGGTCAATATTAGAGAAACGAAGTGATTTCTTTCCAAGGATGTACATCTAATAATCTTGGTTAAAGCTTCAATCTTGTTTTAAATGCTTTTCCATTGACAATGATACCTCTCTTTCAGCTCCCCCATTTCTGAGAAGTATAAAGTCTTATAATTTATTATTACCAAAGGGGAAAGGTGAGAGGAGGGATAAATTAACAGTTTGGGATTAACACATACACACTGCTATGTATAAAATCGATCATCAACAAGGAACTGCTGTATAGCACAGGGAACTACACTCAATATTTTGCAATAACTTATAAGGGGAAATAATCTGAAAAAGAATAGATATTTTTATTGACATCATCTATTAATGACAGTTAAAATGGAACCTAAGGGAAGCCGGTGGTGAGTGCTTCTGACCCTGAAGACTTCAATCATCTAAAGTTTGGACTCTGCCTACTTCCTAAGGCCCTTAATGAACATATGTGTAGCCGTAGCTTAAAACATTCCCCACTTTGGGTTGCGGAGAGACACTGATTTTGAAAAAGCCCTGGTGTTCTCCTCACATGAATGGGACCCTTCCTACAGCTAAAGCATGCCTGTCACACCCAGAGGATGGTATACCGTCTGATCGGGAAGAGTTTGGAAAAGGCATCTCATCTCCTCTTCTCCTGGTGCTCGGGTTCACCCCTCCAGCGTCTTTACGAACAGTCTCCCCACTTGGAGATGTCAGCACTGTCAACATCCTGTTGCATACAGTTTGGAATTTGTCCAGAGGATGAAGCAGAAGGAGGAGGAACAATGAGAGACAAGTCCTAGGTGTTCGGACAGGCACATGTCACTCTAATTTCCAATCAGGAAGACGAATTGACCAAAGGCTAGGGTTGCCCATGGAAACAGAATAGGCCTTGAGGAAATCCCGCTGCTCTGTGGCCAGTTCCCATAAACACAAGTTGAAAAATGGAGCTCAGTGGCACTAAAATTCACGAAACTGCAGAGTTGAAAATATCTATCACTGAAAAATGTCTTGAGGAAAGTCAGAGAAAAGGACTTGTAAGCAACGGAGAATGGCAGGAAAGGGATTGGAAGAGGTAGAAAGGACTTGCCATTAAGCACAAGAAAAGGGGCTGAACATTGCCAACATTGCAGTTGGCCAAAAAGGGTGTATGCGTCATTTTCTGTATATATTCAAGAAAAGGGCATACACTTTTTTAGCCAACCAAACAGGTGGGCACTGGAAATCAATACTACAAAACATATCACTTCGCATCAGTCAGAAGAGCCATCCTCATAAAGTGTAAACACCAGAAATGCAGGACAGGACAAGGAGAAAAGGGAGCCCTGTGAGGCTTATACTGGAAATGTATATTGCCAACGGTCACTCTGGAGAAGTGTACTGTGTTTACTAAAGCATCTAAAAAATGAGCTACAGAGCACAGGGCACTTGCACTCATGGACGTATATCATGGGAAAAACAAAAATCGAGAGGACACAGGCACCCCAATGTATACCGCCTCACTGTTTAAAAGATCCTCGACTAGGATATAACTTAAATGTCTCTGGAGGGAAAAAATGGATACAGATGTAGTGCTTATGCAGAGTGGAATATGAATCAGCCTGGAAATCAATGCAATATGGCCACTTGAAACAACTCCAGGGAGTTACGTATGATCATTCAAAGTCACAGAATTCAAAAAGAAAAAGACATACTATATCACTAATACATGGAATGTAAACTTGGCTACACATGAACTGAATTACGAAACAGAACAGGGTCTCAAATATAGAAAAGCAACTTATTCTTGCTTAAGGATAAAGGTGAGTTGGGGTGCTGCATAAAACCAGAGATTGAAATTAGCACAGATACTGGTCCATAAGCCAAATATGTAATAGTCAAGACCTACTGCTTGCTCAACAAAATGGACTCAACACCCCATATTCAACACTTAGGAATATACCTGACTAGTAAGAATCTTCAAACCCATGGGTTTATATGTCTCCGTAAGAGAATCAAGCGTGTCTACAGAGGCATGAACACAGCAGTGAAAATACGATAAATCCCATTATCAAAATAAATTACAGAAACAAAAAACACAATGACAGTGAAATAGAGAGCAATTCTTAAATAATTCATTCAGGGCCTGTGATGCAACCTGGATTTACCACATCTACACCCAGAGCTGAGTGAGACATAAGGCTGGACACCAGGCTAATAGCATTGGTGAGGTTCGGTGAGCAAATGCAGACCCCTTGAAGTACCCATTCCAAGGGTCCCAACTCTCCAGGTTTAAGGGATTCTTCCTTCAGCTAAAGCATGCATGGGAAACCCACAGTATGGTGCAACATGTGACTGGGAAACGTTTTCAAATGCATCTCAGTTTTCGTCCCCTTTTCCTCGGGTTCACAATTCCAGACACTTTACTAACACTCTCCCCACTTGGAGAGTCAGTGCCTTTAACCTGCTGTTTGGCACAGTTTGCAATTTCTGCGCAAGATGAACAGGAATAGGGAGAACCAATGAGAGACTAGCTGTAGGTGTCTGCACGGGCAAATTTAACGCTCATTTCCAACCAGGAAGAGGAATTAACCAAACGCTCAGCATGCCATGCCGGAACCAGATTACGGCCTGAAGCAATCCTGCGGGTTTGCGGCCAGCTCACAAGTAAGCGATTTGAAGAAAGGAGCTCAGGGGCACTGTAATTCACAAACCTGCAGAGTTATAAATGACAGCTATCGTCCAAAAATATATTGAAGGAAGGCTGCGAAGAGGACTTGAAAGCGGGGCAGAATTGCAGGAAAACGATTTCAGGGGGTAGACTGGAATTGCATTTAAAGCATAGGAAAAGAGGCAGAACGTCAACAATGATGCACTTGGCCACAAAGGGCGTATGCGTTTTTTCCTGAATATATTCAGGAAAAAACGCATACGCCCTTTTTGGCCAACAAAGCAAGCGTGTTAAAGAAATCTGCACTACAATGAAGTCTCACTGCCCCCTGGTCAAAAGGGCCATCTGAAAAAAGTGTAAAATCCAGAAATGCAGCACAGGCCATGGAGAACAGGGAGCCTTGTTATGCCGATGGGTGGGATGTAAATTGCCAAGAGCCACTCTGGAGAAGTGTATGGTGTTTCCTGAAACCCATAAAAAACAAAGCAACGGAGCCTCCGGCACTTCCACTTATGGTCCTATAGCTTAGGGAATTTAAAATCAAAAACACACGGCCACCCCAATGTTTCAGACGGCTCTGTTTACAAGAAACACGTCTACGGTACAAGTTAAATATCCCAGAAAGCAAAAAATGGATAAAGAAGTTGCGGTACGTACGTACAATGGAATATCACTCACCAATGAAATCTATGACATCTGGCCCATCGTGGCATAATGAGTGGATTCAGGTATGATGATTCTAAGTGAAATAAGTCACACAGAAAATGAAACATCATAAGATATCACTAATACACCGAATGTAATCTTGGCTACACATGAACTGAATTACAAAACAGAACAGGGTCTAAATTTAGAAAACCAACTTATGTTTGCTTAAGAGGAAAGGTGAGTTGGGGTGCTGCATAAAACCAGAGATACAAATTAGCACAGATACCATTCCATATGTCAAATATGTAATAGTCAAGACCTACCCCTTGCTCAACGAAATGGGCTAAACACCCTATATTCAACGCCTAGGAATACACCTGACTAGAAAGAATTTTCAAACACATGGATTTATATGTCTCCATAAGAGAATCAAGCGTGTGTACAGCTGCATGAAGGCAGCAGAGACAATCCGATAAATCCCATTATCAAAATGAATTACAAAAACAAAACACAATGACAGTGAAATAGAGAGCAATTCTTAAATAATTCATTCAGGGCTTGTGATGCAACCTGGATTTACCTCATCTACACCCAGAGCTGAGTGAGACATAAGGTTGGACACTTCGGGCTGATAGCATTGGTGAGGTTCGATGAGCAAATGCAGACCATTTGAAGTCATACTGCATGGTACCCATTCCATGGGTCCCAACTCTCCAGGTTTAAGCGATTCTTCCTTCAGCTAAAGCATGCAAGGGAAACCCACAGTATGGTGCACCGTGTGACCGGGAAACTTTTTCAAATGCATCTCAGTGTTCGTCCCCTTTTACTCGGGTTCACAATTCCAGACCCTTTACTAACACTCTCCCCACTTGGAGAGTCAGTGCCTTTAACCTGCTGTTTGGCACACTTTGCAATTTCTGCCCAAGATGAACAGGAATAGGGAGAACAAATGAGAGACTAGCTGTAGGTGTCTGCACGGGCAAATTTAACGCTCATTTCCCACCAGGAAGAGGAATTAACCAAAGCCTCAGCATGCCGTCCTGGAACCAGATTAGGGCCTGAGGCAATCCTGCGGGTTTGCGGCCAGCTCACAAGAAAGCGATTTGAAGAAAGGAGCTCAGGGGCACTGTAATTCACAAACCTGCAGAGTTATAAATGACAGCTATCGTCCGAAAATATATTGAAGGAAGGCTGCGAAGAGGACTTGAAAGCGGGGCAGAATTGCAGGACAACGATTTCAGGGGGTAGACTGGAATTGCATTTAAAGCATAGGAAAAGAGGCAGAATGTCGACAATGATGCACTTGGCCAAAAAGGGCGTATGCGTCTTTTCCTGAATATATTCAGGAAAAAACGCATACGCCCTTTTTGGCCAACCAAGCAAGCATGTTAAAGAAATCTGCACTACAGTGAAGTCTCACTGCCCCCCGGTCAAAAGGGCCATCTGAAAAAAGTGTAAAATCCACAAAGGCAGCATAGGCCATGGAGAACAGGGAGCCTTGTTAAGCTGATGGGCGGGATGTAAATTGCCAAGAGCCACTCTGGAGAAGTGTATGGTGTTTCCCCAAACACCTAAAAAACAAAGCAACGGAGCCTACGGCACTTCCACTTATGGTCCTATAGCTTAGGGAAATTAAAATCAGACAAACGGCCACCCCAAAGTGTCGGACGGCTCTGTTTACCAGAACCTCGCGTACGGCACAAGTTAAATATCGTAGAAAGCAAAAAATGGATAAAGAGGTTGTGGTACGTATGTACAATGGAATATCACTCTCCAATGAAATCTATGTCATCAGGCCCGTCACGGCATAATGAGTGGCTTCAGGTACGATGATTCTAAGTGAAATAAGTCACACAGAAAATGAAACATCATAAGATATCACTAATACACCGAATGTAATCTTGGCTACACATGAATTGAAATACAAAATAGAACAGGGTCTCAAATTTAGAAAACCAACTTATATTGGCTTAAGGGGAAAGGTGAGTTGGGGTGCTGCATAAAACCAGAGATAGAAGTTACCACAGATACCATTCCATAAGTCAAATATGTAATAGTCAAAACCTACCCCTTGCTCAACGAAATGGACTAACAACCCTATATTCAACACCTAGGAATACACCTGACTAGTAAGAATCTTCAAACCCAAGGATTTATATGTCTCCATAAGAGAATCAAGCGTGTGTACAGCTGCATGAAGGCAGCAGAGAAAATCTGATAAATCCCATTTTCAAAATGAATTACAAAAACTGAACACAATGACAGTGAAATAGAGAGCAATTCTTAAATAATTCATTCAGGGCTTGTGATGCAACCTGGATTTACCTCATCTACACCCAGAGCTGAGTGAGACATAAGGTTGGACACTTCGGGCTGATAACATTGGTGAGGTTCGATGAGCAAATGCAGATCCTTTGAAGTCATAATTCATGGGACCCATTCCATGGATCCCAACTCTCCAGGTTTAAGGGATGTTTCCTTCAGCTAAAACATGCATGGGAAACCCACAGTATGGTGCACCGTGTGACCTGGAAACGTTTTCAAATGCATCTCAGGTTTAGTCCTCTTTTATTCGGGTTCACAATTCCAGACCCATTACTATCACTCTCCCCACTTGGAGAGTCAGTGCCTTTAACCTCCTGTTTGGCACAGTTTGCAATTTCTGCGCACGATGAACAGGAATAGGGAGAACCAATGAGAGAGTAGCTGTAGGTGTCTGCACGGGCAAATTTAACGATCATTTCCCACCAGGAAGAGGATTTAACGAAACGCTCAGCATGCCGTCCCGGAACCAGATTAGGGCCTGAAGCAATCCTGCGGGTTTGCGGCTAGCTCACAAGAAAGCGATTTGAAGAAAAGAGCTCAGGGGCACTGTAATTCACAAACCTACAGAGTTATAAATGACAGCTATCGTCCAAAAATATATTGAAGGAAGGCTGCGAAGAGGACTTGAATGCGGGGCAGAATTGAAGGAAAACGATTTCAGGGGGTAGACTGGAATTGCATTTAAAGCATAGGAAAAGAGGCAGAACGGCGAGAATGATGCACTTGGCCAAAAAGGGCGTATGCGTTTTTTCCCTAATATATTCAGGAAAAAACGCATACGCACTTTTTGGTCAACCAAGCAAGCATGTTAAAGAAATCTGCACTACAGTGAAGTCTCACTGCCCCCCGGTCAAAAGGGCCATCTGAAAAAAGTGTAAAATCCAGAAAAGCAGCACAGGCCATGGAGAACAGCGAGCCTTGTTATGCTGATGGGCGGGATGTAAATTGCCAAGAGTCACTCTGGAGAACTGTATGGTGTATCCTCAAACACCTAAAAAACAAAGCAACGGAGCCTACGGCCCTTCTACTTATGGTACTATAGCTTAGGGAAATTAAAATCAGAAACACATAGCCACCCCAAAGTTTCAGACGGCTCTGTTTACAAGAACCTCGTCTACGGTACAAGTTAAATATCCCAGAAAGCGAAAAATGGATAAAGAAGTTGTGGTACATATGTATAATGGAATAACACTCACCAATGAAATCTATGTCATCAGGCCCCTTGTGGCATAATGAGTGGATTCAGGTACGATGATTCTAAGTGAAGTAAGTCACACAGAAAATGCAACATCATAAGATATCACTAATACACGGAATGTAATCTTGGCTACACATGAACTGAATTACAAAACAGAACAGGGTCTCAAATTTAGAAAACCAACTTATGTTTGCTTAAGGGGAAAGTTGAGTTGGGGTGCTGCATAAAACCAGAGATAGAAATTAGCACAAATACCATTCCATAAGTCAAATATGTAATAGTCAAGACCTACCCCTTGCTCAACGAAATGGGCTAAACACCCTATATTCAACGCCTAGGAATACACCTGACTAGTAGGAATCTTCAACCCCATGGATTTATATGTCTCCATAAGAGAAACAAGCGTGTGTACAGCTGCATGAAGGCAGCAGAGAAAATCCGATAAATCCCATTATCGAAATGAATTACAAAAACAAAACACAATGACAGTGAAATAGAGAGCAATTCTTAAATAATTCATGCAGGGCTTGTGATGCAACCTGGATTTACCTTATCTACACCCAGAGCTGAGTGAGACATAAGGTTGGACACTTCGGGCTGATAGCATTGGTGAGGTTCGATGAGCAAATGCAGACCCTTTGAAGTCATACTGCATGGTACCCATTCCATGGGTCCCAACTCCAGGTTTAAGCGATTCTTCCTTCAGCTAAATCATGCATGGGAAACACAAAGTATGGTGCACCGTGTGACCGGGAAACGTTTTCAAATGCATCTCAGTTTCCGTCCCCTTTTACTCGGGTTCACAATTCCAGACCGTTTACTAATACTCTCCCCACTTGGAGAGTCAGAGCCTTTAACTTCCCGTTTGTCACAGTTTGCAATTTCTGCGCAAGATGAACAGGAATAGGGAGAACCAATGAGAGACTAGCTGTAGGTGTCTGCACAGGCAAATTTAACGCTCATTTGCCACCAGGAAGTGGAATTAACCAAACGCTCAGCATGCCATGCCGGAACCAGATTAGGGCCTGAAGCAATCCTGCAGGTTTGCGGCCAGCTCACAAGAAAGCGATTTGAAGAAAGGAGCTCAGGGGCACTGTAATTCACAAACCTGCAGAGTTATAAATGACAGCTATCGGCCAAAAATGTATTGAAGGAAGGCTGCGAAGAGGACTTGAAAGCGGGGCAGAATTGCAGGAGAACGATTTCAGGGGGTAGACTGGAATTGCATTTAAAGCATAGGAAAAGAGGCAGAACGTCGACAATGATGCACTTGGCCAAAAAGGGCGTATGCGTTTTTACCTGAATATATTCTGGAAAAAAAGCATACGCCCTTTTTGGCCAACCAAGCAAGCATGTTAAAGAAATCTGCACTACAATGAAGTCTCACTGCCCCCCGGTCAAAAGGGACATCTGAAAAAAGTGTAAAATCCAGAAATGCAGCACAGGCCTTGGAGAACAGGGAGCCTTGTTATGCTGATGGGTGGGATGTAAATTGCCAACAGCCACTCTGGAGTAGTGTATGGTGTTTCCTGAAACACCTAAAAAACAAAGCAATGGAGCCTACGGCACTTCCACTTATGGTCCTATAGCTTAGGGAAATTAAAATCAGAAACACACAGCCACCCCAAAGTTTCAGACGGCTCTGTTTACAAGAACCTCGTCTACGGTACAAGTTAAATATCCCAGAAAGCGAAAAATGGATAAAGAAGTTGTGGTACGTACGTACAAAGGAATATCACTCACCAATGAAATCTATGTCATCAGGCCCGTCGTGGCATAATGAGTGGATTCAGGTACGATGATTCAAGTGAAATAAGTCACACAGAAAATGAAACATCATAAGATATCACTAATACACGGAATGTAATCTTGGCTACACATGAACTGAATTACAAAACAGAACAGGGTCTCAAATTTAGAAAACCAACTTATGTTTGCTTAAGGGGAAAGGTGAGTTGGGGTGCTGCATAAAACCAGAGATAGAAATTAGCACAGATACCATTCCATAAGTCAAATATGTAATAGTCAAGACCTACCCCTTGCTCAACGAGATGGACTATACACCCCATATTCAACGCCTAGCAATACAGCTTACTAGTAAGAATCTTCAAACCCATGGATTTATATGTCTCCATAAGAGAACCAAGCGTGTGTACAGCTGCATGAATGCAGCAGGGAAAATCCGATAAATCCCATTATCAAAATTAATTACAAAAACAAAACACAATGACAGTGAAATGGAGAGCAATTCTTAAATATTTCATTCACTGCTTGTGATGCAACCTGGATTTACCTCATCTACACACAGAGCTGAGTGAGACATAAGGTTGGACACTTCGGGTTGATAGTATTGGTGAGGTTCGATGAGCAATGCAGACCCTTTGAAGTCATACTGCATGGTACCCGTTCCATGGGTCCCAACTCTCCAGGTTTAAGGGATTCTTCCTTCAGCTAAAACATGCATGGGAATCCCACAGTATGGTGCACCATGTGACCGGGAAACGTTTTCAAATGCATGTTCGTTTTCGTCCGCTTTTTCTCGGTTTCACAATTCCAGACCCTTTACTAAAAGTCTCCCCACTTGGACAGTCAGTGTCTTTATCTCCTGTTTGGCACAGTTTGCAATTTCTGCGCAAGATGAACAGGAATAGGGAGAACTAATGAGAGAGTAGCTGTAGCTGTCTGCACGGGCAAATTTAACTCTCATTTCCCACCAGGAAGAGGAATGAACCAAAGTCTCAGCATGCCATGCCGGAACCAGATTAGGGCCTGAAGCAATCCTGCAGTTTTGCGGCCAGCTCAAAAGAAAGCTAGTTGAAAAAAAGAGCTCAGGGTCACTGTCATTCACAAACCTGCAGTTATCAATGACAGCTATCTTCCAAAAATATATTGAAGTAAGGCTGCAAAGCAGACTTGAAAGTGGGGCAGAATTGAAGGAAACCGATTTCAGGAGGTAGACAGTAACTGCATTTAAAGCATAGGAAAAGAGGCAGTACGTCGACAATGATGCACTTGGCCAAGAAGGGCATATGCGTTTTATCCAGGGCCCTCATTAAAGAGGGGAGGAGGCTCCCAGCACACTCCAATGGCCAACAGAGGGCCCATGTCACCAAGGCGACGTGTGCCACCCAGGCAGGAGTGACCTCATGTCAGAGGGCCCACCTCACAGAAGGGTGAGGTACCCAGCCAGGATCAGACTCTCACCAGAGGGCCCACATCACCAAGGGGATCGGATCCAGGCAGGAGTGGCCTCACACCAGTGTGGCCAAATAATAGAAAGGTGAGGAACCCAGAACATGTGGCCTAAACAAGAGGACCCACATCTCCAAGGGGCTGGAAGTGAGGCAGGAAGGAGGAGCCAGAAAACAGAGGACCCATAGAATAAAAAAGTGAGGAATCCCGCAGTTGGAACCTCCTAGCATGCGGCAAGGAGCAGCGAGGCTATGGGTTCCCAGCCAGTGTGAACTCACAACAGAGGGCCCTCATCATTAAACTGTGAACAACACAGCTGTTGGGACCACAGAACAGAAGGCCCACATTCCCATGGGGTTGGCATCCTGGCAGGAGTGTACTCGCACCACAGGGCACACATCAGAAAATTTTGGGAGCCCAGGAGTTAGGGCCGGACGCCAAACGGCCCTAATTACAGAGGGGAGCAGACTCCTAGCAGGCACCAACTCTCAACTGAGGGCACACGTCACCAATGTGACGTGTGGCAGCCAGGCAGGAATGACCTCACAGCCAAGGGCCTACGTCACAGAAGGGGGAGGAACCCAGCCAGGATAAGACTCCCACCAGAGGGCCCACATCACCAAGGGGATCAGAACCAGGCAGGAGTGGCCTCAAACCAGTATGGCCAAATCATAGAAAAGTGAAGAAACCAGAACATATGGCCTAAACCAGAGGACCCACATCAACAAGGGGCTCAGAGTGAGGCAGGCAGTAGGTGTCTCAAACAGAGGGCCCATAAAATAAAAAAGGTGGGGAATCCCGCAGTTGGAACCTCCCAGCAGGCGGCAAGGTACAGCGAGGCTATGGGATCCCGGCCGGTGTGAACTCACAACAGAGGGCCCTCATCACGAAACTGTGAACAACCCAGCAGTTGGGACAACAGAGCAGAAGGCTCACATTCCCATGTGGTTGGGAACCTGACAGGAGTGTCCTCCCACCAGAGGGCACACATCAGAAAAGTATGGGAGCCCAGGAGGTAGGGCCTGACGCCAGAGTGTCCTCATCACCGAGAGGAGAATGCTCCCAGCATGCTCCAACTGCCGCCAGAGGGCCGACGTCACCAAGGCGGGGTGTGCCAGCCAGGCAGGAGTGACCTCAGGGCCGAGGGTCAACCTTACGGAACTGTGAGGAACCCAACCAGGATGAGACTCTCACCAGAGGGCCCACATCACCAAGGGGATGGGAACCAGGCAGGAGTGTTCTCACCACAGTGGTGCCACATCACTGAAAGGCGAGGAACCCACAACATGTGGCCTCAATCCAGAACACCCACATCAACAAGGGGCTCAGAGTGAGGGAGGCAGGAAGTGTCTCACAACACAGGGCCCATAGAAGAATAAAGGTAAGGAATCCTGCATTTGGAAGCTCCAAGCAGGTGGCCCAGAGCACGGAGGCTCTGGGATGCATGCCGGAGTGAACTCACAGCAGAGGGCCCACATCCTGACACTGGGAGCAACCCAGCCGTTGGCACCTCAGAACAGAAGTCCCAAATCCGCATGGGGATGGGAACCTGGAAGGAGTGACATTGCACCAGTGGGCTCACATCAGAAAATGTGCGGAGCCCAGCAGTTAGGGCCTGACGCAAGAGGGCCCTCATCACCTTGGAGAGGAGCGTACAAGAAGGCTCCAACTGCCACCAGAGGTCCGACGTCACCAAGGCAACGGGAGCAAGCCAGGCAGGAGTGGCCTCACACCAGTGTGGCCAAATCATAGAAAGGTGAGGAACCCAGAATATGTGGCCCAAACAAGCCGACCCACATCTCCAAGGGGCTGGGAGTGAGGCAGGCAGGAGGACCCTCAAAACAGAGGACCCATAGAATAAAAAATGTGAGGAATCCCGCAGTTGGAAACTCCTAGCATGCGGCAAGGAGCAGCGAGGCTATGGGATCCCAGCCAGTGTGAACTCACAACAGAGGACCCTCATCATGAAACTGTGAACAACACAGCTGTTGGGACCACAGAACAGAAGGCCCACATTCCCATGTGTTTGGTAACATGGCAGGAGTGTACTCGCACCACAGGGCACACATCAGAAAAGTTTGGGAGCCCAGGAGTTAGGGCCTGACTCCAGACAGCCCTAATTACCGAGGGGAGCAGACTCCTAGCAGGCACCAACTCCCAACTGAGGGCCCACGTCGCCAAGGTGACGTGCGTCAGCCAGGCAGGAGTGACCTCACAGCAGAGGGCAAACGTCACAGAAGGGGGAGGAACCCAGCCAGTATAAGACAATCACCAGAGGGCCCACATCACCAAGGGGATCAGAACCAGGCAGGAGTGGCCTCACACCAGTATGGCCAAATCATAGAAAAGTGAGGAACCCAGAACATATGGCCTAAACCAGAGGACCCATATCAACAAGGGGCTCAGAGTGAGGCAGGCAGGAGGTGTCTCAAACAGAGGGCCCATAAAATAAAAAAGGTGGGGAATCCCGCAGTTGGAAGCTCCAAGCAGTTGTCCCAGAGCACCGAGGCTATGGGATCCATGCCGGATTGAACTCACAGCAGAGGGCCCACATCCTGACACTGTGAGCAACCCAGCCGTTGGCACCTCAGAACAGAAGGCCCAAATCCGCATGGGGATGGGAACCTGGCCGGAGTGTCCTCTCACCACTTAGCACGTATCAGAAAATATGGGTACCCAGCAGTTAGGGCCTGACACCAGAGTGTCCTCATCACCGAGAGGAGAAGGCTCCCAGCACGCTCCATCTGCGGCTAGATGGCCGACGTCACCAAGGCGGTGTGTGCCAGCCAGGCAGGAGTGACCTCAGGGCAGACGGCCAACCTTACGTAACTGTGAGTAACCCAACCAGGATGAGACTCTCACCAGAGGGCCCACATCACCAAGGGGATGGGAACCAGGCAGGAGTGTTCTGACCCCAGTGGGGCCACATCATTGAAAGGCGAGAAACCCACCACATGTGGCCTCAAACCAGAAGACCCACAACAACAAGGGGCTCAGAGTGAGGCAGGCAGGAAGTGTCTCACAACACACGGCCCATAGAAGAAAAAAGGTAAGGAATCCTGCAGTTGGAAGCTCCAAGCAGGTGGCCCAGAACACCGAGGATATGGGATGCATGCCGGAGTGAACTCACAGCAGAGGGCCCACATCCTGACACTGTGAGCAACCCACACATTGGCACCTCAGAACAGAAGGCCCAAATCCGCATGGAGATGGGAATCCGGCAGGAGTGTCATCGCACCAGTGAGCACATATCAGAAAATGTGGGGAGCCCAGCAGTTAGGGCCTGACGCCAGAGGGCCCTCATCACCGACGGGAGGAGGCTCCCAGCACGCTCCAACTGCAACCAGAGGGCCCATGTGGCCAAGGCGACGTGTGCCAGCCAGGCAGGAGTGACCTCACAGCAGAGGACCCACCTCCCAGAAGTATGAGGAATCAAGCCAGGGTCCAACTCTCACCAGAGGGTCCACATCAACAAGAGGATGGGAACCAGTCACGAGTGTCCTCACACCAGTGGGGTCACATACCTAAAAGGTGAGGCAACCGGCACATGTTGCCTCAAACCAGAGGACCTACATCACCAAGGGGCTTGGAGTGAGGCAGGCAGGAGGAGCCTCACAACAGAGGGCCCAAAGTATAAAAGAGGGGCGGAATCCAGCAGTTGGAACCTCCCAGCAGTCGGCCCAGAGCACAGAGGATATGGGATCTAGGCCTGAGTGAACTAACACCAGAGAACCAACGTCACGAAACTGTGAGCAACCCAGGCTTTGGGACCACTGAGCAGAAGGCCCACTTCCTCATGGGGATGGGAACCTTACAGGAGTGTCCTGGCATCACAGGGCTCAGTCAGAAAACGTGGGGTGCCCAGCAGTTAGAGCCTGATGCCAGAGGGCCCTCATCACCTAGGAGAGGAGGCTCCCAGCAGGCTCCAACTGCCACCAGATGGCCGACGTCACCAAGGCAATGTGAGCAAGCCAGGCAGGAGTTACCTCACAGAAGAGGGCCCACCTCAAAGAAGGGTCAGGAACCCAGCAAGGATCAGACTTTCACCAGAGGGCCCACAACACCAAGGGGATGTGAACCAGGCAGGAGTGTCCTCACACCATTGGGGCCATATCATCGAAAGGTGAGGGACCCAACACACGTGGCCTCAAACCAGAGGACACACATCACCAAGGGTCTGGGAGGGAGGCAGGCAGGAGTAGCCTCAAAACAGAGGGCCCATAGAATAAAAAAGGTGAGGTATCCCGCAGTTGGAACGTCCCAGCAGGTGGCAAGGAGCAGCGAGGCTATGGGTTCCTGGTCGGTGTGAACTCACAAAAGAGGGTCCTCATCATGAAACTGTGAACAACCCAGCCATTGTGTCCACAGAGCAGAAGGCCCACATTTCCATGGGGTTGGGAACCTGGCAGGAGTGTACTCGCACCACAGGGCACACATCAGAAAAATTTGGGAGCCCAGGAGTTAGGGCCAGACGCCAGAGGGCCCTCATTACCGAAGGGAGGAAACTCCCAGCAGGCACCAAATCCCAACTGAGGGCTCACGTCGCCAAGGTGACGTGCGCCAGCCAGGCAGGAGTGACCTCACAGCAGAGGGCAAACGTCACAGAAGGGAGAGGAACCCAGCCAGGATAAGACTCTCACCAGAGGGCCCACATCACCAAGGGGATCGGAACCAGGCAGAAGTATCCTCACACCAGTGTGGCCAAATAATGGAAAGGTGAGGAACCCAGAACATGTGGCCTAAACCACAGGAACCACATCTCCAAGGTGCTCAGAGTGAGGCAGGCAGGAGTAGCCTAACAACAAACGTCCCAGCAGGCGGCCAGGAGCAGCGAGGCAATGGGATCCTTTCTGGAATGAACTCACACCAGAGTGCCCTCATCATTAAACTGTGAGCGACCCAACCATTGGGACCTCACAGCAGAAGGCGCACATCCACATGGGGATGGGAACCCGGCAGGAGTGTCATCGCACAAGTGGGCAAACATCAGAAAAAATGGGGAGCCCAGCAGTTATTGACTGATGCCACAGGGCCCTCATCACCGAGGGGAGGAGACTCCCAGCAAGCTCCAACTGCCACCAGAGGGCCGACGTCTCCAAGGCAACGGGAACAAGCCAGGCAGGTGTGACCTCAGAGCAGAGGGACCACCTCACAGAAAGGTGACGAAACCAGCCAGGATCAGACTCTCACCAGACAGCCCACATCACCAAGGGAATATGAACCAGGCAGGAGTGTCCTCACACCAGTGGGTCCACATCTTTAATAGGTGAGTAAACTGGCACATGTGGCCTCAAACCAGAGGACACACATCACCAATGGGCTGGGAGTGAGGCAGGTGTCTGGACGGGCACATTTAACTCTCATTTCCCACCAGGAAGAGGAATTAACCAAACGCTCAGCGTACCGTGCCGGAACCAGATTACGGCCTGAAGCAAACCTGCGGTTTTGTGGCCAGCTTACAAGGAAGCGAGTTGAGAAAGGAAATCAGGGACACTGTAATTCACAAACCTGCAGAGTTATAAATGACAACTATTGTCAAAAATATATTGAAGTAAGGCTGCAAAGAAGACTTGAAAACACGGCAGAATTCCAGGAATCAGATTTCAGGAGGTAGATTTGAATTGCATTTAAAGCATATGAAAAGCAGCAGATCTTTGACAGTGATGCACTTGGACAAAAATAGCGTATGCATTTTTTCGTGAATATATTCAGGAAAAAACGCATACACCCTTTTTGGTCAACCAAGCACTCGAGCAATGGAAATCCGCACTACAATGAAGTCTCTTTTCCCATTCGTCAAAAGGGCCATCTGAAAAAAGTGTAAAAACGAGAAACACAGGACAGGCCATGGAGAACAGGGAGCCTTGTTATGCTGATGGGTGGGATGTAAATTGCCAACAGACACTCTGGAGATGTTTATGGTGTATCCTGAAACATCTAAAAAACAAAGCTACAGAGCCTAGGGCACTTCCACTTATGGTCCTATAGCTTAGGAAAATTAAAATCAACAAGACACAGCCAACACAAAATTTAGGGCTGCTGTGTTTACAAGAACCTTGAGTCCAGTACAAATTAAATATCCCAGAAAGAAAAAAATGGATAAAGAAGTTGTGCTACTTACGTACAATGGAATATCACTCAGCAATGAAATCAATGTCATCAGGCCTGTAGCAGCAAATTGAGTGGATTTAAGCACGATGACTCTAAGAGAAATATGTCACACAGAGAAAGACAGTAATCATAAGATATCACTAATAGAGGGAGTGTAAACTTGGCTCCACATGAACTGAATTACAAAACCGAACAGTGTCTCACATTTAGCTAAAAAACTTATGCTTGCTTAAGAGGAAAGTTGAGTTGGGGTGCTGTATAAAACCAGAGATTGAAATTAGCACAGATACCTTTCCATAAGCCAAATATGTAATAGACAAGACCTACTCCTTGCTCAACGAAATAGACTCATCCATGCTGTATCATCTCACACCTGTTAGAATGGGCATCATCAGAAAATCTACAAACAACAAATGCTGGAAAGGGTGTGGAGATAAGGAACCCTCTTCCACTATGGTTGGGAATGTAAATAGATACAGTCACTGTGGAGAACATTATGGAGTTTCTTATAAAACTAAAAATAGAATTACCATATGATACAGCAATCCCACTACTGGGCATATACCCAGACAAAACCAAAAATCAAAAAGAGACATTCACCGCAATGTTCATTGCATCACTATTTACAATATCCAGGTAATGGAAGCAACCTAAATGCCCAGACAGACGAATGCATAAAGATGTGGTACATATATAAAATGGAATATTACTAAGCCATAAAAAGGAATGAAATTGGATCATTTGTAGAGACGTTGATGGATCTAGAGACTGTCATACAGAGTGAAGTAAGTCAGAAAGAGAAAAACAAAACAAATCTTGTATATTAATGCATATATGTGGAACCTAGAAAAATTGTACAGATGAACCGTTTTGCAAGACAGAAATAGAGCAACAGATGTAGACAACAAACGTATGGACACCAAGGGGGGAGAGCGGTTGGGGGGGTGGTGGTGGGAGGAGTTGAGAGATTGGGATTGGCATGTATACATTTATATGTATAAAATAGATAACCAATAAGAACCTGCTGTATAAAAAATAAAATAAAATTCAAAATTAAAAAAATAAAATTAAAAAAAGTAAAACAGAAAAAATATTCTTCCCTTCACATACATGTATTAATATGAATAAATTATTTCCATGCTTATATCTGTAAATACAAAAAAGAGGAATAAAATCTACCTTGAACCAAAAACGGAAAAAAGAAAAAAAATCAGAACCCACCATTTACACAGAGGAAAACCGTATCAGGGCACTTGCTCCAGTTGTAAACCATTCTGAAGTTGGTCAGTGGTGGGGAATCATCTCCCATTCAGCCAGCAGGCCCCACGCAACAAGCGTCCTCTTTGCAAAGCTGGGGGACCATGCCGAGGCATCTGTGAGTAAACGTGGGCCGAACCCCAGGCCAGCTGCTGCTGAAATGTTCCCACCCTTCCCAGGTAAAACACCTGAATATGTACAAGGACTTGAAAGCCTAGAGGAAGGGCCATGGAGCCACACGAGTGACAGCATGCCGGCCGACTTGGTGCCTGCAGGCCAGCCAGGATGGCCCTGGCCCTGGGTGCTCTTCTGGAAGCTTTCCATTTCCCTGCCTGAGATACCCCTCCTGTCCTCGCCCCCACTGCTTTCTTCCTTCCTCACCCCTGCCCAGGAAGAAATTCCAGCGGCAGGTATGAGTGTCACATCCTCTTCTTTAGCAGGTGGCATCTTGGCAACTGCTGCAGAAAGTCCAGCAGAACCCCACTCACACTGGGCCACCCACAAAGCCGTGGCCTCTCACTCCGTCCCACCAGCCCAGCCCCGAGACTGTTGACAGGGCAGAGAAAATGGCGTCAGGCACAGCCATTTTATATGTGTGTTTATATCGATCTCAATCCAGGCACACCTGGGGAGGGCTGGCCGGCACGGTCAGGCTGCCCAGGTCAGCCAATCATCACCCCTCAGGGTCTCACAATTGCAGAAAATGGAAATTGCTGAATCAGCCAGGTCCAAGGAACAGGTGTGGGCTCTTGAGAGTCAGGATAGACAAGGGGTTGTAGCTCCGGCTTGTTTTCTAATCATTTTAAGTGGCCCATGAGTGGGAGACAACTTCAAGAAAACCCTCTCCTAATGAGAGGACCCCAGGAGTCAGGGAGAGGAGGGGTGGGTGGTGGGTGGAGACAGAGGCCTGGTGCCCCGGGTGCAGTGGAAGTCTCTGGAAGACCAGGTGGAGGGAGGCCGCACAGAGTGATGCCCAGGGTCACAGACCTGACGGAGGTGCTATTTGTTAGTTCAAGTCCTGCTCTGAGGTGCTCTGTGTCAGATCTGAGCGACAGGTGAGCTGGGAGTGCTCTGCAATGTGGGCTATGTGCACGGTTCCCGTGTGCCCAGCCTTGCCACGGTACCTGCAAGGGTAGCTCTGTATCCTGGGAGGGGCCTGACCACGAGAGCCCCATGGGCTGCAGGGGACCTGCGCAGGGAACCCCATATCCTGGGAGGGGCCTGAACACGAGAGCCCCGTGGGCTGGCGTGGGGGTGGGGTACCTGCCCAGGTGAGCTTCATATCCTGGGATTGGCCTGACCTCGAGAGCCCCATGGGCTGCTGGAGTCCTGGTAAAGGATGTCAGGACAGTCAGTGAAGCCACCGAGGATATACCTCCAGTAGTTCCTAAATCCTACACCCTGCTGGTCATTCTACCAACCACCAGGACTTGGTATTCTGTATTAGTCTTGAATGATGCCTTCTTTTGTATTCCATTAGTCCGAGAGTCACAAAAAATTTTGGCTTGTGAGTGGCAGGACTCAACATACAACTAAAACAATACTTCCGGGCCGTCTTGCCCCAAGGGTTCAAAAATTCCCACACCACCTTTGGGGAAAGCTCAGCTAAAGACCTAAAAGCTCTACCTCTGGAAAAGGAAACACTCCTTCAATATGCAGACGACATTCTGATCGCCAGCCCTACTAAGGAGACCTCTGAACTACCAAGCCAATAGAGGATAGAAGTTGTCCAAGAAAAAGCTCAAATATCACAGACTACGGTGACCTGCCTGGGCTTCATTCTCACAGAAGGTCGGAGAAGCACATCCCAGGAAAGGGAAGAAACAATTTATAGCCTTACCCCTTTCTAAAACTAGAAGACAGCTTAGGGGTTCCTGGGGAGGCCAGGGTTTGCTGCTTCTGGATCCCTAACTACAGTCTACTAGCTGGGCCTCTATATGAAACACTGAAAGGAAAAGATGATGATCCTTTTGAATAGAATCCAGAAGTGGCCTTTCAAGAATGGAAAGAGCAGTCAATTCAGACCCTTGCCCTGGAACTCCCTAATTTAGCTAAACCCTTTGACCTTTACATTCCTGGTGAAAGGTGAATCGCCATTGGAGTATTAGTGCAAAAACTGAGACCACTTGAAATGGAACAATGCAAGAATGCCATATAGGTAGGATAAACTACGGTCACCATGGAGCTTGGCCCACCGCCACATCTGCCCAAGATACTGGCGGTATCTAAAAACCTGGAAATCAGCAGCCCAAAAGGCCACCTCCCTCTTAAGGGAAAAGGACCCCACGTGGTGATCCTAACTCCCAACCATGCCCTGAAGTTGCAGGGTTTGCTCCGTGGGCACACTGACCTCGAGTGAGGAGGCCCTCCAACTCCAACCTCCAGAGAGATAACCAGGGGCAACGGGGCAACATGACAACTCATGTGACCATCACTTGACCTGGAGTTTCTCTCATAAAACAACAAGAGTGTGTCCCAAAAGAGTAGACTACTGCTTGCAGGACTTACTGCACCCAGAGGGGAGCTAATAATCTTGGCGGGGGAACCGAATATCACGCTGTCACCATAGAAAAGCCTAGAAACACCGTGATGATGGTGGCCAATAAGACCGGCTGGACTCCTGTTTACTTCAAAAGGCTGTTGACTCAGTGGCCATCATGGTCCTTCATCACCACTGACCCTGGGCTGTCTGGGAGTTGAGCGGGCAGGGTCCTGACACCTGGTGCTGTTTTTACGTTAATTCAGGGGCCTAATTGAAGAAAGCGCAGACTACTGGTCAGAGCATCTAGGCTGGCAGAAACGGTCAGCCTAAGGTGGCCAAATAAATGTGGGGCGGGGTGAAACTGGACCTCACAGCATCACTGCACATCTCCTTCCTGGACCCTTAAAGGTCATTAGAATCTATAACACTTCCAATACTGGTGCTCAGGCGGACGAGCAGGGAGGCAGCAGCCCTGGGGACAATCAACGTCACCTGGAGGCTGCTGGGGAGAAGTTCTGACCCTCGCCCACGAGTATGAGTGCTCTTAACTCAGCACTCAGCAGTTACAGATGAAGGGTCTGCACCCTCAGCACTCCAAGAATGAGGAAGGGGACAAAAGGCAGAAGCGGGGTTTGTCCCAGGCAAAGCCCCTTAAAAATCCCTGGGAGATAAAAATAGAATCTGGGCAATAAAATAAAGTCTAACCTTTTTATCCTTTGTGCTTTGTCTAATTTCACGTGCTCCTAGGGTCCCGCATACAGAGGTTCCACACTTGGCACTTCAGACCAGATTTTCTAGTGCAGAATGGCTGGGTCGACACATCAGATCCTGGGGCCCAGGGCAGACTCCGTGATATAGAGCCTGAGCTGCAGCCAACCGGGCCCTCGAGAGAGCTCTGCCCCCTCCCTCCCACTGACTCTGACAGGATCTCTACACAGCAGCCCAGCCCACAGCCCACAGGGTAGCACATGCTCTCACCTCTCCATTCTCTGATCAAAATATAAAGTTTCCTTTGCTTCTGAACCAAACTCAGTCTCGATCTGTTGGCTCCAATGACACCGGGCAGGGGGACACTTGCTGGGGTCCACTCTGGAGGATCAGTAACAGAAATTGAGAACCTTGTAACTTCAATGAACAGATGTGTGAGCCAAACTGTAATTAACATAGAACAGTGTATAAGGCTCGGGTAAAATAAGATGTTTCTAACACTTCCATTTGATATTTCCATCACTTTATTATAAGCAAGTTCACTGAAAAGGTTTGTCTTATTTGTCAGGTCAATATTAGAGAAACGAAATGATTTCTTTCCAAGGATGTACATCTAATAATCTTGGTTAAAGCTTCAATCTTGTTTTAAATGCTTTTCCATTGAAAATGATACCTCTCTTTCAGCTCCCCCATTTCTGAGAAGTATAAAATCTTATAATTTATGATTACCAAAGAGGAAAGGTGGGAAGAGGGATAAATTAACAGTTTGGGATTAACACATACACACTGCTATGTATATAATCAATCATCAACAAGGAACTACTGTATAGCACAGGGAACTACACTCAATATTTTGCAATAACCTATAAGGGGAAATAATCTGAAAAAGAATAGATATTTTTATTGACATCATCTATCAATGATAGTTAAAATGGAACCTAAGGGAAGACGGTGGTGAGTGCTTCTGACCCTGAAGACTTCAATCATCTAAAGTTTGGACTCTGCCTACTTCCCAAGGCCCTTAATGAACATATGTGTAGCCGTAGCTTAAAAAATTCCCCAGTTTGGGTTGCGGAGAGACACTGATTTTGAAAAAGCCCTGGTGGTCTCCTCACATGAATGGGATCCTTCCTACAGCTAAAACATGCCTGTCACACCCAGAGGATGGTATACCGTCTGATCGGGAAGAGTTTGGAAAAGGCATCTCATCTCCTCATCTCCTGGTGCTCGGGTTCACCACTCCGGCGTCTTTACTAACAGTCTCCCCACTTGGAGATGTCAGCACTGTCAACATCCTGTTGTGTACAGTTTGGAATTTGTCCAGAGGATGAAGCGGAAGGAGGAGGAACAATGAGAGACAAGTCCTAGGTGCTCGGACAGCCACATGTCACTTTAATTTCCAATCAGAAAGACGAATTGACCAAAGGCTAGGGTTGCCCATGGAAACAGAATAGGCCTTGAGGAAATCCCGCTGCTTTGTGGCCAGTTCCCATAAACACAAGTAAAAAATGGAACTCAGGGGCACTAAAATTCACGAAACTGCAGAGTTGAAAATATCTATCCCTAAAAAATGTCTTGAGGATAGTCAGAGAAAAGGACTTGTAAGCAAGGGAGAATGGCAGGAAAGGGATTGGAAGAGGTAGAAAGGACTCGCCATTAAGCACCAGAAAAGGGGCTGAACATTTGCAACTTTGCACTTGGTCAAAAAGGGTGTATGCGTCTCTTTCTGTATATATTCAAGAAAAGGGCACACACATTTTTAGCCAACCAAACAGGTGGGCACTGGAAATCAATACTACAAAAGATATCACTTCACATCAGTCAGAAGAGCCGTCCTCATAAAGTGTAAACACCAGAAATGCAGGACAGGAAAGGAGAAAAGGGAGCCCTGTGAGGCTTATAGTGGAAATGTATATTGCCAACGGTCACTCTGGAGAAGTGTATTGTGTTTACTAAAGCATCTAAAAAATGAGCTACAGAGCACAGGGCACTTGCACTCATGGACGTGTATCTTGGGAAAAACAAAAATCGAGAGGACACAGGCACCCCAATGTTTACCGCCTCTCTGTTTAAAAGAACCTCGACTAGGATATAACTTAAATGTCTCTGGAGGGAAAAAATGGATAGAGATGTGGTACTTATGTAGAGTGGAATATTACTCAGCCTGGAAATCAATGAAATATGGCCATTTGTAACAACTCCAGAGGAGTTACGTATGATCATTCGAAGTCACATAATTCAAAAGAAAAAGACACATATCATAAGATATCATTTAAAGCAACATAAGATATCACTAATACACGGAATGTAAACTTGGGGACACATGAATGGAACTACAAAACAGAACGGGGCCTCAAATTTAGAAAACCAACATATGCTTGCTTAAGGGGAAAGGTGAGTTCGGGTGCTGAATAAAACCAGAGATTGAAATTAGCACAGATACTGTTCCATAAGCCAAATATGTAATAGAAAAGACCTACTTTTTGGTCAACGAAATGACTCAACACCCCATATTCACCACCTAGGAATATACCTGACTAGTAAGAGTCTTAAAACGTATGGATTTATATGTCTCCGTAAGAGAATCAAGCGTGTGTAGAGCGACATAAACGCAGCAGTGAAAATCAGCTAAATCACATTTTCAAAATAAATTTCAAAAACATAACAAAATGGCAGTGAAATAGAGAGCAATTCTTAAAAAATTCTTTCAGGGCTTGTGATGCAACCTGGATTTAACACATCTACACCCACAGCTGGATGAGACATAAGGCTGGACACTTCGAGCTGATAACATTGGTGAGGTTCTGTGAGCAAATGCAGACCATTTGAAGTCATACAGCATTTTACCCATTCCATGGGTTTCAACTCTCCAGGTTTAAGGGATTCTTCCTTCAGCTAAAACGTGCATGGGAAACCCAGTGTATGGTCCACCGTGTGATTGGGAAATGTTTTTAAATGCATCTCAGTTTTCGTCCCCTGGTACTCGGGTTCACCATTCCAGACGCTTTACTAACACTCTCCCCACTTGGAGAGTCAGTGTCTTTAACCTCCTGTCTAGCTCAGTTTGCAATTTACGCAGAAGATGTACAGGAATAGGGAGAACCAATGAGAGATTAGCTGTAGGTGTCTGCATGGGCAAAAGTAATGCTCATTTCCCACCAGGAAGGAGAATTAAACAAACGGTCAGCGTGCAATGCCGGAACAAGATTAGGGCCAGAAGCAATCCTATGGTTTTGCAGCCAGCTCAAAAGAAAACGAGTTGAAGAAACGAGCTCAGGGGCACTGTAATTCACAAACATGCAGAGTTATAAATGACAGCTATTGTCCAAAAATATATTGAAGTAAGGACGCGAAGAGGACTTGAAAGTGGGGCAGAATTGCAGGAAACCGATATCAGGAGTTAGACTGAAAATGCATTTAAAGCATAGGAAAAGAGGCAGAACGTTGACAATGATGCACTTGGCTAAAAAGGGCGTATTCGATTTTTCCTGAATATAGTCAGGAAAAAACGCATACACGCTTTTTGGCCAACCAAGCAAGCTTGCAAAGGAAATCTGCACTACAATGAAGTCTCACTTCCCCCTGGTCATAAGGGCCATCTGAAAAAAGTGTAAAATCCAGAAAGGCAGCACAGGGCATGGAGAACCGGGAGCCTTGTTATGCTGATGGGCGGGATGTAAATTGCCAACAGCCACTCTGGAGAAGTGTATGGTGTTTCCTGGAACACCTAAAAAACAAAGCAACGGAGCCTACGGCACTTCCACTTATGGTCCTATAGCTTAGGGAAATTAAAATCAAAAACACACAGCCACCCCAAAGTTTCGGTCGGCTCTGTTTACAAGAACCTCGTCTACGGTACAAGTTAAATATCCCAGAATGTGAAAAATGGATAAAGAAGTTGTGGTACGTACGTACAATGGAATATCACTGAGCAATGAAATCTATGTCATCAGGCCCGTCGCGGCATAATGAGTGGATTCAGGTACCATGATTCTAAGTGAAATAAGTCACACAGAAAATAAAACATCATAAGATATCACTAATACACAGAATATAAACTAGGCTACACATGAACTGAATTACAAAACAGAACAGGGCCTCAAATTTAGAAAACCAACTTATGCTTGCTTAAGGGGAAAGGTGAGTTGGGGTGCCGCATCAAAACAGAGATAGAAATTAGCACAGATACCTTTTCATAAGCCAAATATGTAATAGTCAAGACCTACCCCCTGCTCAACGAAATGGACTAAACACCCCATATTCAACGCCTAGGAATACACCTGACTAGTAAGAATTTTCAAACCCATGGATTCATATGTCTCCGTAAGAGAATGAAGCGTGTGTACAGCGGCATGAATGCAGCAGAGAAAATCCGATAAATCCCATTATCAAAATATATTACAAAAACAAAACACAAGAACAGTGAAATAGAGAGCAATTCTTAAATAATTCATTCAGGGCTTGTGATGCAACCTGGATTTACCACATCTACATCCAGAGCTGAGTGAGACATAAGGTTGGACACTTCGGGCTGATAGCATTGGTGAGGTTCGATGAGCAAATGCAGACCATTTGAAGTCATACTACATGGTACCCATTCCATGGGTCCCAACTCTCCAGGTTTAAGTGATTCTTCCTTCACCTAAATCATGCATGGGAAACCCACAGTATGGTGCACCATGTGACCGGGAAACGTTTTCAAATGCATCTCAGTTTTTGTCCCCTTTTACTCGGGTTCACAATTCCAGACCCTTTACTAACACTCTCCCCACTTGGAGAGTCAGTGCCTTTAAACTCCTGTTTACCACAGTTAGCAATTTCTGCGCAAGATGAACAGGAATAGGGAGAACCAATGAGAGACTAGCTGTAGGTGTCTGCACGGGCAAATTTAACGCTCATTTCCAACCAGGAAGAGGAATTAACCAAAGGCTCAGCATGCCGTGCAGGAACCAGATTAGGGCCTGAAGCAATCCTGCGGGTTTGCGGCCAGCTCACAAGAAAGCGATTTGAAGAAAGGAGCTCAGGGGCACTGTAATTCACAAACCTGCAGAGTTATAAATGACAGCTAACGTCCGAAAATATATTGAAGGAAGGCTGCGAAGAGGACTTGAAAGCGGGGCAGAATTGCAGGAAAACGATTTCAGGGTGTAGACTGGAATTGCATTTAAAGCATAGGAAAAGAGGCAGAACGTCTACAATGATGCACTTGGCCAAAAAGGGCGTATGCGTTTTTTCCTGAATATATTCAGGAAAAAACGCATACGCCCTTTTTGGCCAACCAAGCAAGCATGTTAAAGAAATCTGCACTACAATGCAGTCTCACTGCCCCCCGGTCAAAAGGGCCATCTGAAAAAAGTGTAAAATCCAAAAATGCAGCACAGGCCATGGAGAACAGGGAGCCTTGTTATGCTGATGGGTGGGATGTAAATTGCGAACAGCCACTCTGGAGAAGTGTATGGTGTTTCCTGAAACACCTAAAAAACAAAGCAACGGAGCCTATGGCACTTCCACTTATGGTCCTATAGCTTAGGGAAATTAAAATCAAAAACACACAGCCACCCCAAAGTTTCAGACGGCTCTGTTTACAAGAACCTCGTCTACGGTACAAGTTGAATATCCCAGAAAGCGAAAAATGGATAAAGACGTTGTGGTACGTACGTACAATGGAATATCATTCACCAATGAAATCTATTTCATCTGGCCCCTCGTGGCATAATGAGTGGATTCAGGTACGATGATTCTAAGTGAAATAAGTCACACAGAAAATGAAACATCATAAGATATCACTAATACACCGAATGTAATCTTGGCTACACATGAACTGAATTACAAAACAGAACAGGGTCTCAGATTTAGAAAACCAACTTATGTTTGCGTAAGGGGAAAGGTGAGTTGGGGTGCTGCATAAAACCAGAGATAGAAATTAGCACAGATACCATTCCATACGTGAAATATGTAATAGTCAAGACCTACCCCTTGCTCAACGAAATGGGCTAAACACACTATATTCAACACCTAGGAATACACCTGACTAGTAAGAATCTTCAAACCCATGGATTTATATGTCTCCATAAGAGAATCAAGCGTGTGTACAGCTGCATGAGGGCAGCAGAGAAAATCCGATAAATCTAATTATCAAAATGAATTACAAAAACAAAACACAATGACAGTGAAATAGAGAGCAATTCTTAAATAATTCATTCAGGGCTTGTGATGCAACCTGGATTTACCTCATCAAAACCCAGAGCTGAGTGAGACATAAGGTTGGACACTTCGGGCTGATAGCATTGGTGAGGTTCGATGAGCAAATGCAGACCATTTGAAGTCATACTTCATGGTACCCATTCCATGGGTCCCAAGTCTCCAGGTTTAAGTGATTCTTCCTTCAGCTAAAGCATGCATGGGAAACCCACAGTATGGTGCACCATGTGACCGGGAAACGTTTTCAAATGCATCTCAGTTTTTGTCCCCTTTTACTCGGGTTCACAATTCCAGACCCTTTACTAACACTCTCCCCACTTGGAGAGTAAGTGCCTTTAACCTCCTGTTTGGCACAGTTTGCAATTTCTGCGCAAGATGAACAGAAATAGGGAGAACCAATGAGAGACTAGCTGTAGGTGTCTGCACGGGCAAATTTAACGCTCATATCCAACCAGGAAGAGGAATTAACCAAAGGCTCAGCATGCCGTGCAGGAACCAGATTAGGGCCTGAAGCAATCCTGCGGGTTTGCGGCCAGCTCACAAGAAAGCGATTTGAAGAAAGGAGCTCAGGGGCACTGTAATTCACAAACCTGCAGAGTTATAAATGACAGCTATCGTCCGAAAATATATTGAAGGAAGGCTGCGAAGAGGACTTGAAAGCGGGGCAGAATTGCAGGAAAACGATTTCAGGGTGTAGACTGGAATTGCATTTAAAGCATAGGAAAAGAGGCAGAACGTCGACAATGATGCACTTGGCCAAAAAGGGCATATGCGTTTTTTCCTGAATATATTCAGGAAAAAACGCATACGCACTTTTTGGACAACCAAGCAAGCATGTTAAAAAAATCTGCACTAAAATGAGGTCTCACTGCCCACCGGTCAAAAGGGCCATCTGAATAAAGTGTAAAATCCAGAAATGCAGCACAGGCCATGGAGAACAGGGAGCCTAGTTATGCTGATGGGTGGAATGTAAACTGCCAACAGCCACTCTGGAGAAGTGTATGGTGTTTCCTGAAACACCTAAAAAACAAAGCAACGGAGCCTACGGCACTTCCACTTATGGTCCTATAGCTTAGGGAAATTAAAATCAAAAACACACAGCCACCCCAAAGTTTCAGACGGCTCTGTTTACAAGAACCTCGTCTACGGTACCAGTTATATATCCCAGAAAGCGAGAAATGGATAAAGAAGTTGTGGTACGTACGTACAATGGAATATCACTCACCAATGAAATCTATGTCATCTGGCCCGTCGTGGCATAATGAGTGGATTCAGGTACGATGATTCTAAGTGAAATAACTCACACAGAAAATCAAACATCATAAGATGTCACTAATACACGGAATGTAATCTTGGCTACACATGAACTGAATTACAAAACAGAACAGGGTCTCAAATTTAGAAAACCAACTTATGTTTGCTTAAGGGGAAAGGTGAGTTGGGGTGCTGCATAAAACCAGAGTTAGAAATTAGCACAGATACCATTCCATACGTCAAATATGTAATAGTCAACACCTACCCCTTGCTCAACCAAATGGGCTAAACACCCTATATTCAACGTGTAGGAATACACCTGACTAGAAAGAATATTCAAACCCATGGATTTATATGTCTCCATAAGAGAATCAAGCGTGTGTACAGCTGCATGAAGGCAGCAGAGAAAATCCAATAAATCCCATTATCAAAATGAATTACAAAAACCAAACCGAATGACAGTGAAATAGAGAGCAATTCTTAAATAATTCATTCAGGGCTTGTGATGCAACCTGGATTTACCTCATCTACACCCAGAGCTGAGTGAGACATAAGGTTGGACACTTCGGGCTGATAGCATTGGTGAGGTTCGATGAGCAAATGCAGACCATTTGAAGTCATAATACATGGTACACATTCCATGGGCCCCAACTCTCCAGTTTTAAGCGATTCTTCCTTCAGCTAAAGCATGCATGGGACACCCACAGTATGGTGCACCGTGTGACCGGGAAACGTTTTCAAATGCATCTCAGTTTTCGTCCCCTTTTACTCGGGTTCATAATTCCAGACCCTTTACTAACACTCTCCCCACTTGGAGAGTCAGTGCCTTTAAACTCCTGTTTGGCACAGTTTGCAATTTCTGCACAAGATGTACAGGAAAACGGAGAACCAAGGAGAGACTAGCTGTAGGTGTCTGCACGGGCAAATTTAACACTCATTTCCAACCAGGAAGAGGAATTAACGAAAGGCTCAGCATGCCGTTCAGTAACCAGATTAGGGCCTGAAGCAATCCTGCGGGTTTGCGGCCAGCTCACAAGAAAGCGATTTGAAGAAAGGAGCTCAGGGGCCAAGTAATTCACAAACCTGCAGAGTTATAAATGACAGCTTTCGTCCAAAAATATATTAAAGGAAGGCTGCGAAGAGGACTTGAAAGCGGGGCAGAATTGCAGGAAAACGATTTCAGGGGGTAGACTGGAATTGCATTTAAAGCATAGGAAAAGAGGCAGAACATCGACCATGATGCACTTGGCCACAAAGGCCGTATGCGTTTTTTCCTGAATATATTCAGGAAAAAACGCATACGCCCTTTTTGACCAACCAAGCAAGCATGTTAAAGAAATCTGCACTACAATGAAGTCTCACTGCCCCCCGGTCAAAAGGGCCATCTGAAAAAAGTGTAAAATCCAGAAATGCAGCACAGGCCATGGAGAACAGGGAGCCTTGTTATGCTGATGGGTGGGATGTAACTTGCCAACAGCCACTCTGGAGAAGTGTATGGTGTTTCCTGAAACACCTAAAAAACAAAGCAACGGAGCCTACGGCACTTCCACTTATGGTCCTATAGCTTAGGGAAATTTAAATCAAAAACACACAGCCACCCCAAAGTTCCAGACGGCTCTGTTTACAAGAACCTCATCTACGGTACCAGTTATATATCCCAGAAAGCGAGAAATGGATAAAGAAGTTGTGGTACGTACGTACAATGGAATATCACTCACCAATGAAATCTATGTCATCTGGCCCGTCGTGGCATAATGAGTGGATTCAGGTACGATGATTCTAAGTGAAATAACTCACACAGAAAATCAAACATCATAAGATGTCACTAATACACGGAATGTAATCTTGGCTACACATGAACTGAATTACAAAACAGAACAGGGTCTCAAATTTAGAAAACCAACTTATGTTTGCTTAAGCGGAAATGTGAGTTGGGGTGCTACATAAAACCAGAGATAGAAATTAGCACAGATACCATTCCATACGTCAAATATGTAATAGTCAAGACCTACCCCTTGCTCAACGAAATGGGCTAAACACCCTATATTCAACACCTAGGAATACACCTGACTAGTAAGAATCTTCAAACCCATGGATTTATATGTCTCCATAAGAGAATCAAGCGTGTGTACAGCTGCATGAAGGCAGCAGAGAAAATCCGATAAATCTTATTATCAAAATGAATTACAAAAACAAAACACAATGACAGTGAAATAGAGAGCAATTCTTAAATAATTCATTCAGGGCTTGTGATGCAACCTGGATTTACCTCATCTAAACCCAGAGCTGAGTGAGACATAAGGTTGGACCCTTCGGGCTGATAGCATTGGTGAGGTTCGATGAGCAAATGCAGACCCTTTGAAGTCACACTGCATGGTACCCATTCCATGGGTCCGAACTCTCCAGGTTTAAGTGATTCTTCCTTCAGCTAAAACACGCATGGGAAACCCAGACTATGGTACACTGGGTGATTGGGAAATGTTTTCAAATGCATCTCAGTTTTTGTCCCCTGGTACTCGGTTTCACCATTCCAGACCCTTCACTAACACTTTCCGCACTCGGAGGGTCAGTGCCTTTAACCTCCTGTTTGGCACAGTTTGCAATTTCTGCGCAAGATGAACAGGAATAGGGAGAACCAATGAGAGACTAGCTGTAGGAGTCTGTACTGGCAAATGTATCGCTTGCTGCCCACCAGGAAGAGGAATTAATCAAAGGCTCAGCGTGCCCTGCCGGAAACACATTAGGGACTGAAGCAATCCTGCGGTTTTGCAGCCAGCTCAGAAGAATGCGAGTTGAAGAAAGGAGCTCAGGGGCACTGTAATTCACAAACCTGCAGAGTTATGAATGACAGCTATCGTCCAAAAATATATTGAAGTAAGTCTGCGAAGAGGACTAGAAAGCAGGGCAGAATTCCAGGAAAACGATTTCAGGGGGTAGACTGGAATTGCACTTAAAGCACAGGAAAAGGGACAGAATGTTGACAATGATGCACTTGGCCAAAATGGGCGTAAGCGTTTTTTCCTTTATATATTCAGGAAAAAACGCATACGCACTTTTTGGCCAACCAAGCAAGCGTGTACAGGAAATCTGCACTACAATGAAGTCTCACTGCACCCCAGTCAAAAGGGTCATCTGAAAAAAGTGTAAAATCCAGAAAGACAGGACAGGCCATGGAGAACAGGGAGCCTTATAATATTGATTTACGGGATGTAAATTGCCAACAGCCACTCTGGAGAAGTGTATGGTGTTTCCTGAAACACGTAGGAAACAAAGCAACACAGCCTATGGCACTTCCACTTATGGTCCTATAGCTTTGGGAAATTAAAATCAAAAACACACAGCCACCCCAAAGTTTGGGACGGCTCTGTTTACAAGAACCTCATCTACGGTACGAGTTAAATATCCCAGAAAGTGAAAAATGGATAAAGAAGTTCTGGTACATACGTACAATGGAATATCACTCAGCAATTATATCTATGTCATCAGGCCCATAGCGGCATAATGAGAGTATTCAGGTACGATGATTCTACGTGAAATAAGTCACACAGAAAATGAAACATCATAAGATATCACTAATACACGGAATGTAAACTTGGCTACACATGAACTGAATTACAAAACAGAACAGGGTCTCAAATTTAGAAAACCAACTTATGCTTGCTTATGGGGAAAGATGAGTTGGGGTGCTGCATAAAACCAGAGATTGAAATTAGCACAGATACCATTCCATAAGCAAAATAAGTAACAGACCAGACCTACTCCTTGCTCAACGAAATGGACTCAACACCCCATATTCAGGGCCTAGGAATATACCTGACTAGTAAGAATCTTAAAACCCACGGATTTATATGTCTCCATAAGAGAAACATGCGTGTGTACAGCGGCATAAAGGTAGCAGTGAAAACCCGATAAATCCCATTATCAAAATAATTTTCAAATACAAAACACAATGACAGTGAAATAGAGAGCAATTTTTAAATAATTCATTCAGGGTTGTGATGCAACCTGGATTTACCACATCTACACCCAGAGCTGGGTGAGACATAACGCTGGACACTTCGGGCTGATAGCATTGGTGATGTTCGGTGAGCAAATGCAGACCCTTTGAAGTCATACTGCATGGAACCCTTTCCATGGGTCCCAACTCTCCAGGTTTAAGGGATTCTTCCTTCAGCTAAAACATGCATGGGAAACCCAGAGTATGGTCCACCGTGTGATTGGGAAACGTTTTCAAATGCATCTCAGTTTTCGTCCCCTGGTACTCGGGTTCACCATTCCAGACGCTTTACTAACCCTCTCCCCACTTGGAGAGTCAGTGCCTTTAAGCTCCTGTTTGGCACAGTTTGCAATTTCTGCGCAAGGTGAACAGGAATAGGGAGAACCAATAAGAGACTAGCTGTAGGTGTCTGCACGGGCAAATGTAACGCTCATTTCCCACCAGGAAGAGGAATTAACCAATGGCTCAGCATGCCCTGCCAGAAAGAGAGTAGGGCCTAAAGCAATCCTGCGGTTTTGCTGCCAGCTCACAAGAAAACGAGTTGAAGAAATGAGCTCAGGGGCACAGTAATTCACAAACCTGCAGAGTTATGAATGACAGCTATCGTCCAAAAATATATTGAAGTAAGTCTGCGAAGTGGACTTGAAAGAGGGGCAGAATTTCAGGAAAACGGTTTCAGGGGGTAGACGGGAATTGCATTTAAAGCATAGGAAAAGAGGCAGAACGTCGACAATGATGCACTTGACCAAAAAGTGCATATGCGTTTTTTCCTGAATATATTCAGGAAAAAACGCATACGCCCTTTTTGGCCAACTAAGCAAGCATGTAAAGGAAATCTGCACTACAAGGGATGTCTCACTGCCCCCCAGTCAACAGGGCCATCTGGAAAAAGTGTAAAATCCAGAAAGGCAGGACAGGCCATGGAGATCATGGAGCCTTGTTATGCTGATGGGCAGGATGTAAATTGCCAACAGCCACACTGGAGAAGTGTATGGTGTTTCCTGAAACACGTAGGAAACAAAGCAACACAGCCTATGGCACTTCCACTTATGGTCCAGTAGCTTAGGCACATTAAAATCAAAAACACACATCCACCCCAAAATTTGGGATGGCTCTGTTTACAAAAACCTCATCTACGGTACAAGTTAAATATCCCAGAAAGCGAAAAATGGATTAAGAAGTTGTGGTACGTACATACAATGGAATATCACTCACCAATGAAATCTATGTCATCTGGCCCGACGTGTCACAATGAGTGGATTCAGGTACGATGATTCTAAGTGAAATAAGTCACACAGAAAAAGAAACATCATAAGATATCACTAATACACCGAATGTAATCTTGGCTACACATGAACTGAATTACAAAACAGAACAGGGTCTCAAATTTAGAAAAACAACTTATGTTTGCTTAAGGGGAAAGGTGAGTTGGGGTGCTGCATAAAACCAGAGATAGAAATTAGCACAGATAACATTCCATATGTCAAATACGTAATAGTCAAGACCTACCCCTTGCTCAACGAAATGGGCTAAACACCCTATATTCAACGCCTAGGAATACACCTGACTAGTAAGAATCTTCAAACCCATGGATTTATATGTCTCCATAAGAGAATCAAGCGTGTGTACACCTGCATGAAGGCAGCAGAGAAAATCCGATAAATCCTATTATCAAAATGAATTACAAAAACAAAACACAATGACAGTGAAATAGAGAGCAATTTTTAAATAATTCACTCAGGGCTTGTGATGCAACCTGGATTTACCTCATTAAAACCCAGAGCTGAGTGAGACATAAGGTTGGACACTTCGGGCTGATAGCATTGGTGAGGTTCGATGAGCAAATGCAGACCATTTGAAGTCATACTGCATGGTACCCATTCCATGGGTCCCAACTCTCCAGGTTTAAGTGATTCTTCCTTCAGCTAAGGCATGCATGGGAAACCCACAGTATGGTGCACCATGTGACCGGGAAACGTTTTCAAATGCATCTCAGTTTTCGTCCCCTTTTACTCGGGTTCACAATTCCAGACCCTTTACTAACACTCTCCCCACTTGGAGAGTCAGTGCCTTTAACCTCCTGTTTGGCACAATTTGCAATTTCTGCGCAAGATGAACAGGAATAGGGAGAACCAATGAGAGACTAGCTGTAGGTGTCTGCATGGGCAAATTTAACACTCATTTCCAACCAGGAAGAGGAATTAACCAAAGGCTCAGCATGCCATGCCGGAACCAGATTAGGGCCTGAAGCAATCCTGCGGGTTTGCGGCCAGCTCACAAGAAAGAGATTTGAAGAAAGGAGCTCAGGGGCACTGTAATTCACAAACCTGCAGAGTTATAAATGACAGCTATCGTCCAAAAATATATTGAAGGAAGGCTGCGAAGAGGACTTGAAATCGGGGCAGAATTGCAGGAAAGCGGTTTCAGGGAGTAGAGTGGAATTGCATTTAAAGCATAGGAAAAGAGGCAGAACGTCGACAATGATGCACGTGGCCAAAAAGGGCGTATGCGTTTTTTCCTGAATATATACAGGAAAAAACGCATACGCCCTTTTTGGCCAACCAAGCAAGCATGTTAAAGAAATCTGCACTACAATGAAGTCTCACTGCCCCCCGGTCAAAAGGGCCATCTCAAAAAAGTGTAAAATCCAGAAATGCAGCACAGGCCATGGAGAACAGGGAGCCTTGTTATGCTGATGGGTGGGATGTAAATTGCCAAGAGCCACTCTGGAGAAGTGTATGGTGTTTCCTGAAACACCTAAAAAACAAAGCAACGGAGCCTACGGCACTTCCACTTATGGTCCTATAGCTTAGGGAAATTAAAATCAAAAACACACAGCCACCCCAAAGTTTCAGACGGCTCTGTTTACAAGAACCTCGTCTACGGTACAAGTTAAATATCCCAGAAAGCGAAAAATGGATAAAGAAGTTGTGGTACGTACATACAATGGAATATCACTCACCAATGAAGTCTATGTCATCTGGCCCGTCGTGGCATAATGAGTGGATTCAGGTACGATGATTCTAAGTGAAATAAGTCACACAGAAAATGAAACATCATAAGATATCACTAATACACGGAATGTAATCTTGGCTACACATGAACTGAATTACAAAACAGAACAGGGTCTCAAATTTAGAAAACCAACTTATGTTTGCTTAAGGGGAAAGGTGAGTTGGGGTGCTGCATAAAACCAGAGTTAGAAATTAGCACATATACCATTCCATACGTCAAATATGTAATAGTCAAGACCTACCCCTTGCTCAACGAAATGGGCTAAACACCCTATATTCAACACCTAGGAATACACCTGACTAGTAAGAATCTTCAAACCCATGGATTTATATGTCTCCATAAGAGAATCAAGCGTGTGTACAGCTGCATGAAGGCAGCAGAGAAAATCCGATAAATCTTATTATCAAAATGAATTACAAAAACAAAACACAATGACCGTGAAATAGAGAGCAATTCTTAAATAATTCATTCAGGGCTTGTGATGCAACCTGGATTTACCTCATCAAAACCCAGAGCTGAGAGAGACATAAGGTTGGACACTTCGGGCTGATAGCATTGGTGAGGTTCGATGAGCAAATCCAGACCATTTGTAGTCATACTACATGGTACCCATTCCATGGGTCCCAACTCTCCAGGTTTAAGTGATTCTTCCTTCAGCTAAAGCATGCATGGGAAACCCACAGTATGGTGCACCATGTGACCGGGAAACGTTTTCAAATGCATCTCAGTTTTTGTCCCCTTTTACTCGGGTTCACAATTCCAGACCCTTTACTAACACTCTCCCCACTTGGAGAGTCAGTGCCTTTAACCTCCTGTTTGGCACAGTTTGCAATTTCTGCGCAAGATGAACAGGAATAGGGAGAACCAATGAGAGACTAGCTGTAGGTGTCTGCACGGGCAAATTTAACGCTCATTTCCAACCAGGAAGAGGAATTAACCAAAGGCTCAGCATGCCGTGCAGGAACCAGATTAGGGCCTGAAGCAATCCTGCGGGTTTGCGGCCAGCTCACAAGAAAGCGATTTGAAGAAAGGAGGTCAGGGGCACTGTAATTCACAAAACTGCAGAGTTATAAATGACAGCTATCGTCCAAAAACATATTGAAGGAAGGCTGCGAAGAGGACTTGAAAGCGGGGCAGAATTGCAGGAAAACGATTTCAGGGGGTAGACTGGAATTGCATTTAAAGCATAGGAAAAGAGGCAGAACGTCGACAATGATGCACTTGGCTAAAAAGGGCGTATGCGTTTTTTCCTAAATATATTCAGGAAAAAACGCATACACCCTTTTTGGCCAACCAAGCAAGCATGTTAAAGAAATCTGCACTACAATGAAGTCTCACTGCCCCCCGGTCAAAAGGGCCATCTGAAAAAAGTGTAAAATCCAGAAATGCAGCACAGGCCATGGAGAACAGGGAGCCTTGTTATGCTGATGGGTGGGATGTAAATTGCCAACAGCCACTCTGGAGAAGTGTATGGTGTTTCCTGAAACACCTAAAAAACAAAGCAACGGAGACTACGGCTCTTCCACTTATGGTCCTATAGCTTAGGGAAATTAAAATCAAAAACACACAGCCACCCCAAAGTTTCAGACGGATCTGTTTACAAGAACCTCATCTACGGTACATGTTAAATATCCCAGAAAGCGAAAAATGGATAAAGAAGTTGTGGTACGTACGTACAATGGAATATCTCACCAATGAAATCTATGTCATCTGGCCCATCGTGGCATAATGAGTCGATTCAGGTACGATGATTCTAAGTGAAATAAGTCACACAGAAAATGAAACATCATAAGATGTCACTAATACACGGAATGTAATCTTGGCTACACATGAAATGAATTACAAAACAGAACAGGGTCTCAAATTTAGAAAACGAACTTATGTTTGCGTAAGGGGAAAGGTGAGTTGGGGTGCTGCATAACACCAGAGATAGAAATTAGCACAGATACCATTCCATATGTCAAATACGTAATAGTCAAGACATACCCCTTGCTCAACGAAATGGGCTAAACACCCTATATTCAACACCTAGGAATACACCTGACTAGAAAGAATCTTCAAACCCATTGATTTATATGTCTCCATAAGAGAATCAAGCGTGTGTACAGCTGCATGAAGGCAGCAGAGAAAACCCGATAAATCCTATTATCAAAATGAATTACAGAAACAAAACACAATGACAGTGAAATAGAGAGCAATTCTTAAATAATTCATTCAGGGCTTGTGATGCAACCTGGATTTACCTCATCTACACCCAGAGCTGAGTGAGACATAAGGTTGGACACATCGGGCTGATAGCATTGGTGAGGTTCGATGAGCAAATGCAGACCATTTGAAGTCATAATACATGGTACACATTCCATGGGTCCCAACTCTCCAGTTTTAAGCGATTCTTCCTTCAGCTAAAGCATGCATGGGAAACCCACAGTATGGTGCACCGTGTGACCGGGAAACGTTTTCAAATGCATCTCAGTTTTCGTCCCCTTTTACTCGGGTTCATAATTCCAAACCCTTTACTAACACTCTCCCCACTTGGAGAGTCAGTGCCTTTAAACTCCTGTTTGGCACAGTTTGCAATTTCTGCACAAGATGAACAGGAATAGGGAGAACCAATGAGAGACTAGCTGTAGGTGTCTGCACGGGCAAATTTAACGCTCATTTCCAACCAGGAAGAGGAATTAACCAAAGGCTCAGCATGCCGTGCCGGAACAAGATTAGGGCCTGAAGCAATCCTGCGGGTTTGCGGCCAGCTCACAAGAAAGCGATTTGAAGAAAGGAGCTCAGGGGCACTGTAATTCTGAAACCTGCAAAGTTATAAATGACAGCTATTGTCCAAAAATATATTGAAGGAAGGCTGCGAAGAGGACTTGAAATCGGGGCAGAATTGCAGGAAAGCGGTTTCAGGGAGTAGAGTGGAATTGCATTTAAAGCATAGGAAAAGAGGCAGAACGTCGACAATGATGCACGTGGCCAAAAAGGGCGTATGCGTTTTTTCCTGAATATATACAGGAAAAAACGCATACGCCCTTTTTGGCCAACCAAGCAAGCATGTTAAAGAAATCTGCACTACAATGAAGTCTCACTGCCCCCCGGTCAAAAGGGCCATATGAAAAAAGTGTAAAATCCAGAAATGCAGCACAGGCCATGGAGAACAGGGAGCCTTGTTATTCTGATGGGTGGGATGTAAATTGCCAACAGCCACTCTGCAGAAGTGTTTGGTGTTTCCTGAAACACCTAAAAAACAAAGCAACGGAGCCTACGGCACTTCCACTTATGGTCCTATAGCTTAGGGAAATTAAAATCTAAAACACACAGCCACCCCAAAGTTTCAGACGGCTCTGTTTACAAGAACCTCGTCTACGGTACAAGTTCAATATCCCAGAAAGCGAAAAATGGATAAAGAAGTTGTGGTACGTACATACAATGGAATATCACTCACCAATGAAGTCTATGTCATCTGGCCCGTCGTGGCATAATGAGTGGATTCAGGTACGATGATTCTAAATGAAATAACTCACACAGAAAATGAAACATCATAAGATATCACTAATACACGGAATGTAATCTTGGCTACACATGAACTGAATTACAAAACAGAACAGGGTCTCAAATTTAGAAAACCAACTTATGTTTGCTTAAGGGGAAAGGTGAGTTGGGGTGCTGCATAAAACCAGAGTTAGAAATTAGCACAGATACCATTCCATACGTTAAATACGGAATAGTCAAGACCTACCCCTTGCTCAACCAAATGGGCTAAACACCCTATATTCAACGTCTAGGAATACACCTGACTAGAAAGAATATTCAAACCCATGGATTTATATGTCTCCATAAGAGAATCAAGCGTGTGCACAGCTGCATGAAGGCAGCAGAGAAAATCAGATAAATCCCATTATCAAAATGAATTACAATAACAAAACAGAATGACAGTGAAATAGAGAGCAATTCTTAAATAATTCATTCAGGGCTTGTGATGCAACCTGGATTTACCTCATCTACACCCAGAGCTGAGTGAGACATAAGGTTGGACACTTCAGGCTGATAGCATTGGTGAGGTTCGATGAGCAAATGCAGACCATTTGAAGTCATACTGCATGGTACCCAATCCATGGGTCCCAACTCTCCAGGTTTAAGCAATTCTTCCTTCAGCTAAAACATGCATGGGAAACCCACAGTATGGTGCACCGTGTGACCGGGAAACGTTTTCAAATGCATCTCAGTTTTTGTCCCCTTTTACTCGGGTTCACAATTCCTGACCCTTTACTAACACTCTCCCCACTTGGAGAGTCAGTGCCTTTAACCTCCTGTTTGGCACAGTTTGCAATTTCTGCGCAAGATGAACAGGAATAGGGAGAACCAATGAGAGACTAGCTGTAGGTGTCTGCACGGGCAAATTTAACGCTCATTTCCAACCAGGAAGAGGAATTAACCAAAGGCTCAGCATGCCGTGCAGGAACCAGATTAGGGCCTGAAGCAATCCTGCGGGTTTGCGGCCAGCTCACAAGAAAGCGATTTGAAGAAAGGAGCTCAGGGGCACTGTAATTCACAAACCTGCAGAGTTATAAATGACAGCTATCGTCCGAAAATATATTGAAGGAAGGCTGCGAAGAGGACTTGAAAGCGGGGCAGAATTGCAGGAAAACGATTTCAGGGGGTAGACTGGAATTGCATTTAAAGCATAGGAAAAGAGGCAGAACGGCGACAATGATGCACTTGGCCAAAAAGGGCGTATGCGTTTTTTCCTGAATATATTCAGGAAAAAAATCATACGCCCTTTTTGGCCAACCAAGCAAGCATGTTAAAGAAATCTGCACTACAATGAAGTCTCACTGCCCCCCGGTCAAAAGGGCCATATGAAAAAAGTGTAAAATCCAGAAATGCAACACAGGCCATGGAGAACAGGGAGCCTTGTTATGCTGATGGGTGGGATGTAAATTGCCAACAGCCACTCTGGAGAAGTGTATGGTGTTTCCTGAAACACCTAAAAAACAAAGCAACGGAGCCTACGGCACTTCCACGTATGGTCCTATAGCTTAGGGAAATTAAAATCAAAAACACACAGCCACCCCAAAGTTTCAGCCGGCTCTGTTTACAAGAACCTCGTCTACGGTACAAGTTAAATATCCCAGAAAGCGAGAAATGGATAAAGAAGTTGTGGTACGTACGTACAATGGAATATCACTCACCAATGAAATCTATGTCATCTGGCCCGTCGTGGCATAATGAGTGGATTCAGGTACGATGATTCTAAGTGAAATAAGTCACACAGAAAATGAAACATCATAAGATATCACTAATACACCGAATGTAATCTTGGCTACACATGAACTGAATTACAAAACAGAACAGGGTCTCAAATTTAGAAAACCAACTTATGTTTGCTTAAGGGGAAAGGTGAGTTGGGGTGCTGCATAAAACCAGAGATAGAAATTAGCACATATACCATTCCATACGTCAAATATGTAATAGTCAAGACCTACCCCTTGCTCAACGAAATGGGCTAAACACCCTATATTCAACGCCTAGGAATACACCTGACTAGTAAGAATCTTCAAACCCATGGATTTATATGTCTCCATAAGAGAATCAAGCGTGTGTACAGCTGCATGAAGGCAGCAGAGAAAATCCGATAAATCTTATTATCAAAATGAATTACAAAAACAAAACACAATGACCGTGAAATAGAGAGCAATTCTTAAATAATTCATTCAGGGCTTGTGATGCAACCTGGATTTACCTCATCAAAACCCAGAGCTGAGAGAGACATAAGGTTGGACACTTCGGGCTGATAGCATTGGTGAGGTTCGATGAGCAAATGCAGACCATTTGTAGTCATACTACATGGTACCCATTCCATGGGTCCCAACTCTCCAGGTTTAAGTGATTCTTCCTTCAGCTAAAGCATGCATGGGAAACCCACAGTATGGTGCACCATGTGACCGGGAAACGTTTTCAAATGCATCTCAGTTTTTGTCCCCTTTTACTCGGGTTCACAATTCCAGACCCTTTACTAACACTCTCCCCACTTGGAGAGTCAGTGCCTTTAACCTGCTGTTTGGCACAGTTTGCAATTTCTGCGCAAGATGTACAGGAATACGGAGAACCAATGAGAGACTAGCTGTAGGTGTCTGCACGGGCAAATTTAACGCTCATTTCCAACAAGGAAGAGGAATTAAGAAAAGGCTCAGCATGCCGTGCCGGAACCAGCTTAGGGCCTGAAGCAATCCTGCGGGTTTGCGGCCAGCTCACAAGAAAGCGATTTGAAGAAAGGAGCTCAGGGGCACTGTAATTCACAAACCTGCAGAGTTATAAATGACAGCTATCATCCAAAAATATATTGAAGGAAGGCTGCGAAGAGGACTTGAAAGCGGGGCAGAATTGCAGGAGAACGATTTCAGGGGGTAGAGTGGAATTGCATTTAAAGCATAGGAAAAGAGGCAGAACATCGACAATGATGCACTTGGCCAAAAAGGGCGTATGCGTTTTTTCCTGAATATATTCAGGTAAAAACGCATACGCGCTTTTTGGCCAACCAAGCAAGCATGTTAAAGAAATCTGCACTACAATGAAGTCTCACTGCCCACCGGTCAAAAGGGCCATCTGAAAAAAGTGTAAAATCCAGAAATGCAGCACAGGCCATGTAGAACAGGGAGCCTTGTTATGCTGATGGGTGGGATGTAAATTGCCAACAGCCACTCTGGAGAATTGTATGGTGTTTCCTGAAACACCTAAAAAACAAAGCAACGGAGCCTACGGCACTTCCACTTATGGTCCTATAGCTTAGGGAAATTAAAATCAAAAACACAGAGCCACCCCAAAGTTTCAGACGGCTCTGTTTACAAGAACCTCGTCTACGGTACAAGTTAAATATCCCAGAAAGCGAGAAATGGATAAAGAAGTTGTGGTACGTACGTACAACGGAATATCACTCACCAATGAAATCTATGTCATCTGGCCCTTCGTGGCATAATGAGTGGATTCAGGTACGATGATTCTAAGCGAAATAAGTCACACAGAAAATGAAACATCATAAGATATCACTAATACACGGAATGTAATCTTGGCTACACATGAACTGAATTACAAAACAGAACAGGGTCTCAAATTTAGAAAACCAACTTATGTTTGCGTAAGGGGAAAGGTGAGTTGGGGTGCTGCATAAAACCAGAGTTAGAAATTAGCACAGATACCATTCCATACGTCAAATATGTAATAGTCAAACCTACCCCTTGCTCAACGAAATGGGCTAAACACCCTATATTCAACGCCTAGGAATACACCTGACTAGAAAGAATCTTGAAACCCATGGATTTATATGTCTCCATAAGAAAATCAAGCGTGTGTACATCTGCATGAAGGCAGCAGAGAAAATCCGATAAATCCAACTATCAAAATGAATTACAAAAACAAAACACAATGACAGTGAAATAGAGAGCAATCCTTAAATAATTCATTCAGGGCTTGTGATGCAACCTGGATTTACCTCATCAAAACCCAGAGCTGAGTGAGACATAAGGTTGGACACTTCGGGCTGATAGCATTGTTGAGGTTCGATGAGGAAAAGCAGACCAGTTGAAGTCATACTGCATGGTACCCATTCCATGGGTCCCAACTCTCCAGGTTTAAGGGATTCTTCCTTCAGCTAAAGCATGCATGGGAAACCGACAGTATGGTGCACCATGTGACCGGGAAACGTTTTCAAATGCATCTCAGTTTTTGTCCCCTTTTACTCGGGTTCACAATTCCTGACCCTTTACTAACACTCTCCACACTTGGAGAGTCAGTGCCTTTAACCTCCTGTTTGGCACAGTTTGCAATTTCTGCGCAAGATGAACAGGATTAGGGAGAACCAATGAGAGACTAGCTGTAGGTGTCTGCACGGGCAAATTTAATGCTCATTTCCAACCAGGAAGAGGAATTAACCAAAGGCTCAGCATGCCGTGCAGGAACCAGATTAGGGCCTGAAGCAATCCTGCGGGTTTGCGGCCAGCTCACAAGAAAGCAATTTCAAGAAAGGAGCACAGGGGCACGGTAATTCACAAACCTGCAGAGTTATAAATGACAGCTATCGTCCGAAAATATATTGAAGGAAGGCTGCGAAGAGGACTGGAAAGCGGGGCATAATTGCAGGAGAACGATTTCAGGGGGTAGACTGGAATTGCATTTAAAGCATAGGAAAAGAGGCAGAACGTCGAAAATGATGCACTGGGCCAAAAAGGGCGTATGCATTCACGCCCTTTTTGGCCAACCAAGCAAGCATGTTAAAGAAATCTGCACTACAATGAAGTCTCACTGCCCCCCGGTCAAAAGGGCCATCTCAAAAAAGTGTAAAATCCAGAAATGCAGCACAGGCCATGGAGAACAGGGAGCCTTGTTATGCTGATGGGTGGGATGTAAATTGCCAACAGCCACTCTGGAGAAGTGTATGGTGTTTCCTGAAACACCAAAAAACAAAGCAACGGAGCCTACGGCACTTCCACTTATGGTCCTATAGCTTAGGGAAATTAAAATCAAAAACACACAGCCACCCCAAAGTTTCAGACGGCTCTGTTTACAAGAACCTCGTCTACGGTACAAGTTAAATATCCCAGAAAGCGAAAAATGGATAAAGAATTTGTGGTACGTACGTACAATGGAATATCACTCACCAATGAAATCTATGTCATCTGGCCCGTCGTGGCATAATGAGTGGATTCAGGTACGATGATTCTAAGTGAAATAAGTCACACAGAAAATGAAACATCATAAGACATCACTAATGCACGGAATGTAATCTTGGCTACACATGAACTGAATTACAAAACAGAACAGGGTCTCAAATTTAGAAAACCAACTTATGTTTGCATAACGGGAAAGGTGAGTTGGGGTGCTGCATAAAACCAGAGTTAGAAATTAGCACAGATACCATTCCATTTGTCAAATACGTAATAGTCAAGACATACCCCTTGCTCAACCAAATGGGCTAAACACGCTATATTCAACGCCTAGGAATACACCTGAGTAGTAAGAATCTTCAAACCCATGGATTTATATGTCTCCATAAGAGAATCAAGCGTGTGTACAGCTGCATGAAGGCAGCAGAGAAAATCTGATAAATCCCATTATCAAAATGAATTAAAAAACCAAACACAATGACAGTGAAATAGAGAGCAATTCTTAAATAATTCATTCAGGGCTTGTGATGCAACCTGGATTTACCTCATCTAAACCCAGAGCTGAGTGAGACATAAGGTTGGACACTTCGGGCTGATAGCATTGGTGAGGTTCGATGAGCAAATGCAGACCATTTGAAGTCATACTGCATGGTACACATTCCATGGGTCCCAAGTCTCCAGGTTTAAGTGATTCTTCCTTCAGCTAAAGCATGCATGGGAAACCCACAGTATGGTGCACCATGTGACCGGGAAACGTTTTCAAATGCATCTCAGTTTTTGTCCCCTTTTACTCGGGTTCACAATTCCAGACCCTTTACTAACACTCTCCGCACTTGGAGAGTCAGTGCCTTTAAAATCCTGTTTAGCACAGTTAGCAATTTCTGCGCAAGATGAACAGGAATAGGGAGAACCAATGAGAGACTAGCTGTAGGTGTCTGCACGGGCAAATTTAACGCTCATTTCCAACCAGGAAGAGGAATTAACCAAAGGCTCAGCATGCCGTGCAGGAACCAGATTAGGGCCTGAAGCAGTCCTGCGGGTTTGCGGCCAGCTCACAAGAAAGCGATTTGAAGAAAGGAGCTCAAGGGCACTGTAATTCACAAACCTGCAGAGTTATAAATGACAGCTATCGTCCGAAAATATATTGAAGGAAGGCTGCGAAGAGGACTTGAAAGCGGGGCAGAATTGCAGGAAAACGATTTCAGGGGGTAGACTGGAATTGCATTTAAAGCATAGGAAAAGAGGCAGAACATCGACAATGATGCACTTGGCCAAAAAGGGCGTATGCGTTTTTTCCTGAATATATTCAGGAAAAAACGCATACGCCCTTTTTGGCCAACCAAGCAAGCATGTTAAAGAAATCTGCACTACAATGAAGTCTCACTGCCCCCCGGTCAAAAGGGCCATCTGAAAAAAGTGTAAAATCCAGAAATGCAGCACAGGCCATGGAGAACAGGGAGCCTTGTTATGCTGATGGGTGGGATGTAAATTGCCAACAGCCACTCTGGAGAAGCGTATGGTGTTTCCTGAAACACCTAAAAAACAAAGCAACGGAGCCTACGGCACTTCCACTTATGGTCCTATAGCTTAGGGAAATTAAAATCAAAAACACAGAGCCACCCCAAAGTTTCAGACGGCTCTGTTTACAAGAACCTCGTCTACGGTACTAGTTAAATATCCCAGAATGTGAAAAATGGATAAAGAAGTTGTGGTACGTACGTAAAATGGAATATCACTCACCAATGAAGTCTATGTCATCTGGCCCGTCGTGGCATAATGAGTGGATTCAGGTACGATGATTCTAAGTGAAATAACTCACACAGAAAATCAAACATCATAAGATGTCACTAATACACGGAATGTAATCTTGGCTACACATGAACTGAATTACAAAACAGAACAGGGTCTCAAATTTAGAAAACCAACTTATGTTTGCTTAATGGGAAAGGTGAGTTGGGGTGCTGCATAAAACCAGAGATAGAAATTAGCACAGATACCATTCCATACGTCAAATATGTAATAGTCAACACCTACCCCTTGCTCAACCAAATGGGCTAAACACCCTATATTCAACGTGTAGGAATACACCTGACTAGAAAGAATATTCAAACCCATGGATTTATATGTCTCCATAAGAGAATCAAGCATGTGTACAGCTGCATGAAGGCAGCAGAGAAAATCCGATAAATCCCATTATCAAAATGAGTTACAAAAACCAAACAGAATGACAGTGAAATAGAGAGCAATTCTTAAATAATTCATTCAGGGCTTGTGATGCAACCTGGATTTACCTCATCTACACCCAGAGCTGAGTGAGACATAAGGTTGGACACTTCGGGCTGATAGCATTGGTGAGGTTCGATGAGCAAATGCAGACCATTTGAAGTCATACTGCATGGTACCCATTCCATGGGTCCCAACTCTCCAGGTTTAAGTGATTCTTCCTTCAGCTAAAGCATGCATGGGAAACCCACAGTATGGTGCACCATGTGACCGGGAAACGTTTTCAAATGCATCTCAGTTTTTGTCCCCTTTTACTCGGGTTCACAATTCCAGACCCTTTACTAACACTCTCCCCACTTGGAGAGTCAGTGCCTTTAACCTCCTGTTTGGCACAGTTTGCAATTTCTGCGCAAGATGAACAGGAATAGGGAGAACCAATGAGAGACTAGCTGTAGGTGTCTGCACGGGCAAATTTAACGCTCATATCCAACCAAGAAGAGGAATTAACCAAAGGCTCAGCATGCCGTGCAGGAACCAGATTAGGGCCTGAAGCAATCCTGCGGGTTTGCGGCCAGCTCACAAGAAAGCGATTTGAAGAAAGGAGCTCAGGGGCACTGTAATTCACAAACCTGCAGAGTTATAAATGACAGCTATCTTCCGAAAATATATTGAAGGAAGGCTGCGAAGAGGACTTGAAAGCGGGGCAGAATTGCAGGAAAACGATTTCAGGGGGTAGACTGGAATTGCATTTAAAGCATAGGAAAAGAGGCAGAACGTCGACAATGATGCACTTGGCCAAAAAGTGCGTATGCGTTTTTTCCTGAATATATTCAGGAAAAAACGCATACGCCCTTTTTGGCCAACCAAGCAAGCATGTTAAAGAAATCTGCACTACAATGAAGTCTCACTGCCCCCCGGTCAAAAGGGCCATCTGAAAAAAGTGTAAAATCCAGAAATGCAGCACAGGCCAAGGAGAACAGGGAGCCTTGTTATGCTGATGGGTGGGATGTAAATTGCCAACAGCCACTCTGGAGAAGCGTATGGTGTTTCCTGAAACACCAAAAAACAAAGCAACGGAGCCTACGGCACTTCCACTTATGGTCCTATAGCTTAGGGAAATTAAAATCAAAAACACACAGCCACCCCAAAGTTTCAGCCGGCTCTGTTTACAAGAACCTCGTCTACGGTACAAGTTAAATATCCCAGAAAGCGAAAAATGGATAAAGAAGTTGTGGTACGTACGTACAATGGAATATCACTCACCAATGAAGTCTATGTCATCTGGCCCGTCGTGGCATAATGAGTGGATTCAGGTACGATGATTCTAAGTGAAATAAGTCACACAGAAAATGAAACATCATAAGATATCACTAATACACGGAATGTAATCTTGGCTACACATGAACTGAATTACAAAACAGAACAGGGTCTCAAATTTAGAAAACCAACTTATGTTTGCGTAAGGGGAAAGGTGAGTTGGGGTGCTGCATAAAACCAGAGTTAGAAATTAGCACAGATACCATTCTATATGTCAAATACGTAATAGTCAAGACATACCCCTTGCTCAACGAAATGGGCTAAACACCCTATATTCAACGCCTAGGAATACACCTGACTAGTAAGAATCTTCAAACCCATGGATTTATATGTCTCCATAAGAGAATCAAGCGTGTGTACAGCTGCATGAAGGCAGCAGAGAAAATCTGATAAATCCCATTATCAAAATGAATTAAAAAACCAAACACAATGACAGTGAAATAGAGAGCAATTCTTAAATACTTCATTCAGGGCTTGTGATGCAACCTGGATTTACCTCATCAAAACCCAGAGCTGAGTGAGACATAAGGTTGGACACTTCGGGCTGATAGCATTGGTGAGGTTCGATGAGCAAATGCAGACCATTTGAAGTCATACTACATGGTACCCATTCCATGGGTCCCAACTCTCCAGGTTTAAGTGATTCTTCCTTCAGCTAAAGCATGCATGGGAAACCCACAGTATGGTGCACCATGTGACCGGGAAACGTTTTCAAATGCATCTCAGTTTTTGTCCCCTTTTACTCGGGTTCACAATTCCAGACCCTTTACTAACACTCTCCGCACTTGGAGAGTCAGTGCCTTTAAACTCCTGTTTAGCACAGTTAGCAATTTCTGCGCAAGATGAACAGGAATAGGGAGAACCAATGAGAGACTAGCTGTAGGTGTCTGCACGGGCAAATTTAACGCTCATTTCCAACCAGGAAGAGGAATTAACCAAAGGCTCAGCATGCCGTGCAGGAACCAGATTAGGGCCTGAAGCAATCCTGCGGGTTTGCGGCCAGCTCACAAGAAAGCGATTTGAAGACAGGAGCTCAGGGGCCAAGTAATTCACAAACCTGCAGAGTTATAAATGACAGCTATCGTCCAAAAATATATTGAAGGAAGGCTGCGAAAGGACTTGAAAGCGGGGCAGAATTGCAGGAAAACGATTTCAGGGGGTAGACTGGAATTGCATTTAAAGCATAGGAAAAGAGGCAGAACATCGACAATGATGCACTTGGCCAAAAAGGGCGTATGCGTCTTTTCCTGAATATATTCAGGAAAAAACGCATACGCCCTTTTTGGCCAACCAAGCAAGCATGTTAAAGAAATCTGCACTACAGTGAAGTCTCACTGCCCCCCGGTCAAATGGGCCATCTGAAAAAAGTGTAAAATCCAGAAAGGCAGCACAGGCCATGGAGAACAGGGAGCCTTGTTATGCTGATAGGTGGGATGTAAATTGCCAAGAGCCAATCTGGAGAAGTGTATGGTGTTTCCTGAAAACCTAAAAAACAAAGCAACGGAGCCATTGGCATTTCCACTTATGGTCCTATAGCTTAGGGAAATTAAAATCAAAAACACACAGCCACCCCAAAGTTTCAGACGGCTCTGTTTACAAGAACCTCGTCTACGGTACAAGTTAAATATCGCAGAAAGCAAAAAATGGATAAAGAAGTTGTGGTACGTATGTACAATGGAATATCACTCTCCAATGAAATGTATGTCATCAGGCCCATCGCGGCATAATGAGTGGATTCAGGTACGATCATTCTAAGTGAAATAAGTCACACAGAAAGTGAAATATCATAAGATATCACTAATACACGGAATGTAATCTTGGCTACACATGAACTGAATTACAAAACAGAACAGGGTCTCAAATTTAGAAAACCAACTTATGTTTGCTTAAGGGGAAAGGTGAGTTGGGGTGCTGCATAAAACCAGAGATAGAAATTCGCACAGATACCATTCCATATGTCAAATAAGTAATAGTCAAGACCTACCCCTTGCTCAACGAAATGGACTAACAACCTTATATTCAACGCCTAGGAATACACCTGACTAGTAAGAATCTTCAAACCCATGGACTTATATGTCTCCATAAGAGAATCAAGCGTGTGTACAGCTGCATGAATGTAGCAGAGAAAATCCGATAAATCCCATTATCAAAATGAATTACAAAAACAAAACACAATGACAGTGAAATAGAGAGCAATTCTTAAATAATTCATTCAGGGCTTGTGATGCAACCTGGATTTACCTCATCTAAACCCAGAGCTGAGTGAGACATAAGGTTGGACACTTCGCGCTGATAGCATTGGTGATGTTCGATGAGCAAATGCAGACCCTTTGAAGTCATAATGCATGGTACCAATTCCATGGGTCCCAACTCTCCAGGTTTAAGGGATATTTCCTTCAGCTAAAACATGCATGGGAAACCCACAGTATGGTGCACCGTGTGACCGGGAAACATTTTCAAATGCATCTCAGTTTTCGTCCCCTTTTACTCGGGTTCACCATTCCAGACCCTTTACTAACACTCTCCCCACTTGGAGAGTCAGTGCCTTTAACCTCCTGTTTGGCGCAGTTTGCAATTTCTGCGCAAGATGAACAGGAATAGGGAGAAACAATGAGCGACTAGCTGTAGGTGTCTGAACGGGCAAATTTAACGCTGATTTCCCACCAGGAAGAGGAATTAACCAAAGGCTCAGCGTGCCGTGCCGGAACCAGATTAGGGCCTGAAGCAATCCTGCGGGTTTGCGGACAGCTCACAAGAAAGTGATTTGAAGAAAGGAGCTCAGGGGCAATGTAATTCACAAACCTGCAGAGTTATAAATGACAGCTATCTTCCAAAAATATATTGAAAGAAGGCTGCGAAGAGGACTTGAAAGCGGGGCAGAATTGCAGGAAAACGATTTCAGGGGGTTGACTGGAATTGCATTTAAAGCATAGGAAAAGAGGCAGAACGTCGACAATGATGCACTTGGCCAAAAAGTGCGTATGCGTTTTTTCCTGAATATATTCAGGAAAAAACGCGTACGCACTTTTTGGCCAACCAAGCAAGCATGTTAAAGAAATCTGCACTACAGTGAAGTCTCACTGCCCCCCGGTCAAAAGGGCCATCTGAAAAAAGTGTAAAATCCAGAAAGGCAGCACAGGCCATGGAGAACAGGGAGCCTTGTTATGCTGATGGGCGGGATGTAAATTGCCAAGAGCCACTCTGGAGAAGTGTATGGTGTTTCCTCAGACACCTAAAAAACAAAGCATCGGAGCCTACGGCACTTCCACTTATGGTCCTATAGCTTAGGGAAATTACAATCAGAAACGCACAGCCACCCCAAAGTTTCAACCGGCTCTGTTTACAAGAACCTCGTGTACGGCACAAGTTAAATATCCCAGAAAGCAAAAAATGGATAAAGAAGTTGTGGTACGTACGTACAATGGAATATCACTCTCCAATTTAATCTATGTCATCAGGCCCGTCGCGGCATAATGAGTGGATTCAGGTACGATGATTCTAAGTGAAGTAAGTCTCACAGAAAATGAAACATCATAAGATATCACTAATACACCGAATGTAATCTTGGCTACACATGAACTGAATTACAAAACATAACAGGGCCTCAAATTTAGAAAACCAACTTATGTTTGCTTAAGGGGAAAGTTGAGTTGGGGTGCTGCATAAAAGCAGAGATAGAAATTAGCACAGATACCATTCCATACGTCAAATATGTAATAGTCAAGACCTACCCCTTGGTCAACGAAATGGAAAAAACACGCCATATTCAACGCCTAGGAATACACCTGACTAGAAAGAATCTTCAAACCCATGGATTTATATGTCTCCATAAGAGAATGAAGCGTGTGTACAGCGACATGAATGCAGCAGAGAAAATCCGATAAATCCCATTATCAAAATGAATTACAAAAACAAAACACAAGGACAGTGAAATAGGGAGCAATTCTTAAATAATTCATTCAGGGATTGTGATGCAACCTGGATTTTCCACATCTACATCCAGAGCTGAGTGAGACATAAGGTTGGGGACTTCGGGCTGATAGCATTGGTGCGGTTCGATGAACAAATGCAGACCCTTTGAAGGCATACTGCATGGTACGCATTCCATGGGTCCCACCTCTCCAGGTTTAAGGGATTCTTCCTTCAGCTAATACATGCATGGGAAACCCACAGTATGGTGCAGCGTGTGACCGGGAAACGTTTTCAAATGCATTGCAGATTTCGTCCCCTTTTACTCGGGTTCACAATTCCAGACCCTTTACTAACACTCTCCCTACTTGGAGAGTCAGTGCCTTTAACCTCCTGTTGGGCACAGTTTGCAATTTCTGCTCAAGAAGAACAGGAAGAGGGAGAACCAATGAGAGATTAGCTGTAGGTGTTTGCACGGGCAAATTTAACACTCATTCCCCACCAGGAAGAGGAATTAACCAAAGGCTCAGCATGCCCTGCCGGAACCAGATTAGGGCCTGAAGCAATCCAGCGGGTTTGCGGCCAGCTCACAAGATAGCGAGTTGAAGAAAGGAGCTCAGGGGCACTGTAACTCACAAACCTGCAGAGTTATAAATGACAGCTATCGTCCAAAAATATATTGAAGGAAGGCTGCGAAGAGAACTTGTAAGCGGGGCAGAATTGCAGGAAAACGATTTCAGGGGGTAGACGGGAATTGCATTTAAAGCATAGGAAAAGAGGCAGAACGTAGACAATGATGCTCTTGGCCAAAAAGGGCGTATGCGTTTTTTCTGAATATATTCAGGAAAAAACGCATACGCCCTTTTTGGCGAACGAAGCAAGCATGTTAAAGAAATCTGCACTACAATGAAGTCTCACTGCCCCCCGGTCAAAAGGGCCATCTGAAAAAAGTGTAAAATCCAGAAAGGCAGCACAGGGCATGGAGAACCGGGAGCCTTGTTATGCTGATGGGCGGGATGTAAATTGCCAACAGCCACTCTGGAGAAGTGTATGGTGTTTCCTGGAACACCTAAAAAACAAAGCAACGGAGCCTACGGCACTTCCACTTATGGTCCTATAGCTTAGGAAAATTAAAATCAAAAACACACAGCCACCCCAAAGTTTTGGTCGGCTCTGTTTACAAGAACCTCGTCTACGGTACAAGTTAAATATCCCAGAATGTGAAAAATGGATAAAGAAGTTGTGGTACGTACGTACAATGGAATATCACTGAGCAATGAGATCTATGTCATCAGGCCCGTCGCGGCATAATGAGTGGATTCAGGTACCATGATTCTAAGTGAAATAAGTCACACAGAAAATGAAACATCATAAGATATCACTAATACACGGAATATAAACTAGGCTACACATGAACTGAATTACAAAACAGAACAGGGCCTCAAATTTAGAAAACCAACTTATGCTTGCTTAAGGGGAAAGGTGAGTTGGGGTGCCGCATCAAAACAGAGATAGAAATTAGCACAGATACCTTTTCATAAGCCAAATATGTAATAGTCAAGACCTACCCCTTGCTCAACGAAATGGACTAAACACCCCATATTCAACACCTAGGAATACACCTGACTAGTAAGAATCTTCAAACCCATGGATTCATATGTCTCCGTAAGAGAATGAAGCGTGTGTACAGCGGCATGAATGCAGCAGAGAAAATCCGATAAATCCCATTATCAAAATATATTACAAAAACAAAACACAAGGACAGTGAAATAGAGAGCAATTCTTAAATAATTCATTCAGGGTTTGTGATGCAACCTGGATTTACCACATCTACACCCAGAGCTGAGTGAGACATAAGGTTGGGGACTTCGGGCTGATAGCATTGGTGAGGTTCACTGAGCAAATGCAGACACTTTGAAGTCAAACAGCATGGTACCCATTCCAAGGGTCCCAACACTCCAGGTTTAAGGGATTCTTCCTTCTGCTAAAACATGCATGGGAAACCCACAGTATGGTGCACCGTGTGACCGGCAAACGTTTTCAAATGTATCTCAGTTTTCGTCCCCTTTTACTCGGGTTCACCATTCCAGACCCTTTACGAACACTCTCCCCACGTGGAGAGTTAGTGCTTTAACCTCCTGTTTGGCACAGTTTGCAATTTTTGCGCAAGATGAACAGGAATAGGGAGAACGAATGAGAGACTAGCTGTAGGTGTCTGCACGGGCAAATTTAATGCTCATTTCCCACCATGAAGAGGAATTAACCTAAGGCTCAACATGACGTGCTGGAACCAGATTAGGGCCTGAAGCATTCCTGCGGGTTTGCGGCCAGCTCACAAGATAGCGAGTTGAAGAAAGGAGCTCAATGGCACTGTAACTCACAAACCTGCAGAGTTATAAAAGACAGCTATTGTCCAAAAATATATTGAAGGAAGGCTGCGAAGAGAACTTGTAAGCGGGGCAGAATTGCAGGAAAACGATTTCAGGGGGTAGACGGGAATTGCATTTAAAGCATAGTAAAAGAGGCAGAACGTCAACAATGATGCTCTTGGCCAAAAAGGGCGTATGCGTTTTTTCCTGAATATATTCAGGAAAAAACGCATACGCACTTTTTGGCCAACCAAGCAAGCATGTTAAAGAAATCTGCACTACAATGAAGTCTCACTGCCCCCCGGTCAAAAGGGCCATCTCAAAAAAGTGTAAAATCCAGAAAGGCAGCACAGGCCATGGAGAACAGGGAGCCTTGTTATGCTGATGGGTGGGATGTAAATTGCCAACAGCCACTCTGGAGAAGTGTATGGTGTTTCCTGGAACACCTAAAAAACAAAGCAACGGAGCCTACGGCACTTCCACTTATGGTCCTATAGCTTAGGGAAATTAAAATCAAAAACACACAGCCACCCCAAAGTTTCGGTCGGCTCTGTTTACAAGAACCTCGTCTACGGTACAAGTTAAATATCCCAGAATGTGAAAAATGGATAAAGAAGTTGTGGTACGTACGTACAATGGAATATCACTGAGCAATGAAATCTATGTCATCAGGCCCGTCGCGGCATAATGAGTGGATTCAGGTACCATGATTCTAAGTGAAATAAGTCACACAGAAAATGAAACATCATAAGATATCACTAATACACGGAATATAAACTAGGCTACACATGAACTGAATTACAAAACAGAACAGGGCCTCAAATTTAGAAAACCAACTTATGCTTGCTTAAGGGGAAAGTTGAGTTGGGGTGCCGCATCAAAACAGAGATAGAAATTAGCACAGATACCTTTTCATAAGCCAAATATGTAATAGTCAAGACCTACCCCTTGCTCAACGAAATGGACTAAACACCCCATATTCAACGCCTAGGAATACACCTGACTAGTAATCATCTTCAAACCCATGGATTCATATGTCTCCGTAAGAGAATGAAGCGTGTGTACAGCGCAATGAATGCAGCAGAGAAAATCCGATAAATCCCATTATCAAAATATATTACAAAAACAAAACACAAGGACAGTGAAATAGAGAGCAATTCTTAAATAATTCATTCAGGGTTTGTGATGCAACCTGGATTTACCACATCTACACCCAGAGCTGAGTGAGACATAAGGTTGGGCACTTCGGGCTGATAGCATTGGTGAGGTTCAGTGAGCAAATGCAGACACTTTGAAGTCATACTGCATGGTACCCATTCCAAGGGTCCCAACTGTCCAGGTTTAAAGGATCCTTCCTTCAGCTAAAACATGCATGGGAAACCCACAGTATGGTGCACCGTGTGACCGGCAAACGTTTTCAAATGCATCTCAGTTTTCGTCCACTTTTACTCGGGTTCACCATTCCAGACCCTTTATGAACACTCTCCCCACTTGCAGAGTCAGTGCTTTAACCTCCTGTATGGCACAGTTTGCAATTTCTGCGCAAGATGAACAGGAATAGGGAGAACCAATGAGAGACTAGCTGTAGGTGTATGCACGGGCAAATTTAACGCTCATTTCCCACCAGGAAGAGGAATTAACCTAAGGCTCAACATGCCGTGCCGGAACCAGATTAGGGCCTGAAGCAATCCTGCAGGTTTGCGGCCAGCTCACAAGAAAGCGATTTGAAGAAAGGAGCTCAGGGGCACTGTAACTCACAAACCTGCAGAGTTATAAATGACAGCTATCGTCCAAAAATACATTGAAGGAAGGCTGCGAAGAGGACATGAAAGCGGGGCAGAATTGCAGGAAAACGATTTCAGGGGGTAGACGGGAATTGCATTTAAAGCATAGGAAAAGAGGCAGAACGTCGACAATGATGCTCTTGGCCAAAAAGTGCGTATGTGTTTTTTCCTGAATATATTCAGGAAAAAACGCATACGCACTTTTTGGCCAACAAAGCAAGCATGTTAAAGAAATCTGCAGTGCAGTGAAGTCTCACTGCCCCCCGGTCAAAAGGGCCATCTGAAAAAAGTGTAAAATCCAGAAAGGCAACACAGGCCATGGAGAACAGGGAGCCTTGTTATGCTGATGGGCGGGATGTAAATTGCCAAGAGTCACTCTGGAGAAGTGTATGGTATTTCCTGGAACACCTAAAAAACAAAGCAACGGAGCCTACGGCACTTCCACTTATGGTCCTATAGCTTAGGGAAATTAAAATCAGAAACACACAGCCACCCCAAAGTGTCGGACGGCTCTGTTTATAAGAACCTCGTGTACGGCACAAGTTAAATATCGCAGAAAGCAAGAAATGGATAAAGAAGTTGTGCTACGTACGTACAATGGAATATCACTCTCCAATGAAATCTATGTCATCAGGCCCGTCGCGGCATAATGAGTGGATTCAGGTACGATGATTCTAAGTGAAGTAAGTCTCACAGAAAATGAAACATCATAAGATATCACTAATACACCGAATGTAATCTTGGCTACACATGAACTGAATTACAAAACATAACAGGGCCTCAAATTTAGAAAACCAACTTATGTTTGCTTAAGGGGAAAGTTGAGTTGGGGTGCTGCATAAAAGCAGAGATAGAAATTAGCACAGATACCATTCCATACGTCAAATATGTAATAGTCAAGACCTACCCCTTGCTCAACGAAATGGAAAAAACACGCCATATTCAACGCCTAGGAATACACCTGACTAGAAAGAATCTTCAAACCCATGGATTTATATGTCTCCATAAGAGAATGAAGCGTGTGTACAGCGGCATGAATGCAGCAGAGAAAATCCGATAAATCCCATTATCAAAATGAATTACAAAAACAAAACACAAGGACAGTGAAATAGGGAGCAATTCTTAAATAATTCATTCAGGGATTGTGATGCAACCTGGATTTTCCACATCTACATCCAGAGCTGAGTGAGACATAAGGTTGGGGACTTCGGGCTGATAGCATTGGTGAGGTTCGATGAACAAATGCAGACCCTTTGAAGGCATACTGCATGGTACGCATTCCATGGGTCCCAACTCTCCAGGTTTAAGGGATTCTTCCTTCAGCTAATACATGCATGGGAAACCCACAGTATGGTGCAGCGTGTGACCGGGAAACGTTTTCAAATGCATTGCAGTTTTCGTCCCCTTTTACTCGGGTTCACAATTCCAGACCCTTTACTAACACTCTCCCTACTTGGAGAGTCAGTGCCTTTAACCTCCTGTTGGGCACAGTTTGCAATTTCTGCTCAAGAAGAACAGGAAGAGGGAGAACCAATGAGAGATTAGCTGTAGGTGTCTGCACGGGCAAATTTAACACTCATTCCCCACCAGGAAGAGGAATTAACCAAAGGCGCAGCATGCCCTGCCGGAACCAGATTAGGGCCTGAAGCAATCCAGCGGGTTTGCGGCCAGCTCACAAGATAGCGAGTTGAAGAAAGGAGCTCAGGGGCACTGTAACTCACAAACCTGCAGAGTTATAAATGACAGCTATCGTCCAAAAATATATTGAAGGAAGGCTGCGAAGAGAACTTGTAAGCGGGGCAGAATTGCAGGAAAACGATTTCAGGGGGTAGACGGGAATTGCATTTAAAGCATAGGAAAAGAGGCAGAACGTAGACAATGATGCTCTTGGCCAAAAAGGGCGTATTCGTTTTTTCTGAATATATTCAGGAAAAAACGCATACGCCCTTTTTGGCCAACGAAGCAAGCATGTTAAAGAAATCTGCACTACAATGAAGTCTCACTGCCCCCCGGTCAAAAGGGCCATCTGAAAAAAGTGTAAAATCCAGAAAGGCAGCACAGGGCATGGAGAACCGGGAGCCTAGTTATGCTGATGGGCGGCATGTAAATTGCCAACAACCACTCTGGAGAAGTGTATGGTGTTTCCTGGAACACCTAAAAAACAAAGCAACGGAGCCTACGGCACTTCCACTTATGGTCCTATAGCTTAGGGAAATTAAAATCAAAAACACACAGCCACCCCAAAGTTTCGGTCGGCTCTGTTTACAAGAACCTCGTCTACGGTACAAGTTAAATATCCCAGAAAGCAAGAAATGGATAAAGAAGTTGTGGTACGTACGTACAATTGAATATCACTCACCAATGAAATGTATGTCATCTGGCCCGTCGTGGCATAATGAGTGGATTCAGGTACGATGATTCTAAGTGAAATAACTCACACAGAAAATGAAACATCATAAGATGTCACTAATACACGGAATGTAATCTTGGCTACACATGAACTGAATTACAAAACAGAACAGGGTCTCAAATTTAGAAAACCAACTTATGTTTGCTTAAGGGGAAAGGTGAGTTGGGGTGATGCATAAAACCAGAGATAGAAATTAGCACAGATACCATTCCATACGTCAAATATGTAATAGTCAAGACCTACCCCTTGCTCAACCAAATGGGCTAAACACCCTATATTCAACGTCTAGGAATACACCTGACTAGAAAGAATATTCAAACCCTTGGATTTATATGTCTCCATAAGAGAATCAAGCGTGTGTACAGCTGCATGAAGGCAGCAGTGAAAATCCGATAAATCCCGTTATCAAAATGAATTACAAAAACAAAACAGAATGACAGTGAAATAGAGAGCAATTCTTAAATAATTCATTCAGGGCTTGTGATGCAACCTGGATTTACCTCATCTACACCCAGAGCTGAGTGAGACATAAGGTTGGACACTTCAGGCTGATAGCATTGGTGAGGTTCGATGAGCAAATGCAGACCATTTGAAGTCATACTGCATGGTACCCATTCCATGGGTCCCAACTCTCCAGGTTTAAGCGATTCTTCCTTCAGCTAAAACATGCATGGGAAAGCCACAGTATGGTGCACCATGTGACCGGGAAACGTTTTCAAATGCATCTCAGTTTTCGTCCCCTTTTAGTCGGGTTCACAATTCCAGACCCTTTACTAACACTCTCCCCACTTGGAGAGTCAGTGCCTTTAACCTGCTGTTTGGCACAGTTTGCAATTTCTGCGCGAGATGAACAGGAATAGGGAGAACCAATGAGAGACTAGCTGTAGGTGTCTGCACGGGACAATTTAACGCTCATTTCCCACCAGGAAGAGGAATTAACCAAAGGCTCAACATGCCGTGTCGGAACCAGATTAGGGCCTGAAGCAATCCTGCGGGTTTGCGGCCAGCTCACAAGAAAGCGATTTGAAGAAAGGAGCTCAGGGGCACTGTAACTGACAAACCTGCAGAGTTATAAATGACAGCTATCGTCCAAAAATACATTGAAGGAAGGCTGCGAAGAGGACATGAAAGCGGGGCAGAATTGCAGGAAAACGATTTCAGGGGGTAGACGGGAATTGCATTTAAAGCATAGGAAAAGAGGCAGAACGTCGACAATGATGCTCTTGGCCAAAAAGTGCGTATGTGTTTTTTCCTGAATATATTCAGGAAAAAACGCATACGCACTTTTTGGCCAACAAAGCAAGCATGTTAAAGAAATCTGCAGTGCAGTGAAGTCTCACTGCCCCCCGGTCAAAAGGGCCATCTGAAAAAAGTGTAAAATCCAGAAAGGCAACACAGGCCATGGAGAACAGGGAGCCTTGTTATGCTGATGGGCGGGATGTAAATTGCCAAGAGTCACTCTGGAGAAGTGTATGGTATTTCCTGGAACACCTAAAAAACAAAGCAACGGAGCCTACGGCACTTCCACTTATGGTCCTATAGCTTAGGGAAATTAAAATCAGAAACACACAGCCACCCCAAAGTGTCGGACGGCTCTGTTTATAAGAACCTCGTGTATGGCACAAGTTAAATATCGCAGAAAGCAAAAAATGGATAAAGAAGTTGTGCTACGTACGTACAATGGAATATCACTCTCCAATGAAATCTATGTCATCAGGCCCGTCGCGGCATAATGAGTGGATTCAGGTAAGATGATTCTAAGTGAAGTAAGTCTCACAGAAAATGAAACATCATAAGATATCACTAATACACCGAATGTAATCTTGGCTACACATGAACTGAATTACAAAACATAACAGGGCCTCAAATTTAGAAAACCAACTTATGTTTGCTTAAAGGGAAAGTTGAGTTGGGGTGCTGCATAAAAGCAGAGATAGAAATTAGCACAGATACCATTCCATACGTCAAATATGTAATAGTCAAGACCTACCCCTTGCTCAACGAAATGGAAAAAACACGCCATATTCAACGCCTAGGAATACACCTGACTAGAAAGAATCTTCAAACCCATGGATTTATATGTCTCCATAAGAGAATGAAGCGTGTGTACAGCGGCATGAATGCAGCAGAGAAAATCCGATAAATCCCATTATCAAAATGAATTACAAAAACAAAACACAAGGACAGTGAAATAGGGAGCAATTCTTAAATAATTCATTCAGGGATTGTGATGCAACCTGGATTTTCCACATCTACATCCAGAGCTGAGTGAGACATAAGGTTGGGGACTTCGGGCTGATAGCATTGGTGAGGTTCGATGAACAAATGCAGACCCTTTGAAGGCATACTGCATGGTACGCATTCCATGGGTCCCAACTCTCCAGGTTTAAGGGATTCTTCCTTCAGCTAATACATGCATGGGAAACCCACAGTATGGTGCAGCGTGTGACCGGTAAACGTTTTCAAATGCATTGCAGTTTTCGTCCCCTTTTACTCGGGTTCACAATTCCAGACCCTTTACTAACACTCTCCCTACTTGGAGAGTCAGTACCTTTAACCTCCTGTTGGGCACAGTTTGCAATTTCTGCTCAAGAAGAACAGGAAGAGGGAGAACCAATGAGAGATTAGCTGTAGGTGTCTGCACGGGCAAATTTAACACTCATTCCCCACCAGGAAGAGGAATTAACCAAAGGCGCAGCATGCCCTGCCGGAACCAGATTAGGGCCTGAAGCAATCCAGCGGGTTTGCGGCCAGCTCACAAGATAGCGAGTTGAAGAAAGGAGTTCAGGGGCACTGTAACTCACAAACCTGCAGAGTTATAAATGACAGCTATCGTCCAAAAATATATTGAAGGAAGGCTGCGAAGAGAACTTGTAAGCGGGGCAGAATTGCAGGAAAACGATTTCAGGGGGTAGACGGGAATTGCATTTAAAGCATAGGAAAAGAGGCAGAACGTCGACAATGATGCTCTTGGCCAAAAAGGGCGTATTCGTTTTTTCTGAATATATTCAGGAAAAAACGCATACGCCCTTTTTGGCCAACGAAGCAAGCATGTTAAAGAAATCTGCACTACAATGAAGTCTCACTGCCCCCCGGTCAAAAGGGCCATCTGAAAAAAGTGTAAAATCCAGAAAGGCAGCACAGGGCATGGAGAACCGGGAGCCTAGTTATGCTGATGGGCGGCATGTAAATTGCCAACAACCACTCTGGAGAAGTGTATGGTGTTTCCTGGAACACCTAAAAAACAAAGCAACGGAGCCTACGGCACTTCCACTTATGGTCCTATAGCTTAGGGAAATTAAAATCAAAAACACACAGCCACCCCAAAGTTTCGGTCGGCTCTGTTTACAAGAACCTCGTCTACGGTACAAGTTAAATATCCCAGAAAGCGAGAAATGGATAAAGAAGTTGTGGTACGTACGTACAATTGAATATCACTCACCAATGAAATGTATGTCATCTGGCCCGTCGTGGCATAATGAGTGGATTCAGGTACGATGATTCTAAGTGAAATAACTCACACAGAAAATGAAACATCATAAGATGTCACTAATACACCGAATGTAATCTTGGCTACACATGAACTGAATTACAAAACAGAACAGGGTCTCAAATTTAGAAAACCAACTTATGTTTGCTTAAGGGGAAAGGTGAGTTGGGGTGATGCATAAAACCAGAGATAGAAATTAGCACAGATACCATTCCATACGTCAAATATGTAATAGTCAAGACCTACCCCTTGCTCAACCAAATGGGCTAAACACCCTATATTCAACGTCTAGGAATACACCTGACTAGAAAGAATATTCAAACCCTTGGATTTATATGTCTCCATAAGAGAATCAAGCGTGTGTACAGCTGCATGAAGGCAGCAGTGAAAATCCGATAAATCCCGTTATCAAAATGAATTACAAAAACAAAACAGAATGACAGTGAAATAGAGAGCAATTCTTAAATAATTCATTCAGGGCTTGTGATGCAACCTGGATTTACCTCATCTACACCCAGAGCTGAGTGAGACATAAGGTTGGACACTTCAGGCTGATAGCATTGGTGAGGTTCGATGAGCAAATGCAGACCATTTGAAGTCATACTGCATGGTACCCATTCCATGGGTCCCAACTCTCCAGGTTTAAGCGATTCTTCCTTCAGCTAAAACATGCATGGGAAAGCCACAGTATGGTGCACCATGTGACCGGGAAACGTTTTCAAATGCATCTCAGTTTTCGTCCCCTTTTAGTCGGGTTCACAATTCCAGACCCTTTACTAACACTCTCCCCACTTGGAGAGTCAGTGCCTTTAACCTGCTGTTTGGCACAGTTTGCAATTTCTGCGCGAGATGAACAGGAATAGGGAGAACCAATGAGAGACTAGCTGTAGGTGTCTGCACGGGACAATTTAACGCTCATTTCCCACCAGGAAGAGGAATTAACCAAAGATTCAGCATGCCGAGCAGGAAACAGATTAGGGCCTGAAGCAATCCTGCGGGTTTGCGGCCAGCTCACAAGAACGCGATTTGTAGAAAGGAGCTCAGGGGCACTGTAATTCACAAACCTGCAGAGTTATAAATGACAGCTATCGTCCGAAAATATATTGAAGGAAGGCTGCGAAGAGGACTGGAAAGCGGGGCAGAATTGCAGGAAATCGATTTCAGGGGGTAGAGTGGAATTGCATTTAAAGCATAGGAAAAGAGGCAGAACGTCGACAATGATGCACTTGGCCAAAAAGGGCGTATACGTTTTTTCCTGAATATATTCATGAAAAAACGCATACGCACTTTTTGGCCAACCAAGCAAGCATGTTAAAGAAATCTGCACTACAATGAAGTCTCACTGCCCCCCGGTCAAAAGGGCCATCTGAAAAAAGTGTAAAATCCAGAAATGCAGCACAGGCCATGGAGAACAGGGAGCCTTGTTATGCTGATGGGTGGGATGTAAATTGCCAACAGCCACTCTGGAGAAGTGTATGGTGTTTCCTGAAACACCTAAAAAACAAAGCAACGGAGCCTACGGCACTTCCACTTATGGTCCTATAGCTTAGGGAAATTAAAATCAAAAACACACAGCCACCCCAAAGATTCAGACGGCTCTGTTTACAAGAACCTCGTCTACGGTACAAGTTAAATATCCCAGAAAGCGAAAAATGGATTAAGAAGTTGTGGTACGTACGTACAATGGAATATCACTCACCAATGAATTCTATGTCATCTGGCCCGTCGTGGCATAATGAGTGGATTCAGGTACGATGATTCTAAGTGAAATAAGTCACACAGAAAATGAAACATCATAAGATATCACTAATACACCGAATGTAATCTTGGCTACACATGAACTGAATTACAAAACAGAACAGGGTCTCAAATTTTGAAAACAAACTTATGTTTGCATAAGGGGAAAGGTGAGTTGGGGTGCTGCATAAAACCAGAGATAGAAATTAGCACAGATACCATTCCATACGTCAAATATGTAATAGTCAAGACCTACCCCTTGCTCAACGAAATGGGCTAAACACCCTATATTCAACACCTAGGAATACACCTGACTAGTAAGAATCTTCAAACCCATGGATTTATATGTCTCCATAAGAGAATCAAGCGTTTGTACAGCTGCATGACGGCAGCAGAGAAAATCCGATAAATCCTAATATCAAAATGAATTACAAAAACAAAACACAATGACAGTGAAATAGAGAGCAATTCTTATATAATTCATTCAGGGCTTGTGATGCAACCTGGATTTACCTCATCTACACCCAGAGCTGAGTGAGACATAAGGTTGTACACTACGGGCTGATAACATTGGTGAGGTTCGATGAGCAAATGCAGACCATTTGAAGTCATACTGCATGGTACCCATTCCATGGGTCCCAACTCTCCAGGTTTAAGCGATTCTTCCTTCAGATAAAGCATGCATGGGAAACCCACAGTATGGTGCACCATGTGACTGGGAAACATTTTCAAAAGCATCTCAGTTTTCGTCCCCTTTTACTCGGGTTCAAAATTCCAGACCCTTTACTAACACTCTCCCCACTTGGAGAGTCAGTGCCTTTAACCTGCTGTTTGGCACAGTTTGCAATTTCTGCGCAAGATGAACAGGAATAGGGAGAACCAATGAGAGACTAGCTGTAGGTGTCTGCACGGGCAAATTTAACGCTCATTTCCAACCAGGAAGAGGAATTAACCAAAGGCTCAGCATGCCGTGCAGGAACCAGATTAGGGCCTGAAGCAATCCTGCGGGTTTGCGGCCAGCTCACAAGAAAGCGATTTGAAGAAAGGAGCTCAGGGGCACTGTAATTCACAAAACTGCAGAGTTATAAATGACAGCTATCGTCCGAAAATATATTGAAGGAAGGCTGCGAAGAGGACTTGAAAGTGGGGCAGAATTGCAGGAAAACGATTTCAGGGGGTAGACTGGAATTGCATTTAAAGCATAGGAAAAGAGGCAGAACGTCGACAATGATGCACTTGGCCAAAAAGGGCGTATGCGTTTTTTCCTGAATATATTCAGGAAAAAACGCATACGCCCTTTTTGGCCAACCAAGCAAGCATGTTAAAGAAATCTGCACTACAATGAAGTCTCACTGCCCCCTGGTCAAAAGGGCTATCTGAAAAAGTGTAAAATCCAAAAATGCAGCACAGGCCATGGAGAAGAGGGAGCCTTGTTATGCTGATGGGTGGGATGTAAATTGCCAACAGCCACTCTGGAGAAGTGTATGGTGTTTCCTGAAACACCAAAAAACAAAGCAACGGAGCCTATGGCACTTCCACTTATGGTCCTATAGCTTAGGGAAATTAAAATCAAAAACACACAGCCACCCCAAAGTTTCAGACGGCTCTGTTTACAAGAACCTCATCTATGGTACAAGTTAAATATCCCAGAAAGCGAAAAATGGATAAAGAAGTTGTGGTACGTACGTACAATGGAATATCACTCACCAATGAAATCTATGTCATCAGGCCCGTTGTGGCATAATGAGTGGATTCAGGTACGATGATTCTAAGTGAAATAAGTCACACAGAAAATGAAACATCATAAGATATCACTAATACACGGAATGTAATCTTGGCTACACATGAACTGAATTACAAAACAGAACAGGGTCTCAACTTTAGAAAACCAACTTATGTTTGCTTAAGGGGAAAGGTGAGTTGGGGTGCTGCATAAAACCAGAGATAGAAATTAGCACAGATACCATTCCATAAGTCAAATATATAATAGTCAATACCTACCCCGTGCTGAACGAAATGGACTAAACACCCCATATTCAACGCCTAGGAATACACCTGACTAGTAAGAATCTTAAAACCCATGGATTTATATGTCTCCAGAACAGAATGAAGCGTGTGTACAGCGGCATGAATGCAGCAGCGAAAATCCGATAAATCCCATTATCAAAATGAATTACAAAAACAAAACACAAGGACAGTGAAATAGAGAGCAATTCTTAAATAATTCATTCAGGGCTTGTGATGCAACCTGGATTTACCACATCTACATCCAGAGCTGAGTGAGACATAAGGTTGGGCACTTCAGGCTGATAGCATTGGTGAGGTTCGCTGAGCAAATGCAGACACTTTGAAGTCAAACAGCATGGTACCCATTCCAAGGGTCCCAACACTCCAGGTTTAAGGGATTCTTCCTTCTGCTAAAACATGCATGGGAAACCCACAGTATGGTGCACCGTGTGACCGGCAAACGTTTTCAAATGCATCTCAGTTTTCGTCCCCTTTTACTCGGGTTCACCATTCCAGACCCTTTACGAACACTCTCCCCACGTGGAGAGTCAGTGCTTTAACCTCCTGTTTGGCACAGTTTGCAATTTCTGCGCAAGATGAACTGGAATAGGGAGAACGAATGAGAGACTAGCTGTAGGTGTCTGCACGGGCAAATTTAATGTTCATTTCCTACCATGAAGAGGAATTAACCTAAGGCTCAACATGACGTGCTGGAACCAGATTAGGGCCTGAAGCATTCCTGCGGGTTTGCGGCCAGCTCACAAGATAGCGAGTTGAAGAAAGGAGCTCAATGGCACTGTAACTCACAAACCTGCAGAGTTATAAAAGACAGCTATTGTCCAAAAATATATTGAAGGAAGGCTGCGAAGAGAACTTGTAAGCGGGGCAGAATTGCAGGAAAACGATTTCAGGTGGTAGACGGGAATTGCATTTAAAGCATAGTAAAAGAGGCAGAACGTCGACAATGATGCTCTTGGCCAAAAAGGGCGTATGCGTTTTTTCCTGAATATATTCAGGAAAAAACGCATACGCACTTTTTGGCCAACCAAGCAAGCATGTTAAAGAAATCTGCACTACAATGAAGTCTCACTGCCCCCCGGTCAAAAGGGCCATCTCAAAAAAGTGTAAAATCCAGAAAGGCAGCACAGGACATGGAGAACAGGGAGCCTTGTTATGCTGATGGGTGGGATGTAAATTGCCAACAGCCACTCTGGAGAAGTGTATGGTGTTTCCTGGAACACCTAAAAAACAAAGCAACGGAGCCTACGGCACTTCCACTTATGGTCCTATAGCTTAGGGAAATTAAAATCAAAAACACACAGCCACCCCAAAGTTTCGGTCGGCTCTGTTTACAAGAACCTCGTCTACGGTACAAGTTAAATATCCCAGAATGTGAAAAATGGATAAAGAAGTTGTGGTACGTATGTACAATGGAATATCACTGAGCAATGAAATCTATGTCATCAGGCCCGTCGCGGCATAATGAGTGGATTCAGGTACCATGATTCTAAGTGAAATAAGTCACACAGAAAATGAAACATCATAAGATATCACTAATACACGGAATATAAACTAGGCTACACATGAACTGAATTACAAAACAGAACAGGGCCTCAAATTTAGAAAACCAACTTATGCTTGCTTAAGGGGAAAGGTGAGTTGGGGTGCCGCATCAAAACAGAGATAGAAATTAGCACAGATACCTTTTCATAAGCCAAATATGTAATAGTCAAGACCTACCCCTTGCTCAACGAAATGGACTAAACACCCCATATTCAACGCCTAGGAATACACCTGACTAGTAAGAATCATCAAACCCATGGATTCATATGTCTCCGTAAGAGAATGAAGCGTGTGTACAGCGGCATGAATGCAGCAGAGAAAATCCGATAAATCCCATTATCAAAATATATTACAAAAACAAAACACAAGGACAGTGAAATAGAGAGCAATTCTTAAATAATTCATTCAGGGTTTGTGATGCAACCTGGATTTACCACATCTACACCCAGAGCTGAGTGAGACATAAGGTTGGGCACTTCGGGCTGATAGCATTGGTGAGGTTCAGTGAGCAAATGCAGACACTTTGAAGTCATACTGCATGGTACCCATTCCAAGGGTCCCAACTGTCCAGGTTTAAAGGATCCTTCCTTCAGCTAAAACATGCATGGGAAACCCACAGTATGGTGCACCGTGTGACCGGCAAACGTTTTCAAATGCATCTCAGTTTTCGTCCACTTTTACTCGGGTTCACCATTCCAGACCCTTTATGAACACTCTCCCCACTTGGAGAGTCAGTGCTTTAACCTCCTGTATGGCACAGTTTGCAATTTCTGCGCAAGATGAACAGGAATAGGGAGAACCAATGAGAGACTAGCTGTAGGTGTATGCACGGGCAAATTTAACGCTCATTTCCCACCAGGAAGAGGAATTAACCTAAGGCTCAACATGCCGTGCCGGAACCAGATTAGGGCCTGAAGCAATCCTGCGGGTTTGCGGCCAGCTCACAAGAAAGCGATTTGAAGAAAGGAGCTCAGGGGCACTGTAACTCACAAACCTGCAGAGTTATAAATGACAGCTATCGTCCAAAAATACATTGAAGGAAGGCTGCGAAGAGGACATGAAAGCGGGGCAGAATTGCAGGAAAACGATTTCAGGGGGTAGACGGGAATTGCATTTAAAGCATAGGAAAAGAGGCAGAACGTCGACAATGATGCTCTTGGCCAAAAAGTGCGTATGTGTTTTTTCCTGAATATATTCAGGAAAAAACGCATACGCACTTTTTGGCCAACAAAGCAAGCATGTTAAAGAAATCTGCAGTGCAGTGAAGTCTCACTGCCCCCCGGTCAAAAGGGCCATCTGAAAAAAGTGTAAAATCCAGAAAGGCAACACAGGCCATGGAGAACAGGGAGCCTTGTTATGCTGATGGGCGGGATGTAAATTGCCAAGAGTCACTCTGGAGAAGTGTATGGTATTTCCTGGAACACCTAAAAAACAAAGCAACGGAGCCTACGGCACTTCCACTTATGGTCCTATAGCTTAGGGAAATTAAAATCAGAAACACACAGCCACCCCAAAGTGTCGGACGGCTCTGTTTATAAGAACCTCGTGTACGGCACAAGTTAAATATCCCAGAAAGCAAAAAATGGATAAAGAAGTTGTGCTACGTACGTACAATGGAATATCACTCTCCAATGAAATCTATGTCATCAGGCCCGTCGCAGCATAATGAGTGGATTCAGGTACGATGATTCTAAGTGAAGTAAGTCTCACAGAAAATGAAACATCATAAGATATCACTAATACACCGAATGTAATCTTGGCTACACATGAACTGAATTACAAAACATAACAGGGCCTCAAATTTAGAAAACCAACTTATGTTTGCTTAAGGGGAAAGTTGAGTTGGGGTGCTGCATAAAAGCAGAGATAGAAATTAGCACAGATACCATTCCATACGTCAAATATGTAATAGTCAAGACCTACCCCTTGCTCAACGAAATGGAAAAAACACGCCATATTCAAAGCCTAGGAATACACCTGACTAGAAAGAATCTTCAAACCCATGGATTTATATGTCTCCATAAGAGAATGAAGCGTGTGTACAGCGGCATGAATGCAGCAGAGAAAATCCGATAAATCCCATTATCAAAATGAATTACAAAAACAAAACACAAGGACAGTGAAATAGGGAGCAATTCTTAAATAATTCATTCAGGGATTGTGATGCAACCTGGATTTTCCACATCTACATCCAGAGCTGAGTGAGACATAAGGTTGGGGACTTCGGGCTGATAGCATTGGTGCGGTTCGATGAACAAATGCAGACCCTGTGAAGGCATACTGCATGGTACGCATTCCATGGGTCCCAACTCTCCAGGTTTAAGGGATTCTTCCTTCAGCTAATACATGCATGGGAAACCCACAGTATGGTGCAGCGTGTGACCGGGAAACGTTTTCAAATGCATTGCAGATTTCGTCCCCTTTTACTCGGGTTCACAATTCCAGACCCTTTACTAACACTCTCCCTACTTCGAGAGTCAGTACCTTTAACCTCCTGTTGGGCACAGTTTGCAATTTCTGCTCAAGAAGAACAGGAAGAGGGAGAACCAATGAGAGATTAGCTGTAGGTGTCTGCACGGGCAAATTTAACACTCATTCCCCACCAGGAAGAGGAATTAACCAAAGGCTCAGCATGCCCTGCCGGAACCAGATTAGGGCCTGAAGCAATCCAGCGGGTTTGTGGCCAGCTCACAAGATAGCGAGTTGAAGAAAGGAGCTCAGGGGCACTGTAACTCACAAACCTGCAGAGTTATAAATGACAGCTATCGTCCAAAAATATATTGAAGGAAGGCTGCGAAGAGAACTTGTAAGCGGGGCAGAATTGCAGGAAAACGATTTCAGGGGGTAGACGGGAATTGCATTTAAAGCATAGGAAAAGAGGCAGAACGTAGACAATGATGCTCTTGGCCAAAAAGGGCGTATGCGTTTTTTCTGAATATATTCAGGAAAAAACGCATACGCCCTTTTTGGCCAACGAAGCAAGCATGTTAAAGAAATCTGCACTACAATGAAGTCTCACTGCCCCCCGGTCAAAAGGGCCATCTGAAAAAAGTGTAAAATCCAGAAAGGCAGCACAGGGCATGGAGAACCGGGAGCCTTGTTATGCTGATGGGCGGGATGTAAATTGCCAACAGCCACTCTGGAGAAGTGTATGGTGTTTCCTGGAACACCTAAAAAACAAAGCAACGGAGCCTACGGCACTTCCACTTATGGTCCTATAGCTTAGGAAAATTAAAATCAAAAACACACAGCCACCCCAAAGTTTTGGTCGGCTCTGTTTACAAGAACCTCGTCTACGGTACAAGTTAAATATCCCAGAATGTGAAAAATGGATAAAGAAGTTGTGGTACGTACGTACAATGGAATATCACTGAGCAATGAAATCTATGTCATCAGGCCCGTCGCGGCATAATGAGTGGATTCAGGTACCATGATTCTAAGTGAAATAAGTCACACAGAAAATGAAACATCATAAGATATCACTAATACACGGAATATAAACTAGGCTACACATGAACTGAATTACAAAACAGAACAGGGCCTCAAATTTAGAAAACCAACTTATGCTTGCTTAAGGGGAAAGGTGAGTTGGGGTGCCGCATCAAAACAGAGATAGAAATTAGCACAGATACCTTTTCATAAGCCAAATATGTAATAGTCAAGACCTACCCCTTGCTCAACGAAATGGACTAAACACCCCATATTCAACACCTAGGAATACACCTGACTAGTAAGAATCTTCAAACCCATGGATTCATATGTCTCCGTAAGAGAATGAAGCGTGTGTACAGCGGCATGAATGCAGCAGAGAAAATCCGATAAATCCCATTATCAAAATATATTACAAAAGCAAAACACAAGGACAGTGAAATAGGGAGCAATTCTTAAATAATTCATTCAGGGTTTGTGATGCAACCTGGATTTACCACATCTACACCCAGAGCTGAGTGAGACATAAGGTTGGGCACTTCGGGCTGATAGCATTGGTGAGGTTCACTGAGCAAATGCAGACACTTTGAAGTCAAACAGCATGGTACCCATTCCAAGGGTCCCAACACTCCAGGTTTAAGGGATTCTTCCTTCTGCTAAAACATGCATGGGAAACCCACAGTATGGTGCACCGTGTGACCGGCAAACGTTTTCAAATGCATCTCAGTTTTCGTCCCCTTTTACTCGGGTTCACCATTCCAGACCCTTTACGAACACTCTCCCCACGTGGAGAGTTAGTGCTTTAACCTCCTGTTTGGCACAGTTTGCAATTTTTGCGCAAGATGAACAGGAATAGGGAGAACGAATGAGAGGCTAGCTGTAGGTGTCTGCACAGGCAAATTTAATGCTCATTTCCCACCATGAAGAGGAATTAACCTAAGGCTCAACATGACGTGCTGGAACCAGATTAGGGCCTGAAGCATTCCTGCGGGTTTGCGGCCAGCTCACAAGATAGCGAGTTGAAGAAAGGAGCTCAATGGCACTGTAACTCACAAACCTGCAGAGTTATAAAAGACAGCTATTGTCCAAAAATATATTGAAGGAAGGCTGCGAAGAGAACTTGTAAGCGGGGCAGAATTGCAGGAAAACGATTTCAGGGGGTAGACGGGAATTGCATTTAAAGCATAGTAAAAGAGGCAGAACGTCGACAATGATGCTCTTGGCCAAAAAGGGCGTATGCGTTTTTTCCTGAATATATTCAGGAAAAAACGCATACGCACTTTTTGGCCAACCAAGCAAGCATGTTAAAGAAATCTGCACTACAATGAAGTCTCACTGCCCCCCGGTCAAAAGGGCCATCTGAAAAAAGTGTAAAATCCAGAAAGGCAGCACAGGCCATGGAGAACAGGGAGCCTTGTTATGCTGATGGGTGGGATGTAAATTGCCAACAGCCACTCTGGAGAAGTGTATGGTGTTTCCTGGAACACCTAAAAAACAAAGCAACGGAGCCTACGGCACTTCCACTTATGGTCCTATAGCTTAGGGAAATTAAAATCAAAAACACACAGCCACCCCAAAGTTTCGGTCGGCTCTGTTTACAAGAACCTCGTCTACGGTACAAGTTAAATATCCCAGAATGTGAAAAATGGATAAAGAAGTTGTGGTACGTACGTACAATGGAATATCACTGAGCAATGAAATCTATGTCATCAGGCCCGTCGCGGCATAATGAGTGGATTCAGGTACCATGATTCTAAGTGAAATAAGTCACACAGAAAATGAAACATCATAAGATATCACTAATACACGGAATATAAACTAGGCTACACATGAACTGAATTACAAAACAGAACAGGGCCTCAAATTTAGAAAACCAACTTATGCTTGCTTAAGGGGAAAGGTGAGTTGGGGTGCCGCATCAAAACAGAGATAGAAATTAGCACAGATACCTTTTCATAAGCCAAATATGTAATAGTCAAGACCTACCCCTTGCTCAACGAAATGGACTAAACACCCCATATTCAACGCCTAGGAATACACCTGACTAGTAAGAATCATCAAACCCATGGATTCATATGTCTCCGTAAGAGAATGAAGCGTGTGTACAGCGGCATGAATGCAGCAGAGAAAATCCGATAAATCCCATTATTAAAATATATTACAAAAACAAAACACAAGGACAGTGAAATAGAGAGCAATTCTTAAATAATTCATTCAGGGTTTGTGATGCAACCTGGATTTACCACATCTACACCCAGAGCTGAGTGAGACATAAGGTTGGGCACTTCGGGCTGATAGCATTGGTGAGGTTCAGTGAGCAAATGCAGACACTTTGAAGTCATACTGCATGGTACCCATTCCAAGGGTCCCAACTGTCCAGGTTTAAAGGATCCTTCCTTCAGCTAAAACATGCATGGGAAACCCACAGTATGGTGCACCGTGTGACCGGCAAACGTTTTCAAATGCATCTCAGTTTTCGTCCACTTTTACTCGGGTTCACCATTCCAGACCCTTTATGAACACTCTCCCCACTTGCAGAGTCAGTGCTTTAACCTCCTGTATGGCACAGTTTGCAATTTCTGCGCAAGATGAACAGGAATAGGGAGAACCAATGAGAGACTAGCTGTAGGTGTATGCACGGGCAAATTTAACGCTCATTTCCCACCAGGAAGAGGAATTAACCTAAGGCTCAACATGCCGTGCCGGAACCAGATTAGGGCCTGAAGCAATCCTGCGGGTTTGCGGCCAGCTCACAAGAAAGCGATTTGAAGAAAGGAGCTCAGGGGCACTGTAACTCACAAACCTGCAGAGTTATAAATGACAGCTATCGTCCAAAAATACATTGAAGGAAGGCTGCGAAGAGGACATGAAAGCGGGGCAGAATTGCAGGAAAACGATTTCAGGGGGTAGACGGGAATTGCATTTAAAGCATAGGAAAAGAGGCAGAACGTCGACAATGATGCTCTTGGCCAAAAAGGGCGTATGCGTTTTTTCCTGAATATATTCAGGAAAAAACGCATACGCACTTTTTGGCCAACAAAGCAAGCATGTTAAAGAAATCTGCAGTGCAGTGAAGTCTCACTGCCCCCCGGTCAAAAGGGCCATCTGAAAAAAGTGTAAAATCCAGAAAGGCAACACAGGCCATGGAGAACAGGGAGCCTTGTTATGCTGATGGGCGGGATGTAAATTGCCAAGAGTCACTCTGGAGAAGTGTATGGTATTTCCTGGAACACCTAAAAAACAAAGCAACGGAGCCTACGGCACTTCCACTTATGGTCCTATAGCTTAGGGAAATTAAAATCAGAAACACACAGCCACCCCAAAGTGTCGGACGGCTCTGTTTATAAGAACCTCGTGTACGGCACAAGTTAAATATCCCAGAAAGCAAAAAATGGATAAAGAAGTTGTGCTACGTACGTACAATGGAATATCACTCTCCAATGAAATCTATGTCATCAGGCCCATCGCAGCATAATGAGTGGATTCAGGTACGATGATTCTATGTGAAGTAAGTCTCACAGAAAATGAAACATCATAAGATATCACTAATACACCGAATGTAATCTTGGCTACACATGAACTGAATTACAAAACATAACAGGGCCTCAAATTTAGAAAACCAACTTATGTTTGCTTAAGGGGAAAGTTGAGTTGGGGTGCTGCATAAAAGCAGAGATAGAAATTAGCACAGATACCATTCCATACGTCAAATATGTAATAGTCAAGACCTACCCCTTGCTCAACGAAATGGAAAAAACACGCCATATTCAAAGCCTAGGAATACACCTGACTAGAAAGAATCTTCAAACCCATGGATTTATATGTCTCCATAAGAGAATGAAGCGTGTGTACAGCGGCATGAATGCAGCAGAGAAAATCCGATAAATCCCATTATCAAAATGAATTACAAAAACAAAACACAAGGACAGTGAAATAGGGAGTAATTCTTAAATAATTCATTCAGGGATTGTGATGCAACCTGGATTTTCCACATCTACATCCAGAGCTGAGTGAGACATAAGGTTGGGGACTTCGGGCTGATAGCATTGGTGCGGTTCGATGAACAAATGCAGACCCTGTGAAGGCATACTGCATGGTACGCATTCCATGGGTCCCAACTCTCCAGGTTTAAGGGATTCTTCCTTCAGCTAATACATGCATGGGAAACCCACAGTATGGTGCAGCGTGTGACCGGGAAACGTTTTCAAATGCATTGCAGATTTCGTCCCCTTTTACTCGGGTTCACAATTCCAGACCCTTTACTAACACTCTCCCTACTTCGAGAGTCAGTGCCTTTAACCTCCTGTTGGGCACAGTTTGCAATTTCTGCTCAAGAAGAACAGGAAGAGGGAGAACCAATGAGAGATTAGCTGTAGGTGTCTGCACGGGCAAATTTAACACTCATTCCCCACCAGGAAGAGGAATTAACCAAAGGCTCAGCATGCCCTGCCGGAACCAGATTAGGGCCTGAAGCAATCCAGCGGGTTTGCGGCCAGCTCACAAGATAGCGAGTTGAAGAAAGGAGCTCAGGGGCACTGTAACTCACAAACCTGCAGAGTTATAAATGACAGCTATCGTCCAAAAATATATTGAAGGAAGGCTGCGAAGAGAACTTGTAAGCGGGGCAGAATTGCAGGAAAACGATTTCAGGGGGTAGACGGGAATTGCATTTAAAGCATAGGAAAAGAGGCAGAACGTAGACAATGATGCTCTTGGCCAAAAAGGGCGTATGCGTTTTTTCTGAATATATTCAGGAAAAAACGCATACGCCCTTTTTGGCGAACGAAGCAAGCATGTTAAAGAAATCTGCACTACAATGAAGTCTCACTGCCCCCCGGTCAAAAGGGCCATCTGAAAAAAGTGTAAAATCCAGAAAGGCAGCACAGGGCATGGAGAACCGCGAGCCTTGTTATGCTGATGGGCGGGATGTAAATTGCCAACAGCCACTCTGGAGAAGTGTATGGTGTTTCCTGGAACACCTAAAAAACAAAGCAACGGAGCCTACGGCACTTCCACTTATGGTCCTATAGCTTAGGAAAATTAAAATCAAAAACACACAGCCACCCCAAAGTTTTGGTCGGCTCTGTTTACAAGAACCTCGTCTACGGTACAAGTTAAATATCCCAGAATGTGAAAAATGGATAAAGAAGTTGTGGTACGTACGTACAATGGAATATCACTGAGCAATGAAATCTATGTCATCAGGCCCGTCGCGGCATAATGAGTGGATTCAGGTACCATGATTCTAAGTGAAATAAGTCACACAGAAAATGAAACATCATAAGATATCACTAATACACGGAATATAAACTAGGCTACACATGAACTGAATTACAAAACAGAACAGGGCCTCAAATTTAGAAAACCAACTTATGCTTGCTTAAGGGGAAAGGTGAGTTGGGGTGCCGCATCAAAACAGAGATAGAAATTAGCACAGATACCTTTTCATAAGCCAAATATGTAATAGTCAAGACCTACCCCTTGCTCAACGAAATGGACTAAACACCCCATATTCAACGCCTAGGAATACACCTGACTAGTAATCATCTTCAAACCCATGGATTCATATGTCTCTGTAAGAGAATGAAGCTTGTGTACAGCGCAATGAATGCAGCAGAGAAAATCCGATAAATCCCATTATCAAAATATATTACAAAAACAAAACACAAGGACAGTGAAATAGAGAGCAATTCTTAAATAATTCATTCAGGGTTTGTGATGCAACCTGGATTTACCACATCTACACCCAGAGCTGAGTGAGACATAAGGTTGGGCACTTCGGGCTGATAGCATTGGTGAGGTTCAGTGAGCAAATGCAGACACTTTGAAGTCAAACAGCATGGTACCCATTCCAAGGGTCCCAACTGTCCAGGTTTAAAGGATCCTTCCTTCAGCTAAAACATGCATGGGAAACCCACAGTATGGTGCACCGTGTGACCGGCAAACGTTTTCAAATGCATCTCAGTTTTCGTCCACTTTTACTCGGGTTCACCATTCCAGACCCTTTATGAACACTCTCCCCACTTGCAGAGTCAGTGCTTTAACCTCCTGTATGGCACAGTTTGCAATTTCTGCGCAAGATGAACAGGAATAGGGAGAACCAATGAGAGACTAGCTGTAGGTGTATGCACGGGCAAATTTAACGCTCATTTCCCACCAGGAAGAGGAATTAACCTAAGGCTCAACATGCCGTGCCGGAACCAGATTAGGGCCTGAAGCAATCCTGCGGGTTTGCGGCCAGCTCACAAGAAAGCGATTTGAAGAAAGGAGCTCAGGGGCACTGTAACTCACAAACCTGCAGAGTTATAAATGACAGCTATCGTCCAAAAATACATTGAAGGAAGGCTGCGAAGAGGACATGAAAGCGGGGCAGAATTGCAGGAAAACGATTTCAGGGGGTAGACGGGAATTGCATTTAAAGCATAGGAAAAGAGGCAGAACGTCGACAATGATGCTCTTGGCCAAAAAGTGCGTATGTGTTTTTTCCTGAATATATTCAGGAAAAAACGCATACGCACTTTTTGGCCAACAAAGCAAGCATGTTAAAGAAATCTGCAGTGCAGTGAAGTCTCACTGCCCCCCGGTCAAAAGGGCCATCTGAAAAAAGTGTAAAATCCAGAAAGGCAACACAGGCCATGGAGAACAGGGAGCCTTGTTATGCTGATGGGCGGGATGTAAATTGCCAAGAGTCACTCTGGAGAAGTGTATGGTATTTCCTGGAACACCTAAAAAACAAAGCAACGGAGCCTACGGCACTTCCACTTATGGTCCTATAGCTTAGGGAAATTAAAATCAGAAACACACAGCCACCCCAAAGTGTCGGACGGCTCTGTTTATAAGAACCTCGTGTACGGCACAAGTTAAATATCCCAGAAAGCAAAAAATGGATAAAGAAGTTGTGCTACGTACGTACAATGGAATATCACTCTCCAATGAAATCTATGTCATCAGGCCCGTCGCGGCATAATGAGTGGATTCAGGTACGATGATTCTAAGTGAAGTAAGTCTCACAGAAAATGAAACATCATAAGATATCACTAATACACCGAATGTAATCTTGGCTACACATGAACTGAATTACAAAACATAACAGGGCCTCAAATTTAGAAAACCAACTTATGTTTGCTTAAGGGGAAAGTTGAGTTGGGGTGCTGCATAAAAGCAGAGATAGAAATTAGCACAGATACCATTCCATACGTCAAATATGTAATAGTCAAGACCTACCCCTTGCTCAACGAAATGGAAAAAACACGCCATATTCAACGCCTAGGAATACACCTGACTAGAAAGAATCTTCAAACCCATGGATTTATATGTCTCCATAAGAGAATGAAGCGTGTGTACAGCGGCATGAATGCAGCAGAGAAAATCCGATAAATCCCATTATCAAAATGAATTACAAAAACAAAACACAAGGACAGTGAAATAGGGAGCAATTCTTAAATAATTCATTCAGGGATTGTGATGCAACCTGGATTTTCCACATCTACATCCAGAGCTGAGTGAGACATAAGGTTGGGGACTTCGGGCTGATAGCATTGGTGCGGTTCGATGAACAAATGCAGACCCTTTGAAGGCATACTGCATGGTACGCATTCCATGGGTCCCAACTCTCCAGGTTTAAGGGATTCTTCCTTCAGCTAATACATGCATGGGAAACCCACAGTATGGTGCAGCGTGTGACCGGGAAACGTTTTCAAATGCATTGCAGATTTCGTCCCCTTTTACTCGGGTTCACAATTCCAGACCCTTTACTAACACTCTCCCTACTTGGAGAGTCAGTGCCTTTAACCTCCTGTTGGGCACAGTTTGCAATTTCTGCTCAAGAAGAACAGGAAGAGGGAGAACCAATGAGAGATTAGCTGTAGGTGTCTGCACGGGCAAATTTAACACTCATTCCCCACCAGGAAGAGGAATTAACCAAAGGCTCAGCATGCCCTGCCGGAACCAGATTAGGGCCTGAAGCAATCCAGCGGGTTTGCGGCCAGCTCACAAGATAGCGAGTTGAAGAAAGGAGCTCAGGGGCACTGTAACTCACAAACCTGCAGAGTTATAAATGACAGCTATCGTCCAAAAATATATTGAAGGAAGGCTGCGAAGAGAACTTGTAAGCGGGGCAGAATTGCAGGAAAACGATTTCAGGGGGTAGACGGGAATTGCATTTAAAGCATAGGAAAAGAGGCAGAACGTAGACAATGATGCTCTTGGCCAAAAAGGGCGTATGCGTTTTTTCTGAATATATTCAGGAAAAAACGCATACGCCCTTTTTGGCGAACGAAGCAAGCATGTTAAAGAAATCTGCACTACAATGAAGTCTCACTGCCCCCCGGTCAAAAGGGCCATCTGAAAAAAGTGTAAAATCAAGAAAGGCAGCACAGGGCATGGAGAACCGGGAGCCTTGTTATGCTGATGGGCGGGATGTAAATTGCCAACAGCCACTCTGGAGAAGTGTATGGTGTTTCCTGGAACACCTAAAAAACAAAGCAACGGAGCCTACGGCACTTCCACTTATGGTCCTATAGCTTAGGAAAATTAAAATCAAAAACACACAGCCACCCCAAAGTTTTGGTCGGCTCTGTTTACAAGAACCTCGTCTACGGTACAAGTTAAATATCCCAGAATGTGAAAAATGGATAAAGAAGTTGTGGTACGTACGTACAATGGAATATCACTGAGCAATGAAATCTATGTCATCAGGCCCGTCGCGGCATAATGAGTGGATTCAGGTACCATGATTCTAAGTGAAATAAGTCACACAGAAAATGAAACATCATAAGATATCACTAATACACGGAATATAAACTAGGCTACACATGAACTGAATTACAAAACAGAACAGGGCCTCAAATTTAGAAAACCAACTTATGCTTGCTTAAGGGGAAAGTTGAGTTGGGGTGCCGCATCAAAACAGAGATAGAAATTAGCACAGATACCTTTTCATAAGCCAAATATGTAATAGTCAAGACCTACCCCTTGCTCAACGAAATGGACTAAACACCCCATATTCAACACCTAGGAATACACCTGACTAGTAATCATCTTTAAACCCATGGATTCATATGTCTCCGTAAGAGAATGAAGCGTGTGTACAGCGGCATGAATGCAGCAGAGAAAATCCGATAAATCCCATTATCAAAATATATTACAAAAGCAAAACACAAGGACAGTGAAATAGAGAGCAATTCTTAAATAATTCATTCAGGGTTTGTGATGCAACCTGGATTTACCACATCTACACCCAGAGCTGAGTGAGACATAAGGTTGGGCACTTCGGGCTGATAGCATTGGTGAGGTTCACTGAGCAAATGCAGACACTTTGAAGTCAAACAGCATGGTACCCATTCCAAGGGTCCCAACACTCCAGGTTTAAGGGATTCTTCCTTCTGCTAAAACATGCATGGGAAACCCACAGTATGGTGCACCGTGTGACCGGCAAACGTTTTCAAATGCATCTCAGTTTTCGTCCCCTTTTACTCGGGTTCACCATTCCAGACCCTTTACGAACACTCTCCCCACGTGGAGAGTTAGTGCTTTAACCTCCTGTTTGGCACAGTTTGCAATTTTTGCGCAAGATGAACAGGAATAGGGAGAACGAATGAGAGACTAGCTGTAGGTGTCTGCACGGGCAAATTTAATGCTCATTTCCCACCATGAAGAGGAATTAACCTAAGGCTCAACATGACGTGCTGGAACCAGATTAGGGCCTGAAGCATTCCTGCGGGTTTGCGGCCAGCTCACAAGATAGCGAGTTGAAGAAAGGAGCTCAATGGCACTGTAACTCACAAACCTGCAGAGTTATAAAAGACAGCTATTGTCCAAAAATATATTGAAGGAAGGCTGCGAAGAGAACTTGTAAGCGGGGCAGAATTGCAGGAAAACGATTTCAGGGGGTAGACGGGAATTGCATTTAAAGCATAGTAAAAGAGGCAGAACGTCGACAATGATGCTCTTGGCCAAAAAGGGCGTATGCGTTTTTTCCTGAATATATTCAGGAAAAAACGCATACGCACTTTTTGGCCAACCAAGCAAGCATGTTAAAGAAATCTGCACTACAATGAAGTCTCACTGCCCCCCGGTCAAAAGGGCCATCTGAAAAAAGTGTAAAATCCAGAAAGGCAGCACAGGCCATGGAGAACAGGGAGCCTTGTTATGCTGATGGGTGGGATGTAAATTGCCAACAGCCACTCTGGAGAAGTGTATGGTGTTTCCTGGAACACCTAAAAAACAAAGCAACGGAGCCTACGGCACTTCCACTTATGGTCCTATAGCTTAGGGAAATTAAAATCAAAAACACACAGCCACCCCAAAGTTTCGGTCGGCTCTGTTTACAAGAACCTCGTCTACGGTACAAGTTAAATATCCCAGAATGTGAAAAATGGATAAAGAAGTTGTGGTACGTACGTACAATGGAATATCACTGAGCAATGAAATCTATGTCATCAGGCCCGTCGTGGCATAATGAGTGGATTCAGGTACCATGATTCTAAGTGAAATAAGTCACACAGAAAATGAAACATCATAAGATATCACTAATACACGGAATATAAACTAGGCTACACATGAACTGAATTACAAAACAGAACAGGGCCTCAAATTTAGAAAACCAACTTATGCTTGCTTAAGGGGAAAGTTGAGTTGGGGTGCCGCATCAAAACAGAGATAGAAATTAGCACAGATACCTTTTCATAAGCCAAATATGTAATAGTCAAGACCTACCCCTTGCTCAACGAAATGGACTAAACACCCCATATTCAACGCATAGGAATACACCTGACTAGTAAGAATCTTCAAACCCATGGATTCATATGTCTCCGTAAGAGAATGAAGCTTGTGTACAGCGCAATGAATGCAGCAGAGAAAATCCGATAAATCCCATTATCAAAATATATTACAAAAACAAAACACAAGGACAGTGAAATAGAGAGCAATTCTTAAATAATTCATTCAGGGTTTGTGATGCAACCTGGATTTACCACATCTACACCCAGAGCTGAGTGAGACATAAGGTTGGGCACTTCGGGCTGATAGCATTGGTGAGGTTCAGTGAGCAAATGCAGACACTTTGAAGTCATACTGCATGGTACCCATACCAAGGGTCCCAACTGTCCAGGTTTAAAGGATCCTTCCTTCAGCTAAAACATGCATGGGAAACCCACAGTATGGTGCACCGTGTGACCGGCAAACGTTTTCAAATGCATCTCAGTTTTCGTCCACTTTTACTCGGGTTCACCATTCCAGACCCTTTATGAACACTCTCCCCACTTGCAGAGTCAGTGCTTTAACCTCCTGTATGGCACAGTTTGCAATTTCTGCGCAAGATGAACAGATATAGGGAGAACCAATGAGAGACTAGCTGTAGGTGTATGCACGGGCAAATTTAACGCTCATTTCCCACCAGGAAGAGGAATTAACCTAAGGCTCAACATGCCGTGCCGGAACCAGATTAGGGCCTGAAGCAATCCTGCGGGTTTGCGGCCAGCTCACAAGAAAGCGATTTGAAGAAAGGAGCTCAGGGGCACTGTAACTCACAAACCTGCAGAGTTATAAATGACAGCTATCGTCCAAAAATACATTGAAGGAAGGCTGCGAAGAGGACATGAAAGCGGGGCAGAATTGCAGGAAAACGATTTCAGGGGGTAGACGGGAATTGCATTTAAAGCATAGGAAAAGAGGCAGAACGTCGACAATGATGCTCTTGGCCAAAAAGTGCGTATGTGTTTTTTCCTGAATATATTCAGGAAAAAACGCATACGCACTTTTTGGCCAACAAAGCAAGCATGTTAAAGAAATCTGCAGTGCAGTGAAGTCTCACTGCCCCCCGGTCAAAAGGGCCATCTGAAAAAAGTGTAAAATCCAGAAAGGCAACACAGGCCATGGAGAACAGGGAGCCTTGTTATGCTGATGGGCGGGATGTAAATTGCCAAGAGTCACTCTGGAGAAGTGTATGGTATTTCCTGGAACACCTAAAAAACAAAGCAACGGAGCCTACGGCACTTCCACTTATGGTCCTATAGCTTAGGGAAATTAAAATCAGAAACACACAGCCACCCCAAAGTGTCGGACGGCTCTGTTTATAAGAACCTCGTGTACGGCACAAGTTAAATATCCCAGAAAGCAAAAAATGGATAAAGAAGTTGTGCTACGTACGTACAATGGAATATCACTCTCCAATGAAATCTATGTCATCAGGCCCGTCGCGGCATAATGAGTGGATTCAGGTACGATGATTCTAAGTGAAGTAAGTCTCACAGAAAATGAAACATCATAAGATATCACTAATACACCGAATGTAATCTTGGCTACACATGAACTGAATTACAAAACATAACAGGGCCTCAAATTTAGAAAACCAACTTATGTTTGCTTAAGGGGAAAGTTGAGTTGGGGTGCTGCATAAAAGCAGAGATAGAAATTAGCACAGATACCATTCCATACGTCAAATATGTAATAGTCAAGACCTACCCCTTGCTCAACGAAATGGAAAAAACACGCCATATTCAACGCCTAGGAATACACCTGACTAGAAAGAATCTTCAAACCCATGGATTTATATGTCTCCATAAGAGAATGAAGCGTGTGTACAGCGGCATGAATGCAGCAGAGAAAATCCGATAAATCCCATTATCAAAATGAATTACAAAAACAAAACACAAGGACAGTGAAATAGGGAGCAATTCTTAAATAATTCATTCAGGGATTGTGATGCAACCTGGATTTTCCACATCTACATCCAGAGCTGAGTGAGACATAAGGTTGGGGACTTCGGGCTGATAGCATTGGTGAGGTTCGATGAACAAATGCAGACCCTTTGAAGGCATACTGCATGGTACGCATTCCATGGGTCCCAACTCTCCAGGTTTAAGGGATTCTTCCTTCAGCTAATACATGCATGGGAAACCCACAGTATGGTGCAGCGTGTGACCGGGAAACGTTTTCAAATGCATTGCAGTTTTCGTCCCCTTTTACTCGGGTTCACAATTCCAGACCCTTTACTAACACTCTCCCTACTTGGAGAGTCAGTGCCTTTAACCTCCTGTTGGGCACAGTTTGCAATTTCTGCTCAAGAAGAACAGGAAGAGGGAGAACCAATGAGAGATTAGCTGTAGGTGTCTGCACGGGCAAATTTAACACTCATTCCCCACCAGGAAGAGGAATTAACCAAAGGCTCAGCATGCCCTGCCGGAACCAGATTAGGGCCTGAAGCAATCCAGCGGGTTTGCGGCCAGCTCACAAGATAGCGAGTTGAAGAAAGGAGCTCAGGGGCACTGTAACTCACAAACCTGCAGAGTTATAAATGACAGCTATCGTCCAAAAATATATTGAAGGAAGGCTGCGAAGAGAACTTGTAAGCGGGGCAGAATTGCAGGAAAACGATTTCAGGGGGTAGACGGGAATTGCATTTAAAGCATAGGAAAAGAGGCAGAACGTAGACAATGATGCTCTTGGCCAAAAAGGGCGTATGCGTTTTTTCTGAATATATTCAGGAAAAAACGCATACGCCCTTTTTGGCCAAGGAAGCAAGCATGTTAAAGAAATCTGCACTACAATGAAGTCTCACTGCCCCCCGGTCAAAAGGGCCATCTGAAAAAAGTGTAAAATCCAGAAAGGCAGCACAGGGCATGGAGAACCGGGAGCCTTGTTATGCTGATGGGCGGGATGTAAATTGCCAACAGCCACTCTGGAGAAGTGTATGGTGTTTCCTGGAACACCTAAAAAACAAAGCAACGGAGCCTACGGCACTTCCACTTATGGTCCTATAGCTTAGGAAAATTAAAATCAAAAACACACAGCCACCCCAAAGTTTTGGTCGGCTCTGTTTACAAGAACCTCGTCTACGGTACAAGTTAAATATCCCAGAATGTGAAAAATGGATAAAGAAGTTGTGGTACGTACGTACAATGGAATATCACTGAGCAATGAAATCTATGTCATCAGGCCCGTCGCGGCATAATGAGTGGATTCAGGTACCATGATTCTAAGTGAAATAAGTCACACAGAAAATGAAACATCATAAGATATCACTAATACACGGAATATAAACTAGGCTACACATGAACTGAATTACAAAACAGAACAGGGCCTCAAATTTAGAAAACCAACTTATGCTTGCTTAAGGGGAAAGGTGAGTTGGGGTGCCGCATCAAAACAGAGATAGAAATTAGCACAGATACCTTTTCATAAGCCAAATATGTAATAGTCAAGACCTACCCCTTGCTCAACGAAATGGACTAAACACCCCATATTCAACGCCTAGGAATACACCTGACTAGTAAGAATCTTCAAACCCATGGATTCATATGTCTCCGTAAGAGAATGAAGCTTGTGTACAGCGCAATGAATGCAGCAGAGAAAATCCGATAAATCCCATTATCAAAATATATTACAAAAACAAAACACAAGGACAGTGAAATAGAGAGCAATTCTTAAATAATTCATTCAGGGTTTGTGATGCAACCTGGATTTACCACATCTACACCCAGAGCTGAGTGAGACATAAGGTTGGGCACTTCGGGCTGATAGCATTGGTGAGGTTCAGTGAGCAAATGCAGACACTTTGAAGTCAAACAGCATGGTACCCATTCCAAGGGTCCCAACTGTCCAGGTTTAAAGGATCCTTCCTTCAGCTAAAACATGCATGGGAAACCCACAGTATGGTGCACCGTGTGACCGGCAAACGTTTTCAAATGCATCTCAGTTTTCGTCCACTTTTACTCGGGTTCACCATTCCAGACCCTTTATGAACACTCTCCCCACTTGCAGAGTCAGTGCTTTAACCTCCTGTATGGCACAGTTTGCAATTTCTGCGCAAGATGAACAGGAATAGGGAGAACCAATGAGAGACTAGCTGTAGGTGTATGCACGGGCAAATTTAACGCTCATTTCCCACCAGGAAGAGGAATTAACCTAAGGCTCAACATGCCGTGCCGGAACCAGATTAGGGCCTGAAGCAATCCTGCGGGTTTGCGGCCAGCTCACAAGAAAGCGATTTGAAGAAAGGAGCTCAGGGGCACTGTAACTCACAAACCTGCAGAGTTATAAATGACAGCTATCGTCCAAAAATACATTGAAGGAAGGCTGCGAAGAGGACATGAAAGCGGGGCAGAATTGCAGGAAAACGATTTCAGGGGGTAGACGGGAATTGCATTTAAAGCATAGGAAAAGAGGCAGAACGTCGACAATGATGCTCTTGGCCAAAAAGTGCGTATGTGTTTTTTCCTGAATATATTCAGGAAAAAACGCATACGCACTTTTTGGCCAACAAAGCAAGCATGTTAAAGAAATCTGCAGTGCAGTGAAGTCTCACTGCCCCCCGGTCAAAAGGGCCATCTGAAAAAAGTGTAAAATCCAGAAAGGCAACACAGGCCATGGAGAACAGGGAGCCTTGTTATGCTGATGGGCGGGATGTAAATTGCCAAGAGTCACTCTGGAGAAGTGTATGGTATTTCCTGGAACACCTAAAAAACAAAGCAACGGAGCCTACGGCACTTCCACTTATGGTCCTATAGCTTAGGGAAATTAAAATCAGAAACACACAGCCACCCCAAAGTGTCGGACGGCTCTGTTTATAAGAACCTCGTGTACGGCACAAGTTAAATATCCCAGAAAGCAAAAAATGGATAAAGAAGTTGTGCTACGTACGTACAATGGAATATCACTCTCCAATGAAATCTATGTCATCAGGCCCGTCGCGGCATAATGAGTGGATTCAGGTACGATGATTCTAAGTGAAGTAAGTCTCACAGAAAATGAAACATCATAAGATATCACTAATACACCGAATGTAATCTTGGCTACACATGAACTGAATTACAAAACATAACAGGGCCTCAAATTTAGAAAACCAACTTATGTTTGCTTAAGGGGAAAGTTGAGTTGGGGTGCTGCATAAAAGCAGAGATAGAAATTAGCACAGATACCATTCCATACGTCAAATATGTAATAGTCAAGACCTACCCCTTGCTCAACGAAATGGAAAAAACACGCCATATTCAACGCCTAGGAATACACCTGACTAGAAAGAATCTTCAAACCCATGGATTTATATGTCTCCATAAGAGAATCAAGCGTGTGTACAGCTGCATGAAGGCAGCAGTGAAAATCCGATAAATCCCGTTATCAAAATGAATTACAAAAACAAAACAGAATTACAGTGAAATAGAGAGCAATTCTTAAATAATTCATTCAGGGCTTGTGATGCAACCTGGATTTACCTCATCTACACCCAGAGCTGAGTGAGACATAAGGTTGGACACTTCAGGCTGATAGCATTGGTGAGGTTCGATGAGCAAATGCAGACCATTTGAAGTCATACTGCATGGTACCCATTCCATGGGTCCCAACTCTCCAGGTTTAAGCGATTCTTCCTTCAGCTAAAACATGCATGGGCAACCCACAGTATGGTGCACCATGTGACCGGGAAACGTTTTCAAATGCATCTCAGTTTTCGTCCCCTTTTACTCGGGTTCACAATTCCAGAACCTTTACTAACACTCTCCCCACTTGGAGAGTCAGTGCCTTTAACCTGCTGTTTGGCACAGTTTGCAATTTCTGCGCGAGATGAACAGGAATAGGGAGAACCAATGAGAGACTAGCTGTAGGTGTCTGCACGGGACAATTTAACGCTCATTTCCAACCAGGAAGAGGAATTAACCAAAGGTTCAGCATGCCGAGCCGGAAACAGATTAGGGCCTGAAGCAATCCTGCGGGTTTGCGGCCAGCTCACAAGAACGCGATTTGTAGAAAGGAGCTCAGGGGCACTGTAATTCACAAACCTGCAGAGTTATAAATAACAGCTATCGTCCGAAAATATATTGAAGGAAGGCTGCGAAGAGGACTGGAAAGCGGGGCAGAATTGCAGGAAATCGATTTCAGGGGGTAGACTGGAATTGCATTTAAAGCATAGGAAAAGAGGCAGAACGTCGACAATGATGCACTTGGCCAAAAAGGGCGTATACGTTTTTTCCTGAATATATTCATGAAAAAACTCATACGCACTTTTTGGCCAACCAAGCAAGCATGTTAAAGAAATCTGCAGTGCAGTGAAGTCTCACTGCCCCCCGGTCAAAAGGGCCATCTGAAAAAAGTGTAAAATCCAGAAAGGCAACACAGGCCATGGAGAACAGGGAGCCTTGTTATGCTGATGGGCGGGATGTAAATTGCCAAGAGTCACTCTGGAGAAGTGTATGGTATTTCCTGGAACACCTAAAAAACAAAGCAACGGAGCCTACGGCACTTCCACTTATGGTCCTATAGCTTAGGGAAATTAAAATCAGAAACACACAGCCACCCCAAAGTGTCGGACGGCTCTGTTTATAAGAACCTCGTGTACGGCACAAGTTAAATATCCCAGAAAGCAAAAAATGGATAAAGAAGTTGTGCTACGTACGTACAATGGAATATCACTCTCCAATGAAATCTATGTCATCAGGCCCGTCGCGGCATAATGAGTGGATTCAGGTACGATGATTCTAAGTGAAGTAAGTCTCACAGAAAATGAAACATCATAAGATATCACTAATACACCGAATGTAATCTTGGCTACACATGAACTGAATTACAAAACATAACAGGGCCTCAAATTTAGAAAACCAACTTATGTTTGCTTAAGGGGAAAGTTGAGTTGGGGTGCTGCATAAAAGCAGAGATAGAAATTAGCACAGATACCATTCCATACGTCAAATATGTAATAGTCAAGACCTACCCCTTGCTCAACGAAATGGAAAAAACACGCCATATTCAACGCCTAGGAATACACCTGACTAGAAAGAATCTTCAAACCCATGGATTTATATGTCTCCATAAGAGAATCAAGCGTGTGTACAGCTGCATGAAGGCAGCAGTGAAAATCCGATAAATCCCGTTATCAAAATGAATTACAAAAACAAAACAGAATTACAGTGAAATAGAGAGCAATTCTTAAATAATTCATTCAGGGCTTGTGATGCAACCTGGATTTACCTCATCTACACCCAGAGCTGAGTGAGACATAAGGTTGGACACTTCAGGCTGATAGCATTGGTGAGGTTCGATGAGCAAATGCAGACCATTTGAAGTCATACTGCATGGTACCCATTCCATGGGTCCCAACTCTCCAGGTTTAAGCGATTCTTCCTTCAGCTAAAACATGCATGGGCAACCCACAGTATGGTGCACCATGTGACCGGGAAACGTTTTCAAATGCATCTCAGTTTTCGTCCCCTTTTACTCGGGTTCACAATTCCAGAACCTTTACTAACACTCTCCCCACTTGGAGAGTCAGTGCCTTTAACCTGCTGTTTGGCACAGTTTGCAATTTCTGCGCGAGATGAACAGGAATAGGGAGAACCAATGAGAGACTAGCTGTAGGTGTCTGCACGGGACAATTTAACGCTCATTTCCAACCAGGAAGAGGAATTAACCAAAGGTTCAGCATGCCGAGCCGGAAACAGATTAGGGCCTGAAGCAATCCTGCGGGTTTGCGGCCAGCTCACAAGAACGCTATTTGTAGAAAGGAGCTCAGGGGCACTGTAATTCACAAACCTGCAGAGTTATAAATAACAGCTATCGTCCGAAAATATATTGAAGGAAGGCTGCGAAGAGGACTGGAAAGCGGGGCAGAATTGCAGGAAATCGATTTCAGGGGGTAGACTGGAATTGCATTTAAAGCATAGGAAAAGAGGCAGAACGTCGACAATGATGCACTTGGCCAAAAAGGGCATATACGTTTTTTCCTGAATATATTCATGAAAAAACTCATACGCACTTTTTGGCCAACCAAGCAAGCATGTTAAAGAAATCTGCACTACACTGAAGTCTCACTGCCCCCCGGTCAAAAGGGCCATCTGAAAAAAGTGTAAAATCCAGAAATGCAGCACAGGCCATGGAGAACAGGGAGCCTTGTTATGCTGATGGGTGGGATGTAAATTGCCAACAGCCACTCTGGAGAAGTGTATGGTGTTTCCTGAAACACCTAAAAAACAAAGCAATGGAGCCTATGGCACTTCCACTTATGGTCCTATAGCTTAGGGAAATTAAAATCAAAAACACACAGCCACCCCAAAGATTCAGACGGCTCTGTTTACAAGAACCTCGTCTACGGTACAAGTTAAATATCCCAGAAAGCGAAAAATGGATAAAGAAGTTGTGGTACGTACGTACAATGGAATATCACTCACCAATGAATTCTATGTCATCTGGCCCGTCGTGGCATAATGAGTGGATTCAGGTACGATGATTCTAAGTGAAATAAGTCACACAGAAAATGAAACATCATAAGATATCACTAATACACCGAATGTAATCTTGGCTACACATGAACTGAATTACAAAACAGAACAGGGTCTCAAATTTTGAAAACAAACTTATGTTTGCATAAGGGGAAAGGTGAGTTGGGGTGCTGCATAAAACCAGAGATAGAAATTAGCACAGATACCATTCCATACGTCAAATATGTAATAGTCAAGACCTACCACTTGCTCAACCAAATGGGCTAAACACCCTATATTCAACACCTAGGAATACACCTGACTAGTAAGAATCTTCAAACCCATGGATTTATATGTCTCCATAAGAGAATCAAGCGTTTGTACAGCTGCATGACGGCAGCAGAGAAAATCCGATAAATCCTAATATCAAAATGAATTACAAAAACAAAACACAATGACAGTGAAATAGAGAGCAATTCTTATATAATTCATTCAGGGCTTGTGATGCAACCTGGATTTACCTCATCTACACCCAGAGCTGAGTGAGGCAGAAGGTTGTACACTTCGGGCTGATAACATTGGTGAGGTTCGATGAGCAAATGCAGACCATTTGAAGTCATACTGCATGGTATCCATTCCATGGGTCCCAACTCTCCAGGTTTAAACGATTCTTCCTTCAGATAAAGCATGCATGGGAAACCCACAGTATGGTGCACCATGTGACTGGGAAACATTTTCAAAAGCATCTCAGTTTTCGTCCCCTTTTACTCGGGTTCAAAATTCCAGACCCTTTACTAACACTCTCCCCACTTGGAGAGTCAGTGCCTTTAACCTGCTGTTTGGCACAGTTTGCAATTTCTGCGCAAGATGAACAGGAATAGGGAGAACCAATGAGAGACTAGCTGTAGGTGTCTGCACGGGCAAATTTAACGCTCATTTCCAACCAGGAAGAGGAATTAACCAAAGGCTCAGCATGCCGTGCAGGAACCAGATTAGGGCGTGAAGCAATCCTGCGGGTTTGCGGCCAGCTCACAAGAAAGCGATTTGAAGAAAGGAGCTCAGGGGCACTGTAATTCACAAAACTGCAGAGTTATAAATGACAGCTATCGTCCGAAAATATATTGAAGGAAGGCTGCGAAGAGGACTTGAAAGTGGGGCAGAATTGCAGGAAAACGATTTCAGGGGGTAGACTGGAATTGCATTTAAAGCATAGGAAAAGAGGCAGAACGTCGACAATGATGCACTTGGCCAAAAAGGGCGTATGCGTTTTTTCCTGAATATATTCAGGAAAAAACGCATACGCCCTTTTTGGCCAACCAAGCAAGCATGTTAAAGAAATCTGCACTAAAATGAAGTCTCACTGCCCCCTGGTCAAAAGGGCTATCTGAAAAAGTGTAAAATCCAAAAATGCAGCACAGGCCATGGAGAAGAGGGAGCCTTGTTATGCTGATGGGTGGGATGTAAATTGCCAACAGCCACTCTGGAGAAGTGTATGGTGTTTCCTGAAACACCAAAAAACAAAGCAACGGAGCCTACGGCACTTCCACTTATGGTCCTATAGCTTAGGGAAATTAAAATCAAAAACACACAGCCACCCCAAAGTTTCAGGCGGCTCTGTTTACAAGAACCTCGTCTACGGTACAAGTTAAATATCCCAGAAAGCGAAAAATGGATAAAGAAGTTGTGGTACGTACGTACAATGGAATATCACTCACCAATGAAATCTATGTCATCTGGCCCGTCGTGGCATAATGAGTGGATTCAGGTACGATGATTCTAAGTGAAATAAGTCACACAGAAAATGAAACATCATAAGATACCACTAATACACCGAATGTAATCTTGGCTACACATGAACTGAATTACAAAACAGAACAGGGTCTCAAATTTAGAAAACCAACTTATGTTTGTGTAAGGGAAAAGGTGAGTTGGGGTGCTGCATAAAACCAGAGTTAGAAATTAGCACAGATACCATTCCATATGTCAAATAAGTAATAGTCAAGACCTACCCCTTGCTCAACGAAATGGGCTAAACACCCTATATTCAACGCCTAGGAATACACCTGACTAGTAAGAATCTTCAAACCCATGGATTTATATGTCTCCATAAGAGAATCAAGCGTGTGTACACCTGCATGAAGGCAGCAGAGAAAATCCGATAAATCCTATTATCAAAATGAATAACAAAAACAAAACACAATGACAGTGAAATAGAGAGCAATTCTTAAATAATTCATTCAGGGCTTGTGATGCAACCTGGATTTACCTCATCAAAACCCAGAGCTGAGTGAGACATAAGGTTGGACACTTCGGGCTGATAGCATTGGTGAGGTTCGATGAGCAAATGCAGACCATTTGAAGTCATACTGCATGGTACCCATTCCATGGGTCCCAACTCGCCAGGTTTAAGTGATTCTTCCTTCAGCTAAAGCATGCATGGGAAACCCACAGTATGGTGCACCATGTGACCGGGAAACGTTTTCCAATGCATCTCAGTTTTTGTCCCCTTTTACTCGGGTTCACAATTCCAGACCCTTTACTAACACTCTCCCCACTTGGAGAGTCAGTGCCTTTAACCTGCTGTTTGGCACAGTTTGCAATTTCTGCGCAAGATGTACAGGAATACGGAGAACCAATGAGAGACTAGCTGTAGGTGTCTGCACGGGCAAATTTAACGCTCATTTCCAACCAGGAAGAGGAATTAACCAAAGGCTCAGCATGCCGTGCCGGAACCAGATTAGGGCCTGAAGCAATCCTGCGGGTTTGCGGCCAGCTCACAAGAAAGCGATTTGAAGAAAGGAGCTCAGGGGCACTGTAATTCACAAACCTGCAGAGTTATAAATGACAGCTATCGTCCAAAAATATACTGAAGGAAGGCTGCGAAGAGGACTTGAAAGCGGGGCAGAATTGCAGGAAAACGATTTCAGGGGGTAGACTGGAATTGCATTTAAAGCATAGGAAAAGGGGCAGCAGGTCGTCAATGATGCACTTGGCCAAAAAGGGCGTATGCGTTTTTTCCTGAATATATTCAGGAAAAAACGCATACGCCCTTTTTGGCCAACCAAGCAAGCATGTTAAAGAAATCTGCACTACAATGAAGTCTCACTGCCCCCCGGTCAAAAGGGCCATCTGAAAAAAGTGTAAAATCCAGAAATGCAGCACAGGCCATGGAGAACAGGGAGCCTTGTTATGCTGATGGGTGGGATGTAAATTGCCAACAGCCACTCTTGAGAAGTGTATGGTGTTTCCTGAAACACCAAAAAACAAAGCAACGGAGCCTACGGCACTTCCACTTATGGTCCTATAGCTTAGGGAAATTAAAATCAAAAACACACAGCCACCCCAAAGTTTCAGACGGCTCTGTTTACAAGAACCTCGTCTACGGTACAGGTAAATTATCCCAGAAAGCGAAAAATGGATAAAGAATTTGTGGTACGTACGTACAATGGTATATCACTCACCAATGAAATCTATGTCCTCTGGCCCGTCGTGTCATAATGAGTGGATTCAGGTACGATGATTCTAAGTGAAATAAGTCACACAGAAAATGCAACATCATAAGATGTCACTAATACACTGAATGTAAACTTGGCTACACATGAACAGAATTACAAAACAGAAGAGGGTCTCAAATTTAGAAAACCAACTTATGTTTGCTTAAGGGGAAAGGTGAGTTGGGGTGCTGCATAAAACCAGAGTTAGAAATTAGCACAGATACCATTCCATATGTCAAATACGTAATAGTCAAGACCTACCACTTGCTCAACGAAATGGGCTAAACACCCTATATTCAACGCCTAGGAATACACCTGACTAGTAAGAATCTTCAAACCCATGGATTTATATGTCTCCATAAGAGAATCAAGCGTGTGTACAGCTGCATGAAGGCAGCAGAGAAAATCTGATAAATCCCATTATCAAAATGAATTAAAAAACAAAACACAATGACAGTGAAATAGAGAGCAATTCTTAAATAATTCATTCAGGGCTTGTGATGCAACCTGGAATTACCTCATCAAAACCCAGAGCTGAGTGAGACATAAGGTTGGACACTTCGGGCTGATAGCATTGGTGAGGTTCGATGAGCAAATGCAGACCATTTGAAGTCATACTGCATGGTACCCATTCCATGGGTCCCAACTCGCCAGGTTTAAGTTATTCTTCCTTCAGCTAAAGCATGCATGGGAAACCCACAGTATGGTGCACCATGTGACCGGGAAACGTTTTCAAATGCATCTCAGTTTTTGTCCCCTTTTACTCGGGTTCACAATTCCAGACCCTTTACTAACACTCTCCCCACTTGGAGAGTCAGTGCCTTTAACCTCCTGTTTGGCACAGTTTGCAATTTCTGCGCAAGATGAACAGGAATAGGGAGAACCAATGAGAGACTAGCTGTAGGTGTCTGCATGGGCAAATTTAACGCTCATTTCCAACCAGGAAGAGGAATTAACCAAAGGCTCAGCATGCCGTGCCAGAACCAGATTAGGGCCTGAAGCAATCTTGCGGGTTTGCGGCCAGCTCACAAGAAAGCGATTTGAAGAAAGGAGCTCAGGGGCCAAGTAATTCACAAACCTGCAGAGTTATAAATGACAGCTATCGTCCGAAAATATATTGAAGGAAGGCTGCGAAGAGGACTTGAAAGCGGGGCAGAATTGCAGGAAAACGATTTCAGGGGGTAGACTGGTATTGCATTTACAGCATAGGAAAAGAGGCAGAACGTCGACAATGATGCACTTGGCCAAAAAGGGCGTATGCGTTTTTTCCCGAATATATTCAGGAAAAAACGCATACGCCCTTTTTGGCCAACCAAGCAAGCATGTTAAAGAAATCTGCACTACAATGAAGTCTCACTGCCCCCCGGTCAAAAGGGCCATCTGAAAAAAGTGTAAAATCCAGAAATGCAGCACAGGCCATGGAGAACAGGGAGCCTTGTTATGCTGATGGGTGGGATGTAAATTGCCAAGAGCCACTCTGGAGAAGTGTATGGTGTTTCCTGAAACACCTAAAAAACAAAGCAACGGAGCCTACGGCACTTCCATTTATGGTCCTATAGCTTAGGGAAATTAAATCAAAAACACACAGCCACCCCAAAGTTTCAGACGGCTCTGTTTACAAGAACCTCGTCTACGGTACAAGTTAAATATCCCAGAAAGCGAAAAATGGATAAAGAAGTTGTGGTACATACGTACAATGGAATATCACTCACCAATGAAATCTATGTCATCTGGCCCGTCGTGGCATAATGAGTGGATTCAGGTACGATGATTCTAAGTGAAATAAGTCACACAGAAAATGAAACATCATAAGATATCACTAATACACCGAATGTAATCTTGGCTACACATGAACTGAATTACAAAACAGAACAGGGTCTCAAATTTAGAAAACCAACTTATGTTTGCGTAAGGGGAAAGGTGAGTTGGGGTGCTGCATAAAACCAGAGTTAGAAATTAGCACAGATACCATTTCATATGTCAAATACGTAATAGTCAAGACATACCCCTTGCTCAACGAAATGGGCTAAACACCCTATATTCAACGCCTAGGAATACACCTGACTAGTAAGAATCTTCAAACCCATTGATTTATATGTCTCCATAAGAGAATCAAGCGTGTGTACAGCTGCATGAAGGCAGCAGAGAAAATCTGATAAATCCCATTATCAAAATGAATTAAAAAACCAAACACAATGACAGTGAAATAGAGAGCAATTCTTAAATAATTCATTCAGGGCTTGTGATGCAACCTGGATTTACCTCATCTAAACCCAGAGCTGAGTGAGACATAAGGTTGGACACTTCGGGCTGATAGCATTGGTGAGGTTCGATGAGCAAATGCAGACCATTTGAAGTCATACTGCATGGTACCCATTCCATGGGTCCCAACTCTCCAGGTTTAAGTGATTCTACCTTCAGCTAAAGCATGCATGGGAAACCCACAGTATGGTGCACCATGTGACCGGGAAACGTTTTCAAATGCATCTCAGTTTTTGTCCCCTTTTACTCGGGTTCACAATTCCAGACCCTTTACTAAAACTCTCCCCACTTGGAGAGTCAGTGCCTTTAACCTCCTGTTTGGCACAGTTTGCAATTTCTGCGCAAGATGAACAGGAATAGGGAGAACCAATGAGAGACTAGCTGTAGGTGTCTGCATGGGCAAATTTAACGCTCATTTCCAACCAGGAAGAGGAATTAACCAAAGGCTCAGCATGCCGTGCAGGAACCAGATTAGGGCCTGAAGCAATCCTGCGGGTTTGCGGCCAGCTCACAAGAAAGCGATTTGAAGAAAGGAGCTCAGGGGCCAAGTAATTCACAAACCTGCAGAGTTATAAATGACAGCTATCGTCCGAAAATATATTGAAGGAAGGCTGCGAAGAGGACTTGAAAGCGGGGCAGAATTGCAGGAAAACGATTTCAGGGGGTAGACTGGAATTGCATTTAAAGCATAGGAAAAGAGGCAGAACGTCGACAATGATGCACTTGGCCAAAAAGGGCGTATGCGTTTTTTCCTGAATATATTCAGGAAAAAACGCATACGCCCTTTTTGGCCAACCAAGCAAGCATGTTAAAGAAATCTGCACTACAATGAAGTCTCACTGCCCCCCGGTCAAAAGGGCCATCTGAAAAAAGTGTAAAATCCAGAAATGCAGCACAGGCCATGGAGAACAGGGAGCCTTGTTATGCTGATGGGTGGGATGTAAATTGCCAACAGCCACTCTGGAGAAGTGTATGGTGTTTCCTGAAACACCTAAAAAACAAAGCAACAGAGCCTACGGCACTTCCACTTATGGTCCTATAGCTTAGGGAAATTAAAATCAAAAACACACAGCCACCCCAAAGTTTCAGATGGCTGTGTTTACAAGAACCTCGTCTACGGTACAAGTTAAATATCCGAGAAAGCGAGAAATGGATAAAGAAGTTGTGGTACGTACGTACAATGGAATATCACTCACCAATGAAATCTATGTCATCTGGCCCGTCGTGGCATAATGAGTGGATTCAGGTACGATGATTCTAAGTGAAATAAGTCACACAGAAAATGAAACATCATAAGATATCACTAATACACCGAATGTAATCTTGGCTACACATGAACTGAATTACAAAACAGAACAGGGTCTCAAATTTAGAAAACCAACTTATGTTTGCGTAAGGGGAAAGGTGAGTTGGGGTGCTGCATAAAACCAGAGATAGAAATTAGCACAGCTACCATTCCATACGTCAAATACGTAATAGTCAAGACCTACCCCTTGCTCAACGAAATGGGCTAAACACCCTATATTCAACGCCTAGGAATACACCTGACTAGTAAGAATCTTCAAACCCATGGATTTATATGTCTCCATAAGAGAATCAAGCGTGTGTACAGCTGCATGAAGGCAGCAGAGAAAATCCGATAAATCTTATTATCAAAATGAATTACAAAAACAAAACACAATGACAGTGAAATAGAGAGCAATTCTTAAATAATTCATTCAGGGCTTGTGATGCAACCTGGATTTACCTCATCAAAACCCAGAGCTGAGAGAGACATAAGGTTGGACACTTCAGGCTGATAGCATTGGTGAGGTTCGATGAGCAAATGCAGACCATTTGTAGTCATACTACATGGTACCCATTCCATGGGTCCCAACTTTCCAGGTTTAAGTGATTCTTCCTTCAGCTAAAGCATGCATGGGAAACCCACAGTATGGTACACCATGTGACCGGGAAACGTTTTCAAATGCATCTCAGTTTTTGTCCCCTTTTACTCGGGTTCACAATTCCAGACCCTTTACTAACACTCTCCCCACTTGGAGAGTCAGTGCCTTTAACCTCCTGTTTGGCACAGTTTGCAATTTCTGCGCAAGATGAACAGGAATAGGAAGAACCAATGAGAGACAAGCTGTAGGTGTCTGCACGGGCAAATTTAACGCTCATTTCCAACCAGGAAGAGGAATTAACCAAAGGCTCAGCATGCCGTGCAGGAACCAGAGTAGGGCCTGAAGCAATCCTGCGGGTTTGTGGCCAGCTCACAAGAAAGCGATTTGAAGAAAGGAGCTCAGGGGCACTGTAATTCACAAACCTGCAGAGTTATAAATGACAGCTATCGTCCGAAAATATATTGAAGGAAGGCTGCGAAGAGGACTTGAAAGCGGGGCAGAATTGCAGGAAAACGATTTCAGGGGGTAAACTGGAATTGCATTTAAAGCATAGGAAATGAGGCAGAACGTCGACAATGATGCACTTGGCCAAAAAGGGCGTATGCGTTTTTTCCTGAATATATTCAGGAAAAAACGCATACGCCCTTTTTGGCCAACCAAGGAAACATGTTAAAGAAATCTGCACTACAATGAAGTCTCACTGCCCCCCGGTCAAAAGTACCATCTGAAAAAATTGTAAAATCCAGAAATGCAGCACAGGCCATGGAGAACAGGGAGCCTTGTTATGCTGATGGGTGGGATGTAAATTGCCAACAGCCACTCTGGAGAAGTGTATGGTGTTTCCTGAAACACCAAAAAACAAAGCAACGGAGCCTACGGCTCTTCCACTTGTGGTCCTATAGCTTAGGGAAATTAAAATCAAAAACACACAGCCACCCCAAAGTTTCAGACGGCTCTGTTTACAAGAACCTCGTCTACGGTACAAGTTAAATATCCCAGAAAGCGAAAAATGGATAAAGAAGTTGTGGTACTTACGTACAATGGAATATCACTCACCAATGAAATCTATGTCATCTGGCCCGTCGTGGCATAATGAGTGGATTCAGGTACGATGATTCTAAGTGAAATAAGTCACACAGAAAATGAAACATCATAAGACATCACTAATGCACGGAATGTAATCTTGGCTACACATGAACTGAATTACAAAACAGAACAGGGTCTCAAATTTAGAAAACCAACTTATGTTTGCGTAAGGGGAAAGGTGAGTTGGGGTGCTGCATAAAACCAGAGATAGAAATTAGCACAGATACCATTCCATATCTCAAATACGTAATAGTCAAGACATACCCCTTGCTCAACGAAATGGGCTGAACACCCTATATTCAACGCCTAGGAATACACCTGACTAGAAAGAATTTTCAAACCCATGGATTTATATGTCTCCATAAGAGAATCAAGCGTGTGTACAGCTGCATGAATGCAGCAGAGAAAAGCCGATAAATCCCATTATCAAAATGAATTACAAAAACAAAACACAATGACAGTGAATTAGAGAGCAATTCTTAAATAATTCATTCAGGGCTTGTGATGCAACCTGGATTTACCTCAGCTACACCCAGAGCTGAGTGAGACATAAGGTTGGACACTTCGGGCTGATAGCATTGGTGAGGTTCGATGAGCAAATGCAGACCGTTTGAAGTCATACTTCATGGAACCCATTCCATGGGTCCCAACTCTCCAGGTTTAAGCGATTCTTCCTTCAGCTAAACCATGCATGGGAAACACAAAGTATGGTGCACCGTGTGACCGGGAAACGTTTTCAAATGCATCTCAGTTTTTGTCCTCTTTTACTCGGGTTCACAATTCCAGACCCTTTACTAACACTCTCCCCACTTGTAGAGTCAGTGCTTTAAACCTCCTGTTTGTCACAGTTTGCAATTTCTGCGCAAGATGAACAGGAATAGGGAGAACCAATGAGAGACTAGCTGTAGGTGTCTGCACGGGCAAATTTAACACTCATTTCCCACCAGGAAGAGCAATTAACCAAAGGCTCAGCATGCCGTGTCAGAAACAGATTAGGGCCTGAAGCAATCCTGTGGGTTTGCGGCCAGCTCACAAGAAAGCGATTTGAAGAAAGGAGCTCAGGGGCACTGTAATTCACAAACCTGCAGAGTTATAAATGACAGCTATCGTCCAAAAATATATTGAAGGTAGGCTGCGAAGAGGACTTGAAAGCGGGGCAGAATTGCAGGAAAACGATTTCAGGGGGTAGACTGGAATTGCATTTAAAGCATAGGAAAAGAGGCAGAACGTCGACAATGCTGCACTTGGCCAAAAAGGGCATATGCGTTTTTTCCTGAATATATTCAGGAAAAAACGCATACGCCCTTCTTGGCCAACCAAGCAAGCATGTTAAAGAAATCTGCACTGAAGTGAAGTCTCACTGCCCCCCGGTCAAAAGGGCCATCTGAAAAAAGTGTAAAATCCACAAAGGCAGCACAGGCCATGGAGAAGAGGGAGCCTTGTTATGCTGATGGGTGGGATGTAAATTGCCAACAGCCACTCTGGAAAAGTATATGGTGTTTCCTGGAACACCTAAAAAACAAAGCAACGGAGCCTACGGCACTTCCAATTATGGTCGTATAGCTTAGGGAAATTAGAATCAAAAACACACAGCCACCCCAAAGTTTCGGACGGCTCTGTTTACAAGAACCTCGTCTACAGTACACGTTAAATATCCCAGAATGTGAAAAATGGATAAAGAAGTTGTGGTACGTACGTACAATGGAATACAACTCAGCAATGAAATCTATGTCATCAGGCCCGTCGTGGCATAATGAGTGGATTCAGGTACGATGATTCTAAGAGAAATGAGTCACACAGAAAATGAAACATCATAAGATATCTCTAATACACGGAATGTAAACTTGGCTACACATGAACTGAATTACAAAACAGAACAGGGTCTCAAATTTAGAAAACCAACTTATGCTTGCTTAAGGGGAAAGGTGAGTTGGGGTGCTGCATAAAACCAGAGATAGAAATTAGCACAGATACCTTTCCATAAGCCAAATATGTAATAGTCAAGACCTACCCCTTGCTCAACGAAATGGACTAAACACGCCATATTCAACGCCTAGGAATACACCTGACTAGTAAGAATCTTCAAACCCATGGATTTATATGTCTCCGTAAGACAATGAAGCGTGTGTACAGTGGCATGAATGCAGCAGAGAAAATCCGATAAATCCCATTATCAAAATGAATTACAAAAAAAACACACAAGGACAGTGAAATAGAGAGCAATTCTTAAATAATTCATTCAGGGCTTGTGATGCAACCTGGATTTACCACATCTACATCCAGAGCTGAGTGAGAAATAAGGTTGGGCACTTCGGGCTGATAGCATTGGTGAGGTTCGATGAACAAATGCAGACCCTTTGAAGGCATACTGCATGGTACCCATTCCATGGGTCCCAAATCTCCAGGTTTAAGGGATTCTTCCTTCAGCTAATACCTGCATGGGAAACCCACAGTATGGTGCACCGTGTGACCGGGAAACGTTTTCAAATGCATCGCAGTTTTTGTCCCCTTTTACTCGGGTTCAGCATTCCAGACCATTTACGAACACTCTCCCCACTTGCAGAGTCAGTGCTTTAACCTCCTGTTTGGCACAGTTTGCAATTTCTGTGCAAGATGAACAGGAATAGGGAGAACCAATGAGAGATTAGCTGTAGGTGTCTGCACGGGCAAATTTAACGCTCATTTCCCACCAGGAAGAGGAATTAACCTAAGGCTCATCATGCCGTGCTGGAACCAGATTAGGGCCTGAAACAATCCTGCGGGTTTGCGGCCAGCTCACAAGAGAGCGAGTTGAAGAAAGGAGCTCAGGGGCACTGTAACTCACAAACCTACAGAGTTATAAATGACAGCTATCGTCCAAAAATATATTGAAGGAAGGCTGCGAAGAGAACTTGTAAGCGGGGCAGAATTGCAGGAAAATGATTTCAGGGGGTAGACGGGAATTGCATTTAAAGCATAGGAAAAGAGGCAGAACGTCGACAATGATGCTCTTGGCCAAAAAGGGCGTATGCATTTTTTCCTGAATATATTCAGGAAAAAACGCATATGCCCTTTTTGGCCAACCAAGCAAGCATTTTAAAGAAATCTGCACTACAATGAAGTCTCACTGCCCCCCGGTCAAAACGGCCATCTGAAAAATGTGTAAAATCCAGAAAGGCAGCACAGGCCATGGAGAACAGGGAGCCTTGTTATGCTGATGGGAGGGATGTAAATTACTAACAGCCACTCTGGAGAAGTGTATGGTATTTCCTGGAACACCTAAAAAACAAAGCAACGGAGCCTACGGCAATTCCACTTATGGTCCTATAGCTTAGGGAAATTAAAATCAAAAACTCACAGCCACCCCAAAGTTTCGGATGGCTCTGTTTACAAGAACCTCGTCTACGGTACAAGTTAAATATCCCAGAATGTGAAAAATTGATAAAGAAGTTGTGGTACGTACGTACAATGGAATATCACTCAGCAATGAAATCTATGTCATCAGGCCCGTCGCGGCATAATGAGTGGATTCAGGTACCATGATTCTAACTGAAATAAGTCACACAGAAAATGAAACATCATAAGATATCACTAATACACGGAATGTAAACTTGGCTACACATGAACTGAATTACAAAACAGAACAGGGTCTCAAATTTAGAAAACCAACTTATGCTTGCTTAAGGGGAAAGGTGAGTTGGGGTGCTGCATAAAACCAGAGATAGAAATTAGCACAGATACCATTCCATTCGTCAAATATGTAATAGTCAAGACCTACCCCTTGCTCAACGAAATGGACAAAACACGCCATATTCAACGCCTAGGAATACACCTGACTTGTAAGAATCTTCAAACCCATGGATTTATATGCCTCCATAAGAGAATGAAGCGTGTGTACAGCGGCATGAATGCAGCAGAGAAAATCCGATAAATCCCATTATCAAAATGAATTACAAAAACAAAACACAAGGACAGTGAAATAGGGAGCAATTCTTAAATAATTCATTCAGGGATTGTGATGCAACCTGGATTTACCACATCTACATCCAGAGCTGAGTGAGACATAAGGTTGGGGACTTCGGGCTGATAGCATTGGTGAGGTTCGATGAACAAATGCAGACCCTTTGAAGGCATACTGCATGGTACGCATTCCATGGGTCCCTACTCTCCAGGTTTAAGGGATTCTTCCTTCAGCTAATACATGCATGGGAAACCCACAGTATGGTGCAGCATGTGACCGGGAAACGTTTTCAAATGCATTGCAGTTTTTGTCCCCTTTTACTCGGGTTCACAATTCCAGACCCTTTACTAACACTCTCCCTACTTGGAGAGTCAGTGCCTTTAACCTCCTGTTGGGCACAGTTTGCAATTTCTGCTCAAGAAGAACAGGAAGAGGGAGAACCAATGAGAGATTAGCTGTAGGTGTCTGCACGGGCAAATTTAACGTTCATTTCCAACCAGGAAGAGGAATTAACCAATGGCTCAGCATGCCCTGCCAGAAAGAGAGTAGGGCCTAAAGCAATCCTGCGGTTTTGCTGCCAGCTAACAAGAAAACGAGTGGAAGAAATGAGCTCAGGGGCACTGTAATTCACAAACCTGCAGAGTTATGAATGACAGCTATCGTCCAAAAATATATTGAAGTAAGTCTGCGAAGCGGACTTGAAAGAGGGGCAGAATTTCAGGAAAACGGTTTCAGGGGGTAGACTGGAATTACACTTAAAGCATAGGAAAAGAGGCAGAATGTCGACAATGATGCACTTGGCCAAAAAGGGCGTATGCGTTTTTTCCTGAATATATTCAGGCAAAAACGCATACGCCCTTTTTGGCCAACTAAGCATGCGTGTAAAGAAATGTGCACTACATGGGAAGTCTCACTGCCCCCCGGTCAACAGGGCCATCTGGAAAAAGTGTAAAACCCAGAAAGGCAGGACAGGCCATGGAGAACATGGAGCCATGTTATGCTGATGGGCAGGATGTAAATTGCCAACAGCCACACTGGAGAAGTGTATGGTGTTTCCTGAAACATGTAGGAAACAAAGCAACACAGCCTATGGCACTTCCACTTATGGTCCAGTAGGTTAGGGACATTAAAATCAAAAACACACATCCACCCCAAAATTTGGGATGGCTCTGTTTACAAAAACCTCATCTACGGTACAAGTTAAATATCCCAGAAAGCGAAAAATGGATTAAGAAGTTGTGGTACGTACGTACAATGTAATATCACTCAGCAATGAAATCTATGTCATCAGGCCCGTAGCGGCATAATGAGTGGATTCAGGTACGATGATTCTACGTGAAATAAGTCTCACAGAAAAAGAAACATCATAAGGTATCATTAATACACGGAATGTAAACTTGGCTACATATGAACTGAACTACAAAACAGAACAGGGTCTCAAATTTAGAAAACCAACTTATGCTTGCTTATGTGGAAAAGTGAGTTGTGGTGCTGCATAAAACCAGAGATTTTAATTAGCACAGATACCGTTCCTTAAGCCAAATATGTAAGAGACAAGACCTACTTCTTGCTCAACGAAATGGGCTCAACACCACATATTCTACCCTGAGGAATATACGTGATTAGTAAGAATGTTAAAACCCATAGATTTATATGTCTCCATAAGAGAATCAAGCGTGTGTACAGCGGCCTAAACGCAGCAATGAAAATCCGATAAATCCCGTTATAAAAAAAATTTCAAAAACAAAACACAATGACAGTGAAATAGAGAGCAATTCTTAAATAATTCATTCAGAGCTTGTGATGCAAACTGGATTTACCACATCTACACCCAGAGCTCGGTGAGACATAAGTTTCGAAACTTCTGGCTGATAGCATTGGTGAGGTTCGGTTAGCAAATGCAGACCCTTTGAAGTCATACTGCTTGGTACCCATTCCAAGGGTCCCAACTCTCTAGGTTTAAGAAATTCTTCCTTCAGCTAAAACACGCATGGGAAACCCAGACAATGGTACATTGGGTGATTGGGAAATGTTTTCAAATGCATCTCAGTTTTTGTCCCCTGGGACTCGGGTTCACCATTCCAGACCCTTCACTAACACTCTCCCCACTCGGAGAGTCAGTGCCTTTAACCTCCTGTTTGGCACAGTTTGCAATTTCTGTGCAAGATGAACAGGAATAGGGAGAACCAATGAGAGACTAGCTGTAGGAGTCTGTACGGGCAAATGTATCCCTCACTGCCCACCAGGAAGAGGAATCAATCAAAGGCTCAGCGTGCCCTGCCGGAAACAGATTAGGGACTGAAGCAATCCTGCGGTTTTGCAGTCAGCTCAGAAGAATGCGAGTTGAAGAAAGGAGCTCAGGGGCACTGTAATTCACAAACCTGCAGAGTTATGAATGACAGCTATCGTCCAAAAATATATTGAAGTAAGTCTGCGAAGAGGACTAGAAAGCGGGGCAGAATTCCAGGAAAACGATTTCAGGGGGTAGACTGGAATTGCACTTAAAGCACAGGAAAAGAGACAGAATGTTGACAATGATGCACTTGGCCAAAATGGGCGTAAGCGTTTTTTCCTTAATATATTCAGGAAAAAACGCATACGCACTTTTTGGCCAACCAAGCAAGCGTGTACAGGAAATCTGCACTACAATGAAGTCTCACTGCGCCCCAGTCAAAAGGGCCATCTGAAAAAAGTGTAAAATCCAGAAAGACAGGACAGGCCATGGAGAACAGGGAGCCTTATAATATTGATTTACGGGATGTAAATTGCCAACAGCCACTCTGGAGAAGTGTATGGTGTTTCCTGAAACACGTAGGAAACAAAGCAACACAGCCTATGGCACTTCCACTTATGGTCCTATAGCTTTGGGAAATTAAAATCAAAAACACACAGCCACCCCAAAGTTTGGGACGGCTCTGTTTACAAGAACCTCATCTACGGTACGAGTTAAATATCCCAGAAAGTGAAAAATGGATAAAGAAGTTCTGGTACATACGTACAATGGAATATCACTCAGCAATTATATCTATGTCATCAGGCCCATAGCGGCATAATGAGAGTATTCAGGTACGATGATTCTACGTGAAATAAGTCACACAGAAAAAGAAACATCATAAGATATCACTAATACAAGGAATGTAAACTTGGCTACACATGAACTGAATTACAAAACAGAACAGGGTCTCAAATTTAGAAAACCAACTTATGCTTGCTTATGGGGAAAGGTGAGTTGGGGTGCTGCATAAAACCAGAGATTGAAATTAGCACAGATACCGTTCCATAAACCAAATAAGTAATATACCAGACCTACTCCTTGCTCAACGAAATGGACTCAACACCCCATATTCAAGGCCTAGGAATATACCTGACTAGTAAGAATCTTAAAACCCACGGATTTATATGTCTCCATAAGAGAAACATGCGTGTGTACAGCGGCATAAAGGTAGCAGTGAAAACCCGATAAATCCCATTATCAAAATAATTTTCAAATACAAAACACAATGACAGTGAAATAGAGAGCAATTCTTAAATAATTCATTCAGGGCTTGTGATGCAACCTGGATTTACCACATCTACACACAGAGCTGGGTGAGACATAAGGCTGGACACTTCGGGCTGATAGCATTGGTGAGGTTCAGTGAGCAAATGCAGACCCTTTGAAGTCATACTGCATGGAACCCTTTCCATGGGTCCCAACTCTCCAGGTTTAAGGGATTCTTCCTTCAGCTAAAACATGCATGGGAAACCCAGAGTATGGTCCACCGTGTGACCGGCAAACGTTTTCAAATTCATCTCAGTTTTCGTCCCCTTTTACTCGGGTTCACCATTCCAGACCCTTTACTAACACTCTCCCCACTTGGAGAGTCAGTGCCTTTAACCTCCTGTTTGGCACAGTTTGCAATTTCTGCGCAAGATGAACAGGAATAGGGAGAACCAATGAGAGACTAGCTGTAGGTGTCTGCACAGGCAAATTTAACGCTCATTTCCCACCAGGAAGAGGAATTAACCAAAGGCTCAGCATGCCCTGCCCGAACCAGATTAGGGCCTGAAGCAATCTTGCGGGTTTGCGACCAGCTCACAAGATAGCGAGTTGAAGAAAGGAGCTCAGGGGCACTGTAACTCACAAACCTGCAGAGTTATAAATGACAGCTATCGTCCAAAAATATATTGAAGGAAAGATGCAAAGAGAACTTGTAAGCGTGGCAGAATTGCAGGAAAACGATTTCAGGGGGTACACGGGAATTGCATTTAAAGCATAGGAAAAGAGGCAGAACGTCGACAATGATGCAGTTGGCCAAAAAGTGCATATGCGTTTTTTCCTGAATATATTCAGGAAAAAAGGCATACGCCCTTTTTGGCCAACTAAGCAAGCATGTAAAGGAAATCTGCACTACAAGGGAAGTCTCACTGCCCCCCAGTCAACAGGGCCATCTGGAAAAAGTGTAAAATCCAGAAAGGCAGGACAGGCCATGGAGAACATGGAGCCTTGTTATGCTGATGGGCAGGATGTAAATTGCCAACAGCCACACTGGAGAAGTGTATGGTGTTTCCTGAAACACGTAGGAAACAAAGCAACACAGCCTATGGCACTTCCACTTATGGTCCAGTAGCTTAGGGACATTAAAATCAAAAACACACAGCCACCCCAAAGTTTCAGACGGCTCTGTTTACAAGAACCTCGTCTACGGTACAAGTTAAATATCCCAGAAAGCAAAAAATGGATAAAGAAGTTGTGGTACGTACGTACAATGGAATATCACTCACCAATGAAATCTATGTCATCTGGCCCATCGTGGCATAATGAGTGGATTCAGGTACAATGATTCTAAGTGAAATAAGTCCCACAGAAAATGAAACATCATATGATATCACTAATACACGGAATGTAATCTTGGCTACACATGAACTGAATTACAAAACAAAACAGGGTCTCAAATTTAGAAAACCAACTTATGTTTGCTTAAGGGGAAAGGTGAGTTGCGGTGCTGCATAAAACCAGAGATAGATATTAGCACAGATCCCATTCCATAAGTTAACTATGTAATACTCCAGACCTACCCCTTTCTCAACGAAATGGGATAAACACCCTATATTCAACGCCTAGGAATACACCTGACTAGTAAGAATCTTCAAACCCATGGATTTATATGTCTCCATAAGAGAATCAAGCGTGTGTACAGCTGCATGAATGCAGCAGAGAAAATCCGATAAATCCCATTATCAAAATGAATTACAAAAACAAAACACAATGACAGTGAAATAGAGAGCAATTCTTAAATAATTCATTCAGGGCTTGTGATGCAACCTGGATTTACCTCATCTACACCCAGAGCTGAGTGAGATTTAAGGTTGGACACTTCGGGCTGATAGCATTGGTGAGGTTCAATGAGCAAATGCAGACCCTTTGAAGTCATCCTACATGGTACCCATTCCATGGGTCCCAACTCTCCAGGTTTAAGCGATGCTTCCTTCAGCTAAAACATGCATGGGAAACCCACAGTATGGTGCACCGTGTCACCGGGAAACGTTTTCAAATGCATCTCAGTTTTAGTCCCCTTTTACTCGGGTTCACAATTCCAGACCCTTTACTAACACTCTCCCCGCTTGGAGAGTCAGTGCCTTTAACCTCCTGTTTGGCACAGTTTGCAATTTCTGCGCAAGATGAACAGGAATAGGGAGAACGAATGAGAGACTAGCTGTAGGTGTCTGCACAGGCAAATTTAACGCTCATTTCCAACCAGGAAGAGGAATTAACCAAACGCTCAGCATGCCTTGCCTGAACCAGATTAGAGCCTGAAGCAATCCTGTGGGTTTGCGGCCAGCTCACAAGAAAGCGATTTGAAGAAAGGAGCTCAGGGGCACTGTAATTCTCAAACCTGCAAAGTTATAAATGACAGCTATTGTCCAAAAATATATTGAAGGAGGGCTGCGAAGAGGACTTGAAATCGGGGCAGAATTGCAGGAAAGCGGTTTCAGGGAGTAGAGTGGAATTGCATTTAAAGCATAGGAAAAGAGACAGAACGTCGACAATGAAGCACGTGGCCAAAAAGGGCGTATGCGTTTTTTCCTGAATATATTCAGGAAAAAACGCATACGCCCTTTTTGGCCAACCAAGCAAGCATGTTAGAGAAATCTGCACTACAATGAAGTATCACTGCCCCCTGGTCAAAAGGGCCATCTGAAAAAAGTGTAAAATCCAGAAATGCAGCACAGGCCATGGAGAACAGGGAGCCTTGTTATGCTGATGGGTGGGATGTAAGTTGCCAACAGCCACTCTGGAGAAGTGTATGGTGTTTTCTGAAACACCTAAAAAACAAAGCAACGGAGCCTACGGCTCTTCCACTTATGGTCCTATAGCTTATGGAAATTAAAATCAAAAACACACAGCCACCCCAAAGTTTCAGACGGATCTGTTTACAAGAACCTCGTCTACGGTACCAGTTAAATATCCCAGAAAGCGAAAAATGGATAAAGAAGTTGTGGTACGTACGTACAATGGAATATCACTCACCAATGAAATCTATGTCATCTGGCCCATCGTGGCATAATGAGTGGATTCAGGTACGATGATTCAAAGTGAAATACGTCACACAGAAAATGAAACATCATAAGATGTCACTAATACACGGAATGTAATCTTGGCTACACATGAACTGAATTACAAAACAGAACAGGGTCTCAAATTTAGAAAACCAACTTATGTTTGCTTAAGGGGAAAGGTGAGTTGGGGTGCTGCATAAAACCAGAGATAGAAATTAGCACAGATACCATTCCATATGTCAAATACGTAATAGTCAAGACTTACCCCTTGCTCAACGAAAGGGGCTAAACACCCTATATTCAACGCCTAGGAATACAACTGACTAGAAAGAATCTTCAAACCCATGGATTTATATGTCTCCATAAGAGAATCAAGCGTGTGTACAGCTGCATGAATGCAGCAGAGAAAATCCGATAAATCCTATTATCAAAATGAATTACAAAAACAAAACACAATGACAGTGAAATAGCGAGCAATTCTTAAATAATTCTTTCAGGGCTTGTGATGCAACCTGGATTTACCTCATCAAAACCCAGAATTGAGTGAGACATAAGGTTGGACACTTCGGGCTGATAGCATTGGTGAGGTTCGATGAGCAAATGCAGACCATTTGAAGTCATACTGCATGGTACCCATTCCATGGGTCCCAACTCTCCAGGTTTAAGTGATTCTTCCTTCAGCTAAAGCATGCATGGGAAACCCACAGTATGGTGCACCATGTGACCGGGAAACGTTTTCAAATGCATCTCAGTTTTTGTCCCCTTTTACTCGGGTTCACAATTCCAGACCCTTTACTAACACTCTCCCCACTTGGAGAGTCAGTGCCTTTAACCTCCTGTTTGGCACAGTTTGCAATTTCTGCGCAAGATGAACAGGAATAGGGAGAACCAATGAGAGACTAGCTGTAGGTATCTGCACGGGCAAATTTAACGCTCATTTCCAACCAGGAAGAGGAATTAACCAAAGGCTCAGCATGCCGTGCAGGAACCAGATTAGGGCCTGAAGCAATCCTGCGGGTTTGCGGCCAGCTCACAAGAAAGCGATTTGTAGAAAGGAGCTAAGGGGCACTGTAATTCACAAACCTGCAGAGTTATAAATGACAGCTATCGTCCGAAAATATATTGAAGGAAGGCTGCGAAGAGGACTGGAAAGCGGGGCAGAATTGCAGGAAAACGATTTCAGGGGGTAGACTGGAATTGCATTTAAAGCATAGGAAAAGAGGCAGAACGTCGACAATGATGCACTTGGCCAAAAAGGGCGTATACGTTTTTTCCTGAATATATTCAGGAAAAAACGCATACGCACTTTTTGGCCAACCAAGCAAGCATGTTAAAGAAATCTGCACTAAAATGAAGTCTCACTGCCCCCCGGTCAAATGGGCCATCTGAAAAAAGTGTAAAATCCAGAAATTCAGCACAGGCCATGGAGAACAGGGAGCCGTGTTATGCTGATGGGTGCTATGTAAATTGCCAACAGCCACTCTGGAGAAGTGTATGGTGTTTCCTGAAACACCTAAAAAACAAAGCAATGGAGCCTACGGCACTTCCACTTATGGTCCTATAGCTTAGGGAAATTAAAATCAAAAACACACAGCCGCCCCAAAGTTTCAGACGGCTCTGTTTACAAGAACCTCTTCTACGGTACAAGTTAAATATCCCAGAAAGCGAAAAATGGATAAAGAATTTGTGGTACGTACGTACAATGGAATATCACTCACCAATGAATTGTATGTTATCTGGCCCGTCGTGTCATAATAAGTGGATTCAGGTACGATGATTCTAAGTGAAATAAGTCACACAGAAAATGAAACATCATAAGATATCACTAATACACCGAATATAATCTTGGCTACACATGAAGTGAATTACAAAACAGAACAGGGTCTCAAATTTTGAAAACCAAGTTATGTTTGCATAAGGGGAAAGGTGAGTTGGGGTGCTGCATAAAACCAGAGATAGTAATTAGCACAGATACCATTCCATACGTCAAATATGTAATAGTCAAGACCTACCCCTTGCTCAACGAAATGGGCTAAACACCCTATATTCAACACCTAGGAATACACCTGACTAGTAAGAATCTTCAAACCCATGGATTTATATGTCTCCATAAGAGAATCAAGCGTTTGTACAGCTGCATGAAGGCAGCAGAGAAAATCCGATAAATCCTAATATCAAAATGAATTACAAAAACAAAACAGAATGACAGTGAAATAGAGAGCAATTCTTCAATAATTCATTCAGGGCTTGTGATGCAACCTGGATTTACCTCATCTACACCCAGAGCTGAGTGAGACATAAGGTTGGACACTTCGGGCTGATAGCATTGGTGAGGTTCGATGAGCAAATGCAGACCATTTGAAGTCATACTGCATGGTACCCATTACATGGGTCCCAACTCGCCAGGTTTAAGTGATTCTTCCTTCAGCTAAAGCATGCATGGGAAACCCACAGTATGGTGCACCATGTGACCGGGAAACGTTTTCAAATGCATCTCAGTTTTTGTCCCCTTTTACTCGGGTTCACAATTCCAGATCCTTTACTAACACTCTCCCCACTTGGAGAGTCAGTGCCTTTAACCTCCTGTTTGGCACAGTTTGCAATTTCTGCGCAAGATGAACAGGAATAGGGAGAACCAGTGAGAGACTAGCTGTAGGTGTCTGCACGGGCAAATTTAACGCTCATTTCCAACCAGGAAGAGGAATTAATCAAAGGCTCAGCATGCCGTGCAGGAACCAGATTAGGGCCTGAAGCAATCCTGTGGGTTTGCGGCCAGCTCACAAGAAAGCGATTTGAAGAAAGGAGCTCAGGGGCACTGTAATTCACAAACCTGCAGAGTTATAAATGACAGCTATCGTCCGAAAATATATTGAAGGAAGCCTGCGAAGAGGACTTGAAAGCGGGGCAGAATTGCAGGAAAACGATTTCAGGGGGTAGACTGGAATTGCATTTAAAGCTTAGTAAAAGAGGCAGAACGTCGACAATGATGCCCTTGGCCAAAAAGGGCGTATACGTTTTTTCCTGATTCAGGAAAAAACGCATACGCCCTTTTTGGCCAACCAAGCAAGCATGTTAAAGAAAACTGCACTACAATGAAGTCTCACTGCCCCCCGCTCAAAAGGGCCATCTGAAAAAGTGTAAAATCCAGAAATGCAGCACAGGCCATGGAGAACAGGGTGCCTTGTTATGCTGATGGGTGGGATGTAAATTGCCAACAGCCACTCTGGAGAAGTGTATGGTGTTTCCTGAAACACCAAAAAACAAAGCAACGGAGCCTACGGCACTTCCACTTATGGTCCTATAGCTTAGGGAAATTAAAATCAAAAACACACAGCCACCCCAAAGTTTCAGACGGCTCTGTTTACAAGAACCTCGTCTACGGTACAAGTTAAATATCCCTGAAAGCGAAAAATGGATAAAGAAGTTGTGGTACGTACGTACAATGGAATATCACTCACCAATGAAATCTATGTCATCTGGCCCGTCGTGGCATAATGAGTGGATTCAGGTACGATGATTCTAAGTGAAATAAGTCACACAGAAAATGAAACATCATAAGATGTCACTAATACACGGAATGTAATCTTGGCTACACATGAACTGAATTACAAAACAGAACAGGGTCTCAAATTTAGAAAACCAACTTATGTTTGCTTAAGGGGAAAGGTGAGTTGGGGTGCTGCAAAAAACCAGAGATATAAATTAGCACAGATACCATTCCATACGTCAAATATGTAATAGTCAAGACCTACCCCTTGCTCAACCAAATGGGCTAAACACCCTATATTCAACGTCTAGGAATACACCTGACTAGAAAGAATATTCAAACCCATGCATTTATATGTCTCCGTAAGAGAATCAAGCGTGTGTACAGCTGCATGAAAGCAGCAGAGAAAATCCGATAAATCCCATTATCAAAATGAATTACAAAAACAAAACAGAATGACAGTGAAATAGAGAGAAATTCTTAAGTAATTCATTCAGGGCTTGTGATGCAATCTGGATTTACCTCATCTACACCCAGAGCTGAGTGAGACATAAGGTTGGACACTTCGGGCTGATAGCATTGGTGAGGTTCGATGAGCAAATGCAGACCATTTTAAGTCATACTGCATGGTACCCTTTCTATGGGTCCCAACTCGCCAGGTTTAAGCGATTCTTCCTTCAGCTAAAACATGCATGGGAATCCCACAGTATGGTGCACCGTGTGACCGGGAAACGTTTTCAAATGCATCTCAGTTTTCGTCCCCTTTTACTCGGGTTCACCATTCCAGACCCTTTTAACACTCTCCTCACTTGGAGAGCCAGTGCCTTTAACCTGTTGTTTGGCACAGTTTGCAATTTCTGCGCAAGATGAACAGGAATAGGGAGAACCAATGAGAGGCCAGCTGTAGGTGTCTGCACGGGCAAATTTAACGCTCATTTCCCACCAGGAAGAGGAATTAACCAAACGCTCAGCATGCCGTGCCGAAACCAGATTAGGGCCTGAAGCAATCCTGCGGGTTTGCGGCCAGCTCACAAGAAAATGATTTGAAGAAAGGAGCTCAGGGGCCAAGTAATTCACAAACCTGCAGAGTTATAAATGACAGCTATCGTCCAAAAATATATTGAAGGAAGGCTGCGAAGAGGACTTGAAAGCGGGGCAGAATTGCAGGAAAATGATTTCAGGGGGTAGACTGGAATTGCATTTAAAGCATAGGAAAAAAGGCAGAACGTCGACAATGATGCACTTGGCCTAAAAGGGCGTATGCGTTTTTTCCTGAATATATTCAGGAAAAAACGCATACGCCCTTTTTGGCCAACCAAGCAAGCATGTTAAAGAAATCTGCACTACAATGAAGTCTCACTGCCCCCCGGTCAAAAGGGCCATCTGAACAAAGTGTAAAATCCAGAAATGCAGCACAGGCCATGGAGAACAGGGAGCCTTGTTATGCTGATGGGTGGGATGTAAATTGCCAACAGCCACTCTGGAGAAGTGTATGGTGTTTCCTGAAACACCTAAAAAACAAAGCAACGGAGCCTACGGCACTTCCACTTATGGTCCTATAGCTTAGGGAAATTAAAATCAAAAACACACAGCCACCCCAAAGTTTCAGATGGCTCTGTTTACAAGAACCTCGTCTACGGTACAAGTTAAATATCCCAGAAAGCGAAAAAATGGATAAAGATGTTGTGGTACGTACGTACAATGAAATATCACTCACCAATGAAATCTATGTCATCTGGCCCGTCGTGGCATAATAAGTGGTTCAGGTACGATGATTCTAAGGGAAATAAGTCCCACAGAAAATGAAACATCATAAGATATCACTAATACTTCGAATGTAATCTTGGCTACACATGAACTGAATTACAAAACAGAACAGGGTCTCAAATTTAGAAAACCAACTTATGTTTGCTTAAGGGGAAAGGTGAGTTGGGGTGCTGCATAAAACCAGAGATAGAAATTAGCACAGATACCATTCCATACGTCAAATATGTAATAGTAAAAACCTACCCCTTGCTCAACGAAATGGGCTAAACACCCTATATTCACCGGCTAGGAATACACCTGACTAGTAAGAATCTTCAAACCCATGGATTTATATGTCTCCATAAGAGAATCAAGCGTGTGTACAGCTGCATGAAGGCAGCAGAGAAAAGCCGATAAATCCCATTATCAAAATGATTTACAAAAACAAAACACAATGACTGTGAAATAGAGAGCAATTCTTAAATAATTCATTCAGGGCTTGTGATGCAACCTGGATTTACCTCATCTACACCCAGAGCTGAGTGAGACATAAGGTTGGACACTTCGGGCTGATAGCATTGGTGAGGTTCGATGAGCAAATGCAGACCATTTGATGTCATACTGCATGGTACCCATTCCATGGGTCCCAACTCTCCAGGTTTAAGCGATTCTTCCTTCAGCTAAAGCATGCATGGGAAACCCAGAGTATGGTGCACTGTGTGACCGGGAAACGTTTTCAAATGCATCTCAGTTTTTGTCCTCTTTGACTCGGGTTCACAATTCCAGACCCTTTACTAACACTCTCCCCACTTGTAGAGTCAGTGCCTTTAACCTCCTGTTTGGCACAGTTTGCAATTTCTGCACAAGATGAACAGGAATAGGGAGAACCAATGAGAGACTAGCTGTAGGTGTCTGCACGGGCAAATTTAACACTCATTTCCCACCAGGAAGAGGAATTAACCAAAGGCTCAGCATGCCGTGCCGGAACCAGATTAGGGCCTGAAGCAATCCTGCGGGTTTGGGGCCAGCTCACAAGAAAGCGATTTGAAGAAAGGAGCTCAGGGGCACTGTTATTCAGAAACCTGCAGAGTTATAAATGAGAGCTATCGTCCAAAAATATATTGAAGGTAGGCTGCGAAGAGGACTTGAAAGCAGGGCAGAATTGCAGGAAAACGATTTCAGGGGATAGACTGGAATTGCATTTAAAGCATAGGAAAAGAGGCAGAACGTCGACAATGATGCACTTGGCCAAAAAGGGCGTATGCGTTTTTTCCTGAATATATTCAGGAAAAAACGCATACGCCCTTTTTGGCCAACCAAGCAAGCATGTTAAAGAAATCTGCACTACAATGAAGTCTCACTGCCCCCCGTCAAAAGGGTCATCTGAAAAAAGTGTAAAATCCAGAAATGCAGCACAGGCCATGGAGAACAGGGAGCCTTGTTATGCTGATGGGTGGGATGTAAATTGCCAAGAGCCACTCTGGAGAAGTGTATGGTGTTTCCTGAAACACCTAAAAAACAAAGCAACGGAGCCTATGGCACTTCCACTTATGGTCCTATAGATTAGGGAAATTAAAATCAAAAACACACAGCCACCCCAAAGTTTCTGACGGCTCTGTTTACAAGAACTTCATCTACGGTACAAGTTAAATATCCCAGAAAGCGAAAAATGGATAAAGAAGTTGTGGTACGTACGTACAATGGAATATCACTCACAAATGAATTCTATTTCATCTGCCCCATCGTGTCATAATGAGTGGATTCAGGTACGATGATTCTAAGTGAAATAAGTCACACAGAAAATGAAACATCATAAGATATCACTAATACACGGAATGTAATCTTGGCTACACATGAACTGAATTACAAAACAGAACAGGGTCTCAAATTTAGAAAACCAACTTATGTTTGCTTAAGGGGAATGGCGAGTTGGGGTGCTGCATAAAACCAGAGATAGAAATTAGCACAGATACCATTCCATACGTCAAACATGTAATAGTCAAGACCCACCCCTTGCTCAACGAAATGGGCTAAACACCCTATATTCAATGCCTAGGAATACACCTGACTAGTAAGAATCTTCAAACCCATGGATTTATATGTCTCCATAAGAGAATCAAGCGTGTGTACAGCTGCATGAAGGCAGCAGAGACAATCCGATAAATCCCATTATCAAAATGAATTACAAATACAAAACACAATGACAGTGAAATAGAGAGCAATTCTTCAATAATTCATTCAGGGCTTGTGATGCAACCTGGATTTACCTCATCTACACTCAAAGCTGAGTGAGACATAAGGTTAGACACTTCGGGCTGATAGCATTGGTGAGGTTCGATGAGCAAATGCAGACCATTTGAAGTCATACTGCATGGTACCCATTCCATGGGTCCCAACTCTCCAGGTTTAAGCGATTCTTCCTTCAGCTAAAGCATGCATGGGAAACCCACAGTTTGGTGCACCGTGTGGCCGGGAAACTTTTTCAAATGCATCTCAGTGTTCGTCACCTTTTACTCGGGTTCACAATTCCAGACCCTTTACTAAAACTCTCCCTACTTGGAGAGTCAGTGCCTTTAACCTCCTGTTTGGCACAGTTTGCAATTTCTGCGCAAGATGAACAGGAATAGGGAGAACCAATGAGAGACTAGCTGTAGGTGTCTGCACGGGCAAATTTAACGCTCATTTCCAACCAGGAAGAGGAATTAACCAAAGGCTCAGCATGCCGTCCCGGAACCAGATTAGGGCCTGAAACAATCTTGCGGGTTTGCGGCCAGCTCACAAGAAAGCGATTTGAAGAAAGGAGCTCAGGGGAACTGTAATTCACAAACCTGCAAAGTTATAAATGACAGCTATAGTCCAAAAATATATTGAAGGAAGCCTGCGAAGAAGACTGAATGCGGGGCAGAATTGCAGGAAAACGATTTCAGGGGGTAGACAGGAATTGCATTTAAAGCATAGGAAAAGAGGCAGAACGTCGACAATGATGCACTCGGCTAAAAAGGGCGTATGAGTTTTTTCCTAAATATATTCAGGAAAAAACGCATACACCCTTTTTGGCCAACCAAGCAAGCATGTTAAAGAAATCTGCACTACAATGAAGTCTCACTGCCCCCCGTCAAAGGGGTCATCTGAAAAAAGTGTAAAATCCAGAAATGCAGCACAGGCCATGGAGAACAGGGAGCCTTGTTATGCTGATGGGTGGGATGTAAATTGCCAACAGCCACTCTGGAGAAGTGTATGGTGTTTCCTGAAACACCTAAAAAACAAAGCAACGGAGCCTACGGCTCTTCCACTTATGGTCCTATAGCTTATGGAAATTAAAATCAAAAACACACAGCCACCCCAAAGTTTCAGACGGATCTGTTTACAAGAACCTCGTCTACGGTACAAGTTAAATATCCCAGAAAGCGAAAAATGGATAAAGAAGTTGTGGTACGTACGTACAATGGAATATCACTCACCAATGAAATCTATGTCATCTGGCCCGTCGTGGCATAATGAGTGGATTCAGGTACGATGATTCTAAGTGAAATACGTCACACAGAAAATGAAACATCATAAGATGTCACTAATACACGGAATGTAATCTTGGCTACACATGAACTGAATTACAAAACAGAACAGGGTCTCAAATTTAGAAAACCAACTTATGTTTGCTTAAGGGGAAAGGTGAGTTGGGGTGCTGCATAAAACCAGAGATAGAAATTAGCACAGATACCATTCCATATGTCAAATACGTAATAGTCAAGACTTACCCCTTGCTCAACGAAAGGGACTAAACAACCTATATTCAACGCCTAGGAATACACCTGACTAGAAAGAATCTTCAAACCCATGGATTTATATGTCTCCATAAGAGAATCAAGCGTGTGTACAGCTGCAGGAAGGCAGCAGAGAAAATCCGATAAATCCTATTATCAAAATGAATTACAAAAACAAAACACAATGACAGTGAAATAGAGAGCAATTCTTAAATAATTCATTCAGGGCTTGTGATGCAACCTGGATTTACCTCATCTACACCCAGAGCTGAGTGAGACATAAGGTTGGACACATCGGGCTGATAGCATTGGTGAGGTTCGATGAGCAAATGCAGACCACTTGAAGTCATAATATATGGTACACATTCCATGGGTCCCAACTCTCCAGGTTTAAGTGATTCTCCCTTCAGCTAAAGCATGCATGGGAAACCCACAGTATGGTGCACCGTGAGACGGGGAAACGTTTTCAAATGCATCTCAGTTTTCGTCCCCTTTTACTCGGGTTCACAATTCCAGACCCTTTACTAACACTCTCCCCACTTGGAGAGTCAGTGCCTTTAACCTCCTGTTTGACACAGTTTGCAAATTCTGCGCAAGATGAACAGGAATAGGGAGAACCAATGAGAGACTAGCTGTAGGTGTCTGCACGGGCAAATTTAATGCTCATTTCCCACCAGGAAGAGGAATTAACCAAAGGCTCAGCATGCCGTGCCGGAACCAGATTAGGGCCTGAAGCAATCCTGCGGGTTTGCGGCCAGCTCACAAGAAAGCGATTTGAAGAAAGGAGCTCAGGGGCACTGTAATTCACAAACCTGCAGAGTTATAAATGACAGCTATCGTCCAAAAATATATTGAAGGAAGGCTGCGAAGAGGACTTGAAAGCAGGGCAGAATTGCAGGAAAACGATTTCAGGGGGTAGACTGGAATTGCATTTAAAGCATAGGAAAAGAGGCAGAACGTCGACAATGATGCACTTGGCCAAAAAGTGCGTATGCGTTTTTTCCTGAATATATTCAGGAAAAAACGCATACGCCCTTTTTGGCCAACCAAGCAAGCATGTTAAAGAAATCTGCACTACAATGAAGTCTCACTGCCCCCCGGTCAAAAGGGCCATCTGAAAAAAGTGTAAAATCCAGAAATGTAGCACAGGCCATGGAGAACAGGGAGCCCTTTTATGCTGATGGGTGAGATGTAAATTGCCAACAGCCACTCTGGAGAAGTGTATGGTGTTTCCTGAAACACCTAAAAAACAAAGCAACGGAGCCTACGGCACTTCCACTTATGGTCCTATAGCTTAGGGAAATTAAAATAAAAAACACACAGCCACCCAAAGTTTCAGAGGGCTCTGTTTACAAGAACCTCGTCTACGGTACAAGTTAAATATCCCAGAAAGCGAAAAATGGATAAAGACGTTGTGGTACGTACTTACAATGGAATATCACTCACAAATGAAATCTATTTCACCTGGCCCATCGTGGCATAATGAGTGGATTCAGGTACGATGATTCTAAGTGAAATAAGTCACACAGAAAATGAAACATCATAAGATATCACTAATACACCGAATGTAATCTTGGCTACACATGAACTGAATTACAAAACAGGACAGGGTCTCAAATTTAGAAAACCAACTTATGTTTGCTTAAGGGGAAAGGCGAGTTGGGGTGCTGCATAAAACCAGAGATAGAAATTAGCACACATACCATTCCATACGTCAAACATGTAATAGTCAAGACCTACCCCTTGCTCAACGAAATGGGCTCAACACCCTATATTCAATGCCTAGGAATACACCTGACTAGATACAATCTTCAAACCCATGGATTTATATGTCTCCATAAGAGAATCAAGCGTGTGTACAGCTGCATGAATGCAGCAGAGAAAAGCCGATAAATCCCACTATCAAAATGAATTACAAAAACAAAACACAATGAGAGTGAAATAGAGAGCAATTCTTAAATAATTCATTCAGGGCTTGTGATGCAACCTGGATTTACCTCATCTACACCCAGAGCTGAGTGAGACATAAGGTTGGACACTTCGGGCTGATAGCACTGGTGAGGTTCAATGAGCAAATGCAGACCATTTGAAGTCATACTGCATGGTACACATTCTATGGGTCCCAACTCTCCAGGTTTAAGCGATTCTTCCTTCAGCTAAAACATGCATGAGAAACCTACAGTATGGTGCACCGTGTCACCGGGAAACGTTTTCAAATGCATCTCAGTTTTCGTACCCTTTTACTCGGGTTCACAATTCCAGACCATTTACTAACACTCTCCCCACTTGGAGAGTCAGTGCCTTTAACCTCCTGTTTGGCACAGTTTGCAATTTCTGCGCAAGATGAACAGGAATAGGGAGAACCAATGAGAGACTAGCTGTAGGTGTCTGCACGCCAAATTTATCGCTCATTTCCAACCAGGAAGAGGAATTAACCAAACGCTCAGCATGCCGTGCCGGAACCAGATTAGGGCCTGAAGCAATCCTGCGGGTTTGCGGCCAGCTCACAAGAAAGCGATTTGAAGAAAGGAGCTCAGGGGCCAAGTAATTCACAAACCTGCAGAGTTATAAATGACAGCTATCGTCCAAAAATATATTGAAGGAAGGGTGCGAAGAGGACTTGAAAGCGGGGCAGAATTGCAGGAAAACGATTTCAGGGGGTAGACTGCAATTGCATTTGAAGCATAGAAAAAGAGGCAGAACGTCGACAATGATGCACTTGGCCAAAAAGGGCGTATGCGTTTTTTCCTGAATATATTCAGGAAAAAACGCATACGCCCTTTTTGGCCAACCAAGCAAGCATGTTAAAGAAATCTGCACTACAATGAAGTCTCACTGCCCCCCGGTCAAAAGGGCCATCTGAAAAAAGTGTAAAATCCAGAAATGCAGCACAGGCCATGGAGAACAGGGAGCCTTGTTATGCTGATGGGTGGGATGTAAATTGCCAACAGCCAATCTGGAGAAGTGTATGGTGTTTCCTGAAACACCTAAAAAACAAAGCAACGGAGCCTACGGCACTTCCACTTATGGTCCTATAGCTTAGGGAAATTAAAATCAAAAACACACAGCCACCCCAAAGTTTCAGACGGCTCTGTTTACAAGAACCTCGTCTACGGTACAAGTTAAATATCCCAGAAAGCGGAAAATGGATAAAGAAATTGTGGTACGTACGTACAATGGAATATCACTCACCAATGAAATCTATGTCATCAGGCCCGTCGTGGCATAATGAGTGGATTCAGGTACGATGATGCTAAGTGAAATAAGTCACACAGAAAATGAAACATCATAAGATATCACTAATGCACGGAATGTAATCTTGGCTACACATGAACTGAATTACAAAACAGAACAGGGTCTCAAATTTAGAAAACCAACTTATGTTTTCTTAAGGGGAAAGGTGAGTTGGGGTGCTGCATAAAACCAGAGATAGAAATTAGCACAGATACCATTCCATACGTCTAATATGTAATAGTCAAGACCTACCCCTTGCTCAACGAAATGGGCTAAACACCCTATATTCAACGCCTAGGAATACACCTGACTAGAAAGAATTTTCAAACCCATGGATTTATATGTCTCCAAAAGAGAATCAAACGTGTGTACAGCTGCATGAAGGCAGCAGAGACAATCCAATAAATCCCATTATCAAAATGAATTACAAAAACAAAACACAATGACAGTGAAATAGAGAGCAATTCTTAAATAATTCATTCAGGGCTTGTAATGCAACCTGGATTGACCTCATCTACACCCAGAGCTGAGTGAGCCATAAGGTTGGACACTTCGGGCTGATAGCATTGGTGAGGTTCGATGAGCAAATGCAGACCATTTGAAGTCATACTGCATGGTACCCATTCCATGTGTCCCAACTCTCCAGGTTTAAGCGATTCTTCCTTCAGCTAAAGCATGCATGGGAAACCCACAGTATGGTGCACTGTGTGACCGGGAAACGTTTTCAAATGCATCTCAGTTTTTGTCCTCTTTGACTCGGGTTCACAATTCCAGACCCTTTACTAACACTCTCCCCACTTGTAGAGTCAGTGCCTTTAACCTCCTGTTTGGCACAGTTTGCAATTTCTGCGCAAGATGAACAGGAATAGGGAGAACCAATGAGAGACTAGCTGTAGGTGTCTGCACGGGCAAATTTAACACTCATTTCCCACCAGGAAGAGGAATTAACCAAAGGCTCAGCATGCCGTGCCGGAACCAGATTAGGGCCTGAAGCAATCCTGCGGGTTTGGGGCCAGCTCACAAGAAAGCGATTTGAAGAAAGGAGCTCAGGGGCACTGTTATTCAGAAACCTGCATAGTTATAAATGACAGCTATCGTCCAAAAGTATATTGAAGGTAGGCTGCGAAGAGGACTTGAAAGTGGGGCAGAATTGCAGGAAAACGATTTCAGGGGGTAGACTGGAATTGCATTTAAAGCATAGGAAAAGAGGCAGAACGTCGACAATGATGCACTTGGCCAAAAAGGGCGTATGCGTTTTTTCCTGAATATATTCAGGAAAAAACGCATACGACCTTTTTGGCCAACGAAGCAAGCATATTAAAGAAATCTGCACTACAATGAAGTCTCACTGCCCCCCGTCAAAAGGGTCATCTGAAAAAAGTGTAAAATCCAGAAATGCAGCACAGGCCATGGAGAACAGGGAGCCTTGTTATGCTGATGGGTGGGATGTAAATTGCCAAGAGCCACTCTGGAGAAGTGTATGGTGTTTCCTGAAACACCTAAAAAACAAAGCAACGGAGCCTACGGCACTTCCACTTATGGTCCTATAGATTAGGGAAATTAAAATCAAAAACACACAGCCACCCCAAAGTTTCTGACGGCTCTGTTTACAAGAACTTCATCTACGGTACAAGTTAAATATCCCAGAAAGCGAAAAATGGATAAAGAAGTTGTGGTACGTACGTACAATGGAATATCACTCACAAATGAAATCTATTGCATCTGGCCCATCGTGTCATAATGAGTGGATTCAGGTACGATGATTCTAAGTGAAATAAGTCACACAGAAAATGAAACATCATAAGATATCACTAATACACGGAATGTAATCTTGGCTACTCATGAACTGAATTACAAAACAGAACAGGGTCTCAAATTTAGAAAACCAACTTATGTTTGCTTAAGGGGAATGGCGAGTTGGGGTGCTGCATAAAACCAGAGATAGAAATTAGCACAGATACCATTCCATACGTCAAACATGTAATAGTCAAGACCTACCCCTTGCTCAACGAAATGGGCTAAACACCCTATATTCAATGCCTAGGAATACACCTGACTAGTAAGAATCTTCAAACCCATGGATTTATATGTCTCCATAAGAGAATCAAGCGTGTGTACAGCTGCATGAAGGCAGCAGAGACAATCCGATAAATCCCATTATCAAAATGAATTACAAAAACAAAACACAATGACAGTGAAATAGAGAGCAATTCTTAAATAATTCATTCAGGGCTTGTGATGCAACCTGGATTTACCACATCTACACTCAGAGCTGAGTGAGACATAAGGTTGGACACTTCGGGCTGATAGCATTGGTGAGGTTCGATGAGCAAATGCAGACCATTTGAAGTCATACTGCATGGTACCCATTCCATGGGTCCCAACTCTCCAGGTTTAAGCGATTCTTCCTTCAGCTAAAGCATGCATGGGAAACCCACATTATGGTGCACCGTGTGGCCGGGAAACTTTTTCAAATGCATCTCAGTGTTCGTCCCCTTTTACTCGGGTTCACAATTCCAGACCCTTTACTAAAACTCTCCCCACTTGGAGAGTCAGTGCCTTTAACCTCCTGTTTGGCACAGTTTGCAATTTCTGCGCAAGATGAACAGGAATAGGGAGAACCAATGAGAGACTAGCTGTAGGTGTCTGCACGGGCAAATTTAACGCTCATTTCCAACCAGGAAGAGGAATTAACCAAAGGCTCAGCATGCCGTCCCGGAACCAGATTAGGGCCTGAAACAATCCTGCGGGTTTGCGGCCAGCTCACAAGAAAGCGATTTGAAGAAAGGAGCTCAGGGGAACTGTAATTCACAAACATGCAAAGTTATAAATGACAGCTATAATCCAAAAATATATTGAAGGAAGGCTGCGAAGAGGACTGAAGCGGGGCAGAATTGCAGGAAAACGATTTCAGGGGGTAGACTGGAATTGCATTTAAAGCATAGGAAAAGAGGCAGAACGTCAACAATGATGCACTCGGCTAAAAAGGGCGTATGAGTTTTTTCCTAAATATATTCAGGAAAAAACGCATACACCCTTTTTGGCCAACCAAGCAAGCATGTTAAAGAAATCTGCACTACAATGAAGTCTCACGGCCCCCCGGTCAAAAGGGCAATCTGAAAAAAGTGTAAAATCCAGAAATGCAGCACAGGCCATGGAGAACAGGGAGCCTTGTTATGCTGATGGGTGGGATGTAAATTGCCAACAGCCACTCTGGAGAAGTGTATGGTGTTTCCTGAAACACCTAAAAAACAAAGCAACGGAGCCTACGGCTCTTCCACTAATGGTCCTATAGCTTAGGGAAATTAAAATCAAAAACACACAGCCACCCCAAAGTTTCAGAGGGATCTGTTTACAAGAACCTCGTCTACGGTACAAGTTAAATATCCCAGAAAGCAAAAAATGGATAAAGAAGTTGTGGTACGTACGTACAATGGAATATCACTCACCAATGAAATCTATGTCATCTGGCCCATCGTGGCATAATGAGTGGATTCAGGTACGATGATTCTAAGTGAAATAAGTCCCACAGAAAATGAAACATCATATGATATCACTAATACACGGAATGTAATCTTGGCTACACATGAACTGAATTACAAAACAGAACAGGGTCTCAAATTTAGAAAACCAACTTATGTTTGCTTAAGGGGAAAGGTGAGTTGCGGTGCTGCATAAAACCAGAGATAGATATTAGCACAGATCCCATTCCATAAGTTAACTATGTAATACTCCAGACCTACCCCTTTCTCAACGAAATGGGATAAACACCCTATATTCAACGCCTAGGAATACACCTGACTAGTAAGAATCTTCAAACCCATGGATTTATATGTCTCCATAAGAGAATCAAGCGTGTGTACAGCTGCATGAATGCAGCAGAGAAAATCCGATAAATCCCATTATCAAAATGAATTACAAAAACAAAACACAATGACACTGAAATAGAGAGCAATTCTTAAATAATTCATTCAGGGCTTGTGATGCAACCTGGATTTACCTCATCTACACCCAGAGCTGAGTGAGATATAAGGTTGGACACTTCGGGCTGATAGCATTGGTGAGGTTCGATGAGCAAATGCAGACCATTTGAAGTCATCCTGCATGGTACCCATTCCATGGGTCCCAACTCTCCAGGTTTAAGCGATGCTTCCTTCAGCTAAAACATGCATGGGAAACCCACAGTATGGTGCACCGTGTCACCTGGAAACGTTTTCAAATGCATCTCAGTTTTCGTCCCCTTTTACTCGGGTTCACAATTCCAGACCCTTTACTAACACTCTCCCCGCTTGGAGAGTCAGTGCCTTTAACCTCCTGTTTGGCACAGTTTGCAATTTCTGCGCAAGATGAACAGGAATAGGGAGAACGAATGAGAGACTAGCTGTAGGTGTCTGCACGGGCAAATTTAATGCTCATTTCCAACCAGGAAGAGGAATTAACCAAACGCTCAGCATGCCTTGCCTGAACCAGATTAGGGCCTGAAGCAATCCTGCGGGTTTGCGGCCAGCTCACAAGAAAGCGATTTGAAGAAAGGAGCTCAGGGGCACTGTAATTCTCAAACCTGCAAAGTTATAAATGACAGCTATTGTCCAAAAATATATTGAAGGAGGGCTGCGAAGAGGACTTGAAATCGGGGCAGAATTGCAGGAAAGCAGTTTCAGGGAGTAGAGTGGAATTGCATTTAAAGCATAGGAAAAGAGGCAGGACGTCGACAATGAAGCACGTGGCCAAAAAGGGCGTATGCGTTTTTTCCTGAATATATTCAGGAAAAAACGCATACGCCCTTTTTGGCCAACCAAGCAAGCATGTTAAAGAAATCTGCACTACAATGAAGTCTCACTGCCCCCCGGTCAAAAGGGCCATCTGAAAAAAGTGTAAAATCCAGAAATGCAGCACAGGCCATGGAGAACAGGGAGCCTTGTTATGCTGATGGGTGGGATGTAAATTGCCAACAGCCACTCTGGAGAAGTGTATGGTGTTTCCTGAAACACCTAAAAAACAAAGCAACGGAGCCTACGGCACTTCCACTTATGGTCCTATAGCTTATGGAAATTAAAATCAAAAACACACAGCCACCCCAAAGTTTCAGACGGATCTGTTTACAAGAACCTCGTCTACGGTACAAGTTAAATATCCCAGAAAGCGAAAAATGGATAAAGAAGTTGTGGTACGTACGTACAATGGAATATCACTCACCAATGAAATCTATGTCATCTGGCCCGTCGTGGCATAATGAGTGGATTCAGGTACGATGATTCTAAGTGAAATACGTCACACAGAAAATGAAACATCATAAGATGTCACTAATACACGGAATGTAATCTTGGCTACACATGAACTGAATTACAAAACAGAACAGGGTCTCAAATTTAGAAAACCAACTTATGTTTGCTTAAGGGGAAAGGTGAGTTGGGGTGCTGCATAAAACCAGAGATAGAAATTAGCACAGATACCATTCCATATGTCAAATACGTAATAGTCAAGACTTACCCCTTGCTCAACGAAAGGGGCTAAACACCCTATATTCAACGCCTAGGAATACACCTGACTAGAAAGAATCTTCAAACCCATGGATTTATATGTCTCCATAAGAGAATCAAGCGTGTGTACAGCTGCATGAATGCAGCAGAGAAAATCCGATAAATCCTATTATCAAAATGAATTACAAAAACAAAACACAATGACAGTGAAGTAGAGAGCAATTCTTAAATAATTCATTCAGGGCTTGTGATGCAACCTGGATTTACCTCATCTACACCCAGAGCTGAGTGAGACATAAGGTTGGACACATCGGGCTGATAGCATTGGTGAGGTTCGATGAGCAAATGCAGACCATTTTAAGTCATACTGCATGGTACCCTTTCTATGGGTCCCAACTCGCCAGTTTTAAGCGATTCTTCCTTCAGCTAAAGCATGCATGGGAAACCCACAGTATGGTGCACCGTGTGACCGGGAAATGTTTTCAAATGCATCTCAGTTTTTGTCCCCTTTTACTCGGGTTCACAATTCCAGAACCTTTATTAACACTCTCCCGACTTGGAGAGTCAGTGCCTTTAACCTCCTGTTTGGCACAGTTTGCAATTTCTGCGCAAGATGAACAGGAATAGGGAGAACCAATGAGAGACTAGCTGTAGGTGTCTGCACGGGCAAATTTAACGCTCATTTCCAACCAGGAAGAGGAATTAACCAAAGGCTCAGCATGCCGTCCCGAAACCAGATTAGGGCCTGAAGCAATCCTGCGGGTTTGCGGCCAGCTCACAGGAAAGCGATTTGAAGAAAGGAGCTCAGGGGCACTGTAATTCACAAACCTGCAGAGTTATAAATGACAGCTATAGTCCAAAAATATATTGAAGGAAGGTTGCGAAGAAGACTTGAAAGCGGGGCAGAATTGCACGAAAACGATTTCAGGGGGTAGACTGGAATTGCATTTAAAGCATAGGAAAAAAGGCAGAACGTCGACAATGATGCACTTGGCCAAAAAGGGCGTATACGTTTTTTCCTGCATATATTCAGGAAAAAACGCATACGCCCTTTTTGGCCAACCAAGCAAGCATGTTAAAGAAATCTGCACTACAATGAAGTCTCACAGCCCCCTGGTCAAAAGGGCCATCTGAAAAAAGTGTAAAATCCAGAAATGCAGCACAGGCCATGGAGAACAGGGAGCCGTGTTATGCTGATGGGTGGGATGTAATTTGCCAACAGCCACTCTGGAGAAGTGTATGGTGTTTCCTGAAACACCTAAAAAACAAAGCAACGGAGCCTCCGGCACTTCCACTTATGGTCCTATAGCTTAGGGAAATTAAAATCAAAAACACACAGCCACCCCAAAGTTTCAGACGGATCTGTTTACAAGAACCTCGTCTACGGTACAAGTTAAATATTCCAGAAAGCGAAAAATGGATAAAGAAGTTGTGGTACGTACGTACAATGGAATATAACTCAACAATGAAATCTATGTCATCTGGCCCGTCGTGGCATAATGAGTGGATTCAGGTACGATGATTCTAAGTGAAATAAGTCACACAGAAAATGACACATCATAAGCTGTCACTAATACACCGAATGTAATCTTGGCTACACATGAACTGAATTACAAAACAGAACAGGGTCTCAAATTTAGAAAACCAACTTATGTTTGCGTAAGGGGAAAGGTGAGTTGGGGTGCTGCATAACATCAGAGATAGAAATTAGCCAGATACCATTCCATATGTCAAATACGTAGTAGTCAAGACATACCCCGTGCTCAACGAAATGGGCTAAACACCCTATATTCAACGCCTAGGAATACACCTGACTAGAAAGAATCTTCAAACCCATGGATTTATATGTCTCCATAAGAGAATCAAGCGTGTGTACAGCTGCATGAAGGCAGCAGAGAAAATCCGATAAATCCTATTATCAAAATGAATTACAAAAACAAAACACAATGACAGTGAAATAGAGAGCAATTCTTAAATAATTCATTCAGGGCTTGTGATGCAACCTGGATTTACCTCATCTGAACCCAGAGCTGAGTGAGACATAAGGTTTGACACTTCGGGCTGATAGCATTGGTGAGGTTCGATGAGCAAATGCAGACCATTTGAAGTCATACATCATGGAACCCAATCCATGGGTCCCAACTCTCCAGGTTTAAGCGATTCTTCCTTCAGCTAAAGCATGCATGGGAATCCCACAGAATGGTGCACCGTGTGACCGGGAAACGTTTTCAAATGCATCTCAGTTTTCGTCCCCTTTTACTCGGGTTCACCATTCCAGACCCTTTTAACACTCTCCTCACTTGGAGAGCCAGTGCCTTTAACCTGTTGTTTGGCACAGTTTGCAATTTCTGCGCAAGATGAACAGGAATAGGGAGAACCAATGAGAGGCCAGCTGTAGGTGTCTGCACGGGCAAATTTAACGCTCATTTCCCACCAGGAAGAGGAATTAACCAAACGCTCAGCATGCCGTGCCGGAACCAGATTAGGGCCTGAAGCAATCCTGCGGGTTTGCGGCCTGCTCACAAGAAAATGATTTGAAGAAAGGAGCTCAGGGGCCAAGTAATTCACAAACCTGCAGAGTTATAAATGACAGCTATCGTCCAAAAATATATTGAAGGAAGGCTGCGAAGAGGACTTGAAAGCGGGGCAGAATTGCAGGAAAATGATTTCAGGGGGTAGACTGGAATTGCATTTAAAGCATAGGAAAAGAGGCAGAACGTCGACAATGATGCACTTGGCCAAAAAGGGCGTATGCGTTTTTTCCTGAATATATTCAGGAAAAAACGCATACGCCCTTTTTGGCCAACCAAGCAAGCATGTTAAAGAAATCTGCACTACAATGAAGTCTCACTGCCCCCCGGTCAAAAGGGCCATCTGAACAAAGTGTAAAATCCAGAAATGCAGCACAGGCCATGGAGAACAGGGAGCCTTGTTATGCTGATGGGTGGGATGTAAATTGCCAACAGCCACTCTGGAGAAGTGTATGGTGTTTCCTGAAACACCTAAAAAACAAAGCAACGGAGCCTACGGCACTTCCACTTATGGTCCTATAGCTTAGGGAAATTAAAATCAAAAACACACAGCCACCCCAAAGTTTCAGATGGCTCTGTTTACAAGAACCTCGTCTACGGTACAAGTTAAATATTCCAGAAAGCGAAAAATGGATAAAGAAGTTGTGGTACGTACGTACAATGGAATATAACTCAACAATGAAATCTATGTCATCTGGCCCGTCGTGGCATAATGAGTGGATTCAGGTACGATGATTCTAAGTGAAATAAGTCACACAGAAAATGACACATCATAAGCTGTCACTAATACACCGAATGTAATCTTGGCTACACATGAACTGAATTACAAAACAGAACAGGGTCTCAAATTTAGAAAACCAACTTATGTTTGCGTAAGGGGAAAGGTGAGTTGGGGTGCTGCATAACATCAGAGATAGAAATTAGCCAGATACCATTCCATATGTCAAATACGTAGTAGTCAAGACATACCCCGTGCTCAACGAAATGGGCTAAACACCCTATATTCAACGCCTAGGAATACACCTGACTAGAAAGAATCTTCAAACCCATGGATTTATATGTCTCCATAAGAGAATCAAGCGTGTGTACAGCTGCATGAAGGCAGCAGAGAAAATCCGATAAATCCTATTATCAAAATGAATTACAAAAACAAAACACAATGACAGTGAAATAGAGAGCAATTCTTAAATAATTCATTCAGGGCTTGTGATGCAACCTGGATTTACCTCATCTGAACCCAGAGCTGAGTGAGACATAAGGTTTGACACTTCGGGCTGATAGCATTGGTGAGGTTCGATGAGCAAATGCAGACCATTTGAAGTCATACATCATGGAACCCAATCCATGGGTCCCAACTCTCCAGGTTTAAGCGATTCTTCCTTCAGCTAAAGCATGCATGGGAATCCCACAGAATGGTGCACCGTGTGACCGGGAAACGTTTTCAAATGCATCTCAGTTTTCGTCCCCTTTTACTCGGGTTCACCATTCCAGACCCTTTTAACACTCTCCTCACTTGGAGAGCCAGTGCCTTTAACCTGTTGTTTGGCACAGTTTGCAATTTCTGCGCAAGATGAACAGGAATAGGGAGAACCAATGAGAGGCCAGCTGTAGGTGTCTGCACGGGCAAATTTAACGCTCATTTCCCACCAGGAAGAGGAATTAACCAAACGCTCAGCATGCCGTGCCGGAACCAGATTAGGGCCTGAAGCAATCCTGCGGGTTTGCGGCCTGCTCACAAGAAAATGATTTGAAGAAAGGAGCTCAGGGGCCAAGTAATTCACAAACCTGCAGAGTTATAAATGACAGCTATCGTCCAAAAATATATTGAAGGAAGGCTGCGAAGAGGACTTGAAAGCGGGGCAGAATTGCAGGAAAATGATTTCAGGGGGTAGACTGGAATTGCATTTAAAGCATAGGAAAAGAGGCAGAACGTCGACAATGATGCACTTGGCCAAAAAGGGCGTATGCGTTTTTTCCTGAATATATTCAGGAAAAAACGCATACGCCCTTTTTGGCCAACCAAGCAAGCATGTTAAAGAAATCTGCACTACAATGAAGTCTCACTGCCCCCCGGTCAAAAGGGCCATCTGAACAAAGTGTAAAATCCAGAAATGCAGCACAGGCCATGGAGAACAGGGAGCCTTGTTATGCTGATGGGTGGGATGTAAATTGCCAACAGCCACTCTGGAGAAGTGTATGGTGTTTCCTGAAACACCTAAAAAACAAAGCAACGGAGCCTACGGCACTTCCACTTATGGTCCTATAGCTTAGGGAAATTAAAATCAAAAACACACAGCCACCCCAAAGTTTCAGATGGCTCTGTTTACAAGAACCTCGTCTACGGTACAAGTTAAATATCCCAGAAAGCGAAAAAATGGATAAAGATGTTGTGGTACGTACGTACAATGAAATATCACTCACCAATGAAATCTATGTCATCTGGCCCGTCGTGGCATAATAAGTGGTTCAGGTACGATGATTCTAAGGGAAATAAGTCCCACAGAAAATGAAACATCATAAGATATCACTAATACTTCGAATGTAATCTTGGCTACACATGAACTGAATTACAAAACAGAACAGGGTCTCAAATTTAGAAAACCAACTTATGTTTCCTTAAGGGGAAAGGTGAGTTGGGGTGCTGCATAAAACCAGAGATAGAAATTAGCACAGATACCATTCCATACGTCAAATATGTAATAGTAAAGACCTACCCCTTGCTCAACGAAATGGGCTAAACACCCTATATTCACCGGCTAGGAATACACCTGACTAGTAAGAATCTTCAAACCCATGGATTTATATGTCTCCATAAGAGAATCAAGCGTGTGTACAGCTGCATGAAGGCAGCAGAGAAAAGCCGATAAATCCCATTATCAAAATGATTTACAAAAACAAAACACAATGACTGTGAAATAGAGAGCAATTCTTAAATAATTCATTCAGGGCTTGTGATGCAACCTGGATTTACCTCATCTACACCCAGAGCTGAGTGAGACATAAGGTTGGACACTTCGGGCTGATAGCATTGGTGAGGTTCGATGAGCAAATGCAGACCATTTGAAGTCATACTGCATGGTACCCATTCCATGGGTCCCAACTCTCCAGGTTTAAGCGATTCTTCCTTCAGCTAAAGCATGCATGGGAAACCCAGAGTATGGTGCACTGTGTGACCGGGAAACGTTTTCAAATGCATCTCAGTTTTTGTCCTCTTTGACTCGGGTTCACAATTCCAGACCCTTTACTAACACTCTCCCCACTTGTAGAGTCAGTGCCTTTAACCTCCTGTTTGGCACAGTTTGCAATTTCTGCGCAAGATGAACAGGAATAGGGAGAACCAATGAGAGACTAGCTGTAGGTGTCTGCACGGGCAAATTTAACACTCATTTCCCACCAGGAAGAGGAATTAACCAAAGGCTCAGCATGCCGTGCCGGAACCAGATTAGGGCCTGAAGCAATCCTGCGGGTTTGGGGCCAGCTCACAAGAAAGCGATTTGAAGAAAGGAGCTCAGGGGCACTGTTATTCAGAAACCTGCAGAGTTATAAATGACAGCTATCGTCCAAAAATATATTGAAGGTAGGCTGCGAAGAGGACTTGAATGCGGGGCAGAATTGCAGGAAAACGATTTCAGGGGGTAGACTGGAATTGCATTTAAAGCATAGGAAAAGAGGCAAAACGTCGACAATGATGCACTTGGCCAAAAAGGGCGTATGCGTTTTTTCCTGAATATATTCAGGAAAAAACGCATACGACCTTTTTGGCCAACCAAGCAAGCATGTTAAAGAAATCTGCACTACAATGAAGTCTCACTGCCCCCCGTCAAAAGGGTCATCTGAAAAAAGTGTGAAATCCAGAAATGCAGCACAGGCCATGGAGAACAGGGAGCCTTGTTATGCTGATGGGTGGGATGTAAATTGCCAAGAGCCACTCTGGAGAAGTGTATGGTGTTTCCTGAAACACCTAAAAAACAAAGCAACGGAGCCTACGGCACTTCCACTTATGGTCCTATAGATTAGGGAAATTAAAATCAAAAACACACAGCCACCCCAAAGTTTCTGACGGCTCTGTTTACAAGAACTTCATCTACGGTACAAGTTAAATATCCCAGAAAGCGAAAAATGGATAAAGAAGTTGTGGTACGTATGTACAATGGAATATCACTCACAAATGAAATCTATTTCATCTGCCCCATCGTGTCATAATGAGTGGATTCAGGTACGATGATTCTAAGTGAAATAAGTCACACAGAAAATGAAACATCATAAGATATCACTAATACACGGAATGTAATCTTGGCTACACATGAACTGAATTACAAAACAGAACAGGGTCTCAAATTTAGAAAACCAACTTATGTTTGCTTGAGGGGAATGGCAAGTTGGGGTGCTGCATAAAACCAGAGATAGAAATTAGCACAGATACCATTCCATACGTCAAACATGTAATAGTCAAGACCCACCCCTTGCTCAACGAAATGGGCTAAACACCCTATATTCAATGCCTAGGAATACACCTGACTAGTAAGAATCTTCAAACCCATGGATTTATATGTCTCCATAAGAGAATCAAGCGTGTGTACAGCTGCATGAAGGCAGCAGAGACAATCCGATAAATCCCATTATCAAAATGAATTACAAATACAAAACACAATGACAGTGAAATAGAGAGCAATTCTTCAATAATTCATTCAGGGCTTGTGATGCAACCTGGATTTACCTCATCTACACTCAGAGCTGAGTGAGACATAAGGTTAGACACTTCGGGCTGATAGCATTGGTGAGGTTCGATGAGCAAATGCAGACCATTTGAAGTCATACTGCATGGTACCCATTCCATGGGTCCCAACTCTCCAGGTTTAAGCGATTCTTCCTTCAGCTAAAGCATGCATGGCAAACCCACAGTTTGGTGCACCGTGTGGCCGGGAAACTTTTTCAAATGCATCTCAGTGTTCGTCCCCTTTTACTCGGGTTCACAATTCCAGACCCTTTACTAAAACTCTCCCTACTTGGAGAGTCAGTGCCTTTAACCTCCTGTTTGGCACAGTTTGCAATTTCTGCGCAAGATGAACAGGAATAGGGAGAACCAATGAGAGACTAGCTGTAGGTGTCTGCACGGGCAAATTTAACGCTCATTTCCAACCAGGAAGAGGAATTAACCAAAGGCTCAGCATGCCGTCCCGGAACCAGATTAGGGCCTGAAACAATCCTGCGGGTTTGCGGCCAGCTCACAAGAAAGCGATTTGAAGAAAGGAGCTCAGGGGAACTGTAATTCACAAACCTCCAAAGTTATAAATGACAGCTATAGTCCAAAAATATATTGAAGGAAGCCTGCGAAGAGGACTGAATGCGGGGCAGAATTGCAGGAAAACGATTTCAGGGGGTAGACAGGAATTGCATTTAAAGCATAGGAAAAGAGGCAGAACGTCGACAATGATGCACTCGGCTAAAAAGGGCGTATGAGTTTTTTCCTAAATATATTCAGGAAAAAACGCATACACCCTTTTTGGCCAACCAAGCAAGCATGTTAAGAAATCTGCACTACAATGAAGTCTCACTGCCCCCCGTCAAAAGGGTCATCTGAAAAAAGTGTAAAATCCAGAAATGCAGCACAGGCCATGGAGAACAGGGAGACTTGTTATGCTGATGGGTGGGATGTAAATTGCCAACAGCCACTCTGGAGAAGTGTATGGTGTTTCCTGAAACACCTAAAAAACAAAGCAACGGAGCCTACGGCTCTTCCACTTATGGTCCTATAGCTTATGGAAATTAAAATCAAAAACACACAGCCACCCCAAAGTTTCAGACGGATCTGTTTACAAGAACCTCATCTACGGTACAAGTTAAATATCCCAGAAAGCGAAAAATGGATAAAGAAGTTGTGGTACGTACGTACAATGGAATATCACTCACCAATGAAATCTATGTCATCTGGCCCGTCGTGGCATAATGAGTGGATTCAGGTACGATGATTCTAAGTGAAATACGTCACACAGAAAATGAAACATCATAAGATGTCACTAATACACGGAATGTAATCTTGGCTACACATGAACTGAATTACAAAACAGAACAGGGTCTCAAATTTAGAAAACCAACTTATGTTTGCTTAAGGGGAAAGGTGAGTTGGGGTGCTGCATAAAACCAGAGATAGAAATTAGCACAGATACCATTCCATATGTCAAATACGTAATAGTCAAGACTTACCCCTTGCTCAACGAAAGGGACTAAACACCCTATATTCAACGCCTAGGAATACACCTGACTAGAAAGAATCTTCAAAACCATGGATTTATATGTCTCCATAAGAGAATCAAGCGTGTGTACAGCTGCATGAAGGCAGCAGAGAAAATCCGATAAATCCTATTATCAAAATGAATTACAAAAACAAAACACAATGACAGTGAAATAGAGAGCAATTCTTAAATAATTCATTCAGGGCTTGTGATGCAACCTGGATTTACCTCATCTACACCCAGAGCTGAGTGAGACATAAGGTTGGACACATCGGGCTGATAGCATTGGTGAGGTTCGATGAGCAAATGCAGACCACTTGAAGTCATAATATATGGTACACATTCCATGGGTCCCAACTCTCCAGGTTTAAGTGATTCTCCCTTCAGCTAAAGCATGCATGGGAAACCCACAGTATGGTGCACCGTGAGACGGGGAAACGTTTTCAAATGCATCTCAGTTTTCGTCCCCTTTTACTCGGGTTCACAATTCCAGACCCTTTACTAACACTCTCCCCACTTGGAGAGTCAGTGCCTTTAACCTCCTGTTTGGCACAGTTTGCAATTTCTGCGCAAGATGAACAGGAATAGGGAGAACCAATGAGAGACTAGCTGTAGGTGTCTGCACGGGCAAATTTAATGCTCATTTCCCACCAGGAAGAGGAATTAACCAAAGGCTCAGCATGCCGTGCCGGAAACAGATTAGGGCCTGAAGCAATCCTGCGGGTTTGCGGCCAGCTCACAAGAAAGCGATTTGAAGAAAGGAGCTCAGGGGCACTGTAATTCACAAACCTGCAGAGTTATAAATGACAGCTATCGTCCAAAAATATATTGAAGGAAGGCTGCGAAGAGGACTTGAAAGCGGGGCAGAATTGCAGGAAAACGATTTCAGGGGGTAGACTGGAATTGCATTTAAAGCATAGGAAAAGAGGCAGAACGTCGACAATGATGCACTTGGCCAAAAAGTGCGTATGCGTTTTTTCCTGAATATATTCAGGAAAAAACGCATACGCCCTTTTTGGCCAACCAAGCAAGCATGTTAAAGAAATCTGCACTACAATGAAGTCTCACTGCCCCCCGGTCAAAAGGGCCATCTGAAAAAAGTGTAAAATCCAGAAATGCAGCACAGGCCATGGAGAACAGGGAGCCCTTTTATGCTGATGGGTGAGATGTAAATTGCCAACAGCCACTCTGGAGAAGTGTATGGTGTTTCCTGAAACACCTAAAAAACAAAGCAACGGAGCCTACGGCACTTCCACTTATGGTCCTATAGCTTAGGGAAATTAAAATAAAAAACACACAGCCACCCAAAGTTTCAGAGGGCTCTGTTTACAAGAACCTCGTCTACGGTACAAGTTAAATATCCCAGAAAGCGAAAAATGGATAAAGAAGTTGTGGTACGTACGTACAATGGAATATCACTCACAAATGAAATCTATTTCACCTGGCCCATCGTGGCATAATGAGTGGATTCAGGTACGATGATTCTAAGTGAAATAAGTCACACAGAAAATGAAACATCATAAGATATCACTAATACACCGAATGTAATCTTGGCTACACATGAACTGAATTACAAAACAGGACAGGGTCTCAAATTTAGAAAACCAACTTATGTTTGCTTAAGGGGAAAGGCGAGTTGGGGTGCTGCATAAAACCAGAGATAGAAATTAGCACACATACCATTCCATACGTCAAACATGTAATAGTCAAGACCTACCCCTTGCTCAACGAAATGGGCTCAACACCCTATATTCAATGCCTAGGAATACACCTGACTAGATAGAATCTTCAAACCCATGGATTTATATGTCTCCATAAGAGAATCAAGCGTGTGTACAGCTGCATGAATGCAGCAGAGAAAAGCCGATAAATCCCACTATCAAAATGAATTACAAAAACAAAACACAATGAGAGTGAAATAGAGAGCAATTCTTAAATAATTCATTCAGGGCTTGTGATGCAACCTGGATTTACCTCATCTACACCCAGAGCTGAGTGAGACATAAGGTTGGACACTTCGGGCTGATAGCACTGGTGAGGTTCAATGAGCAAATGCAGACCATTTGAAGTCATACTGCATGGTACACATTCTATGGGTCCCAACTCTCCAGGTTTAAGCGATTCTTCCTTCAGCTAAAACATGCATGGGAAACCTACAGTATGGTGCACCGTGTCACCGGGAAACGTTTTCAAATGCATCTCAGTTTTCGTACCCTTTTACTCGGGTTCACAATTCCAGACCATTTACTAACACTCTCCCCACTTGGAGAGTCAGTGCCTTTAACCTCCTGTTTGGCACAGTTTGCAATTTCTGCGCAAGATGAACAGGAATAGGGAGAACCAATGAGAGACTAGCTGTAGGTGTCTGCACGCCAAATTTATCGCTCATTTCCAACCAGGAAGAGGAATTAACCAAACGCTCAGCATGCCGTGCCGGAACCAGATTAGGGCCTGAAGCAATCCTGCGGGTTTGCGGCCAGCTCACAAGAAAGCGATTTGAAGAAAGGAGCTCAGGGGCCAAGTAATTCACAAACCTGCAGAGTTATAAATGACAGCTATCGTCCAAAAATATATTGAAGGAAGGGTGCGAAGAGGACTTGAAAGCGGGGCAGAATTGCAGGAAAACGATTTCAGGGGGTAGACTGCAATTGCATTTAAAGCATAGAAAAAGAGGCAGAACGTCGACAATGATGCACTTGGCCAAAAAGGGCGTATGCGTTTTTTCCTGAATATATTCAGGAAAAAACGCATACGCCCTTTTTGGCCAACCAAGCAAGCATGTTAAAGAAATCTGCACTACAATGAAGTCTCACTGCCCCCCGGTCAAAAGGGCCATCTGAAAAAAGTGTAAAATCCAGAAATGCAGCACAGGCCATGGAGAACAGGGAGCCTTGTTATGCTGATGGGTGGGATGTAAATTGCCAACAGCCAATCTGGAGAAGTGTATGGTGTTTCCTGAAACACCTAAAAAAGAAAGCAACGGAGCCTACGGCACTTCCACTTATGGTCCTATAGCTTAGGGAAATTAAAATCAAAAACACACAGCCACCCCAAAGTTTCAGACGGCTCTGTTTACAAGAACCTCGTCTACGGTACAAGTTAAATATCCCAGAAAGCGGAAAATGGATAAAGAAATTGTGGTACGTACGTACAATGGAATATCACTCACCAATGAAATCTATGTCATCAGGCCCGTCGTGGCATAATGAGTGGATTCAGGTACGATGATGCTAAGTGAAATAAGTCACACAGAAAATGAAACATCATAAGATATCACTAATGCAGGGAATGTAATCTTGGCTACACATGAACTGAATTACAAAACAGAACAGGGTCTCAAATTTAGAAAACCAACTTATGTTTGTTTAAGGGGAAAGGTGAGTTGGGGTGCTGCATAAAACCAGAGATAGAAATTAGCACAGATACCATTCCATACGTCTAATATGTAATAGTCAAGACCTACCCCTTGCTCAACGAAATGGGCTAAACACCCTATATTCAACGCCTACGAATACACCTGACTAGAAAGAATTTTCAAACCCATGGATTTATATGTCTCCAAAAGAGAATCAAACGTGTGTACAGCTGCATGAAGGCAGCAGAGACAATCCGATAAATCCCATTATCAAAATGAATTACAAAAACAAAACACAATGACAGTGAAATAGAGAGCAATTCTTAAATAATTCATTCAGGGCTTGTAATGCAACCTGGATTGACCTCATCTACACCCAGAGCTGAGTGAGCCATAAGGTTGGACACTTCGGGCTGATAGCATTGGTGAGGTTCGATGAGCAAATGCAGACCATTTGAAGTCATACTGCATGGTACCCATTCCATGGGTCCCAACTCTCCAGGTTTAAGCAATTCTTCCTTCAGCTAAAGCATGCATGGGAAACCCACAGTATGGTGCACTGTGTGACCGGGAAACGTTTTCAAATGCATCTCAGTTTTTGTCCTCTTTGACTCGGGTTCACAATTCCAGACCCTTTACTAACACTCTCCCCACTTGTAGAGTCAGTGCCTTTAACCTCCTGTTTGGCACAGTTTGCAATTTCTGCGCAAGATGAACAGGAATAGGGAGTACCAATGAGAGACTAGCTGTAGGTGTCTGCACGGGCAAATTTAACACTCATTTCCCACCAGGAAGAGGAATTAACCAAAGGCTCAGCATGCCGTGCCGGAACCAGATTAGGGCCTGAAGCAATCCTGCGGGTTTGGGGCCAGCTCACAAGAAAGCGATTTGAAGAAAGGAGCTCAGGGGCACTGTTATTCAGAAACCTGCATAGTTATAAATGACAGCTATCGTCCAAAAGTATATTGAAGGTAGGCTGCGAAGAGGACTTGAAAGCGGGGCAGAATTGCAGGAAAACGATTTCAGGGGGTAGACTGGAATTGCATTTAAAGCATAGGAAAAGAGGCAGAACGTCGACAATGATGCACTTGGCCAAAAAGGGCGTATGCGTTTTTTCCTGAATATATTCAGGAAAAAACGCATACGACCTTTTTGGCCAACGAAACAAGCATATTAAAGAAATCTGCACTACAATGAAGTCTCACTGCCCCCCGTCAAAAGGGTCATCTGAAAAAAGTGTAAAATCCAGAAATGCAGCACAGGCCATGGAGAACAGGGAGCCTTGTTATGCTGATGGGTGGGATGTAAATTGCCAAGAGCCACTCTGGAGAAGTGTATGGTGTTTCCTGAAACACCTAAAAAACAAAGCAACGGAGCCTACGGCACTTCCACTTATGGTCCTATAGATTAGGGAAATTAAAATCAAAAACACAGCCACCCCAAAGTTTCTGACGGCTCTGTTTACAAGAACTTCATCTACGGTACAAGTTAAATATCCCAGAAAGCGAAAAATGGATAAAGAAGTTGTGGTACGTACGTACAATGGAATATCACTCACCAATGAAATCTATGTCATCTGGCCCGTCGTGGCATAATGAGTGGATTCAGGTACGATGATTCTAAGTGAAATACGTCACACAGAAAATGAAACATCATAAGATATCACTAATACACGGAATGTAATCTTGGCTACTCATGAACTGAATTACAAAACAGAACAGGGTCTCAAATTTAGAAAACCAACTTATGTTTGCTTAAGGGGAATGGCGAGTTGGGGTGCTGCATAAAACCAGAGATAGAAATTAGCACAGATACCATTCCATATGTCAAACATGTAATAGTCAAGACCTACCCCTTGCTCAACGAAATGGGCTCAACACCCTATATTCAATGCCTAGGAATACACCTGACTAGATAGAATCTTCAAACCCATGGATTTATATGTCTCCATAAGAGAATCAAGCGTGTGTACAGCTGCATGAATGCAGCAGAGAAAAGCCGATAAATCCCACTATCAAAATGAATTACAAAAACAAAACACAATGAGAGTGAAATAGAGAGCAATTCTTAAATAATTCATTCAGGGCTTGTGATGCAACCTGGATTTACCTCATCTACACCCAGAGCTGAGTGAGACATAAGGTTGGACACTTCGGGCTGATAGCACTGGTGAGGTTCAATGAGCAAATGCAGACCATTTGAAGTCATACTGCATGGTACACATTCTATGGGTCCCAACTCTCCAGGTTTAAGCGATTCTTCCTTCAGCTAAAACATGCATGGGAAACCTACAGTATGGTGCACCGTGTCACCGGGAAACGTTTTCAAATGCATCTCAGTTTTCGTACCCTTTTACTCGGGTTCACAATTCCAGACCATTTACTAACACTCTCCCCACTTGGAGAGTCAGTGCCTTTAACCTCCTGTTTGGCACAGTTTGCAATTTCTGCGCAAGATGAACAGGAATAGGGAGAACCAATGAGAGACTAGCTGTAGGTGTCTGCACGGGCAAATTTAACGCTCATTTCCAACCAGGAAGAGGAATTAACCAAAGGCTCAGCATGCCGTGCAGGAACCAGATTAGGGCCTGAAGCAATCCTGCGGGTTTGCGGCCAGCTCACAAGAAAGCGATTTGAAGAAAGGAGCTCAGGGGCACTGTAATTCACAAACCTGCAGAGTTATAAATGACAGCTATCGTCCGAAAATATATTGAAGGAAGGCTGCGAAGAGGACTTGAAAGCGGGGCAGAATTGCAGGAAAACGATTTCAGGGGGTAGACTGGAATTGCATTTAAAGCATAGGAAAAGAGGCAGAACGTCGACAATGATGCACCTGGCCAAAAAGGGCGTATGCGTTTTTTCCTGAATATATTCAGGAAAAAACGCATACGCCCTTTTTGGCCAACCAAGCAAGCATGTTAAAGAAATCTGCACTACAATGAAGTCTCACTGCCCCCCGGTCAAAAGGACCATCTGAAAAATGTGTAAAATCCAGAAATGCAGCACAGGCCATGGAGAACAGGGAGCCTTGTTATGCTGATGGGTGGGATGTAAATTGCCAACAGCCACTCTGGAGAAGTGTATGGTGTTTCCTGAAACACCTAAAAAACAAAGCAACGGAGCCTACGGCACTTCCACTTATGGTCCTATAGCTTAGGGAAATTAAAATCAAAAACACACAGCCACCCCAAAGTTTCAGACGGCTCTGTTTATAAGAACCTCGTCTACGGTATAAGTTAAATATCCCAGAAAGCGAAAAATGGATAAAGAAGTTGTGGTACGTACGTACAATGGAATATCACTCACCAATGAAATCTATGTCATCTGGCCCGTCGTGGCATAATGAGTGGATTCAGGTACGATGATTCTAAGTGAAATAAGTCACACAGAAAATGAAACATCATAAGATATCACTAATACACCGAATGTAATCTTGGCTACACATGAACTGAATTACAAAACAGAACAGGGTCTCAAATTTAGAAAACCAACTTATGTTTGCGTAAGGGAAAAGGTGAGTTGGGGTGCTGCATAAAACCAGAGTTAGAAATTAGCACAGATACCATTCCATATGTCAAATACGTAATAGTCAAGACCTACCCCTTGCTCAACGAAATGGGCTAAACACCCTATATTCAACGCCTAGCAATACAGCTGACTAGTAAGAATCTTCAAACCCATGGATTTATATGTCTCCATAAGAGAATCAAGCGTTTGTACAGCTGCATGAAGGCAGCAGAGAAAATCCGATAAATCCTATTATCAAAATGAATTACAAAAACAAAACACAATGACAGTGAAATAGAGAGCAATTCTTAAATAATTCATTCAGGGCTTGTGATGCAACCTGGATTTACCTCATCTAAACCCAGAGCTGAGTGAGACATAAGGTTGGACACTTCGGGCTGATAGCATTGGTGAGGTTCGATGAGCAAATGCAGACCATTTGAAGTCATACTGCATGGTACCCATTCCATGGGTCCGAAATCGCCAGGTTTAAGTGATTCTTCCTTCAGCTAAAGCATGCATGGGTAACCCACAGTATGGTGCACCATGTGACCGGGAAACGTTTTCAAATGCATATCAGTTTTTGTCCCCTTTTACTCGGGTTCACAATTCCAGACCCTTTACTAACACTCTCCCCACTTGGAGAGTCAGTGCCTTTCACCTCCTGTTTGGCACAGTTTGCAATTTCTGCGCAAGATGAACAGGAATAGGGAGAACCAATGAGAGACTAGCTGTAGGTGTCTGCACGGGCAAATTTAACGCTCATTTCCAACCAGGAAGAGGAATTAACCAAAGGCTCAGCATGCCGTGCAGGAACCAGATTAGGGCCTGAAGCAATCCTGCGGGTTTGCGGCCAGCTCACAAGAAAGCGAGTTGAAGAAAGGAGCTCAGGGACACTGTAATTCACAAACCTGCAGAGTTATAAATGACAGCTATCGTCCGAAAATATATTCAAGGAAGGCTGCGAAGAGGACTTGAAAGCGGGGCAGAATTGCAGGAAAACGATTTCAGGGGGTAGACTGCAATTGCATTTAAAGCATAGGAAAAGAGGCAGAACGTCGACAATGATGCACTTGGCCAAAAAGGGCGTATGCGTTTTTTCCTGAATATATTCAGGAAAAAACGCATACGCCCTTTTTGGCCAACCAAGCAAGCATGTTAAAGAAATCTGCACTACAATGAAGTCTCACTGCCCACCGGTCAAAAGGGCCATCTGAAAAAAGTGTAAAATCCAGAAATGCAGCACAGGCCATGGAGAACAGGGAGCCTTGTTATGCTGATGGGTGGGATGTAAATTGCCAACAGCCACTCTGGAGAAGTGTATGGTGTTTCCTGAAACACCTAAAAAACAAAGCAACGGAGCCTACGGCACTTCCACTTATGGTCCTATAGCTTAGGGAAATTAAAATCAAAAACACACAGCCACCCCAAAGTTTCAGACGGCTCTGTTTACAAGAACCTCGACTACGGTACAAGTTAAATGTCCCAGAAAGCGAAAAATGGATAAAGAAGTTGTGGTACATACGTACAATGGAATATCACTCACCAATGAAATCTATGTCATCTGGCCCGTCGTGGCATAATGAGTGGATTCAGGTACGATGATTCTAAGTGAAATAAGTCACACAGAAAATGAAACATCATAAGATATCACTAATACACCGAATGTAATCTTGGCTACACATGAACTGAATTACAAAACAGAACAGGGTCTCAAATTTAGAAAAACAACTTATGTTTGCGTAATGGAAAAGGTGAGTTGGGGTGCTGCATAAAACCAGAGTTAGAAATTAGCACAGATACCATTCCATATGTCAAATACGTAATAGTCAAGACCTACCCCTTGCTCAACGAAATGGGCTAAACACCCTATATTCAATGCCTAGGAATACACCTGACTAGTAAGAATCTTCAAACCAATGGATTTATATGTCTCCATAAGAGAATCAAGCGTGTGTACAGCTGCATGAAGGCAGCAGAGAAAATCCGATAAATCCCATTATCAAAATGAATTACAATAACAAAACAGAATGACAGTGAAATAGAGAGCAATTCTTAAATAATTCATTCAGGGCTTGTGATGCAACCTGGATTTACCTCATCTACACCCAGAGCTGAGTGAGACATAAGGTTGGACCCTTCGGGCTGATAGCATTGGTGAGGTTCGATGAGCAAATGCAGACCATTTGAAGTCATCCTACATGGTACCCATTCCATGGGTCCCAAGTCTCCAGGTTTAAGTGATTCTTCCTTCAGCTAAAGCATGCATGGGAAACCCACAGTATGGTGCACCATGTGACCGGGAAACGTTTTCAAATGCATCTCAGTTTTTGTCCCCTTTTACTCGGGTTCACAATTCCAGACCCTTTACTAACACTCTCCCCACTTGGAGAGTCAGTGCCTTTAACCTCCTGTTTGGCACAGTTTGCAATTTCTGCGCAAGATGAACAGGAAAAGGGAGAACCAATGAGAGACTAGCTATAGGTGTCTGCACGGGCAAATTTAACGCTCATTTCCAACCAGGAAGAGGAATTAACCAAAGGCTCAGCATGCCGTGCAGGAACCAGATTAGGGCCTGAAGCAATCCTGCGGGTTTGCGGCCAGCTCACAAGAAAGCGATTTGAAGAAAGGAGCTCAGGGGCACTGTAATTCACAAACCTGCAGAGTTATAAATGACAGCTATCGTCCGAAAATATATTGAAGGAAGGCTGCGAAGAGGACTTGAAAGCGGGGCAGAATTGCAGGAAAACGATTTCAGGGGGTAGACTGGAATTGCATTTAAAGCATAGGAAAAGAGGCAGAACGTCGACAATGATGCACTTGGCCAAAAAGGGCGTATGCGTTTTTTCCTGAATATATTCAGGAAAAAACACATACGCACTTTTTGGCCAACCAAGCAAGCATGTTAAAGAAATCTGCACTACAATGAAGTCTCACTGCCCCCCGGTCAAAAGGACCATCTGAAAAAAGTGTAAAATCCAGAAATGCAGCACAGGCCATGGAGAACAGGGAGCCTTGTTATGCTGATGGGTGGGATGTAAATTGCCAACAGCCACTCTGGAGAAGTGTATGGTGTTTCCTGAAACACCTAAAAAACAAAGCAACGGAGCCTACGGCACTTCCACTTATGGTCCTATAGCTTAGGGAAATTAAAATCAAAAACACACAGCCACCCCAAAGTTTCAGACGGCTCTGTTTATAAGAACCTCGTCTACGGTACAAGTTAAATATCCCAGAAAGCAAAAAATGGATAAAGAAGTTGTGGTACGTACGTACAATGGAATATCACTCACCAATGAAATCTATGTCATCTGGCCCGTCGTGGCATAATGAGTGGATTCAGGTACGATGATTCTAAGTGAAATAAGTCACACAGAAAATGAAACATCATAAGATATCACTAATACACCGAATGTAATCTTGGCTACACATGAACTGAATTACAAAACAGAACAGGGTCTCAAATTTAGAAAACCAACTTATGTTTGCGTAAGGGAAAAGGTGAGTTGGGGTGCTGCATAAAACCAGAGATAGAAATTAGCACAGATACCATTCCATATGTCAAATACGTAATAGTCAAGACCTACCCCTTGCTCAACGAAATGGGCTAAACACCCTATATTCAACGCCTAGCAATACAGCTGACTAGTAAGAATCTTCAAACCCATTGATTTATATGTCTCCATAAGAGAATCAAGCGTGTGTACACCTGCATGAAGGCAGCAGAGAAAATCCGATAAATCCTATTATCAAAATGAATTACAAAAACAAAACACAATGACAGTGAAATAGAGAGCAATTCTTAAATAATTCATTCAGGGCTTGTGATGCAACCTGGATTTACCTCATCAAAACCCAGAGCAAAGTGAGACATAAGGTTGTACACTTCGGGCTGATAACATTGGTGAGGTTCGATGAGCAAATGCAGACCATTTGAAGTCATACTGCATGGTACCCATTCCATGGGTCCCAACTCTCCAGGTTTAAGCGATTCTTCCTTCAGATAAAGCATGCATGGGAAACCCACAGTATGGTGCACCATGTGACTGGGAAACGTTTTCAAATGCATCTCAGTTTTCGTCCCCTTTTACTCGGGTTCACAATTCCAGACCTTTTACTAACACTCTCCCCACTTGGAGAGTCAGTGCCTTTAACGTCCTGTTTGGCACAGTTTGCAATTTCTGCACAAGATGAACAGGAAAAGGGAGAACCAATGAGAGACTAGCTGTAGGTGTCTGCACGGGCAAATTTAACGCTCATTTCCAACCAGGAAGAGGAATTAACCAAAGGCTCAGCATGCCGTGCAGGAACCAGATTAGGGCCTGAAGCAATCCTGCGGGTTTGCGGCCAGCTCACAAGAAAGCGATTTGAAGAAAGGAGCTCAGGGGCACTGTAATTCACAAACCTGCAGAGTTATAAATGACAGCTATCGTCCGAAAATATATTGAAGGAAGGCTGTGAAGAGGACTAGAAAGCGGGGCAGAATTGCAGGAAAACGACTTCAGGGGGTAGACTGGAATTGCATTTAAAGCATAGGAAAAGAGGCAGAACGTCGACAATGATTCACTTGGCCAAAAAGGGCGTATACGTTTTTTCCTGAATATATTCAGGAAAAAACGCATACGCCCTTTTTGGCCAACCAAGCAAGCATGTTAAAGAAATCTGCACTACAATGAAGTCTCACTGCCCCCCGGTCAAAAGGGCCATCTGAAAAAAGTGTAAAATCCAGAAATGCAGCACAGGCCATGGAGAACAGGGAGCCTTGTTATGCTGATGGGTGGGATGTAAATTGCCAACAGCCACTCTGGAGAAGTGTATGGTGTTTCCTGAAACACCTAAAAAACAAAGTAACGGAGCCTACGGCACTTCCACTTATGGTCCTATAGCTTAGGGAAATTAAAATCAAAAACACACAGCCACCCCAAAGTTTCAGACGGCTCTGTTTACAAGAACCTCGTCTACGGTACAAGTTAAATATCCCAGAAAGCGAAAAATGGATAAAGAAGTTGTGGTACGTACGTACAATGGAATATCACTCACCAATGAAATCTATGTCATCTGGCCCGTCGTGGCATAATGAGTGGATTCAGGTACGATGATTCTAAGTGAAATAAGTCACACAGAAAATGAAACATCATAAGATATCACTAATACACGGAATGTAATCTTGGCTACACATGAACTGAATTACAAAACAGAACAGGGTCTCAAATTTAGAAAACCAACTTATGTTTGCTTAAGGGGAAAGGTGAGTTGGGGTGCTGCATAAAACCAGAGATAGAAATTAGCACAGATACCATTCCATACGTCAAATATGTAATAGTCAAGACCTACCCCTTGCTCAACGAAATGGGCTAAACACCCTATATTCAACGCCTAGGGATACACCTGACTAGTAAGAATCTTCAAACCCATGGATTTATATGTCTCCATAAGAGAATCAAGCGTGTGTACAGCTGCATGAAGGCAGCAGAGAAAATCCGATAAATCCCATTATCAAAATGAATTACAAAAACAAAAAACAAAGACAGTGAAATAGAGAGCAATTCTTAAATAATTCATTCAGGGCTTGTGATGCAACCTGGATTTACCTCATCTACACCCAGAGCTGAGTGAGAGATAAGGTTGGACACTTCGGGCTGATAGCATTGCTGAGGTTCGATGAGCAAATGCAGACCATTTGAAGTCATACTGCATGGTACCCATTCCATGGGTCCCAACTCTCCAGGTTTAAGCGATTCTTCCTTCAGCTAAAGCATGCATGGGAAACCCAAAGTTTGGTGCACTGTGTGACCGGGAAACGTTTTCAAATGCATCTCAGTTTTTGTCCTCTTTTACTCGGGTTCACAATTCCAGACCCTTTACTAACACTCTCCCCACTTGTAGAGTCAGTGCCTTTAACCTCCTGTGTGGCACAGTTTGCAATTTCTGCGCAAGATGAACAGGATTACGGAGAACCAATGAGAGACTAGCTGTAGGTGTCTGCACGGGCAAATTTAACGCTCATTTCCAACCAGGAAGAGGAATTAACCAAAGGCTCAGCATGCCGTGCCGGAACCAGATTAGGGCCTGAAGCAATCCTGCGGGTTTGCGGCCAGCTCACAAGAAAGCGAGTTGAAGAAAGGAGCTCAGGGGCACTGTAATTTACAAACCTGCACAGTTATAACTGATAGCTATTGTCCAAAAATATATTGAAGGAAGGCTGTGAAGAGGATTTGTAAGCGGGGCAGAATTGCAGGAAAACGATTTCAGGGGGCAGACTGGAATTCATTTAAAGCATAGGAAAAGAGGCAGAACTTCGACAATGATGCACTTGGTCAAAAAGTGCGTATGCGTTTTTTCAGGGCCCTCATTACAGAGCGTAGAGGGCTCCCAGCATGCTTTCGTGGCCAACAGAGGGCCCACATCGCCAAGGCGATGTGAGCCAGCCAGGCAGGAGTGACCTCACATCAGAGGGCCCACCTCACAGAAGGGTAAGGAGCCCAGCCAGGATCAGACTCTCACCACAGGGTCCGCATCACCAAGGGAATGGGCACCAGGCTGGAGTGTCCTCACACCAGTGGGGCCTCATCACCGAAATGTGAGTGACCCAGCACACATGGCTTCAAACCAGAGGACACATATCACCAAGGGGCTGGGAGTGAGGCAGACAGGAGGAGCCTCAAAACAGGGACCATAGAATAAAAATGGTGAGGAATCTCGCAGTTGGAACATCCTAGCAGGCGGCCAGGAGCAGCGAGGCTATGGGATCCAGACCTGACTGAACTCAAAACAGAGGGCCCTCATCATGAAACTGTGAACAACCCAGCCGTTGGGACCTCAGAGCAGAAAGCCCACATTCCCATGTGGTTGGGAACATGGCATAAGTGTACTCGCACCACAGGGCACACATCAGAGAATTTTGGAAGCCCAGAAGTTAGCGCCTGACGCCAGAGAGCCCTCATTACCAAGGGGAGGAGACTCCAAGCAGGCACCAACTCCCAACTGAGGGCCCATGTCGCCAAGGTGACATGTGACAGCCAGGCAGGAGTGACCTCACAGCAGAGGGCCTACCTCACAGAAGTGTGAGGAACCCAGCCAGGATGAGACTCTCACCAGAGGGTCCACATCACCAATGGGATCTGAACCAGGCAGGACTGTCTTCACACCTGTGTGGCCACATCACAGAAAGGTGAGGAACCCAGCACATGTGGCCTAAACCAGAGGACCCACATCTCCAAGGGGCTCGGAGTGAGGCAGGCAGGAGGAGCCTCACAACACAGGGCCCATAGAATAAAAAAGCTGAGGAATCTTGCAGTGGGAACCTCCCAGCAGGTGGCCCAGAGCACCAAGTCTATGCGATCCAGGCTGCAGTAAACTCACAGCAGAGGGCCCACATCATGAAACTGTGAGCAACCCAGACATTGGGACCTAAGAGCAGAAGGCCCACATCCCCATGGGGATGGGAACTTTGCAGGAGTGTCCTCGCACCACTTAGCACGTATCAGAAAATGTGTGTACCCAGCAGTTAGGGCCTGACGCAAGAGGGCCCTCATCACTGAGGGGAGGAGGCTCCCAGCAGGCTACAACTGCCACAAGAGGGCCGATGTTGCCCAGGCGGGGTGTGCCAGCCAGGCAGGAGTGACCTCACAGCAGAGGGCCCACCTCACAGAAGGGTGAGGAACCCAGCCATGATCAGACTCTCACCATAGGGCCCACATCATCAAGGGGATAGGAACCAGGCAGGAGTTTCCTCACACCAGTGGGGCCACATCATCAAAAGGTGAGGGACCCAGCACACGTGGCCTCAAACCAGAGGACACACATCACCAAGGGGCTGGGAGTGAGGCAGGCAGGAGGAGTCTCAAAACAGAGGGCCCATAGAAGAAAAAAGGTGAGGAATCGCGCAGTTATAACCTCCCCGCAGGTGGCCAGGAGCAGCGTGGCTATGGGATCCAGGCCGGAGTGAACTCACACCAGAGGGCCCTCATCATGAAACTGAGCAACCCACCGTTGGGACCGCAGAGCAGAAGGCCCACATTCCCATGAAGTTGTGAACTTGGCAGGAATGTACTCATACCACAGGGCGCACATCCGAAAATTTTGGGAGCCCAGGAGTTAGGGCCTGACGCCAGAGGGCCCTCATTACCGAGGGGAAGAGACTCCCAGCAGGCACCAACTCCCACCAGATGGCCGACGTCACCAAGGCGGGGTGTGCCAGCCAGGCAGGAGTGACCTCAGAGAAGAGGGCCCACCTCACAGAAGTGTGAGTAACCCAACCAGGATCAGACTCTCACCGGAGGGCCCACATCACCAAGGGGATGGGAACCAAGCAGGAGTGTCCTCACACCAGTGGGGCCACATCAGCCAAAGGTGAGGAATCCAGCACATGTGGCCTCAAACCAGAGGACACACATCACCAAGGGGCTGGGAGTGAGGCAGGTGTCTGGAGGGGCACATTGAACTCTAATATCCCACCAGGAAGAGGAATTAACCAACGGCTCAGAGTGCCATGCCGGACCCTGATTATGGCCTGAAGCAAACCTGCGGTTCTGTGGCCAGCTTTCAAGGAAACGAGTTAAGAAAGGAAATCACGGGCACTGTAATTCACAAACCTGCAGAGTTATAAATGACAGCTATTGGCAAAAATATATTGAAGTAAGTCTGCAAAGAGGACTTGAAAACGAGGCAGAATTGCAGGAATCATATTTCAGGAGGAAGATTGGAATTGCATTTAAAGCATGTGAAATGCAGCAGATCTTTGACAGTGATGCACTTGGACAAAAGTGCATATACATTTTTTCCTGAATATATTCAGGAAAAAATGCATATGCCCTTTTTGGCCAACCAAGCACTCGAGCAATGGAAATCTGCACTACAATGAAGTCTCATTTCCCATTCGTCAAAAGGGCCATCTGAAAACAGTGTAAAAACCAGAAACACAGGACAGGCCATGGAGAACAGGGAGCCTTGTTATGCTGATGGGCGGGATGTAAATTGCCAACAGACACTCTGGAGATGTTTATGGTGTATCCTGAAACATCTGACAAACAAAGCTACAGACCCTAGGGCACTTCCACTTTTGGCCCTATAGCTTAGGAAAATTAAAATCAAGAAGACACAGCCAACACAAAATTTAGGGCTGCTGTGTTTACAAGAACCTCGAGTCCAGTACAAATTAAATATCCCAGAAAGAAAAAAATGGATAAAGGAGTTGTGCTACTTACGTACAACGGAATATCACTCAGCAATGAAATCAGTGTCATCAGGCCTGTAGCAGCAAATTGAGTGGATTTAAGTATGATGATTCTAAGAGAAATATGTCACACAGAGTAAGATAATTATCATAAGATATCACTAATAGAGAGAGTGTAAACTTGGCTACACATAAACTGAATTACAAAACCGAACAGAGTCTCACATTTAGATAAAAACTTATGCTTGCTTAAGGGGAAAGTTGAGTTGGGGTGCTGTATAAAACCAGAGATTGAAATGAGCACACATACCGTTCCATAAGCCAAATATGTAATAGACAAGACCTACTCTTTGCTCAACGAAATAGACTCATCCATGGTGTATCACCTCACACCTGTTAGAATGGGCATCATCAGAAAATCTACATACAACAAATGCTGGAAAGGGTGTGGAGATAAGGAACCCTCTTCCACTATTGTTGGGAATGTAAATTGATACAGTCACTGTGGAGAACATTATGGAGTTTCTTATAAAACTAAGAATAGAATTACCATAAGATACAGCAATGCCACTACTGGGCATATACCCAGACAAAACCATAAATCAAAAAGAGACATTCACCGCAATGTTCATTGCATCACTATTTACAATATCCAGGTAATGGAAGCAACCTAAATGCCCACAGACAGACGAATGCATAAAGATGTGGTACAAGTATAAAATGGAATATTACTAAGCCATAAAAAGGAATGAAATTGGGTCATTTGTAGAGACGTTGATGGATCTAGAGACTGTCATACAGAGTGAAGTAAGTCAGAAATAGAAAAACAAATCTTGTATATTAATGCATATATGTGGAACCTAGAAAAATTGTACAGATGAACCGTTTTGCAAGGCAGAAATAGAGCAACAGATGTAGACAACAAACGTATGGACACCAAGGGGGGAAAGCTGTTGGGGGGTGGTGGTGGGAGGAGTTGAGTGATTGGGATTGGCATGTATACATTTATATGTATAAAATAGATAACCAAAAAGAACCTGCTGTATAAAAAAATAAAATAAAATTCAAAATTAAAAAAGTAAAACAAAAAATATTCTTCCCTTCACATACATGTATTTATATGAATAAATTATTTCCATGCTTATATCTGTAAATACAAAAAGAGGAATAAAATCTACCTTGAACTAAAAACGAAAAAAAGGAAAAAAAAACAAAACCCAGCAGTTACAGAGAGGAAAACCATATCAGGCCACTTGCCCCAGTTGTAAACAATTCTGAAGTTGGTCAGTGGTGGGGAATCATCTCCCATTCAGCCAGCAGGCCCCACGCAACAAGCGTCCTCATTGCAAAGCTGGGGGCCCGTGCCGAGGCATCTGTGAGTAAACGTGGGCCGAGCCCCAGGCCAGCTGCTGCTGAAATGTTCCCACCCTTCCCAGGTAAAACACCTGAATATGTACAAGGACTTGAAAGCCTAGAGGAAGGGCCATGGAGCCACATGAGCGACAGCATGCCAGCCGACTTGGTGCCTGCAGGCCAGCCAGGATGGTCCTGGCCCTGGGTGCTCTTCTGGAAGCTTTCCATTTCCCTGCCTGAGATACCCCTGCTGTCCCGGCCCCCACTGATTTCTCCCTCACTCACCTCTGTCCAGGGAGAAATTCCAGCAGCAGGTATCGGTGACACATCCTCTTCTTTAGCAGGTGGCATCTTGGCAACTGCTGCAGAAAGTCCAGCAGAGCCCCACTCACACTGGGCCACCCACAAAGCCGTGGCCTCTCACTCCCTCCCACCAGTCCAGCCCCGAGACTGCTGACAGGGCAGAGAAAATGGCGTCAGGCACAGCTGCAGGGGCTCTTGCTGCCTGGTGCAGTGTTTATATTGATCCCAACCCAGGCACACCAGGGGAGGGATGGGGGGCACGGTCAGGCTTCCCAGGCCAGCCAATAATCATCCCTCAGGGGCTCACATTTGCAGAAAATGGAACTTGCTGAATCGGCCAGGTCCAAGGAACAGGTGTGGGCTCCTGAGAGTCAGGATAGACAAGGGGCTGCAGCTCTGGCTTGTTTTCTAATTATATTATCTGGCCCATGAGTGGGAGACAACTTCAAGAAAACCCTCTCCTAATGAGAGGAACCCAGGAGTCAGGGAGAGGAGGGGTGGGTGGTGGGTGGAGACAGAGGTCTGGTGCCCCGGGTGCAGTGGAAGTCTCTGGAAGTCCAGGTGGGGGGAGGCCACACAGAGTGATGCCCAGGGTCACAGACCTGTCGGAGCTGCTGTTTGTTAGTTCAAGTCCTGCTCTGAGGTGCTCTGTGTCAGATCTGAGTGACAGGTGAGCTGGGAGTGCTCTGAAATGAGGGCGATGTGCACGGTTCCTGTGTGCCCAGCCCTGCCACGGTATCTGCAAGGTTAGCTCTGTATCCTGGGAGGGGCCTGACAACGAGAGCCCCATGGGCTGCAGGGGAACCTGCCCAGGGAACCCCATATCCTGGGAGGGGCCTGAACACGAGAGCCCCGTGGGCTGGCGTGGGGCTGGGGTACCTGCCCAGGTGAGCTCCATATCCTGGGATTGGCCTGACCTCGAGAGCCCCATGGGCTGCTGGAGTTCTGGTAAAGGATGTCAGGACAGTCAGTGAAGCCACCGAGGATATACCTCCAGTAGTTCCTAAATCCTACACCCTGCTGCTCATTCTACCAACCACTAGGACATGGTATTCTGTTTTAGTCTTCAATGATGCCTTCTTTTGTATTCTACTAGTCCCAGACTCACAAGAAATTTTGGCTTGTGAGTGGCACGACTCAACATACAACTAAAACAATACTTCCGGGCCGTGTTGCCCCAAGGGTTCAAAAATTCCCACACCATCTTTGGGGAAAGCTCAGCTAAAGACCTAAAAGTTCTACCTCTGGAAAAGGAAACACTCCTTCAATATGCAGACGACATTCTGAACGCCAGCCCTACTAAGGAGACCTCTGAACTACCAAGCCAATAAAGGATACAAGTTGTCCAAGAAAAAGCTCAAATATCACAGACTACGGTGACCTGCCTGGGCTTCATTCTCACAGAAGGTCGGAGAAGCCCATCCCAGGAAAGGGAAGAAACAATTTACAGCCTTACCCATTTCTAAAACTAGAAGACAGCTTAGGGGTTCCTGGCGAGGCCAGGGTTTGCTGCTTCTGGATCCCTAACTACAGTCTACTAGCTGGGCCTCTATATGAAACACTGAAAGAAAAAGATGATGATCCTTTTGAATAGAATCCAGAAGTGGCCTTTCAAGAATGGAAAGAGCAGTCAATTCAGACCCTTGCCCTGGAACTCCCTAATTTAGTTAAACCCTTTGACCTTTACTTTCCTGGTGAACAGTGAATCACCATTGGAGTATTAGTGCAAAACCTGGGACCACTTGAAATGGAACAATGCAAGAATGCCATCCAGGTAGGATAAACTACGGTCACCAAGGGGCTTGGCCCACCGCCACATCTAGCCAAGATACTGGCAGTATCTGAAAACCTGGAAATCAGCAGCCCAAAAGGCCACCTCCCTCCTAAGGGAAAAGGACCCCACGTGGTGATCCTAACCCCCAACCATGCCCTGAAGTTGCAGGGTTTGCTCCGTGGGGACACTGACCTTGAGTGAGGAGGTCCTCCAACTCCAACCTCCAGAGAGATAACTGGGGCAAAGGGGCACCATGACGACTCGTGTGACCATCACTTGACCTGGAGTTTCTCTCATAAAACAACAAGAGTGTGTCCCAAAAGAGTAGACTACTGCTTGCAGGACTTACTGCACCCAGAGGGGAGCTAATAATCTTGGCGGGGGAACCGTATATCACGCTGTCACCATAGAAAAACCTACAGACACTGTGATGATGGTGGCCAATAAGACCGGCTGGACTCCTGTTTACTTCAAAAGGCTGTTGACTCAGTGACCATCATGGTCCTTCATCACCACTGACCCTGGACTGTCTGGGAGTTGGGCAGTCAGGGTCCTGACACCTGGTGCTGTTTTTACGTTAATTCAGGGGCCTAACTGAAGAAAGCACAGACTACTGGTCAGAGCATCTAGGCTGTCAGAAACTGTCAGCCTAAGGTGGCCGAACAAATGTGGGGTGGGGTGAAACTGGACCTCACAGCATCACTGCACGTCTCCTTCCTGGACCCTTAAAGGTCATTAGAATCTATAACACTACCAATACTTGTGCTCAGGCGGACGAGCAGGGAGGCAGGAGGCCTGCGGACAATCAACATCACCTGGAGGCTGCTGGGGAGAAGTTCAGACCCTTGCCCACGGGTATGAGGGCTCCTAACTCAGCACTCAGCAGTTACAGATGAAGGGTCTGCACCCTCAGCACTCTAAGAATGAGGAAGGGGAAAAAATGCAGGAGAGGGGTTTGTCCCAGGCAAAGCCCCTTAAAAATCTCTGGGAGATAAAAATAGAATCTGGGCAATAAAATAAAGTCTAACCTTTTTTATCCTTTGTGCTTTGTCTAATTTCACGTGCTCCTAGGGTCCCGCATACAGAGGTTCAACAGCCGGCACTTCAGACGAGATTCCCTAGTGCAGAATGGCTGGGTCGACACCTCAGCTCCTGGGGCACAGTGCAGACTCCGCGATATAGAGCCTGAGCTGCAGCCAACCGGGCCCTCGAGAGCTCCGCCCCCTCCCTCCCACTGACTCTGACAGGATCTCTACACAGCAGCCCAGCCCACAGCCCACGGGGTAGCACATGCTCTCACCTCTGCATTCTCTGATCAAAATATAAAGTTTCCTTTGCTTCTGAACCAAACTCAGTCTCGATCTGTTGGCTCCAATCACACTGGGCAGGGGGACACTTGTTGGGGTCCACTCTGGAGGATCAGTAACAGAAATTGAGAACATTGTAACTTCAATGAACAGATGTGTGAGCCAAACTGTAATTAACATAGAACAGTGTATAAGGCTCGGGTAAAATAAGATGTTTCTAACACTTCCATTTGATATTTCCATCACTTTATTATAAGCAAGTTCAGTGAAAAGGTTTGTCTTATTTGTCAGGTCAATACTAGAGAAACGAAGTGATTTCTTTCCAAGGATGTACATCTAATAATCTTGGTTAAACTTCAATCTTGTTTTAAATGCTTTTCCATTGAAAATGATAACTCTCTTTCAGCTCCCCCATTTCTGAGAAGTATAAAATCTTATAATTTATTATTACCAAAGGGGAAAGGTGAGAGGAGGGATAAATTAACAGTTTGGGATTAACACATACACACTGCTATGTATAAAATCGATCATCAACAAGGAACTACTGTATAGCACAGGGAACTACCCTCAATATTTTGCAATAACCTATAAGGGGAAATAATCTGAAAAAAGAATAGATATTTTTATTGACATCATCTATTAATGACAGTTAAAATGGAACCTAAGGGAAGCCGGTGGTGAGTGCTTCTGACCAGGAAGACTTCAATCATCTAAAGTTTGGACTCTGCCTACTTCCCAAGGCCCTTAATGAACATATGTGTAGCCGTAGCTTAAAAAATTCCCCAGTTTGGGTTGTGGAGAGACAGTGATTTTGAAAAAGCCCTGGTGTTCTCCTCACATGAATGGGACACTTCCTACAGCTAAAACATGCCTGTCACACCCAGAGGATGGTATACCGTCTGATCGGGAAGAGTTTGGAAAAGGCATCTCATCTCCTCATCTCCTGGTGCTCGGGTTCACCCCTCCAGCGTCTTTACGAACAGTCTCCCCACTTGGAGATGTCAGCACTGTCAACATCCTGTTTGGAATTTGTCCAGAGGACGAAGCAGAAGGAGGAGGAACAATGAGAGACAAGTCCTAGGTGTTCGGACAGGAACATGTCACTCTAATTTCCAATCAGGAAGACGAATTGACCAAAGGCTAGGGTTGCCCATGGAAACAGAATAGGGCTTGAGGAAATCCCACTGCTTTGTGGCCAGTTCCCATAAACACAAGTTGAAAAATGGAACTCAGGGCCGCTAAAATTCACGAAACTGCAGAGTTGAAAATATCTCTCACTGAAAAATGTCTTGAGGAAAGTCAGAGAAAGGGACTTGTAAGCAATGGAGAATGGCAGGAAAGGGATTGGAAGAGGTAGAAAGGACTCGCCATTAAGCACAAGAAAAGGGGCTGAACATTGCCAACATTGCAGTTGGCCAAAAAGGTTGTATGCGTCTTTTTCTGTATATATTCAAGAAAAGGGCATACACTTTCTTAGCCAACCAAACAGGTGGGCACTGGAAATCAGTACTACAAAACATATCACTTCGCATCAGTCAGAAGAGCCTTCCTCATAAAGTGTAAACACCAGAAATGCAGGACAGGGCAAGGAGAATAGGGAGCCCTGTGAGGCTTATAGTGGAAATGTATATTGCCAATGATCACTCTTGAGAAGTGTATTGTGTTTACTAAAGCATCTAAAAAATGAGCTACAGAGCACAGGGCACTTGCACTCATGGACGTATATCTTGGGAAAGACAAAAATCGAGAGGACACAGGCACCCCAATGTTTACCGCCTCTCTGTTTAAAAGATCCTCGACTAGGATATAATTTATATGTCTCTGGAGGGAAAAAATGGATAGAGATGTGGCACTTATGTAGAGTGGAATATTACTCAGCCTGAAAATCAGTGAAATATGGACAGTTGTAACAACCCCAGAGGAGTTACGTATGATCATTCGAAGTCACATAATTCAAAAAGAAAAAGACATACGATATTACTAATACATGGAATGTAAACGTGGCTACATATGACCTGAATTACAAAACAGAACGGGGTCTCAAATTTAGAAGACCAACTTATGTTTGCTTAAGGATAAAGGAGAGTTGGGGAGCTGCATAAAACCAGAGATTGAAATTAGCACAGATACCGCTCCATAAGCCAAATATGTACTAGAAAAAACCTACACCCTGGTCAACGAAATGGACTCAACACCCCATATTCAACGCCTACGAATACACCTGACTATTAAGAATCTTCAAACCCATGGATTTATATGTCTCTGTAAGAGAATCAAGCGTGAGTACAGCGGCATGAACGCAGCAGTGATAATGCGATAAATCCCATTATCAAAATAAATTACAAAAACAAAACACAATGAGAGTGAAATAGAGAGCAATTCTTAAATAATTCATTCAGAGCTTGTGATACAACCTGGATTTACCACATCTACACCCAGAGCTGAATGAGACATAAGGTTGGGCACTTCGGGCTGATAGCATTGGTTAGGTTCGATGCGCAGATGCAGACCCTTTGAAGTTATACTGCATGGTACCCATTCCATGGGTCCCAACTCTCCAGGTTTAAGGGATTCTTCCTTCAGCTAAAACATGCATGGGAAACCCAAAGTATGGTGCACCGTGTGACCGGGAAACGTTTTCAAATGCATCTCAGTTTTCGTCCGCCTTCACTCGCGTTCACCATTCCAGACCCTTTACTAACACTCTCCCCACTTGGAGAGCCAGTGCCTTTAACCTCCTGTTTGGCACAGTTTGCAATTTCTGTGCAAGATGAACAGGAATAGGGAGAACCAATGAGAGAGTAGCTGTAGGTGTCTGCACGGGCAAATTTAACACACATTTCCCACCAGGAAGAGGAATTAACCACAGGCTCAGCATGCCATGTCGGAACCAGATTAGGGCCTGAAGCAATCCTGCGGATTTGCTGCCAGCTCACAAGATAGCGAGTTGAAGAAAGGAGCTCAGGGACACTGTACCTCACAAAACTGCAGAGTTATAAATGACAGCTATCGTCCAAAAATATATTGAAGTAAGTCTGCGAAGAGGACTTGTAAGTGGGGCAGAATTGCAGGAAAACGATTTCAGGGGGTAGACAGGAATTGCACTTAAAGCATAGGAAAAGAGGCAGAATGTCGACAATGATGCACTTGGCCAAAAAGGGCGTATGCGTTTTTTCCTGAATATATCCAGGAAAAAACGCATACGCACATTTTGGCCAACCAAGCAAGCGTGTAAAGGAAATCTGCACTACAATGAAGTCTCACTGCCCCCCGATCAAAAGGGCCATTTGAAAAATGTGTAAAATCCCGAAAGGCAGGACAGGTCATGGAGAAGAGGGAGCCTTGTTATACTGATGGGCGGGATGTAAATTGCTAACAGCCACTCTGGAGAAGTGTATGGTGTTTCCTGAAACACTTAGAAAACAAAGCAACACAGCCTATGGCACTTCCACTTATGGTCCTATAGCTTAGGGAAATTAAATACAAAAACACACAGCCACCCCAAAGTTTGGGATGGCTCTGTTTACAAGAACCTCGTCTACGGTACAGTTAAATATCTGAGAAAGCAAAAAATGGATAAAGAAGTTGTGGAACGTACGTACAATGGAATATCACTCAGCAATGAAATCTGTATCATCAGGCCCGTAGCGGCATAATGAGTGGATTCAGATACGAGGATTCTACGAGAAGTAACTCACACAGAAAAAGAAACATCATAAGATATCACTAATACACGGAATGTAAACTTGACTACACATGAACTGAATTACAAAACAGAACAGGGTCTCAAATTTAGAAAACAAAATTATGCTTGCTTATGGGGAAAGGTGAGTTGGGGTGCTGCATAAAACCAGAGATTGAAATTAGCACAGACACCGTTCCATAAGCCAAATATATAATAGACAAGACCTACTCCTTGCTCAACGAAATGGACTCAACACCCCATATTCAACGCCTGGGAATATACCTGACAAGTAAGAATCTTAAAACCCATGCGTTTATATGTCTCCATAAGGAAATCAAGCGTGTGTACAGCGGCCTAAACGCAGCAGTGAAAATCCGATAAATCCCATTATCAAAATAAATTTCAAAAACAAAACACAATGACACTGAAATAGAGAGCAATTCTTAAATAATTCATTCAGGGCTTGTGATGCAACCTGGATTTACCACATCTACACCCAGAGCTTGGTGAGACATAAGGCTGGACACTTCGGGCTGATAGCATTGGTGAGGTTCGGTGAGCAAACGCAGACCCTTTGAAGTCGTACTGCATGGTACCCATTCCATGGGTCCGAACTCTCCAGGTTTAAAGGATTCTTCCTTCAGCTAAAACATGCATGGGAAACCCAGAGTATGGTCCACCGTGTGATTGGGAAACGTTTTCAAATGCATCTCAGTTTACGTCCCTTTATACTCGGGTTCACCATTCCAGACGCCTAACTAACACTCTCCCCACTTGGAGAGTTAGTGCCTTTAACCTCCTGTTGGGCACAGTTTGCAATTTCTGCACATGATGAACAGGAATATGGAGAACCAATGAGAGGCTAGCTGTAGGTGTCTGCACGGGCAAATGTAACGGTCATTTCCCACGAGGAAGAAGAATTAACCAAAGGCTCAGCATGCCCTGCTGGAACAAGATTAGGGCCTGAAACAATCCTGAGGTTTTGCAGCCAGCTCACAGGAAAGCGAGTTGAAGAAAGGAGCTCAGGGTCACTGTGATTCAAAACCTGCAGAGTTATAAATGACAGCTATCGTCCAAAAATATATTGAAGTAAGTCTGCGAAGAGGACTTGAAAGTGGGGCAGAAATTCAGGAAAACGATTTCAGGGGGTAGACTGGAATTGCACTTAAAGAATAGGAAAAGAGGCAGAACGGCGACAATGATGCACTTGTCCAAAAAGGGCGTATGCGTTTTTTCCTGAATATATTCAGGAAAAAACGCATACGCACTTTTTGGCCAACCAAGCAAGCGTGTAAAGGAAATCGGCACTACAATGAAGTCTCACTGCCCCCAGGTCAAAAGGGCCATCTGAAAAAAGTGTAAAATCCAGAAAGGCAGGACAGGCCATGGAGAACAGGGAGCATTGTTATGCTTATGGGCGGGATGTGAATTGCCAGCAGCCACTATGGAGAAGTGTATGGTGTTTCCTGAAACACATAAGAAACAAAGCAACACAGCCCATGGTAGTACCACTTATGGTCCTATAGCTTAGGGAAATTAAAATCAAAACCACAGAGCCACCCCAAAATTTGGAACGGCTCTGTTTACAAAACCTTGTCTACGGTACAAGTTAAATATCCCAGAGAGCGAAAAATGGATAAAGAAGTTGTGCTACGTACGTACAATGGAATATCTCTCAGCAATGAAATCTATGTCATCAGGACCGTAGCGGCATAATGCGTGGATTCAGGTACGATGATTCTACGTGAAATAGGTCACACAGAAAAAGAAACAGCATAAGATATCACTAATACATGGAATGTAAACTTGGCTACACATGAACTGAATTACAAAACAGAACAGGGTGTCAAATTTAGAAAACCAACTTATGCTTGCTTTTTGGGGAAGGTGAGATGGGGTGCTGCATAAAACCAGAGATTGAAATTCGCACAGATACCGTTCCATAAGCCAAATATGAAATAGACAAGTCCTACTCCTTGCTCAACGAAATGGACTCAACACCCCATATTCAACGCCTAGGATTATACCTGCCTAGTAAGAATCTTAAAACCCATGGATTTATACGTCTCCGTAAGAGAAACAAGCGTGTGTTCAGTGGCCTAAACGCAGCAGTGAAAATCCGATAAATCCCATTATCAAAATAAATTTCAAAAACACAACACAATGACAGTGAAATAGAGAGAAATTTTTAATAATTCACTCAGGGCTTCTGATGCAACCTGGGTTTACCACATCTACAACCAGAGCTGGGGAGACATAAGGCCGGACACTTCGGCCTGATAGCATTGGTGAGGTTAGGTGAGCAAATGCAGACCCTTTGAAGTCATACTGCATGGTACCCATTCCATGGGTCCCAACTCTCCAGGATTAAGGAATTCTTCCTTCTGCTACATCATGAATGGGAAACCCAGAGTATGGTCCACCATGTAATTGGGAAACCTTTTCAAATGCATCTCAGTTTTCGTCCCCTTATACTGGGGTTCACCATTCCAGATGGTTAACTAACGCTCTCCCCACTTGGAGAGTCAGTGCCTTTAACCTCCTCTTTGGCACAGTTTGCAATTTCTGCGCAAGATGAACAGGAATAGGGAGAACCAATGAGAGACTAGTGTAGGTGTCTGCACGGGGAAATGTAACGCACATTTCCCACCAGGAAGAGGAATTAACCACAGGCTCATCATGCCCTGCCGGAACCAGATTAGGGCCTGAAGCAATCCAGCGGTTTTGGGGCCAGCTCACGGGAAAACGAGTTGAAGAAAGGAGCTCAGGGGCACTATAATTCACAAACCTGCAGAGTTATAAATCACAGCTATTGTTCAAAAATATATTGAAGTAAGACTGTGAAGAAGACTTGAAAGCGGGGCAGAAATTCAGGAAAACGATTTCAGGGGGTAGACTGGAATTGCACTTTAAGCATAGGAAAAGAGGCAGAACGTCGACAATGATGCACTTGGCCAAAAAGTGCGTATGCGTTTTTTCTGAATATATTCAGGAAAAACGCATACGCACTTTTTGGCCAACCAACCAAGCCTGTAAAGGAAATCTGCACTACAATGAAGTCTCTCTGCCCCCAGGTAAACAGGGCCCTCTGAAAATGTGTAAAATCCAGAAAGGCAGGACAGGTCAGGGAGAACAGGGAGCCTTGTTATGCTGATGGGCGGGATGTAAATTGCCAACAGCCACTCTGAAGAAGTGTATGGTGTTTTCTGAAGCACGTAGGAAACAAAGCAACACAGCCTATGGCACTTCCACTTATGGTCCTATAGCTTAGGGAAATTAAAATCAAAAACACACAGCCACCCCAAAGTTTGGGACGGCTCTGTTTACAAGAACCTCCTCTACGGTACAAGTTAAATATCCGAGAAAGCAAAAAATGGATAAAGAAGTAGTGGTACGTACGTCCAATGGAATATCACTCAGCAATGTAATCTACGTCATCAGGCCCATAGCGGCATAATGAGTGGATTCAGGTACGAGGATTCTATGAGAAATAAGTCACACAGAAAAAGAAACATCATAAGATATCACTAATACACGGAATGTAAACTTGGCTACACATGAACTGAATTACAAAACAGAACACGGTCTCAAATTTAGAAAACCAACTTATGCTTGCTTATGGGTAAAGGTGAGTTAGGGTGCTGCATAAAACCAGAGATTGAAATTAGCACAGAGACCATTCCATAAGCCAAATATATAATAGACAAAAGCTACTCCTTGCTCAACGAAATGGACTCAACACCCCATATTCAACGCCTGGGAATATACCTGACAAGTAAGAATCTTGAAACACATGGATTTATATGTCTCCGTAAGGAAATGAAGCGTGTGTACAGCGGCCTAAACGCAGCAGTAAAAATCCGATAAATCCCATTATCAAAATAAATTTCAAAAACAAAACACAATGACAGTGAACTAGAGAGCAATTCTTAAAGAATTCACTCAGGGCTTGTGATGCAACCTGGATTTACCACATCTACACCCAGAGCTGGGTGAGACATAAGGCTGGACACTTCGGGCTGATAGCATTCGTGAAGTTCGGTGAGCAAACGCAGACCCTTTGAAGTCATACTGCATGGTACCCATTCCATGGATCCCAACTCTCCAGGTTTAAGGGATTCTTCCTTCAGCTAAATCATGCATCGGAAACCCAGAGTATGGTCCACCGTGTGATTGGGAAACGTTTTCAAATGCATCTCAGTTTTCGTCCCTTGGTACTCGGGTTCACCATTTCAGATGCTTTACTAACACTCTCCCCACTTGGAGAGTCAGTGCCTTTAACCTCCTCTTTGGCACAGTTTGCAATTTCTGCACAAGATGAACAGGAATAGGGAGAACCAATGAGAGACTAGCTGTAGGTGTCTGCACGGGCAAATGTAACGCTCATTTCCCACCAGGAAGAGGAATTAACCAAAGGCTCAGCATGCCCTGCCAGAACCAGATGAGGGCCTGAAGCAATCCTACGGTTTTGCGGCCAGCTCACAAGAAAGCGAGTTGAAGAAAGGAGCTCAGGGCCACTGTAATTCACAAACCTGCAGAGTTATGAATGACAGCTATCGTCCAAAAATATATTGAAGTAAGTCTTCGAAGAGGACTTGAAAGTGGGGCAGAATTTCAGGAAAACGATTTCAGGGGGTAGACTGGAATTGCACTTAAAACATAGGAAAAGAGGCAGAATGTCGACAATGATGCACTTGGCCAAAAAGGGCATATGCCACTTTTTGGCCAACCAAGCAAGCATGTTAAAGAAATCTGCACTACAATGAAGTCTCACTGCTCCCCAGTCAAAAGGGCCATCTGAAAAAATTGAAAATTCCAGAAAGGCAGGACAGGTCATGGAGAACAGGGAGCCTTGTTATGCTGATGGGTGGGATGTAAATTGCCAACAGCCACTCTGGAGAAGTGTATGGTGTTTCCTGAAACGCATAGGAAACAAAGCAACACAGCCTATGGCACTTCCACTTATGGTCCTATAGCTTAGGGAAATTAAAATCAAAAACACCCAGCCACCCCAAAGTTTGGGATGGTTCTGTTTACAAGAACCTCGTCTACGGTACAAGTTAAATATCCGAGAAAGCAAAAAATGGATAAAGAAGTTGTGGTACTTTCGTACAATGGAATATCACTCAGCAATGTAATCTACGTCATCAGGCCCATAGCGGAATAATGAGTGGATTAAGGTACGAGGATTCTACGAGAAATAAGTCACACAGAAAAAGAAACATCATAAGATATCACTAATACACGGAATGTAAACTTGGCTACACATGAACTGAATTACAAAGCAGAAGAGGGTCTCAAATTTAGAAAACCACCTTATGTTTGCTTATGGGGAAAGGTGAGTTGTGGTGCTGCACAAAACCAGAGATTGAAATTAGCACAGATACCGTTCCATAAGCCAAATATATAATAGACAAGACCTACTCCTTGCTCAACGAAATGGACTCAACACCCCATATTCAACGCCTGGGAATATACCTGACAAGTAAGAATCGTAAAACCCATGGATTTATATATCTCCCTAAGGAAATCAAGCATGTGTACAGCGGCCTAAACGCAGCATGGAAAATCCGATAAATCCCATTATCAAAATAAATTTCAAAAACAAAACACAATGACACTGAAATAGAGAGCAATTCTTAAATAATTCATTCAGGGCTTCTGAGGCATCCTGGATTTACCACATGTACTCCCAGAGCTGGGGAGACATAAGGCCGGACACTTCGCCCTGATAGCATTGGTGAGGTTCGGTGACCAATTGCAGACCCTTTGAAGTCATACTGCATGGTACCCATTCCATGGGTCCCAACTCTCCAGGTTTAAGGGATTCTTCCTTCCGCTAAATCATGTATGGGAAACCCAGAGTATTGTCCACCATGTGATTGGGAAACGTTTTCAAATGCATCTCAGTTTTCGTCCCTTTATACTCGGGTTCACCATTCCAGACGCTTAACTAACACTCTCCCCACTTGGAGAGTCAGTGCCTTTAACCTCCTGTTTTGCACAGTTTGCAATTTCTGCGCAAGATGAACAGGAATAGGGAGAACCAATGAGAGACTAGCTGTAGGTGTCTGCACGGGCAAATGCAACGCTCATTTCCCACCAGGAAGAGGAATTAACCGAAGGCTCAGCATGCCCTGCCGGAACCAGATTAGGGCCTGAAGCAATCCTGCGGTTTTGCGGCCTGCTCACAAGAAAGCTAGTTGAAGAAAGGAACTCATGGGCACTGTAATTCACAAACCTGCAGAGTTATAAATGACAGCTATCGTCCAAAAATATATTGAAGGAAGTCTGCGAAGAGGACTTGAAAGCGGGGCAGAAATTCAGGAAAACGATTTCAGGAGGTAGACGGAAAGTGCACTGAAAGCATAGGAGAAGAGGCAGAACCTCGACAATGATGCACTTGTTCAAAAAGTGCATATGCGTTTTTTCCAAGGCCCTCCTTAAAGAGGGTAGGGGGCTCCCAGTATGCTTCAGTGGCCAACAGAGGGCCCACATCGCCAAGGTGACGTGAGCCAGCTAGGCAGGAGTGACCTCACATCAGAGGGCCCACATCACAGAAGGGTAAGGAACCCAGCCATTATCAGACTCTCAACAGAGGGCCCACATCAGCAATGGGCTGGGAACCAGGCAGGAGTGTCTTCACACCCGTGGGGCCACATCATCGCAAGATGAGGTACCCAGCACATGTGGCCTCAAACCAGAGGACCCACATCTCCATGGGTCTCGGAGCGAGGCAGGCAGGATGAACCTCAAAACACGTGGCCCATTGTATAAAAAAGGTGAGGAATCCAGCAGTTGGAACATCCCAGCAGGCGGCCCAGAGCACCGAGGCTATGGGATCCAGGCGATGATGAACTCACAACAGAGGGCCCTCATCATGAAACTGTGAGCAACCTAGCCATTGTGACCTCAGAGCACAAGGCCCACATCCCCATGGGGAAGCGAACCAAGCAGGAGTGTCATCGTACCAGTGGGCACACATCAGAAAATGTGGGGAGCCCAGCAGTTAGGGCCTGACGCCAGAGGGCCCTCATCACCGAGGAGAGGAGGCTCCCAGCAGGCTCCAACTGCTACAAGAGGGCCAACGTCGCCAATGCGGGGTGTGCCAGCCAGGCAGGAGTGACCTCAGAGCAGAGGGCCAACCTCAAAAATGTGTGAGGAACCCAAAGAGGATTAGACTCTGACCAGAGGGCCCACATCACCAAGAGGATCAGAACCAGGCAGGACTGTCTGCACACCTGCGTGACCACATCATAGAAAGGTGAGGAACCCAGCACATGTGGCCTAAACCAGAAGACCCACATCTCCAATGGGCTCGGAGTGAGGCATGCAGGAGTAACCTCACAACACAGGGCCCATAGAATAAAAAAGCTGAGGAATCCTGCAGTGGGAACCTCCCAGCAGGCGGCCCAGAGCACCGAGTCTATGCGATCCAGGCTGCAGTGAACTCACAGCAGAGGGCCCATATCATGAAACTGTGAGCAACCCAGCCATTGGGACCTCACAGCAGAAGGCCCACATCCCCATGGGGTTGGGAACATGGCAAGAGTGTCCTCGCACCACTTAGCACGTATCAGAAAAAGTGGGTACCCAGAAGTTACGGCCTGACGCTAGAGAGCCCTCATCACCGAGGGGAGGTGGCTCCCAGCAGGCTCCAACTGCCACAAGAGGGCCGATGTCACCAAGGCGGGGTGTGCCAGCCAGTCAGTAGTGACCTCACAGCAGAGGGCCCACCTCACAGAAGGTTGAGGAACCCAGCCAGGATCAGACTCTCACCAGAGGGCCCATATCAACAAGGGGATAGAAACCAGGCAGGAGTGTCCTCACACCAGTGGGGCCACATCATCGAAAGGTGAGGGACCCAGCACACGTGGCCTCAAACCAGAGGACACACATCACCAAGGGGCTGGGAGTGAGTCAGGCAGGAGGAGTCTCCAAACAGAGGGCCCATAGAAGAAAAAGGTGAGGAATCCTGCAGTTGGAACCTCCCCGCAGGCGGCCAGGAGCAGCGAGGCTATGGGATCCAGGCCGGAGTGAACTCACACCAGAGGGCCCTCATCATGAAACTGAGCCACCCACCGTTTGGACCTCAGAGCAGAAGGCCCATATTCCCATGGGGTTGGAAACCTGGCAGGAGTGTACTCACACCACAGGGCGCACATCAGAAAATTTTGGGAGCCCAGGAGTTAGAGCCTGACGCCAGAGGGCCCTCATTACCGAGGGGAGGAGAATCCCAGCAGGCACCAACTCCCAACTGAGGGCCCACGTCGCCAAGGTGACGTGTGCCAGTCAGGCAGGAGTGACCTCACAGCAGAGGGCCTACCGCACAGAAGGGTGAGGAAACCAGCCAGGATAAGACTCTCACCAGAGAGCCCACATCACCAAGGGGACCGGAACAAGGCAGGAGTGTCCTCACACCAGTGTGGCCACATTATAGAAAGGTGAGGAACCCAGCACATGTGGCCTAAACCAGAGGACCCACATTTCCAAGGTGCTCCGAGTGAGGCAGGCAGGAGTAGCCTAACAACACAGGGCCCACAGAATAAAAAATGTGAGGAATCCAGCAGTTGGAACCCCCCAGCAGGTGGCCCAGAGTACGGAGTCTATGTGATCCAGGCCACAGTGAACTCACAGCAGAGGGCTCACATCATGACACTGTGAGCAACCCAGCTGGTGGGACCTCAGAGCAGAAGGCCCACATCCCCATGGGGATGGGAACGTGGCAGGAGTGTACTCGCACGACAGGGCACATATCAGAAAATTTTGGGAGCCCATGAGTTAGGGCCTGACGCCAGAGGGCCCTCATTACCGAGGGGAGGAGACTCCCAGCAGGCACCAACTCCCAACTGAGGGCGCACATCGCCAAGGTGATGTGTGCCAGCCAGGCAGGAGTGACCTCACAGCAGAGGGCCCACCTCCCAGAAGGGTGAGGAATCCAGCCAGGATCAGACTCTCACCAGAGGGCCCCCATCACCAAGGGGATGGGAACCAGGCAGGAGTGTCCTCACACCAGTGGGGCCACATCAATAAAGGTGAGGAAACCGGCACATGTGGCCTCAAACCAGAGGACCTACATCACAAAAGGGCTGGGAGTGAGTCAGGAAGGAGGAGCATGAAAACACAGGACCCAAAGAATAAAAATGGTAAGGAATCCAGCAGTAGGAACCTCCCAGCAGGCGGCTCAGAGCACAGAGTCTATGGGATCTAGGCCTGAGTGAACTAACACCAGAGAGCCAACATCCTGAAACTGTGAACAACACAGGTGTTGGGACCATAGAGCAGAAGGCACATGGGGATGGGAACCTGGCAGGAGTGCCCTCACACCACTTAGCACGTATCAGAAAATGTGGGTAACCAGCAGTTAGGGCCTGATGCCAGAGGGCCTCATCACTGAGGGGAGGAGGCTCCCAGCGGGCTCCAACTGCCGCCAGAGGGCCGACGTCTCCAAGGCGGGGTGTGTCAGCCAGGCAGGAGTGACCTCAGAGAAGAGGGCCCACCTCACAGAAGTGTGAGGAGCCCAACCAGGATCAGACTCTCACTGGAGGGCTCACATCACCAAGGGGATGGGAACCAGGCAGGAGTGTCCGCACACCAGTGGGGCCACATCTGCGAAAGGTGAGGAACCCAGCACATGTGGCCTCAAACCAGAGGACACACATCACCAAGGGGCTGGGAGTGAGGCAGGTGTCTGGAGGGGCACATTTAACTCTAATTTCCCAGCAGGAAGAGGAATTAACCAAAGGCTCAGAGTGCCGTGCGGGACCCTGATTACGGCCTGAAGCAAACCTGCGGTTCTGTGGCCAGCTTTCAAGGAAACGAGTTAAGAAAGGAAATCACAGGCACTGTAATTCACAAACCTGCAGAGTTATAAATGACAGCTATTGGCAAAAATATATTGAAGTAAGTCTGCACAGAGGACTTGAAAACGAGGCAGAATTGCAGGAATCATATTTCAGGAGGTAGATTGGAATTGCATTTAAAGCATGTGAAAAGCGGCAGATCTTTGACAGTGATGCACTTGGACAAAAAGTGCGTATACATTTTTTCCTGAATATATTCAGGAAAAAACGCATATGCCCTTTGTGGCCAACCAAGAATTCGAGCAATGGAAATCCGCACTACAATGAACTCTCATTTCCCATTCGTCAAAAGAGCCATCTGAAAAAAGTGTAAAACCCAGAAACACAGGACAGGCCATGGAGAACAGGGAGCCTTGTTATGCTGATGGACGGGATGTAAATTGCCAACAGACACTCTGGTGATGTTTATGGTGTATGCTGAAACATCTAAAAAACAAAGCTACAGAGCCTAGGGCACTTCCACTTTTGGCCCTATAGCTTAGGAAAATTAAAATCAACAAGACACAGCCAACACAATATCCAGGGCTGCTGTGTTTACAAGAACCTCGAGTCCAGTACAAACTAAATATCCCAGAAAGAAAAAAATGGATAAAGGAGTTGTCCTACTTACGTACAACGGAATATCACTCAGCAATGAAATCAGTGTCATCAGGCCTGTAGCAGCAAATTGAGTGGATTTAAGTATGATGATTCTAAGAGAAATATGTCACACAGAGAAACATAATTATCATAAGATATCACAAATAGAGGGAGTGTAAACTTGGCTACACATAAACTGAATTACAAAACCGAACAGAGTCTCACATTTAGATAAAAACTTATGCTTGCTTAAGGGGAAAGTTGAGTTGGGGTGCTGTATAAAACCAGAGATTGAAATGAGCACACATACCGTTCCATAAGCCAAATATGTAATAGACAAGACCTACTCTTTGCTCAACGAAATAGACTCATCCATGGTGTATCACCTCACACCTGTTAGAATGGGCATCATCAGAAAATCTACAAACAACAAATGCTGGAAAGGGTGCGGAGATAAGGAAACCTCTTCCACTATTGTTGGGAATGTAAATTGATGCAGTCACTGTGGAGAACATTATGGAGTTTCTTATAAAACTAAGAATAGGATTACCATATAATACAGCAATCCCACTACTGGGCATATACCCAGACAAAACCATAAAACGAAAAGAGACATTCACCGCAATGTTCATTGCATCACTATTTACAATATCCAGGTAATGGAAGCAACCTAAATGCCCACAGACAGACGAATGCATAAAGATGAGGTACATATATAAAATGGAATATTACTAAGCCATAAAAAGGAATGAAATTGGGTCATTTGTAGAGACGTTGATGGATCTAGAGACTGTCATACAGAGTGAAGTAAGTCAGAAAGAGAAAAACAAATCCTGTATATAAATGCATATATGTGGAACCTAGAAAAGTTGTACAGATGAACCGTTTTGCAAGGCAGAAATAGAGCAACAGATGTAGACAACAAACGTATGGACACCAAGGGGGGAAAGCTGTTAGGGGGCTGGTGGTGGGAGGAGTTGAGAGATTGGGATTGGCATGTATACATTTCTATGTATAAAATAGGTAACCAAAAAGAAGCTGCTGTATAAAAAAATAAAATAAAATTCAAAATTACAAAAAGTAAAACAGAAAAAATATTCTTCCCTTCACATACATGTATTTATATGAATAAATTATTTCCATGCTTATATCTGTAAATACAAAAAAGAGGAAAAAAATCTACCTTGAACCAAAAACGAAAAAAAGAAAAAAAAAAAAGAACCCACCAGTTACACAGAGGAAAACCGTATCAGGGCCCTTGCTCCAGTTGTAAACAATTCTGAAGTTGGTCAGTGGTGGGGAATCATCTCCCATTCAGCCAGCAGGCCCCACGCAACAAGCGTCCTCATTGCAAAGCTGGGGGCCCGTGCCGAGGCATCTGTGAGTAAACGTGGGCCGAGCCCCAGGCCAGCTGCTGCTGCAATGTTCCCACCCTTCCCAGGTAAAACACCTGAATATGTACAAGGACTTGAAAGCCTAGAGGAAGGGCCATGGAGCCACATGAGCGACAGCATGCCAGCCGACTTGGTGCCTGCAGGCCAGACAGGATGGTCCTGGCCCTGGGTGCTCTTCTGGAAGCTTTCCATTTCCCTGCCTGAGATACCCCTGCTGTCCCGGCCCCCACTGCTTTCTTCCTTACTCACCTCTGCCCACGGAGAAATTCCAGCGGCAGGTATGGGTGACACATCCTCTTCTTTAGCAGGTGGCATCTTGGCAACTGCTGCAGAAAGTCCAGCAGAGCCCCACTCACACTGGGCCACCCACAAAGCCGTGGCCTCTCACTCCCTCCCACCAGCCCAGCCCCGACACTGCTGACTGGGCAGAGAAAATGGCGTCAGGCACAGCTGCAGGGGCTCTTGCTGCCTGGAGCGGTGTTTATATTGATCTCAACCCAGGCACACCTGGGGAGGACTGGCCGGCATGGTCAGGCTTCCCAGGCCAGCCAATAATCACCCCTCAGGGGCTCACAGTTGCAGAAAATGGAACTTTCTGAATCGGCCAGGTCCAAGGAACAGGTGTGGGCTCCTGAGAGTCAGGATAGACAAGGGGCTGCAGCTCTGGCTTGTTTTCTAATTATATTATCTGGCCCATGAGTGGGAGACAACTTCAAGAAAACCCTCTCCTAATGAGAGGAACCCAGGAGTCAGGGAGAGGAGGGGTGGGTGGTGGGTGGAGACAGAGGCCTGGTGCCCCGGGTGCAGTGGAAGTCTCTGGAAGACCAGGTGGAGGGAGGCCACACAGAGTGATGCCCAGGGTCACAGACCTGTCGGAGCTGCCGTTTCTTAGTTCAAGTCCTGCTCTGAGGTGCTCTGTGTCAGATCTGAGTGACAGGTGAGCTGGGAGTGCTCTGCAATGAGGGCGATGTGCACGGTTCCTGTGTGCCCAGCCCTGCCACCGTAACTGCAAGGGTAGCTCTGTATCCTGAGAGGGGCCTGACCATGAGAGCCCCATGTTCTGGGGTGGGGGTAGGGTACCTGCGCAGGTGATCTAAATATCCTGGGATTGGCCTGATCTCGAGAGCCCCATGGGCTGCTGGAGCCCTGGTAAAGGATGTCAGGACAGTCAGTGAAGCCACCGAGGATATACCTCCAGTAGTTCCTAAATCCTACACCCTGCTGGTCATTCTACCAACCACCAGGACATGGTATTCTGTATTAGTCTTCAATGATGCCTTCTTTTGTATTCCATTAGTGTCAGAGTCACAAGAAATTTTGGCTTGTGAGTGGCAGGACTCAACATACAACTAAAACAATACTTCTGGGCCGTCTTGCCCCAAGGGTTCAAAAATTCCCACACCATCTTTGGGGAAAGCTCAGCTAAAGACCTAAAAGTTCTACCACTGGAAAAGGAAACACTCCTTCAATATGCAGACGACATTCTGATCACCAGCCCTACTAAGGGGACCTCTGAACTACCAAGCCAATAAAGGATACAAGTTGTCCAAGAAAAAGCTCAAATATCACAGACTACGGCGACCTGCCTGGGCTTCATTCTCACAGAAGGTCGGAGAAGCCCATCCCAGGAAAGGGAAGAAACAATTTACAGCCTTACCCATATCTAAAACTAGAAGACAGCTTAGGGGTTCCTGGGGAGGCCAGGGTTTGCTGCTTCTGGATCCCTAACTACAGTCTACTAGCTGGGTCTCTATATGAAACACTGAAAGGAAAAGATGATGATCCTTTTGAATAGAATCCAGAAGTGGCCTTTCAAGAATGGAAAGAGCAGTCAATTCAGACCCTTGCCCTGGAACTCCCTAATTTAGCTAAACCCTTTGATCTTTACATTCCTGGTGAAAAGTGAATCGCCATTGGAGGATTAGTGCAAAAACTGGGACCACTTGAAATGGAACAATGCAAAAATGCCATCCAGGTAGGATAAACTACAGTCACCAAGGGGCTTGGCCCACTGCCACATCTGGCCAAGATACTGGCAGTATCTAAAAACCTGAAATCAGCAGCCCAAAAGGCCACCTCCCTCCTAAGGGAAAAGGGTCCCACGTGGTGATCCTAACCCCCAACCATGCCCTGAAGTTGCAGGGTTTGCTCCGTGGGCACACTGACCTCGAGTGAGGAGGCCCTCCAACTCCAACCTCCAGAGAGATAACCGGGGGCAACGGGGCACCATGACGACTCATGTGACCATCACGTGACCTGGAGTTTCTCTCATAAAACAACAAGAGTGTGTCCCAAAAGAGTAGACTACTGCTTGCAGGACTTACTGCACCCAGATCAGACCTAATAATCTTGGTGGGGGAACCGTATATCATGCTGTCACCATAGAAAAGCCTACAGACACTGTGATAATGGTGGCCAATAAGACCGGCTGGACTCCTGTTTACTTCAAAAGGCTGTTGACTCAGTGGCCATCATGGTCCTTCATCACCACTGACCCTGGACTGTCTGGGAGTTGAGCGGACAGGGTCCTGACACCTGGTGCTGTTTTTACGTTAATTCAGGGGCCTAATTGAAGAAAGCGCAGACTACTGGTCAGAGCATCTACGCTGGCAGAAACGGTCAGCCTAAGGTGGCCGAACAAATGAGGGGCGGGGTGAAACTGGACCTCACAGCGTCACTGCACATCTCCTTCCTGGACCCTTAAAGGTCATTAGAATCTATAACACTTCCAATACTGGTGCTCAGGCGGACGAGCAGGGAGGCAGGAGGCCTGGGGACAATCAACGTCACCTGGAGGCTGCTGGGGAGAAGTTCTGACCCTCGCCCACGGGTATGAGGGCTCCTAACTCAGCACTCAGCAGTTACAGAAGAAGGGTCTGCACCCTCAGCACTCCAAGAATGAGGAAGGGGACAAAAGGCAGAAGAGGGGTTTGTCCGAGGCAAAGACCCTTAAAAATCCCTGGGAGAGAAAAATAGAATCTGGGCAATAAAATAAAGTCTAACCTTTTTTATCCTTTGTGCTTTGTCTAATTACACGTGCTCCTAGGGTCCCGCATACAGAGGTTCCACACCCGGCACTTCAGACCAGATTTCCTAGTGCAGAATGGCTGGGTCGACAACTCAGCTCCTGGGGCACAGTGCACACTCCGTGATATAGAGCCTGAGCTGCAGCCAACTGGGCCCTCAAGAGCTCCGCCCCCTCCCTCTGACTGACTCTGACAGGATCTCTACACAGCAGCCCAGCCCACAGCCCACGGGGTAGCACATGCTCTCACCTCTCCATTCTCTGATCAAAATATAAAGTTTCCTTTGCTTCTGAACCAAACTCAGTCTCGATCTCTTGGCTCCAATGACCCTGGGCAGGGGGACACTTGTTGGGGTCCACTCTGGAGGATCAGTAACAGAAATTCAGAACATTGTAACTTCAATGAACAGATGTGTGAGCCAAACTGTAATTAACATAGAACAGTGTATAAGGCTCGGGTAAAATAAGATGTTTCTAACACTTCCATTTGGTATTTCCATCACTTTATTATAAGCAATTCACTGAAAAGGTTTGTCTTATTTGTCAGGTCAATATTAGAGAAACGAAGTGATTTCTTTCCAAGGATGTACATCTAATAATCTTGGTTAAAGCTTCAATCTTGTTTTAAATGCTTTTCCATTGACAATGATACCTCTCTTTCAGCTCCCCCATTTCTGAGAAGTATAAAGTCTTATAATTTATTATTACCAAAGGGGAAAGGTGAGAGGAGGGATAAATTAACAGTTTGGGATTAACACATACACACTGCTATGTATAAAATCGATCATCAACAAGGAACTGCTGTATAGCACAGGGAACTACACTCAATATTTTGCAATAACTTATAAGGGGAAATAATCTGAAAAAGAATAGATATTTTTATTGACATCATCTATTAATGACAGTTAAAATGGAACCTAAGGGAAGCCGGTGGTGAGTGCTTCTGACCCTGAAGACTTCAATCATCTAAAGTTTGGACTCTGCCTACTTCCTAAGGCCCTTAATGAACATATGTGTAGCCGTAGCTTAAAACATTCCCCACTTTGGGTTGCGGAGAGACACTGATTTTGAAAAAGCCCTGGTGTTCTCCTCACATGAATGGGACCCTTCCTACAGCTAAAGCATGCCTGTCACACCCAGAGGATGGTATACCGTCTGATCGGGAAGAGTTTGGAAAAGGCATCTCATCTCCTCTTCTCCTGGTGCTCGGGTTCACCCCTCCAGCGTCTTTACGAACAGTCTCCCCACTTGGAGATGTCAGCACTGTCAACATCCTGTTGCATACAGTTTGGAATTTGTCCAGAGGATGAAGCAGAAGGAGGAGGAACAATGAGAGACAAGTCCTAGGTGTTCGGACAGGCACATGTCACTCTAATTTCCAATCAGGAAGACGAATTGACCAAAGGCTAGGGTTGCCCATGGAAACAGAATAGGCCTTGAGGAAATCCCGCTGCTCTGTGGCCAGTTCCCATAAACACAAGTTGAAAAATGGAGCTCAGTGGCACTAAAATTCACGAAACTGCAGAGTTGAAAATATCTATCACTGAAAAATGTCTTGAGGAAAGTCAGAGAAAAGGACTTGTAAGCAACGGAGAATGGCAGGAAAGGGATTGGAAGAGGTAGAAAGGACTTGCCATTAAGCACAAGAAAAGGGGCTGAACATTGCCAACATTGCAGTTGGCCAAAAAGGGTGTATGCGTCATTTTCTGTATATATTCAAGAAAAGGGCATACACTTTTTTAGCCAACCAAACAGGTGGGCACTGGAAATCAATACTACAAAACATATCACTTCGCATCAGTCAGAAGAGCCATCCTCATAAAGTGTAAACACCAGAAATGCAGGACAGGACAAGGAGAAAAGGGAGCCCTGTGAGGCTTATACTGGAAATGTATATTGCCAACGGTCACTCTGGAGAAGTGTACTGTGTTTACTAAAGCATCTAAAAAATGAGCTACAGAGCACAGGGCACTTGCACTCATGGACGTATATCATGGGAAAAACAAAAATCGAGAGGACACAGGCACCCCAATGTATACCGCCTCACTGTTTAAAAGATCCTCGACTAGGATATAACTTAAATGTCTCTGGAGGGAAAAAATGGATACAGATGTAGTGCTTATGCAGAGTGGAATATGAATCAGCCTGGAAATCAATGCAATATGGCCACTTGAAACAACTCCAGGGAGTTACGTATGATCATTCAAAGTCACAGAATTCAAAAAGAAAAAGACATACTATATCACTAATACATGGAATGTAAACTTGGCTACACATGAACTGAATTACGAAACAGAACAGGGTCTCAAATATAGAAAAGCAACTTATTCTTGCTTAAGGATAAAGGTGAGTTGGGGTGCTGCATAAAACCAGAGATTGAAATTAGCACAGATACTGGTCCATAAGCCAAATATGTAATAGTCAAGACCTACTGCTTGCTCAACAAAATGGACTCAACACCCCATATTCAACACTTAGGAATATACCTGACTAGTAAGAATCTTCAAACCCATGGGTTTATATGTCTCCGTAAGAGAATCAAGCGTGTCTACAGAGGCATGAACACAGCAGTGAAAATACGATAAATCCCATTATCAAAATAAATTACAGAAACAAAAAACACAATGACAGTGAAATAGAGAGCAATTCTTAAATAATTCATTCAGGGCCTGTGATGCAACCTGGATTTACCACATCTACACCCAGAGCTGAGTGAGACATAAGGCTGGACACCAGGCTAATAGCATTGGTGAGTTTCGGTGAGCAAATGCAGACCCCTTGAAGTACCCATTCCAAGGGTCCCAACTCTCCAGGTTTAAGGGATTCTTCCTTCAGCTAAAGCATGCATGGGAAACCCACAGTATGGTGCAACATGTGACTGGGAAACGTTTTCAAATGCATCTCAGTTTTCGTCCCCTTTTCCTCGGGTTCACAATTCCAGACACTTTACTAACACTCTCCCCACTTGGAGAGTCAGTGCCTTTAACCTGCTGTTTGGCACAGTTTGCAATTTCTGCGCAAGATGAACAGGAATAGGGAGAACCAATGAGAGACTAGCTGTAGGTGTCTGCACGGGCAAATTTAACGCTCATTTCCAACCAGGAAGAGGAATTAACCAAACGCTCAGCATGCCATGCCGGAACCAGATTACGGCCTGAAGCAATCCTGCGGGTTTGCGGCCAGCTCACAAGTAAGCGATTTGAAGAAAGGAGCTCAGGGGCACTGTAATTCACAAACCTGCAGAGTTATAAATGACAGCTATCGTCCAAAAATATATTTAAGGAAGGCTGCGAAGAGGACTTGAAAGCGGGGCAGAATTGCAGGAAAACGATTTCAGGGGGTAGACTGGAATTGCATTTAAAGCATAGGAAAAGAGGCAGAACGTCAACAATGATGCACTTGGCCACAAAGGGCGTATGCGTTTTTTCCTGAATATATTCAGGAAAAAACGCATACGCCCTTTTTGGCCAACAAAGCAAGCGTGTTAAAGAAATCTGCACTACAATGAAGTCTCACTGCCCCCTGGTCAAAAGGGCCATCTGAAAAATGTGTAAAATCCAGAAATGCAGCACAGGCCATGGAGAACAGGGAGCCTTGTTATGCCGATGGGTGGGATGTAAATTGCCAAGAGCCACTCTGGAGAAGTGTATGGTGTTTCCTGAAACCCATAAAAAACAAAGCAACGGAGCCTCCGGCACTTCCACTTATGGTCCTATAGCTTAGGGAATTTAAAATCAAAAACACACGGCCACCCCAATGTTTCAGACGGCTCTGTTTACAAGAAACACGTCTACGGTACAAGTTAAATATCCCAGAAAGCAAAAAATGGATAAAGAAGTTGCGGTACGTACGTACAATGGAATATCACTCACCAATGAAATCTATGACATCTGGCCCATCGTGGCATAATGAGTGGATTCAGGTATGATGATTCTAAGTGAAATAAGTCACACAGAAAATGAAACATCATAAGATATCACTAATACACCGAATGTAATCTTGGCTACACATGAACTGAATTACAAAACAGAACAGGGTCTAAATTTAGAAAACCAACTTATGTTTGCTTAAGAGGAAAGGTGAGTTGGGGTGCTGCATAAAACCAGAGATACAAATTAGCACAGATACCATTCCATATGTCAAATATGTAATAGTCAAGACCTACCCCTTGCTCAACGAAATGGGCTAAACACCCTATATTCAACGCCTAGGAATACACCTGACTAGAAAGAATTTTCAAACACATGGATTTATATGTCTCCATAAGAGAATCAAGCGTGTGTACAGCTGCATGAAGGCAGCAGAGACAATCCGATAAATCCCATTATCAAAATGAATTACAAAAACAAAACACAATGACAGTGAAATAGAGAGCAATTCTTAAATAATTCATTCAGGGCTTGTGATGCAACCTGGATTTACCTCATCTACACCCAGAGCTGAGTGAGACATAAGGTTGGACACTTCGGGCTGATAGCATTGGTGAGGTTCGATGAGCAAATGCAGACCATTTGAAGTCATACTGCATGGTACCCATTCCATGGGTCCCAACTCTCCAGGTTTAAGCGATTCTTCCTTCAGCTAAAGCATGCAAGGGAAACCCACAGTATGGTGCACCGTGTGACCGGGAAACTTTTTCAAATGCATCTCAGTGTTCGTCCCCTTTTACTCGGGTTCACAATTCCAGACCCTTTACTAACACTCTCCCCACTTGGAGAGTCAGTGCCTTTAACCTGCTGTTTGGCACAGTTTGCAATTTCTGCCCAAGATGAACAGGAATAGGGAGAACAAATGAGAGACTAGCTGTAGGTGTCTGCACGGGCAAATTTAACGCTCATTTCCCACCAGGAAGAGGAATTAACCAAAGCCTCAGCATGCCGTCCTGGAACCAGATTAGGGCCTGAGGCAATCCTGCGGGTTTGCGGCCAGCTCACAAGAAAGCGATTTGAAGAAAGGAGCTCAGGGGCACTGTAATTCACAAACCTGCAGAGTTATAAATGACAGCTATCGTCCGAAAATATATTGAAGGAAGGCTGCGAAGAGGACTTGAAAGCGGGGCAGAATTGCAGGACAACGATTTCAGGGGGTAGACTGGAATTGCATTTAAAGCATAGGAAAAGAGGCAGAATGTCGACAATGATGCACTTGGCCAAAAAGGGCGTATGCGTCTTTTCCTGAATATATTCAGGAAAAAACGCATACGCCCTTTTTGGCCAACCAAGCAAGCATGTTAAAGAAATCTGCACTACAGTGAAGTCTCACTGCCCCCCGGTCAAAAGGGCCATCTGAAAAAAGTGTAAAATCCACAAAGGCAGCATAGGCCATGGAGAACAGGGAGCCTTGTTAAGCTGATGGGCGGGATGTAAATTGCCAAGAGCCACTCTGGAGAAGTGTATGGTGTTTCCCCAAACACCTAAAAAACAAAGCAACGGAGCCTACGGCACTTCCACTTATGGTCCTATAGCTTAGGGAAATTAAAATCAGACAAACGGCCACCCCAAAGTGTCGGACGGCTCTGTTTACCAGAACCTCGCGTACGGCACAAGTTAAATATCGTAGAAAGCAAAAAATGGATAAAGAGGTTGTGGTACGTATGTACAATGGAATATCACTCTCCAATGAAATCTATGTCATCAGGCCCGTCACGGCATAATGAGTGGCTTCAGGTACGATGATTCTAAGTGAAATAAGTCACACAGAAAATGAAACATCATAAGATATCACTAATACACCGAATGTAATCTTGGCTACACATGAATTGAAATACAAAATAGAACAGGGTCTCAAATTTAGAAAACCAACTTATATTGGCTTAAGGGGAAAGGTGAGTTGGGGTGCTGCATAAAACCAGAGATAGAAGTTACCACAGATACCATTCCATAAGTCAAATATGTAATAGTCAAAACCTACCCCTTGCTCAACGAAATGGACTAACAACCCTATATTCAACACCTAGGAATACACCTGACTAGTAAGAATCTTCAAACCCAAGGATTTATATGTCTCCATAAGAGAATCAAGCGTGTGTACAGCTGCATGAAGGCAGCAGAGAAAATCTGATAAATCCCATTTTCAAAATGAATTACAAAAACTGAACACAATGACAGTGAAATAGAGAGCAATTCTTAAATAATTCATTCAGGGCTTGTGATGCAACCTGGATTTACCTCATCTACACCCAGAGCTGAGTGAGACATAAGGTTGGACACTTCGGGCTGATAACATTGGTGAGGTTCGATGAGCAAATGCAGATCCTTTGAAGTCATAATTCATGGGACCCATTCCATGGATCCCAACTCTCCAGGTTTAAGGGATGTTTCCTTCAGCTAAAACATGCATGGGAAACCCACAGTATGGTGCACCGTGTGACCTGGAAACGTTTTCAAATGCATCTCAGGTTTAGTCCTCTTTTATTCGGGTTCACAATTCCAGACCCATTACTATCACTCTCCCCACTTGGAGAGTCAGTGCCTTTAACCTCCTGTTTGGCACAGTTTGCAATTTCTGCGCACGATGAACAGGAATAGGGAGAACCAATGAGAGAGTAGCTGTAGGTGTCTGCACGGGCAAATTTAACGATCATTTCCCACCAGGAAGAGGATTTAACGAAACGCTCAGCATGCCGTCCCGGAACCAGATTAGGGCCTGAAGCAATCCTGCGGGTTTGCGGCTAGCTCACAAGAAAGCGATTTGAAGAAAAGAGCTCAGGGGCACTGTAATTCACAAACCTACAGAGTTATAAATGACAGCTATCGTCCAAAAATATATTGAAGGAAGGCTGCGAAGAGGACTTGAATGCGGGGCAGAATTGAAGGAAAACGATTTCAGGGGGTAGACTGGAATTGCATTTAAAGCATAGGAAAAGAGGCAGAACGGCGAGAATGATGCACTTGGCCAAAAAGGGCGTATGCGTTTTTTCCCTAATATATTCAGGAAAAAACGCATACGCACTTTTTGGTCAACCAAGCAAGCATGTTAAAGAAATCTGCACTACAGTGAAGTCTCACTGCCCCCCGGTCAAAAGGGCCATCTGAAAAAAGTGTAAAATCCAGAAAAGCAGCACAGGCCATGGAGAACAGCGAGCCTTGTTATGCTGATGGGCGGGATGTAAATTGCCAAGAGTCACTCTGGAGAACTGTATGGTGTATCCTCAAACACCTAAAAAACAAAGCAACGGAGCCTACGGCCCTTCTACTTATGGTACTATAGCTTAGGGAAATTAAAATCAGAAACACATAGCCACCCCAAAGTTTCAGACGGCTCTGTTTACAAGAACCTCGTCTACGGTACAAGTTAAATATCCCAGAAAGCGAAAAATGGATAAAGAAGTTGTGGTACATATGTATAATGGAATAACACTCACCAATGAAATCTATGTCATCAGGCCCCTTGTGGCATAATGAGTGGATTCAGGTACGATGATTCTAAGTGAAGTAAGTCACACAGAAAATGCAACATCATAAGATATCACTAATACACGGAATGTAATCTTGGCTACACATGAACTGAATTACAAAACAGAACAGGGTCTCAAATTTAGAAAACCAACTTATGTTTGCTTAAGGGGAAAGTTGAGTTGGGGTGCTGCATAAAACCAGAGATAGAAATTAGCACAAATACCATTCCATAAGTCAAATATGTAATAGTCAAGACCTACCCCTTGCTCAACGAAATGGGCTAAACACCCTATATTCAACGCCTAGGAATACACCTGACTAGTAGGAATCTTCAACCCCATGGATTTATATGTCTCCATAAGAGAAACAAGCGTGTGTACAGCTGCATGAAGGCAGCAGAGAAAATCCGATAAATCCCATTATCGAAATGAATTACAAAAACAAAACACAATGACAGTGAAATAGAGAGCAATTCTTAAATAATTCATGCAGGGCTTGTGATGCAACCTGGATTTACCTTATCTACACCCAGAGCTGAGTGAGACATAAGGTTGGACACTTCGGGCTGATAGCATTGGTGAGGTTCGATGAGCAAATGCAGACCCTTTGAAGTCATACTGCATGGTACCCATTCCATGGGTCCCAACTCCAGGTTTAAGCGATTCTTCCTTCAGCTAAATCATGCATGGGAAACACAAAGTATGGTGCACCGTGTGACCGGGAAACGTTTTCAAATGCATCTCAGTTTCCGTCCCCTTTTACTCGGGTTCACAATTCCAGACCGTTTACTAATACTCTCCCCACTTGGAGAGTCAGAGCCTTTAACTTCCCGTTTGTCACAGTTTGCAATTTCTGCGCAAGATGAACAGGAATAGGGAGAACCAATGAGAGACTAGCTGTAGGTGTCTGCACAGGCAAATTTAACGCTCATTTGCCACCAGGAAGTGGAATTAACCAAACGCTCAGCATGCCATGCCGGAACCAGATTAGGGCCTGAAGCAATCCTGCAGGTTTGCGGCCAGCTCACAAGAAAGCGATTTGAAGAAAGGAGCTCAGGGGCACTGTAATTCACAAACCTGCAGAGTTATAAATGACAGCTATCGGCCAAAAATGTATTGAAGGAAGGCTGCGAAGAGGACTTGAAAGCGGGGCAGAATTGCAGGAGAACGATTTCAGGGGGTAGACTGGAATTGCATTTAAAGCATAGGAAAAGAGGCAGAACGTCGACAATGATGCACTTGGCCAAAAAGGGCGTATGCGTTTTTACCTGAATATATTCTGGAAAAAAAGCATACGCCCTTTTTGGCCAACCAAGCAAGCATGTTAAAGAAATCTGCACTACAATGAAGTCTCACTGCCCCCCGGTCAAAAGGGACATCTGAAAAAAGTGTAAAATCCAGAAATGCAGCACAGGCCTTGGAGAACAGGGAGCCTTGTTATGCTGATGGGTGGGATGTAAATTGCCAACAGCCACTCTGGAGTAGTGTATGGTGTTTCCTGAAACACCTAAAAAACAAAGCAATGGAGCCTACGGCACTTCCACTTATGGTCCTATAGCTTAGGGAAATTAAAATCAGAAACACACAGCCACCCCAAAGTTTCAGACGGCTCTGTTTACAAGAACCTCGTCTACGGTACAAGTTAAATATCCCAGAAAGCGAAAAATGGATAAAGAAGTTGTGGTACGTACGTACAAAGGAATATCACTCACCAATGAAATCTATGTCATCAGGCCCGTCGTGGCATAATGAGTGGATTCAGGTACGATGATTCAAGTGAAATAAGTCACACAGAAAATGAAACATCATAAGATATCACTAATACACGGAATGTAATCTTGGCTACACATGAACTGAATTACAAAACAGAACAGGGTCTCAAATTTAGAAAACCAACTTATGTTTGCTTAAGGGGAAAGGTGAGTTGGGGTGCTGCATAAAACCAGAGATAGAAATTAGCACAGATACCATTCCATAAGTCAAATATGTAATAGTCAAGACCTACCCCTTGCTCAACGAGATGGACTATACACCCCATATTCAACGCCTAGCAATACAGCTTACTAGTAAGAATCTTCAAACCCATGGATTTATATGTCTCCATAAGAGAACCAAGCGTGTGTACAGCTGCATGAATGCAGCAGGGAAAATCCGATAAATCCCATTATCAAAATTAATTACAAAAACAAAACACAATGACAGTGAAATGGAGAGCAATTCTTAAATATTTCATTCACTGCTTGTGATGCAACCTGGATTTACCTCATCTACACACAGAGCTGAGTGAGACATAAGGTTGGACACTTCGGGTTGATAGTATTGGTGAGGTTCGATGAGCAATGCAGACCCTTTGAAGTCATACTGCATGGTACCCGTTCCATGGGTCCCAACTCTCCAGGTTTAAGGGATTCTTCCTTCAGCTAAAACATGCATGGGAATCCCACAGTATGGTGCACCATGTGACCGGGAAACGTTTTCAAATGCATGTTCGTTTTCGTCCGCTTTTTCTCGGTTTCACAATTCCAGACCCTTTACTAAAAGTCTCCCCACTTGGACAGTCAGTGTCTTTATCTCCTGTTTGGCACAGTTTGCAATTTCTGCGCAAGATGAACAGGAATAGGGAGAACTAATGAGAGAGTAGCTGTAGCTGTCTGCACGGGCAAATTTAACTCTCATTTCCCACCAGGAAGAGGAATGAACCAAAGTCTCAGCATGCCATGCCGGAACCAGATTAGGGCCTGAAGCAATCCTGCAGTTTTGCGGCCAGCTCAAAAGAAAGCTAGTTGAAAAAAAGAGCTCAGGGTCACTGTCATTCACAAACCTGCAGTTATCAATGACAGCTATCTTCCAAAAATATATTGAAGTAAGGCTGCAAAGCAGACTTGAAAGTGGGGCAGAATTGAAGGAAACCGATTTCAGGAGGTAGACAGTAACTGCATTTAAAGCATAGGAAAAGAGGCAGTACGTCGACAATGATGCACTTGGCCAAGAAGGGCATATGCGTTTTATCCAGGGCCCTCATTAAAGAGGGGAGGAGGCTCCCAGCACACTCCAATGGCCAACAGAGGGCCCATGTCACCAAGGCGACGTGTGCCACCCAGGCAGGAGTGACCTCATGTCAGAGGGCCCACCTCACAGAAGGGTGAGGTACCCAGCCAGGATCAGACTCTCACCAGAGGGCCCACATCACCAAGGGGATCGGATCCAGGCAGGAGTGGCCTCACACCAGTGTGGCCAAATAATAGAAAGGTGAGGAACCCAGAACATGTGGCCTAAACAAGAGGACCCACATCTCCAAGGGGCTGGAAGTGAGGCAGGAAGGAGGAGCCAGAAAACAGAGGACCCATAGAATAAAAAAGTGAGGAATCCCGCAGTTGGAACCTCCTAGCATGCGGCAAGGAGCAGCGAGGCTATGGGTTCCCAGCCAGTGTGAACTCACAACAGAGGGCCCTCATCATTAAACTGTGAACAACACAGCTGTTGGGACCACAGAACAGAAGGCCCACATTCCCATGGGGTTGGCATCCTGGCAGGAGTGTACTCGCACCACAGGGCACACATCAGAAAATTTTGGGAGCCCAGGAGTTAGGGCCGGACGCCAAACGGCCCTAATTACAGAGGGGAGCAGACTCCTAGCAGGCACCAACTCTCAACTGAGGGCACACGTCACCAATGTGACGTGTGGCAGCCAGGCAGGAATGACCTCACAGCCAAGGGCCTACGTCACAGAAGGGGGAGGAACCCAGCCAGGATAAGACTCCCACCAGAGGGCCCACATCACCAAGGGGATCAGAACCAGGCAGGAGTGGCCTCAAACCAGTATGGCCAAATCATAGAAAAGTGAAGAAACCAGAACATATGGCCTAAACCAGAGGACCCACATCAACAAGGGGCTCAGAGTGAGGCAGGCAGTAGGTGTCTCAAACAGAGGGCCCATAAAATAAAAAAGGTGGGGAATCCCGCAGTTGGAACCTCCCAGCAGGCGGCAAGGTACAGCGAGGCTATGGGATCCCGGCCGGTGTGAACTCACAACAGAGGGCCCTCATCACGAAACTGTGAACAACCCAGCAGTTGGGACAACAGAGCAGAAGGCTCACATTCCCATGTGGTTGGGAACCTGACAGGAGTGTCCTCCCACCAGAGGGCACACATCAGAAAAGTATGGGAGCCCAGGAGGTAGGGCCTGACGCCAGAGTGTCCTCATCACCGAGAGGAGAATGCTCCCAGCATGCTCCAACTGCCGCCAGAGGGCCGACGTCACCAAGGCGGGGTGTGCCAGCCAGGCAGGAGTGACCTCAGGGCCGAGGGTCAACCTTACGGAACTGTGAGGAACCCAACCAGGATGAGACTCTCACCAGAGGGCCCACATCACCAAGGGGATGGGAACCAGGCAGGAGTGTTCTCACCACAGTGGTGCCACATCACTGAAAGGCGAGGAACCCACAACATGTGGCCTCAATCCAGAACACCCACATCAACAAGGGGCTCAGAGTGAGGGAGGCAGGAAGTGTCTCACAACACAGGGCCCATAGAAGAATAAAGGTAAGGAATCCTGCATTTGGAAGCTCCAAGCAGGTGGCCCAGAGCACGGAGGCTCTGGGATGCATGCCGGAGTGAACTCACAGCAGAGGGCCCACATCCTGACACTGGGAGCAACCCAGCCGTTGGCACCTCAGAACAGAAGTCCCAAATCCGCATGGGGATGGGAACCTGGAAGGAGTGACATTGCACCAGTGGGCTCACATCAGAAAATGTGCGGAGCCCAGCAGTTAGGGCCTGACGCAAGAGGGCCCTCATCACCTTGGAGAGGAGCGTACAAGAAGGCTCCAACTGCCACCAGAGGTCCGACGTCACCAAGGCAACGGGAGCAAGCCAGGCAGGAGTGGCCTCACACCAGTGTGGCCAAATCATAGAAAGGTGAGGAACCCAGAATATGTGGCCCAAACAAGCCGACCCACATCTCCAAGGGGCTGGGAGTGAGGCAGGCAGGAGGACCCTCAAAACAGAGGACCCATAGAATAAAAAATGTGAGGAATCCCGCAGTTGGAAACTCCTAGCATGCGGCAAGGAGCAGCGAGGCTATGGGATCCCAGCCAGTGTGAACTCACAACAGAGGACCCTCATCATGAAACTGTGAACAACACAGCTGTTGGGACCACAGAACAGAAGGCCCACATTCCCATGTGTTTGGTAACATGGCAGGAGTGTACTCGCACCACAGGGCACACATCAGAAAAGTTTGGGAGCCCAGGAGTTAGGGCCTGACTCCAGACAGCCCTAATTACCGAGGGGAGCAGACTCCTAGCAGGCACCAACTCCCAACTGAGGGCCCACGTCGCCAAGGTGACGTGCGTCAGCCAGGCAGGAGTGACCTCACAGCAGAGGGCAAACGTCACAGAAGGGGGAGGAACCCAGCCAGTATAAGACAATCACCAGAGGGCCCACATCACCAAGGGGATCAGAACCAGGCAGGAGTGGCCTCACACCAGTATGGCCAAATCATAGAAAAGTGAGGAACCCAGAACATATGGCCTAAACCAGAGGACCCATATCAACAAGGGGCTCAGAGTGAGGCAGGCAGGAGGTGTCTCAAACAGAGGGCCCATAAAATAAAAAAGGTGGGGAATCCCGCAGTTGGAAGCTCCAAGCAGTTGTCCCAGAGCACCGAGGCTATGGGATCCATGCCGGATTGAACTCACAGCAGAGGGCCCACATCCTGACACTGTGAGCAACCCAGCCGTTGGCACCTCAGAACAGAAGGCCCAAATCCGCATGGGGATGGGAACCTGGCCGGAGTGTCCTCTCACCACTTAGCACGTATCAGAAAATATGGGTACCCAGCAGTTAGGGCCTGACACCAGAGTGTCCTCATCACCGAGAGGAGAAGGCTCCCAGCACGCTCCATCTGCGGCTAGATGGCCGACGTCACCAAGGCGGTGTGTGCCAGCCAGGCAGGAGTGACCTCAGGGCAGACGGCCAACCTTACGTAACTGTGAGTAACCCAACCAGGATGAGACTCTCACCAGAGGGCCCACATCACCAAGGGGATGGGAACCAGGCAGGAGTGTTCTGACCCCAGTGGGGCCACATCATTGAAAGGCGAGAAACCCACCACATGTGGCCTCAAACCAGAAGACCCACAACAACAAGGGGCTCAGAGTGAGGCAGGCAGGAAGTGTCTCACAACACACGGCCCATAGAAGAAAAAAGGTAAGGAATCCTGCAGTTGGAAGCTCCAAGCAGGTGGCCCAGAACACCGAGGATATGGGATGCATGCCGGAGTGAACTCACAGCAGAGGGCCCACATCCTGACACTGTGAGCAACCCACACATTGGCACCTCAGAACAGAAGGCCCAAATCCGCATGGAGATGGGAATCCGGCAGGAGTGTCATCGCACCAGTGAGCACATATCAGAAAATGTGGGGAGCCCAGCAGTTAGGGCCTGACGCCAGAGGGCCCTCATCACCGACGGGAGGAGGCTCCCAGCACGCTCCAACTGCAACCAGAGGGCCCATGTGGCCAAGGCGACGTGTGCCAGCCAGGCAGGAGTGACCTCACAGCAGAGGACCCACCTCCCAGAAGTATGAGGAATCAAGCCAGGGTCCAACTCTCACCAGAGGGTCCACATCAACAAGAGGATGGGAACCAGTCACGAGTGTCCTCACACCAGTGGGGTCACATACCTAAAAGGTGAGGCAACCGGCACATGTTGCCTCAAACCAGAGGACCTACATCACCAAGGGGCTTGGAGTGAGGCAGGCAGGAGGAGCCTCACAACAGAGGGCCCAAAGTATAAAAGAGGGGCGGAATCCAGCAGTTGGAACCTCCCAGCAGTCGGCCCAGAGCACAGAGGATATGGGATCTAGGCCTGAGTGAACTAACACCAGAGAACCAACGTCACGAAACTGTGAGCAACCCAGGCTTTGGGACCACTGAGCAGAAGGCCCACTTCCTCATGGGGATGGGAACCTTACAGGAGTGTCCTGGCATCACAGGGCTCAGTCAGAAAACGTGGGGTGCCCAGCAGTTAGAGCCTGATGCCAGAGGGCCCTCATCACCTAGGAGAGGAGGCTCCCAGCAGGCTCCAACTGCCACCAGATGGCCGACGTCACCAAGGCAATGTGAGCAAGCCAGGCAGGAGTTACCTCACAGAAGAGGGCCCACCTCAAAGAAGGGTCAGGAACCCAGCAAGGATCAGACTTTCACCAGAGGGCCCACAACACCAAGGGGATGTGAACCAGGCAGGAGTGTCCTCACACCATTGGGGCCATATCATCGAAAGGTGAGGGACCCAACACACGTGGCCTCAAACCAGAGGACACACATCACCAAGGGTCTGGGAGGGAGGCAGGCAGGAGTAGCCTCAAAACAGAGGGCCCATAGAATAAAAAAGGTGAGGTATCCCGCAGTTGGAACGTCCCAGCAGGTGGCAAGGAGCAGCGAGGCTATGGGTTCCTGGTCGGTGTGAACTCACAAAAGAGGGTCCTCATCATGAAACTGTGAACAACCCAGCCATTGTGTCCACAGAGCAGAAGGCCCACATTTCCATGGGGTTGGGAACCTGGCAGGAGTGTACTCGCACCACAGGGCACACATCAGAAAAATTTGGGAGCCCAGGAGTTAGGGCCAGACGCCAGAGGGCCCTCATTACCGAAGGGAGGAAACTCCCAGCAGGCACCAAATCCCAACTGAGGGCTCACGTCGCCAAGGTGACGTGCGCCAGCCAGGCAGGAGTGACCTCACAGCAGAGGGCAAACGTCACAGAAGGGAGAGGAACCCAGCCAGGATAAGACTCTCACCAGAGGGCCCACATCACCAAGGGGATCGGAACCAGGCAGAAGTATCCTCACACCAGTGTGGCCAAATAATGGAAAGGTGAGGAACCCAGAACATGTGGCCTAAACCACAGGAACCACATCTCCAAGGTGCTCAGAGTGAGGCAGGCAGGAGTAGCCTAACAACAAACGTCCCAGCAGGCGGCCAGGAGCAGCGAGGCAATGGGATCCTTTCTGGAATGAACTCACACCAGAGTGCCCTCATCATTAAACTGTGAGCGACCCAACCATTGGGACCTCACAGCAGAAGGCGCACATCCACATGGGGATGGGAACCCGGCAGGAGTGTCATCGCACAAGTGGGCAAACATCAGAAAAAATGGGGAGCCCAGCAGTTATTGACTGATGCCACAGGGCCCTCATCACCGAGGGGAGGAGACTCCCAGCAAGCTCCAACTGCCACCAGAGGGCCGACGTCTCCAAGGCAACGGGAACAAGCCAGGCAGGTGTGACCTCAGAGCAGAGGGACCACCTCACAGAAAGGTGACGAAACCAGCCAGGATCAGACTCTCACCAGACAGCCCACATCACCAAGGGAATATGAACCAGGCAGGAGTGTCCTCACACCAGTGGGTCCACATCTTTAATAGGTGAGTAAACTGGCACATGTGGCCTCAAACCAGAGGACACACATCACCAATGGGCTGGGAGTGAGGCAGGTGTCTGGACGGGCACATTTAACTCTCATTTCCCACCAGGAAGAGGAATTAACCAAACGCTCAGCGTACCGTGCCGGAACCAGATTACGGCCTGAAGCAAACCTGCGGTTTTGTGGCCAGCTTACAAGGAAGCGAGTTGAGAAAGGAAATCAGGGACACTGTAATTCACAAACCTGCAGAGTTATAAATGACAACTATTGTCAAAAATATATTGAAGTAAGGCTGCAAAGAAGACTTGAAAACACGGCAGAATTCCAGGAATCAGATTTCAGGAGGTAGATTTGAATTGCATTTAAAGCATATGAAAAGCAGCAGATCTTTGACAGTGATGCACTTGGACAAAAATAGCGTATGCATTTTTTCGTGAATATATTCAGGAAAAAACGCATACACCCTTTTTGGTCAACCAAGCACTCGAGCAATGGAAATCCGCACTACAATGAAGTCTCTTTTCCCATTCGTCAAAAGGGCCATCTGAAAAAAGTGTAAAAACGAGAAACACAGGACAGGCCATGGAGAACAGGGAGCCTTGTTATGCTGATGGGTGGGATGTAAATTGCCAACAGACACTCTGGAGATGTTTATGGTGTATCCTGAAACATCTAAAAAACAAAGCTACAGAGCCTAGGGCACTTCCACTTATGGTCCTATAGCTTAGGAAAATTAAAATCAACAAGACACAGCCAACACAAAATTTAGGGCTGCTGTGTTTACAAGAACCTTGAGTCCAGTACAAATTAAATATCCCAGAAAGAAAAAAATGGATAAAGAAGTTGTGCTACTTACGTACAACGGAATATCACTCAGCAATGAAATCAATGTCATCAGGCCTGTAGCAGCAAATTGAGTGGATTTAAGCACGATGACTCTAAGAGAAATATGTCACACAGAGAAAGACAGTAATCATAAGATATCACTAATAGAGGGAGTGTAAACTTGGCTCCACATGAACTGAATTACAAAACCGAACAGTGTCTCACATTTAGCTAAAAAACTTATGCTTGCTTAAGAGGAAAGTTGAGTTGGGGTGCTGTATAAAACCAGAGATTGAAATTAGCACAGATACCTTTCCATAAGCCAAATATGTAATAGACAAGACCTACTCCTTGCTCAACGAAATAGACTCATCCATGCTGTATCATCTCACACCTGTTAGAATGGGCATCATCAGAAAATCTACAAACAACAAATGCTGGAAAGGGTGTGGAGATAAGGAACCCTCTTCCACTATGGTTGGGAATGTAAATAGATACAGTCACTGTGGAGAACATTATGGAGTTTCTTATAAAACTAAAAATAGAATTACCATATGATACAGCAATCCCACTACTGGGCATATACCCAGACAAAACCAAAAATCAAAAAGAGACATTCACCGCAATGTTCATTGCATCACTATTTACAATATCCAGGTAATGGAAGCAACCTAAATGCCCAGACAGACGAATGCATAAAGATGTGGTACATATATAAAATGGAATATTACTAAGCCATAAAAAGGAATGAAATTGGATCATTTGTAGAGACGTTGATGGATCTAGAGACTGTCATACAGAGTGAAGTAAGTCAGAAAGAGAAAAACAAAACAAATCTTGTATATTAATGCATATATGTGGAACCTAGAAAAATTGTACAGATGAACCGTTTTGCAAGACAGAAATAGAGCAACAGATGTAGACAACAAACGTATGGACACCAAGGGGGGAGAGCGGTTGGGGGGGTGGTGGTGGGAGGAGTTGAGAGATTGGGATTGGCATGTATACATTTATATGTATAAAATAGATAACCAATAAGAACCTGCTGTATAAAAAATAAAATAAAATTCAAAATTAAAAAAATAAAATTAAAAAAAGTAAAACAGAAAAAATATTCTTCCCTTCACATACATGTATTAATATGAATAAATTATTTCCATGCTTATATCTGTAAATACAAAAAAGAGGAATAAAATCTACCTTGAACCAAAAACGGAAAAAAGAAAAAAAATCAGAACCCACCATTTACACAGAGGAAAACCGTATCAGGGCACTTGCTCCAGTTGTAAACCATTCTGAAGTTGGTCAGTGGTGGGGAATCATCTCCCATTCAGCCAGCAGGCCCCACGCAACAAGCGTCCTCTTTGCAAAGCTGGGGGACCATGCCGAGGCATCTGTGAGTAAACGTGGGCCGAACCCCAGGCCAGCTGCTGCTGAAATGTTCCCACCCTTCCCAGGTAAAACACCTGAATATGTACAAGGACTTGAAAGCCTAGAGGAAGGGCCATGGAGCCACACGAGTGACAGCATGCCGGCCGACTTGGTGCCTGCAGGCCAGCCAGGATGGCCCTGGCCCTGGGTGCTCTTCTGGAAGCTTTCCATTTCCCTGCCTGAGATACCCCTCCTGTCCTCGCCCCCACTGCTTTCTTCCTTCCTCACCCCTGCCCAGGAAGAAATTCCAGCGGCAGGTATGAGTGTCACATCCTCTTCTTTAGCAGGTGGCATCTTGGCAACTGCTGCAGAAAGTCCAGCAGAACCCCACTCACACTGGGCCACCCACAAAGCCGTGGCCTCTCACTCCGTCCCACCAGCCCAGCCCCGAGACTGTTGACAGGGCAGAGAAAATGGCGTCAGGCACAGCCATTTTATATGTGTGTTTATATCGATCTCAATCCAGGCACACCTGGGGAGGGCTGGCCGGCACGGTCAGGCTGCCCAGGTCAGCCAATCATCACCCCTCAGGGTCTCACAATTGCAGAAAATGGAAATTGCTGAATCAGCCAGGTCCAAGGAACAGGTGTGGGCTCTTGAGAGTCAGGATAGACAAGGGGTTGTAGCTCCGGCTTGTTTTCTAATCATTTTAAGTGGCCCATGAGTGGGAGACAACTTCAAGAAAACCCTCTCCTAATGAGAGGACCCCAGGAGTCAGGGAGAGGAGGGGTGGGTGGTGGGTGGAGACAGAGGCCTGGTGCCCCGGGTGCAGTGGAAGTCTCTGGAAGACCAGGTGGAGGGAGGCCGCACAGAGTGATGCCCAGGGTCACAGACCTGACGGAGGTGCTATTTGTTAGTTCAAGTCCTGCTCTGAGGTGCTCTGTGTCAGATCTGAGCGACAGGTGAGCTGGGAGTGCTCTGCAATGTGGGCTATGTGCACGGTTCCCGTGTGCCCAGCCTTGCCACGGTACCTGCAAGGGTAGCTCTGTATCCTGGGAGGGGCCTGACCACGAGAGCCCCATGGGCTGCAGGGGACCTGCGCAGGGAACCCCATATCCTGGGAGGGGCCTGAACACGAGAGCCCCGTGGGCTGGCGTGGGGGTGGGGTACCTGCCCAGGTGAGCTTCATATCCTGGGATTGGCCTGACCTCGAGAGCCCCATGGGCTGCTGGAGTCCTGGTAAAGGATGTCAGGACAGTCAGTGAAGCCACCGAGGATATACCTCCAGTAGTTCCTAAATCCTACACCCTGCTGGTCATTCTACCAACCACCAGGACTTGGTATTCTGTATTAGTCTTGAATGATGCCTTCTTTTGTATTCCATTAGTCCGAGAGTCACAAAAAATTTTGGCTTGTGAGTGGCAGGACTCAACATACAACTAAAACAATACTTCCGGGCCGTCTTGCCCCAAGGGTTCAAAAATTCCCACACCACCTTTGGGGAAAGCTCAGCTAAAGACCTAAAAGCTCTACCTCTGGAAAAGGAAACACTCCTTCAATATGCAGACGACATTCTGATCGCCAGCCCTACTAAGGAGACCTCTGAACTACCAAGCCAATAGAGGATAGAAGTTGTCCAAGAAAAAGCTCAAATATCACAGACTACGGTGACCTGCCTGGGCTTCATTCTCACAGAAGGTCGGAGAAGCACATCCCAGGAAAGGGAAGAAACAATTTATAGCCTTACCCCTTTCTAAAACTAGAAGACAGCTTAGGGGTTCCTGGGGAGGCCAGGGTTTGCTGCTTCTGGATCCCTAACTACAGTCTACTAGCTGGGCCTCTATATGAAACACTGAAAGGAAAAGATGATGATCCTTTTGAATAGAATCCAGAAGTGGCCTTTCAAGAATGGAAAGAGCAGTCAATTCAGACCCTTGCCCTGGAACTCCCTAATTTAGCTAAACCCTTTGACCTTTACATTCCTGGTGAAAGGTGAATCGCCATTGGAGTATTAGTGCAAAAACTGAGACCACTTGAAATGGAACAATGCAAGAATGCCATATAGGTAGGATAAACTACGGTCACCATGGAGCTTGGCCCACCGCCACATCTGCCCAAGATACTGGCGGTATCTAAAAACCTGGAAATCAGCAGCCCAAAAGGCCACCTCCCTCTTAAGGGAAAAGGACCCCACGTGGTGATCCTAACTCCCAACCATGCCCTGAAGTTGCAGGGTTTGCTCCGTGGGCACACTGACCTCGAGTGAGGAGGCCCTCCAACTCCAACCTCCAGAGAGATAACCAGGGGCAACGGGGCAACATGACAACTCATGTGACCATCACTTGACCTGGAGTTTCTCTCATAAAACAACAAGAGTGTGTCCCAAAAGAGTAGACTACTGCTTGCAGGACTTACTGCACCCAGAGGGGAGCTAATAATCTTGGCGGGGGAACCGAATATCACGCTGTCACCATAGAAAAGCCTAGAAACACCGTGATGATGGTGGCCAATAAGACCGGCTGGACTCCTGTTTACTTCAAAAGGCTGTTGACTCAGTGGCCATCATGGTCCTTCATCACCACTGACCCTGGGCTGTCTGGGAGTTGAGCGGGCAGGGTCCTGACACCTGGTGCTGTTTTTACGTTAATTCAGGGGCCTAATTGAAGAAAGCGCAGACTACTGGTCAGAGCATCTAGGCTGGCAGAAACGGTCAGCCTAAGGTGGCCAAATAAATGTGGGGCGGGGTGAAACTGGACCTCACAGCATCACTGCACATCTCCTTCCTGGACCCTTAAAGGTCATTAGAATCTATAACACTTCCAATACTGGTGCTCAGGCGGACGAGCAGGGAGGCAGCAGCCCTGGGGACAATCAACGTCACCTGGAGGCTGCTGGGGAGAAGTTCTGACCCTCGCCCACGAGTATGAGTGCTCTTAACTCAGCACTCAGCAGTTACAGATGAAGGGTCTGCACCCTCAGCACTCCAAGAATGAGGAAGGGGACAAAAGGCAGAAGCGGGGTTTGTCCCAGGCAAAGCCCCTTAAAAATCCCTGGGAGATAAAAATAGAATCTGGGCAATAAAATAAAGTCTAACCTTTTTATCCTTTGTGCTTTGTCTAATTTCACGTGCTCCTAGGGTCCCGCATACAGAGGTTCCACACTTGGCACTTCAGACCAGATTTTCTAGTGCAGAATGGCTGGGTCGACACATCAGATCCTGGGGCCCAGGGCAGACTCCGTGATATAGAGCCTGAGCTGCAGCCAACCGGGCCCTCGAGAGAGCTCTGCCCCCTCCCTCCCACTGACTCTGACAGGATCTCTACACAGCAGCCCAGCCCACAGCCCACAGGGTAGCACATGCTCTCACCTCTCCATTCTCTGATCAAAATATAAAGTTTCCTTTGCTTCTGAACCAAACTCAGTCTCGATCTGTTGGCTCCAATGACACCGGGCAGGGGGACACTTGCTGGGGTCCACTCTGGAGGATCAGTAACAGAAATTGAGAACCTTGTAACTTCAATGAACAGATGTGTGAGCCAAACTGTAATTAACATAGAACAGTGTATAAGGCTCGGGTAAAATAAGATGTTTCTAACACTTCCATTTGATATTTCCATCACTTTATTATAAGCAAGTTCACTGAAAAGGTTTGTCTTATTTGTCAGGTCAATATTAGAGAAACGAAATGATTTCTTTCCAAGGATGTACATCTAATAATCTTGGTTAAAGCTTCAATCTTGTTTTAAATGCTTTTCCATTGAAAATGATACCTCTCTTTCAGCTCCCCCATTTCTGAGAAGTATAAAATCTTATAATTTATGATTACCAAAGAGGAAAGGTGGGAAGAGGGATAAATTAACAGTTTGGGATTAACACATACACACTGCTATGTATATAATCAATCATCAACAAGGAACTACTGTATAGCACAGGGAACTACACTCAATATTTTGCAATAACCTATAAGGGGAAATAATCTGAAAAAGAATAGATATTTTTATTGACATCATCTATCAATGATAGTTAAAATGGAACCTAAGGGAAGACGGTGGTGAGTGCTTCTGACCCTGAAGACTTCAATCATCTAAAGTTTGGACTCTGCCTACTTCCCAAGGCCCTTAATGAACATATGTGTAGCCGTAGCTTAAAAAATTCCCCAGTTTGGGTTGCGGAGAGACACTGATTTTGAAAAAGCCCTGGTGGTCTCCTCACATGAATGGGATCCTTCCTACAGCTAAAACATGCCTGTCACACCCAGAGGATGGTATACCGTCTGATCGGGAAGAGTTTGGAAAAGGCATCTCATCTCCTCATCTCCTGGTGCTCGGGTTCACCACTCCGGCGTCTTTACTAACAGTCTCCCCACTTGGAGATGTCAGCACTGTCAACATCCTGTTGTGTACAGTTTGGAATTTGTCCAGAGGATGAAGCGGAAGGAGGAGGAACAATGAGAGACAAGTCCTAGGTGCTCGGACAGCCACATGTCACTTTAATTTCCAATCAGAAAGACGAATTGACCAAAGGCTAGGGTTGCCCATGGAAACAGAATAGGCCTTGAGGAAATCCCGCTGCTTTGTGGCCAGTTCCCATAAACACAAGTAAAAAATGGAACTCAGGGGCACTAAAATTCACGAAACTGCAGAGTTGAAAATATCTATCCCTAAAAAATGTCTTGAGGATAGTCAGAGAAAAGGACTTGTAAGCAAGGGAGAATGGCAGGAAAGGGATTGGAAGAGGTAGAAAGGACTCGCCATTAAGCACCAGAAAAGGGGCTGAACATTTGCAACTTTGCACTTGGTCAAAAAGGGTGTATGCGTCTCTTTCTGTATATATTCAAGAAAAGGGCACACACATTTTTAGCCAACCAAACAGGTGGGCACTGGAAATCAATACTACAAAAGATATCACTTCACATCAGTCAGAAGAGCCGTCCTCATAAAGTGTAAACACCAGAAATGCAGGACAGGAAAGGAGAAAAGGGAGCCCTGTGAGGCTTATAGTGGAAATGTATATTGCCAACGGTCACTCTGGAGAAGTGTATTGTGTTTACTAAAGCATCTAAAAAATGAGCTACAGAGCACAGGGCACTTGCACTCATGGACGTGTATCTTGGGAAAAACAAAAATCGAGAGGACACAGGCACCCCAATGTTTACCGCCTCTCTGTTTAAAAGAACCTCGACTAGGATATAACTTAAATGTCTCTGGAGGGAAAAAATGGATAGAGATGTGGTACTTATGTAGAGTGGAATATTACTCAGCCTGGAAATCAATGAAATATGGCCATTTGTAACAACTCCAGAGGAGTTACGTATGATCATTCGAAGTCACATAATTCAAAAGAAAAAGACACATATCATAAGATATCATTTAAAGCAACATAAGATATCACTAATACACGGAATGTAAACTTGGGGACACATGAATGGAACTACAAAACAGAACGGGGCCTCAAATTTAGAAAACCAACATATGCTTGCTTAAGGGGAAAGGTGAGTTCGGGTGCTGAATAAAACCAGAGATTGAAATTAGCACAGATACTGTTCCATAAGCCAAATATGTAATAGAAAAGACCTACTTTTTGGTCAACGAAATGACTCAACACCCCATATTCACCACCTAGGAATATACCTGACTAGTAAGAGTCTTAAAACGTATGGATTTATATGTCTCCGTAAGAGAATCAAGCGTGTGTAGAGCGACATAAACGCAGCAGTGAAAATCAGCTAAATCACATTTTCAAAATAAATTTCAAAAACATAACAAAATGGCAGTGAAATAGAGAGCAATTCTTAAAAAATTCTTTCAGGGCTTGTGATGCAACCTGGATTTAACACATCTACACCCACAGCTGGATGAGACATAAGGCTGGACACTTCGAGCTGATAACATTGGTGAGGTTCTGTGAGCAAATGCAGACCATTTGAAGTCATACAGCATTTTACCCATTCCATGGGTTTCAACTCTCCAGGTTTAAGGGATTCTTCCTTCAGCTAAAACGTGCATGGGAAACCCAGTGTATGGTCCACCGTGTGATTGGGAAATGTTTTTAAATGCATCTCAGTTTTCGTCCCCTGGTACTCGGGTTCACCATTCCAGACGCTTTACTAACACTCTCCCCACTTGGAGAGTCAGTGTCTTTAACCTCCTGTCTAGCTCAGTTTGCAATTTACGCAGAAGATGTACAGGAATAGGGAGAACCAATGAGAGATTAGCTGTAGGTGTCTGCATGGGCAAAAGTAATGCTCATTTCCCACCAGGAAGGAGAATTAAACAAACGGTCAGCGTGCAATGCCGGAACAAGATTAGGGCCAGAAGCAATCCTATGGTTTTGCAGCCAGCTCAAAAGAAAACGAGTTGAAGAAACGAGCTCAGGGGCACTGTAATTCACAAACATGCAGAGTTATAAATGACAGCTATTGTCCAAAAATATATTGAAGTAAGGACGCGAAGAGGACTTGAAAGTGGGGCAGAATTGCAGGAAACCGATATCAGGAGTTAGACTGAAAATGCATTTAAAGCATAGGAAAAGAGGCAGAACGTTGACAATGATGCACTTGGCTAAAAAGGGCGTATTCGATTTTTCCTGAATATAGTCAGGAAAAAACGCATACACGCTTTTTGGCCAACCAAGCAAGCTTGCAAAGGAAATCTGCACTACAATGAAGTCTCACTTCCCCCTGGTCATAAGGGCCATCTGAAAAAAGTGTAAAATCCAGAAAGGCAGCACAGGGCATGGAGAACCGGGAGCCTTGTTATGCTGATGGGCGGGATGTAAATTGCCAACAGCCACTCTGGAGAAGTGTATGGTGTTTCCTGGAACACCTAAAAAACAAAGCAACGGAGCCTACGGCACTTCCACTTATGGTCCTATAGCTTAGGGAAATTAAAATCAAAAACACACAGCCACCCCAAAGTTTCGGTCGGCTCTGTTTACAAGAACCTCGTCTACGGTACAAGTTAAATATCCCAGAATGTGAAAAATGGATAAAGAAGTTGTGGTACGTACGTACAATGGAATATCACTGAGCAATGAAATCTATGTCATCAGGCCCGTCGCGGCATAATGAGTGGATTCAGGTACCATGATTCTAAGTGAAATAAGTCACACAGAAAATAAAACATCATAAGATATCACTAATACACAGAATATAAACTAGGCTACACATGAACTGAATTACAAAACAGAACAGGGCCTCAAATTTAGAAAACCAACTTATGCTTGCTTAAGGGGAAAGGTGAGTTGGGGTGCCGCATCAAAACAGAGATAGAAATTAGCACAGATACCTTTTCATAAGCCAAATATGTAATAGTCAAGACCTACCCCCTGCTCAACGAAATGGACTAAACACCCCATATTCAACGCCTAGGAATACACCTGACTAGTAAGAATTTTCAAACCCATGGATTCATATGTCTCCGTAAGAGAATGAAGCGTGTGTACAGCGGCATGAATGCAGCAGAGAAAATCCGATAAATCCCATTATCAAAATATATTACAAAAACAAAACACAAGAACAGTGAAATAGAGAGCAATTCTTAAATAATTCATTCAGGGCTTGTGATGCAACCTGGATTTACCACATCTACATCCAGAGCTGAGTGAGACATAAGGTTGGACACTTCGGGCTGATAGCATTGGTGAGGTTCGATGAGCAAATGCAGACCATTTGAAGTCATACTACATGGTACCCATTCCATGGGTCCCAACTCTCCAGGTTTAAGTGATTCTTCCTTCACCTAAATCATGCATGGGAAACCCACAGTATGGTGCACCATGTGACCGGGAAACGTTTTCAAATGCATCTCAGTTTTTGTCCCCTTTTACTCGGGTTCACAATTCCAGACCCTTTACTAACACTCTCCCCACTTGGAGAGTCAGTGCCTTTAAACTCCTGTTTACCACAGTTAGCAATTTCTGCGCAAGATGAACAGGAATAGGGAGAACCAATGAGAGACTAGCTGTAGGTGTCTGCACGGGCAAATTTAACGCTCATTTCCAACCAGGAAGAGGAATTAACCAAAGGCTCAGCATGCCGTGCAGGAACCAGATTAGGGCCTGAAGCAATCCTGCGGGTTTGCGGCCAGCTCACAAGAAAGCGATTTGAAGAAAGGAGCTCAGGGGCACTGTAATTCACAAACCTGCAGAGTTATAAATGACAGCTAACGTCCGAAAATATATTGAAGGAAGGCTGCGAAGAGGACTTGAAAGCGGGGCAGAATTGCAGGAAAACGATTTCAGGGTGTAGACTGGAATTGCATTTAAAGCATAGGAAAAGAGGCAGAACGTCGACAATGATGCACTTGGCCAAAAAGGGCGTATGCGTTTTTTCCTGAATATATTCAGGAAAAAACGCATACGCCCTTTTTGGCCAACCAAGCAAGCATGTTAAAGAAATCTGCACTACAATGTAGTCTCACTGCCCCCCGGTCAAAAGGGCCATCTGAAAAAAGTGTAAAATCCAAAAATGCAGCACAGGCCATGGAGAACAGGGAGCCTTGTTATGCTGATGGGTGGGATGTAAATTGCGAACAGCCACTCTGGAGAAGTGTATGGTGTTTCCTGAAACACCTAAAAAACAAAGCAACGGAGCCTATGGCACTTCCACTTATGGTCCTATAGCTTAGGGAAATTAAAATCAAAAACACACAGCCACCCCAAAGTTTCAGACGGCTCTGTTTACAAGAACCTCGTCTACGGTACAAGTTGAATATCCCAGAAAGCGAAAAATGGATAAAGACGTTGTGGTACGTACGTACAATGGAATATCATTCACCAATGAAATCTATTTCATCTGGCCCCTCGTGGCATAATGAGTGGATTCAGGTACGATGATTCTAAGTGAAATAAGTCACACAGAAAATGAAACATCATAAGATATCACTAATACACCGAATGTAATCTTGGCTACACATGAACTGAATTACAAAACAGAACAGGGTCTCAGATTTAGAAAACCAACTTATGTTTGCGTAAGGGGAAAGGTGAGTTGGGGTGCTGCATAAAACCAGAGATAGAAATTAGCACAGATACCATTCCATACGTGAAATATGTAATAGTCAAGACCTACCCCTTGCTCAACGAAATGGGCTAAACACACTATATTCAACACCTAGGAATACACCTGACTAGTAAGAATCTTCAAACCCATGGATTTATATGTCTCCATAAGAGAATCAAGCGTGTGTACAGCTGCATGAAGGCAGCAGAGAAAATCCGATAAATCTAATTATCAAAATGAATTACAAAAACAAAACACAATGACAGTGAAATAGAGAGCAATTCTTAAATAATTCATTCAGGGCTTGTGATGCAACCTGGATTTACCTCATCAAAACCCAGAGCTGAGTGAGACATAAGGTTGGACACTTCGGGCTGATAGCATTGGTGAGGTTCGATGAGCAAATGCAGACCATTTGAAGTCATACTTCATGGTACCCATTCCATGGGTCCCAAGTCTCCAGGTTTAAGTGATTCTTCCTTCAGCTAAAGCATGCATGGGAAACCCACAGTATGGTGCACCATGTGACCGGGAAACGTTTTCAAATGCATCTCAGTTTTTGTCCCCTTTTACTCGGGTTCACAATTCCAGACCCTTTACTAACACTCTCCCCACTTGGAGAGTAAGTGCCTTTAACCTCCTGTTTGGCACAGTTTGCAATTTCTGCGCAAGATGAACAGAAATAGGGAGAACCAATGAGAGACTAGCTGTAGGTGTCTGCACGGGCAAATTTAACGCTCATATCCAACCAGGAAGAGGAATTAACCAAAGGCTCAGCATGCCGTGCAGGAACCAGATTAGGGCCTGAAGCAATCCTGCGGGTTTGCGGCCAGCTCACAAGAAAGCGATTTGAAGAAAGGAGCTCAGGGGCACTGTAATTCACAAACCTGCAGAGTTATAAATGACAGCTATCGTCCGAAAATATATTGAAGGAAGGCTGCGAAGAGGACTTGAAAGCGGGGCAGAATTGCAGGAAAACGATTTCAGGGTGTAGACTGGAATTGCATTTAAAGCATAGGAAAAGAGGCAGAACGTCGACAATGATGCACTTGGCCAAAAAGGGCATATGCGTTTTTTCCTGAATATATTCAGGAAAAAACGCATACGCACTTTTTGGACAACCAAGCAAGCATGTTAAAGAAATCTGCACTAAAATGAGGTCTCACTGCCCACCGGTCAAAAGGGCCATCTGAATAAAGTGTAAAATCCAGAAATGCAGCACAGGCCATGGAGAACAGGGAGCCTAGTTATGCTGATGGGTGGGATGTAAACTGCCAACAGCCACTCTGGAGAAGTGTATGGTGTTTCCTGAAACACCTAAAAAACAAAGCAACGGAGCCTACGGCACTTCCACTTATGGTCCTATAGCTTAGGGAAATTAAAATCAAAAACACACAGCCACCCCAAAGTTTCAGACGGCTCTGTTTACAAGAACCTCGTCTACGGTACCAGTTATATATCCCAGAAAGCGAGAAATGGATAAAGAAGTTGTGGTACGTACGTACAATGGAATATCACTCACCAATGAAATCTATGTCATCTGGCCCGTCGTGGCATAATGAGTGGATTCAGGTACGATGATTCTAAGTGAAATAACTCACACAGAAAATCAAACATCATAAGATGTCACTAATACACGGAATGTAATCTTGGCTACACATGAACTGAATTACAAAACAGAACAGGGTCTCAAATTTAGAAAACCAACTTATGTTTGCTTAAGGGGAAAGGTGAGTTGGGGTGCTGCATAAAACCAGAGTTAGAAATTAGCACAGATACCATTCCATACGTCAAATATGTAATAGTCAACACCTACCCCTTGCTCAACCAAATGGGCTAAACACCCTATATTCAACGTGTAGGAATACACCTGACTAGAAAGAATATTCAAACCCATGGATTTATATGTCTCCATAAGAGAATCAAGCGTGTGTACAGCTGCATGAAGGCAGCAGAGAAAATCCAATAAATCCCATTATCAAAATGAATTACAAAAACCAAACCGAATGACAGTGAAATAGAGAGCAATTCTTAAATAATTCATTCAGGGCTTGTGATGCAACCTGGATTTACCTCATCTACACCCAGAGCTGAGTGAGACATAAGGTTGGACACTTCGGGCTGATAGCATTGGTGAGGTTCGATGAGCAAATGCAGACCATTTGAAGTCATAATACATGGTACACATTCCATGGGCCCCAACTCTCCAGTTTTAAGCGATTCTTCCTTCAGCTAAAGCATGCATGGGACACCCACAGTATGGTGCACCGTGTGACCGGGAAACGTTTTCAAATGCATCTCAGTTTTCGTCCCCTTTTACTCGGGTTCATAATTCCAGACCCTTTACTAACACTCTCCCCACTTGGAGAGTCAGTGCCTTTAAACTCCTGTTTGGCACAGTTTGCAATTTCTGCACAAGATGTACAGGAAAACGGAGAACCAAGGAGAGACTAGCTGTAGGTGTCTGCACGGGCAAATTTAACACTCATTTCCAACCAGGAAGAGGAATTAACGAAAGGCTCAGCATGCCGTTCAGTAACCAGATTAGGGCCTGAAGCAATCCTGCGGGTTTGCGGCCAGCTCACAAGAAAGCGATTTGAAGAAAGGAGCTCAGGGGCCAAGTAATTCACAAACCTGCAGAGTTATAAATGACAGCTATCGTCCAAAAATATATTAAAGGAAGGCTGCGAAGAGGACTTGAAAGCGGGGCAGAATTGCAGGAAAACGATTTCAGGGGGTAGACTGGAATTGCATTTAAAGCATAGGAAAAGAGGCAGAACATCGACCATGATGCACTTGGCCAAAAAGGCCGTATGCGTTTTTTCCTGAATATATTCAGGAAAAAACGCATACGCCCTTTTTGACCAACCAAGCAAGCATGTTAAAGAAATCTGCACTACAATGAAGTCTCACTGCCCCCCGGTCAAAAGGGCCATCTGAAAAAAGTGTAAAATCCAGAAATGCAGCACAGGCCATGGAGAACAGGGAGCCTTGTTATGCTGATGGGTGGGATGTAAATTGCCAACAGCCACTCTGGAGAAGTGTATGGTGTTTCCTGAAACACCTAAAAAACAAAGCAACGGAGCCTACGGCACTTCCACTTATGGTCCTATAGCTTAGGGAAATTTAAATCAAAAACACACAGCCACCCCAAAGTTCCAGACGGCTCTGTTTACAAGAACCTCATCTACGGTACCAGTTATATATCCCAGAAAGCGAGAAATGGATAAAGAAGTTGTGGTACGTACGTACAATGGAATATCACTCACCAATGAAATCTATGTCATCTGGCCCGTCGTGGCATAATGAGTGGATTCAGGTACGATGATTCTAAGTGAAATAACTCACACAGAAAATCAAACATCATAAGATGTCACTAATACACGGAATGTAATCTTGGCTACACATGAACTGAATTACAAAACAGAACAGGGTCTCAAATTTAGAAAACCAACTTATGTTTGCTTAAGCGGAAATGTGAGTTGGGGTGCTACATAAAACCAGAGATAGAAATTAGCACAGATACCATTCCATACGTCAAATATGTAATAGTCAAGACCTACCCCTTGCTCAACGAAATGGGCTAAACACCCTATATTCAACACCTAGGAATACACCTGACTAGTAAGAATCTTCAAACCCATGGATTTATATGTCTCCATAAGAGAATCAAGCGTGTGTACAGCTGCATGAAGGCAGCAGAGAAAATCCGATAAATCTTATTATCAAAATGAATTACAAAAACAAAACACAATGACAGTGAAATAGAGAGCAATTCTTAAATAATTCATTCAGGGCTTGTGATGCAACCTGGATTTACCTCATCTAAACCCAGAGCTGAGTGAGACATAAGGTTGGACCCTTCGGGCTGATAGCATTGGTGAGGTTCGATGAGCAAATGCAGACCCTTTGAAGTCACACTGCATGGTACCCATTCCATGGGTCCGAACTCTCCAGGTTTAAGTGATTCTTCCTTCAGCTAAAACACGCATGGGAAACCCAGACTATGGTACACTGGGTGATTGGGAAATGTTTTCAAATGCATCTCAGTTTTTGTCCCCTGGTACTCGGTTTCACCATTCCAGACCCTTCACTAACACTTTCCGCACTCGGAGGGTCAGTGCCTTTAACCTCCTGTTTGGCACAGTTTGCAATTTCTGCGCAAGATGAACAGGAATAGGGAGAACCAATGAGAGACTAGCTGTAGGAGTCTGTACTGGCAAATGTATCGCTTGCTGCCCACCAGGAAGAGGAATTAATCAAAGGCTCAGCGTGCCCTGCCGGAAACAGATTAGGGACTGAAGCAATCCTGCGGTTTTGCAGCCAGCTCAGAAGAATGCGAGTTGAAGAAAGGAGCTCAGGGGCACTGTAATTCACAAACCTGCAGAGTTATGAATGACAGCTATCGTCCAAAAATATATTGAAGTAAGTCTGCGAAGAGGACTAGAAAGCAGGGCAGAATTCCAGGAAAACGATTTCAGGGGGTAGACTGGAATTGCACTTAAAGCACAGGAAAAGGGACAGAATGTTGACAATGATGCACTTGGCCAAAATGGGCGTAAGCGTTTTTTCCTTAATATATTCAGGAAAAAACGCATACGCACTTTTTGGCCAACCAAGCAAGCGTGTACAGGAAATCTGCACTACAATGAAGTCTCACTGCACCCCAGTCAAAAGGGTCATCTGAAAAAAGTGTAAAATCCAGAAAGACAGGACAGGCCATGGAGAACAGGGAGCCTTATAATATTGATTTACGGGATGTAAATTGCCAACAGCCACTCTGGAGAAGTGTATGGTGTTTCCTGAAACACGTAGGAAACAAAGCAACACAGCCTATGGCACTTCCACTTATGGTCCTATAGCTTTGGGAAATTAAAATCAAAAACACACAGCCACCCCAAAGTTTGGGACGGCTCTGTTTACAAGAACCTCATCTACGGTACGAGTTAAATATCCCAGAAAGTGAAAAATGGATAAAGAAGTTCTGGTACATACGTACAATGGAATATCACTCAGCAATTATATCTATGTCATCAGGCCCATAGCGGCATAATGAGAGTATTCAGGTACGATGATTCTACGTGAAATAAGTCACACAGAAAATGAAACATCATAAGATATCACTAATACACGGAATGTAAACTTGGCTACACATGAACTGAATTACAAAACAGAACAGGGTCTCAAATTTAGAAAACCAACTTATGCTTGCTTATGGGGAAAGATGAGTTGGGGTGCTGCATAAAACCAGAGATTGAAATTAGCACAGATACCATTCCATAAGCAAAATAAGTAACAGACCAGACCTACTCCTTGCTCAACGAAATGGACTCAACACCCCATATTCAGGGCCTAGGAATATACCTGACTAGTAAGAATCTTAAAACCCACGGATTTATATGTCTCCATAAGAGAAACATGCGTGTGTACAGCGGCATAAAGGTAGCAGTGAAAACCCGATAAATCCCATTATCAAAATAATTTTCAAATACAAAACACAATGACAGTGAAATAGAGAGCAATTTTTAAATAATTCATTCAGGGTTGTGATGCAACCTGGATTTACCACATCTACACCCAGAGCTGGGTGAGACATAACGCTGGACACTTCGGGCTGATAGCATTGGTGATGTTCGGTGAGCAAATGCAGACCCTTTGAAGTCATACTGCATGGAACCCTTTCCATGGGTCCCAACTCTCCAGGTTTAAGGGATTCTTCCTTCAGCTAAAACATGCATGGGAAACCCAGAGTATGGTCCACCGTGTGATTGGGAAACGTTTTCAAATGCATCTCAGTTTTCGTCCCCTGGTACTCGGGTTCACCATTCCAGACGCTTTACTAACCCTCTCCCCACTTGGAGAGTCAGTGCCTTTAAGCTCCTGTTTGGCACAGTTTGCAATTTCTGCGCAAGGTGAACAGGAATAGGGAGAACCAATAAGAGACTAGCTGTAGGTGTCTGCACGGGCAAATGTAACGCTCATTTCCCACCAGGAAGAGGAATTAACCAATGGCTCAGCATGCCCTGCCAGAAAGAGAGTAGGGCCTAAAGCAATCCTGCGGTTTTGCTGCCAGCTCACAAGAAAACGAGTTGAAGAAATGAGCTCAGGGGCACAGTAATTCACAAACCTGCAGAGTTATGAATGACAGCTATCGTCCAAAAATATATTGAAGTAAGTCTGCGAAGTGGACTTGAAAGAGGGGCAGAATTTCAGGAAAACGGTTTCAGGGGGTAGACGGGAATTGCATTTAAAGCATAGGAAAAGAGGCAGAACGTCGACAATGATGCACTTGACCAAAAAGTGCATATGCGTTTTTTCCTGAATATATTCAGGAAAAAACGCATACGCCCTTTTTGGCCAACTAAGCAAGCATGTAAAGGAAATCTGCACTACAAGGGATGTCTCACTGCCCCCCAGTCAACAGGGCCATCTGGAAAAAGTGTAAAATCCAGAAAGGCAGGACAGGCCATGGAGATCATGGAGCCTTGTTATGCTGATGGGCAGGATGTAAATTGCCAACAGCCACACTGGAGAAGTGTATGGTGTTTCCTGAAACACGTAGGAAACAAAGCAACACAGCCTATGGCACTTCCACTTATGGTCCAGTAGCTTAGGCACATTAAAATCAAAAACACACATCCACCCCAAAATTTGGGATGGCTCTGTTTACAAAAACCTCATCTACGGTACAAGTTAAATATCCCAGAAAGCGAAAAATGGATTAAGAAGTTGTGGTACGTACATACAATGGAATATCACTCACCAATGAAATCTATGTCATCTGGCCCGACGTGTCACAATGAGTGGATTCAGGTACGATGATTCTAAGTGAAATAAGTCACACAGAAAAAGAAACATCATAAGATATCACTAATACACCGAATGTAATCTTGGCTACACATGAACTGAATTACAAAACAGAACAGGGTCTCAAATTTAGAAAAACAACTTATGTTTGCTTAAGGGGAAAGGTGAGTTGGGGTGCTGCATAAAACCAGAGATAGAAATTAGCACAGATAACATTCCATATGTCAAATACGTAATAGTCAAGACCTACCCCTTGCTCAACGAAATGGGCTAAACACCCTATATTCAACGCCTAGGAATACACCTGACTAGTAAGAATCTTCAAACCCATGGATTTATATGTCTCCATAAGAGAATCAAGCGTGTGTACACCTGCATGAAGGCAGCAGAGAAAATCCGATAAATCCTATTATCAAAATGAATTACAAAAACAAAACACAATGACAGTGAAATAGAGAGCAATTTTTAAATAATTCACTCAGGGCTTGTGATGCAACCTGGATTTACCTCATTAAAACCCAGAGCTGAGTGAGACATAAGGTTGGACACTTCGGGCTGATAGCATTGGTGAGGTTCGATGAGCAAATGCAGACCATTTGAAGTCATACTGCATGGTACCCATTCCATGGGTCCCAACTCTCCAGGTTTAAGTGATTCTTCCTTCAGCTAAGGCATGCATGGGAAACCCACAGTATGGTGCACCATGTGACCGGGAAACGTTTTCAAATGCATCTCAGTTTTCGTCCCCTTTTACTCGGGTTCACAATTCCAGACCCTTTACTAACACTCTCCCCACTTGGAGAGTCAGTGCCTTTAACCTCCTGTTTGGCACAATTTGCAATTTCTGCGCAAGATGAACAGGAATAGGGAGAACCAATGAGAGACTAGCTGTAGGTGTCTGCATGGGCAAATTTAACACTCATTTCCAACCAGGAAGAGGAATTAACCAAAGGCTCAGCATGCCATGCCGGAACCAGATTAGGGCCTGAAGCAATCCTGCGGGTTTGCGGCCAGCTCACAAGAAAGAGATTTGAAGAAAGGAGCTCAGGGGCACTGTAATTCACAAACCTGCAGAGTTATAAATGACAGCTATCGTCCAAAAATATATTGAAGGAAGGCTGCGAAGAGGACTTGAAATCGGGGCAGAATTGCAGGAAAGCGGTTTCAGGGAGTAGAGTGGAATTGCATTTAAAGCATAGGAAAAGAGGCAGAACGTCGACAATGATGCACGTGGCCAAAAAGGGCGTATGCGTTTTTTCCTGAATATATACAGGAAAAAACGCATACGCCCTTTTTGGCCAACCAAGCAAGCATGTTAAAGAAATCTGCACTACAATGAAGTCTCACTGCCCCCCGGTCAAAAGGGCCATCTCAAAAAAGTGTAAAATCCAGAAATGCAGCACAGGCCATGGAGAACAGGGAGCCTTGTTATGCTGATGGGTGGGATGTAAATTGCCAAGAGCCACTCTGGAGAAGTGTATGGTGTTTCCTGAAACACCTAAAAAACAAAGCAACGGAGCCTACGGCACTTCCACTTATGGTCCTATAGCTTAGGGAAATTAAAATCAAAAACACACAGCCACCCCAAAGTTTCAGACGGCTCTGTTTACAAGAACCTCGTCTACGGTACAAGTTAAATATCCCAGAAAGCGAAAAATGGATAAAGAAGTTGTGGTACGTACATACAATGGAATATCACTCACCAATGAAGTCTATGTCATCTGGCCCGTCGTGGCATAATGAGTGGATTCAGGTACGATGATTCTAAGTGAAATAAGTCACACAGAAAATGAAACATCATAAGATATCACTAATACACGGAATGTAATCTTGGCTACACATGAACTGAATTACAAAACAGAACAGGGTCTCAAATTTAGAAAACCAACTTATGTTTGCTTAAGGGGAAAGGTGAGTTGGGGTGCTGCATAAAACCAGAGTTAGAAATTAGCACATATACCATTCCATACGTCAAATATGTAATAGTCAAGACCTACCCCTTGCTCAACGAAATGGGCTAAACACCCTATATTCAACACCTAGGAATACACCTGACTAGTAAGAATCTTCAAACCCATGGATTTATATGTCTCCATAAGAGAATCAAGCGTGTGTACAGCTGCATGAAGGCAGCAGAGAAAATCCGATAAATCTTATTATCAAAATGAATTACAAAAACAAAACACAATGACCGTGAAATAGAGAGCAATTCTTAAATAATTCATTCAGGGCTTGTGATGCAACCTGGATTTACCTCATCAAAACCCAGAGCTGAGAGAGACATAAGGTTGGACACTTCGGGCTGATAGCATTGGTGAGGTTCGATGAGCAAATCCAGACCATTTGTAGTCATACTACATGGTACCCATTCCATGGGTCCCAACTCTCCAGGTTTAAGTGATTCTTCCTTCAGCTAAAGCATGCATGGGAAACCCACAGTATGGTGCACCATGTGACCGGGAAACGTTTTCAAATGCATCTCAGTTTTTGTCCCCTTTTACTCGGGTTCACAATTCCAGACCCTTTACTAACACTCTCCCCACTTGGAGAGTCAGTGCCTTTAACCTCCTGTTTGGCACAGTTTGCAATTTCTGCGCAAGATGAACAGGAATAGGGAGAACCAATGAGAGACTAGCTGTAGGTGTCTGCACGGGCAAATTTAACGCTCATTTCCAACCAGGAAGAGGAATTAACCAAAGGCTCAGCATGCCGTGCAGGAACCAGATTAGGGCCTGAAGCAATCCTGCGGGTTTGCGGCCAGCTCACAAGAAAGCGATTTGAAGAAAGGAGGTCAGGGGCACTGTAATTCACAAAACTGCAGAGTTATAAATGACAGCTATCGTCCAAAAACATATTGAAGGAAGGCTGCGAAGAGGACTTGAAAGCGGGGCAGAATTGCAGGAAAACGATTTCAGGGGGTAGACTGGAATTGCATTTAAAGCATAGGAAAAGAGGCAGAACGTCGACAATGATGCACTTGGCTAAAAAGGGCGTATGCGTTTTTTCCTAAATATATTCAGGAAAAAACGCATACACCCTTTTTGGCCAACCAAGCAAGCATGTTAAAGAAATCTGCACTACAATGAAGTCTCACTGCCCCCCGGTCAAAAGGGCCATCTGAAAAAAGTGTAAAATCCAGAAATGCAGCACAGGCCATGGAGAACAGGGAGCCTTGTTATGCTGATGGGTGGGATGTAAATTGCCAACAGCCACTCTGGAGAAGTGTATGGTGTTTCCTGAAACACCTAAAAAACAAAGCAACGGAGACTACGGCTCTTCCACTTATGGTCCTATAGCTTAGGGAAATTAAAATCAAAAACACACAGCCACCCCAAAGTTTCAGACGGATCTGTTTACAAGAACCTCATCTACGGTACATGTTAAATATCCCAGAAAGCGAAAAATGGATAAAGAAGTTGTGGTACGTACGTACAATGGAATATCTCACCAATGAAATCTATGTCATCTGGCCCATCGTGGCATAATGAGTCGATTCAGGTACGATGATTCTAAGTGAAATAAGTCACACAGAAAATGAAACATCATAAGATGTCACTAATACACGGAATGTAATCTTGGCTACACATGAAATGAATTACAAAACAGAACAGGGTCTCAAATTTAGAAAACGAACTTATGTTTGCGTAAGGGGAAAGGTGAGTTGGGGTGCTGCATAACACCAGAGATAGAAATTAGCACAGATACCATTCCATATGTCAAATACGTAATAGTCAAGACATACCCCTTGCTCAACGAAATGGGCTAAACACCCTATATTCAACACCTAGGAATACACCTGACTAGAAAGAATCTTCAAACCCATTGATTTATATGTCTCCATAAGAGAATCAAGCGTGTGTACAGCTGCATGAAGGCAGCAGAGAAAACCCGATAAATCCTATTATCAAAATGAATTACAGAAACAAAACACAATGACAGTGAAATAGAGAGCAATTCTTAAATAATTCATTCAGGGCTTGTGATGCAACCTGGATTTACCTCATCTACACCCAGAGCTGAGTGAGACATAAGGTTGGACACATCGGGCTGATAGCATTGGTGAGGTTCGATGAGCAAATGCAGACCATTTGAAGTCATAATACATGGTACACATTCCATGGGTCCCAACTCTCCAGTTTTAAGCGATTCTTCCTTCAGCTAAAGCATGCATGGGAAACCCACAGTATGGTGCACCGTGTGACCGGGAAACGTTTTCAAATGCATCTCAGTTTTCGTCCCCTTTTACTCGGGTTCATAATTCCAAACCCTTTACTAACACTCTCCCCACTTGGAGAGTCAGTGCCTTTAAACTCCTGTTTGGCACAGTTTGCAATTTCTGCACAAGATGAACAGGAATAGGGAGAACCAATGAGAGACTAGCTGTAGGTGTCTGCACGGGCAAATTTAACGCTCATTTCCAACCAGGAAGAGGAATTAACCAAAGGCTCAGCATGCCGTGCCGGAACAAGATTAGGGCCTGAAGCAATCCTGCGGGTTTGCGGCCAGCTCACAAGAAAGCGATTTGAAGAAAGGAGCTCAGGGGCACTGTAATTCTCAAACCTGCAAAGTTATAAATGACAGCTATTGTCCAAAAATATATTGAAGGAAGGCTGCGAAGAGGACTTGAAATCGGGGCAGAATTGCAGGAAAGCGGTTTCAGGGAGTAGAGTGGAATTGCATTTAAAGCATAGGAAAAGAGGCAGAACGTCGACAATGATGCACGTGGCCAAAAAGGGCGTATGCGTTTTTTCCTGAATATATACAGGAAAAAACGCATACGCCCTTTTTGGCCAACCAAGCAAGCATGTTAAAGAAATCTGCACTACAATGAAGTCTCACTGCCCCCCGGTCAAAAGGGCCATATGAAAAAAGTGTAAAATCCAGAAATGCAGCACAGGCCATGGAGAACAGGGAGCCTTGTTATTCTGATGGGTGGGATGTAAATTGCCAACAGCCACTCTGCAGAAGTGTTTGGTGTTTCCTGAAACACCTAAAAAACAAAGCAACGGAGCCTACGGCACTTCCACTTATGGTCCTATAGCTTAGGGAAATTAAAATCTAAAACACACAGCCACCCCAAAGTTTCAGACGGCTCTGTTTACAAGAACCTCGTCTACGGTACAAGTTCAATATCCCAGAAAGCGAAAAATGGATAAAGAAGTTGTGGTACGTACATACAATGGAATATCACTCACCAATGAAGTCTATGTCATCTGGCCCGTCGTGGCATAATGAGTGGATTCAGGTACGATGATTCTAAATGAAATAACTCACACAGAAAATGAAACATCATAAGATATCACTAATACACGGAATGTAATCTTGGCTACACATGAACTGAATTACAAAACAGAACAGGGTCTCAAATTTAGAAAACCAACTTATGTTTGCTTAAGGGGAAAGGTGAGTTGGGGTGCTGCATAAAACCAGAGTTAGAAATTAGCACAGATACCATTCCATACGTTAAATACGGAATAGTCAAGACCTACCCCTTGCTCAACCAAATGGGCTAAACACCCTATATTCAACGTCTAGGAATACACCTGACTAGAAAGAATATTCAAACCCATGGATTTATATGTCTCCATAAGAGAATCAAGCGTGTGCACAGCTGCATGAAGGCAGCAGAGAAAATCAGATAAATCCCATTATCAAAATGAATTACAATAACAAAACAGAATGACAGTGAAATAGAGAGCAATTCTTAAATAATTCATTCAGGGCTTGTGATGCAACCTGGATTTACCTCATCTACACCCAGAGCTGAGTGAGACATAAGGTTGGACACTTCAGGCTGATAGCATTGGTGAGGTTCGATGAGCAAATGCAGACCATTTGAAGTCATACTGCATGGTACCCAATCCATGGGTCCCAACTCTCCAGGTTTAAGCAATTCTTCCTTCAGCTAAAACATGCATGGGAAACCCACAGTATGGTGCACCGTGTGACCGGGAAACGTTTTCAAATGCATCTCAGTTTTTGTCCCCTTTTACTCGGGTTCACAATTCCTGACCCTTTACTAACACTCTCCCCACTTGGAGAGTCAGTGCCTTTAACCTCCTGTTTGGCACAGTTTGCAATTTCTGCGCAAGATGAACAGGAATAGGGAGAACCAATGAGAGACTAGCTGTAGGTGTCTGCACGGGCAAATTTAACGCTCATTTCCAACCAGGAAGAGGAATTAACCAAAGGCTCAGCATGCCGTGCAGGAACCAGATTAGGGCCTGAAGCAATCCTGCGGGTTTGCGGCCAGCTCACAAGAAAGCGATTTGAAGAAAGGAGCTCAGGGGCACTGTAATTCACAAACCTGCAGAGTTATAAATGACAGCTATCGTCCGAAAATATATTGAAGGAAGGCTGCGAAGAGGACTTGAAAGCGGGGCAGAATTGCAGGAAAACGATTTCAGGGGGTAGACTGGAATTGCATTTAAAGCATAGGAAAAGAGGCAGAACGGCGACAATGATGCACTTGGCCAAAAAGGGCGTATGCGTTTTTTCCTGAATATATTCAGGAAAAAAATCATACGCCCTTTTTGGCCAACCAAGCAAGCATGTTAAAGAAATCTGCACTACAATGAAGTCTCACTGCCCCCCGGTCAAAAGGGCCATATGAAAAAAGTGTAAAATCCAGAAATGCAACACAGGCCATGGAGAACAGGGAGCCTTGTTATGCTGATGGGTGGGATGTAAATTGCCAACAGCCACTCTGGAGAAGTGTATGGTGTTTCCTGAAACACCTAAAAAACAAAGCAACGGAGCCTACGGCACTTCCACTTATGGTCCTATAGCTTAGGGAAATTAAAATCAAAAACACACAGCCACCCCAAAGTTTCAGCCGGCTCTGTTTACAAGAACCTCGTCTACGGTACAAGTTAAATATCCCAGAAAGCGAGAAATGGATAAAGAAGTTGTGGTACGTACGTACAATGGAATATCACTCACCAATGAAATCTATGTCATCTGGCCCGTCGTGGCATAATGAGTGGATTCAGGTACGATGATTCTAAGTGAAATAAGTCACACAGAAAATGAAACATCATAAGATATCACTAATACACCGAATGTAATCTTGGCTACACATGAACAGAATTACAAAACAGAACAGGGTCTCAAATTTAGAAAACCAACTTATGTTTGCTTAAGGGGAAAGGTGAGTTGGGGTGCTGCATAAAACCAGAGATAGAAATTAGCACATATACCATTCCATACGTCAAATATGTAATAGTCAAGACCTACCCCTTGCTCAACGAAATGGGCTAAACACCCTATATTCAACGCCTAGGAATACACCTGACTAGTAAGAATCTTCAAACCCATGGATTTATATGTCTCCATAAGAGAATCAAGCGTGTGTACAGCTGCATGAAGGCAGCAGAGAAAATCCGATAAATCTTATTATCAAAATGAATTACAAAAACAAAACACAATGACCGTGAAATAGAGAGCAATTCTTAAATAATTCATTCAGGGCTTGTGATGCAACCTGGATTTACCTCATCAAAACCCAGAGCTGAGAGAGACATAAGGTTGGACACTTCGGGCTGATAGCATTGGTGAGGTTCGATGAGCAAATGCAGACCATTTGAAGTCATACTGCATGGTACACATTCCATGGGTCCCAAGTCTCCAGGTTTAAGTGATTCTTCCTTCAGCTAAAGCATGCATGGGAAACCCACAGTATGGTGCACCATGTGACCGGGAAACGTTTTCAAATGCATCTCAGTTTTTGTCCCCTTTTACTCGGGTTCACAATTCCAGACCCTTTACTAACACTCTCCCCACTTGGAGAGTCAGTGCCTTTAACCTGCTGTTTGGCACAGTTTGCAATTTCTGCGCAAGATGTACAGGAATACGGAGAACCAATGAGAGACTAGCTGTAGGTGTCTGCACGGGCAAATTTAACGCTCATTTCCAACAAGGAAGAGGAATTAAGAAAAGGCTCAGCATGCCGTGCCGGAACCAGCTTAGGGCCTGAAGCAATCCTGCGGGTTTGCGGCCAGCTCACAAGAAAGCGATTTGAAGAAAGGAGCTCAGGGGCACTGTAATTCACAAACCTGCAGAGTTATAAATGACAGCTATCATCCAAAAATATATTGAAGGAAGGCTGCGAAGAGGACTTGAAAGCGGGGCAGAATTGCAGGAGAACGATTTCAGGGGGTAGAGTGGAATTGCATTTAAAGCATAGGAAAAGAGGCAGAACATCGACAATGATGCACTTGGCCAAAAAGGGCGTATGCGTTTTTTCCTGAATATATTCAGGTAAAAACGCATACGCGCTTTTTGGCCAACCAAGCAAGCATGTTAAAGAAATCTGCACTACAATGAAGTCTCACTGCCCACCGGTCAAAAGGGCCATCTGAAAAAAGTGTAAAATCCAGAAATGCAGCACAGGCCATGTAGAACAGGGAGCCTTGTTATGCTGATGGGTGGGATGTAAATTGCCAACAGCCACTCTGGAGAATTGTATGGTGTTTCCTGAAACACCTAAAAAACAAAGCAACGGAGCCTACGGCACTTCCACTTATGGTCCTATAGCTTAGGGAAATTAAAATCAAAAACACACAGCCACCCCAAAGTTTCAGATGGCTCTGTTTACAAGAACCTCGTCTACGGTACAAGTTAAATATCCCAGAAAGCGAAAAATGGATAAAGAAATTGTGGTACGTACGTACAATGGAATATCACTCACCAATGAATTCTATGTTATCTGGCCCGTCGTGGCATAATGAGTGGATTCAGGTACGATGATTCTAAGTGAAATAAGTCACACAGAAAATGAAACATCGTAAGATATCACTAATACACCGAATGTAATCTTGGCTACACATGAACTGAATTACAAAACAGAACAGGGTCTCAAATTTTGAAAACCAACTTATGTTTGCGTAAGGGGAAAGGTGAGTTGGGGTGCTGCATAAAACCAGAGTTAGAAATTAGCACAGATACCATTCCATATGTCAAATACGTAATAGTCAAGACATACCCCTTGCTCAACGAAATGGGCTAAACACACTATATTCAACGCCTAGGAATACACCTGACTAGTAAGAATCTTCAAACCCATGGATTTATATGTCTCCATAAGTGAATCAAGCCTGTGTACAGCTGCATGAAGGCAGCAGAGAAAATCTGATAAATCCCATTATCAAAATGAATTACAAAAACAAAACACAATGACAGTGAAATAGAGAGCAATTCTTAAATAATTCATTCAGGGCTTGTGATGCAACCTGGATTTACCTCATCTAAACCCAGAGCTGAGTGAGACATAAGGTTGGACACTTCGGGCTGTTAGCATTGGTGAGGTTCGATGAGCAAATGCAGACCATTTGAAATCATACTGCCTGGTACCCATTCCATGGGTCCCAACTCTCCAGGTTTAAGTGATTCTACCTTCAGCTAAAGCATGCATGGGAAACCCACAGTATGGTGCACCATGTCACCGGGAAACGTTTTCAAATGCATCTCAGTTTTTGTCCCCTTTTACTCGGGTTCACAATTCCAGACCCTTTACTAACACTCTCCCCACCTGGAGAGTCAGTGCCTTTAACCTCCTGTTTGGCACAGTTTGCAATTTCTGCGCAAGATGAACAGGAATAGGGAGAACCAATGAGAGACTAGCTGTAGGTGTCTGCACGGGCAAATTTAACGCTCATTTCCAACCAGGAAGAGGAATTAACCAAAGGCTCAGCATGCCGTGCAGGAACCAGATTAGGGCCTGAAGCAATCCTGCGGGTTTGCGGCCAGCTCACAAGAAAGCGATTTGAAGAAAGGAGCTCAGGGGCACTGTAATTCACAAACCTGCAGAGTTATAAATGACAGCTATCGTCCGAAAATATATTGAAGGAAGGCTGCGAAGAGGACTTGAAAGCGGGGCAGAATTGCAGGAAAACGATTCAGGGGGTAGACTGGAATTGCATTTAAAGCATAGGAAAAGAGGCAGAACGTCGACAATGATGCACTTGGCCAAAAAGGGCGTATGCGTTTTTTCCTGAATATATTCAGGAAAAAACGCATACGCACTTTTTGGCCAACCAAGCAAGCATGTTAAAGAAATCTGCACTACAATGAAGTCTCACTGCCCCCCGGTCAAAAGGGCCATCTGAAAAAAGTGTAAAATCCAGAAATGCAGCGCAGGCCATGGAGAACAGGGAGCCTTGTTATGCTGATGGGTGGGATGTAAATTGCCAACAGCCACTCTGGAGAAGTGTATGGTGTTTCCTGAAACACCTAAAAAACAAAGCAACGGAGCCTACGGCACTTCCACTTATGGTCCTATAGCTTAGGGAAATTAAAATCAAAAACACAGAGCCACCCCAAAGTTTCAGACGGCTCTGTTTACAAGAACCTCGTCTACGGTACAAGTTAAATATCCCAGAAAGCGAGAAATGGATAAAGAAGTTGTGGTACGTACGTACAATGGAATATCACTCACCAATGAAATCTATGTCATCTGGCCCTTCGTGGCATAATGAGTGGATTCAGGTACGATGATTCTAAGCGAAATAAGTCACACAGAAAATGAAACATCATAAGATATCACTAATACACGGAATGTAATCTTGGCTACACATGAACTGAATTACAAAACAGAACAGGGTCTCAAATTTAGAAAACCAACTTATGTTTGCGTAAGGGGAAAGGTGAGTTGGGGTGCTGCATAAAACCAGAGTTAGAAATTAGCACAGATACCATTCCATACGTCAAATATGTAATAGTCAAACCTACCCCTTGCTCAACGAAATGGGCTAAACACCCTATATTCAACGCCTAGGAATACACCTGACTAGAAAGAATCTTGAAACCCATGGATTTATATGTCTCCATAAGAAAATCAAGCGTGTGTACAGCTGCATGAAGGCAGCAGAGAAAATCCGATAAATCCAACTATCAAAATGAATTACAAAAACAAAACACAATGACAGTGAAATAGAGAGCAATCCTTAAATAATTCATTCAGGGCTTGTGATGCAACCTGGATTTACCTCATCAAAACCCAGAGCTGAGTGAGACATAAGGTTGGACACTTCGGGCTGATAGCATTGTTGAGGTTCGATGAGGAAAAGCAGACCAGTTGAAGTCATACTGCATGGTACCCATTCCATGGGTCCCAACTCTCCAGGTTTAAGGGATTCTTCCTTCAGCTAAAGCATGCATGGGAAACCGACAGTATGGTGCACCATGTGACCGGGAAACGTTTTCAAATGCATCTCAGTTTTTGTCCCCTTTTACTCGGGTTCACAATTCCTGACCCTTTACTAACACTCTCCACACTTGGAGAGTCAGTGCCTTTAACCTCCTGTTTGGCACAGTTTGCAATTTCTGCGCAAGATGAACAGGATTAGGGAGAACCAATGAGAGACTAGCTGTAGGTGTCTGCACGGGCAAATTTAATGCTCATTTCCAACCAGGAAGAGGAATTAACCAAAGGCTCAGCATGCCGTGCAGGAACCAGATTAGGGCCTGAAGCAATCCTGCGGGTTTGCGGCCAGCTCACAAGAAAGCAATTTCAAGAAAGGAGCACAGGGGCACGGTAATTCACAAACCTGCAGAGTTATAAATGACAGCTATCGTCCGAAAATATATTGAAGGAAGGCTGCGAAGAGGACTGGAAAGCGGGGCATAATTGCAGGAGAACGATTTCAGGGGGTAGACTGGAATTGCATTTAAAGCATAGGAAAAGAGGCAGAACGTCGAAAATGATGCACTGGGCCAAAAAGGGCGTATGCATTCACGCCCTTTTTGGCCAACCAAGCAAGCATGTTAAAGAAATCTGCACTACAATGAAGTCTCACTGCCCCCCGGTCAAAAGGGCCATCTCAAAAAAGTGTAAAATCCAGAAATGCAGCACAGGCCATGGAGAACAGGGAGCCTTGTTATGCTGATGGGTGGGATGTAAATTGCCAACAGCCACTCTGGAGAAGTGTATGGTGTTTCCTGAAACACCAAAAAACAAAGCAACGGAGCCTACGGCACTTCCACTTATGGTCCTATAGCTTAGGGAAATTAAAATCAAAAACACACAGCCACCCCAAAGTTTCAGACGGCTCTGTTTACAAGAACCTCGTCTACGGTACAAGTTAAATATCCCAGAAAGCGAAAAATGGATAAAGAATTTGTGGTACGTACGTACAATGGAATATCACTCACCAATGAAATCTATGTCATCTGGCCCGTCGTGGCATAATGAGTGGATTCAGGTACGATGATTCTAAGTGAAATAAGTCACACAGAAAATGAAACATCATAAGACATCACTAATGCACGGAATGTAATCTTGGCTACACATGAACTGAATTACAAAACAGAACAGGGTCTCAAATTTAGAAAACCAACTTATGTTTGCATAACGGGAAAGGTGAGTTGGGGTGCTGCATAAAACCAGAGTTAGAAATTAGCACAGATACCATTCCATTTGTCAAATACGTAATAGTCAAGACATACCCCTTGCTCAACCAAATGGGCTAAACACGCTATATTCAACGCCTAGGAATACACCTGAGTAGTAAGAATCTTCAAACCCATGGATTTATATGTCTCCATAAGAGAATCAAGCGTGTGTACAGCTGCATGAAGGCAGCAGAGAAAATCTGATAAATCCCATTATCAAAATGAATTAAAAAACCAAACACAATGACAGTGAAATAGAGAGCAATTCTTAAATAATTCATTCAGGGCTTGTGATGCAACCTGGATTTACCTCATCTAAACCCAGAGCTGAGTGAGACATAAGGTTGGACACTTCGGGCTGATAGCATTGGTGAGGTTCGATGAGCAAATGCAGACCATTTGAAGTCATACTGCATGGTACACATTCCATGGGTCCCAAGTCTCCAGGTTTAAGTGATTCTTCCTTCAGCTAAAGCATGCATGGGAAACCCACAGTATGGTGCACCATGTGACCGGGAAACGTTTTCAAATGCATCTCAGTTTTTGTCCCCTTTTACTCGGGTTCACAATTCCAGACCCTTTACTAACACTCTCCGCACTTGGAGAGTCAGTGCCTTTAAAATCCTGTTTAGCACAGTTAGCAATTTCTGCGCAAGATGAACAGGAATAGGGAGAACCAATGAGAGACTAGCTGTAGGTGTCTGCACGGGCAAATTTAACGCTCATTTCCAACCAGGAAGAGGAATTAACCAAAGGCTCAGCATGCCGTGCAGGAACCAGATTAGGGCCTGAAGCAGTCCTGCGGGTTTGCGGCCAGCTCACAAGAAAGCGATTTGAAGAAAGGAGCTCAAGGGCACTGTAATTCACAAACCTGCAGAGTTATAAATGACAGCTATCGTCCGAAAATATATTGAAGGAAGGCTGCGAAGAGGACTTGAAAGCGGGGCAGAATTGCAGGAAAACGATTTCAGGGGGTAGACTGGAATTGCATTTAAAGCATAGGAAAAGAGGCAGAACATCGACAATGATGCACTTGGCCAAAAAGGGCGTATGCGTTTTTTCCTGAATATATTCAGGAAAAAACGCATACGCCCTTTTTGGCCAACCAAGCAAGCATGTTAAAGAAATCTGCACTACAATGAAGTCTCACTGCCCCCCGGTCAAAAGGGCCATCTGAAAAAAGTGTAAAATCCAGAAATGCAGCACAGGCCATGGAGAACAGGGAGCCTTGTTATGCTGATGGGTGGGATGTAAATTGCCAACAGCCACTCTGGAGAAGCGTATGGTGTTTCCTGAAACACCTAAAAAACAAAGCAACGGAGCCTACGGCACTTCCACTTATGGTCCTATAGCTTAGGGAAATTAAAATCAAAAACACACAGCCACCCCAAAGTTTCAGACGGCTCTGTTTACAAGAACCTCGTCTACGGTACTAGTTAAATATCCCAGAATGTGAAAAATGGATAAAGAAGTTGTGGTACGTACGTAAAATGGAATATCACTCACCAATGAAGTCTATGTCATCTGGCCCGTCGTGGCATAATGAGTGGATTCAGGTACGATGATTCTAAGTGAAATAACTCACACAGAAAATCAAACATCATAAGATGTCACTAATACACGGAATGTAATCTTGGCTACACATGAACTGAATTACAAAACAGAACAGGGTCTCAAATTTAGAAAACCAACTTATGTTTGCTTAATGGGAAAGGTGAGTTGGGGTGCTGCATAAAACCAGAGATAGAAATTAGCACAGATACCATTCCATACGTCAAATATGTAATAGTCAACACCTACCCCTTGCTCAACCAAATGGGCTAAACACCCTATATTCAACGTGTAGGAATACACCTGACTAGAAAGAATATTCAAACCCATGGATTTATATGTCTCCATAAGAGAATCAAGCATGTGTACAGCTGCATGAAGGCAGCAGAGAAAATCCGATAAATCCCATTATCAAAATGAGTTACAAAAACCAAACAGAATGACAGTGAAATAGAGAGCAATTCTTAAATAATTCATTCAGGGCTTGTGATGCAACCTGGATTTACCTCATCTACACCCAGAGCTGAGTGAGACATAAGGTTGGACACTTCGGGCTGATAGCATTGGTGAGGTTCGATGAGCAAATGCAGACCATTTGAAGTCATACTGCATGGTACCCATTCCATGGGTCCCAACTCTCCAGGTTTAAGTGATTCTTCCTTCAGCTAAAGCATGCATGGGAAACCCACAGTATGGTGCACCATGTGACCGGGAAACGTTTTCAAATGCATCTCAGTTTTTGTCCCCTTTTACTCGGGTTCACAATTCCAGACCCTTTACTAACACTCTCCCCACTTGGAGAGTCAGTGCCTTTAACCTCCTGTTTGGCACAGTTTGCAATTTCTGCGCAAGATGAACAGGAATAGGGAGAACCAATGAGAGACTAGCTGTAGGTGTCTGCACGGGCAAATTTAACGCTCATATCCAACCAAGAAGAGGAATTAACCAAAGGCTCAGCATGCCGTGCAGGAACCAGATTAGGGCCTGAAGCAATCCTGCGGGTTTGCGGCCAGCTCACAAGAAAGCGATTTGAAGAAAGGAGCTCAGGGGCACTGTAATTCACAAACCTGCAGAGTTATAAATGACAGCTATCTTCCGAAAATATATTGAAGGAAGGCTGCGAAGAGGACTTGAAAGCGGGGCAGAATTGCAGGAAAACGATTTCAGGGGGTAGACTGGAATTGCATTTAAAGCATAGGAAAAGAGGCAGAACGTCGACAATGATGCACTTGGCCAAAAAGTGCGTATGCGTTTTTTCCTGAATATATTCAGGAAAAAACGCATACGCCCTTTTTGGCCAACCAAGCAAGCATGTTAAAGAAATCTGCACTACAATGAAGTCTCACTGCCCCCCGGTCAAAAGGGCCATCTGAAAAAAGTGTAAAATCCAGAAATGCAGCACAGGCCAAGGAGAACAGGGAGCCTTGTTATGCTGATGGGTGGGATGTAAATTGCCAACAGCCACTCTGGAGAAGCGTATGGTGTTTCCTGAAACACCAAAAAACAAAGCAACGGAGCCTACGGCACTTCCACTTATGGTCCTATAGCTTAGGGAAATTAAAATCAAAAACACACAGCCACCCCAAAGTTTCAGCCGGCTCTGTTTACAAGAACCTCGTCTACGGTACAAGTTAAATATCCCAGAAAGCGAAAAATGGATAAAGAAGTTGTGGTACGTACGTACAATGGAATATCACTCACCAATGAAGTCTATGTCATCTGGCCCGTCGTGGCATAATGAGTGGATTCAGGTACGATGATTCTAAGTGAAATAAGTCACACAGAAAATGAAACATCATAAGATATCACTAATACACGGAATGTAATCTTGGCTACACATGAACTGAATTACAAAACAGAACAGGGTCTCAAATTTAGAAAACCAACTTATGTTTGCGTAAGGGGAAAGGTGAGTTGGGGTGCTGCATAAAACCAGAGTTAGAAATTAGCACAGATACCATTCTATATGTCAAATACGTAATAGTCAAGACATACCCCTTGCTCAACGAAATGGGCTAAACACCCTATATTCAACGCCTAGGAATACACCTGACTAGTAAGAATCTTCAAACCCATGGATTTATATGTCTCCATAAGAGAATCAAGCGTGTGTACAGCTGCATGAAGGCAGCAGAGAAAATCTGATAAATCCCATTATCAAAATGAATTAAAAAACCAAACACAATGACAGTGAAATAGAGAGCAATTCTTAAATACTTCATTCAGGGCTTGTGATGCAACCTGGATTTACCTCATCAAAACCCAGAGCTGAGTGAGACATAAGGTTGGACACTTCGGGCTGATAGCATTGGTGAGGTTCGATGAGCAAATGCAGACCATTTGAAGTCATACTACATGGTACCCATTCCATGGGTCCCAACTCTCCAGGTTTAAGTGATTCTTCCTTCAGCTAAAGCATGCATGGGAAACCCACAGTATGGTGCACCATGTGACCGGGAAACGTTTTCAAATGCATCTCAGTTTTTGTCCCCTTTTACTCGGGTTCACAATTCCAGACCCTTTACTAACACTCTCCGCACTTGGAGAGTCAGTGCCTTTAAACTCCTGTTTAGCACAGTTAGCAATTTCTGCGCAAGATGAACAGGAATAGGGAGAACCAATGAGAGACTAGCTGTAGGTGTCTGCACGGGCAAATTTAACGCTCATTTCCAACCAGGAAGAGGAATTAACCAAAGGCTCAGCATGCCGTGCAGGAACCAGATTAGGGCCTGAAGCAATCCTGCGGGTTTGCGGCCAGCTCACAAGAAAGCGATTTGAAGACAGGAGCTCAGGGGCCAAGTAATTCACAAACCTGCAGAGTTATAAATGACAGCTATCGTCCAAAAATATATTGAAGGAAGGCTGCGAAAGGACTTGAAAGCGGGGCAGAATTGCAGGAAAACGATTTCAGGGGGTAGACTGGAATTGCATTTAAAGCATAGGAAAAGAGGCAGAACATCGACAATGATGCACTTGGCCAAAAAGGGCGTATGCGTCTTTTCCTGAATATATTCAGGAAAAAACGCATACGCCCTTTTTGGCCAACCAAGCAAGCATGTTAAAGAAATCTGCACTACAGTGAAGTCTCACTGCCCCCCGGTCAAATGGGCCATCTGAAAAAAGTGTAAAATCCAGAAAGGCAGCACAGGCCATGGAGAACAGGGAGCCTTGTTATGCTGATAGGTGGGATGTAAATTGCCAAGAGCCAATCTGGAGAAGTGTATGGTGTTTCCTGAAAACCTAAAAAACAAAGCAACGGAGCCATTGGCACTTCCACTTATGGTCCTATAGCTTAGGGAAATTAAAATCAAAAACACACAGCCACCCCAAAGTTTCAGACGGCTCTGTTTACAAGAACCTCGTCTACGGTACAAGTTAAATATCGCAGAAAGCAAAAAATGGATAAAGAAGTTGTGGTACGTATGTACAATGGAATATCACTCTCCAATGAAATGTATGTCATCAGGCCCATCGCGGCATAATGAGTGGATTCAGGTACGATCATTCTAAGTGAAATAAGTCACACAGAAAGTGAAATATCATAAGATATCACTAATACACGGAATGTAATCTTGGCTACACATGAACTGAATTACAAAACAGAACAGGGTCTCAAATTTAGAAAACCAACTTATGTTTGCTTAAGGGGAAAGGTGAGTTGGGGTGCTGCATAAAACCAGAGATAGAAATTCGCACAGATACCATTCCATATGTCAAATAAGTAATAGTCAAGACCTACCCCTTGCTCAACGAAATGGACTAACAACCTTATATTCAACGCCTAGGAATACACCTGACTAGTAAGAATCTTCAAACCCATGGACTTATATGTCTCCATAAGAGAATCAAGCGTGTGTACAGCTGCATGAATGTAGCAGAGAAAATCCGATAAATCCCATTATCAAAATGAATTACAAAAACAAAACACAATGACAGTGAAATAGAGAGCAATTCTTAAATAATTCATTCAGGGCTTGTGATGCAACCTGGATTTACCTCATCTAAACCCAGAGCTGAGTGAGACATAAGGTTGGACACTTCGCGCTGATAGCATTGGTGATGTTCGATGAGCAAATGCAGACCCTTTGAAGTCATAATGCATGGTACCAATTCCATGGGTCCCAACTCTCCAGGTTTAAGGGATATTTCCTTCAGCTAAAACATGCATGGGAAACCCACAGTATGGTGCACCGTGTGACCGGGAAACATTTTCAAATGCATCTCAGTTTTCGTCCCCTTTTACTCGGGTTCACCATTCCAGACCCTTTACTAACACTCTCCCCACTTGGAGAGTCAGTGCCTTTAACCTCCTGTTTGGCGCAGTTTGCAATTTCTGCGCAAGATGAACAGGAATAGGGAGAAACAATGAGCGACTAGCTGTAGGTGTCTGAACGGGCAAATTTAACGCTGATTTCCCACCAGGAAGAGGAATTAACCAAAGGCTCAGCGTGCCGTGCCGGAACCAGATTAGGGCCTGAAGCAATCCTGCGGGTTTGCGGACAGCTCACAAGAAAGTGATTTGAAGAAAGGAGCTCAGGGGCAATGTAATTCACAAACCTGCAGAGTTATAAATGACAGCTATCTTCCAAAAATATATTGAAAGAAGGCTGCGAAGAGGACTTGAAAGCGGGGCAGAATTGCAGGAAAACGATTTCAGGGGGTTGACTGGAATTGCATTTAAAGCATAGGAAAAGAGGCAGAACGTCGACAATGATGCACTTGGCCAAAAAGTGCGTATGCGTTTTTTCCTGAATATATTCAGGAAAAAACGCGTACGCACTTTTTGGCCAACCAAGCAAGCATGTTAAAGAAATCTGCACTACAGTGAAGTCTCACTGCCCCCCGGTCAAAAGGGCCATCTGAAAAAAGTGTAAAATCCAGAAAGGCAGCACAGGCCATGGAGAACAGGGAGCCTTGTTATGCTGATGGGCGGGATGTAAATTGCCAAGAGCCACTCTGGAGAAGTGTATGGTGTTTCCTCAGACACCTAAAAAACAAAGCATCGGAGCCTACGGCACTTCCACTTATGGTCCTATAGCTTAGGGAAATTACAATCAGAAACGCACAGCCACCCCAAAGTTTCAACCGGCTCTGTTTACAAGAACCTCGTGTACGGCACAAGTTAAATATCCCAGAAAGCAAAAAATGGATAAAGAAGTTGTGGTACGTACGTACAATGGAATATCACTCTCCAATTTAATCTATGTCATCAGGCCCGTCGCGGCATAATGAGTGGATTCAGGTACGATGATTCTAAGTGAAGTAAGTCTCACAGAAAATGAAACATCATAAGATATCACTAATACACCGAATGTAATCTTGGCTACACATGAACTGAATTACAAAACATAACAGGGCCTCAAATTTAGAAAACCAACTTATGTTTGCTTAAGGGGAAAGTTGAGTTGGGGTGCTGCATAAAAGCAGAGATAGAAATTAGCACAGATACCATTCCATACGTCAAATATGTAATAGTCAAGACCTACCCCTTGGTCAACGAAATGGAAAAAACACGCCATATTCAACGCCTAGGAATACACCTGACTAGAAAGAATCTTCAAACCCATGGATTTATATGTCTCCATAAGAGAATGAAGCGTGTGTACAGCGGCATGAATGCAGCAGAGAAAATCCGATAAATCCCATTATCAAAATGAATTACAAAAACAAAACACAAGGACAGTGAAATAGGGAGCAATTCTTAAATAATTCATTCAGGGATTGTGATGCAACCTGGATTTTCCACATCTACATCCAGAGCTGAGTGAGACATAAGGTTGGGGACTTCGGGCTGATAGCATTGGTGCGGTTCGATGAACAAATGCAGACCCTTTGAAGGCATACTGCATGGTACGCATTCCATGGGTCCCACCTCTCCAGGTTTAAGGGATTCTTCCTTCAGCTAATACATGCATGGGAAACCCACAGTATGGTGCAGCGTGTGACCGGGAAACGTTTTCAAATGCATTGCAGATTTCGTCCCCTTTTACTCGGGTTCACAATTCCAGACCCTTTACTAACACTCTCCCTACTTGGAGAGTCAGTGCCTTTAACCTCCTGTTGGGCACAGTTTGCAATTTCTGCTCAAGAAGAACAGGAAGAGGGAGAACCAATGAGAGATTAGCTGTAGGTGTTTGCACGGGCAAATTTAACACTCATTCCCCACCAGGAAGAGGAATTAACCAAAGGCTCAGCATGCCCTGCCGGAACCAGATTAGGGCCTGAAGCAATCCAGCGGGTTTGCGGCCAGCTCACAAGATAGCGAGTTGAAGAAAGGAGCTCAGGGGCACTGTAACTCACAAACCTGCAGAGTTATAAATGACAGCTATCGTCCAAAAATATATTGAAGGAAGGCTGCGAAGAGAACTTGTAAGCGGGGCAGAATTGCAGGAAAACGATTTCAGGGGGTAGACGGGAATTGCATTTAAAGCATAGGAAAAGAGGCAGAACGTAGACAATGATGCTCTTGGCCAAAAAGGGCGTATGCGTTTTTTCTGAATATATTCAGGAAAAAACGCATACGCCCTTTTTGGCGAACGAAGCAAGCATGTTAAAGAAATCTGCACTACAATGAAGTCTCACTGCCCCCCGGTCAAAAGGGCCATCTGAAAAAAGTGTAAAATCCAGAAAGGCAGCACAGGGCATGGAGAACCGGGAGCCTTGTTATGCTGATGGGCGGGATGTAAATTGCCAACAGCCACTCTGGAGAAGTGTATGGTGTTTCCTGGAACACCTAAAAAACAAAGCAACGGAGCCTACGGCACTTCCACTTATGGTCCTATAGCTTAGGAAAATTAAAATCAAAAACACACAGCCACCCCAAAGTTTTGGTCGGCTCTGTTTACAAGAACCTCGTCTACGGTACAAGTTAAATATCCCAGAATGTGAAAAATGGATAAAGAAGTTGTGGTACGTACGTACAATGGAATATCACTGAGCAATGAGATCTATGTCATCAGGCCCGTCGCGGCATAATGAGTGGATTCAGGTACCATGATTCTAAGTGAAATAAGTCACACAGAAAATGAAACATCATAAGATATCACTAATACACGGAATATAAACTAGGCTACACATGAACTGAATTACAAAACAGAACAGGGCCTCAAATTTAGAAAACCAACTTATGCTTGCTTAAGGGGAAAGGTGAGTTGGGGTGCCGCATCAAAACAGAGATAGAAATTAGCACAGATACCTTTTCATAAGCCAAATATGTAATAGTCAAGACCTACCCCTTGCTCAACGAAATGGACTAAACACCCCATATTCAACGCCTAGGAATACACCTGACTAGTAAGAATCTTCAAACCCATGGATTCATATGTCTCCGTAAGAGAATGAAGCGTGTGTACAGCGGCATGAATGCAGCAGAGAAAATCCGATAAATCCCATTATCAAAATATATTACAAAAACAAAACACAAGGACAGTGAAATAGAGAGCAATTCTTAAATAATTCATTCAGGGTTTGTGATGCAACCTGGATTTACCACATCTACACCCAGAGCTGAGTGAGACATAAGGTTGGGGACTTCGGGCTGATAGCATTGGTGAGGTTCACTGAGCAAATGCAGACACTTTGAAGTCAAACAGCATGGTACCCATTCCAAGGGTCCCAACACTCCAGGTTTAAGGGATTCTTCCTTCTGCTAAAACATGCATGGGAAACCCACAGTATGGTGCACCGTGTGACCGGCAAACGTTTTCAAATGTATCTCAGTTTTCGTCCCCTTTTACTCGGGTTCACCATTCCAGACCCTTTACGAACACTCTCCCCACGTGGAGAGTTAGTGCTTTAACCTCCTGTTTGGCACAGTTTGCAATTTTTGCGCAAGATGAACAGGAATAGGGAGAACGAATGAGAGACTAGCTGTAGGTGTCTGCACGGGCAAATTTAATGCTCATTTCCCACCATGAAGAGGAATTAACCTAAGGCTCAACATGACGTGCTGGAACCAGATTAGGGCCTGAAGCATTCCTGCGGGTTTGCGGCCAGCTCACAAGATAGCGAGTTGAAGAAAGGAGCTCAATGGCACTGTAACTCACAAACCTGCAGAGTTATAAAAGACAGCTATTGTCCAAAAATATATTGAAGGAAGGCTGCGAAGAGAACTTGTAAGCGGGGCAGAATTGCAGGAAAACGATTTCAGGGGGTAGACGGGAATTGCATTTAAAGCATAGTAAAAGAGGCAGAACGTCAACAATGATGCTCTTGGCCAAAAAGGGCGTATGCGTTTTTTCCTGAATATATTCAGGAAAAAACGCATACGCACTTTTTGGCCAACCAAGCAAGCATGTTAAAGAAATCTGCACTACAATGAAGTCTCACTGCCCCACGGTCAAAAGGGCCATCTCAAAAAAGTGTAAAATCCAGAAAGGCAGCACAGGCCATGGAGAACAGGGAGCCTTGTTATGCTGATGGGTGGGATGTAAATTGCCAACAGCCACTCTGGAGAAGTGTATGGTGTTTCCTGGAACACCTAAAAAACAAAGCAACGGAGCCTACGGCACTTCCACTTATGGTCCTATAGCTTAGGGAAATTAAAATCAAAAACACACAGCCACCCCAAAGTTTCGGTCGGCTCTGTTTACAAGAACCTCGTCTACGGTACAAGTTAAATATCCCAGAATGTGAAAAATGGATAAAGAAGTTGTGGTACGTACGTACAATGGAATATCACTGAGCAATGAAATCTATGTCATCAGGCCCGTCGCGGCATAATGAGTGGATTCAGGTACCATGATTCTAAGTGAAATAAGTCACACAGAAAATGAAACATCATAAGATATCACTAATACACGGAATATAAACTAGGCTACACATGAACTGAATTACAAAACAGAACAGGGCCTCAAATTTAGAAAACCAACTTATGCTTGCTTAAGGGGAAAGTTGAGTTGGGGTGCCGCATCAAAACAGAGATAGAAATTAGCACAGATACCTTTTCATAAGCCAAATATGTAATAGTCAAGACCTACCCCTTGCTCAACGAAATGGACTAAACACCCCATATTCAACGCCTAGGAATACACCTGACTAGTAATCATCTTCAAACCCATGGATTCATATGTCTCCGTAAGAGAATGAAGCGTGTGTACAGCGCAATGAATGCAGCAGAGAAAATCCGATAAATCCCATTATCAAAATATATTACAAAAACAAAACACAAGGACAGTGAAATAGAGAGCAATTCTTAAATAATTCATTCAGGGTTTGTGATGCAACCTGGATTTACCACATCTACACCCAGAGCTGAGTGAGACATAAGGTTGGGCACTTCAGGCTGATAGCATTGGTGAGGTTCAGTGAGCAAATGCAGACACTTTGAAGTCATACTGCATGGTACCCATTCCAAGGGTCCCAACTGTCCAGGTTTAAAGGATCCTTCCTTCAGCTAAAACATGCATGGGAAAGCCACAGTATGGTGCACCGTGTGACCGGCAAACGTTTTCAAATGCATCTCAGTTTTCGTCCACTTTTACTCGGGTTCACCATTCCAGACCCTTTATGAACACTCTCCCCACTTGCAGAGTCAGTGCTTTAACCTCCTGTATGGCACAGTTTGCAATTTCTGCGCAAGATGAACAGGAATAGGGAGAACCAATGAGAGACTAGCTGTAGGTGTATGCACGGGCAAATTTAACGCTCATTTCCCACCAGGAAGAGGAATTAACCTAAGGCTCAACATGCCGTGCCGGAACCAGATTAGGGCCTGAAGCAATCCTGCAGGTTTGCGGCCAGCTCACAAGAAAGCGATTTGAAGAAAGGAGCTCAGGGGCACTGTAACTCACAAACCTGCAGAGTTATAAATGACAGCTATCGTCCAAAAATACATTGAAGGAAGGCTGCGAAGAGGACATGAAAGCGGGGCAGAATTGCAGGAAAACGATTTCAGGGGGTAGACGGGAATTGCATTTAAAGCATAGGAAAAGAGGCAGAACGTCGACAATGATGCTCTTGGCCAAAAAGTGCGTATGTGTTTTTTCCTGAATATATTCAGGAAAAAACGCATACGCACTTTTTGGCCAACAAAGCAAGCATGTTAAAGAAATCTGCAGGGCAGTGAAGTCTCACTGCCCCCCGGTCAAAAGGGCCATCTGAAAAAAGTGTAAAATCCAGAAAGGCAACACAGGCCATGGAGAACAGGGAGCCTTGTTATGCTGATGGGCGGGATGTAAATTGCCAAGAGTCACTCTGGAGAAGTGTATGGTATTTCCTGGAACACCTAAAAAACAAAGCAACGGAGCCTACGGCACTTCCACTTATGGTCCTATAGCTTAGGGAAATTAAAATCAGAAACACACAGCCACCCCAAAGTGTCGGACGGCTCTGTTTATAAGAACCTCGTGTACGGCACAAGTTAAATATCGCAGAAAGCAAGAAATGGATAAAGAAGTTGTGCTACGTACGTACAATGGAATATCACTCTCCAATGAAATCTATGTCATCAGGCCCGTCGCGGCATAATGAGTGGATTCAGGTACGATGATTCTAAGTGAAGTAAGTCTCACAGAAAATGAAACATCATAAGATATCACTAATACACCGAATGTAATCTTGGCTACACATGAACTGAATTACAAAACATAACAGGGCCTCAAATTTAGAAAACCAACTTATGTTTGCTTAAGGGGAAAGTTGAGTTGGGGTGCTGCATAAAAGCAGAGATAGAAATTAGCACAGATACCATTCCATACGTCAAATATGTAATAGTCAAGACCTACCCCTTGCTCAACGAAATGGAAAAAACACGCCATATTCAACGCCTAGGAATACACCTGACTAGAAAGAATCTTCAAACCCATGGATTTATATGTCTCCATAAGAGAATGAAGCGTGTGTACAGCGGCATGAATGCAGCAGAGAAAATCCGATAAATCCCATTATCAAAATGAATTACAAAAACAAAACACAAGGACAGTGAAATAGGGAGCAATTCTTAAATAATTCATTCAGGGATTGTGATGCAACCTGGATTTTCCACATCTACATCCAGAGCTGAGTGAGACATAAGGTTGGGGACTTCGGGCTGATAGCATTGGTGAGGTTCGATGAACAAATGCAGACCCTTTGAAGGCATACTGCATGGTACGCATTCCATGGGTCCCAACTCTCCAGGTTTAAGGGATTCTTCCTTCAGCTAATACATGCATGGGAAACCCACAGTATGGTGCAGCGTGTGACCGGGAAACGTTTTCAAATGCATTGCAGTTTTCGTCCCCTTTTACTCGGGTTCACAATTCCAGACCCTTTACTAACACTCTCCCTACTTGGAGAGTCAGTGCCTTTAACCTCCTGTTGGGCACAGTTTGCAATTTCTGCTCAAGAAGAACAGGAAGAGGGAGAACCAATGAGAGATTAGCTGTAGGTGTCTGCACGGGCAAATTTAACACTCATTCCCCACCAGGAAGAGGAATTAACCAAAGGCGCAGCATGCCCTGCCGGAACCAGATTAGGGCCTGAAGCAATCCAGCGGGTTTGCGGCCAGCTCACAAGATAGCGAGTTGAAGAAAGGAGCTCAGGGGCACTGTAACTCACAAACCTGCAGAGTTATAAATGACAGCTATCGTCCAAAAATATATTGAAGGAAGGCTGCGAAGAGAACTTGTAAGCGGGGCAGAATTGCAGGAAAACGATTTCAGGGGGTAGACGGGAATTGCATTTAAAGCATAGGAAAAGAGGCAGAACGTAGACAATGATGCTCTTGGCCAAAAAGGGCGTATTCGTTTTTTCTGAATATATTCAGGAAAAAACGCATACGCCCTTTTTGGCCAACGAAGCAAGCATGTTAAAGAAATCTGCACTACAATGAAGTCTCACTGCCCCCCGGTCAAAAGGGCCATCTGAAAAAAGTGTAAAATCCAGAAAGGCAGCACAGGGCATGGAGAACCGGGAGCCTAGTTATGCTGATGGGCGGCATGTAAATTGCCAACAACCACTCTGGAGAAGTGTATGGTGTTTCCTGGAACACCTAAAAAACAAAGCAACGGAGCCTACGGCACTTCCACTTATGGTCCTATAGCTTAGGGAAATTAAAATCAAAAACACACAGCCACCCCAAAGTTTCGGTCGGCTCTGTTTACAAGAACCTCGTCTACGGTACAAGTTAAATATCCCAGAAAGCAAGAAATGGATAAAGAAGTTGTGGTACGTACGTACAATTGAATATCACTCACCAATGAAATGTATGTCATCTGGCCCGTCGTGGCATAATGAGTGGATTCAGGTACGATGATTCTAAGTGAAATAACTCACACAGAAAATGAAACATCATAAGATGTCACTAATACACGGAATGTAATCTTGGCTACACATGAACTGAATTACAAAACAGAACAGGGTCTCAAATTTAGAAAACCAACTTATGTTTGCTTAAGGGGAAAGGTGAGTTGGGGTGATGCATAAAACCAGAGATAGAAATTAGCACAGATACCATTCCATACGTCAAATATGTAATAGTCAAGACCTACCCCTTGCTCAACCAAATGGGCTAAACACCCTATATTCAACGTCTAGGAATACACCTGACTAGAAAGAATATTCAAACCCTTGGATTTATATGTCTCCATAAGAGAATCAAGCGTGTGTACAGCTGCATGAAGGCAGCAGTGAAAATCCGATAAATCCCGTTATCAAAATGAATTACAAAAACAAAACAGAATGACAGTGAAATAGAGAGCAATTCTTAAATAATTCATTCAGGGCTTGTGATGCAACCTGGATTTACCTCATCTACACCCAGAGCTGAGTGAGACATAAGGTTGGACACTTCAGGCTGATAGCATTGGTGAGGTTCGATGAGCAAATGCAGACCATTTGAAGTCATACTGCATGGTACCCATTCCATGGGTCCCAACTCTCCAGGTTTAAGCGATTCTTCCTTCAGCTAAAACATGCATGGGAAAGCCACAGTATGGTGCACCATGTGACCGGGAAACGTTTTCAAATGCATCTCAGTTTTCGTCCCCTTTTAGTCGGGTTCACAATTCCAGACCCTTTACTAACACTCTCCCCACTTGGAGAGTCAGTGCCTTTAACCTGCTGTTTGGCACAGTTTGCAATTTCTGCGCGAGATGAACAGGAATAGGGAGAACCAATGAGAGACTAGCTGTAGGTGTCTGCACGGGACAATTTAACGCTCATTTCCCACCAGGAAGAGGAATTAACCAAAGGCTCAACATGCCGTGTCGGAACCAGATTAGGGCCTGAAGCAATCCTGCGGGTTTGCGGCCAGCTCACAAGAAAGCGATTTGAAGAAAGGAGCTCAGGGGCACTGTAACTCACAAACCTGCAGAGTTATAAATGACAGCTATCGTCCAAAAATACATTGAAGGAAGGCTGCGAAGAGGACATGAAAGCGGGGCAGAATTGCAGGAAAACGATTTCAGGGGGTAGACGGGAATTGCATTTAAAGCATAGGAAAAGAGGCAGAACGTCGACAATGATGCTCTTGGCCAAAAAGTGCGTATGTGTTTTTTCCTGAATATATTCAGGAAAAAACGCATACGCACTTTTTGGCCAACAAAGCAAGCATGTTAAAGAAATCTGCAGTGCAGTGAAGTCTCACTGCCCCCCGGTCAAAAGGGCCATCTGAAAAAAGTGTAAAATCCAGAAAGGCAACACAGGCCATGGAGAACAGGGAGCCTTGTTATGCTGATGGGCGGGATGTAAATTGCCAAGAGTCACTCTGGAGAAGTGTATGGTATTTCCTGGAACACCTAAAAAACAAAGCAACGGAGCCTACGGCACTTCCACTTATGGTCCTATAGCTTAGGGAAATTAAAATCAGAAACACACAGCCACCCCAAAGTGTCGGACGGCTCTGTTTATAAGAACCTCGTGTATGGCACAAGTTAAATATCGCAGAAAGCAAAAAATGGATAAAGAAGTTGTGCTACGTACGTACAATGGAATATCACTCTCCAATGAAATCTATGTCATCAGGCCCGTCGCGGCATAATGAGTGGATTCAGGTAAGATGATTCTAAGTGAAGTAAGTCTCACAGAAAATGAAACATCATAAGATATCACTAATACACCGAATGTAATCTTGGCTACACATGAACTGAATTACAAAACATAACAGGGCCTCAAATTTAGAAAACCAACTTATGTTTGCTTAAAGGGAAAGTTGAGTTGGGGTGCTGCATAAAAGCAGAGATAGAAATTAGCACAGATACCATTCCATACGTCAAATATGTAATAGTCAAGACCTACCCCTTGCTCAACGAAATGGAAAAAACACGCCATATTCAACGCCTAGGAATACACCTGACTAGAAAGAATCTTCAAACCCATGGATTTATATGTCTCCATAAGAGAATGAAGCGTGTGTACAGCGGCATGAATGCAGCAGAGAAAATCCGATAAATCCCATTATCAAAATGAATTACAAAAACAAAACACAAGGACAGTGAAATAGGGAGCAATTCTTAAATAATTCATTCAGGGATTGTGATGCAACCTGGATTTTCCACATCTACATCCAGAGCTGAGTGAGACATAAGGTTGGGGACTTCGGGCTGATAGCATTGGTGAGGTTCGATGAACAAATGCAGACCCTTTGAAGGCATACTGCATGGTACGCATTCCATGGGTCCCAACTCTCCAGGTTTAAGGGATTCTTCCTTCAGCTAATACATGCATGGGAAACCCACAGTATGGTGCAGCGTGTGACCGGTAAACGTTTTCAAATGCATTGCAGTTTTCGTCCCCTTTTACTCGGGTTCACAATTCCAGACCCTTTACTAACACTCTCCCTACTTGGAGAGTCAGTACCTTTAACCTCCTGTTGGGCACAGTTTGCAATTTCTGCTCAAGAAGAACAGGAAGAGGGAGAACCAATGAGAGATTAGCTGTAGGTGTCTGCACGGGCAAATTTAACACTCATTCCCCACCAGGAAGAGGAATTAACCAAAGGCGCAGCATGCCCTGCCGGAACCAGATTAGGGCCTGAAGCAATCCAGCGGGTTTGCGGCCAGCTCACAAGATAGCGAGTTGAAGAAAGGAGTTCAGGGGCACTGTAACTCACAAACCTGCAGAGTTATAAATGACAGCTATCGTCCAAAAATATATTGAAGGAAGGCTGCGAAGAGAACTTGTAAGCGGGGCAGAATTGCAGGAAAACGATTTCAGGGGGTAGACGGGAATTGCATTTAAAGCATAGGAAAAGAGGCAGAACGTCGACAATGATGCTCTTGGCCAAAAAGGGCGTATTCGTTTTTTCTGAATATAATCAGGAAAAAACGCATACGCCCTTTTTGGCCAACGAAGCAAGCATGTTAAAGAAATCTGCACTACAATGAAGTCTCACTGCCCCCCGGTCAAAAGGGCCATCTGAAAAAAGTGTAAAATCCAGAAAGGCAGCACAGGGCATGGAGAACCGGGAGCCTAGTTATGCTGATGGGCGGCATGTAAATTGCCAACAACCACTCTGGAGAAGTGTATGGTGTTTCCTGGAACACCTAAAAAACAAAGCAACGGAGCCTACGGCACTTCCACTTATGGTCCTATAGCTTAGGGAAATTAAAATCAAAAACACACAGCCACCCCAAAGTTTCGGTCGGCTCTGTTTACAAGAACCTCGTCTACGGTACAAGTTAAATATCCCAGAAAGCGAGAAATGGATAAAGAAGTTGTGGTACGTACGTACAATTGAATATCACTCACCAATGAAATGTATGTCATCTGGCCCGTCGTGGCATAATGAGTGGATTCAGGTACGATGATTCTAAGTGAAATAACTCACACAGAAAATGAAACATCATAAGATGTCACTAATACACCGAATGTAATCTTGGCTACACATGAACTGAATTACAAAACAGAACAGGGTCTCAAATTTAGAAAACCAACTTATGTTTGCTTAAGGGGAAAGGTGAGTTGGGGTGATGCATAAAACCAGAGATAGAAATTAGCACAGATACCATTCCATACGTCAAATATGTAATAGTCAAGACCTACCCCTTGCTCAACCAAATGGGCTAAACACCCTATATTCAACGTCTAGGAATACACCTGACTAGAAAGAATATTCAAACCCTTGGATTTATATGTCTCCATAAGAGAATCAAGCGTGTGTACAGCTGCATGAAGGCAGCAGTGAAAATCCGATAAATCCCGTTATCAAAATGAATTACAAAAACAAAACAGAATGACAGTGAAATAGAGAGCAATTCTTAAATAATTCATTCAGGGCTTGTGATGCAACCTGGATTTACCTCATCTACACCCAGAGCTGAGTGAGACATAAGGTTGGACACTTCAGGCTGATAGCATTGGTGAGGTTCGATGAGCAAATGCAGACCATTTGAAGTCATACTGCATGGTACCCATTCCATGGGTCCCAACTCTCCAGGTTTAAGCGATTCTTCCTTCAGCTAAAACATGCATGGGAAAGCCACAATATGGTGCACCATGTGACCGGGAAACGTTTTCAAATGCATCTCAGTTTTCGTCCCCTTTTAGTCGGGTTCACAATTCCAGACCCTTTACTAACACTCTCCCCACTTGGAGAGTCAGTGCCTTTAACCTGCTGTTTGGCACAGTTTGCAATTTCTGCGCGAGATGAACAGGAATAGGGAGAACCAATGAGAGACTAGCTGTAGGTGTCTGCACGGGACAATTTAACGCTCATTTCCCACCAGGAAGAGGAATTAACCAAAGATTCAGCATGCCGAGCAGGAAACAGATTAGGGCCTGAAGCAATCCTGCGGGTTTGCGGCCAGCTCACAAGAACGCGATTTGTAGAAAGGAGCTCAGGGGCACTGTAATTCACAAACCTGCAGAGTTATAAATGACAGCTATCGTCCGAAAATATATTGAAGGAAGGCTGCGAAGAGGACTGGAAAGCGGGGCAGAATTGCAGGAAATCGATTTCAGGGGGTAGAGTGGAATTGCATTTAAAGCATAGGAAAAGAGGCAGAACGTCGACAATGATGCACTTGGCCAAAAAGGGCGTATACGTTTTTTCCTGAATATATTCATGAAAAAACGCATACGCACTTTTTGGCCAACCAAGCAAGCATGTTAAAGAAATCTGCACTACAATGAAGTCTCACTGCCCCCCGGTCAAAAGGGCCATCTGAAAAAAGTGTAAAATCCAGAAATGCAGCACAGGCCATGGAGAACAGGGAGCCTTGTTATGCTGATGGGTGGGATGTAAATTGCCAACAGCCACTCTGGAGAAGTGTATGGTGTTTCCTGAAACACCTAAAAAACAAAGCAACGGAGCCTACGGCACTTCCACTTATGGTCCTATAGCTTAGGGAAATTAAAATCAAAAACACACAGCCACCCCAAAGATTCAGACGGCTCTGTTTACAAGAACCTCGTCTACGGTACAAGTTAAATATCCCAGAAAGCGAAAAATGGATTAAGAAGTTGTGGTACGTACGTACAATGGAATATCACTCACCAATGAATTCTATGTCATCTGGCCCGTCGTGGCATAATGAGTGGATTCAGGTACGATGATTCTAAGTGAAATAAGTCACACAGAAAATGAAACATCATAAGATATCACTAATACACCGAATGTAATCTTGGCTACACATGAACTGAATTACAAAACAGAACAGGGTCTCAAATTTTGAAAACAAACTTATGTTTGCATAAGGGGAAAGGTGAGTTGGGGTGCTGCATAAAACCAGAGATAGAAATTAGCACAGATACCATTCCATACGTCAAATATGTAATAGTCAAGACCTACCCCTTGCTCAACGAAATGGGCTAAACACCCTATATTCAACACCTAGGAATACACCTGACTAGTAAGAATCTTCAAACCCATGGATTTATATGTCTCCATAAGAGAATCAAGCGTTTGTACAGCTGCATGACGGCAGCAGAGAAAATCCGATAAATCCTAATATCAAAATGAATTACAAAAACAAAACACAATGACAGTGAAATAGAGAGCAATTCTTATATAATTCATTCAGGGCTTGTGATGCAACCTGGATTTACCTCATCTACACCCAGAGCTGAGTGAGACATAAGGTTGTACACTACGGGCTGATAACATTGGTGAGGTTCGATGAGCAAATGCAGACCATTTGAAGTCATACTGCATGGTACCCATTCCATGGGTCCCAACTCTCCAGGTTTAAGCGATTCTTCCTTCAGATAAAGCATGCATGGGAAACCCACAGTATGGTGCACCATGTGACTGGGAAACATTTTCAAAAGCATCTCAGTTTTCGTCCCCTTTTACTCGGGTTCAAAATTCCAGACCCTTTACTAACACTCTCCCCACTTGGAGAGTCAGTGCCTTTAACCTGCTGTTTGGCACAGTTTGCAATTTCTGCGCAAGATGAACAGGAATAGGGAGAACCAATGAGAGACTAGCTGTAGGTGTCTGCACGGGCAAATTTAACGCTCATTTCCAACCAGGAAGAGGAATTAACCAAAGGCTCAGCATGCCGTGCAGGAACCAGATTAGGGCCTGAAGCAATCCTGCGGGTTTGCGGCCAGCTCACAAGAAAGCGATTTGAAGAAAGGAGCTCAGGGGCACTGTAATTCACAAAACTGCAGAGTTATAAATGACAGCTATCGTCCGAAAATATATTGAAGGAAGGCTGCGAAGAGGACTTGAAAGCGGGGCAGAATTGCAGGAAAACGATTTCAGGGGGTAGACTGGAATTGCATTTAAAGCATAGGAAAAGAGGCAGAACGTCGACAATGATGCACTTGGCCAAAAAGGGCGTATGCGTTTTTTCCTGAATATATTCAGGAAAAAACGCATACGCCCTTTTTGGCCAACCAAGCAAGCATGTTAAAGAAATCTGCACTACAATGAAGTCTCACTGCCCCCTGGTCAAAAGGGCTATCTGAAAAAGTGTAAAATCCAAAAATGCAGCACAGGCCATGGAGAAGAGGGAGCCTTGTTATGCTGATGGGTGGGATGTAAATTGCCAACAGCCACTCTGGAGAAGTGTATGGTGTTTCCTGAAACACCAAAAAACAAAGCAACGGAGCCTATGGCACTTCCACTTATGGTCCTATAGCTTAGGGAAATTAAAATCAAAAACACACAGCCACCCCAAAGTTTCAGACGGCTCTGTTTACAAGAACCTCATCTATGGTACAAGTTAAATATCCCAGAAAGCGAAAAATGGATAAAGAAGTTGTGGTACGTACGTACAATGGAATATCACTCACCAATGAAATCTATGTCATCAGGCCCGTTGTGGCATAATGAGTGGATTCAGGTACGATGATTCTAAGTGAAATAAGTCACACAGAAAATGAAACATCATAAGATATCACTAATACACGGAATGTAATCTTGGCTACACATGAACTGAATTACAAAACAGAACAGGGTCTCAACTTTAGAAAACCAACTTATGTTTGCTTAAGGGGAAAGGTGAGTTGGGGTGCTGCATAAAACCAGAGATAGAAATTAGCACAGATACCATTCCATAAGTCAAATATATAATAGTCAATACCTACCCCGTGCTGAACGAAATGGACTAAACACCCCATATTCAACGCCTAGGAATACACCTGACTAGTAAGAATCTTAAAACCCATGGATTTATATGTCTCCAGAACAGAATGAAGCGTGTGTACAGCGGCATGAATGCAGCAGCGAAAATCCGATAAATCCCATTATCAAAATGAATTACAAAAACAAAACACAAGGACAGTGAAATAGGGAGCAATTCTTAAATAATTCATTCAGGGATTGTGATGCAACCTGGATTTTCCACATCTACATCCAGAGCTGAGTGAGACATAAGGTTGGGGACTTCGGGCTGATAGCATTGGTGCGGTTCGATGAACAAATGCAGACCCTGTGAAGGCATACTGCATGGTACGCATTCCATGGGTCCCAACTCTCCAGGTTTAAGGGATTCTTCCTTCAGCTAATACATGCATGGGAAACCCACAGTATGGTGCAGCGTGTGACCGGGAAACGTTTTCAAATGCATTGCAGATTTCGTCCCCTTTTACTCGGGTTCACAATTCCAGACCCTTTACTAACACTCTCCCTACTTCGAGAGTCAGTACCTTTAACCTCCTGTTGGGCACAGTTTGCAATTTCTGCTCAAGAAGAACAGGAAGAGGGAGAACCAATGAGAGATTAGCTGTAGGTGTCTGCACGGGCAAATTTAACACTCATTCCCCACCAGGAAGAGGTATTAACCAAAGGCTCAGCATGCCCTGCCGGAACCAGATTAGGGCCTGAAGCAATCCAGCGGGTTTGTGGCCAGCTCACAAGATAGCGAGTTGAAGAAAGGAGCTCAGGGGCACTGTAACTCACAAACCTGCAGAGTTATAAATGACAGCTATCGTCCAAAAATATATTGAAGGAAGGCTGCGAAGAGAACTTGTAAGCGGGGCAGAATTGCAGGAAAACGATTTCAGGGGGTAGACGGGAATTGCATTTAAAGCATAGGAAAAGAGGCAGAACGTAGACAATGATGCTCTTGGCCAAAAAGGGCGTATGCGTTTTTTCTGAATATATTCAGGAAAAAACGCATACGCCCTTTTTGGCCAACGAAGCAAGCATGTTAAAGAAATCTGCACTACAATGAAGTCTCACTGCCCCCCGGTCAAAAGGGCCATCTGAAAAAAGTGTAAAATCCAGAAAGGCAGCACAGGGCATGGAGAACCGGGAGCCTTGTTATGCTGATGGGCGGGATGTAAATTGCCAACAGCCACTCTGGAGAAGTGTATGGTGTTTCCTGGAACACCTAAAAAACAAAGCAACGGAGCCTACGGCACTTCCACTTATGGTCCTATAGCTTAGGAAAATTAAAATCAAAAACACACAGCCACCCCAAAGTTTTGGTCGGCTCTGTTTACAAGAACCTCGTCTACGGTACAAGTTAAATATCCCAGAATGTGAAAAATGGATAAAGAAGTTGTGGTACGTACGTACAATGGAATATCACTGAGCAATGAAATCTATGTCATCAGGCCCGTCGCGGCATAATGAGTGGATTCAGGTACCATGATTCTAAGTGAAATAAGTCACACAGAAAATGAAACATCATAAGATATCACTAATACACGGAATATAAACTAGGCTACACATGAACTGAATTACAAAACAGAACAGGGCCTCAAATTTAGAAAACCAACTTATGCTTGCTTAAGGGGAAAGGTGAGTTGGGGTGCCGCATCAAAACAGAGATAGAAATTAGCACAGATACCTTTTCATAAGCCAAATATGTAATAGTCAAGACCTACCCCTTGCTCAACGAAATGGACTAAACACCCCATATTCAACACCTAGGAATACACCTGACTAGTAAGAATCTTCAAACCCATGGATTCATATGTCTCCGTAAGAGAATGAAGCGTGTGTACAGCGGCATGAATGCAGCAGAGAAAATCCGATAAATCCCATTATCAAAATATATTACAAAAGCAAAACACAAGGACAGTGAAATAGGGAGCAATTCTTAAATAATTCATTCAGGGTTTGTGATGCAACCTGGATTTACCACATCTACACCCAGAGCTGAGTGAGACATAAGGTTGGGCACTTCGGGCTGATAGCATTGGTGAGGTTCACTGAGCAAATGCAGACACTTTGAAGTCAAACAGCATGGTACCCATTCCAAGGGTCCCAACACTCCAGGTTTAAGGGATTCTTCCTTCTGCTAAAACATGCATGGGAAACCCACAGTATGGTGCACCGTGTGACCGGCAAACGTTTTCAAATGCATCTCAGTTTTCGTCCCCTTTTACTCGGGTTCACCATTCCAGACCCTTTACGAACACTCTCCCCACGTGGAGAGTTAGTGCTTTAACCTCCTGTTTGGCACAGTTTGCAATTTTTGCGCAAGATGAACAGGAATAGGGAGAACGAATGAGAGGCTAGCTGTAGGTGTCTGCACAGGCAAATTTAATGCTCATTTCCCACCATGAAGAGGAATTAACCTAAGGCTCAACATGACGTGCTGGAACCAGATTAGGGCCTGAAGCATTCCTGCGGGTTTGCGGCCAGCTCACAAGATAGCGAGTTGAAGAAAGGAGCTCAATGGCACTGTAACTCACAAACCTGCAGAGTTATAAAAGACAGCTATTGTCCAAAAATATATTGAAGGAAGGCTGCGAAGAGAACTTGTAAGCGGGGCAGAATTGCAGGAAAACGATTTCAGGGGGTAGACGGGAATTGCATTTAAAGCATAGTAAAAGAGGCAGAACGTCGACAATGATGCTCTTGGCCAAAAAGGGCGTATGCGTTTTTTCCTGAATATATTCAGGAAAAAACGCATACGCACTTTTTGGCCAACCAAGCAAGCATGTTAAAGAAATCTGCACTACAATGAAGTCTCACTGCCCCCCGGTCAAAAGGGCCATCTGAAAAAAGTGTAAAATCCAGAAAGGCAGCACAGGCCATGGAGAACAGGGAGCCTTGTTATGCTGATGGGTGGGATGTAAATTGCCAACAGCCACTCTGGAGAAGTGTATGGTGTTTCCTGGAACACCTAAAAAACAAAGCAACGGAGCCTACGGCACTTCCACTTATGGTCCTATAGCTTAGGGAAATTAAAATCAAAAACACACAGCCACCCCAAAGTTTCGGTCGGCTCTGTTTACAAGAACCTCGTCTACGGTACAAGTTAAATATCCCAGAATGTGAAAAATGGATAAAGAAGTTGTGGTACGTACGTACAATGGAATATCACTGAGCAATGAAATCTATGTCATCAGGCCCGTCGCGGCATAATGAGTGGATTCAGGTACCATGATTCTAAGTGAAATAAGTCACACAGAAAATGAAACATCATAAGATATCACTAATACACGGAATATAAACTAGGCTACACATGAACTGAATTACAAAACAGAACAGGGCCTCAAATTTAGAAAACCAACTTATGCTTGCTTAAGGGGAAAGGTGAGTTGGGGTGCCGCATCAAAACAGAGATAGAAATTAGCACAGATACCTTTTCATAAGCCAAATATGTAATAGTCAAGACCTACCCCTTGCTCAACGAAATGGACTAAACACCCCATATTCAACGCCTAGGAATACACCTGACTAGTAAGAATCATCAAACCCATGGATTCATATGTCTCCGTAAGAGAATGAAGCGTGTGTACAGCGGCATGAATGCAGCAGAGAAAATCCGATAAATCCCATTATTAAAATATATTACAAAAACAAAACACAAGGACAGTGAAATAGAGAGCAATTCTTAAATAATTCATTCAGGGTTTGTGATGCAACCTGGATTTACCACATCTACACCCAGAGCTGAGTGAGACATAAGGTTGGGCACTTCGGGCTGATAGCATTGGTGAGGTTCAGTGAGCAAATGCAGACACTTTGAAGTCATACTGCATGGTACCCATTCCAAGGGTCCCAACTGTCCAGGTTTAAAGGATCCTTCCTTCAGCTAAAACATGCATGGGAAACCCACAGTATGGTGCACCGTGTGACCGGCAAACGTTTTCAAATGCATCTCAGTTTTCGTCCACTTTTACTCGGGTTCACCATTCCAGACCCTTTATGAACACTCTCCCCACTTGCAGAGTCAGTGCTTTAACCTCCTGTATGGCACAGTTTGCAATTTCTGCGCAAGATGAACAGGAATAGGGAGAACCAATGAGAGACTAGCTGTAGGTGTATGCACGGGCAAATTTAACGCTCATTTCCCACCAGGAAGAGGAATTAACCTAAGGCTCAACATGCCGTGCCGGAACCAGATTAGGGCCTGAAGCAATCCTGCGGGTTTGCGGCCAGCTCACAAGAAAGCGATTTGAAGAAAGGAGCTCAGGGGCACTGTAACTCACAAACCTGCAGAGTTATAAATGACAGCTATCGTCCAAAAATACATTGAAGGAAGGCTGCGAAGAGGACATGAAAGCGGGGCAGAATTGCAGGAAAACGATTTCAGGGGGTAGACGGGAATTGCATTTAAAGCATAGGAAAAGAGGCAGAACGTCGACAATGATGCTCTTGGCCAAAAAGTGCGTATGCGTTTTTTCCTGAATATATTCAGGAAAAAACGCATACGCACTTTTTGGCCAACAAAGCAAGCATGTTAAAGAAATCTGCAGTGCAGTGAAGTCTCACTGCCCCCCGGTCAAAAGGGCCATCTGAAAAAAGTGTAAAATCCAGAAAGGCAACACAGGCCATGGAGAACAGGGAGCCTTGTTATGCTGATGGGCGGGATGTAAATTGCCAAGAGTCACTCTGGAGAAGTGTATGGTATTTCCTGGAACACCTAAAAAACAAAGCAACGGAGCCTACGGCACTTCCACTTATGGTCCTATAGCTTAGGGAAATTAAAATCAGAAACACACAGCCACCCCAAAGTGTCGGACGGCTCTGTTTATAAGAACCTCGTGTACGGCACAAGTTAAATATCCCAGAAAGCAAAAAATGGATAAAGAAGTTGTGCTACGTACGTACAATGGAATATCACTCTCCAATGAAATCTATGTCATCAGGCCCGTCGCGGCATAATGAGTGGATTCAGGTACGATGATTCTAAGTGAAGTAAGTCTCACAGAAAATGAAACATCATAAGATATCACTAATACACCGAATGTAATCTTGGCTACACATGAACTGAATTACAAAACATAACAGGGCCTCAAATTTAGAAAACCAACTTATGTTTGCTTAAGGGGAAAGTTGAGTTGGGGTGCTGCATAAAAGCAGAGATAGAAATTAGCACAGATACCATTCCATACGTCAAATATGTAATAGTCAAGACCTACCCCTTGCTCAACGAAATGGAAAAAACACGCCATATTCAACGCCTAGGAATACACCTGACTAGAAAGAATCTTCAAACCCATGGATTTATATGTCTCCATAAGAGAATGAAGCGTGTGTACAGCGGCATGAATGCAGCAGAGAAAATCCGATAAATCCCATTATCAAAATGAATTACAAAAACAAAACACAAGGACAGTGAAATAGGGAGCAATTCTTAAATAATTCATTCAGGGATTGTGATGCAACCTGGATTTTCCACATCTACATCCAGAGCTGAGTGAGACATAAGGTTGGGGACTTCGGGCTGATAGCATTGGTGAGGTTCGATGAACAAATGCAGACCCTTTGAAGGCATACTGCATGGTACGCATTCCATGGGTCCCAACTCTCCAGGTTTAAGGGATTCTTCCTTCAGCTAATACATGCATGGGAAACCCACAGTATGGTGCAGCGTGTGACCGGGAAACGTTTTCAAATGCATTGCAGTTTTCGTCCCCTTTTACTCGGGTTCACAATTCCAGACCCTTTACTAACACTCTCCCTACTTGGAGAGTCAGTGCCTTTAACCTCCTGTTGGGCACAGTTTGCAATTTCTGCTCAAGAAGAACAGGAAGAGGGAGAACCAATGAGAGATTAGCTGTAGGTGTCTGCACGGGCAAATTTAACACTCATTCCCCACCAGGAAGAGGAATTAACCAAAGGCTCAGCATGCCCTGCCGGAACCAGATTAGGGCCTGAAGCAATCCAGCGGGTTTGCGGCCAGCTCACAAGATAGCGAGTTGAAGAAAGGAGCTCAGGGGCACTGTAACTCACAAACCTGCAGAGTTATAAATGACAGCTATCGTCCAAAAATATATTGAAGGAAGGCTGCGAAGAGAACTTGTAAGCGGGGCAGAATTGCAGGAAAACGATTTCAGGGGGTAGACGGGAATTGCATTTAAAGCATAGGAAAAGAGGCAGAACGTAGACAATGATGCTCTTGGCCAAAAAGGGCGTATGCGTTTTTTCTGAATATATTCAGGAAAAAACGCATACGCCCTTTTTGGCCAAGGAAGCAAGCATGTTAAAGAAATCTGCACTACAATGAAGTCTCACTGCCCCACGGTCAAAAGGGCCATCTGAAAAAAGTGTAAAATCCAGAAAGGCAGCACAGGGCATGGAGAACCGGGAGCCTTGTTATGCTGATGGGCGGGATGTAAATTGCCAACAGCCACTCTGGAGAAGTGTATGGTGTTTCCTGGAACACCTAAAAAACAAAGCAACGGAGCCTACGGCACTTCCACTTATGGTCCTATAGCTTAGGAAAATTAAAATCAAAAACACACAGCCACCCCAAAGTTTTGGTCGGCTCTGTTTACAAGAACCTCGTCTACGGTACAAGTTAAATATCCCAGAATGTGAAAAATGGATAAAGAAGTTGTGGTACGTACGTACAATGGAATATCACTCACCAATGAAATCTATGTCATCAGGCCCGTCGCGGCATAATGAGTGGATTCAGGTACCATGATTCTAAGTGAAATAAGTCACACAGAAAATGAAACATCATAAGATATCACTAATACACGGAATATAAACTAGGCTACACATGAACTGAATTACAAAACAGAACAGGGCCTCAAATTTAGAAAACCAACTTATGCTTGCTTAAGGGGAAAGGTGAGTTGGGGTGCCGCATCAAAACAGAGATAGAAATTAGCACAGATACCTTTTCATAAGCCAAATATGTAATAGTCAAGACCTACCCCTTGCTCAACGAAATGGACTAAACACCCCATATTCAACGCCTAGGAATACACCTGACTAGTAAGAATCTTCAAACCCATGGATTCATATGTCTCCGTAAGAGAATGAAGCTTGTGTACAGCGCAATGAATGCAGCAGAGAAAATCCGATAAATCCCATTATCAAAATATATTACAAAAACAAAACACAAGGACAGTGAAATAGAGAGCAATTCTTAAATAATTCATTCAGGGTTTGTGATGCAACCTGGATTTACCACATCTACACCCAGAGCTGAGTGAGACATAAGGTTGGGCACTTCGGGCTGATAGCATTGGTGAGGTTCAGTGAGCAAATGCAGACACTTTGAAGTCAAACAGCATGGTACCCATTCCAAGGGTCCCAACTGTCCAGGTTTAAAGGATCCTTCCTTCAGCTAAAACATGCATGGGAAACCCACAGTATGGTGCACCGTGTGACCGGCAAACGTTTTCAAATGCATCTCAGTTTTCGTCCACTTTTACTCGGGTTCACCATTCCAGACCCTTTATGAACACTCTCCCCACTTGCAGAGTCAGTGCTTTAACCTCCTGTATGGCACAGTTTGCAATTTCTGCGCAAGATGAACAGGAATAGGGAGAACCAATGAGAGACTAGCTGTAGGTGTATGCACGGGCAAATTTAACGCTCATTTCCCACCAGGAAGAGGAATTAACCTAAGGCTCAACATGCCGTGCCGGAACCAGATTAGGGCCTGAAGCAATCCTGCGGGTTTGCGGCCAGCTCACAAGAAAGCGATTTGAAGAAAGGAGCTCAGGGGCACTGTAACTCACAAACCTGCAGAGTTATAAATGACAGCTATCGTCCAAAAATACATTGAAGGAAGGCTGCGAAGAGGACATGAAAGCGGGGCAGAATTGCAGGAAAACGATTTCAGGGGGTAGACGGGAATTGCATTTAAAGCATAGGAAAAGAGGCAGAACGTCGACAATGATGCTCTTGGCCAAAAAGTGCGTATGTGTTTTTTCCTGAATATATTCAGGAAAAAACGCATACGCACTTTTTGGCCAACAAAGCAAGCATGTTAAAGAAATCTGCAGTGCAGTGAAGTCTCACTGCCCCCCGGTCAAAAGGGCCATCTGAAAAAAGTGTAAAATCCAGAAAGGCAACACAGGCCATGGAGAACAGGGAGCCTTGTTATGCTGATGGGCGGGATGTAAATTGCCAAGAGTCACTCTGGAGAAGTGTATGGTATTTCCTGGAACACCTAAAAAACAAAGCAACGGAGCCTACGGCACTTCCACTTATGGTCCTATAGCTTAGGGAAATTAAAATCAGAAACACACAGCCACCCCAAAGTGTCGGACGGCTCTGTTTATAAGAACCTCGTGTACGGCACAAGTTAAATATCCCAGAAAGCAAAAAATGGATAAAGAAGTTGTGCTACGTACGTACAATGGAATATCACTCTCCAATGAAATCTATGTCATCAGGCCCGTCGCGGCATAATGAGTGGATTCAGGTACGATGATTCTAAGTGAAGTAAGTCTCACAGAAAATGAAACATCATAAGATATCACTAATACACCGAATGTAATCTTGGCTACACATGAACTGAATTACAAAACATAACAGGGCCTCAAATTTAGAAAACCAACTTATGTTTGCTTAAGGGGAAAGTTGAGTTGGGGTGCTGCATAAAAGCAGAGATAGAAATTAGCACAGATACCATTCCATACGTCAAATATGTAATAGTCAAGACCTACCCCTTGCTCAACGAAATGGAAAAAACACGCCATATTCAACGCCTAGGAATACACCTGACTAGAAAGAATCTTCAAACCCATGGATTTATATGTCTCCATAAGAGAATCAAGCGTGTGTACAGCTGCATGAAGGCAGCAGTGAAAATCCGATAAATCCCGTTATCAAAATGAATTACAAAAACAAAACAGAATTACAGTGAAATAGAGAGCAATTCTTAAATAATTCATTCAGGGCTTGTGATGCAACCTGGATTTACCTCATCTACACCCAGAGCTGAGTGAGACATAAGGTTGGACACTTCAGGCTGATAGCATTGGTGAGGTTCGATGAGCAAATGCAGACCATTTGAAGTCATACTGCATGGTACCCATTCCATGGGTCCCAACTCTCCAGGTTTAAGCGATTCTTCCTTCAGCTAAAACATGCATGGGCAACCCACAGTATGGTGCACCATGTGACCGGGAAACGTTTTCAAATGCATCTCAGTTTTCGTCCCCTTTTACTCGGGTTCACAATTCCAGAACCTTTACTAACACTCTCCCCACTTGGAGAGTCAGTGCCTTTAACCTGCTGTTTGGCACAGTTTGCAATTTCTGCGCGAGATGAACAGGAATAGGGAGAACCAATGAGAGACTAGCTGTAGGTGTCTGCACGGGACAATTTAACGCTCATTTCCAACCAGGAAGAGGAATTAACCAAAGGTTCAGCATGCCGAGCCGGAAACAGATTAGGGCCTGAAGCAATCCTGCGGGTTTGCGGCCAGCTCACAAGAACGCGATTTGTAGAAAGGAGCTCAGGGGCACTGTAATTCACAAACCTGCAGAGTTATAAATAACAGCTATCGTCCGAAAATATATTGAAGGAAGGCTGCGAAGAGGACTGGAAAGCGGGGCAGAATTGCAGGAAATCGATTTCAGGGGGTAGACTGGAATTGCATTTAAAGCATAGGAAAAGAGGCAGAACGTCGACAATGATGCACTTGGCCAAAAAGGGCGTATACGTTTTTTCCTGAATATATTCATGAAAAAACTCATACGCACTTTTTGGCCAACCAAGCAAGCATGTTAAAGAAATCTGCAGTGCAGTGAAGTCTCACTGCCCCCCGGTCAAAAGGGCCATCTGAAAAAAGTGTAAAATCCAGAAAGGCAACACAGGCCATGGAGAACAGGGAGCCTTGTTATGCTGATGGGCGGGATGTAAATTGCCAAGAGTCACTCTGGAGAAGTGTATGGTATTTCCTGGAACACCTAAAAAACAAAGCAACGGAGCCTACGGCACTTCCACTTATGGTCCTATAGCTTAGGGAAATTAAAATCAGAAACACACAGCCACCCCAAAGTGTCGGACGGCTCTGTTTATAAGAACCTCGTGTACGGCACAAGTTAAATATCCCAGAAAGCAAAAAATGGATAAAGAAGTTGTGCTACGTACGTACAATGGAATATCACTCTCCAATGAAATCTATGTCATCAGGCCCGTCGCGGCATAATGAGTGGATTCAGGTACGATGATTCTAAGTGAAGTAAGTCTCACAGAAAATGAAACATCATAAGATATCACTAATACACCGAATGTAATCTTGGCTACACATGAACTGAATTACAAAACATAACAGGGCCTCAAATTTAGAAAACCAACTTATGTTTGCTTAAGGGGAAAGTTGAGTTGGGGTGCTGCATAAAAGCAGAGATAGAAATTAGCACAGATACCATTCCATACGTCAAATATGTAATAGTCAAGACCTACCCCTTGCTCAACGAAATGGAAAAAACACGCCATATTCAACGCCTAGGAATACACCTGACTAGAAAGAATCTTCAAACCCATGGATTTATATGTCTCCATAAGAGAATCAAGCGTGTGTACAGCTGCATGAAGGCAGCAGTGAAAATCCGATAAATCCCGTTATCAAAATGAATTACAAAAACAAAACAGAATTACAGTGAAATAGAGAGCAATTCTTAAATAATTCATTCAGGGCTTGTGATGCAACCTGGATTTACCTCATCTACACCCAGAGCTGAGTGAGACATAAGGTTGGACACTTCAGGCTGATAGCATTGGTGAGGTTCGATGAGCAAATGCAGACCATTTGAAGTCATACTGCATGGTACCCATTCCATGGGTCCCAACTCTCCAGGTTTAAGCGATTCTTCCTTCAGCTAAAACATGCATGGGCAACCCACAGTATGGTGCACCATGTGACCGGGAAACGTTTTCAAATGCATCTCAGTTTTCGTCCCCTTTTACTCGGGTTCACAATTCCAGAACCTTTACTAACACTCTCCCCACTTGGAGAGTCAGTGCCTTTAACCTGCTGTTTGGCACAGTTTGCAATTTCTGCGCGAGATGAACAGGAATAGGGAGAACCAATGAGAGACTAGCTGTAGGTGTCTGCACGGGACAATTTAACGCTCATTTCCAACCAGGAAGAGGAATTAACCAAAGGTTCAGCATGCCGAGCCGGAAACAGATTAGGGCCTGAAGCAATCCTGCGGGTTTGCGGCCAGCTCACAAGAACGCTATTTGTAGAAAGGAGCTCAGGGGCACTGTAATTCACAAACCTGCAGAGTTATAAATAACAGCTATCGTCCGAAAATATATTGAAGGAAGGCTGCGAAGAGGACTGGAAAGCGGGGCAGAATTGCAGGAAATCGATTTCAGGGGGTAGACTGGAATTGCATTTAAAGCATAGGAAAAGAGGCAGAACGTCGACAATGATGCACTTGGCCAAAAAGGGCATATACGTTTTTTCCTGAATATATTCATGAAAAAACTCATACGCACTTTTTGGCCAACCAAGCAAGCATGTTAAAGAAATCTGCACTACACTGAAGTCTCACTGCCCCCCGGTCAAAAGGGCCATCTGAAAAAAGTGTAAAATCCAGAAATGCAGCACAGGCCATGGAGAACAGGGAGCCTTGTTATGCTGATGGGTGGGATGTAAATTGCCAACAGCCACTCTGGAGAAGTGTATGGTGTTTCCTGAAACACCTAAAAAACAAAGCAATGGAGCCTATGGCACTTCCACTTATGGTCCTATAGCTTAGGGAAATTAAAATCAAAAACACACAGCCACCCCAAAGATTCAGACGGCTCTGTTTACAAGAACCTCGTCTACGGTACAAGTTAAATATCCCAGAAAGCGAAAAATGGATAAAGAAGTTGTGGTACGTACGTACAATGGAATATCACTCACCAATGAATTCTATGTCATCTGGCCCGTCGTGGCATAATGAGTGGATTCAGGTACGATGATTCTAAGTGAAATAAGTCACACAGAAAATGAAACATCATAAGATATCACTAATACACCGAATGTAATCTTGGCTACACATGAACTGAATTACAAAACAGAACAGGGTCTCAAATTTTGAAAACAAACTTATGTTTGCATAAGGGGAAAGGTGAGTTGGGGTGCTGCATAAAACCAGAGATAGAAATTAGCACAGATACCATTCCATACGTCAAATATGTAATAGTCAAGACCTACCACTTGCTCAACCAAATGGGCTAAACACCCTATATTCAACACCTAGGAATACACCTGACTAGTAAGAATCTTCAAACCCATGGATTTATATGTCTCCATAAGAGAATCAAGCGTTTGTACAGCTGCATGACGGCAGCAGAGAAAATCCGATAAATCCTAATATCAAAATGAATTACAAAAACAAAACACAATGACAGTGAAATAGAGAGCAATTCTTATATAATTCATTCAGGGCTTGTGATGCAACCTGGATTTACCTCATCTACACCCAGAGCTGAGTGAGGCAGAAGGTTGTACACTTCGGGCTGATAACATTGGTGAGGTTCGATGAGCAAATGCAGACCATTTGAAGTCATACTGCATGGTATCCATTCCATGGGTCCCAACTCTCCAGGTTTAAACGATTCTTCCTTCAGATAAAGCATGCATGGGAAACCCACAGTATGGTGCACCATGTGACTGGGAAACATTTTCAAAAGCATCTCAGTTTTCGTCCCCTTTTACTCGGGTTCAAAATTCCAGACCCTTTACTAACACTCTCCCCACTTGGAGAGTCAGTGCCTTTAACCTGCTGTTTGGCACAGTTTGCAATTTCTGCGCAAGATGAACAGGAATAGGGAGAACCAATGAGAGACTAGCTGTAGGTGTCTGCACGGGCAAATTTAACGCTCATTTCCAACCAGGAAGAGGAATTAACCAAAGGCTCAGCATGCCGTGCAGGAACCAGATTAGGGCGTGAAGCAATCCTGCGGGTTTGCGGCCAGCTCACAAGAAAGCGATTTGAAGAAAGGAGCTCAGGGGCACTGTAATTCACAAAACTGCAGAGTTATAAATGACAGCTATCGTCCGAAAATATATTGAAGGAAGGCTGCGAAGAGGACTTGAAAGTGGGGCAGAATTGCAGGAAAACGATTTCAGGGGGTAGACTGGAATTGCATTTAAAGCATAGGAAAAGAGGCAGAACGTCGACAATGATGCACTTGGCCAAAAAGGGCGTATGCGTTTTTTCCTGAATATATTCAGGAAAAAACGCATACGCCCTTTTTGGCCAACCAAGCAAGCATGTTAAAGAAATCTGCACTAAAATGAAGTCTCACTGCCCCCTGGTCAAAAGGGCTATCTGAAAAAGTGTAAAATCCAAAAATGCAGCACAGGCCATGGAGAAGAGGGAGCCTTGTTATGCTGATGGGTGGGATGTAAATTGCCAACAGCCACTCTGGAGAAGTGTATGGTGTTTCCTGAAACACCAAAAAACAAAGCAACGGAGCCTACGGCACTTCCACTTATGGTCCTATAGCTTAGGGAAATTAAAATCAAAAACACACAGCCACCCCAAATTTTCAGACGGCTCTGTTTACAAGAACCTCGTCTACAGTACATGTTAAATATCCCAGAAAGCGAAAAATGGATAAAGAAGTTGTGGTACGTCCGTACAATGGAATATCACTCACCAATGAAATCTATGTCATCTGGCCCGTCGTGGCATAGTGAGTGGATTCAGGTACGATGATTCTAAGTGAAATAAGTCACACAGAAAATGAAACATCATAAGATATCACTAATACACCGAATGTAATCTTGGCTACACATGAACTGAATTACAAAACAGAACAGGGTCTCAAATTTAGAAAACCAACTTATGTTTGCGTAACGGGAAAGGTGAGTTGTGGTGCTGCATAAAACCAGAGATAGAAATTAGCACAGATACCATTCCATATGTCAAATACGTAATAGTCAAGACCTACCACTTGCTCAACGAAATGGGCTAAACACCCTATATTCAACGCCTAGGAATACACCTGACTAGTAAGAATCTTCAAACCCATGGATTTATATGTCTCCATAAGAGAATCATGCGTGTGTACAGCTGCATGAAGGCAGCAGAGAAAATCTGATAAATCCCATTATCAAAATGAATTAAAAAACCAAACACAATGACAGTGAAATAGAGAGCAATTCTTAAATAATTCATTCAGGGCTTGTGATGCAACCTGGATTTACCTCATCTAAACCCAGAGCTGAGTGAGACATAAGGTTGGACACTTCGGGCTGATAGCATTGGTGAGGTTCGATGAGCAAATGCAGACCATTTGAAATCATACTGCATGGTACCCATTCCATGGGTCCCAACTCTCCAGGTTTAAGTGATTCTTCCTTCAGCTAAAGCATGCATGGGAAACCCACAGTATGGTGCACCATGTGATCGGGAAACATTTTCAAATGCATCTCAGTTTTTGTCCCTTTTACTCGGGTTCACAATTCCAGACCCTTTACTAACACTCTCCCCACTTGGAGAGTCAGTGCCTTTAACCTCCTGTTTGGCACAGTTTGCAATTTCTGCGCAAGATGAACAGTAATAGGGAGAACCAATGAGAGACTAGCTGTAGGTGTCTGCACGGGCAAATTTAACGCTCATTTCCAACCAGGAAGAGGAATTAACCAAAGGCTCAGCAGGCCGTGCCGGAACCATATTAGGGCCTGAAGCAATCCTGCGGGTTTGCGGCCAGCTCACAAGAAAGCGATTTGAAGAAAGGAGCTCATGGTCCAAGTAATTCAGAATCCTGCAGAGTTATAAATGACAGCTATCGTCCGAAAATATATTGAAGGAAGGCTGCGAAGAGGACTTGAAAGCGGGGCAGAATTGCAGGAAAACGATTTCAGGGGGTAGACTGGAATTGCATTTAAAGCATAGGAAAAGAGGCAGAACGTCGACAATGATGCACTTGGCCAAAAAGGGCGTATGCGTTTTTTCCTGAATATATTCAGGAAAAAACGCATACGCCCTTTTTGGCCAACCAAGCAAGCATGTTAAAGAAATCTGCACTACAATGAAGTCTCACTGCCCCCCGGTCAAAAGGGCCATCTGAAAAAAGTGTAAAATCCAGAAATGCAGCACAGGCCATGGAGAACAGGGAGCCTTGTTATGCTGATGGGTGGGATGTAAATTGCCAACAGCCACTCTGGAGAAGTGTATGGTGTTTCCTGAAAAACCAAAAAACAAAGCAACGGAGCCTACGGCACTTCCACTTATGGTCCTATAGCTTAGGGAAATTAAAATCAAAAACACACAGCCACCCCAAATTTTCAGACGGCTCTGTTTACAAGAACCTCGTCTACGGTACAAGTTAAATATCCCAGAAAGCGAAAAATGGATAAAGAAGTTGTGGTACGTACGTACAATGGAATATCACTCACCAATGAAATCTATGTCATCTGGCCCGTCGTGGCATAATGAGTGGATTCAGGTACGATGATTCTAAGTGAAATAAGTCACACAGAAAATGAAACATCATAAGACATCACTAATGCACGGAATGTAATCTTGGCTACACATGAACTGAATTACAAAACAGAACAGGGTCTCAAATTTAGAAAACCAACTTATGTTTGTGTAAGGGAAAAGGTGAGTTGGGGTGCCGCATAAAACCAGAGTTATAAATTAGCACAGATACCATTCCATATGTCAAATACGTAATAGTCAAGACCTACCCCTTGCTCAACGAAATGGGCTAAACACCCTATATTCAACGCCTAGGAATACACCTGACTAGTAAGAATCTTCAAACCCATGGATTTATATGTCTCCATAAGAGAATCAAGCGTGTGTACACCTGCATGAAGGCAGCAGAGAAAATCCGATAAATCCTATTATCAAAATGAATTACAAAAACCAAACACAATGACAGTGAAATAGAGAGCAATTCTTAAATAATTCATTCAGGGCTTGTGATGCAACCTGGATTTACCTCATCTAAACCCAGAGCTGAGTGAGACATAAGGTTGGACACTTCGGGCTGATAGCATTGGTGAGGTTCGATGAGCAAATGGAGACCATTTGAAATCATACTGCATGGTACCCATTCCATGGGTCCCAACTCTCCAGGTTTAAGTGATTCTTCCTTCAGCTAAAGCATGCATGGGAAACCCACAGTATGGTGCACCATGTGACCGGGAAACGTTTTCAAATGCATCTCAGTTTTTGTCCCCTTTTACTCGGGTTCACAATTCCAGACCCTTTACTAACACTCTCCCCACTTGGAGAGTCAGTGCCTTTAACCTCCTGTTTGGCACAGTTTGCAATTTCTGCGCAAGATGAACAGGAATAGGGAGAACCAATGAGAGACTAGCTGTAGGTGTCTGCACGGGCAAATTTAACGCTCATTTCCAACCAGGAAGAGAAATTAACCAAAGGCTCAGCATGACGTGCCGGAACCAGATTAGGGCCTGAAGCAATCCTGCGGGTTTGCGGCCAGCTCACAAGAAAGCGATTTGAAGAAGGGAGCTCAGGGACCAAGTAATTCACAAACCTGCAGAGTTATAAATGACAGCTATCGTCCAAAAATATATTGAAGAAAGGCTGCGAAGAGGACTTGAAAGCGGGGCAGAATTGCTGGAAAACGATTTCAGGGGGTAGACTGGAATTGCATTTAAAGCATAGGAAAAGAGGCAGAACGTCGACAATGATGCACTTGGCCAAAAAGTGCGTATGCGTTTTTTCCTGAATATATTCAGGAAAAAACGCATACACCCTTTTTGGCCAACCAAGCAAGCATGTTAAAGAAATCTGCACTACAATGAAGTCTCACTGGCCCCCGGTCAAAAGGGCCATCTGAAAAAAGTGTAAAATCCAGAAATGCAGCACAGGCCATGGAGAACAGGGAGCCTTGTTATGCTGATGGGTGGGATGTAAATTGCCAGCAGCCACTCTGGAGAAGTGTATGGTGTATCCTGAAACACCTAAAAAACAAAGCAACGGAGCCTACGGCACTTCCACTTATGGTCCTATAGTTTAGGAAAATTAAAATCAAAAACACACAGCCACCCCAAAGTTTCAGACGGCTCTGTTTACAAGAACCTCGTCTACGGTACAAGTTAAATATCTCAGAAAGCGAAAAATGGATAAAGAAGTTGTGGTACGTACGTACAATTGAATATCACTCACCAATGAAATCTATGTCATCTGGCCCGTCGTGTCATAATGAGTGGATTCAGGTACGATGATTCTAAGTGAAATAAGTCACACATAAAATGAAATATCATAAGATACCGCTAATACACGGAATGTAATCTTGGCTACACATGAACTGAATTACAAAACAGAACAGGGTCTCAAATTTAGAAAACCAACTTATGTTTGTGTAAGGGAAAAGCTGAGTTGGGGTGCCGCATAAAACCAGAGTTATAAATTAGCACAGATACCATTCTATATGTCAAATACGTAATAGTCAAGACATACCCTTTGCTCAACGAAATGGGCTAAACACCCTATATTCAACGCCTAGGAATACACCTGACTAATAAGAATCTTCAAACCTATGGATTTATATGTCTCCATAAGAGAATCAAGCGTGTGTACAGCTGCATGAAGGCAGCAGAGAAAATCTGATAAATCCCATTATCAAAATGAATTAAAAAACCAAACACAATGACAGTGAAATAGAGAGCAATTCTTAAATAATTCATTCAGGGCTTGTGATGCAACCTGGATTTACCTCATCTAAACCCAGAGCTGAGTGAGACAAAAGGTTGGACACTTCGGGCTGATAGCATTGGTGAGGCTCGATGCGCAAATGCAGACCATTTGAAGTCATACTGCATGGTACCCATTCCATGGGTCCCAACTCTCCAGGTTTAAGTGATTCTTCCTTCAGCTAAAGCATGCATGGGAAACCCACAGTATGGTGCACCATGTGACCCGGAAACGTTTTCAAATGCATCTCAGTTTTTGTCCCCTTTTACTCGGGTTCACAATTCCAGACCCTTTACTAACACTCTCCCCACTTGGAGAGTCAGTGCCTTTAACCTCCTGTTTGGCACAGTTTGCAATTTCTGCGCAAGATGAACAGGAATAGGGAGAACCAATGAGAGACTAGCTGTAGGTGTCTGCACGGGCAAATTTAACGCTCATTTCCAACTAGGAAGGGGAATAAACCAAAGGCTCAGCATGCCGTGCAGGAACCAGATTAGGGCCTGAAGCAATCCTGCGGGTTTGCGGTCAGCTCACAAGAAAGCGATTTGAAGAAAGGAGCTCAGGGGCACTGTAATTCACAAACTTGCAGAATTATAAATGACAGCTATCGTCCGAAAATATATTGAAGGAAGGCTGCGAAGAGGACTTGAAAGCGGGGCAGAATTGCAGGAAAACGGTTTCAGGGGGTAGACTGGAATTGCATTTAAAGCATAGGAAAAGAGGCAGAACGTCGACAATGATGCACTTGGCCAAAAAGGGCGTATGCGTTTTTTCCCGAATATATTCAGGAAAAAACGCATACGCACTTTTTGGCCAACCAAGCAAGCATGTTAAAGAAATCTGCACTACAATGAAGTCTCACTGGCCCCCGGTCAAAAGGGCCATCTGAATAAAGTGTAAAATCCAGAAATGCAGCACAGGCCATGGAGAACAGGGAGCCTTCTTATGCTGATGGGTGGGATGTAAATTGCCAGCAGCCACTCTGGAGAAGTGTATGGTGTTTCCTGAAACACCTAAAAAACAAAGCAACGGAGCCTACGGCACTTCCACTTATGGTCCTATAGCTTAGGGAAATTATAATCAAAAACACACAGCCACCCCAAAGTTTCAGGCGGCTCTGTTTACAAGAACCTCGTCTACGGTACAAGTTAAATATCCCAGAAAGCGAAAAATGGATAAAGAAGTTGTGGTACGTACGTACAATGGAATATCACTCACCAATGAAATCTATGTCATCTGGCCCGTCGTGGCATAATGAGTGGATTCAGGTACGATGATTCTAAGTGAAATAAGTCACACAGAAAATGAAACATCATAAGATACCACTAATACACCGAATGTAATCTTGGCTACACATGAACTGAATTACAAAACAGAACAGGGTCTCAAATTTAGAAAACCAACTTATGTTTGTGTAAGGGAAAAGGTGAGTTGGGGTGCTGCATAAAACCAGAGTTAGAAATTAGCACAGATACCATTCCATATGTCAAATAAGTAATAGTCAAGACCTACCCCTTGCTCAACGAAATGGGCTAAACACCCTATATTCAACGCCTAGGAATACACCTGACTAGTAAGAATCTTCAAACCCATGGATTTATATGTCTCCATAAGAGAATCAAGCGTGTGTACACCTGCATGAAGGCAGCAGAGAAAATCCGATAAATCCTATTATCAAAATGAATTACAAAAACAAAACACAATGACAGTGAAATAGAGAGCAATTCTTAAATAATTCATTCAGGGCTTGTGATGCAACCTGGATTTACCTCATCAAAACCCAGAGCTGAGTGAGACATAAGGTTGGACACTTCGGGCTGATAGCATTGGTGAGGTTCGATGAGCAAATGCAGACCATTTGAAGTCATACTGCATGGTACCCATTCCATGGGTCCCAACTCGCCAGGTTTAAGTGATTCTTCCTTCAGCTAAAGCATGCATGGGAAACCCACAGTATGGTGCACCATGTGACCGGGAAACGTTTTCCAATGCATCTCAGTTTTTGTCCCCTTTTACTCGGGTTCACAATTCCAGACCCTTTACTAACACTCTCCCCACTTGGAGAGTCAGTGCCTTTAACCTGCTGTTTGGCACAGTTTGCAATTTCTGCGCAAGATGTACAGGAATACGGAGAACCAATGAGAGACTAGCTGTAGGTGTCTGCACGGGCAAATTTAACGCTCATTTCCAACCAGGAAGAGGAATTAACCAAAGGCTCAGCATGCCGTGCCGGAACCAGATTAGGGCCTGAAGCAATCCTGCGGGTTTGCGGCCAGCTCACAAGAAAGCGATTTGAAGAAAGGAGCTCAGGGGCACTGTAATTCACAAACCTGCAGAGTTATAAATGACAGCTATCGTCCAAAAATATATTGAAGGAAGGCTGCGAAGAGGACTTGAAAGCGGGGCAGAATTGCAGGAAAACGATTTCAGGGGGTAGACTGGAATTGCATTTAAAGCATAGGAAAAGGGGCAGCAGGTCGTCAATGATGCACTTGGCCAAAAAGGGCGTATGCGTTTTTTCCTGAATATATTCAGGAAAAAACGCATACGCCCTTTTTGGCCAACCAAGCAAGCATGTTAAAGAAATCTGCACTACAATGAAGTCTCACTGCCCCCCGGTCAAAAGGGCCATCTGAAAAAAGTGTAAAATCCAGAAATGCAGCACAGGCCATGGAGAACAGGGAGCCTTGTTATGCTGATGGGTGGGATGTAAATTGCCAACAGCCACTCTTGAGAAGTGTATGGTGTTTCCTGAAACACCAAAAAACAAAGCAACGGAGCCTACGGCACTTCCACTTATGGTCCTATAGCTTAGGGAAATTAAAATCAAAAACACACAGCCACCCCAAAGTTTCAGACGGCTCTGTTTACAAGAACCTCGTCTACGGTACAGGTAAATTATCCCAGAAAGCGAAAAATGGATAAAGAATTTGTGGTACGTACGTACAATGGTATATCACTCACCAATGAAATCTATGTCCTCTGGCCCGTCGTGTCATAATGAGTGGATTCAGGTACGATGATTCTAAGTGAAATAAGTCACACAGAAAATGCAACATCATAAGATGTCACTAATACACTGAATGTAAACTTGGCTACACATGAACAGAATTACAAAACAGAAGAGGGTCTCAAATTTAGAAAACCAACTTATGTTTGCTTAAGGGGAAAGGTGAGTTGGGGTGCTGCATAAAACCAGAGTTAGAAATTAGCACAGATACCATTCCATATGTCAAATACGTAATAGTCAAGACCTACCACTTGCTCAACGAAATGGGCTAAACACCCTATATTCAACGCCTAGGAATACACCTGACTAGTAAGAATCTTCAAACCCATGGATTTATATGTCTCCATAAGAGAATCAAGCGTGTGTACAGCTGCATGAAGGCAGCAGAGAAAATCTGATAAATCCCATTATCAAAATGAATTAAAAAACAAAACACAATGACAGTGAAATAGAGAGCAATTCTTAAATAATTCATTCAGGGCTTGTGATGCAACCTGGAATTACCTCATCAAAACCCAGAGCTGAGTGAGACATAAGGTTGGACACTTCGGGCTGATAGCATTGGTGAGGTTCGATGAGCAAATGCAGACCATTTGAAGTCATACTGCATGGTACCCATTCCATGGGTCCCAACTCGCCAGGTTTAAGTTATTCTTCCTTCAGCTAAAGCATGCATGGGAAACCCACAGTATGGTGCACCATGTGACCGGGAAACGTTTTCAAATGCATCTCAGTTTTTGTCCCCTTTTACTCGGGTTCACAATTCCAGACCCTTTACTAACACTCTCCCCACTTGGAGAGTCAGTGCCTTTAACCTCCTGTTTGGCACAGTTTGCAATTTCTGCGCAAGATGAACAGGAATAGGGAGAACCAATGAGAGACTAGCTGTAGGTGTCTGCATGGGCAAATTTAACGCTCATTTCCAACCAGGAAGAGGAATTAACCAAAGGCTCAGCATGCCGTGCCAGAACCAGATTAGGGCCTGAAGCAATCTTGCGGGTTTGCGGCCAGCTCACAAGAAAGCGATTTGAAGAAAGGAGCTCAGGGGCCAAGTAATTCACAAACCTGCAGAGTTATAAATGACAGCTATCGTCCGAAAATATATTGAAGGAAGGCTGCGAAGAGGACTTGAAAGCGGGGCAGAATTGCAGGAAAACGATTTCAGGGGGTAGACTGGTATTGCATTTACAGCATAGGAAAAGAGGCAGAACGTCGACAATGATGCACTTGGCCAAAAAGGGCGTATGCGTTTTTTCCCGAATATATTCAGGAAAAAACGCATACGCCCTTTTTGGCCAACCAAGCAAGCATGTTAAAGAAATCTGCACTACAATGAAGTCTCACTGCCCCCCGGTCAAAAGGGCCATCTGAAAAAAGTGTAAAATCCAGAAATGCAGCACAGGCCATGGAGAACAGGGAGCCTTGTTATGCTGATGGGTGGGATGTAAATTGCCAAGAGCCACTCTGGAGAAGTGTATGGTGTTTCCTGAAACACCTAAAAAACAAAGCAACGGAGCCTACGGCACTTCCATTTATGGTCCTATAGCTTAGGGAAATTAAATCAAAAACACACAGCCACCCCAAAGTTTCAGACGGCTCTGTTTACAAGAACCTCGTCTACGGTACAAGTTAAATATCCCAGAAAGCGAAAAATGGATAAAGAAGTTGTGGTACATACGTACAATGGAATATCACTCACCAATGAAATCTATGTCATCTGGCCCGTCGTGGCATAATGAGTGGATTCAGGTACGATGATTCTAAGTGAAATAAGTCACACAGAAAATGAAACATCATAAGATATCACTAATACACCGAATGTAATCTTGGCTACACATGAACTGAATTACAAAACAGAACAGGGTCTCAAATTTAGAAAACCAACTTATGTTTGCGTAAGGGGAAAGGTGAGTTGGGGTGCTGCATAAAACCAGAGTTAGAAATTAGCACAGATACCATTTCATATGTCAAATACGTAATAGTCAAGACATACCCCTTGCTCAACGAAATGGGCTAAACACCCTATATTCAACGCCTAGGAATACACCTGACTAGTAAGAATCTTCAAACCCATTGATTTATATGTCTCCATAAGAGAATCAAGCGTGTGTACAGCTGCATGAAGGCAGCAGAGAAAATCTGATAAATCCCATTATCAAAATGAATTAAAAAACCAAACACAATGACAGTGAAATAGAGAGCAATTCTTAAATAATTCATTCAGGGCTTGTGATGCAACCTGGATTTACCTCATCTAAACCCAGAGCTGAGTGAGACATAAGGTTGGACACTTCGGGCTGATAGCATTGGTGAGGTTCGATGAGCAAATGCAGACCATTTGAAGTCATACTGCATGGTACCCATTCCATGGGTCCCAACTCTCCAGGTTTAAGTGATTCTACCTTCAGCTAAAGCATGCATGGGAAACCCACAGTATGGTGCACCATGTGACCGGGAAACGTTTTCAAATGCATCTCAGTTTTTGTCCCCTTTTACTCGGGTTCACAATTCCAGACCCTTTACTAAAACTCTCCCCACTTGGAGAGTCAGTGCCTTTAACCTCCTGTTTGGCACAGTTTGCAATTTCTGCGCAAGATGAACAGGAATAGGGAGAACCAATGAGAGACTAGCTGTAGGTGTCTGCATGGGCAAATTTAACGCTCATTTCCAACCAGGAAGAGGAATTAACCAAAGGCTCAGCATGCCGTGCAGGAACCAGATTAGGGCCTGAAGCAATCCTGCGGGTTTGCGGCCAGCTCACAAGAAAGCGATTTGAAGAAAGGAGCTCAGGGGCCAAGTAATTCACAAACCTGCAGAGTTATAAATGACAGCTATCGTCCGAAAATATATTGAAGGAAGGCTGCGAAGAGGACTTGAAAGCGGGGCAGAATTGCAGGAAAACGATTTCAGGGGGTAGACTGGAATTGCATTTAAAGCATAGGAAAAGAGGCAGAACGTCGACAATGATGCACTTGGCCAAAAAGGGCGTATGCGTTTTTTCCTGAATATATTCAGGAAAAAACGCATACGCCCTTTTTGGCCAACCAAGCAAGCATGTTAAAGAAATCTGCACTACAATGAAGTCTCACTGCCCCCCGGTCAAAAGGGCCATCTGAAAAAAGTGTAAAATCCAGAAATGCAGCACAGGCCATGGAGAACAGGGAGCCTTGTTATGCTGATGGGTGGGATGTAAATTGCCAACAGCCACTCTGGAGAAGTGTATGGTGTTTCCTGAAACACCTAAAAAACAAAGCAACAGAGCCTACGGCACTTCCACTTATGGTCCTATAGCTTAGGGAAATTAAAATCAAAAACACACAGCCACCCCAAAGTTTCAGATGGCTGTGTTTACAAGAACCTCGTCTACGGTACAAGTTAAATATCCGAGAAAGCGAGAAATGGATAAAGAAGTTGTGGTACGTACGTACAATGGAATATCACTCACCAATGAAATCTATGTCATCTGGCCCGTCGTGGCATAATGAGTGGATTCAGGTACGATGATTCTAAGTGAAATAAGTCACACAGAAAATGAAACATCATAAGATATCACTAATACACCGAATGTAATCTTGGCTACACATGAACTGAATTACAAAACAGAACAGGGTCTCAAATTTAGAAAACCAACTTATGTTTGCGTAAGGGGAAAGGTGAGTTGGGGTGCTGCATAAAACCAGAGATAGAAATTAGCACAGCTACCATTCCATACGTCAAATACGTAATAGTCAAGACCTACCCCTTGCTCAACGAAATGGGCTAAACACCCTATATTCAACGCCTAGGAATACACCTGACTAGTAAGAATCTTCAAACCCATGGATTTATATGTCTCCATAAGAGAATCAAGCGTGTGTACAGCTGCATGAAGGCAGCAGAGAAAATCCGATAAATCTTATTATCAAAATGAATTACAAAAACAAAACACAATGACAGTGAAATAGAGAGCAATTCTTAAATAATTCATTCAGGGCTTGTGATGCAACCTGGATTTACCTCATCAAAACCCAGAGCTGAGAGAGACATAAGGTTGGACACTTCAGGCTGATAGCATTGGTGAGGTTCGATGAGCAAATGCAGACCATTTGTAGTCATACTACATGGTACCCATTCCATGGGTCCCAACTTTCCAGGTTTAAGTGATTCTTCCTTCAGCTAAAGCATGCATGGGAAACCCACAGTATGGTACACCATGTGACCGGGAAACGTTTTCAAATGCATCTCAGTTTTTGTCCCCTTTTACTCGGGTTCACAATTCCAGACCCTTTACTAACACTCTCCCCACTTGGAGAGTCAGTGCCTTTAACCTCCTGTTTGGCACAGTTTGCAATTTCTGCGCAAGATGAACAGGAATAGGAAGAACCAATGAGAGACAAGCTGTAGGTGTCTGCACGGGCAAATTTAACGCTCATTTCCAACCAGGAAGAGGAATTAACCAAAGGCTCAGCATGCCGTGCAGGAACCAGAGTAGGGCCTGAAGCAATCCTGCGGGTTTGTGGCCAGCTCACAAGAAAGCGATTTGAAGAAAGGAGCTCAGGGGCACTGTAATTCACAAACCTGCAGAGTTATAAATGACAGCTATCGTCCGAAAATATATTGAAGGAAGGCTGCGAAGAGGACTTGAAAGCGGGGCAGAATTGCAGGAAAACGATTTCAGGGGGTAAACTGGAATTGCATTTAAAGCATAGGAAATGAGGCAGAACGTCGACAATGATGCACTTGGCCAAAAAGGGCGTATGCGTTTTTTCCTGAATATATTCAGGAAAAAACGCATACGCCCTTTTTGGCCAACCAAGGAAACATGTTAAAGAAATCTGCACTACAATGAAGTCTCACTGCCCCCCGGTCAAAAGTACCATCTGAAAAAATTGTAAAATCCAGAAATGCAGCACAGGCCATGGAGAACAGGGAGCCTTGTTATGCTGATGGGTGGGATGTAAATTGCCAACAGCCACTCTGGAGAAGTGTATGGTGTTTCCTGAAACACCAAAAAACAAAGCAACGGAGCCTACGGCTCTTCCACTTGTGGTCCTATAGCTTAGGGAAATTAAAATCAAAAACACACAGCCACCCCAAAGTTTCAGACGGCTCTGTTTACAAGAACCTCGTCTACGGTACAAGTTAAATATCCCAGAAAGCGAAAAATGGATAAAGAAGTTGTGGTACTTACGTACAATGGAATATCACTCACCAATGAAATCTATGTCATCTGGCCCGTCGTGGCATAATGAGTGGATTCAGGTACGATGATTCTAAGTGAAATAAGTCACACAGAAAATGAAACATCATAAGACATCACTAATGCACGGAATGTAATCTTGGCTACACATGAACTGAATTACAAAACAGAACAGGGTCTCAAATTTAGAAAACCAACTTATGTTTGCGTAAGGGGAAAGGTGAGTTGGGGTGCTGCATAAAACCAGAGATAGAAATTAGCACAGCTACCATTCCATACGTCAAATACGTAATAGTCAAGACCTACCCCTTGCTCAACGAAATGGGCTAAACACCCTATATTCAACGCCTAGGAATACACCTGACTAGTAAGAATCTTCAAACCCATGGATTTATATGTCTCCATAAGAGAATCAAGCGTGTGTACAGCTGCATGAAGGCAGCAGAGAAAATCCGATAAATCTTATTATCAAAATGAATTACAAAAACAAAACACAATGACAGTGAAATAGAGAGCAATTCTTAAATAATTCATTCAGGGCTTGTGATGCAACCTGGATTTACCTCATCAAAACCCAGAGCTGAGAGAGACATAAGGTTGGACACTTCAGGCTGATAGCATTGGTGAGGTTCGATGAGCAAATGCAGACCATTTGTAGTCATACTACATGGTACCCATTCCATGGGTCCCAACTTTCCAGGTTTAAGTGATTCTTCCTTCAGCTAAAGCATGCATGGGAAACCCACAGTATGGTACACCATGTGACCGGGAAACGTTTTCAAATGCATCTCAGTTTTTGTCCCCTTTTACTCGGGTTCACAATTCCAGACCCTTTACTAACACTCTCCCCACTTGGAGAGTCAGTGCCTTTAACCTCCTGTTTGGCACAGTTTGCAATTTCTGCGCAAGATGAACAGGAATAGGAAGAACCAATGAGAGACAAGCTGTAGGTGTCTGCACGGGCAAATTTAACGCTCATTTCCAACCAGGAAGAGGAATTAACCAAAGGCTCAGCATGCCGTGCAGGAACCAGAGTAGGGCCTGAAGCAATCCTGCGGGTTTGTGGCCAGCTCACAAGAAAGCGATTTGAAGAAAGGAGCTCAGGGGCACTGTAATTCACAAACCTGCAGAGTTATAAATGACAGCTATCGTCCGAAAATATATTGAAGGAAGGCTGCGAAGAGGACTTGAAAGCGGGGCAGAATTGCAGGAAAACGATTTCAGGGGGTAAACTGGAATTGCATTTAAAGCATAGGAAATGAGGCAGAACGTCGACAATGATGCACTTGGCCAAAAAGGGCGTATGCGTTTTTTCCTGAATATATTCAGGAAAAAACGCATACGCCCTTTTTGGCCAACCAAGGAAACATGTTAAAGAAATCTGCACTACAATGAAGTCTCACTGCCCCCCGGTCAAAAGTACCATCTGAAAAAATTGTAAAATCCAGAAATGCAGCACAGGCCATGGAGAACAGGGAGCCTTGTTATGCTGATGGGTGGGATGTAAATTGCCAACAGCCACTCTGGAGAAGTGTATGGTGTTTCCTGAAACACCAAAAAACAAAGCAACGGAGCCTACGGCTCTTCCACTTGTGGTCCTATAGCTTAGGGAAATTAAAATCAAAAACACACAGCCACCCCAAAGTTTCAGACGGCTCTGTTTACAAGAACCTCGTCTACGGTACAAGTTAAATATCCCAGAAAGCGAAAAATGGATAAAGAAATTGTGGTACTTACGTACAATGGAATATCACTCACCAATGAAATCTATGTCATCTGGCCCGTCGTGGCATAATGAGTGGATTCAGGTACGATGATTCTAAGTGAAATAAGTCACACAGAAAATGAAACATCATAAGACATCACTAATGCACGGAATGTAATCTTGGCTACACATGAACTGAATTACAAAACAGAACAGGGTCTCAAATTTAGAAAACCAACTTATGTTTGCGTAAGGGGAAAGGTGAGTTGGGGTGCTGCATAAAACCAGAGATAGAAATTAGCACAGATACCATTCCATATCTCAAATACGTAATAGTCAAGACATACCCCTTGCTCAACGAAATGGGCTGAACACCCTATATTCAACGCCTAGGAATACACCTGACTAGAAAGAATTTTCAAACCCATGGATTTATATGTCTCCATAAGAGAATCAAGCGTGTGTACAGCTGCATGAATGCAGCAGAGAAAAGCCGATAAATCCCATTATCAAAATGAATTACAAAAACAAAACACAATGACAGTGAATTAGAGAGCAATTCTTAAATAATTCATTCAGGGCTTGTGATGCAACCTGGATTTACCTCAGCTACACCCAGAGCTGAGTGAGACATAAGGTTGGACACTTCGGGCTGATAGCATTGGTGAGGTTCGATGAGCAAATGCAGACCGTTTGAAGTCATACTTCATGGAACCCATTCCATGGGTCCCAACTCTCCAGGTTTAAGCGATTCTTCCTTCAGCTAAAGCATGCATGGGAAACACAAAGTATGGTGCACCGTGTGACCGGGAAACGTTTTCAAATGCATCTCAGTTTTTGTCCTCTTTTACTCGGGTTCACAATTCCAGACCCTTTACTAACACTCTCCCCACTTGTAGAGTCAGTGCTTTAAACCTCCTGTTTGTCACAGTTTGCAATTTCTGCGCAAGATGAACAGGAATAGGGAGAACCAATGAGAGACTAGCTGTAGGTGTCTGCACGGGCAAATTTAACACTCATTTCCCACCAGGAAGAGCAATTAACCAAAGGCTCAGCATGCCGTGTCAGAAACAGATTAGGGCCTGAAGCAATCCTGTGGGTTTGCGGCCAGCTCACAAGAAAGCGATTTGAAGAAAGGAGCTCAGGGGCACTGTAATTCACAAACCTGCAGAGTTATAAATGACAGCTATCGTCCAAAAATATATTGAAGGTAGGCTGCGAAGAGGACTTGAAAGCGGGGCAGAATTGCAGGAAAACGATTTCAGGGGGTAGACTGGAATTGCATTTAAAGCATAGGAAAAGAGGCAGAACGTCGACAATGCTGCACTTGGCCAAAAAGGGCATATGCGTTTTTTCCTGAATATATTCAGGAAAAAACGCATACGCCCTTCTTGGCCAACCAAGCAAGCATGTTAAAGAAATCTGCACTGAAGTGAAGTCTCACTGCCCCCCGGTCAAAAGGGCCATCTGAAAAAAGTGTAAAATCCACAAAGGCAGCACAGGCCATGGAGAAGAGGGAGCCTTGTTATGCTGATGGTTGGGATGTAAATTGCCAACAGCCACTCTGGAAAAGTATATGGTGTTTCCTGGAACACCTAAAAAACAAAGCAACGGAGCCTACGGCACTTCCAATTATGGTCGTATAGCTTAGGGAAATTAGAATCAAAAACACACAGCCACCCCAAAGTTTCGGACGGCTCTGTTTACAAGAACCTCGTCTACAGTACACGTTAAATATCCCAGAATGTGAAAAATGGATAAAGAAGTTGTGGTACGTACGTACAATGGAATACAACTCAGCAATGAAATCTATGTCATCAGGCCCGTCGTGGCATAATGAGTGGATTCAGGTACGATGATTCTAAGAGAAATGAGTCACACAGAAAATGAAACATCATAAGATATCTCTAATACACGGAATGTAAACTTGGCTACACATGAACTGAATTACAAAACAGAACAGGGTCTCAAATTTAGAAAACCAACTTATGCTTGCTTAAGGGGAAAGGTGAGTTGGGGTGCTGCATAAAACCAGAGATAGAAATTAGCACAGATACCTTTCCATAAGCCAAATATGTAATAGTCAAGACCTACCCCTTGCTCAACGAAATGGACTAAACACGCCATATTCAACGCCTAGGAATACACCTGACTAGTAAGAATCTTCAAACCCATGGATTTATATGTCTCCGTAAGACAATGAAGCGTGTGTACAGTGGCATGAATGCAGCAGAGAAAATCCGATAAATCCCATTATCAAAATGAATTACAAAAAAAACACACAAGGACAGTGAAATAGAGAGCAATTCTTAAATAATTCATTCAGGGCTTGTGATGCAACCTGGATTTACCACATCTACATCCAGAGCTGAGTGAGAAATAAGGTTGGGCACTTCGGGCTGATAGCATTGGTGAGGTTCGATGAACAAATGCAGACCCTTTGAAGGCATACTGCATGGTACCCATTCCATGGGTCCCAAATCTCCAGGTTTAAGGGATTCTTCCTTCAGCTAATACCTGCATGGGAAACCCACAGTATGGTGCACCGTGTGACCGGGAAACGTTTTCAAATGCATCGCAGTTTTTGTCCCCTTTTACTCGGGTTCAGCATTCCAGACCATTTACGAACACTCTCCCCACTTGCAGAGTCAGTGCTTTAACCTCCTGTTTGGCACAGTTTGCAATTTCTGTGCAAGATGAACAGGAATAGGGAGAACCAATGAGAGATTAGCTGTAGGTGTCTGCACGGGCAAATTTAACGCTCATTTCCCACCAGGAAGAGGAATTAACCTAAGGCTCATCATGCCGTGCTGGAACCAGATTAGGGCCTGAAACAATCCTGCGGGTTTGCGGCCAGCTCACAAGAGAGCGAGTTGAAGAAAGGAGCTCAGGGGCACTGTAACTCACAAACCTACAGAGTTATAAATGACAGCTATCGTCCAAAAATATATTGAAGGAAGGCTGCGAAGAGAACTTGTAAGCGGGGCAGAATTGCAGGAAAATGATTTCAGGGGGTAGACGGGAATTGCATTTAAAGCATAGGAAAAGAGGCAGAACGTCGACAATGATGCTCTTGGCCAAAAAGGGCGTATGCATTTTTTCCTGAATATATTCAGGAAAAAACGCATATGCCCTTTTTGGCCAACCAAGCAAGCATTTTAAAGAAATCTGCACTACAATGAAGTCTCACTGCCCCCCGGTCAAAACGGCCATCTGAAAAATGTGTAAAATCCAGAAAGGCAGCACAGGCCATGGAGAACAGGGAGCCTTGTTATGCTGATGGGAGGGATGTAAATTACTAACAGCCACTCTGGAGAAGTGTATGGTATTTCCTGGAACACCTAAAAAACAAAGCAACGGAGCCTACGGCACTTCCACTTATGGTCCTATAGCTTAGGGAAATTAAAATCAAAAACTCACAGCCACCCCAAAGTTTCGGATGGCTCTGTTTACAAGAACCTCGTCTACGGTACAAGTTAAATATCCCAGAATGTGAAAAATTGATAAAGAAGTTGTGGTACGTACGTACAATGGAATATCACTCAGCAATGAAATCTATGTCATCAGGCCCGTCGCGGCATAATGAGTGGATTCAGGTACCATGATTCTAACTGAAATAAGTCACACAGAAAATGAAACATCATAAGATATCACTAATACACGGAATGTAAACTTGGCTACACATGAACTGAATTACAAAACAGAACAGGGTCTCAAATTTAGAAAACCAACTTATGCTTGCTTAAGGGGAAAGGTGAGTTGGGGTGCTGCATAAAACCAGAGATAGAAATTAGCACAGATACCATTCCATTCGTCAAATATGTAATAGTCAAGACCTACCCCTTGCTCAACGAAATGGACAAAACACGCCATATTCAACGCCTAGGAATACACCTGACTTGTAAGAATCTTCAAACCCATGGATTTATATGCCTCCATAAGAGAATGAAGCGTGTGTACAGCGGCATGAATGCAGCAGAGAAAATCCGATAAATCCCATTATCAAAATGAATTACAAAAACAAAACACAAGGACAGTGAAATAGGGAGCAATTCTTAAATAATTCATTCAGGGATTGTGATGCAACCTGGATTTACCACATCTACATCCAGAGCTGAGTGAGACATAAGGTTGGGGACTTCGGGCTGATAGCATTGGTGAGGTTCGATGAACAAATGCAGACCCTTTGAAGGCATACTGCATGGTACGCATTCCATGGGTCCCTACTCTCCAGGTTTAAGGGATTCTTCCTTCAGCTAATACATGCATGGGAAACCCACAGTATGGTGCAGCATGTGACCGGGAAACGTTTTCAAATGCATTGCAGTTTTTGTCCCCTTTTACTCGGGTTCACAATTCCAGACCCTTTACTAACACTCTCCCTACTTGGAGAGTCAGTGCCTTTAACCTCCTGTTGGGCACAGTTTGCAATTTCTGCTCAAGAAGAACAGGAAGAGGGAGAACCAATGAGAGATTAGCTGTAGGTGTCTGCACGGGCAAATTTAACGTTCATTTCCAACCAGGAAGAGGAATTAACCAATGGCTCAGCATGCCCTGCCAGAAAGAGAGTAGGGCCTAAAGCAATCCTGCGGTTTTGCTGCCAGCTAACAAGAAAACGAGTGGAAGAAATGAGCTCAGGGGCACTGTAATTCACAAACCTGCAGAGTTATGAATGACAGCTATCGTCCAAAAATATATTGAAGTAAGTCTGCGAAGCGGACTTGAAAGAGGGGCAGAATTTCAGGAAAACGGTTTCAGGGGGTAGACTGGAATTACACTTAAAGCATAGGAAAAGAGGCAGAATGTCGACAATGATGCACTTGGCCAAAAAGGGCGTATGCGTTTTTTCCTGAATATATTCAGGCAAAAACGCATACGCCCTTTTTGGCCAACTAAGCATGCGTGTAAAGAAATGTGCACTACATGGGAAGTCTCACTGCCCCCCGGTCAACAGGGCCATCTGGAAAAAGTGTAAAACCCAGAAAGGCAGGACAGGCCATGGAGAACATGGAGCCATGTTATGCTGATGGGCAGGATGTAAATTGCCAACAGCCACACTGGAGAAGTGTATGGTGTTTCCTGAAACATGTAGGAAACAAAGCAACACAGCCTATGGCACTTCCACTTATGGTCCAGTAGGTTAGGGACATTAAAATCAAAAACACACATCCACCCCAAAATTTGGGATGGCTCTGTTTACAAAAACCTCATCTACGGTACAAGTTAAATATCCCAGAAAGCGAAAAATGGATTAAGAAGTTGTGGTACGTACGTACAATGTAATATCACTCAGCAATGAAATCTATGTCATCAGGCCCGTAGCGGCATAATGAGTGGATTCAGGTACGATGATTCTACGTGAAATAAGTCTCACAGAAAAAGAAACATCATAAGGTATCATTAATACACGGAATGTAAACTTGGCTACATATGAACTGAACTACAAAACAGAACAGGGTCTCAAATTTAGAAAACCAACTTATGCTTGCTTATGTGGAAAAGTGAGTTGTGGTGCTGCATAAAACCAGAGATTTTAATTAGCACAGATACCGTTCCTTAAGCCAAATATGTAAGAGACAAGACCTACTTCTTGCTCAACGAAATGGGCTCAACACCACATATTCTACCCTGAGGAATATACGTGATTAGTAAGAATGTTAAAACCCATAGATTTATATGTCTCCATAAGAGAATCAAGCGTGTGTACAGCGGCCTAAACGCAGCAATGAAAATCCGATAAATCCCGTTATAAAAAAAATTTCAAAAACAAAACACAATGACAGTGAAATAGAGAGCAATTCTTAAATAATTCATTCAGAGCTTGTGATGCAAACTGGATTTACCACATCTACACCCAGAGCTCGGTGAGACATAAGTTTCGAAACTTCTGGCTGATAGCATTGGTGAGGTTCGGTTAGCAAATGCAGACCCTTTGAAGTCATACTGCTTGGTACCCATTCCAAGGGTCCCAACTCTCTAGGTTTAAGAAATTCTTCCTTCAGCTAAAACACGCATGGGAAACCCAGACAATGGTACATTGGGTGATTGGGAAATGTTTTCAAATGCATCTCAGTTTTTGTCCCCTGGGACTCGGGTTCACCATTCCAGACCCTTCACTAACACTCTCCCCACTCGGAGAGTCAGTGCCTTTAACCTCCTGTTTGGCACAGTTTGCAATTTCTGTGCAAGATGAACAGGAATAGGGAGAACCAATGAGAGACTAGCTGTAGGAGTCTGTACGGGCAAATGTATCCCTCACTGCCCACCAGGAAGAGGAATCAATCAAAGGCTCAGCGTGCCCTGCCGGAAACAGATTAGGGACTGAAGCAATCCTGCGGTTTTGCAGTCAGCTCAGAAGAATGCGAGTTGAAGAAAGGAGCTCAGGGGCACTGTAATTCACAAACCTGCAGAGTTATGAATGACAGCTATCGTCCAAAAATATATTGAAGTAAGTCTGCGAAGAGGACTAGAAAGCGGGGCAGAATTCCAGGAAAACGATTTCAGGGGGTAGACTGGAATTGCACTTAAAGCACAGGAAAAGAGACAGAATGTTGACAATGATGCACTTGGCCAAAATGGGCGTAAGCGTTTTTTCCTTAATATATTCAGGAAAAAACGCATACGCACTTTTTGGCCAACCAAGCAAGCGTGTACAGGAAATCTGCACTACAATGAAGTCTCACTGCGCCCCAGTCAAAAGGGCCATCTGAAAAAAGTGTAAAATCCAGAAAGACAGGACAGGCCATGGAGAACAGGGAGCCTTATAATATTGATTTACGGGATGTAAATTGCCAACAGCCACTCTGGAGAAGTGTATGGTGTTTCCTGAAACACGTAGGAAACAAAGCAACACAGCCTATGGCACTTCCACTTATGGTCCTATAGCTTTGGGAAATTAAAATCAAAAACACACAGCCACCCCAAAGTTTGGGACGGCTCTGTTTACAAGAACCTCATCTACGGTACGAGTTAAATATCCCAGAAAGTGAAAAATGGATAAAGAAGTTCTGGTACATACGTACAATGGAATATCACTCAGCAATTATATCTATGTCATCAGGCCCATAGCGGCATAATGAGAGTATTCAGGTACGATGATTCTACGTGAAATAAGTCACACAGAAAAAGAAACATCATAAGATATCACTAATACAAGGAATGTAAACTTGGCTACACATGAACTGAATTACAAAACAGAACAGGGTCTCAAATTTAGAAAACCAACTTATGCTTGCTTATGGGGAAAGGTGAGTTGGGGTGCTGCATAAAACCAGAGATTGAAATTAGCACAGATACCGTTCCATAAACCAAATAAGTAATATACCAGACCTACTCCTTGCTCAACGAAATGGACTCAACACCCCATATTCAAGGCCTAGGAATATACCTGACTAGTAAGAATCTTAAAACCCACGGATTTATATGTCTCCATAAGAGAAACATGCGTGTGTACAGCGGCATAAAGGTAGCAGTGAAAACCCGATAAATCCCATTATCAAAATAATTTTCAAATACAAAACACAATGACAGTGAAATAGAGAGCAATTCTTAAATAATTCATTCAGGGCTTGTGATGCAACCTGGATTTACCACATCTACACACAGAGCTGGGTGAGACATAAGGCTGGACACTTCGGGCTGATAGCATTGGTGAGGTTCAGTGAGCAAATGCAGACCCTTTGAAGTCATACTGCATGGAACCCTTTCCATGGGTCCCAACTCTCCAGGTTTAAGGGATTCTTCCTTCAGCTAAAACATGCATGGGAAACCCAGAGTATGGTCCACCGTGTGACCGGCAAACGTTTTCAAATTCATCTCAGTTTTCGTCCCCTTTTACTCGGGTTCACCATTCCAGACCCTTTACTAACACTCTCCCCACTTGGAGAGTCAGTGCCTTTAACCTCCTGTTTGGCACAGTTTGCAATTTCTGCGCAAGATGAACAGGAATAGGGAGAACCAATGAGAGACTAGCTGTAGGTGTCTGCACAGGCAAATTTAACGCTCATTTCCCACCAGGAAGAGGAATTAACCAAAGGCTCAGCATGCCCTGCCCGAACCAGATTAGGGCCTGAAGCAATCTTGCGGGTTTGCGACCAGCTCACAAGATAGCGAGTTGAAGAAAGGAGCTCAGGGGCACTGTAACTCACAAACCTGCAGAGTTATAAATGACAGCTATCGTCCAAAAATATATTGAAGGAAGGATGCAAAGAGAACTTGTAAGCGTGGCAGAATTGCAGGAAAACGATTTCAGGGGGTACACGGGAATTGCATTTAAAGCATAGGAAAAGAGGCAGAACGTCGACAATGATGCAGTTGGCCAAAAAGTGCATATGCGTTTTTTCCTGAATATATTCAGGAAAAAAGGCATACGCCCTTTTTGGCCAACTAAGCAAGCATGTAAAGGAAATCTGCACTACAAGGGAAGTCTCACTGCCCCCCAGTCAACAGGGCCATCTGGAAAAAGTGTAAAATCCAGAAAGGCAGGACAGGCCATGGAGAACATGGAGCCTTGTTATGCTGATGGGCAGGATGTAAATTGCCAACAGCCACACTGGAGAAGTGTATGGTGTTTCCTGAAACACGTAGGAAACAAAGCAACACAGCCTATGGCACTTCCACTTATGGTCCAGTAGCTTAGGGACATTAAAATCAAAAACACACAGCCACCCCAAAGTTTCAGACGGCTCTGTTTACAAGAACCTCGTCTACGGTACAAGTTAAATATCCCAGAAAGCAAAAAATGGATAAAGAAGTTGTGGTACGTACGTACAATGGAATATCACTCACCAATGAAATCTATGTCATCTGGCCCATCGTGGCATAATGAGTGGATTCAGGTACAATGATTCTAAGTGAAATAAGTCCCACAGAAAATGAAACATCATATGATATCACTAATACACGGAATGTAATCTTGGCTACACATGAACTGAATTACAAAACAAAACAGGGTCTCAAATTTAGAAAACCAACTTATGTTTGCTTAAGGGGAAAGGTGAGTTGCGGTGCTGCATAAAACCAGAGATAGATATTAGCACAGATCCCATTCCATAAGTTAACTATGTAATACTCCAGACCTACCCCTTTCTCAACGAAATGGGATAAACACCCTATATTCAACGCCTAGGAATACACCTGACTAGTAAGAATCTTCAAACCCATGGATTTATATGTCTCCATAAGAGAATCAAGCGTGTGTACAGCTGCATGAATGCAGCAGAGAAAATCCGATAAATCCCATTTTCAAAATGAATTACAAAAACAAAACACAATGACAGTGAAATAGAGAGCAATTCTTAAATAATTCATTCAGGGCTTGTGATGCAACCTGGATTTACCTCATCTACACCCAGAGCTGAGTGAGATTTAAGGTTGGACACTTCGGGCTGATAGCATTGGTGAGGTTCAATGAGCAAATGCAGACCCTTTGAAGTCATCCTACATGGTACCCATTCCATGGGTCCCAACTCTCCAGGTTTAAGCGATGCTTCCTTCAGCTAAAACATGCATGGGAAACCCACAGTATGGTGCACCGTGTCACCGGGAAACGTTTTCAAATGCATCTCAGTTTTAGTCCCCTTTTACTCGGGTTCACAATTCCAGACCCTTTACTAACACTCTCCCCGCTTGGAGAGTCAGTGCCTTTAACCTGCTGTTTGGCACAGTTTGCAATTTCTGCGCAAGATGAACAGGAATAGGGAGAACGAATGAGAGACTAGCTGTAGGTGTCTGCACAGGCAAATTTAACGCTCATTTCCAACCAGGAAGAGGAATTAACCAAACGCTCAGCATGCCTTGCCTGAACCAGATTAGGGCCTGAAGCAATCCTGTGGGTTTGCGGCCAGCTCACAAGAAAGCGATTTGAAGAAAGGAGCTCAGGGGCACTGTAATTCTCAAACCTGCAAAGTTATAAATGACAGCTATTGTCCAAAAATATATTGAAGGAGGGCTGCGAAGAGGACTTGAAATCGGGGCAGAATTGCAGGAAAGCGGTTTCAGGGAGTAGAGTGGAATTGCATTTAAAGCATAGGAAAAGAGACAGAACGTCGACAATGAAGCACGTGGCCAAAAAGGGCGTATGCGTTTTTTCCTGAATATATTCAGGAAAAAACGCATACGCCCTTTTTGGCCAACCAAGCAAGCATGTTAGAGAAATCTGCACTACAATGAAGTATCACTGCCCCCTGGTCAAAAGGGCCATCTGAAAAAAGTGTAAAATCCAGAAATGCAGCACAGGCCATGGAGAACAGGGAGCCTTGTTATGCTGATGGGTGGGATGTAAGTTGCCAACAGCCACTCTGGAGAAGTGTATGGTGTTTTCTGAAACACCTAAAAAACAAAGCAACGGAGCCTACGGCTCTTCCACTTATGGTCCTATAGCTTATGGAAATTAAAATCAAAAACACACAGCCACCCCAAAGTTTCAGACGGATCTGTTTACAAGAACCTCGTCTACGGTACCAGTTAAATATCCCAGAAAGCGAAAAATGGATAAAGAAGTTGTGGTACGTACGTACAATGGAATATCACTCACCAATGAAATCTATGTCATCTGGCCCGTCGTGGCATAATGAGTGGATTCAGGTACGATGATTCAAAGTGAAATACGTCACACAGAAAATGAAACATCATAAGATGTCACTAATACACGGAATGTAATCTTGGCTACACATGAACTGAATTACAAAACAGAACAGGGTCTCAAATTTAGAAAACCAACTTATGTTTGCTTAAGGGGAAAGGTGAGTTGGGGTGCTGCATAAAACCAGAGATAGAAATTAGCACAGATACCATTCCATATGTCAAATACGTAATAGTCAAGACTTACCCCTTGCTCAACGAAAGGGGCTAAACACCCTATATTCAACGCCTAGGAATACAACTGACTAGAAAGAATCTTCAAACCCATGGATTTATATGTCTCCATAAGAGAATCAAGCGTGTGTACAGCTGCATGAATGCAGCAGAGAAAATCCGATAAATCCTATTATCAAAATGAATTACAAAAACAAAACACAATGACAGTGAAATAGCGAGCAATTCTTAAATAATTCTTTCAGGGCTTGTGATGCAACCTGGATTTACCTCATCAAAACCCAGAATTGAGTGAGACATAAGGTTGGACACTTCGGGCTGATAGCATTGGTGAGGTTCGATGAGCAAATGCAGACCATTTGAAGTCATACTGCATGGTACCCATTCCATGGGTCCCAACTCTCCAGGTTTAAGTGATTCTTCCTTCAGCTAAAGCATGCATGGGAAACCCACAGTATGGTGCACCATGTGACCGGGAAACGTTTTCAAATGCATCTCAGTTTTTGTCCCCTTTTACTCGGGTTCACAATTCCAGACCCTTTACTAACACTCTCCCCACTTGGAGAGTCAGTGCCTTTAACCTCCTGTTTGGCACAGTTTGCAATTTCTGCGCAAGATGAACAGGAATAGGGAGAACCAATGAGAGACTAGCTGTAGGTATCTGCACGGGCAAATTTAACGCTCATTTCCAACCAGGAAGAGGAATTAACCAAAGGCTCAGCATGCCGTGCAGGAACCAGATTAGGGCCTGAAGCAATCCTGCGGGTTTGCGGCCAGCTCACAAGAAAGCGATTTGTAGAAAGGAGCTAAGGGGCACTGTAATTCACAAACCTGCAGAGTTATAAATGACAGCTATCGTCCGAAAATATATTGAAGGAAGGCTGCGAAGAGGACTGGAAAGCGGGGCAGAATTGCAGGAAAACGATTTCAGGGGGTAGACTGGAATTGCATTTAAAGCATAGGAAAAGAGGCAGAACGTCGACAATGATGCACTTGGCCAAAAAGCGCGTATACGTTTTTTCCTGAATATATTCAGGAAAAAACGCATACGCACTTTTTGGCCAACCAAGCAAGCATGTTAAAGAAATCTGCACTAAAATGAAGTCTCACTGCCCCCCGGTCAAATGGGCCATCTGAAAAAAGTGTAAAATCCAGAAATTCAGCACAGGCCATGGAGAACAGGGAGCCGTGTTATGCTGATGGGTGCTATGTAAATTGCCAACAGCCACTCTGGAGAAGTGTATGGTGTTTCCTGAAACACCTAAAAAACAAAGCAATGGAGCCTACGGCACTTCCACTTATGGTCCTATAGCTTAGGGAAATTAAATCAAAAACACACAGCCGCCCCAAAGTTTCAGACGGCTCTGTTTACAAGAACCTCTTCTACGGTACAAGTTAAATATCCCAGAAAGCGAAAAATGGATAAAGAATTTGTGGTACGTACGTACAATGGAATATCACTCACCAATGAATTGTATGTTATCTGGCCCGTCGTGTCATAATAAGTGGATTCAGGTACGATGATTCTAAGTGAAATAAGTCACACAGAAAATGAAACATCATAAGATATCACTAATACACCGAATATAATCTTGGCTACACATGAAGTGAATTACAAAACAGAACAGGGTCTCAAATTTTGAAAACCAAGTTATGTTTGCATAAGGGGAAAGGTGAGTTGGGGTGCTGCATAAAACCAGAGATAGTAATTAGCACAGATACCATTCCATACGTCAAATATGTAATAGTCAAGACCTACCCCTTGCTCAACGAAATGGGCTAAACACCCTATATTCAACACCTAGGAATACACCTGACTAGTAAGAATCTTCAAACCCATGGATTTATATGTCTCCATAAGAGAATCAAGCGTTTGTACAGCTGCATGAAGGCAGCAGAGAAAATCCGATAAATCCTAATATCAAAATGAATTACAAAAACAAAACAGAATGACAGTGAAATAGAGAGCAATTCTTCAATAATTCATTCAGGGCTTGTGATGCAACCTGGATTTACCTCATCTACACCCAGAGCTGAGTGAGACATAAGGTTGGACACTTCGGGCTGATAGCATTGGTGAGGTTCGATGAGCAAATGCAGACCATTTGAAGTCATACTGCATGGTACCCATTACATGGGTCCCAACTCGCCAGGTTTAAGTGATTCTTCCTTCAGCTAAAGCATGCATGGGAAACCCACAGTATGGTGCACCATGTGACCGGGAAACGTTTTCAAATGCATCTCAGTTTTTGTCCCCTTTTACTCGGGTTCACAATTCCAGATCCTTTACTAACACTCTCCCCACTTGGAGAGTCAGTGCCTTTAACCTCCTGTTTGGCACAGTTTGCAATTTCTGCGCAAGATGAACAGGAATAGGGAGAACCAGTGAGAGACTAGCTGTAGGTGTCTGCACGGGCAAATTTAACGCTCATTTCCAACCAGGAAGAGGAATTAATCAAAGGCTCAGCATGCCGTGCAGGAACCAGATTAGGGCCTGAAGCAATCCTGTGGGTTTGCGGCCAGCTCACAAGAAAGCGATTTGAAGAAAGGAGCTCAGGGGCACTGTAATTCACAAACCTGCAGAGTTATAAATGACAGCTATCGTCCGAAAATATATTGAAGGAAGCCTGCGAAGAGGACTTGAAACCGGGGCAGAATTGCAGGAAAACGATTTCAGGGGGTAGACTGGAATTGCATTTAAAGCTTAGTAAAAGAGGCAGAACGTCGACAATGATGCCCTTGGCCAAAAAGGGCGTATACGTTTTTTCCTAATTCAGGAAAAAACGCATACGCCCTTTTTGGCCAACCAAGCAAGCATGTTAAAGAAAACTGCACTACAATGAAGTCTCACTGCCCCCCGCTCAAAAGGGCCATCTGAAAAAGTGTAAAATCCAGAAATGCAGCACAGGCCATGGAGAACAGGGTGCCTTGTTATGCTGATGGGTGGGATGTAAATTGCCAACAGCCACTCTGGAGAAGTGTATGGTGTTTCCTGAAACACCAAAAAACAAAGCAACGGAGCCTACGGCACTTCCACTTATGGTCCTATAGCTTAGGGAAATTAAAATCAAAAACACACAGCCACCCCAAAGTTTCAGACGGCTCTGTTTACAAGAACCTCGTCTACGGTACAAGTTAAATATCCCTGAAAGCGAAAAATGGATAAAGAAGTTGTGGTACGTACGTACAATGGAATATCACTCACCAATGAAATCTATGTCATCTGGCCCGTCGTGGCATAATGAGTGGATTCAGGTACGATGATTCTAAGTGAAATAAGTCACACAGAAAATGAAACATCATAAGATGTCACTAATACACGGAATGTAATCTTGGCTACACATGAACTGAATTACAAAACAGAACAGGGTCTCAAATTTAGAAAACCAACTTATGTTTGCTTAAGGGGAAAGGTGAGTTGGGGTGCTGCAAAAAACCAGAGATAGAAATTAGCACAGATACCATTCCATACGTCAAATATGTAATAGTCAAGACCTACCCCTTGCTCAACCAAATGGGCTAAACACCCTATATTCAACGTCTAGGAATACACCTGACTAGAAAGAATATTCAAACCCATGCATTTATATGTCTCCGTAAGAGAATCAAGCGTGTGTACAGCTGCATGAAAGCAGCAGAGAAAATCCGATAAATCCCATTATCAAAATGAATTACAAAAACAAAACAGAATGACAGTGAAATAGAGAGAAATTCTTAAGTAATTCATTCAGGGCTTGTGATGCAATCTGGATTTACCTCATCTACACCCAGAGCTGAGTGAGACATAAGGTTGGACACTTCGGGCTGATAGCATTGGTGAGGTTCGATGAGCAAATGCAGACCATTTTAAGTCATACTGCATGGTACCCTTTCTATGGGTCCCAACTCGCCAGGTTTAAGCGATTCTTCCTTCAGCTAAAACATGCATGGGAATCCCACAGTATGGTGCACCGTGTGACCGGGAAACGTTTTCAAATGCATCTCAGTTTTCGTCCCCTTTTACTCGGGTTCACCATTCCAGACCCTTTTAACACTCTCCTCACTTGGAGAGCCAGTGCCTTTAACCTGTTGTTTGGCACAGTTTGCAATTTCTGCGCAAGATGAACAGGAATAGGGAGAACCAATGAGAGGCCAGCTGTAGGTGTCTGCACGGGCAAATTTAACGCTCATTTCCCACCAGGAAGAGGAATTAACCAAACGCTCAGCATGCCGTGCCGAAACCAGATTAGGGCCTGAAGCAATCCTGCGGGTTTGCGGCCAGCTCACAAGAAAATGATTTGAAGAAAGGAGCTCAGGGGCCAAGTAATTCACAAACCTGCAGAGTTATAAATGACAGCTATCGTCTAAAAATATATTGAAGGAAGGCTGCGAAGAGGACTTGAAAGCGGGGCAGAATTGCAGGAAAATGATTTCAGGGGGTAGACTGGAATTGCATTTAAAGCATAGGAAAAAAGGCAGAACGTCGACAATGATGCACTTGGCCTAAAAGGGCGTATGCGTTTTTTCCTGAATATATTCAGGAAAAAACGCATACGCCCTTTTTGGCCAACCAAGCAAGCATGTTAAAGAAATCTGCACTACAATGAAGTCTCACTGCCCCCCGGTCAAAAGGGCCATCTGAACAAAGTGTAAAATCCAGAAATGCAGCACAGGCCATGGAGAACAGGGAGCCTTGTTATGCTGATGGGTGGGATGTAAATTGCCAACAGCCACTCTGGAGAAGTGTATGGTGTTTCCTGAAACACCTAAAAAACAAAGCAACGGAGCCTACGGCACTTCCACTTATGGTCCTATAGCTTAGGGAAATTAAAATCAAAAACACACAGCCACCCCAAAGTTTCAGATGGCTCTGTTTACAAGAACCTCGTCTACGGTACAAGTTAAATATCCCAGAAAGCGAAAAAATGGATAAAGATGTTGTGGTACGTACGTACAATGAAATATCACTCACCAATGAAATCTATGTCATCTGGCCCGTCGTGGCATAATAAGTGGTTCAGGTACGATGATTCTAAGGGAAATAAGTCCCACAGAAAATGAAACATCATAAGATATCACTAATACTTCGAATGTAATCTTGGCTACACATGAACTGAATTACAAAACAGAACAGGGTCTCAAATTTAGAAAACCAACTTATGTTTCCTTAAGGGGAAAGGTGAGTTGGGGTGCTGCATAAAACCAGAGATAGAAATTAGCACAGATACCATTCCATACGTCAAATATGTAATAGTAAAGACCTACCCCTTGCTCAACGAAATGGGCTAAACACCCTATATTCACCGGCTAGGAATACACCTGACTAGTAAGAATCTTCAAACCCATGGATTTATATGTCTCCATAAGAGAATCAAGCGTGTGTACAGCTGCATGAAGGCAGCAGAGAAAAGCCGATAAATCCCATTATCAAAATGATTTACAAAAACAAAACACAATGACTGTGAAATAGAGAGCAATTCTTAAATAATTCATTCAGGGCTTGTGATGCAACCTGGATTTACCTCATCTACACCCAGAGCTGAGTGAGACATAAGGTTGGACACTTCGGGCTGATAGCATTGGTGAGGTTCGATGAGCAAATGCAGACCATTTGAAGTCATACTGCATGGTACCCATTCCATGGGTCCCAACTCTCCAGGTTTAAGCGATTCTTCCTTCAGCTAAAGCATGCATGGGAAACCCAGAGTATGGTGCACTGTGTGACCGGGAAACGTTTTCAAATGCATCTCAGTTTTTGTCCTCTTTGACTCGGGTTCACAATTCCAGACCCTTTACTAAAACTCTCCCCACTTGTAGAGTCAGTGCCTTTAACCTCCTGTTTGGCACAGTTTGCAATTTCTGCACAAGATGAACAGGAATAGGGAGAACCAATGAGAGACTAGCTGTAGGTGTCTGCACGGGCAAATTTAACACTCATTTCCCACCAGGAAGAGGAATTAACCAAAGGCTCAGCATGCCGTGCCGGAACCAGATTAGGGCCTGAAGCAATCCTGCGGGTTTGGGGCCAGCTCACAAGAAAGCGATTTGAAGAAAGGAGCTCAGGGGCACTGTTATTCAGAAACCTGCAGAGTTATAAATGACAGCTATCGTCCAAAAATATATTGAAGGTAGGCTGCGAAGAGGACTTGAAAGCAGGGCAGAATTGCAGGAAAACGATTTCAGGGGATAGACTGGAATTGCATTTAAAGCATAGGAAAAGAGGCAGAACGTCGACAATGATGCACTTGGCCAAAAAGGGCGTATGCGTTTTTTCCTGAATATATTCAGGAAAAAACGCATACGACCTTTTTGGCCAACCAAGCAAGCATGTTAAAGAAATCTGCACTACAATGAAGTCTCACTGCCCCCCGTCAAAAGGGTCATCTGAAAAAAGTGTAAAATCCAGAAATGCAGCACAGGCCATGGAGAACAGGGAGCCTTGTTATGCTGATGGGTGGGATGTAAATTGCCAAGAGCCACTCTGGAGAAGTGTATGGTGTTTCCTGAAACACCTAAAAAACAAAGCAACGGAGCCTACGGCACTTCCACTTATGGTCCTATAGATTAGGGAAATTAAAATCAAAAACACACAGCCACCCCAAAGTTTCTGACGGCTCTGTTTACAAGAACTTCATCTACGGTATAAGTTAAATATCCCAGAAAGCGAAAAATGGATAAAGAAGTTGTGGTACGTACGTACAATGGAATATCACTCACGAATTCTATTTCATCTGCCCCATCGTGTCATAATGAGTGGATTCAGGTACGATGATTCTAAGTGAAATAAGTCACACAGAAAATGAAACATCATAAGATATCACTAATACACGGAATGTAATCTTGGCTACACATGAACTGAATTACAAAACAGAACAGGGTCTCAAATTTAGAAAACCAACTTATGTTTGCTTAAGGGGAATGGCGAGTTGGGGTGCTGCATAAAACCAGAGATAGAAATTAGCACAGATACCATTCCATACGTCAAACATGTAATAGTCAAGACCCACCCCTTGCTCAACGAAATGGGCTAAACACCCTATATTCAATGCCTAGGAATACACCTGACTAGTAAGAATCTTCAAACCCATGGATTTATATGTCTCCATAAGAGAATCAAGCGTGTGTACAGCTGCATGAAGGCAGCAGAGACAATCCGATAAATCCCATTATCAAAATGAATTACAAATACAAAACACAATGACAGTGAAATAGAGAGCAATTCTTCAATAATTCATTCAGGGCTTGTGATGCAACCTGGATTTACCTCATCTACACTCAAAGCTGAGTGAGACATAAGGTTAGACACTTCGGGCTGATAGCATTGGTGAGGTTCGATGAGCAAATGCAGACCATTTGAAGTCATACTGCATGGTACCCATTCCATGGGTCCCAACTCTCCAGGTTTAAGCGATTCTTCCTTCATCTAAAGCATGCATGGGAAACCCACAGTTTGGTGCACCGTGTGGCCGGGAAACTTTTTCAAATGCATCTCAGTGTTCGTCCCCTTTTACTCGGGTTCACAATTCCAGACCCTTTACTAAAACTCTCCCTACTTGGAGAGTCAGTGCCTTTAACCTCCTGTTTGGCACAGTTTGCAATTTCTGCGCAAGATGAACAGGAATAGGGAGAACCAATGAGAGACTAGCTGTAGGTGTCTGCACGGGCAAATTTAACGCTCATTTCCAACCAGGAAGAGGAATTAACCAAAGGCTCAGCATGCCGTCCCGGAACCAGATTAGGGCCTGAAACAATCTTGCGGGTTTGCGGCCAGCTCACAAGAAAGCGATTTGAAGAAAGGAGCTCAGGGGAACTGTAATTCACAAACCTGCAAAGTTATAAATGACAGCTATAGTCCAAAAATATATTGAAGGAAGCCTGCGAAGAGGACTGAATGCGGGGCAGAATTGCAGGAAAACGATTTCAGGGGGTAGACAGGAATTGCATTTAAAGCATAGGAAAAGAGGCAGAACGTCGACAATGATGCACTCGGCTAAAAAGGGCGTATGAGTTTTTTCCTAAATATATTCAGGAAAAAACGCATACACCCTTTTTGGCCAACCAAGCAAGCATGTTAAAGAAATCTGCACTACAATGAAGTCTCACTGCCCCCCGTCAAAGGGGTCATCTGAAAAAAGTGTAAAATCCAGAAATGCAGCACAGGCCATGGAGAACAGGGAGCCTTGTTATGCTGATGGGTGGGATGTAAATTGCCAACAGCCACTCTGGAGAAGTGTATGGTGTTTCCTGAAACACCTAAAAAACAAAGCAACGGAGCCTACGGCTCTTCCACTTATGGTCCTATAGCTTATGGAAATTAAAATCAAAAACACACAGCCACCCCAAAGTTTCAGACGGATCTGTTTACAAGAACCTCGTCTACGGTACAAGTTAAATATCCCAGAAAGCGAAAAATGGATAAAGAAGTTGTGGTACGTACGTACAATGGAATATCACTCACCAATGAAATCTATGTCATCTGGCCCGTCGTGGCATAATGAGTGGATTCAGGTACGATGATTCTAAGTGAAATACGTCACACAGAAAATGAAACATCATAAGATGTCACTAATACACGGAATGTAATCTTGGCTACACATGAACTGAATTACAAAACAGAACAGGGTCTCAAATTTAGAAAACCAACTTATGTTTGCTTAAGGGGAAAGGTGAGTTGGGGTGCTGCATAAAACCAGAGATAGAAATTAGCACAGATACCATTCCATATGTCAAATACGTAATAGTCAAGACTTACCCCTTGCTCAACGAAAGGGACTAAACAACCTATATTCAACGCCTAGGAATACACCTGACTAGAAAGAATCTTCAAACCCATGGATTTATATGTCTCCATAAGAGAATCAAGCGTGTGTACAGCTGCAGGAAGGCAGCAGAGACAATCCGATAAATCCCATTATCAAAATGAATTACAAAAACAAAACACAATGACAGTGAAATAGAGAGCAATTCTTAAATAATTCATTCAGGGCTTGTGATGCAACCTGGATTTACCACATCTACACTCAGAGCTGAGTGAGACATAAGGTTGGACACTTCGGGCTGATAGCATTGGTGAGGTTCGATGAGCAAATGCAGACCATTTGAAGTCATACTGCATGGTACCCATTCCATGGGTCCCAACTCTCCAGGTTTAAGCGATTCTTCCTTCAGCTAAAGCATGCATGGGAAACCCACATTATGGTGCACCGTGTGGCCGGGAAACTTTTTCAAATGCATCTCAGTGTTCGTCCCCTTTTACTCGGGTTCACAATTCCAGACCCTTTACTAAAACTCTCCCCACTTGGAGAGTCAGTGCCTTTAACCTCCTGTTTGGCACAGTTTGCAATTTCTGCGCAAGATGAACAGGAATAGGGAGAACCAATGAGAGACTAGCTGTAGGTGTCTGCACGGGCAAATTTAACGCTCATTTCCAACCAGGAAGAGGAATTAACCAAAGGCTCAGCATGCCGTCCCGGAACCAGATTAGGGCCTGAAACAATCCTGCGGGTTTGCGGCCAGCTCACAAGAAAGCGATTTGAAGAAAGGAGCTCAGGGGAACTGTAATTCACAAACATGCAAAGTTATAAATGACAGCTATAATCCAAAAATATATTGAAGGAAGGCTGCGAAGAGGACTGAAGCGGGGCAGAATTGCAGGAAAACGATTTCAGGGGGTAGACTGGAATTGCATTTAAAGCATAGGAAAAGAGGCAGAACGTCAACAATGATGCACTCGGCTAAAAAGGGCGTATGAGTTTTTTCCTAAATATATTCAGGAAAAAACGCATACACCCTTTTTGGCCAACCAAGCAAGCATGTTAAAGAAATCTGCACTACAATGAAGTCTCACGGCCCCCCGGTCAAAAGGGCAATCTGAAAAAAGTGTAAAATCCAGAAATGCAGCACAGGCCATGGAGAACAGGGAGCCTTGTTATGCTGATGGGTGGGATGTAAATTGCCAACAGCCACTCTGGAGAAGTGTATGGTGTTTCCTGAAACACCTAAAAAACAAAGCAACGGAGCCTACGGCTCTTCCACTAATGGTCCTATAGCTTAGGGAAATTAAAATCAAAAACACACAGCCACCCCAAAGTTTCAGAGGGATCTGTTTACAAGAACCTCGTCTACGGTACAAGTTAAATATCCCAGAAAGCAAAAAATGGATAAAGAAGTTGTGGTACGTACGTACAATGGAATATCACTCACCAATGAAATCTATGTCATCTGGCCCATCGTGGCATAATGAGTGGATTCAGGTACGATGATTCTAAGTGAAATAAGTCCCACAGAAAATGAAACATCATATGATATCACTAATACACGGAATGTAATCTTGGCTACACATGAACTGAATTACAAAACAGAACAGGGTCTCAAATTTAGAAAACCAACTTATGTTTGCTTAAGGGGAAAGGTGAGTTGCGGTGCTGCATAAAACCAGAGATAGATATTAGCACAGATCCCATTCCATAAGTTAACTATGTAATACTCCAGACCTACCCCTTTCTCAACGAAATGGGATAAACACCCTATATTCAACGCCTAGGAATACACCTGACTAGTAAGAATCTTCAAACCCATGGATTTATATGTCTCCATAAGAGAATCAAGCGTGTGTACAGCTGCATGAATGCAGCAGAGAAAATCCGATAAATCCCATTATCAAAATGAATTACAAAAACAAAACACAATGACACTGAAATAGAGAGCAATTCTTAAATAATTCATTCAGGGCTTGTGATGCAACCTGGATTTACCTCATCTACACCCAGAGCTGAGTGAGATATAAGGTTGGACACTTCGGGCTGATAGCATTGGTGAGGTTCGATGAGCAAATGCAGACCATTTGAAGTCATCCTGCATGGTACCCATTCCATGGGTCCCAACTCTCCAGGTTTAAGCGATGCTTCCTTCAGCTAAAACATGCATGGGAAACCCACAGTATGGTGCACCGTGTCACCTGGAAACGTTTTCAAATGCATCTCAGTGTTCGTCCCCTTTTACTCGGGTTCACAATTCCAGACCCTTTACTAACACTCTCCCCGCTTGGAGAGTCAGTGCCTTTAACCTCCTGTTTGGCACAGTTTGCAATTTCTGCGCAAGATGAACAGGAATAGGGAGAACGAATGAGAGACTAGCTGTAGGTGTCTGCACGGGCAAATTTCATGCTCATTTCCAACCAGGAAGAGGAATTAACCAAACGCTCAGCATGCCTTGCCTGAACCAGATTAGGGCCTGAAGCAATCCTGCGGGTTTGCGGCCAGCTCACAAGAAAGCGATTTGAAGAAAGGAGCTCAGGGGCACTGTAATTCTCAAACCTGCAAAGTTATAAATGACAGCTATTGTCCAAAAATATATTGAAGGAGGGCTGCGAAGAGGACTTGAAATCGGGGCAGAATTGCAGGAAAGCAGTTTCAGGGAGTAGAGTGGAATTGCATTTAAAGCATAGGAAAAGAGGCAGGACGTCGACAATGAAGCACGTGGCCAAAAAGGGCGTATGCGTTTTTTCCTGAATATATTCAGGAAAAAACGCATACGCCCTTTTTGGCCAACCAAGCAAGCATGTTAAAGAAATCTGCACTACAATGAAGTCTCACTGCCCCCCGGTCAAAAGGGCCATCTGAAAAAAGTGTAAAATCCAGAAATGCAGCACAGGCCATGGAGAACAGGGAGCCTTGTTATGCTGATGGGTGGGATGTAAATTGCCAACAGCCACTCTGGAGAAGTGTATGGTGTTTCCTGAAACACCTAAAAAACAAAGCAACGGAGCCTACGGCACTTCCACTTATGGTCCTATAGCTTATGGAAATTAAAATCAAAAACACACAGCCACCCCAAAGTTTCAGACGGATCTGTTTACAAGAACCTCGTCTACGGTACAAGTTAAATATCCCAGAAAGCGAAAAATGGATAAAGAAGTTGTGGTACGTACGTACAATGGAATATCACTCACCAATGAAATCTATGTCATCTGGCCCGTCGTGGCATAATGAGTGGATTCAGGTACGATGATTCTAAGTGAAATACGTCACACAGAAAATGAAACATCATAAGATGTCACTAATACACGGAATGTAATCTTGGCTACACATGAACTGAATTACAAAACAGAACAGGGTCTCAAATTTAGAAAACCAACTTATGTTTGCTTAAGGGGAAAGGTGAGTTGGGGTGCTGCATAAAACCAGAGATAGAAATTAGCACAGATACCATTCCATATGTCAAATACGTAATAGTCAAGACTTACCCCTTGCTCAACGAAAGGGGCTAAACACCCTATATTCAACGCCTAGGAATACACCTGACTAGAAAGAATCTTCAAACCCATGGATTTATATGTCTCCATAAGAGAATCAAGCGTGTGTACAGCTGCATGAATGCAGCAGAGAAAATCCGATAAATCCTATTATCAAAATGAATTACAAAAACAAAACACAATGACAGTGAAGTAGAGAGCAATTCTTAAATAATTCATTCAGGGCTTGTGATGCAACCTGGATTTACCTCATCTACACCCAGAGCTGAGTGAGACATAAGGTTGGACACATCGGGCTGATAGCATTGGTGAGGTTCGATGAGCAAATGCAGACCATTTTAAGTCATACTGCATGGTACCCTTTCTATGGGTCCCAACTCGCCAGTTTTAAGCGATTCTTCCTTCAGCTAAAGCATGCATGGGAAACCCACAGTATGGTGCACCGTGTGACCGGGAAATGTTTTCAAATGCATCTCAGTTTTTGTCCCCTTCTACTCGGGTTCACAATTCCAGAACCTTTATTAACACTCTCCCGACTTGGAGAGTCAGTGCCTTTAACCTCCTGTTTGGCACAGTTTGCAATTTCTGCGCAAGATGAACAGGAATAGGGAGAACCAATGAGAGACTAGCTGTAGGTGTCTGCACGGGCAAATTTAACGCTCATTTCCAACCAGGAAGAGGAATTAACCAAAGGCTCAGCATGCCGTCCCGAAACCAGATTAGGGCCTGAAGCAATCCTGCGGGTTTGCGGCCAGCTCACAGGAAAGCGATTTGAAGAAAGGAGCTCAGGGGCACTGTAATTCACAAACCTGCAGAGTTATAAATGACAGCTATAGTCCAAAAATATATTGAAGGAAGGTTGCGAAGAAGACTTGAAAGCGGGCCAGAATTGCACGAAAACGATTTCAGGGGGTAGACTGGAATTGCATTTAAAGCATAGGAAAAAAGGCAGAACGTCGACAATGATGCACTTGGCCAAAAAGGGCGTATACGTTTTTTCCTGCATATATTCAGGAAAAAACGCATACGCCCTTTTTGGCCAACCAAGCAAGCATGTTAAAGAAATCTGCACTACAATGAAGTCTCACAGCCCCCTGGTCAAAAGGGCCATCTGAAAAAAGTGTAAAATCCAGAAATGCAGCACAGGCCATGGAGAACAGGGAGCCGTGTTATGCTGATGGGTGGGATGTAATTTGCCAACAGCCACTCTGGAGAAGTGTATGGTGTTTCCTGAAACACCTAAAAAACAAAGCAACGGAGCCTCCGGCACTTCCACTTATGGTCCTATAGCTTAGGGAAATTAAAATCAAAAACACACAGCCACCCCAAAGTTTCAGACGGATCTGTTTACAAGAACCTCGTCTACGGTACAAGTTAAATATTCCAGAAAGCGAAAAATGGATAAAGAAGTTGTGGTACGTACGTACAATGGAATATAACTCAACAATGAAATCTATGTCATCTGGCCCGTCGTGGCATAATGAGTGGATTCAGGTACGATGATTCTAAGTGAAATAAGTCACACAGAAAATGACACATCATAAGCTGTCACTAATACACCGAATGTAATCTTGGCTACACATGAACTGAATTACAAAACAGAACAGGGTCTCAAATTTAGAAAACCAACTTATGTTTGCGTAAGGGGAAAGGTGAGTTGGGGTGCTGCATAACATCAGAGATAGAAATTAGCCAGATACCATTCCATATGTCAAATACGTAGTAGTCAAGACATACCCCGTGCTCAACGAAATGGGCTAAACACCCTATATTCAACGCCTAGGAATACACCTGACTAGAAAGAATCTTCAAACCCATGGATTTATATGTCTCCATAAGAGAATCAAGCGTGTGTACAGCTGCATGAAGGCAGCAGAGAAAATCCGATAAATCCTATTATCAAAATGAATTACAAAAACAAAACACAATGACAGTGAAATAGAGAGCAATTCTTAAATAATTCATTCAGGGCTTGTGATGCAACCTGGATTTACCTCATCTGAACCCAGAGCTGAGTGAGACATAAGGTTTGACACTTCGGGCTGATAGCATTGGTGAGGTTCGATGAGCAAATGCAGACCATTTGAAGTCATACATCATGGAACCCAATCCATGGGTCCCAACTCTCCAGGTTTAAGCGATTCTTCCTTCAGCTAAAGCATGCATGGGAATCCCACAGAATGGTGCACCGTGTGACCGGGAAACGTTTTCAAATGCATCTCAGTTTTCGTCCCCTTTTACTCGGGTTCACCATTCCAGACCCTTTTAACACTCTCCTCACTTGGAGAGCCAGTGCCTTTAACCTGTTGTTTGGCACAGTTTGCAATTTCTGCGCAAGATGAACAGGAATAGGGAGAACCAATGAGAGGCCAGCTGTAGGTGTCTGCACGGGCAAATTTAACGCTCATTTCCCACCAGGAAGAGGAATTAACCAAACGCTCAGCATGCCGTGCCGGAACCAGATTAGGGCCTGAAGCAATCCTGCGGGTTTGCGGCCTGCTCACAAGAAAATGATTTGAAGAAAGGAGCTCAGGGGCCAAGTAATTCACAAACCTGCAGAGTTATAAATGACAGCTATCGTCCAAAAATATATTGAAGGAAGGCTGCGAAGAGGACTTGAAAGCGGGGCAGAATTGCAGGAAAATGATTTCAGGGGGTAGACTGGAATTGCATTTAAAGCATAGGAAAAGAGGCAGAACGTCGACAATGATGCACTTGGCCAAAAAGGGCGTATGCGTTTTTTCCTGAATATATTCAGGAAAAAACGCATACGCCCTTTTTGGCCAACCAAGCAAGCATGTTAAAGAAATCTGCACTACAATGAAGTCTCACTGCCCCCCGGTCAAAAGGGCCATCTGAACAAAGTGTAAAATCCAGAAATGCAGCACAGGCCATGGAGAACAGGGAGCCTTGTTATGCTGATGGGTGGGATGTAAATTGCCAACAGCCACTCTGGAGAAGTGTATGGTGTTTCCTGAAACACCTAAAAAACAAAGCAACGGAGCCTACGGCACTTCCACTTATGGTCCTATAGCTTAGGGAAATTAAAATCAAAAACACACAGCCACCCCAAAGTTTCAGATGGCTCTGTTTACAAGAACCTCGTCTACGGTACAAGTTAAATATCCCAGAAAGCGAAAAAATGGATAAAGATGTTGTGGTACGTACGTACAATGAAATATCACTCACCAATGAAATCTATGTCATCTGGCCCGTCGTGGCATAATAAGTGGTTCAGGTACGATGATTCTAAGTGAAATAAGTCCCACAGAAAATGAAACATCATAAGATATCACTAATACTTCGAATGTAATCTTGGCTACACATGAACTGAATTACAAAACAGAACAGGGTCTCAAATTTAGAAAACCAACTTATGTTTCCTTAAGGGGAAAGGTGAGTTGGGGTGCTGCATAAAACCAGAGATAGAAATTAGCACAGATACCATTCCATACGTCAAATATGTAATAGTAAAGACCTACCCCTTGCTCAACGAAATGGGCTAAACACCCTATATTCACCGGCTAGGAATACACCTGACTAGTAAGAATCTTCAAACCCATGGATTTATATGTCTCCATAAGAGAATCAAGCGTGTGTACAGCTGCATGAAGGCAGCAGAGAAAAGCCGATAAATCCCATTATCAAAATGATTTACAAAAACAAAACACAATGACTGTGAAATAGAGAGCAATTCTTAAATAATTCATTCAGGGCTTGTGATGCAACCTGGATTTACCTCATCTACACCCAGAGCTGAGTGAGACATAAGGTTGGACACTTCGGGCTGATAGCATTGGTGAGGTTCGATGAGCAAATGCAGACCATTTGAAGTCATACTGCATGGTACCCATTCCATGGGTCCCAACTCTCCAGGTTTAAGCGATTCTTCCTTCAGCTAAAGCATGCATGGGAAACCCAGAGTATGGTGCACTGTGTGACCGGGAAACGTTTTCAAATGCATCTCAGTTTTTGTCCTCTTTGACTCGGGTTCACAATTCCAGACCCTTTACTAACACTCTCCCCACTTGTAGAGTCAGTGCCTTTAACCTCCTGTTTGGCACAGTTTGCAATTTCTGCGCAAGATGAACAGGAATAGGGAGAACCAATGAGAGACTAGCTGTAGGTGTCTGCACGGGCAAATTTAACACTCATTTCCCACCAGGAAGAGGAATTAACCAAAGGCTCAGCATGCCGTGCAGGAACCAGATTAGGGCCTGAAGCAATCCTGCGGGTTTGGGGCCAGCTCACAAGAAAGCGATTTGAAGAAAGGAGCTCAGGGGCACTGTTATTCAGAAACCTGCAGAGTTATAAATGACAGCTATCGTCCAAAAATATATTGAAGGTAGGCTGCGAAGAGGACTTGAATGCGGGGCAGAATTGCAGGAAAACGATTTCAGGGGGTAGACTGGAATTGCATTTAAAGCATAGGAAAAGAGGCAAAACGTCGACAATGATGCACTTGGCCAAAAAGGGCGTATGCGTTTTTTCCTGAATATATTCAGGAAAAAACGCATACGACCTTTTTGGCCAACCAAGCAAGCATGTTAAAGAAATCTGCACTACAATGAAGTCTCACTGCCCCCCGTCAAAAGGGTCATCTGAAAAAAGTGTGAAATCCAGAAATGCAGCACAGGCCATGGAGAACAGGGAGCCTTGTTATGCTGATGGGTGGGATGTAAATTGCCAAGAGCCACTCTGGAGAAGTGTATGGTGTTTCCTGAAACACCTAAAAAACAAAGCAACGGAGCCTACGGCACTTCCACTTATGGTCCTATAGATTAGGGAAATTAAAATCAAAAACACACAGCCACCCCAAAGTTTCTGACGGCTCTGTTTACAAGAACTTCATCTACGGTACAAGTTAAATATCCCAGAAAGCGAAAAATGGATAAAGAAGTTGTGGTACGTATGTACAATGGAATATCACTCACAAATGAAATCTATTTCATCTGCCCCATCGTGTCATAATGAGTGGATTCAGGTACGATGATTCTAAGTGAAATAAGTCACACAGAAAATGAAACATCATAAGATATCACTAATACACGGAATGTAATCTTGGCTACACATGAACTGAATTACAAAACAGAACAGGGTCTCAAATTTAGAAAACCAACTTATGTTTGCTTGAGGGGAATGGCAAGTTGGGGTGCTGCATAAAACCAGAGATAGAAATTAGCACAGATACCATTCCATACGTCAAACATGTAATAGTCAAGACCCACCCCTTGCTCAACGAAATGGGCTAAACACCCTATATTCAATGCCTAGGAATACACCTGACTAGTAAGAATCTTCAAACCCATGGATTTATATGTCTCCATAAGAGAATCAAGCGTGTGTACAGCTGCATGAAGGCAGCAGAGACAATCCGATAAATCCCATTATCAAAATGAATTACAAATACAAAACACAATGACAGTGAAATAGAGAGCAATTCTTCAATAATTCATTCAGGGCTTGTGATGCAACCTGGATTTACCTCATCTACACTCAGAGCTGAGTGAGACATAAGGTTAGACACTTCGGGCTGATAGCATTGGTGAGGTTCGATGAGCAAATGCAGACCATTTGAAGTCATACTGCATGGTACCCATTCCATGGGTCCCAACTCTCCAGGTTTAAGCGATTCTTCCTTCAGCTAAAGCATGCATGGCAAACCCACAGTTTGGTGCACCGTGTGGCCGGGAAACTTTTTCAAATGCATCTCAGTGTTCGTCCCCTTTTACTCGGGTTCACAATTCCAGACCCTTTACTAAAACTCTCCCTACTTGGAGAGTCAGTGCCTTTAACCTCCTGTTTGGCACAGTTTGCAATTTCTGCGCAAGATGAACAGGAATAGGGAGAACCAATGAGAGACTAGCTGTAGGTGTCTGCACGGGCAAATTTAACGCTCATTTCCCACCAGGAAGAGGAATTAACCAAAGGCTCAGCATGCCGTCCCGGAACCAGATTAGGGCCTGAAACAATCCTGCGGGTTTGCGGCCAGCTCACAAGAAAGCGATTTGAAGAAAGGAGCTCAGGGGAACTGTAATTCACAAACCTCCAAAGTTATAAATGACAGCTATAGTCCAAAAATATATTGAAGGAAGCCTGCGAAGAGGACTGAATGCGGGGCAGAATTGCAGGAAAACGATTTCAGGGGGTAGACAGGAATTGCATTTAAAGCATAGGAAAAGAGGCAGAACGTCGACAATGATGCACTCGGCTAAAAAGGGCGTATGAGTTTTTTCCTAAATATATTCAGGAAAAAACGCATACACCCTTTTTGGCCAACCAAGCAAGCATGTTAAGAAATCTGCACTACAATGAAGTCTCACTGCCCCCCGTCAAAAGGGTCATCTGAAAAAAGTGTAAAATCCAGAAATGCAGCACAGGCCATGGAGAACAGGGAGACTTGTTATGCTGATGGGTGGGATGTAAATTGCCAACAGCCACTCTGGAGAAGTGTATGGTGTTTCCTGAAACACCTAAAAAACAAAGCAACGGAGCCTACGGCTCTTCCACTTATGGTCCTATAGCTTATGGAAATTAAAATCAAAAACACACAGCCACCCCAAAGTTTCAGACGGATCTGTTTACAAGAACCTCATCTACGGTACAAGTTAAATATCCCAGAAAGCGAAAAATGGATAAAGAAGTTGTGGTACGTACGTACAATGGAATATCACTCACCAATGAAATCTATGTCATCTGGCCCGTCGTGGCATAATGAGTGGATTCAGGTACGATGATTCTAAGTGAAATACGTCACACAGAAAATGAAACATCATAAGATGTCACTAATACACGGAATGTAATCTTGGCTACACATGAACTGAATTACAAAACAGAACAGGGTCTCAAATTTAGAAAACCAACTTATGTTTGCTTAAGGGGAAAGGTGAGTTGGGGTGCTGCATAAAACCAGAGATAGAAATTAGCACAGATACCATTCCATATGTCAAATACGTAATAGTCAAGACTTACCCCTTGCTCAACGAAAGGGACTAAACACCCTATATTCAACGCCTAGGAATACACCTGACTAGAAAGAATCTTCAAAACCATGGATTTATATGTCTCCATAAGAGAATCAAGCGTGTGTACAGCTGCATGAAGGCAGCAGAGAAAATCCGATAAATCCTATTATCAAAATGAATTACAAAAACAAAACACAATGACAGTGAAATAGAGAGCAATTCTTAAATAATTCATTCAGGGCTTGTGATGCAACCTGGATTTACCTCATCTACACCCAGAGCTGAGTGAGACATAAGGTTGGACACATCGGGCTGATAGCATTGGTGAGGTTCGATGAGCAAATGCAGACCACTTGAAGTCATAATATATGGTACACATTCCATGGGTCCCAACTCTCCAGGTTTAAGTGATTCTCCCTTCAGCTAAAGCATGCATGGGAAACCCACAGTATGGTGCACCGTGAGACGGGGAAACGTTTTCAAATGCATCTCAGTTTTCGTCCCCTTTTACTCGGGTTCACAATTCCAGACCCTTTACTAACACTCTCCCCACTTGGAGAGTCAGTGCCTTTAACCTCCTGTTTGGCACAGTTTGCAATTTCTGCGCAAGATGAACAGGAATAGGGAGAACCAATGAGAGACTAGCTGTAGGTGTCTGCACGGGCAAATTTAATGCTCATTTCCCACCAGGAAGAGGAATTAACCAAAGGCTCAGCATGCCGTGCCGGAAACAGATTAGGGCCTGAAGCAATCCTGCGGGTTTGCGGCCAGCTCACAAGAAAGCGATTTGAAGAAAGGAGCTCAGGGGCACTGTAATTCACAAACCTGCAGAGTTATAAATGACAGCTATCGTCCAAAAATATATTGAAGGAAGGCTGCGAAGAGGACTTGAAAGCGGGGCAGAATTGCAGGAAAACGATTTCAGGGGGTAGACTGGAATTGCATTTAAAGCATAGGAAAAGAGGCAGAACGTCGACAATGATGCACTTGGCCAAAAAGTGCGTATGCGTTTTTTCCTGAATATATTCAGGAAAAAACGCATACGCCCTTTTTGGCCAACCAAGCAAGCATGTTAAAGAAATCTGCACTACAATGAAGTCTCACTGCCCCCCGGTCAAAAGGGCCATCTGAAAAAAGTGTAAAATCCAGAAATGCAGCACAGGCCATGGAGAACAGGGAGCCCTTTTATGCTGATGGGTGAGATGTAAATTGCCAACAGCCACTCTGGAGAAGTGTATGGTGTTTCCTGAAACACCTAAAAAACAAAGCAACGGAGCCTACGGCACTTCCACTTATGGTCCTATAGCTTAGGGAAATTAAAATAAAAAACACACAGCCACCCAAAGTTTCAGAGGGCTCTGTTTACAAGAACCTCGTCTACGGTACAAGTTAAATATCCCAGAAAGCGAAAAATGGATAAAGAAGTTGTGGTACGTACGTACAATGGAATATCACTCACAAATGAAATCTATTTCACCTGGCCCATCGTGGCATAATGAGTGGATTCAGGTACGATGATTCTAAGTGAAATAAGTCACACAGAAAATGAAACATCATAAGATATCACTAATACACCGAATGTAATCTTGGCTACACATGAACTGAATTACAAAACAGGACAGGGTCTCAAATTTAGAAAACCAACTTATGTTTGCTTAAGGGGAAAGGCGAGTTGGGGTGCTGCATAAAACCAGAGATAGAAATTAGCACACATACCATTCCATACGTCAAACATGTAATAGTCAAGACCTACCCCTTGCTCAACGAAATGGGCTCAACACCCTATATTCAATGCCTAGGAATACACCTGACTAGATAGAATCTTCAAACCCATGGATTTATATGTCTCCATAAGAGAATCAAGCGTGTGTACAGCTGCATGAATGCAGCAGAGAAAAGCCGATAAATCCCACTATCAAAATGAATTACAAAAACAAAACACAATGAGAGTGAAATAGAGAGCAATTCTTAAATAATTCATTCAGGGCTTGTGATGCAACCTGGATTTACCTCATCTACACCCAGAGCTGAGTGAGACATAAGGTTGGACACTTCGGGCTGATAGCACTGGTGAGGTTCAATGAGCAAATGCAGACCATTTGAAGTCATACTGCATGGTACACATTCTATGGGTCCCAACTCTCCAGGTTTAAGCGATTCTTCCTTCAGCTAAAACATGCATGGGAAACCTACAGTATGGTGCACCGTGTCACCGGGAAACGTTTTCAAATGCATCTCAGTTTTCGTACCCTTTTACTCGGGTTCACAATTCCAGACCATTTACTAACACTCTCCCCACTTGGAGAGTCAGTGCCTTTAACCTCCTGTTTGGCACAGTTTGCAATTTCTGCGCAAGATGAACAGGAATAGGGAGAACCAATGAGAGACTAGCTGTAGGTGTCTGCACGCCAAATTTATCGCTCATTTCCAACCAGGAAGAGGAATTAACCAAACGCTCAGCATGCCGTGCCGGAACCAGATTAGGGCCTGAAGCAATCCTGCGGGTTTGCGGCCAGCTCACAAGAAAGCGATTTGAAGAAAGGAGCTCAGGGGCCAAGTAATTCACAAACCTGCAGAGTTATAAATGACAGCTATCGTCCAAAAATATATTGAAGGAAGGGTGCGAAGAGGACTTGAAAGCGGGGCAGAATTGCAGGAAAACGATTTCAGGGGGTAGACTGCAATTGCATTTAAAGCATAGAAAAAGAGGCAGAACGTCGACAATGATGCACTTGGCCAAAAAGGGCGTATGCGTTTTTTCCTGAATATATTCAGGAAAAAACGCATACGCCCTTTTTGGCCAACCAAGCAAGCATGTTAAAGAAATCTGCACTACAATGAAGTCTCACTGCCCCCCGGTCAAAAGGGCCATCTGAAAAAAGTGTAAAATCCAGAAATGCAGCACAGGCCATGGAGAACAGGGAGCCTTGTTATGCTGATGGGTGGGATGTAAATTGCCAACAGCCAATCTGGAGAAGTGTATGGTGTTTCCTGAAACACCTAAAAAAGAAAGCAACGGAGCCTACGGCACTTCCACTTATGGTCCTATAGCTTAGGGAAATTAAAATCAAAAACACACAGCCACCCCAAAGTTTCAGACGGCTCTGTTTACAAGAACCTCGTCTACGGTACAAGTTAAATATCCCAGAAAGCGGAAAATGGATAAAGAAATTGTGGTACGTACGTACAATGGAATATCACTCACCAATGAAATCTATGTCATCAGGCCCGTCGTGGCATAATGAGTGGATTCAGGTACGATGATGCTAAGTGAAATAAGTCACACAGAAAATGAAACATCATAAGATATCACTAATGCAGGGAATGTAATCTTGGCTACACATGAACTGAATTACAAAACAGAACAGGGTCTCAAATTTAGAAAACCAACTTATGTTTTCTTAAGGGGAAAGGTGAGTTGGGGTGCTGCATAAAACCAGAGATAGAAATTAGCACAGATACCATTCCATACGTCTAATATGTAATAGTCAAGACCTACCCCTTGCTCAACGAAATGGGCTAAACACCCTATATTCAACGCCTACGAATACACCTGACTAGAAAGAATTTTCAAACCCATGGATTTATATGTCTCCAAAAGAGAATCAAACGTGTGTACAGCTGCATGAAGGCAGCAGAGACAATCCGATAAATCCCATTATCAAAATGAATTACAAAAACAAAACACAATGACAGTGAAATAGAGAGCAATTCTTAAATAATTCATTCAGGGCTTGTAATGCAACCTGGATTGACCTCATCTACACCCAGAGCTGAGTGAGCCATAAGGTTGGACACTTCGGGCTGATAGCATTGGTGAGGTTCGATGAGCAAATGCAGACCATTTGAAGTCATACTGCATGGTACCCATTCCATGTGTCCCAACTCTCCAGGTTTAAGCAATTCTTCCTTCAGCTAAAGCATGCATGGGAAACCCACAGTATGGTGCACTGTGTGACCGGGAAACGTTTTCAAATGCATCTCAGTTTTTGTCCTCTTTGACTCGGGTTCACAATTCCAGACCCTTTACTAACACTCTCCCCACTTGTAGAGTCAGTGCCTTTAACCTCCTGTTTGGCACAGTTTGCAATTTCTGCGCAAGATGAACAGGAATAGGGAGTACCAATGAGAGACTAGCTGTAGGTGTCTGCACGGGCAAATTTAACACTCATTTCCCACCAGGAAGAGGAATTAACCAAAGGCTCAGCATGCCGTGCCGGAACCAGATTAGGGCCTGAAGCAATCCTGCGGGTTTGGGGCCAGCTCACAAGAAAGCGATTTGAAGAAAGGAGCTCAGGGGCACTGTTATTCAGAAACCTGCATAGTTATAAATGACAGCTATCGTCCAAAAGTATATTGAAGGTAGGCTGCGAAGAGGACTTGAAAGCGGGGCAGAATTGCAGGAAAACGATTTCAGGGGGTAGACTGGAATTGCATTTAAAGCATAGGAAAAGAGGCAGAACGTCGACAATGATGCACTTGGCCAAAAAGGGCGTATGCGTTTTTTCCTGAATATATTCAGGAAAAAACGCATACGACCTTTTTGGCCAACGAAACAAGCATATTAAAGAAATCTGCACTACAATGAAGTCTCACTGCCCCCCGTCAAAAGGGTCATCTGAAAAAAGTGTAAAATCCAGAAATGCAGCACAGGCCATGGAGAACAGGGAGCCTTGTTATGCTGATGGGTGGGATGTAAATTGCCAAGAGCCACTCTGGAGAAGTGTATGGTGTTTCCTGAAACACCTAAAAAACAAAGCAACGGAGCCTACGGCACTTCCACTTATGGTCCTATAGATTAGGGAAATTAAAATCAAAAACACAGCCACCCCAAAGTTTCTGACGGCTCTGTTTACAAGAACTTCATCTACGGTACAAGTTAAATATCCCAGAAAGCGAAAAATGGATAAAGAAGTTGTGGTACGTACGTACAATGGAATATCACTCACCAATGAAATCTATGTCATCTGGCCCGTCGTGGCATAATGAGTGGATTCAGGTACGATGATTCTAAGTGAAATACGTCACACAGAAAATGAAACATCATAAGATATCACTAATACACGGAATGTAATCTTGGCTACTCATGAACTGAATTACAAAACAGAACAGGGTCTCAAATTTAGAAAACCAACTTATGTTTGCTTAAGGGGAATGGCGAGTTGGGGTGCTGCATAAAACCAGAGATAGAAATTAGCACAGATACCATTCCATATGTCAAACATGTAATAGTCAAGACCTACCCCTTGCTCAACGAAATGGGCTCAACACCCTATATTCAATGCCTAGGAATACACCTGACTAGATAGAATCTTCAAACCCATGGATTTATATGTCTCCATAAGAGAATCAAGCGTGTGTACAGCTGCATGAATGCAGCAGAGAAAAGCCGATAAATCCCACTATCAAAATGAATTACAAAAACAAAACACAATGAGAGTGAAATAGAGAGCAATTCTTAAATAATTCATTCAGGGCTTGTGATGCAACCTGGATTTACCTCATCTACACCCAGAGCTGAGTGAGACATAAGGTTGGACACTTCGGGCTGATAGCACTGGTGAGGTTCAATGAGCAAATGCAGACCATTTGAAGTCATACTGCATGGTACACATTCTATGGGTCCCAACTCTCCAGGTTTAAGCGATTCTTCCTTCAGCTAAAACATGCATGGGAAACCTACAGTATGGTGCACCGTGTCACCGGGAAACGTTTTCAAATGCATCTCAGTTTTCGTACCCTTTTACTCGGGTTCACAATTCCAGACCATTTACTAACACTCTCCCCACTTGGAGAGTCAGTGCCTTTAACCTCCTGTTTGGCACAGTTTGCAATTTCTGCGCAAGATGAACAGGAATAGGGAGAACCAATGAGAGACTAGCTGTAGGTGTCTGCACGGGCAAATTTAACGCTCATTTCCAACCAGGAAGAGGAATTAACCAAAGGCTCAGCATGCCGTGCAGGAACCAGATTAGGGCCTGAAGCAATCCTGCGGGTTTGCGGCCAGCTCACAAGAAAGCGATTTGAAGAAAGGAGCTCAGGGGCACTGTAATTCACAAACCTGCAGAGTTATAAATGACAGCTATCGTCCGAAAATATATTGAAGGAAGGCTGCGATGAGGACTTGAAAGCGGGGCACAATTGCAGGAAAACGATTTCAGGGGGTAGACTGGAATTGCATTTAAAGCATAGGAAAAGAGGCAGAACGTCGACAATGATGCACTTGGCCAAAAAGGGCGTATGCGTTTTTTCCTGAATATATTCAGGAAAAAACTCATACGCCCTTTTTGGCCAACCAAGCAAGCATATTAAAGAAATCTGCACTACAATGAAGTCTCACTGTCCACCGGTCAAAAGGGCCATCTGAAAAAAGTGTAAAATCCAGAAATGCAGCACAGGCCATGGAGAACAGGGAGCCTTGTTATGCTGATGGGTGGGCTGTAAATTGCCAACAGCCACTCTGGAGAAGTGTATGGTGTTTCCTGAAACACCTAAAAAACAAAGCAACGGAGCCTACGGCACTTCCACTTATGGTCCTATAGCTTAGGGAAATTAAAATCAAAAACACACAGCCACCCCAAAGTTTCAGACGGCTCTGTTTACAAGAACCTCGTCTACGGTACAAGTTAAATATCCCAGAAAGCGAAAAATGGATAAAGAAGTTGTGGTACGTACGTACAATGGAATATCGCTCACCAATGAAATCTATGTCATCTGGCCCGTCGTGGCATAATAAGTGGATTCAGGTACGATGATTCTAAGTGAAATAAGTCACACAGAAAATGAAACATCATAAGATATCACTAATACACCGAATGTAATCTTGGCTACACATGAACTGAATTACAAAACAGAACATGATCTCAAATTTAGAAAACCAACTTATGTTTGCGTAAGGGGAAAGGTGAGTTGGGGTGCTGCATAAAACCAGATTTAGAAATTAGCTCAGATACCATTCCATATGTCAAATACGTAATAGTTAAGACATACCCCTTGCTCAACGAAATGGGCTAAACACCCTATATTCAACGTCTAGGAATACACCTGACTAGTAAGAATCTTCAAACCCATGGATTTATATGTCTCCATAAGAGAATCAAGCGTGTGTACAGCTGCATGAAGGCAGCAGAGAAAATCCGATAAATCTTATTATCAGAATGAATTACAAAAACCAAACACAATGACAGTGAAATAGAGAGCAATTCTTAAATAATTCATTCAGGGCTTGTGATGCAACCTGGATTTACCTCATCTAAACCCAGAGCTGAGTGAGACATAAGGTTGGACCCTTCGGGCTGATAGCATTGGTGAGGTTCGATGAGCAAATGCAGACCATTTGAAGTCATCCTACATGGTACCCATTCCATGGGTCCCAAGTCTCCAGGTTTAAGTGATTCTTCCTTCAGCTAAAGCATGCATGGGAAACCCACAGTATGGTGCACCATGTGACCGGGAAACGTTTTCAAATGCATCTCAGTTTTTGTCCCCTTTTACTCGGGTTCACAATTCCAGACCCTTTACTAACACTCTCCCCACTTGGAGAGTCAGTGCCTTTAACCTCCTGTTTGGCACAGTTTGCAATTTCTGCGCAAGATGAACAGGAATAGGGAGAACCAATGAGATACTAGCTGTAGGTGTCTGCACGGGCAAATTTAACGCTCATTTCCAACCAGGAAGAGGAATTAACCAAAGGCTCAGCATGCCGTGCAGGAACCAGATTAGGGCCTGAAGCAATCCTGCGGGTTTGCGGCCAGCTCACAAGAAAGCGATTTGAAGAAAGGAGCTCAGGGGCACTGTAATTCACAAACCTGCAGAGTTATAAATGACAGCTATCGTCCGAAAATATATTGAAGGAAGGCTGCGAAGAGGACTTGAAAGCGGGGCAGAATTGCAGGAAAACGATTTCAGGGGGTAGACTGGAATTGCATTTAAAGCATAGGAAAAGAGGCAGAACGTCGACAATGATGCACCTGGCCAAAAAGGGCGTATGCGTTTTTTCCTGAATATATTCAGGAAAAAACGCATACGCCCTTTTTGGCCAACCAAGCAAGCATGTTAAAGAAATCTGCACTACAATGAAGTCTCACTGCCCCCCGGTCAAAAGGACCATCTGAAAAATGTGTAAAATCCAGAAATGCAGCACAGGCCATGGAGAACAGGGAGCCTTGTTATGCTGATGGGTGGGATGTAAATTGCCAACAGCCACTCTGGAGAAGTGTATGGTGTTTCCTGAAACACCTAAAAAACAAAGCAACGGAGCCTACGGCACTTCCACTTATGGTCCTATAGCTTAGGGAAATTAAAATCAAAAACACACAGCCACCCCAAAGTTTCAGACGGCTCTGTTTATAAGAACCTCGTCTACGGTATAAGTTAAATATCCCAGAAAGCGAAAAATGGATAAAGAAGTTGTGGTACGTACGTACAATGGAATATCACTCACCAATGAAATCTATGTCATCTGGCCCGTCGTGGCATAATGAGTGGATTCAGGTACGATGATTCTAAGTGAAATAAGTCACACAGAAAATGAAACATCATAAGATATCACTAATACACCGAATGTAATCTTGGCTACACATGAACTGAATTACAAAACAGAACAGGGTCTCAAATTTAGAAAACCAACTTATGTTTGCGTAAGGGAAAAGGTGAGTTGGGGTGCTGCATAAAACCAGAGTTAGAAATTAGCACAGATACCATTCCATATGTCAAATACGTAATAGTCAAGACCTACCCCTTGCTCAACGAAATGGGCTAAACACCCTATATTCAACGCCTAGCAATACAGCTGACTAGTAAGAATCTTCAAACCCATGGATTTATATGTCTCCATAAGAGAATCAAGCGTTTGTACAGCTGCATGAAGGCAGCAGAGAAAATCCGATAAATCCTATTATCAAAATGAATTACAAAAACAAAACACAATGACAGTGAAATAGAGAGCAATTCTTAAATAATTCATTCAGGGCTTGTGATGCAACCTGGATTTACCTCATCTAAACCCAGAGCTGAGTGAGACATAAGGTTGGACACTTCGGGCTGATAGCATTGGTGAGGTTCGATGAGCAAATGCAGACCATTTGAAGTCATACTGCATGGTACCCATTCCATGGGTCCGAAATCGCCAGGTTTAAGTGATTCTTCCTTCAGCTAAAGCATGCATGGGTAACCCACAGTATGGTGCACCATGTGACCGGGAAACGTTTTCAAATGCATATCAGTTTTTGTCCCCTTTTACTCGGGTTCACAATTCCAGACCCTTTACTAACACTCTCCCCACTTGGAGAGTCAGTGCCTTTCACCTCCTGTTTGGCACAGTTTGCAATTTCTGCGCAAGATGAACAGGAATAGGGAGAACCAATGAGAGACTAGCTGTAGGTGTCTGCACGGGCAAATTTAACGCTCATTTCCAACCAGGAAGAGGAATTAACCAAAGGCTCAGCATGCCGTGCAGGAACCAGATTAGGGCCTGAAGCAATCCTGCGGGTTTGCGGCCAGCTCACAAGAAAGCGAGTTGAAGAAAGGAGCTCAGGGACACTGTAATTCACAAACCTGCAGAGTTATAAATGACAGCTATCGTCCGAAAATATATTCAAGGAAGGCTGCGAAGAGGACTTGAAAGCGGGGCAGAATTGCAGGAAAACGATTTCAGGGGGTAGACTGCAATTGCATTTAAAGCATAGGAAAAGAGGCAGAACGTCGACAATGATGCACTTGGCCAAAAAGGGCGTATGCGTTTTTTCCTGAATATATTCAGGAAAAAACGCATACGCCCTTTTTGGCCAACCAAGCAAGCATGTTAAAGAAATCTGCACTACAATGAAGTCTCACTGCCCACCGGTCAAAAGGGCCATCTGAAAAAAGTGTAAAATCCAGAAATGCAGCACAGGCCATGGAGAACAGGGAGCCTTGTTATGCTGATGGGTGGGATGTAAATTGCCAACAGCCACTCTGGAGAAGTGTATGGTGTTTCCTGAAACACCTAAAAAACAAAGCAACGGAGCCTACGGCACTTCCACTTATGGTCCTATAGCTTAGGGAAATTAAAATCAAAAACACACAGCCACCCCAAAGTTTCAGACGGCTCTGTTTACAAGAACCTCGACTACGGTACAAGTTAAATGTCCCAGAAAGCGAAAAATGGATAAAGAAGTTGTGGTACATACGTACAATGGAATATCACTCACCAATGAAATCTATGTCATCTGGCCCGTCGTGGCATAATGAGTGGATTCAGGTACGATGATTCTAAGTGAAATAAGTCACACAGAAAATGAAACATCATAAGATATCACTAATACACCGAATGTAATCTTGGCTACACATGAACTGAATTACAAAACAGAACAGGGTCTCAAATTTAGAAAAACAACTTATGTTTGCGTAATGGAAAAGGTGAGTTGGGGTGCTGCATAAAACCAGAGTTAGAAATTAGCACAGATACCATTCCATATGTCAAATACGTAATAGTCAAGACCTACCCCTTGCTCAACGAAATGGGCTAAACACCCTATATTCAATGCCTAGGAATACACCTGACTAATAAGAATCTTCAAACCAATGGATTTATATGTCTCCATAAGAGAATCAAGCGTGTGTACAGCTGCATGAAGGCAGCAGAGAAAATCCGATAAATCCCATTATCAAAATGAATTACAATAACAAAACAGAATGACAGTGAAATAGAGAGCAATTCTTAAATAATTCATTCAGGGCTTGTGATGCAACCTGGATTTACCTCATCTACACCCAGAGCTGAGTGAGACATAAGGTTGGACCCTTCGGGCTGATAGCATTGGTGAGGTTCGATGAGCAAATGCAGACCATTTGAAGTCATCCTACATGGTACCCATTCCATGGGTCCCAAGTCTCCAGGTTTAAGTGATTCTTCCTTCAGCTAAAGCATGCATGGGAAACCCACAGTATGGTGCACCATGTGACCGGGAAACGTTTTCAAATGCATCTCAGTTTTTGTCCCCTTTTACTCGGGTTCACAATTCCAGACCCTTTACTAACACTCTCCCCACTTGGAGAGTCAGTGCCTTTAACCTCCTGTTTGGCACAGTTTGCAATTTCTGCGCAAGATGAACAGGAAAAGGGAGAACCAATGAGAGACTAGCTATAGGTGTCTGCACGGGCAAATTTAACGCTCATTTCCAACCAGGAAGAGGAATTAACCAAAGGCTCAGCATGCCGTGCAGGAACCAGATTAGGGCCTGAAGCAATCCTGCGGGTTTGCGGCCAGCTCACAAGAAAGCGATTTGAAGAAAGGAGCTCAGGGGCACTGTAATTCACAAACCTGCAGAGTTATAAATGACAGCTATCGTCCGAAAATATATTGAAGGAAGGCTGCGAAGAGGACTTGAAAGCGGGGCAGAATTGCAGGAAAACGATTTCAGGGGGTAGACTGGAATTGCATTTAAAGCATAGGAAAAGAGGCAGAACGTCGACAATGATGCACTTGGCCAAAAAGGGCGTATGCGTTTTTTCCTGAATATATTCAGGAAAAAACACATACGCACTTTTTGGCCAACCAAGCAAGCATGTTAAAGAAATCTGCACTACAATGAAGTCTCACTGCCCCCCGGTCAAAAGGACCATCTGAAAAAAGTGTAAAATCCAGAAATGCAGCACAGGCCATGGAGAACAGGGAGCCTTGTTATGCTGATGGGTGGGATGTAAATTGCCAACAGCCACTCTGGAGAAGTGTATGGTGTTTCCTGAAACACCTAAAAAACAAAGCAACGGAGCCTACGGCACTTCCACTTATGGTCCTATAGCTTAGGGAAATTAAAATCAAAAACACACAGCCACCCCAAAGTTTCAGACGGCTCTGTTTATAAGAACCTCGTCTACGGTACAAGTTAAATATCCCAGAAAGCAAAAAATGGATAAAGAAGTTGTGGTACGTACGTACAATGGAATATCACTCACCAATGAAATCTATGTCATCTGGCCCGTCGTGGCATAATGAGTGGATTCAGGTACGATGATTCTAAGTGAAATAAGTCACACAGAAAATGAAACATCATAAGATATCACTAATACACCGAATGTAATCTTGGCTACACATGAACTGAATTACAAAACAGAACAGGGTCTCAAATTTAGAAAACCAACTTATGTTTGCGTAAGGGAAAAGGTGAGTTGGGGTGCTGCATAAAACCAGAGATAGAAATTAGCACAGATACCATTCCATATGTCAAATACGTAATAGTCAAGACCTACCCCTTGCTCAACGAAATGGGCTAAACACCCTATATTCAACGCCTAGCAATACAGCTGACTAGTAAGAATCTTCAAACCCATTGATTTATATGTCTCCATAAGAGAATCAAGCGTGTGTACACCTGCATGAAGGCAGCAGAGAAAATCCGATAAATCCTATTATCAAAATGAATTACAAAAACAAAACACAATGACAGTGAAATAGAGAGCAATTCTTAAATAATTCATTCAGGGCTTGTGATGCAACCTGGATTTACCTCATCAAAACCCAGAGCAAAGTGAGACATAAGGTTGTACACTTCGGGCTGATAACATTGGTGAGGTTCGATGAGCAAATGCAGACCATTTGAAGTCATACTGCATGGTACCCATTCCATGGGTCCCAACTCTCCAGGTTTAAGCGATTCTTCCTTCAGATAAAGCATGCATGGGAAACCCACAGTATGGTGCACCATGTGACTGGGAAACGTTTTCAAATGCATCTCAGTTTTCGTCCCCTTTTACTCGGGTTCACAATTCCAGACCTTTTACTAACACTCTCCCCACTTGGAGAGTCAGTGCCTTTAACGTCCTGTTTGGCACAGTTTGCAATTTCTGCACAAGATGAACAGGAAAAGGGAGAACCAATGAGAGACTAGCTGTAGGTGTCTGCACGGGCAAATTTAACGCTCATTTCCAACCAGGAAGAGGAATTAACCAAAGGCTCAGCATGCCGTGCAGGAACCAGATTAGGGCCTGAAGCAATCCTGCGGGTTTGCGGCCAGCTCACAAGAAAGCGATTTGAAGAAAGGAGCTCAGGGGCACTGTAATTCACAAACCTGCAGAGTTATAAATGACAGCTATCGTCCGAAAATATATTGAAGGAAGGCTGTGAAGAGGACTAGAAAGCGGGGCAGAATTGCAGGAAAACGACTTCAGGGGGTAGACTGGAATTGCATTTAAAGCATAGGAAAAGAGGCAGAACGTCGACAATGATTCACTTGGCCAAAAAGGGCGTATACGTTTTTTCCTGAATATATTCAGGAAAAAACGCATACGCCCTTTTTGGCCAACCAAGCAAGCATGTTAAAGAAATCTGCACTACAATGAAGTCTCACTGCCCCCCGGTCAAAAGGGCCATCTGAAAAAAGTGTAAAATCCAGAAATGCAGCACAGGCCATGGAGAACAGGGAGCCTTGTTATGCTGATGGGTGGGATGTAAATTGCCAACAGCCACTCTGGAGAAGTGTATGGTGTTTCCTGAAACACCTAAAAAACAAAGTAACGGAGCCTACGGCACTTCCACTTATGGTCCTATAGCTTAGGGAAATTAAAATCAAAAACACACAGCCACCCCAAAGTTTCAGACGGCTCTGTTTACAAGAACCTCGTCTACGGTACAAGTTAAATATCCCAGAAAGCGAAAAATGGATAAAGAAGTTGTGGTACGTACGTACAATGGAATATCACTCACCAATGAAATCTATGTCATCTGGCCCGTCGTGGCATAATGAGTGGATTCAGGTACGATGATTCTAAGTGAAATAAGTCACACAGAAAATGAAACATCATAAGATATCACTAATACACGGAATGTAATCTTGGCTACACATGAACTGAATTACAAAACAGAACAGGGTCTCAAATTTAGAAAACCAACTTATGTTTGCTTAAGGGGAAAGGTGAGTTGGGGTGCTGCATAAAACCAGAGATAGAAATTAGCACAGATACCATTCCATACGTCAAATATGTAATAGTCAAGACCTACCCCTTGCTCAACGAAATGGGCTAAACACCCTATATTCAACGCCTAGGGATACACCTGACTAGTAAGAATCTTCAAACCCATGGATTTATATGTCTCCATAAGAGAATCAAGCGTGTGTACAGCTGCATGAAGGCAGCAGAGAAAATCCGATAAATCCCATTATCAAAATGAATTACAAAAACAAAAAACAAAGACAGTGAAATAGAGAGCAATTCTTAAATAATTCATTCAGGGCTTGTGATGCAACCTGGATTTACCTCATCTACACCCAGAGCTGAGTGAGAGATAAGGTTGGACACTTCGGGCTGATAGCATTGCTGAGGTTCGATGAGCAAATGCAGACCATTTGAAGTCATACTGCATGGTACCCATTCCATGGGTCCCAACTCTCCAGGTTTAAGCGATTTTTCCTTCAGCTAAAGCATGCATGGGAAACCCAAAGTTTGGTGCACTGTGTGACCGGGAAACGTTTTCAAATGCATCTCAGTTTTTGTCCTCTTTTACTCGGGTTCACAATTCCAGACCCTTTACTAACACTCTCCCCACTTGTAGAGTCAGTGCCTTTAACCTCCTGTGTGGCACAGTTTGCAATTTCTGCGCAAGATGAACAGGATTACGGAGAACCAATGAGAGACTAGCTGTAGGTGTCTGCACGGGCAAATTTAACGCTCATTTCCAACCAGGAAGAGGAATTAACCAAAGGCTCAGCATGCCGTGCCGGAACCAGATTAGGGCCTGAAGCAATCCTGCGGGTTTGCGGCCAGCTCACAAGAAAGCGAGTTGAAGAAAGGAGCTCAGGGGCACTGTAATTTACAAACCTGCACAGTTATAACTGATAGCTATTGTCCAAAAATATATTGAAGGAAGGCTGTGAAGAGGATTTGTAAGCGGGGCAGAATTGCAGGAAAACGATTTCAGGGGGCAGACTGGAATTCATTTAAAGCATAGGAAAAGAGGCAGAACTTCGACAATGATGCACTTGGTCAAAAAGTGCGTATGCGTTTTTTCAGGGCCCTCATTACAGAGCGTAGAGGGCTCCCAGCATGCTTTCGTGGCCAACAGAGGGCCCACATCGCCAAGGCGATGTGAGCCAGCCAGGCAGGAGTGACCTCACATCAGAGGGCCCACCTCACAGAAGGGTAAGGAGCCCAGCCAGGATCAGACTCTCACCACAGGGTCCGCATCACCAAGGGAATGGGCACCAGGCTGGAGTGTCCTCACACCAGTGGGGCCTCATCACCGAAATGTGAGTGACCCAGCACACATGGCTTCAAACCAGAGGACACATATCACCAAGGGGCTGGGAGTGAGGCAGACAGGAGGAGCCTCAAAACAGGGACCATAGAATAAAAATGGTGAGGAATCTCGCAGTTGGAACATCCTAGCAGGCGGCCAGGAGCAGCGAGGCTATGGGATCCAGACCTGACTGAACTCAAAACAGAGGGCCCTCATCATGAAACTGTGAACAACCCAGCCGTTGGGACCTCAGAGCAGAAAGCCCACATTCCCATGTGGTTGGGAACATGGCATAAGTGTACTCGCACCACAGGGCACACATCAGAGAATTTTGGAAGCCCAGAAGTTAGTGCCTGACGCCAGAGAGCCCTCATTACCAAGGGGAGGAGACTCCAAGCAGGCACCAACTCCCAACTGAGGGCCCATGTCGCCAAGGTGACATGTGACAGCCAGGCAGGAGTGACCTCACAGCAGAGGGCCTACCTCACAGAAGTGTGAGGAACCCAGCCAGGATGAGACTCTCACCAGAGGGTCCACATCACCAATGGGATCTGAACCAGGCAGGACTGTCTTCACACCTGTGTGGCCACATCACAGAAAGGTGAGGAACCCAGCACATGTGGCCTAAACCAGAGGACCCACATCTCCAAGGGGCTCGGAGTGAGGCAGGCAGGAGGAGCCTCACAACACAGGGCCCATAGAATAAAAAAGCTGAGGAATCTTGCAGTGGGAACCTCCCAGCAGGTGGCCCAGAGCACCAAGTCTATGCGATCCAGGCTGCAGTAAACTCACAGCAGAGGGCCCACATCATGAAACTGTGAGCAACCCAGACATTGGGACCTAAGAGCAGAAGGCCCACATCCCCATGGGGATGGGAACTTTGCAGGAGTGTCCTCGCACCACTTAGCACGTATCAGAAAATGTGTGTACCCAGCAGTTAGGGCCTGACGCAAGAGGGCCCTCATCACTGAGGGGAGGAGGCTCCCAGCAGGCTACAACTGCCACAAGAGGGCCGATGTTGCCCAGGCGGGGTGTGCCAGCCAGGCAGGAGTGACCTCACAGCAGAGGGCCCACCTCACAGAAGGGTGAGGAACCCAGCCATGATCAGACTCTCACCATAGGGCCCACATCATCAAGGGGATAGGAACCAGGCAGGAGTTTCCTCACACCAGTGGGGCCACATCATCAAAAGGTGAGGGACCCAGCACACGTGGCCTCAAACCAGAGGACACACATCACCAAGGGGCTGGGAGTGAGGCAGGCAGGAGGAGTCTCAAAACAGAGGGCCCATAGAAGAAAAAAGGTGAGGAATCGCGCAGTTATAACCTCCCCGCAGGTGGCCAGGAGCAGCGTGGCTATGGGATCCAGGCCGGAGTGAACTCACACCAGAGGGCCCTCATCATGAAACTGAGCAACCCACCGTTGGGACCGCAGAGCAGAAGGCCCACATTCCCATGAAGTTGTGAACTTGGCAGGAATGTACTCATACCACAGGGCGCACATCCGAAAATTTTGGGAGCCCAGGAGTTAGGGCCTGACGCCAGAGGGCCCTCATTACCGAGGGGAAGAGACTCCCAGCAGGCACCAACTCCCACCAGATGGCCGACGTCACCAAGGCGGGGTGTGCCAGCCAGGCAGGAGTGACCTCAGAGAAGAGGGCCCACCTCACAGAAGTGTGAGTAACCCAACCAGGATCAGACTCTCACCGGAGGGCCCACATCACCAAGGGGATGGGAACCAAGCAGGAGTGTCCTCACACCAGTGGGGCCACATCAGCCAAAGGTGAGGAATCCAGCACATGTGGCCTCAAACCAGAGGACACACATCACCAAGGGGCTGGGAGTGAGGCAGGTGTCTGGAGGGGCACATTGAACTCTAATATCCCACCAGGAAGAGGAATTAATCAACGGCTCAGAGTGCCATGCCGGACCCTGATTATGGCCTGAAGCAAACCTGCGGTTCTGTGGCCAGCTTTCAAGGAAACGAGTTAAGAAAGGAAATCACGGGCACTGTAATTCACAAACCTGCAGAGTTATAAATGACAGCTATTGGCAAAAATATATTGAAGTAAGTCTGCAAAGAGGACTTGAAAACGAGGCAGAATTGCAGGAATCATATTTCAGGAGGAAGATTGGAATTGCATTTAAAGCATGTGAAATGCAGCAGATCTTTGACAGTGATGCACTTGGACAAAAGTGCATATACATTTTTTCCTGAATATATTCAGGAAAAAATGCATATGCCCTTTTTGGCCAACCAAGCACTCGAGCAATGGAAATCTGCACTACAATGAAGTCTCATTTCCCATTCGTCAAAAGGGCCATCTGAAAACAGTGTAAAAACCAGAAACACAGGACAGGCCATGGAGAACAGGGAGCCTTGTTATGCTGATGGGCGGGATGTAAATTGCCAACAGACACTCTGGAGATGTTTATGGTGTATCCTGAAACATCTGACAAACAAAGCTACAGACCCTAGGGCACTTCCACTTTTGGCCCTATAGCTTAGGAAAATTAAAATCAAGAAGACACAGCCAACACAAAATTTAGGGCTGCTGTGTTTACAAGAACCTCGAGTCCAGTACAAATTAAATATCCCAGAAAGAAAAAAATGGATAAAGGAGTTGTGCTACTTACGTACAACGGAATATCACTCAGCAATGAAATCAGTGTCATCAGGCCTGTAGCAGCAAATTGAGTGGATTTAAGTATGATGATTCTAAGAGAAATATGTCACACAGAGTAAGATAATTATCATAAGATATCACTAATAGAGAGAGTGTAAACTTGGCTACACATAAACTGAATTACAAAACCGAACAGAGTCTCACATTTAGATAAAAACTTATGCTTGCTTAAGGGGAAAGTTGAGTTGGGGTGCTGTATAAAACCAGAGATTGAAATGAGCACACATACCGTTCCATAAGCCAAATATGTAATAGACAAGACCTACTCTTTGCTCAACGAAATAGACTCATCCATGGTGTATCACCTCACACCTGTTAGAATGGGCATCATCAGAAAATCTACATACAACAAATGCTGGAAAGGGTGTGGAGATAAGGAACCCTCTTCCACTATTGTTGGGAATGTAAATTGATACAGTCACTGTGGAGAACATTATGGAGTTTCTTATAAAACTAAGAATAGAATTACCATAAGATACAGCAATGCCACTACTGGGCATATACCCAGACAAAACCATAAATCAAAAAGAGACATTCACCGCAATGTTCATTGCATCACTATTTACAATATCCAGGTAATGGAAGCAACCTAAATGCCCACAGACAGACGAATGCATAAAGATGTGGTACAAGTATAAAATGGAATATTACTAAGCCATAAAAAGGAATGAAATTGGGTCATTTGTAGAGACGTTGATGGATCTAGAGACTGTCATACAGAGTGAAGTAAGTCAGAAATAGAAAAACAAATCTTGTATATTAATGCATATATGTGGAACCTAGAAAAATTGTACAGATGAACCGTTTTGCAAGGCAGAAATAGAGCAACAGATGTAGACAACAAACGTATGGACACCAAGGGGGGAAAGCTGTTGGGGGGTGGTGGTGGGAGGAGTTGAGTGATTGGGATTGGCATGTATACATTTATATGTATAAAATAGATAACCAAAAAGAACCTGCTGTATAAAAAAATAAAATAAAATTCAAAATTAAAAAAGTAAAACAAAAAATATTCTTCCCTTCACATACATGTATTTATATGAATAAATTATTTCCATGCTTATATCTGTAAATACAAAAAGAGGAATAAAATCTACCTTGAACTAAAAACGAAAAAAAGGAAAAAAAAACAAAACCCAGCAGTTACAGAGAGGAAAACCATATCAGGCCACTTGCCCCAGTTGTAAACAATTCTGAAGTTGGTCAGTGGTGGGGAATCATCTCCCATTCAGCCAGCAGGCCCCACGCAACAAGCGTCCTCATTGCAAAGCTGGGGGCCCGTGCCGAGGCATCTGTGAGTAAACGTGGGCCGAGCCCCAGGCCAGCTGCTGCTGAAATGTTCCCACCCTTCCCAGGTAAAACACCTGAATATGTACAAGGACTTGAAAGCCTAGAGGAAGGGCCATGGAGCCACATGAGCGACAGCATGCCAGCCGACTTGGTGCCTGCAGGCCAGCCAGGATGGTCCTGGCCCTGGGTGCTCTTCTGGAAGCTTTCCATTTCCCTGCCTGAGATACCCCTGCTGTCCCGGCCCCCACTGATTTCTCCCTCACTCACCTCTGTCCAGGGAGAAATTCCAGCAGCAGGTATCGGTGACACATCCTCTTCTTTAGCAGGTGGCATCTTGGCAACTGCTGCAGAAAGTCCAGCAGAGCTCCACTCACACTGGGCCACCCACAAAGCCGTGGCCTCTCACTCCCTCCCACCAGTCCAGCCCCGAGACTGCTGACAGGGCAGAGAAAATGGCGTCAGGCACAGCTGCAGGGGCTCTTGCTGCCTGGTGCAGTGTTTATATTGATCCCAACCCAGGCACACCAGGGGAGGGATGGGGGGCACGGTCAGGCTTCCCAGGCCAGCCAATAATCATCCCTCAGGGGCTCACATTTGCAGAAAATGGAACTTGCTGAATCGGCCAGGTCCAAGGAACAGGTGTGGGCTCCTGAGAGTCAGGATAGACAAGGGGCTGCAGCTCTGGCTTGTTTTCTAATTATATTATCTGGCCCATGAGTGGGAGACAACTTCAAGAAAACCCTCTCCTAATGAGAGGAACCCAGGAGTCAGGGAGAGGAGGGGTGGGTGGTGGGTGGAGACAGAGGTCTGGTGCCCCGGGTGCAGTGGAAGTCTCTGGAAGTCCAGGTGGGGGGAGGCCACACAGAGTGATGCCCAGGGTCACAGACCTGTCGGAGCTGCTGTTTGTTAGTTCAAGTCCTGCTCTGAGGTGCTCTGTGTCAGATCTGAGTGACAGGTGAGCTGGGAGTGCTCTGAAATGAGGGCGATGTGCACGGTTCCTGTGTGCCCAGCCCTGCCACGGTATGTGCAAGGTTAGCTCTGTATCCTGGGAGGGGCCTGACAACGAGAGCCCCATGGGCTGCAGGGGAACCTGCCCAGGGAACCCCATATCCTGGGAGGGGCCTGAACACGAGAGCCCCGTGGGCTGGCGTGGGGCTGGGGTACCTGCCCAGGTGAGCTCCATATCCTGGGATTGGCCTGACCTCGAGAGCCCCATGGGCTGCTGGAGTTCTGGTAAAGGATGTCAGGACAGTCAGTGAAGCCACCGAGGATATACCTCCAGTAGTTCCTAAATCCTACACCCTGCTGCTCATTCTACCAACCACTAGGACATGGTATTCTGTTTTAGTCTTCAATGATGCCTTCTTTTGTATTCTACTAGTCCCAGACTCACAAGAAATTTTGGCTTGTGAGTGGCACGACTCAACATACAACTAAAACAATACTTCCGGGCCGTGTTGCCCCAAGGGTTCAAAAATTCCCACACCATCTTTGGGGAAAGCTCAGCTAAAGACCTAAAATTTCTACCTCTGGAAAAGGAAACACTCCTTCAATATGCAGACGACATTCTGAACGCCAGCCCTACTAAGGAGACCTCTGAACTACCAAGCCAATAAAGGATACAAGTTGTCCAAGAAAAAGCTCAAATATCACAGACTACGGTGACCTGCCTGGGCTTCATTCTCACAGAAGGTCGGAGAAGCCCATCCCAGGAAAGGGAAGAAACAATTTACAGCCTTACCCATTTCTAAAACTAGAAGACAGCTTAGGGGTTCCTGGCGAGGCCAGGGTTTGCTGCTTCTGGATCCCTAACTACAGTCTACTAGCTGGGCCTCTATATGAAACACTGAAAGAAAAAGATGATGATCCTTTTGAATAGAATCCAGAAGTGGCCTTTCAAGAATGGAAAGAGCAGTCAATTCAGACCCTTGCCCTGGAACTCCCTAATTTAGTTAAACCCTTTGACCTTTACTTTCCTGGTGAACAGTGAATCACCATTGGAGTATTAGTGCAAAACCTGGGACCACTTGAAATGGAACAATGCAAGAATGCCATCCAGGTAGGATAAACTACGGTCACCAAGGGGCTTGGCCCACCGCCACATCTAGCCAAGATACTGGCAGTATCTGAAAACCTGGAAATCAGCAGCCCAAAAGGCCACCTCCCTCCTAAGGGAAAAGGACCCCACGTGGTGATCCTAACCCCCAACCATGCCCTGAAGTTGCAGGGTTTGCTCCGTGGGGACACTGACCTTGAGTGAGGAGGTCCTCCAACTCCAACCTCCAGAGAGATAACTGGGGCAAAGGGGCACCATGACGACTCGTGTGACCATCACTTGACCTGGAGTTTCTCTCATAAAACAACAAGAGTGTGTCCCAAAAGAGTAGACTACTGCTTGCAGGACTTACTGCACCCAGAGGGGAGCTAATAATCTTGGCGGGGGAACCGTATATCACGCTGTCACCATAGAAAAACCTACAGACACTGTGATGATGGTGGCCAATAAGACCGGCTGGACTCCTGTTTACTTCAAAAGGCTGTTGACTCAGTGACCATCATGGTCCTTCATCACCACTGACCCTGGACTGTCTGGGAGTTGGGCAGTCAGGGTCCTGACACCTGGTGCTGTTTTTACGTTAATTCAGGGGCCTAAATGAAGAAAGCACAGACTACTGGTCAGAGCATCTAGGCTGTCAGAAACTGTCAGCCTAAGGTGGCCGAACAAATGTGGGGTGGGGTGAAACTGGACCTCACAGCATCACTGCACGTCTCCTTCCTGGACCCTTAAAGGTCATTAGAATCTATAACACTACCAATACTTGTGCTCAGGCGGACGAGCAGGGAGGCAGGAGGCCTGCGGACAATCAACATCACCTGGAGGCTGCTGGGGAGAAGTTCAGACCCTTGCCCACGGGTATGAGGGCTCCTAACTCAGCACTCAGCAGTTACAGATGAAGGGTCTGCACCCTCAGCACTCTAAGAATGAGGAAGGGGAAAAAATGCAGGAGAGGGGTTTGTCCCAGGCAAAGCCCCTTAAAAATCTCTGGGAGATAAAAATAGAATCTGGGCAATAAAATAAAGTCTAACCTTTTTTATCCTTTGTGCTTTGTCTAATTTCACGTGCTCCTAGGGTCCCGCATACAGAGGTTCAACAGCCGGCACTTCAGACGAGATTCCCTAGTGCAGAATGGCTGGGTCGACACCTCAGCTCCTGGGGCACAGTGCAGACTCCGCGATATAGAGCCTGAGCTGCAGCCAACCGGGCCCTCGAGAGCTCCGCCCCCTCCCTCCCACTGACTCTGACAGGATCTCTACACAGCAGCCCAGCCCACAGCCCACGGGGTAGCACATGCTCTCACCTCTGCATTCTCTGATCAAAATATAAAGTTTCCTTTGCTTCTGAACCAAACTCAGTCTCGATCTGTTGGCTCCAATCACACTGGGCAGGGGGACACTTGTTGGGGTCCACTCTGGAGGATCAGTAACAGAAATTGAGAACATTGTAACTTCAATGAACAGATGTGTGAGCCAAACTGTAATTAACATAGAACAGTGTATAAGGCTCGGGTAAAATAAGATGTTTCTAACACTTCCATTTGATATTTCCATCACTTTATTATAAGCAAGTTCAGTGAAAAGGTTTGTCTTATTTGTCAGGTCAATACTAGAGAAACGAAGTGATTTCTTTCCAAGGATGTACATCTAATAATCTTGGTTAAACTTCAATCTTGTTTTAAATGCTTTTCCATTGAAAATGATAACTCTCTTTCAGCTCCCCCATTTCTGAGAAGTATAAAATCTTATAATTTATTATTACCAAAGGGGAAAGGTGAGAGGAGGGATAAATTAACAGTTTGGGATTAACACATACACACTGCTATGTATAAAATCGATCATCAACAAGGAACTACTGTATAGCACAGGGAACTACCCTCAATATTTTGCAATAACCTATAAGGGGAAATAATCTGAAAAAAGAATAGATATTTTTATTGACATCATCTATTAATGACAGTTAAAATGGAACCTAAGGGAAGCCGGTGGTGAGTGCTTCTGACCAGGAAGACTTCAATCATCTAAAGTTTGGACTCTGCCTACTTCCCAAGGCCCTTAATGAACATATGTGTAGCCGTAGCTTAAAAAATTCCCCAGTTTGGGTTGTGGAGAGACAGTGATTTTGAAAAAGCCCTGGTGTTCTCCTCACATGAATGGGACACTTCCTACAGCTAAAACATGCCTGTCACACCCAGAGGATGGTATACCGTCTGATCGGGAAGAGTTTGGAAAAGGCATCTCATCTCCTCATCTCCTGGTGCTCGGGTTCACCCCTCCAGCGTCTTTACGAACAGTCTCCCCACTTGGAGATGTCAGCACTGTCAACATCCTGTTTGGAATTTGTCCAGAGGACGAAGCAGAAGGAGGAGGAACAATGAGAGACAAGTCCTAGGTGTTCGGACAGGAACATGTCACTCTAATTTCCAATCAGGAAGACGAATTGACCAAAGGCTAGGGTTGCCCATGGAAACAGAATAGGGCTTGAGGAAATCCCACTGCTTTGTGGCCAGTTCCCATAAACACAAGTTGAAAAATGGAACTCAGGGCCGCTAAAATTCACGAAACTGCAGAGTTGAAAATATCTCTCACTGAAAAATGTCTTGAGGAAAGTCAGAGAAAGGGACTTGTAAGCAATGGAGAATGGCAGGAAAGGGATTGGAAGAGGTAGAAAGGACTCGCCATTAAGCACAAGAAAAGGGGCTGAACATTGCCAACATTGCAGTTGGCCAAAAAGGTTGTATGCGTCTTTTTCTGTATATATTCAAGAAAAGGGCATACACTTTCTTAGCCAACCAAACAGGTGGGCACTGGAAATCAGTACTACAAAACATATCACTTCGCATCAGTCAGAAGAGCCTTCCTCATAAAGTGTAAACACCAGAAATGCAGGACAGGGCAAGGAGAATAGGGAGCCCTGTGAGGCTTATAGTGGAAATGTATATTGCCAATGATCACTCTTGAGAAGTGTATTGTGTTTACTAAAGCATCTAAAAAATGAGCTACAGAGCACAGGGCACTTGCACTCATGGACGTATATCTTGGGAAAGACAAAAATCGAGAGGACACAGGCACCCCAATGTTTACCGCCTCTCTGTTTAAAAGATCCTCGACTAGGATATAATTTATATGTCTCTGGAGGGAAAAAATGGATAGAGATGTGGCACTTATGTAGAGTGGAATATTACTCAGCCTGAAAATCAGTGAAATATGGACAGTTGTAACAACCCCAGAGGAGTTACGTATGATCATTCGAAGTCACATAATTCAAAAAGAAAAAGACATACGATATTACTAATACATGGAATGTAAACGTGGCTACATATGACCTGAATTACAAAACAGAACGGGGTCTCAAATTTAGAAGACCAACTTATGTTTGCTTAAGGATAAAGGAGAGTTGGGGAGCTGCATAAAACCAGAGATTGAAATTAGCACAGATACCGCTCCATAAGCCAAATATGTACTAGAAAAAACCTACACCCTGGTCAACGAAATGGACTCAACACCCCATATTCAACGCCTACGAATACACCTGACTATTAAGAATCTTCAAACCCATGGATTTATATGTCTCTGTAAGAGAATCAAGCGTGAGTACAGCGGCATGAACGCAGCAGTGATAATGCGATAAATCCCATTATCAAAATAAATTACAAAAACAAAACACAATGAGAGTGAAATAGAGAGCAATTCTTAAATAATTCATTCAGAGCTTGTGATACAACCTGGATTTACCACATCTACACCCAGAGCTGAATGAGACATAAGGTTGGGCACTTCGGGCTGATAGCATTGGTTAGGTTCGATGCGCAGATGCAGACCCTTTGAAGTTATACTGCATGGTACCCATTCCATGGGTCCCAACTCTCCAGGTTTAAGGGATTCTTCCTTCAGCTAAAACATGCATGGGAAACCCAAAGTATGGTGCACCGTGTGACCGGGAAACGTTTTCAAATGCATCTCAGTTTTCGTCCGCCTTCACTCGCGTTCACCATTCCAGACCCTTTACTAACACTCTCCCCACTTGGAGAGCCAGTGCCTTTAACCTCCTGTTTGGCACAGTTTGCAATTTCTGTGCAAGATGAACAGGAATAGGGAGAACCAATGAGAGAGTAGCTGTAGGTGTCTGCACGGGCAAATTTAACACACATTTCCCACCAGGAAGAGGAATTAACCACAGGCTCAGCATGCCATGTCGGAAACAGATTAGGGCCTGAAGCAATCCTGCGGATTTGCTGCCAGCTCACAAGATAGCGAGTTGAAGAAAGGAGCTCAGGGACACTGTACCTCACAAAACTGCAGAGTTATAAATGACAGCTATCATCCAAAAATATATTGAAGTAAGTCTGCGAAGAGGACTTGTAAGTGGGGCAGAATTGCAGGAAAACGATTTCAGGGGGTAGACAGGAATTGCACTTAAAGCATAGGAAAAGAGGCAGAATGTCGACAATGATGCACTTGGCCAAAAAGGGCGTATGCGTTTTTTCCTGAATATATCCAGGAAAAAACGCATACGCACATTTTGGCCAACCAAGCAAGCGTGTAAAGGAAATCTGCACTACAATGAAGTCTCACTGCCCCCCGATCAAAAGGGCCATTTGAAAAATGTGTAAAATCCCGAAAGGCAGGACAGGTCATGGAGAAGAGGGAGCCTTGTTATACTGATGGGCGGGATGTAAATTGCTAACAGCCACTCTGGAGAAGTGTATGGTGTTTCCTGAAACACTTAGAAAACAAAGCAACACAGCCTATGGCACTTCCACTTATGGTCCTATAGCTTAGGGAAATTAAATACAAAAACACACAGCCACCCCAAAGTTTGGGATGGCTCTGTTTACAAGAACCTCGTCTACGGTACAGTTAAATATCTGAGAAAGCAAAAAATGGATAAAGAAGTTGTGGAACGTACGTACAATGGAATATCACTCAGCAATGAAATCTGTATCATCAGGCCCGTAGCGGCATAATGAGTGGATTCAGATACGAGGATTCTAGGAGAAGTAACTCACACAGAAAAAGAAACATCATAAGATATCACTAATACACGGAATGTAAACTTGACTACACATGAACTGAATTACAAAACAGAACAGGGTCTCAAATTTAGAAAACAAAATTATGCTTGCTTATGGGGAAAGGTGAGTTGGGGTGCTGCATAAAACCAGAGATTGAAATTAGCACAGACACCGTTCCATAAGCCAAATATATAATAGACAAGACCTACTCCTTGCTCAACGAAATGGACTCAACACCCCATATTCAACGCCTGGGAATATACCTGACAAGTAAGAATCTTAAAACCCATGCGTTTATATGTCTCCATAAGGAAATCAAGCGTGTGTACAGCGGCCTAAACGCAGCAGTGAAAATCCGATAAATCCCATTATCAAAATAAATTTCAAAAACAAAACACAATGACACTGAAATAGAGAGCAATTCTTAAATAATTCATTCAGGGCTTGTGATGCAACCTGGATTTACCACATCTACACCCAGAGCTTGGTGAGACATAAGGCTGGACACTTCGGGCTGATAGCATTGGTGAGGTTCGGTGAGCAAACGCAGACCCTTTGAAGTCGTACTGCATGGTACCCATTCCATGGGTCCGAACTCTCCAGGTTTAAAGGATTCTTCCTTCAGCTAAAACATGCATGGGAAACCCAGAGTATGGTCCACCGTGTGATTGGGAAACGTTTTCAAATGCATCTCAGTTTACGTCCCTTTATACTCGGGTTCACCATTCCAGACGCCTAACTAACACTCTCCCCACTTGGAGAGTTAGTGCCTTTAACCTCCTGTTGGGCACAGTTTGCAATTTCTGCACATGATGAACAGGAATATGGAGAACCAATGAGAGGCTAGCTGTAGGTGTCTGCACGGGCAAATGTAACGGTCATTTCCCACGAGGAAGAAGAATTAACCAAAGGCTCAGCATGCCCTGCTGGAACAAGATTAGGGCCTGAAACAATCCTGAGGTTTTGCAGCCAGCTCACAGGAAAGCGAGTTGAAGAAAGGAGCTCAGGGTCACTGTGATTCAAAACCTGCAGAGTTATAAATGACAGCTATCGTCCAAAAATATATTGAAGTAAGTCTGCGAAGAGGACTTGAAAGTGGGGCAGAAATTCAGGAAAACGATTTCAGGGGGTAGACTGGAATTGCACTTAAAGAATAGGAAAAGAGGCAGAACGGCGACAATGATGCACTTGTCCAAAAAGGGCGTATGCGTTTTTTCCTGAATATATTCAGGAAAAAACGCATACGCACTTTTTGGCCAACCAAGCAAGCGTGTAAAGGAAATCGGCACTACAATGAAGTCTCACTGCCCCCAGGTCAAAAGGGCCATCTGAAAAAAGTGTAAAATCCAGAAAGGCAGGACAGGCCATGGAGAACAGGGAGCATTGTTATGCTTATGGGCGGGATGTGAATTGCCAGCAGCCACTATGGAGAAGTGTATGGTGTTTCCTGAAACACATAAGAAACAAAGCAACACAGCCCATGGTAGTACCACTTATGGTCCTATAGCTTAGGGAAATTAAAATCAAAACCACAGAGCCACCCCAAAATTTGGAACGGCTCTGTTTACAAAACCTTGTCTACGGTACAAGTTAAATATCCCAGAGAGCGAAAAATGGATAAAGAAGTTGTGCTACGTACGTACAATGGAATATCTCTCAGCAATGAAATCTATGTCATCAGGACCGTAGCGGCATAATGCGTGGATTCAGGTACGATGATTCTACGTGAAATAGGTCACACAGAAAAAGAAACAGCATAAGATATCACTAATACATGGAATGTAAACTTGGCTACACATGAACTGAATTACAAAACAGAACAGGGTGTCAAATTTAGAAAACCAACTTATGCTTGCTTTTTGGGGAAGGTGAGATGGGGTGCTGCATAAAACCAGAGATTGAAATTCGCACAGATACCGTTCCATAAGCCAAATATGAAATAGACAAGTCCTACTCCTTGCTCAACGAAATGGACTCAACACCCCATATTCAACGCCTAGGATTATACCTGCCTAGTAAGAATCTTAAAACCCATGGATTTATACGTCTCCGTAAGAGAAACAAGCGTGTGTTCAGTGGCCTAAACGCAGCAGTGAAAATCCGATAAATCCCATTATCAAAATAAATTTCAAAAACACAACACAATGACAGTGAAATAGAGAGAAATTTTTAATAATTCACTCAGGGCTTCTGATGCAACCTGGGTTTACCACATCTACAACCAGAGCTGGGGAGACATAAGGCCGGACACTTCGGCCTGATAGCATTGGTGAGGTTAGGTGAGCAAATGCAGACCCTTTGAAGTCATACTGCATGGTACCCATTCCATGGGTCCCAACTCTCCAGGATTAAGGAATTCTTCCTTCTGCTACATCATGAATGGGAAACCCAGAGTATGGTCCACCATGTAATTGGGAAACCTTTTCAAATGCATCTCAGTTTTCGTCCCCTTATACTGGGGTTCACCATTCCAGATGGTTAACTAACGCTCTCCCCACTTGGAGAGTCAGTGCCTTTAACCTCCTCTTTGGCACAGTTTGCAATTTCTGCGCAAGATGAACAGGAATAGGGAGAACCAATGAGAGACTAGTGTAGGTGTCTGCACGGGGAAATGTAACGCACATTTCCCACCAGGAAGAGGAATTAACCAAAGGCTCATCATGCCCTGCCGGAACCAGATTAGGGCCTGAAGCAATCCAGCGGTTTTGGGGCCAGCTCACGGGAAAACGAGTTGAAGAAAGGAGCTCAGGGGCACTATAATTCACAAACCTGCAGAGTTATAAATCACAGCTATTGTTCAAAAATATATTGAAGTAAGACTGTGAAGAAGACTTGAAAGCGGGGCAGAAATTCAGGAAAACGATTTCAGGGGGTAGACTGGAATTGCACTTTAAGCATAGGAAAAGAGGCAGAACGTCGACAATGATGCACTTGGCCAAAAAGTGCGTATGCGTTTTTTCTGAATATATTCAGGAAAAACGCATACGCACTTTTTGGCCAACCAACCAAGCCTGTAAAGGAAATCTGCACTACAATGAAGTCTCTCTGCCCCCAGGTAAACAGGGCCCTCTGAAAATGTGTAAAATCCAGAAAGGCAGGACAGGTCAGGGAGAACAGGGAGCCTTGTTATGCTGATGGGCGGGATGTAAATTGCCAACAGCCACTCTGAAGAAGTGTATGGTGTTTTCTGAAGCACGTAGGAAACAAAGCAACACAGCCTATGGCACTTCCACTTATGGTCCTATAGCTTAGGGAAATTAAAATCAAAAACACACAGCCACCCCAAAGTTTGGGACGGCTCTGTTTACAAGAACCTCCTCTACGGTACAAGTTAAATATCCGAGAAAGCAAAAAATGGATAAAGAAGTAGTGGTACGTACGTCCAATGGAATATCACTCAGCAATGTAATCTACGTCATCAGGCCCATAGCGGCATAATGAGTGGATTCAGGTACGAGGATTCTATGAGAAATAAGTCACACAGAAAAAGAAACATCATAAGATATCACTAATACACGGAATGTAAACTTGGCTACACATGAACTGAATTACAAAACAGAACACGGTCTCAAATTTAGAAAACCAACTTATGCTTGCTTATGGGTAAAGGTGAGTTAGGGTGCTGCATAAAACCAGAGATTGAAATTAGCACAGAGACCATTCCATAAGCCAAATATATAATAGACAAAAGCTACTCCTTGCTCAACGAAATGGACTCAACACCCCATATTCAACGCCTGGGAATATACCTGACAAGTAAGAATCTTGAAACACATGGATTTATATGTCTCCGTAAGGAAATGAAGCGTGTGTACAGCGGCCTAAACGCAGCAGTAAAAATCCGATAAATCCCATTATCAAAATAAATTTCAAAAACAAAACACAATGACAGTGAACTAGAGAGCAATTCTTAAAGAATTCACTCAGGGCTTGTGATGCAACCTGGATTTACCACATCTACACCCAGAGCTGGGTGAGACATAAGGCTGGACACTTCGGGCTGATAGCATTCGTGAAGTTCGGTGAGCAAACGCAGACCCTTTGAAGTCATACTGCATGGTACCCATTCCATGGATCCCAACTCTCCAGGTTTAAGGGATTCTTCCTTCAGCTAAATCATGCATCGGAAACCCAGAGTATGGTCCACCGTGTGATTGGGAAACGTTTTCAAATGCATCTCAGTTTTCGTCCCTTGGTACTCGGGTTCACCATTTCAGATGCTTTACTAACACTCTCCCCACTTGGAGAGTCAGTGCCTTTAACCTCCTCTTTGGCACAGTTTGCAATTTCTGCACAAGATGAACAGGAATAGGGAGAACCAATGAGAGACTAGCTGTAGATGTCTGCACGGGCAAATGTAACGCTCATTTCCCACCAGGAAGAGGAATTAACCAAAGGCTCAGCATGCCCTGCCAGAACCAGATGAGGGCCTGAAGCAATCCTACGGTTTTGCGGCCAGCTCACAAGAAAGCGAGTTGAAGAAAGGAGCTCAGGGCCACTGTAATTCACAAACCTGCAGAGTTATGAATGACAGCTATCGTCCAAAAATATATTGAAGTAAGTCTTCGAAGAGGACTTGAAAGTGGGGCAGAATTTCAGGAAAACGATTTCAGGGGGTAGACTGGAATTGCACTTAAAACATAGGAAAAGAGGCAGAATGTCGACAATGATGCACTTGGCCAAAAAGGGCATATGCCACTTTTTGGCCAACCAAGCAAGCATGTTAAAGAAATCTGCACTACAATGAAGTCTCACTGCTCCCCAGTCAAAAGGGCCATCTGAAAAAATTGAAAATTCCAGAAAGGCAGGACAGGTCATGGAGAACAGGGAGCCTTGTTATGCTGATGGGTGGGATGTAAATTGCCAACAGCCACTCTGGAGAAGTGTATGGTGTTTCCTGAAACGCATAGGAAACAAAGCAACACAGCCTATGGCACTTCCACTTATGGTCCTATAGCTTAGGGAAATTAAAATCAAAAACACCCAGCCACCCCAAAGTTTGGGATGGTTCTGTTTACAAGAACCTCGTCTACGGTACAAGTTAAATATCCGAGAAAGCAAAAAATGGATAAAGAAGTTGTGGTACTTTCGTACAATGGAATATCACTCAGCAATGTAATCTACGTCATCAGGCCCATAGCGGAATAATGAGTGGATTAAGGTACGAGGATTCTACGAGAAATAAGTCACACAGAAAAAGAAACATCATAAGATATCACTAATACACGGAATGTAAACTTGGCTACACATGAACTGAATTACAAAGCAGAAGAGGGTCTCAAATTTAGAAAACCACCTTATGTTTGCTTATGGGGAAAGGTGAGTTGTGGTGCTGCACAAAACCAGAGATTGAAATTAGCACAGATACCGTTCCATAAGCCAAATATATAATAGACAAGACCTACTCCTTGCTCAACGAAATGGACTCAACACCCCATATTCAACGCCTGGGAATATACCTGACAAGTAAGAATCGTAAAACCCATGGATTTATATATCTCCCTAAGGAAATCAAGCATGTGTACAGCGGCCTAAACGCAGCATGGAAAATCCGATAAATCCCATTATCAAAATAAATTTCAAAAACAAAACACAATGACACTGAAATAGAGAGCAATTCTTAAATAATTCATTCAGGGCTTCTGAGGCATCCTGGATTTACCACATGTACTCCCAGAGCTGGGGAGACATAAGGCCGGACACTTCGCCCTGATAGCATTGGTGAGGTTCGGTGACCAATTGCAGACCCTTTGAAGTCATACTGCATGGTACCCATTCCATGGGTCCCAACTCTCCAGGTTTAAGGGATTCTTCCTTCCGCTAAATCATGTATGGGAAACCCAGAGTATTGTCCACCATGTGATTGGGAAACGTTTTCAAATGCATCTCAGTTTTCGTCCCTTTATACTCGGGTTCACCATTCCAGACGCTTAACTAACACTCTCCCCACTTGGAGAGTCAGTGCCTTTAACCTCCTGTTTTGCACAGTTTGCAATTTCTGCGCAAGATGAACAGGAATAGGGAGAACCAATGAGAGACTAGCTGTAGGTGTCTGCACGGGCAAATGCAACGCTCATTTCCCACCAGGAAGAGGAATTAACCGAAGGCTCAGCATGCCCTGCCGGAACCAGATTAGGGCCTGAAGCAATCCTGCGGTTTTGCGGCCTGCTCACAAGAAAGCTAGTTGAAGAAAGGAACTCATGGGCACTGTAATTCACAAACCTGCAGAGTTATAAATGACAGCTATCGTCCAAAAATATATTGAAGGAAGTCTGCGAAGAGGACTTGAAAGCGGGGCAGAAATTCAGGAAAACGATTTCAGGAGGTAGACGGAAAGTGCACTGAAAGCATAGGAGAAGAGGCAGAACCTCGACAATGATGCACTTGTTCAAAAAGTGCATATGCGTTTTTTCCAAGGCCCTCCTTAAAGAGGGTAGGGGGCTCCCAGTATGCTTCAGTGGCCAACAGAGGGCCCACATCGCCAAGGTGACGTGAGCCAGCTAGGCAGGAGTGACCTCACATCAGAGGGCCCACATCACAGAAGGGTAAGGAACCCAGCCATTATCAGACTCTCAACAGAGGGCCCACATCAGCAATGGGCTGGGAACCAGGCAGGAGTGTCTTCACACCCGTGGGGCCACATCATCGCAAGATGAGGTACCCAGCACATGTGGCCTCAAACCAGAGGACCCACATCTCCATGGGTCTCGGAGCGAGGCAGGCAGGATGAACCTCAAAACACGTGGCCCATTGTATAAAAAAGGTGAGGAATCCAGCAGTTGGAACATCCCAGCAGGCGGCCCAGAGCACCGAGGCTATGGGATCCAGGCGATGATGAACTCACAACAGAGGGCCCTCATCATGAAACTGTGAGCAACCTAGCCATTGTGACCTCAGAGCACAAGGCCCACATCCCCATGGGGAAGCGAACCAAGCAGGAGTGTCATCGTACCAGTGGGCACACATCAGAAAATGTGGGGAGCCCAGCAGTTAGGGCCTGACGCCAGAGGGCCCTCATCACCGAGGAGAGGAGGCTCCCAGCAGGCTCCAACTGCTACAAGAGGGCCAACGTCGCCAATGCGGGGTGTGCCAGCCAGGCAGGAGTGACCTCAGAGCAGAGGGCCAACCTCAAAAATGTGTGAGGAACCCAAAGAGGATTAGACTCTGACCAGAGGGCCCACATCACCAAGAGGATCAGAACCAGGCAGGACTGTCTGCACACCTGCGTGACCACATCATAGAAAGGTGAGGAACCCAGCACATGTGGCCTAAACCAGAAGACCCACATCTCCAATGGGCTCGGAGTGAGGCATGCAGGAGTAACCTCACAACACAGGGCCCATAGAATAAAAAAGCTGAGGAATCCTGCAGTGGGAACCTCCCAGCAGGCGGCCCAGAGCACCGAGTCTATGCGATCCAGGCTGCAGTGAACTCACAGCAGAGGGCCCATATCATGAAACTGTGAGCAACCCAGCCATTGGGACCTCACAGCAGAAGGCCCACATCCCCATGGGGTTGGGAACATGGCAAGAGTGTCCTCGCACCACTTAGCACGTATCAGAAAAAGTGGGTACCCAGAAGTTACGGCCTGACGCTAGAGAGCCCTCATCACCGAGGGGAGGTGGCTCCCAGCAGGCTCCAACTGCCACAAGAGGGCCGATGTCACCAAGGCGGGGTGTGCCAGCCAGTCAGTAGTGACCTCACAGCAGAGGGCCCACCTCACAGAAGGTTGAGGAACCCAGCCAGGATCAGACTCTCACCAGAGGGCCCATATCAACAAGGGGATAGAAACCAGGCAGGAGTGTCCTCACACCAGTGGGGCCACATCATCGAAAGGTGAGGGACCCAGCACACGTGGCCTCAAACCAGAGGACACACATCACCAAGGGGCTGGGAGTGAGTCAGGCAGGAGGAGTCTCCAAACAGAGGGCCCATAGAAGAAAAAGGTGAGGAATCCTGCAGTTGGAACCTCCCCGCAGGCGGCCAGGAGCAGCGAGGCTATGGGATCCAGGCCGGAGTGAACTCACACCAGAGGGCCCTCATCATGAAACTGAGCCACCCACCGTTTGGACCTCAGAGCAGAAGGCCCATATTCCCATGGGGTTGGAAACCTGGCAGGAGTGTACTCACACCACAGGGCGCACATCAGAAAATTTTGGGAGCCCAGGAGTTAGAGCCTGACGCCAGAGGGCCCTCATTACCGAGGGGAGGAGAATCCCAGCAGGCACCAACTCCCAACTGAGGGCCCACGTCGCCAAGGTGACGTGTGCCAGTCAGGCAGGAGTGACCTCACAGCAGAGGGCCTACCGCACAGAAGGGTGAGGAAACCAGCCAGGATAAGACTCTCACCAGAGAGCCCACATCACCAAGGGGACCGGAACAAGGCAGGAGTGTCCTCACACCAGTGTGGCCACATTATAGAAAGGTGAGGAACCCAGCACATGTGGCCTAAACCAGAGGACCCACATTTCCAAGGTGCTCCGAGTGAGGCAGGCAGGAGTAGCCTAACAACACAGGGCCCACAGAATAAAAAATGTGAGGAATCCAGCAGTTGGAACCCCCCAGCAGGTGGCCCAGAGTACGGAGTCTATGTGATCCAGGCCACAGTGAACTCACAGCAGAGGGCTCACATCATGACACTGTGAGCAACCCAGCTGGTGGGACCTCAGAGCAGAAGGCCCACATCCCCATGGGGATGGGAACGTGGCAGGAGTGTACTCGCACGACAGGGCACATATCAGAAAATTTTGGGAGCCCATGAGTTAGGGCCTGACGCCAGAGGGCCCTCATTACCGAGGGGAGGAGACTCCCAGCAGGCACCAACTCCCAACTGAGGGCGCACATCGCCAAGGTGATGTGTGCCAGCCAGGCAGGAGTGACCTCACAGCAGAGGGCCCACCTCCCAGAAGGGTGAGGAATCCAGCCAGGATCAGACTCTCACCAGAGGGCCCCCATCACCAAGGGGATGGGAACCAGGCAGGAGTGTCCTCACACCAGTGGGGCCACATCAATAAAGGTGAGGAAACCGGCACATGTGGCCTCAAACCAGAGGACCTACATCACAAAAGGGCTGGGAGTGAGTCAGGAAGGAGGAGCATGAAAACACAGGACCCAAAGAATAAAAATGGTAAGGAATCCAGCAGTAGGAACCTCCCAGCAGGCGGCTCAGAGCACAGAGTCTATGGGATCTAGGCCTGAGTGAACTAACACCAGAGAGCCAACATCCTGAAACTGTGAACAACACAGGTGTTGGGACCATAGAGCAGAAGGCACATGGGGATGGGAACCTGGCAGGAGTGCCCTCACACCACTTAGCACGTATCAGAAAATGTGGGTAACCAGCAGTTAGGGCCTGATGCCAGAGGGCCTCATCACTGAGGGGAGGAGGCTCCCAGCGGGCTCCAACTGCCGCCAGAGGGCCGACGTCTCCAAGGCGGGGTGTGTCAGCCAGGCAGGAGTGACCTCAGAGAAGAGGGCCCACCTCACAGAAGTGTGAGGAGCCCAACCAGGATCAGACTCTCACTGGAGGGCTCACATCACCAAGGGGATGGGAACCAGGCAGGAGTGTCCGCACACCAGTGGGGCCACATCTGCGAAAGGTGAGGAACCCAGCACATGTGGCCTCAAACCAGAGGACACACATCACCAAGGGGCTGGGAGTGAGGCAGGTGTCTGGAGGGGCACATTTAACTCTAATTTCCCAGCAGGAAGAGGAATTAACCAAAGGCTCAGAGTGCCGTGCGGGACCCTGATTACGGCCTGAAGCAAACCTGCGGTTCTGTGGCCAGCTTTCAAGGAAACGAGTTAAGAAAGGAAATCACAGGCACTGTAATTCACAAACCTGCAGAGTTATAAATGACAGCTATTGGCAAAAATATATTGAAGTAAGTCTGCACAGAGGACTTGAAAACGAGGCAGAATTGCAGGAATCATATTTCAGGAGGTAGATTGGAATTGCATTTAAAGCATGTGAAAAGCGGCAGATCTTTGACAGTGATGCACTTGGACAAAAAGTGCGTATACATTTTTTCCTGAATATATTCAGGAAAAAACGCATATGCCCTTTGTGGCCAACCAAGAATTCGAGCAATGGAAATCCGCACTACAATGAACTCTCATTTCCCATTCGTCAAAAGAGCCATCTGAAAAAAGTGTAAAACCCAGAAACACAGGACAGGCCATGGAGAACAGGGAGCCTTGTTATGCTGATGGACGGGATGTAAATTGCCAACAGACACTCTGGTGATGTTTATGGTGTATGCTGAAACATCTAAAAAACAAAGCTACAGAGCCTAGGGCACTTCCACTTTTGGCCCTATAGCTTAGGAAAATTAAAATCAACAAGACACAGCCAACACAATATCCAGGGCTGCTGTGTTTACAAGAACCTCGAGTCCAGTACAAACTAAATATCCCAGAAAGAAAAAAATGGATAAAGGAGTTGTCCTACTTACGTACAACGGAATACCACTCAGCAATGAAATCAGTGTCATCAGGCCTGTAGCAGCAAATTGAGTGGATTTAAGTATGATGATTCTAAGAGAAATATGTCACACAGAGAAACATAATTATCATAAGATATCACAAATAGAGGGAGTGTAAACTTGGCTACACATAAACTGAATTACAAAACCGAACAGAGTCTCACATTTAGATAAAAACTTATGCTTGCTTAAGGGGAAAGTTGAGTTGGGGTGCTGTATAAAACCAGAGATTGAAATGAGCACACATACCGTTCCATAAGCCAAATATGTAATAGACAAGACCTACTCTTTGCTCAACGAAATAGACTCATCCATGGTGTATCACCTCACACCTGTTAGAATGGGCATCATCAGAAAATCTACAAACAACAAATGCTGGAAAGGGTGCGGAGATAAGGAAACCTCTTCCACTATTGTTGGGAATGTAAATTGATGCAGTCACTGTGGAGAACATTATGGAGTTTCTTATAAAACTAAGAATAGGATTACCATATAATACAGCAATCCCACTACTGGGCATATACCCAGACAAAACCATAAAACGAAAAGAGACATTCACCGCAATGTTCATTGCATCACTATTTACAATATCCAGGTAATGGAAGCAACCTAAATGCCCACAGACAGACGAATGCATAAAGATGAGGTACATATATAAAATGGAATATTACTAAGCCATAAAAAGGAATGAAATTGGGTCATTTGTAGAGACGTTGATGGATCTAGAGACTGTCATACAGAGTGAAGTAAGTCAGAAAGAGAAAAACAAATCCTGTATATAAATGCATATATGTGGAACCTAGAAAAGTTGTACAGATGAACCGTTTTGCAAGGCAGAAATAGAGCAACAGATGTAGACAACAAACGTATGGACACCAAGGGGGGAAAGCTGTTAGGGGGCTGGTGGTGGGAGGAGTTGAGAGATTGGGATTGGCATGTATACATTTCTATGTATAAAATAGGTAACCAAAAAGAAGCTGCTGTATAAAAAAATAAAATAAAATTCAAAATTACAAAAAGTAAAACAGAAAAAATATTCTTCCCTTCACATACATGTATTTATATGAATAAATTATTTCCATGCTTATATCTGTAAATACAAAAAAGAGGAAAAAAATCTACCTTGAACCAAAAACGAAAAAAAGAAAAAAAAAAAAGAACCCACCAGTTACACAGAGGAAAACCGTATCAGGGCCCTTGCTCCAGTTGTAAACAATTCTGAAGTTGGTCAGTGGTGGGGAATCATCTCCCATTCAGCCAGCAGGCCCCACGCAACAAGCGTCCTCATTGCAAAGCTGGGGGCCCGTGCCGAGGCATCTGTGAGTAAACGTGGGCCGAGCCCCAGGCCAGCTGCTGCTGCAATGTTCCCACCCTTCCCAGGTAAAACACCTGAATATGTACAAGGACTTGAAAGCCTAGAGGAAGGGCCATGGAGCCACATGAGCGACAGCATGCCAGCCGACTTGGTGCCTGCAGGCCAGACAGGATGGTCCTGGCCCTGGGTGCTCTTCTGGAAGCTTTCCATTTCCCTGCCTGAGATACCCCTCCTGTCCCGGCCCCCACTGCTTTCTTCCTTACTCACCTCTGCCCACGGAGAAATTCCAGCGGCAGGTATGGGTGACACATCCTCTTCTTTAGCAGGTGGCATCTTGGCAACTGCTGCAGAAAGTCCAGCAGAGCCCCACTCACACTGGGCCACCCACAAAGCCGTGGCCTCTCACTCCCTCCCACCAGCCCAGCCCCGACACTGCTGACTGGGCAGAGAAAATGGCGTCAGGCACAGCTGCAGGGGCTCTTGCTGCCTGGAGCGGTGTTTATATTGATCTCAACCCAGGCACACCTGGGGAGGACTGGCCGGCATGGTCAGGCTTCCCAGGCCAGCCAATAATCACCCCTCAGGGGCTCACAGTTGCAGAAAATGGAACTTTCTGAATCGGCCAGGTCCAAGGAACAGGTGTGGGCTCCTGAGAGTCAGGATAGACAAGGGGCTGCAGCTCTGGCTTGTTTTCTAATTATATTATCTGGCCCATGAGTGGGAGACAACTTCAAGAAAACCCTCTCCTAATGAGAGGAACCCAGGAGTCAGGGAGAGGAGGGGTGGGTGGTGGGTGGAGACAGAGGCCTGGTGCCCCGGGTGCAGTGGAAGTCTCTGGAAGACCAGGTGGAGGGAGGCCACACAGAGTGATGCCCAGGGTCACAGACCTGTCGGAGCTGCCGTTTCTTAGTTCAAGTCCTGCTCTGAGGTGCTCTGTGTCAGATCTGAGTGACAGGTGAGCTGGGAGTGCTCTGCAATGAGGGCGATGTGCACGGTTCCTGTGTGCCCAGCCCTGCCACCGTAACTGCAAGGGTAGCTCTGTATCCTGAGAGGGGCCTGACCATGAGAGCCCCATGTTCTGGGGTGGGGGTAGGGTACCTGCGCAGGTGATCTAAATATCCTGGGATTGGCCTGATCTCGAGAGCCCCATGGGCTGCTGGAGCCCTGGTAAAGGATGTCAGGACAGTCAGTGAAGCCACCGAGGATATACCTCCAGTAGTTCCTAAATCCTACACCCTGCTGGTCATTCTACCAACCACCAGGACATGGTATTCTGTATTAGTCTTCAATGATGCCTTCTTTTGTATTCCATTAGTGTCAGAGTCACAAGAAATTTTGGCTTGTGAGTGGCAGGACTCAACATACAACTAAAACAATACTTCTGGGCCGTCTTGCCCCAAGGGTTCAAAAATTCCCACACCATCTTTGGGGAAAGCTCAGCTAAAGACCTAAAAGTTCTACCACTGGAAAAGGAAACACTCCTTCAATATGCAGACGACATTCTGATCACCAGCCCTACTAAGGGGACCTCTGAACTACCAAGCCAATAAAGGATACAAGTTGTCCAAGAAAAAGCTCAAATATCACAGACTACGGCGACCTGCCTGGGCTTCATTCTCACAGAAGGTCGGAGAAGCCCATCCCAGGAAAGGGAAGAAACAATTTACAGCCTTACCCATATCTAAAACTAGAAGACAGCTTAGGGGTTCCTGGGGAGGCCAGGGTTTGCTGCTTCTGGATCCCTAACTACAGTCTACTAGCTGGGTCTCTATATGAAACACTGAAAGGAAAAGATGATGATCCTTTTGAATAGAATCCAGAAGTGGCCTTTCAAGAATGGAAAGAGCAGTCAATTCAGACCCTTGCCCTGGAACTCCCTAATTTAGCTAAACCCTTTGATCTTTACATTCCTGGTGAAAAGTGAATCGCCATTGGAGGATTAGTGCAAAAACTGGGACCACTTGAAATGGAACAATGCAAAAATGCCATCCAGGTAGGATAAACTACAGTCACCAAGGGGCTTGGCCCACTGCCACATCTGGCCAAGATACTGGCAGTATCTAAAAACCTGAAATCAGCAGCCCAAAAGGCCACCTCCCTCCTAAGGGAAAAGGGTCCCACGTGGTGATCCTAACCCCCAACCATGCCCTGAAGTTGCAGGGTTTGCTCCGTGGGCACACTGACCTCGAGTGAGGAGGCCCTCCAACTCCAACCTCCAGAGAGATAACCGGGGGCAACGGGGCACCATGACGACTCATGTGACCATCACGTGACCTGGAGTTTCTCTCATAAAACAACAAGAGTGTGTCCCAAAAGAGTAGACTACTGCTTGCAGGACTTACTGCACCCAGATCAGACCTAATAATCTTGGTGGGGGAACCGTATATCATGCTGTCACCATAGAAAAGCCTACAGACACTGTGATAATGGTGGCCAATAAGACCGGCTGGACTCCTGTTTACTTCAAAAGGCTGTTGACTCAGTGGCCATCATGGTCCTTCATCACCACTGACCCTGGACTGTCTGGGAGTTGAGCGGACAGGGTCCTGACACCTGGTGCTGTTTTTACGTTAATTCAGGGGCCTAATTGAAGAAAGCGCAGACTACTGGTCAGAGCATCTACGCTGGCAGAAACGGTCAGCCTAAGGTGGCCGAACAAATGAGGGGCGGGGTGAAACTGGACCTCACAGCGTCACTGCACATCTCCTTCCTGGACCCTTAAAGGTCATTAGAATCTATAACACTTCCAATACTGGTGCTCAGGCGGACGAGCAGGGAGGCAGGAGGCCTGGGGACAATCAACGTCACCTGGAGGCTGCTGGGGAGAAGTTCTGACCCTCGCCCACGGGTATGAGGGCTCCTAACTCAGCACTCAGCAGTTACAGAAGAAGGGTCTGCACCCTCAGCACTCCAAGAATGAGGAAGGGGACAAAAGGCAGAAGAGGGGTTTGTCCGAGGCAAAGACCCTTAAAAATCCCTGGGAGAGAAAAATAGAATCTGGGCAATAAAATAAAGTCTAACCTTTTTTATCCTTTGTGCTTTGTCTAATTACACGTGCTCCTAGGGTCCTGCATACAGAGGTTCCACACCCGGCACTTCAGACCAGATTTCCTAGTGCAGAATGGCTGGGTCGACAACTCAGCTCCTGGGGCACAGTGCACACTCCGTGATATAGAGCCTGAGCTGCAGCCAACTGGGCCCTCAAGAGCTCCGCCCCCTCCCTCTGACTGACTCTGACAGGATCTCTACACAGCAGCCCAGCCCACAGCCCACGGGGTAGCACATGCTCTCACCTCTCCATTCTCTGATCAAAATATAAAGTTTCCTTTGCTTCTGAACCAAACTCAGTCTCGATCTCTTGGCTCCAATGACCCTGGGCAGGGGAACACTTGTTGGGGTCCACTCTGGAGGATCAGTAACAGAAATTCAGAACATTGTAACTTCAATGAACAGATGTGTGAGCCAAACTGTAATTAACATAGAACAGTGTATAAGGCTCGGGTAAAATAAGATGTTTCTAACACTTCCATTTGGTATTTCCATCACTTTATTATAAGCAATTCACTGAAAAGGTTTGTCTTATTTGTCAGGTCAATATTAGAGAAACGAAGTGATTTCTTTCCAAGGATGTACATCTAATAATCTTGGTTAAAGCTTCAATCTTGTTTTAAATGCTTTTCCATTGACAATGATACCTCTCTTTCAGCTCCCCCATTTCTGAGAAGTATAAAGTCTTATAATTTATTATTACCAAAGGGGAAAGGTGAGAGGAGGGATAAATTAACAGTTTGGGATTAACACATACACACTGCTATGTATAAAATCGATCATCAACAAGGAACTGCTGTAGAGCACAGGGAACTACACTCAATATTTTGCAATAACTTATAAGGGGAAATAATCTGAAAAAGAATAGATATTTTTATTGACATCATCTATTAATGACAGTTAAAATGGAACCTAAGGGAAGCCGGTGGTGAGTGCTTCTGACCCTGAAGACTTCAATCATCTAAAGTTTGGACTCTGCCTACTTCCTAAGGCCCTTAATGAACATATGTGTAGCCGTAGCTTAAAACATTCCCCACTTTGGGTTGCGGAGAGACACTGATTTTGAAAAAGCCCTGGTGTTCTCCTCACATGAATGGGACCCTTCCTACAGCTAAAGCATGCCTGTCACACCCAGAGGATGGTATACCGTCTGATCGGGAAGAGTTTGGAAAAGGCATCTCATCTCCTCTTCTCCTGGTGCTCGGGTTCACCCCTCCAGCGTCTTTACGAACAGTCTCCCCACTTGGAGATGTCAGCACTGTCAACATCCTGTTGCATACAGTTTGGAATTTGTCCAGAGGATGAAGCAGAAGGAGGAGGAACAATGAGAGACAAGTCCTAGGTGTTCGGACAGGCACATGTCACTCTAATTTCCAATCAGGAAGACGAATTGACCAAAGGCTAGGGTTGCCCATGGAAACAGAATAGGCCTTGAGGAAATCCCGCTGCTCTGTGGCCAGTTCCCATAAACACAAGTTGAAAAATGGAGCTCAGTGGCACTAAAATTCACGAAACTGCAGAGTTGAAAATATCTATCACTGAAAAATGTCTTGAGGAAAGTCAGAGAAAAGGACTTGTAAGCAACGGAGAATGGCAGGAAAGGGATTGGAAGAGGTAGAAAGGACTTGCCATTAAGCACAAGAAAAGGGGCTGAACATTGCCAACATTGCAGTTGGCCAAAAAGGGTGTATGCGTCATTTTCTGTATATATTCAAGAAAAGGGCATACACTTTTTTAGCCAACCAAACAGGTGGGCACTGGAAATCAATACTACAAAACATATCACTTCGCATCAGTCAGAAGAGCCGTCCTCATAAAGTGTAAACACCAGAAATGCAGGACAGGACAAGGAGAAAAGGGAGCCCTGTGAGGCTTATACTGGAAATGTATATTGCCAACGGTCACTCTGGAGAAGTGTACTGTGTTTACTAAAGCATCTAAAAAATGAGCTACAGAGCACAGGGCACTTGCACTCATGGACGTATATCATGGGAAAAACAAAAATCGAGAGGACACAGGCACCCCAATGTATACCGCCTCACTGTTTAAAAGATCCTCGACTAGGATATAACTTAAATGTCTCTGGAGGGAAAAAATGGATACAGATGTAGTGCTTATGCAGAGTGGAATATGAATCAGCCTGGAAATCAATGCAATATGGCCACTTGAAACAACTCCAGAGGAGTTACGTATGATCATTCAAAGTCACAGAATTCAAAAAGAAAAAGACATACTATATCACTAATACATGGAATGTAAACTTGGCTACACATGAACTGAATTACGAAACAGAACAGGGTCTCAAATATAGAAAAGCAACTTATTCTTGCTTAAGGATAAAGGTGAGTTGGGGTGCTGCATAAAACCAGAGATTGAAATTAGCACAGATACTGGTCCATAAGCCAAATATGTAATAGTCAAGACCTACTGCTTGCTCAACAAAATGGACTCAACACCCCATATTCAACACTTAGGAATATACCTGACTAGTAAGAATCTTCAAACCCATGGGTTTATATGTCTCCGTAAGAGAATCAAGCGTGTCTACAGAGGCATGAACACAGCAGTGAAAATACGATAAATCCCATTATCAAAATAAATTACAGAAACAAAAAACACAATGACAGTGAAATAGAGAGCAATTCTTAAATAATTCATTCAGGGCCTGTGATGCAACCTGGATTTACCACATCTACACCCAGAGCTGAGTGAGACATAAGGCTGGACACCAGGCTAATAGCATTGGTGAGGTTCGGTGAGCAAATGCAGACCCCTTGAAGTACCCATTCCAAGGGTCCCAACTCTCCAGGTTTAAGGGATTCTTCCTTCAGCTAAAGCATGCATGGGAAACCCACAGTATGGTGCAACATGTGACTGGGAAACGTTTTCAAATGCATCTCAGTTTTCGTCCCCTTTTCCTCGGGTTCACAATTCCAGACACTTTACTAACACTCTCCCCACTTGGAGAGTCAGTGCCTTTAACCTGCTGTTTGGCACAGTTTGCAATTTCTGCGCAAGATGAACAGGAATAGGGAGAACCAATGAGAGACTAGCTGTAGGTGTCTGCACGGGCAAATTTAACGCTCATTTCCAACCAGGAAGAGGAATTAACCAAACGCTCAGCATGCCATGCCGGAACCAGATTACGGCCTGAAGCAATCCTGCGGGTTTGCGGCCAGCTCACAAGTAAGCGATTTGAAGAAAGGAGCTCAGGGGCACTGTAATTCACAAACCTGCAGAGTTATAAATGACAGCTATCGTCCAAAAATATATTGAAGGAAGGCTGCGAAGAGGACTTGAAAGCGGGGCAGAATTGCAGGAAAACGATTTCAGGGGGTAGACTGGAATTGCATTTAAAGCATAGGAAAAGAGGCAGAACGTCAACAATGATGCACTTGGCCACAAAGGGCGTATGCGTTTTTTCCTGAATATATTCAGGAAAAAACGCATACGCCCTTTTTGGCCAACAAAGCAAGCGTGTTAAAGAAATCTGCACTACAATGAAGTCTCACTGCCCCCTGGTCAAAAGGGCCATCTGAAAAAAGTGTAAAATCCAGAAATGCAGCACAGGCCATGGAGAACAGGGAGCCTTGTTATGCCGATGGGTGGGATGTAAATTGCCAAGAGCCACTCTGGAGAAGTGTATGGTGTTTCCTGAAACCCATAAAAAACAAAGCAACGGAGCCTCCGGCACTTCCACTTATGGTCCTATAGCTTAGGGAATTTAAAATCAAAAACACACGGCCACCCCAATGTTTCAGACGGCTCTGTTTACAAGAAACACGTCTACGGTACAAGTTAAATATCCCAGAAAGCAAAAAATGGATAAAGAAGTTGCGGTACGTACGTACAATGGAATATCACTCACCAATGAAATCTATGACATCTGGCCTATCGTGGCATAATGAGTGGATTCAGGTATGATGATTCTAAGTGAAATAAGTCACACAGAAAATGAAACATCATAAGATATCACTAATACACCGAATGTAATCTTGGCTACACATGAACTGAATTACAAAACAGAACAGGGTCTAAATTTAGAAAACCAACTTATGTTTGCTTAAGAGGAAAGGTGAGTTGGGGTGCTGCATAAAACCAGAGATACAAATTAGCACAGATACCATTCCATATGTCAAATATGTAATAGTCAAGACCTACCCCTTGCTCAACGAAATGGGCTAAACACCCTATATTCAACGCCTAGGAATACACCTGACTAGAAAGAATTTTCAAACACATGGATTTATATGTCTCCATAAGAGAATCAAGCGTGTGTACAGCTGCATGAAGGCAGCAGAGACAATCCGATAAATCCCATTATCAAAATGAATTACAAAAACAAAACACAATGACAGTGAAATAGAGAGCAATTCTTAAATAATTCATTCAGGGCTTGTGATGCAACCTGGATTTACCTCATCTACACCCAGAGCTGAGTGAGACATAAGGTTGGACACTTCGGGCTGATAGCATTGGTGAGGTTCGATGAGCAAATGCAGACCATTTGAAGTCATACTGCATGGTACCCATTCCATGGGTCCCAACTCTCCAGGTTTAAGCGATTCTTCATTCAGCTAAAGCATGCAAGGGAAACCCACAGTATGGTGCACCGTGTGACCGGGAAACTTTTTCAAATGCATCTCAGTGTTCGTCCCCTTTTACTCGGGTTCACAATTCCAGACCCTTTACTAACACTCTCCCCACTTGGAGAGTCAGTGCCTTTAACCTGCTGTTTGGCACAGTTTGCAATTTCTGCCCAAGATGAACAGGAATAGGGAGAACAAATGAGAGACTAGCTGTAGGTGTCTGCACGGGCAAATTTAACGCTCATTTCCCACCAGGAAGAGGAATTAACCAAAGCCTCAGCATGCCGTCCTGGAACCAGATTAGGGCCTGAGGCAATCCTGCGGGTTTGCGGCCAGCTCACAAGAAAGCGATTTGAAGAAAGGAGCTCAGGGGCACTGTAATTCACAAACCTGCAGAGTTATAAATGACAGCTATCGTCCGAAAATATATTGAAGGAAGGCTGCGAAGAGGACTTGAAAGCGGGGCAGAATTGCAGGACAACGATTTCAGGGGGTAGACTGGAATTGCATTTAAAGCATAGGAAAAGAGGCAGAATGTCGACAATGATGCACTTGGCCAAAAAGGGCGTATGCGTCTTTTCCTGAATATATTCAGGAAAAAACGCATACGCCCTTTTTGGCCAACCAAGCAAGCATGTTAAAGAAATCTGCACTACAGTGAAGTCTCACGGCCCCCCGGTCAAAAGGGCCATCTGAAAAAAGTGTAAAATCCACAAAGGCAGCATAGGCCATGGAGAACAGGGAGCCTTGTTAAGCTGATGGGCGGGATGTAAATTGCCAAGAGCCACTCTGGAGAAGTGTATGGTGTTTCCCCAAACACCTAAAAAACAAAGCAACGGAGCCTACGGCACTTCCACTTATGGTCCTATAGCTTAGGGAAATTAAAATCAGACAAACGGCCACCCCAAAGTGTCGGACGGCTCTGTTTACCAGAACCTCGCGTACGGCACAAGTTAAATATCGCAGAAAGCAAAAAATGGATAAAGAGGTTGTGGTACGTATGTACAATGGAATATCACTCTCCAATGAAATCTATGTCATCAGGCCCGTCACGGCATAATGAGTGGCTTCAGGTACGATGATTCTAAGTGAAATAAGTCACACAGAAAATGAAACATCATAAGATATCACTAATACACCGAATGTAATCTTGGCTACACATGAATTGAAATACAAAATAGAACAGGGTCTCAAATTTAGAAAACCAACTTATATTGGCTTAAGGGGAAAGGTGAGTTGGGGTGCTGCATAAAACCAGAGATAGAAGTTACCACAGATACCATTCCATAAGTCAAATATGTAATAGTCAAAACCTACCCCTTGCTCAACGAAATGGACTAACAACCCTATATTCAACACCTAGGAATACACCTGACTAGTAAGAATCTTCAAACCCAAGGATTTATATGTCTCCATAAGAGAATCAAGCGTGTGTACAGCTGCATGAAGGCAGCAGAGAAAATCTGATAAATCCCATTTTCAAAATGAATTACAAAAACTGAACACAATGACAGTGAAATAGAGAGCAATTCTTAAATAATTCATTCAGGGCTTGTGATGCAACCTGGATTTACCTCATCTACACCCAGAGCTGAGTGAGACATAAGGTTGGACACTTCGGGCTGATAACATTGGTGAGGTTCGATGAGCAAATGCAGATCCTTTGAAGTCATAATTCATGGGACCCATTCCATGGATCCCAACTCTCCAGGTTTAAGGGATGTTTCCTTCAGCTAAAACATGCATGGGAAACCCACAGTATGGTGCACCGTGTGACCTGGAAACGTTTTCAAATGCATCTCAGGTTTAGTCCTCTTTTATTCGGGTTCACAATTCCAGACCCATTACTATCACTCTCCCCACTTGGAGAGTCAGTGCCTTTAACCTCCTGTTTGGCACAGTTTGCAATTTCTGCGCACGATGAACAGGAATAGGGAGAACCAATGAGAGAGTAGCTGTAGGTGTCTGCACGGGCAAATTTAACGATCATTTCCCACCAGGAAGAGGATTTAACGAAACGCTCAGCATGCCGTCCCGGAACCAGATTAGGGCCTGAAGCAATCCTGCGGGTTTGCGGCTAGCTCACAAGAAAGCGATTTGAAGAAAAGAGCTCAGGGGCACTGTAATTCACAAACCTACAGAGTTATAAATGACAGCTATCGTCCAAAAATATATTGAAGGAAGGCTGCGAAGAGGACTTGAATGCGGGGCAGAATTGAAGGAAAACGATTTCAGGGGGTAGACTGGAATTGCATTTAAAGCATAGGAAAAGAGGCAGAACGGCGAGAATGATGCACTTGGCCAAAAAGGGCGTATGCGTTTTTTCCCTAATATATTCAGGAAAAAACGCATACGCACTTTTTGGTCAACCAAGCAAGCATGTTAAAGAAATCTGCACTACAGTGAAGTCTCACTGCCCCCCGGTCAAAAGGGCCATCTGAAAAAAGTGTAAAATCCAGAAAAGCAGCACAGGCCATGGAGAACAGCGAGCCTTGTTATGCTGATGGGCGGGATGTAAATTGCCAAGAGTCACTCTGGAGAACTGTATGGTGTATCCTCAAACACCTAAAAAACAAAGCAACGGAGCCTACGGCCCTTCTACTTATGGTACTATAGCTTAGGGAAATTAAAATCAGAAACACATAGCCACCCCAAAGTTTCAGACGGCTCTGTTTACAAGAACCTCGTCTACGGTACAAGTTAAATATCCCAGAAAGCGAAAAATGGATAAAGAAGTTGTGGTACATATGTATAATGGAATAACACTCACCAATGAAATCTATGTCATCAGGCCCCTTGTGGCATAATGAGTGGATTCAGGTACGATGATTCTAAGTGAAGTAAGTCACACAGAAAATGCAACATCATAAGATATCACTAATACACGGAATGTAATCTTGGCTACACATGAACTGAATTACAAAACAGAACAGGGTCTCAAATTTAGAAAACCAACTTATGTTTGCTTAAGGGGAAAGTTGAGTTGGGGTGCTGCATAAAACCAGAGATAGAAATTAGCACAAATACCATTCCATAAGTCAAATATGTAATAGTCAAGACCTACCCCTTGCTCAACGAAATGGGCTAAACACCCTATATTCAACGCCTAGGAATACACCTGACTAGTAGGAATCTTCAACCCCATGGATTTATATGTCTCCATAAGAGAAACAAGCGTGTGTACAGCTGCATGAAGGCAGCAGAGAAAATCCGATAAATCCCATTATCGAAATGAATTACAAAAACAAAACACAATGACAGTGAAATAGAGAGCAATTCTTAAATAATTCATGCAGGGCTTGTGATGCAACCTGGATTTACCTTATCTACACCCAGAGCTGAGTGAGACATAAGGTTGGACACTTCGGGCTGATAGCATTGGTGAGGTTCGATGAGCAAATGCAGACCTTTTGAAGTCATACTGCATGGTACCCATTCCATGGGTCCCAACTCCAGGTTTAAGCGATTCTTCCTTCAGCTAAATCATGCATGGGAAACCCAAAGTATGGTGCACCGTGTGACCGGGAAACGTTTTCAAATGCATCTCAGTTTCCGTCCCCTTTTACTCGGGTTCACAATTCCAGACCGTTTACTAATACTCTCCCCACTTGGAGAGTCAGAGCCTTTAACTTCCCGTTTGTCACAGTTTGCAATTTCTGCGCAAGATGAACAGGAATAGGGAGAACCAATGAGAGACTAGCTGTAGGTGTCTGCACAGGCAAATTTAACGCTCATTTGCCACCAGGAAGTGGAATTAACCAAACGCTCAGCATGCCATGCCGGAACCAGATTAGGGCCTGAAGCAATCCTGCAGGTTTGCGGCCAGCTCACAAGAAAGCGATTTGAAGAAAGGAGCTCAGGGGCACTGTAATTCACAAACCTGCAGAGTTATAAATGACAGCTATCGGCCAAAAATGTATTGAAGGAAGGCTGCGAAGAGGACTTGAAAGCGGGGCAGAATTGCAGGAGAACGATTTCAGGGGGTAGACTGGAATTGCATTTAAAGCATAGGAAAAGAGGCAGAACGTCGACAATGATGCACTTGGCCAAAAAGTGCGTATGCGTTTTTACCTGAATATATTCTGGAAAAAAAGCATACGCCCTTTTTGGCCAACCAAGCAAGCATGTTAAAGAAATCTGCACTACAATGAAGTCTCACTGCCCCCCGGTCAAAAGGGACATCTGAAAAAAGTGTAAAATCCAGAAATGCAGCACAGGCCTTGGAGAACAGGGAGCCTTGTTATGCTGATGGGTGGGATGTAAATTGCCAACAGCCACTCTGGAGTAGTGTATGGTGTTTCCTGAAACAGCTAAAAAACAAAGCAATGGAGCCTACGGCACTTCCACTTATGGTCCTATAGCTTAGGGAAATTAAAATCAGAAACACACAGCCACCCCAAAGTTTCAGACGGCTCTGTTTACAAGAACCTCGTCTACGGTACAAGTTAAATATCCCAGAAAGCGAAAAATGGATAAAGAAGTTGTGGTACGTACGTACAAAGGAATATCACTCACCAATGAAATCTATGTCATCAGGCCCGTCGTGGCATAATGAGTGGATTCAGGTACGATGATTCAAGTGAAATAAGTCACACAGAAAATGAAACATCATAAGATATCACTAATACACGGAATGTAATCTTGGCTACACATGAACTGAATTACAAAACAGAACAGGGTCTCAAATTTAGAAAACCAACTTATGTTTGCTTAAGGGGAAAGGTGAGTTGGGGTGCTGCATAAAACCAGAGATAGAAATTAGCACAGATACCATTCCATAAGTCAAATATGTAATAGTCAAGACCTACCCCTTGCTCAACGAGATGGACTATACACCCCATATTCAACGCCTAGCAATACAGCTTACTAGTAAGAATCTTCAAACCCATGGATTTATATGTCTCCATAAGAGAACCAAGCGTGTGTACAGCTGCATGAATGCAGCAGGGAAAATCCGATAAATCCCATTATCAAAATTAATTACAAAAACAAAACACAATGACAGTGAAATGGAGAGCAATTCTTAAATATTTCATTCACTGCTTGTGATGCAACCTGGATTTACCTCATCTACACACAGATCTGAGTGAGACATAAGGTTGGACACTTCGGGTTGATAGTATTGGTGAGGTTCGATGAGCAATGCAGACCCTTTGAAGTCATACTGCATGGTACCCGTTCCATGGGTCCCAACTCTCCAGGTTTAAGGGATTCTTCCTTCAGCTAAAACATGCATGGGAATCCCACAGTATGGTGCACCATGTGACCGGGAAACGTTTTCAAATGCATGTTCGTTTTCGTCCGCTTTTTCTCGGTTTCACAATTCCAGACCCTTTACTAAAAGTCTCCCCACTTGGACAGTCAGTGTCTTTATCTCCTGTTTGGCACAGTTTGCAATTTCTGCGCAAGATGAACAGGAATAGGGAGAACTAATGAGAGAGTAGCTGTAGCTGTCTGCACGGGCAAATTTAACTCTCATTTCCCACCAGGAAGAGGAATGAACCAAAGTCTCAGCATGCCATGCCGGAACCAGATTAGGGCCTGAAGCAATCCTGCAGTTTTGCGGCCAGCTCAAAAGAAAGCTAGTTGAAAAAAAGAGCTCAGGGTCACTGTCATTCACAAACCTGCAGTTATCAATGACAGCTATCTTCCAAAAATATATTGAAGTAAGGCTGCAAAGCAGACTTGAAAGTGGGGCAGAATTGAAGGAAACCGATTTCAGGAGGTAGACAGTAACTGCATTTAAAGCATAGGAAAAGAGGCAGTACGTCGACAATGATGCACTTGGCCAAGAAGGGCATATGCGTTTTATCCAGGGCCCTCATTAAAGAGGGGAGGAGGCTCCCAGCACACTCCAATGGCCAACAGAGGGCCCATGTCACCAAGGCGACGTGTGCCACCCAGGCAGGAGTGACCTCATGTCAGAGGGCCCACCTCACAGAAGGGTGAGGTACCCAGCCAGGATCAGACTCTCACCAGAGGGCCCACATCACCAAGGGGATCGGATCCAGGCAGGAGTGGCCTCACACCAGTGTGGCCAAATAATAGAAAGGTGAGGAACCCAGAACATGTGGCCTAAACAAGAGGACCCACATCTCCAAGGGGCTGGAAGTGAGGCAGGAAGGAGGAGCCAGAAAACAGAGGACCCATAGAATAAAAAAGTGAGGAATCCCGCAGTTGGAACCTCCTAGCATGCGGCAAGGAGCAGCGAGGCTATGGGTTCCCAGCCAGTGTGAACTCACAACAGAGGGCCCTCATCATTAAACTGTGAACAACACAGCTGTTGGGACCACAGAACAGAAGGCCCACATTCCCATGGGGTTGGCATCCTGGCAGGAGTGTACTCGCACCACAGGGCACACATCAGAAAATTTTGGGAGCCCAGGAGTTAGGGCCGGACGCCAAACGGCCCTAATTACAGAGGGGAGCAGACTCCTAGCAGGCACCAACTCTCAACTGAGGGCACACGTCACCAATGTGACGTGTGGCAGCCAGGCAGGAATGACCTCACAGCCAAGGGCCTACGTCACAGAAGGGGGAGGAACCCAGCCAGGATAAGACTCCCACCAGAGGGCCCACATCACCAAGGGGATCAGAACCAGGCAGGAGTGGCCTCAAACCAGTATGGCCAAATCATAGAAAAGTGAAGAAACCAGAACATATGGCCTAAACCAGAGGACCCACATCAACAAGGGGCTCAGAGTGAGGCAGGCAGTAGGTGTCTCAAACAGAGGGCCCATAAAATAAAAAAGGTGGGGAATCCCGCAGTTGGAACCTCCCAGCAGGCGGCAAGGTACAGCGAGGCTATGGGATCCCGGCCGGTGTGAACTCACAACAGAGGGCCCTCATCACGAAACTGTGAACAACCCAGCAGTTGGGACAACAGAGCAGAAGGCTCACATTCCCATGTGGTTGGGAACCTGACAGGAGTGTCCTCCCACCAGAGGGCACACATCAGAAAAGTATGGGAGCCCAGGAGGTAGGGCCTGACGCCAGAGTGTCCTCATCACCGAGAGGAGAATGCTCCCAGCATGCTCCAACTGCCGCCAGAGGGCCGACGTCACCAAGGCGGGGTGTGCCAGCCAGGCAGGAGTGACCTCAGGGCCGAGGGTCAACCTTACGGAACTGTGAGGAACCCAACCAGGATGAGACTCTCACCAGAGGGCCCACATCACCAAGGGGATGGGAACCAGGCAGGAGTGTTCTCACCACAGTGGTGCCACATCACTGAAAGGCGAGGAACCCACAACATGTGGCCTCAATCCAGAACACCCACATCAACAAGGGGCTCAGAGTGAGGGAGGCAGGAAGTGTCTCACAACACAGGGCCCATAGAAGAATAAAGGTAAGGAATCCTGCATTTGGAAGCTCCAAGCAGGTGGCCCAGAGCACGGAGGCTCTGGGATGCATGCCGGAGTGAACTCACAGCAGAGGGCCCACATCCTGACACTGGGAGCAACCCAGCCGTTGGCACCTCAGAACAGAAGTCCCAAATCCGCATGGGGATGGGAACCTGGAAGGAGTGACATTGCACCAGTGGGCTCACATCAGAAAATGTGCGGAGCCCAGCAGTTAGGGCCTGACGCAAGAGGGCCCTCATCACCTTGGAGAGGAGCGTACAAGAAGGCTCCAACTGCCACCAGAGGTCCGACGTCACCAAGGCAACGGGAGCAAGCCAGGCAGGAGTGGCCTCACACCAGTGTGGCCAAATCATAGAAAGGTGAGGAACCCAGAATATGTGGCCCAAACAAGCCGACCCACATCTCCAAGGGGCTGGGAGTGAGGCAGGCAGGAGGACCCTCAAAACAGAGGACCCATAGAATAAAAAATGTGAGGAATCCCGCAGTTGGAAACTCCTAGCATGCGGCAAGGAGCAGCGAGGCTATGGGATCCCAGCCAGTGTGAACTCACAACAGAGGACCCTCATCATGAAACTGTGAACAACACAGCTGTTGGGACCACAGAACAGAAGGCCCACATTCCCATGTGTTTGGTAACATGGCAGGAGTGTACTCGCACCACAGGGCACACATCAGAAAAGTTTGGGAGCCCAGGAGTTAGGGCCTGACTCCAGACAGCCCTAATTACCGAGGGGAGCAGACTCCTAGCAGGCACCAACTCCCAACTGAGGGCCCACGTCGCCAAGGTGACGTGCGTCAGCCAGGCAGGAGTGACCTCACAGCAGAGGGCAAACGTCACAGAAGGGGGAGGAACCCAGCCAGTATAAGACAATCACCAGAGGGCCCACATCACCAAGGGGATCAGAACCAGGCAGGAGTGGCCTCACACCAGTATGGCCAAATCATAGAAAAGTGAGGAACCCAGAACATATGGCCTAAACCAGAGGACCCATATCAACAAGGGGCTCAGAGTGAGGCAGGCAGGAGGTGTCTCAAACAGAGGGCCCATAAAATAAAAAAGGTGGGGAATCCCGCAGTTGGAAGCTCCAAGCAGTTGTCCCAGAGCACCGAGGCTATGGGATCCATGCCGGATTGAACTCACAGCAGAGGGCCCACATCCTGACACTGTGAGCAACCCAGCCGTTGGCACCTCAGAACAGAAGGCCCAAATCCGCATGGGGATGGGAACCTGGCCGGAGTGTCCTCTCACCACTTAGCACGTATCAGAAAATATGGGTACCCAGCAGTTAGGGCCTGACACCAGAGTGTCCTCATCACCGAGAGGAGAAGGCTCCCAGCACGCTCCATCTGCGGCTAGATGGCCGACGTCACCAAGGCGGTGTGTGCCAGCCAGGCAGGAGTGACCTCAGGGCAGACGGCCAACCTTACGTAACTGTGAGTAACCCAACCAGGATGAGACTCTCACCAGAGGGCCCACATCACCAAGGGGATGGGAACCAGGCAGGAGTGTTCTGACCCCAGTGGGGCCACATCATTGAAAGGCGAGAAACCCACCACATGTGGCCTCAAACCAGAAGACCCACAACAACAAGGGGCTCAGAGTGAGGCAGGCAGGAAGTGTCTCACAACACACGGCCCATAGAAGAAAAAAGGTAAGGAATCCTGCAGTTGGAAGCTCCAAGCAGGTGGCCCAGAACACCGAGGATATGGGATGCATGCCGGAGTGAACTCACAGCAGAGGGCCCACATCCTGACACTGTGAGCAACCCACACATTGGCACCTCAGAACAGAAGGCCCAAATCCGCATGGAGATGGGAATCCGGCAGGAGTGTCATCGCACCAGTGAGCACATATCAGAAAATGTGGGGAGCCCAGCAGTTAGGGCCTGACGCCAGAGGGCCCTCATCACCGACGGGAGGAGGCTCCCAGCACGCTCCAACTGCAACCAGAGGGCCCATGTGGCCAAGGCGACGTGTGCCAGCCAGGCAGGAGTGACCTCACAGCAGAGGACCCACCTCCCAGAAGTATGAGGAATCAAGCCAGGGTCCAACTCTCACCAGAGGGTCCACATCAACAAGAGGATGGGAACCAGTCACGAGTGTCCTCACACCAGTGGGGTCACATACCTAAAAGGTGAGGCAACCGGCACATGTTGCCTCAAACCAGAGGACCTACATCACCAAGGGGCTTGGAGTGAGGCAGGCAGGAGGAGCCTCACAACAGAGGGCCCAAAGTATAAAAGAGGGGCGGAATCCAGCAGTTGGAACCTCCCAGCAGTCGGCCCAGAGCACAGAGGATATGGGATCTAGGCCTGAGTGAACTAACACCAGAGAACCAACGTCACGAAACTGTGAGCAACCCAGGCTTTGGGACCACTGAGCAGAAGGCCCACTTCCTCATGGGGATGGGAACCTTACAGGAGTGTCCTGGCATCACAGGGCTCAGTCAGAAAACGTGGGGTGCCCAGCAGTTAGAGCCTGATGCCAGAGGGCCCTCATCACCTAGGAGAGGAGGCTCCCAGCAGGCTCCAACTGCCACCAGATGGCCGACGTCACCAAGGCAATGTGAGCAAGCCAGGCAGGAGTTACCTCACAGAAGAGGGCCCACCTCAAAGAAGGGTCAGGAACCCAGCAAGGATCAGACTTTCACCAGAGGGCCCACAACACCAAGGGGATGTGAACCAGGCAGGAGTGTCCTCACACCATTGGGGCCATATCATCGAAAGGTGAGGGACCCAACACACGTGGCCTCAAACCAGAGGACACACATCACCAAGGGTCTGGGAGGGAGGCAGGCAGGAGTAGCCTCAAAACAGAGGGCCCATAGAATAAAAAAGGTGAGGTATCCCGCAGTTGGAACGTCCCAGCAGGTGGCAAGGAGCAGCGAGGCTATGGGTTCCTGGTCGGTGTGAACTCACAAAAGAGGGTCCTCATCATGAAACTGTGAACAACCCAGCCATTGTGTCCACAGAGCAGAAGGCCCACATTTCCATGGGGTTGGGAACCTGGCAGGAGTGTACTCGCACCACAGGGCACACATCAGAAAAATTTGGGAGCCCAGGAGTTAGGGCCAGACGCCAGAGGGCCCTCATTACCGAAGGGAGGAAACTCCCAGCAGGCACCAAATCCCAACTGAGGGCTCACGTCGCCAAGGTGACGTGCGCCAGCCAGGCAGGAGTGACCTCACAGCAGAGGGCAAACGTCACAGAAGGGAGAGGAACCCAGCCAGGATAAGACTCTCACCAGAGGGCCCACATCACCAAGGGGATCGGAACCAGGCAGAAGTATCCTCACACCAGTGTGGCCAAATAATGGAAAGGTGAGGAACCCAGAACATGTGGCCTAAACCACAGGAACCACATCTCCAAGGTGCTCAGAGTGAGGCAGGCAGGAGTAGCCTAACAACAAACGTCCCAGCAGGCGGCCAGGAGCAGCGAGGCAATGGGATCCTTTCTGGAATGAACTCACACCAGAGTGCCCTCATCATTAAACTGTGAGCGACCCAACCATTGGGACCTCACAGCAGAAGGCGCACATCCACGTGGGGATGGGAACCCGGCAGGAGTGTCATCGCACAAGTGGGCAAACATCAGAAAAAATGGGGAGCCCAGCAGTTATTGACTGATGCCACAGGGCCCTCATCACCGAGGGGAGGAGACTCCCAGCAAGCTCCAACTGCCACCAGAGGGCCGACGTCTCCAAGGCAACGGGAACAAGCCAGGCAGGTGTGACCTCAGAGCAGAGGGACCACCTCACAGAAAGGTGACGAAACCAGCCAGGATCAGACTCTCACCAGACAGCCCACATCACCAAGGGAATATGAACCAGGCAGGAGTGTCCTCACACCAGTGGGTCCACATCTTTAATAGGTGAGTAAACTGGCACATGTGGCCTCAAACCAGAGGACACACATCACCAATGGGCTGGGAGTGAGGCAGGTGTCTGGACGGGCACATTTAACTCTCATTTCCCACCAGGAAGAGGAATTAACCAAACGCTCAGCGTACCGTGCCGGAACCAGATTACGGCCTGAAGCAAACCTGCGGTTTTGTGGCCAGCTTACAAGGAAGCGAGTTGAGAAAGGAAATCAGGGACACTGTAATTCACAAACCTGCAGAGTTATAAATGACAACTATTGTCAAAAATATATTGAAGTAAGGCTGCAAAGAAGACTTGAAAACACGGCAGAATTCCAGGAATCAGATTTCAGGAGGTAGATTTGAATTGCATTTAAAGCATATGAAAAGCAGCAGATCTTTGACAGTGATGCACTTGGACAAAAATAGCGTATGCATTTTTTCGTGAATATATTCAGGAAAAAACGCATACACCCTTTTTGGTCAACCAAGCACTCGAGCAATGGAAATCCGCACTACAATGAAGTCTCTTTTCCCATTCGTCAAAAGGGCCATCTGAAAAAAGTGTAAAAACGAGAAACACAGGACAGGCCATGGAGAACAGGGAGCCTTGTTATGCTGATGGGTGGGATGTAAATTGCCAACAGACACTCTGGAGATGTTTATGGTGTATCCTGAAACATCTAAAAAACAAAGCTACAGAGCCTAGGGCACTTCCACTTATGGTCCTATAGCTTAGGAAAATTAAAATCAACAAGACACAGCCAACACAAAATTTAGGGCTGCTGTGTTTACAAGAACCTTGAGTCCAGTACAAATTAAATATCCCAGAAAGAAAAAAATGGATAAAGAAGTTGTGCTACTTACGTACAACGGAATATCACTCAGCAATGAAATCAATGTCATCAGGCCTGTAGCAGCAAATTGAGTGGATTTAAGCACGATGACTCTAAGAGAAATATGTCACACAGAGAAAGACAGTAATCATAAGATATCACTAATAGAGGGAGTGTAAACTTGGCTCCACATGAACTGAATTACAAAACCGAACAGTGTCTCACATTTAGCTAAAAAACTTATGCTTGCTTAAGAGGAAAGTTGAGTTGGGGTGCTGTATAAAACCAGAGATTGAAATTAGCACAGATACCTTTCCATAAGCCAAATATGTAATAGACAAGACCTACTCCTTGCTCAACGAAATAGACTCATCCATGCTGTATCATCTCACACCTGTTAGAATGGGCATCATCAGAAAATCTACAAACAACAAATGCTGGAAAGGGTGTGGAGATAAGGAACCCTCTTCCACTATGGTTGGGAATGTAAATAGATACAGTCACTGTGGAGAACATTATGGAGTTTCTTATAAAACTAAAAATAGAATTACCATATGATACAGCAATCCCACTACTGGGCATATACCCAGACAAAACCAAAAATCAAAAAGAGACATTCACCGCAATGTTCATTGCATCACTATTTACAATATCCAGGTAATGGAAGCAACCTAAATGCCCAGACAGACGAATGCATAAAGATGTGGTACATATATAAAATGGAATATTACTAAGCCATAAAAAGGAATGAAATTGGATCATTTGTAGAGACGTTGATGGATCTAGAGACTGTCATACAGAGTGAAGTAAGTCAGAAAGAGAAAAACAAAACAAATCTTGTATATTAATGCATATATGTGGAACCTAGAAAAATTGTACAGATGAACCGTTTTGCAAGACAGAAATAGAGCAACAGATGTAGACAACAAACGTATGGACACCAAGGGGGGAGAGCGGTTGGGGGGGTGGTGGTGGGAGGAGTTGAGAGATTGGGATTGGCATGTATACATTTATATGTATAAAATAGATAACCAATAAGAACCTGCTGTATAAAAAATAAAATAAAATTCAAAATTAAAAAAATAAAATTAAAAAAAGTAAAACAGAAAAAATATTCTTCCCTTCACATACATGTATTAATATGAATAAATTATTTCCATGCTTATATCTGTAAATACAAAAAAGAGGAATAAAATCTACCTTGAACCAAAAACGGAAAAAAGAAAAAAAATCAGAACCCACCATTTACACAGAGGAAAACCGTATCAGGGCACTTGCTCCAGTTGTAAACCATTCTGAAGTTGGTCAGTGGTGGGGAATCATCTCCCATTCAGCCAGCAGGCCCCACGCAACAAGCGTCCTCTTTGCAAAGCTGGGGGACCATGCCGAGGCATCTGTGAGTAAACGTGGGCCGAACCCCAGGCCAGCTGCTGCTGAAATGTTCCCACCCTTCCCAGGTAAAACACCTGAATATGTACAAGGACTTGAAAGCCTAGAGGAAGGGCCATGGAGCCACACGAGTGACAGCATGCCGGCCGACTTGGTGCCTGCAGGCCAGCCAGGATGGCCCTGGCCCTGGGTGCTCTTCTGGAAGCTTTCCATTTCCCTGCCTGAGATACCCCTCCTGTCCTCGCCCCCACTGCTTTCTTCCTTCCTCACCCCTGCCCAGGAAGAAATTCCAGCGGCAGGTATGAGTGTCACATCCTCTTCTTTAGCAGGTGGCATCTTGGCAACTGCTGCAGAAAGTCCAGCAGAACCCCACTCACACTGGGCCACCCACAAAGCCGTGGCCTCTCACTCCGTCCCACCAGCCCAGCCCCGAGACTGTTGACAGGGCAGAGAAAATGGCGTCAGGCACAGCCATTTTATATGTGTGTTTATATCGATCTCAATCCAGGCACACCTGGGGAGGGCTGGCCGGCACGGTCAGGCTGCCCAGGTCAGCCAATCATCACCCCTCAGGGTCTCACAATTGCAGAAAATGGAAATTGCTGAATCAGCCAGGTCCAAGGAACAGGTGTGGGCTCTTGAGAGTCAGGATAGACAAGGGGTTGTAGCTCCGGCTTGTTTTCTAATCATTTTAAGTGGCCCATGAGTGGGAGACAACTTCAAGAAAACCCTCTCCTAATGAGAGGACCCCAGGAGTCAGGGAGAGGAGGGGTGGGTGGTGGGTGGAGACAGAGGCCTGGTGCCCCGGGTGCAGTGGAAGTCTCTGGAAGACCAGGTGGAGGGAGGCCGCACAGAGTGATGCCCAGGGTCACAGACCTGACGGAGGTGCTATTTGTTAGTTCAAGTCCTGCTCTGAGGTGCTCTGTGTCAGATCTGAGCGACAGGTGAGCTGGGAGTGCTCTGCAATGTGGGCTATGTGCACGGTTCCCGTGTGCCCAGCCTTGCCACGGTACCTGCAAGGGTAGCTCTGTATCCTGGGAGGGGCCTGACCACGAGAGCCCCATGGGCTGCAGGGGACCTGCGCAGGGAACCCCATATCCTGGGAGGGGCCTGAACACGAGAGCCCCGTGGGCTGGCGTGGGGGTGGGGTACCTGCCCAGGTGAGCTTCATATCCTGGGATTGGCCTGACCTCGAGAGCCCCATGGGCTGCTGGAGTCCTGGTAAAGGATGTCAGGACAGTCAGTGAAGCCACCGAGGATATACCTCCAGTAGTTCCTAAATCCTACACCCTGCTGGTCATTCTACCAACCACCAGGACTTGGTATTCTGTATTAGTCTTGAATGATGCCTTCTTTTGTATTCCATTAGTCCGAGAGTCACAAAAAATTTTGGCTTGTGAGTGGCAGGACTCAACATACAACTAAAACAATACTTCCGGGCCGTCTTGCCCCAAGGGTTCAAAAATTCCCACACCACCTTTAGGGAAAGCTCAGCTAAAGACCTAAAAGCTCTACCTCTGGAAAAGGAAACACTCCTTCAATATGCAGACGACATTCTGATCGCCAGCCCTACTAAGGAGACCTCTGAACTACCAAGCCAATAGAGGATAGAAGTTGTCCAAGAAAAAGCTCAAATATCACAGACTACGGTGACCTGCCTGGGCTTCATTCTCACAGAAGGTCGGAGAAGCACATCCCAGGAAAGGGAAGAAACAATTTATAGCCTTACCCCTTTCTAAAACTAGAAGACAGCTTAGGGGTTCCTGGGGAGGCCAGGGTTTGCTGCTTCTGGATCCCTAACTACAGTCTACTAGCTGGGCCTCTATATGAAACACTGAAAGGAAAAGATGATGATCCTTTTGAATAGAATCCAGAAGTGGCCTTTCAAGAATGGAAAGAGCAGTCAATTCAGACCCTTGCCCTGGAACTCCCTAATTTAGCTAAACCCTTTGACCTTTACATTCCTGGTGAAAGGTGAATCGCCATTGGAGTATTAGTGCAAAAACTGAGACCACTTGAAATGGAACAATGCAAGAATGCCATATAGGTAGGATAAACTACGGTCACCATGGAGCTTGGCCCACCGCCACATCTGCCCAAGATACTGGCGGTATCTAAAAACCTGGAAATCAGCAGCCCAAAAGGCCACCTCCCTCTTAAGGGAAAAGGACCCCACGTGGTGATCCTAACTCCCAACCATGCCCTGAAGTTGCAGGGTTTGCTCCGTGGGCACACTGACCTCGAGTGAGGAGGCCCTCCAACTCCAACCTCCAGAGAGATAACCAGGGGCAACGGGGCAACATGACAACTCATGTGACCATCACTTGACCTGGAGTTTCTCTCATAAAACAACAAGAGTGTGTCCCAAAAGAGTAGACTACTGCTTGCAGGACTTACTGCACCCAGAGGGGAGCTAATAATCTTGGCGGGGGAACCGAATATCACGCTGTCACCATAGAAAAGCCTAGAAACACCGTGATGATGGTGGCCAATAAGACCGGCTGGACTCCTGTTTACTTCAAAAGGCTGTTGACTCAGTGGCCATCATGGTCCTTCATCACCACTGACCCTGGGCTGTCTGGGAGTTGAGCGGGCAGGGTCCTGACACCTGGTGCTGTTTTTACGTTAATTCAGGGGCCTAATTGAAGAAAGCGCAGACTACTGGTCAGAGCATCTAGGCTGGCAGAAACGGTCAGCCTAAGGTGGCCAAATAAATGTGGGGCGGGGTGAAACTGGACCTCACAGCATCACTGCACATCTCCTTCCTGGACCCTTAAAGGTCATTAGAATCTATAACACTTCCAATACTGGTGCTCAGGCGGACGAGCAGGGAGGCAGCAGCCCTGGGGACAATCAACGTCACCTGGAGGCTGCTGGGGAGAAGTTCTGACCCTCGCCCACGAGTATGAGTGCTCTTAACTCAGCACTCAGCAGTTACAGATGAAGGGTCTGCACCCTCAGCACTCCAAGAATGAGGAAGGGGACAAAAGGCAGAAGCGGGGTTTGTCCCAGGCAAAGCCCCTTAAAAATCCCTGGGAGATAAAAATAGAATCTGGGCAATAAAATAAAGTCTAACCTTTTTATCCTTTGTGCTTTGTCTAATTTCACGTGCTCCTAGGGTCCCGCATACAGAGGTTCCACACTTGGCACTTCAGACCAGATTTTCTAGTGCAGAATGGCTGGGTCGACACATCAGATCCTGGGGCCCAGGGCAGACTCCGTGATATAGAGCCTGAGCTGCAGCCAACCGGGCCCTCGAGAGAGCTCTGCCCCCTCCCTCCCACTGACTCTGACAGGATCTCTACACAGCAGCCCAGCCCACAGCCCACAGGGTAGCACATGCTCTCACCTCTCCATTCTCTGATCAAAATATAAAGTTTCCTTTGCTTCTGAACCAAACTCAGTCTCGATCTGTTGGCTCCAATGACACCGGGCAGGGGGACACTTGCTGGGGTCCACTCTGGAGGATCAGTAACAGAAATTGAGAACCTTGTAACTTCAATGAACAGATGTGTGAGCCAAACTGTAATTAACATAGAACAGTGTATAAGGCTCGGGTAAAATAAGATGTTTCTAACACTTCAATTTGATATTTCCATCACTTTATTATAAGCAAGTTCACTGAAAAGGTTTGTCTTATTTGTCAGGTCAATATTAGAGAAACGAAATGATTTCTTTCCAAGGATGTACATCTAATAATCTTGGTTAAAGCTTCAATCTTGTTTTAAATGCTTTTCCATTGAAAATGATACCTCTCTTTCAGCTCCCCCATTTCTGAGAAGTATAAAATCTTATAATTTATGATTACCAAAGAGGAAAGGTGGGAAGAGGGATAAATTAACAGTTTGGGATTAACACATACACACTGCTATGTATATAATCAATCATCAACAAGGAACTACTGTATAGCACAGGGAACTACACTCAATATTTTGCAATAACCTATAAGGGGAAATAATCTGAAAAAGAATAGATATTTTTATTGACATCATCTATCAATGATAGTTAAAATGGAACCTAAGGGAAGACGGTGGTGAGTGCTTCTGACCCTGAAGACTTCAATCATCTAAAGTTTGGACTCTGCCTACTTCCCAAGGCCCTTAATGAACATATGTGTAGCCGTAGCTTAAAAAATTCCCCAGTTTGGGTTGCGGAGAGACACTGATTTTGAAAAAGCCCTGGTGGTCTCCTCACATGAATGGGATCCTTCCTACAGCTAAAACATGCCTGTCACACCCAGAGGATGGTATACCGTCTGATCGGGAAGAGTTTGGAAAAGGCATCTCATCTCCTCATCTCCTGGTGCTCGGGTTCACCACTCCGGCGTCTTTACTAACAGTCTCCCCACTTGGAGATGTCAGCACTGTCAACATCCTGTTGTGTACAGTTTGGAATTTGTCCAGAGGATGAAGCGGAAGGAGGAGGAACAATGAGAGACAAGTCCTAGGTGCTCGGACAGCCACATGTCACTTTAATTTCCAATCAGAAAGACGAATTGACCAAAGGCTAGGGTTGCCCATGGAAACAGAATAGGCCTTGAGGAAATCCCGCTGCTTTGTGGCCAGTTCCCATAAACACAAGTAAAAAATGGAACTCAGGGGCACTAAAATTCACGAAACTGCAGAGTTGAAAATATCTATCCCTAAAAAATGTCTTGAGGATAGTCAGAGAAAAGGACTTGTAAGCAAGGGAGAATGGCAGGAAAGGGATTGGAAGAGGTAGAAAGGACTCGCCATTAAGCACCAGAAAAGGGGCTGAACATTTGCAACTTTGCACTTGGTCAAAAAGGGTGTATGCGTCTCTTTCTGTATATATTCAAGAAAAGGGCACACACATTTTTAGCCAACCAAACAGGTGGGCACTGGAAATCAATACTACAAAAGATATCACTTCACATCAGTCAGAAGAGCCGTCCTCATAAAGTGTAAACACCAGAAATGCAGGACAGGAAAGGAGAAAAGGGAGCCCTGTGAGGCTTATAGTGGAAATGTATATTGCCAACGGTCACTCTGGAGAAGTGTATTGTGTTTACTAAAGCATCTAAAAAATGAGCTACAGAGCACAGGGCACTTGCACTCATGGACGTGTATCTTGGGAAAAACAAAAATCGAGAGGACACAGGCACCCCAATGTTTACCGCCTCTCTGTTTAAAAGAACCTCGACTAGGATATAACTTAAATGTCTCTGGAGGGAAAAAATGGATAGAGATGTGGTACTTATGTAGAGTGGAATATTACTCAGCCTGGAAATCAATGAAATATGGCCATTTGTAACAACTCCAGAGGAGTTACGTATGATCATTCGAAGTCACATAATTCAAAAGAAAAAGACACATATCATAAGATATCATTTAAAGCAACATAAGATATCACTAATACACGGAATGTAAACTTGGGGACACATGAATGGAACTACAAAACAGAACGGGGCCTCAAATTTAGAAAACCAACATATGCTTGCTTAAGGGGAAAGGTGAGTTCGGGTGCTGAATAAAACCAGAGATTGAAATTAGCACAGATACTGTTCCATAAGCCAAATATGTAATAGAAAAGACCTACTTTTTGGTCAACGAAATGACTCAACACCCCATATTCACCACCTAGGAATATACCTGACTAGTAAGAGTCTTAAAACGTATGGATTTATATGTCTCCGTAAGAGAATCAAGCGTGTGTAGAGCGACATAAACGCAGCAGTGAAAATCAGCTAAATCACATTTTCAAAATAAATTTCAAAAACATAACAAAATGGCAGTGAAATAGAGAGCAATTCTTAAAAAATTCTTTCAGGGCTTGTGATGCAACCTGGATTTAACACATCTACACCCACAGCTGGATGAGACATAAGGCTGGACACTTCGAGCTGATAACATTGGTGAGGTTCTGTGAGCAAATGCAGACCATTTGAAGTCATACAGCATTTTACCCATTCCATGGGTTTCAACTCTCCAGGTTTAAGGGATTCTTCCTTCAGCTAAAACGTGCATGGGAAACCCAGTGTATGGTCCACCGTGTGATTGGGAAATGTTTTTAAATGCATCTCAGTTTTCGTCCCCTGGTACTCGGGTTCACCATTCCAGACGCTTTACTAACACTCTCCCCACTTGGAGAGTCAGTGTCTTTAACCTCCTGTCTAGCTCAGTTTGCAATTTACGCAGAAGATGTACAGGAATAGGGAGAACCAATGAGAGATTAGCTGTAGGTGTCTGCATGGGCAAAAGTAATGCTCATTTCCCACCAGGAAGGAGAATTAAACAAACGGTCAGCGTGCAATGCCGGAACAAGATTAGGGCCAGAAGCAATCCTATGGTTTTGCAGCCAGCTCAAAAGAAAACGAGTTGAAGAAACGAGCTCAGGGGCACTGTAATTCACAAACATGCAGAGTTATAAATGACAGCTATTGTCCAAAAATATATTGAAGTAAGGACGCGAAGAGGACTTGAAAGTGGGGCAGAATTGCAGGAAACCGATATCAGGAGTTAGACTGAAAATGCATTTAAAGCATAGGAAAAGAGGCAGAACGTTGACAATGATGCACTTGGCTAAAAAGGGCGTATTCGATTTTTCCTGAATATAGTCAGGAAAAAACGCATACACGCTTTTTGGCCAACCAAGCAAGCTTGCAAAGGAAATCTGCACTACAATGAAGTCTCACTTCCCCCTGGTCATAAGGGCCATCTGAAAAAAGTGTAAAATCCAGAAAGGCAGCACAGGGCATGGAGAACCGGGAGCCTTGTTATGCTGATGGGCGGGATGTAAATTGCCAACAGCCACTCTGGAGAAGTGTATGGTGTTTCCTGGAACACCTAAAAAACAAAGCAACGGAGCCTACGGCACTTCCACTTATGGTCCTATAGCTTAGGGAAATTAAAATCAAAAACACACAGCCACCCCAAAGTTTCGGTCGGCTCTGTTTACAAGAACCTCGTCTACGGTACAAGTTAAATATCCCAGAATGTGAAAAATGGATAAAGAAGTTGTGGTACGTACGTACAATGGAATATCACTGAGCAATGAAATCTATGTCATCAGGCCCGTCGCGGCATAATGAGTGGATTCAGGTACCATGATTCTAAGTGAAATAAGTCACACAGAAAATAAAACATCATAAGATATCACTAATACACGGAATATAAACTAGGCTACACATGAACTGAATTACAAAACAGAACAGGGCCTCAAATTTAGAAAACCAACTTATGCTTGCTTAAGGGGAAAGGTGAGTTGGGGTGCCGCATCAAAACAGAGATAGAAATTAGCACAGATACCTTTTCATAAGCCAAATATGTAATAGTCAAGACCTACCCCCTGCTCAACGAAATGGACTAAACACCCCATATTCAACGTCTAGGAATACACCTGACTAGTAAGAATTTTCAAACCCATGGATTCATATGTCTCCGTAAGAGAATGAAGCGTGTGTACAGCGGCATGAATGCAGCAGAGAAAATCCGATAAATCCCATTATCAAAATATATTACAAAAACAAAACACAAGAACAGTGAAATAGAGAGCAATTCTTAAATAATTCATTCAGGGCTTGTGATGCAACCTGGATTTACCACATCTACATCCAGAGCTGAGTGAGACATAAGGTTGGACACTTCGGGCTGATAGCATTGGTGAGGTTCGATGAGCAAATGCAGACCATTTGAAGTCATACTACATGGTACCCATTCCATGGGTCCCAACTCTCCAGGTTTAAGTGATTCTTCCTTCACCTAAATCATGCATGGGAAACCCACAGTATGGTGCACCATGTGACCGGGAAACGTTTTCAAATGCATCTCAGTTTTTGTCCCCTTTTACTCGGGTTCACAATTCCAGACCCTTTACTAACACTCTCCCCACTTGGAGAGTCAGTGCCTTTAAACTCCTGTTTACCACAGTTAGCAATTTCTGCGCAAGATGAACAGGAATAGGGAGAACCAATGAGAGACTAGCTGTAGGTGTCTGCACGGGCAAATTTAACGCTCATTTCCAACCAGGAAGAGGAATTAACCAAAGGCTCAGCATGCCGTGCAGGAACCAGATTAGGGCCTGAAGCAATCCTGCGGGTTTGCGGCCAGCTCACAAGAAAGCGATTTGAAGAAAGGAGCTCAGGGGCACTGTAATTCACAAACCTGCAGAGTTATAAATGACAGCTAACGTCCGAAAATATATTGAAGGAAGGCTGCGAAGAGGACTTGAAAGCGGGGCAGAATTGCAGGAAAACGATTTCAGGGTGTAGACTGGAATTGCATTTAAAGCATAGGAAAAGAGGCAGAACGTCGACAATGATGCACTTGGCCAAAAAGGGCGTATGCGTTTTTTCCTGAATATATTCAGGAAAAAACGCATACGCCCTTTTTGACCAACCAAGCAAGCATGTTAAAGAAATCTGCACTACAATGAAGTCTCACTGCCCCCCGGTCAAAAGGGCCATCTGAAAAAAGTGTAAAATCCAGAAATGCAGCACAGGCCATGGAGAACAGGGAGCCTTGTTATGCTGATGGGTGGGATGTAAATTGCCAACAGCCACTCTGGAGAAGTGTATGGTGTTTCCTGAAACACCTAAAAAACAAAGCAACGGAGCCTACGGCACTTCCACTTATGGTCCTATAGCTTAGGGAAATTTAAATCAAAAACACACAGCCACCCCAAAGTTCCAGACGGCTCTGTTTACAAGAACCTCATCTACGGTACCAGTTATATATCCCAGAAAGCGAGAAATGGATAAAGAAGTTGTGGTACGTACGTACAATGGAATATCACTCACCAATGAAATCTATGTCATCTGGCCCGTCGTGGCATAATGAGTGGATTCAGGTACGATGATTCTAAGTGAAATAACTCACACAGAAAATCAAACATCATAAGATGTCACTAATACACGGAATGTAATCTTGGCTACACATGAACTGAATTACAAAACAGAACAGGGTCTCAAATTTAGAAAACCAACTTATGTTTGCTTAAGCGGAAATGTGAGTTGGGGTGCTACATAAAACCAGAGATAGAAATTAGCACAGATACCATTCCATACGTCAAATATGTAATAGTCAAGACCTACCCCTTGCTCAACGAAATGGGCTAAACACCCTATATTCAACACCTAGGAATACACCTGACTAGTAAGAATCTTCAAACCCATGGATTTATATGTCTCCATAAGAGAATCAAGCGTGTGTACAGCTGCATGAAGGCAGCAGAGAAAATCCGATAAATCTTATTATCAAAATGAATTACAAAAACAAAACACAATGACAGTGAAATAGAGAGCAATTCTTAAATAATTCATTCAGGGCTTGTGATGCAACCTGGATTTACCTCATCTAAACCCAGAGCTGAGTGAGACATAAGGTTGGACCCTTCGGGCTGATAGCATTGGTGAGGTTCGATGAGCAAATGCAGACCCTTTGAAGTCACACTGCATGGTACCCATTCCATGGGTCCGAACTCTCCAGGTTTAAGTGATTCTTCCTTCAGCTAAAACACGCATGGGAAACCCAGACTATGGTACACTGGGTGATTGGGAAATGTTTTCAAATGCATCTCAGTTTTTGTCCCCTGGTACTCGGTTTCACCATTCCAGACCCTTCACTAACACTTTCCGCACTCGGAGGGTCAGTGCCTTTAACCTCCTGTTTGGCACAGTTTGCAATTTCTGCGCAAGATGAACAGGAATAGGGAGAACCAATGAGAGACTAGCTGTAGGAGTCTGTACTGGCAAATGTATCGCTTGCTGCCCACCAGGAAGAGGAATTAATCAAAGGCTCAGCGTGCCCTGCCGGAAACACATTAGGGACTGAAGCAATCCTGCGGTTTTGCAGCCAGCTCAGAAGAATGCGAGTTGAAGAAAGGAGCTCAGGGGCACTGTAATTCACAAACCTGCAGAGTTATGAATGACAGCTATCGTCCAAAAATATATTGAAGTAAGTCTGCGAAGAGGACTAGAAAGCAGGGCAGAATTCCAGGAAAACGATTTCAGGGGGTAGACTGGAATTGCACTTAAAGCACAGGAAAAGGGACAGAATGTTGACAATGATGCACTTGGCCAAAATGGGCGTAAGCGTTTTTTCCTTAATATATTCAGGAAAAAACGCATACGCACTTTTTGGCCAACCAAGCAAGCGTGTACAGGAAATCTGCACTACAATGAAGTCTCACTGCACCCCAGTCAAAAGGGTCATCTGAAAAAAGTGTAAAATCCAGAAAGACAGGACAGGCCATGGAGAACAGGGAGCCTTATAATATTGATTTACGGGATGTAAATTGCCAACAGCCACTCTGGAGAAGTGTATGGTGTTTCCTGAAACACGTAGGAAACAAAGCAACACAGCCTATGGCACTTCCACTTATGGTCCTATAGCTTTGGGAAATTAAAATCAAAAACACACAGCCACCCCAAAGTTTGGGACGGCTCTGTTTACAAGAACCTCATCTACGGTACGAGTTAAATATCCCAGAAAGTGAAAAATGGATAAAGAAGTTCTGGTACATACGTACAATGGAATATCACTCAGCAATTATATCTATGTCATCAGGCCCATAGCGGCATAATGAGAGTATTCAGGTACGATGATTCTACGTGAAATAAGTCACACAGAAAATGAAACATCATAAGATATCACTAATACACGGAATGTAAACTTGGCTACACATGAACTGAATTACAAAACAGAACAGGGTCTCAAATTTAGAAAACCAACTTATGCTTGCTTATGGGGAAAGATGAGTTGGGGTGCTGCATAAAACCAGAGATTGAAATTAGCACAGATACCATTCCATAAGCAAAATAAGTAACAGACCAGACCTACTCCTTGCTCAACGAAATGGACTCAACACCCCATATTCAGGGCCTAGGAATATACCTGACTAGTAAGAATCTTAAAACCCACGGATTTATATGTCTCCATAAGAGAAACATGCGTGTGTACAGCGGCATAAAGGTAGCAGTGAAAACCCGATAAATCCCATTATCAAAATAATTTTCAAATACAAAACACAATGACAGTGAAATAGAGAGCAATTTTTAAATAATTCATTCAGGGTTGTGATGCAACCTGGATTTACCACATCTACACCCAGAGCTGGGTGAGACATAACGCTGGACACTTCGGGCTGATAGCATTGGTGATGTTCGGTGAGCAAATGCAGACCCTTTGAAGTCATACTGCATGGAACCCTTTCCATGGGTCCCAACTCTCCAGGTTTAAGGGATTCTTCCTTCAGCTAAAACATGCATGGGAAACCCAGAGTATGGTCCACCGTGTGATTGGGAAACGTTTTCAAATGCATCTCAGTTTTCGTCCCCTGGTACTCGGGTTCACCATTCCAGACGCTTTACTAACCCTCTCCCCACTTGGAGAGTCAGTGCCTTTAAGCTCCTGTTTGGCACAGTTTGCAATTTCTGCGCAAGGTGAACAGGAATAGGGAGAACCAATAAGAGACTAGCTGTAGGTGTCTGCACGGGCAAATGTAACGCTCATTTCCCACCAGGAAGAGGAATTAACCAATGGCTCAGCATGCCCTGCCAGAAAGAGAGTAGGGCCTAAAGCAATCCTGCGGTTTTGCTGCCAGCTCACAAGAAAACGAGTTGAAGAAATGAGCTCAGGGGCACAGTAATTCACAAACCTGCAGAGTTATGAATGACAGCTATCGTCCAAAAATATATTGAAGTAAGTCTGCGAAGTGGACTTGAAAGAGGGGCAGAATTTCAGGAAAACGGTTTCAGGGGGTAGACGGGAATTGCATTTAAAGCATAGGAAAAGAGGCAGAACGTCGACAATGATGCACTTGACCAAAAAGTGCATATGCGTTTTTTCCTGAATATATTCAGGAAAAAACGCATACGCCCTTTTTGGCCAACTAAGCAAGCATGTAAAGGAAATCTGCACTACAAGGGATGTCTCACTGCCCCCCAGTCAACAGGGCCATCTGGAAAAAGTGTAAAATCCAGAAAGGCAGGACAGGCCATGGAGATCATGGAGCCTTGTTATGCTGATGGGCAGGATGTAAATTGCCAACAGCCACACTGGAGAAGTGTATGGTGTTTCCTGAAACACGTAGGAAACAAAGCAACACAGCCTATGGCACTTCCACTTATGGTCCAGTAGCTTAGGCACATTAAAATCAAAAACACACATCCACCCCAAAATTTGGGATGGCTCTGTTTACAAAAACCTCATCTACGGTACAAGTTAAATATCCCAGAAAGCGAAAAATGGATTAAGAAGTTGTGGTACGTACATACAATGGAATATCACTCACCAATGAAATCTATGTCATCTGGCCCGACGTGTCACAATGAGTGGATTCAGGTACGATGATTCTAAGTGAAATAAGTCACACAGAAAAAGAAACATCATAAGATATCACTAATACACCGAATGTAATCTTGGCTACACATGAACTGAATTACAAAACAGAACAGGGTCTCAAATTTAGAAAAACAACTTATGTTTGCTTAAGGGGAAAGGTGAGTTGGGGTGCTGCATAAAACCAGAGATAGAAATTAGCACAGATAACATTCCATATGTCAAATACGTAATAGTCAAGACCTACCCCTTGCTCAACGAAATGGGCTAAACACCCTATATTCAACGCCTAGGAATACACCTGACTAGTAAGAATCTTCAAACCCATGGATTTATATGTCTCCATAAGAGAATCAAGCGTGTGTACACCTGCATGAAGGCAGCAGAGAAAATCCGATAAATCCTATTATCAAAATGAATTACAAAAACAAAACACAATGACAGTGAAATAGAGAGCAATTTTTAAATAATTCACTCAGGGCTTGTGATGCAACCTGGATTTACCTCATTAAAACCCAGAGCTGAGTGAGACATAAGGTTGGACACTTCGGGCTGATAGCATTGGTGAGGTTCGATGAGCAAATGCAGACCATTTGAAGTCATACTGCATGGTACCCATTCCATGGGTCCCAACTCTCCAGGTTTAAGTGATTCTTCCTTCAGCTAAGGCATGCATGGGAAACCCACAGTATGGTGCACCATGTGACCGGGAAACGTTTTCAAATGCATCTCAGTTTTCGTCCCCTTTTACTCGGGTTCACAATTCCAGACCCTTTACTAACACTCTCCCCACTTGGAGAGTCAGTGCCTTTAACCTCCTGTTTGGCACAATTTGCAATTTCTGCGCAAGATGAACAGGAATAGGGAGAACCAATGAGAGACTAGCTGTAGGTGTCTGCATGGGCAAATTTAACACTCATTTCCAACCAGGAAGAGGAATTAACCAAAGGCTCAGCATGCCATGCCGGAACCAGATTAGGGCCTGAAGCAATCCTGCGGGTTTGCGGCCAGCTCACAAGAAAGAGATTTGAAGAAAGGAGCTCAGGGGCACTGTAATTCACAAACCTGCAGAGTTATAAATGACAGCTATCGTCCAAAAATATATTGAAGGAAGGCTGCGAAGAGGACTTGAAATCGGGGCAGAATTGCAGGAAAGCGGTTTCAGGGAGTAGAGTGGAATTGCATTTAAAGCATAGGAAAAGAGGCAGAACGTCGACAATGATGCACGTGGCCAAAAAGGGCGTATGCGTTTTTTCCTGAATATATACAGGAAAAAACGCATACGCCCTTTTTGGCCAACCAAGCAAGCATGTTAAAGAAATCTGCACTACAATGAAGTCTCACTGCCCCCCGGTCAAAAGGGCCATCTCAAAAAAGTGTAAAATCCAGAAATGCAGCACAGGCCATGGAGAACAGGGAGCCTTGTTATGCTGATGGGTGGGATGTAAATTGCCAAGAGCCACTCTGGAGAAGTGTATGGTGTTTCCTGAAACACCTAAAAAACAAAGCAACGGAGCCTACGGCACTTCCACTTATGGTCCTATAGCTTAGGGAAATTAAAATCAAAAACACACAGCCACCCCAAAGTTTCAGACGGCTCTGTTTACAAGAACCTCATCTACGGTACAAGTTAAATATCCCAGAAAGCGAAAAATGGATAAAGAAGTTGTGGTACGTACATACAATGGAATATCACTCACCAATGAAGTCTATGTCATCTGGCCCGTCGTGGCATAATGAGTGGATTCAGGTACGATGATTCTAAGTGAAATAAGTCACACAGAAAATGAAACATCATAAGATATCACTAATACACGGAATGTAATCTTGGCTACACATGAACTGAATTACAAAACAGAACAGGGTCTCAAATTTAGAAAACCAACTTATGTTTGCTTAAGGGGAAAGGTGAGTTGGGGTGCTGCATAAAACCAGAGTTAGAAATTAGCACATATACCATTCCATACGTCAAATATGTAATAGTCAAGACCTACCCCTTGCTCAACGAAATGGGCTAAACACCCTATATTCAACGCCTAGGAATACACCTGACTAGTAAGAATCTTCAAACCCATGGATTTATATGTCTCCATAAGAGAATCAAGCGTGTGTACAGCTGCATGAAGGCAGCAGAGAAAATCCGATAAATCTTATTATCAAAATGAATTACAAAAACAAAACACAATGACCGTGAAATAGAGAGCAATTCTTAAATAATTCATTCAGGGCTTGTGATGCAACCTGGATTTACCTCATCAAAACCCAGAGCTGAGAGAGACATAAGGTTGGACACTTCGGGCTGATAGCATTGGTGAGGTTCGATGAGCAAATCCAGACCATTTGTAGTCATACTACATGGTACCCATTCCATGTGTCCCAACTCTCCAGGTTTAAGTGATTCTTCCTTCAGCTAAAGCATGCATGGGAAACCCACAGTATGGTGCACCATGTGACCGGGAAACGTTTTCAAATGCATCTCAGTTTTTGTCCCCTTTTACTCGGGTTCACAATTCCAGACCCTTTACTAACACTCTCCCCACTTGGAGAGTCAGTGCCTTTAACCTCCTGTTTGGCACAGTTTGCAATTTCTGCGCAAGATGAACAGGAATAGGGAGAACCAATGAGAGACTAGCTGTAGGTGTCTGCACGGGCAAATTTAACGCTCATTTCCAACCAGGAAGAGGAATTAACCAAAGGCTCAGCATGCCGTGCAGGAACCAGATTAGGGCCTGAAGCAATCCTGCGGGTTTGCGGCCAGCTCACAAGAAATCGATTTGAAGAAAGGAGGTCAGGGGCACTGTAATTCACAAAACTGCAGAGTTATAAATGACAGCTATCGTCCAAAAACATATTGAAGGAAGGCTGCGAAGAGGACTTGAAAGCGGGGCAGAATTGCAGGTAAACGATTTCAGGGGGTAGACTGGAATTGCATTTAAAGCATAGGAAAAGAGGCAGAACGTCGACAATGATGCACTTGGCTAAAAAGGGCGTATGCGTTTTTTCCTAAATATATTCAGGAAAAAACGCATACACCCTTTTTGGCCAACCAAGCAAGCATGTTAAAGAAATCTGCACTACAATGAAGTCTCACTGCCCCCCGGTCAAAAGGGCCATCTGAAAAAAGTGTAAAATCCAGAAATGCAGCACAGGCCATGGAGAACAGGGAGCCTTGTTATGCTGATGGGTGGGATGTAAATTGCCAACAGCCACTCTGGAGAAGTGTATGGTGTTTCCTGAAACACCTAAAAAACAAAGCAACGGAGACTACGGCTCTTCCACTTATGGTCCTATAGCTTAGGGAAATTAAAATCAAAAACACACAGCCACCCCAAAGTTTCAGACGGATCTGTTTACAAGAACCTCATCTACGGTACATGTTAAATATCCCAGAAAGCGAAAAATGGATAAAGAAGTTGTGGTACGTACGTACAATGGAATATCTCACCAATGAAATCTATGTCATCTGGCCCATCGTGGCATAATGAGTCGATTCAGGTACGATGATTCTAAGTGAAATAAGTCACACAGAAAATGAAACATCATAAGATGTCACTAATACACGGAATGTAATCTTGGCTACACATGAAATGAATTACAAAACAGAACAGGGTCTCAAATTTAGAAAACGAACTTATGTTTGCGTAAGGGGAAAGGTGAGTTGGGGTGCTGCATAACACCAGAGATAGAAATTAGCACAGATACCATTCCATATGTCAAATACGTAATAGTCAAGACATACCCCTTGCTCAACGAAATGGGCTAAACACCCTATATTCAACACCTAGGAATACACCTGACTAGAAAGAATCTTCAAACCCATTGATTTATATGTCTCCATAAGAGAATCAAGCGTGTGTACAGCTGCATGAAGGCAGCAGAGAAAACCCGATAAATCCTATTATCAAAATGAATTACAGAAACAAAACACAATGACAGTGAAATAGAGAGCAATTCTTAAATAATTCATTCAGGGCTTGTGATGCAACCTGGATTTACCTCATCTACACCCAGAGCTGAGTGAGACATAAGGTTGGACACATCGGGCTGATAGCATTGGTGAGGTTCGATGAGCAAATGCAGACCATTTGAAGTCATAATACATGGTACACATTCCATGGGTCCCAACTCTCCAGTTTTAAGCGATTCTTCCTTCAGCTAAAGCATGCATGGGAAACCCACAGTATGGTGCACCGTGTGACCGGGAAACGTTTTCAAATGCATCTCAGTTTTCGTCCCCTTTTACTCGGGTTCATAATTCCAAACCCTTTACTAACACTCTCCCCACTTGGAGAGTCAGTGCCTTTAAACTCCTGTTTGGCACAGTTTGCAATTTCTGCACAAGATGAACAGGAATAGGGAGAACCAATGAGAGACTAGCTGTAGGTGTCTGCACGGGCAAATTTAACGCTCATTTCCAACCAGGAAGAGGAATTAACCAAAGGCTCAGCATGCCGTGCCGGAACAAGATTAGGGCCTGAAGCAATCCTGCGGGTTTGCGGCCAGCTCACAAGAAAGCGATTTGAAGAAAGGAGCTCAGGGGCACTGTAATTCTCAAACCTGCAAAGTTATAAATGACAGCTATTGTCCAAAAATATATTGAAGGAAGGCTGCGAAGAGGACTTGAAATCGGGGCAGAATTGCAGGAAAGCGGTTTCAGGGAGTAGAGTGGAATTGCATTTAAAGCATAGGAAAAGAGGCAGAACGTCGACAATGATGCACGTGGCCAAAAAGGGCGTATGCGTTTTTTCCTGAATATATACAGGAAAAAACGCATACGCCCTTTTTGGCCAACCAAGCAAGCATGTTAAAGAAATCTGCACTACAATGAAGTCTCACTGCCCCCCGGTCAAAAGGGCCATATGAAAAAAGTGTAAAATCCAGAAATGCAGCACAGGCCATGGAGAACAGGGAGCCTTGTTATTCTGATGGGTGGGATGTAAATTGCCAACAGCCACTCTGCAGAAGTGTTTGGTGTTTCCTGAAACACCTAAAAAACAAAGCAACGGAGCCTACGGCACTTCCACTTATGGTCCTATAGCTTAGGGAAATTAAAATCTAAAACACACAGCCACCCCAAAGTTTCAGACGGCTCTGTTTACAAGAACCTCGTCTACGGTACAAGTTCAATATCCCAGAAAGCGAAAATGGATAAAGAAGTTGTGGTACGTACATACAATGGAATATCACTCACCAATGAAGTCTATGTCATCTGGCCCGTCGTGGCATAATGAGTGGATTCAGGTACGATGATTCTAAATGAAATAACTCACACAGAAAATGAAACATCATAAGATATCACTAATACACGGAATGTAATCTTGGCTACACATGAACTGAATTACAAAACAGAACAGGGTCTCAAATTTAGAAAACCAACTTATGTTTGCTTAAGGGGAAAGGTGAGTTGGGGTGCTGCATAAAACCAGAGTTAGAAATTAGCACAGATACCATTCCATACGTCAAATACGGAATAGTCAAGACCTACCCCTTGCTCAACCAAATGGGCTAAACACCCTATATTCAACGTCTAGGAATACACCTGACTAGAAAGAATATTCAAACCCATGGATTTATATGTCTCCATAAGAGAATCAAGCGTGTGCACAGCTGCATGAAGGCAGCAGAGAAAATCAGATAAATCCCATTATCAAAATGAATTACAATAACAAAACAGAATGACAGTGAAATAGAGAGCAATTCTTAAATAATTCATTCATGGCTTGTGATGCAACCTGGATTTACCTCATCTACACCCAGAGCTGAGTGAGACATAAGGTTGGACACTTCAGGCTGATAGCATTGGTGAGGTTCGATGAGCAAATGCAGACCATTTGAAGTCATACTGCATGGTACCCAATCCATGGGTCCCAACTCTCCAGGTTTAAGCAATTCTTCCTTCAGCTAAAACATGCATGGGAAACCCACAGTATGTTGCACCGTGTGACCGGGAAACGTTTTCAAATGCATCTCAGTTTTTGTCCCCTTTTACTCGGGTTCACAATTCCTGACCCTTTACTAACACTCTCCCCACTTGGAGAGTCAGTGCCTTTAACCTCCTGTTTGGCACAGTTTGCAATTTCTGCGCAAGATGAACAGGAATAGGGAGAACCAATGAGAGACTAGCTGTAGGTGTCTGCACGGGCAAATTTAACGCTCATTTCCAACCAGGAAGAGGAATTAACCAAAGGCTCAGCATGCCGTGCAGGAACCAGATTAGGGCCTGAAGCAATCCTGCGGGTTTGCGGCCAGCTCACAAGAAAGCGATTTGAAGAAAGGAGCTCAGGGGCACTGTAATTCACAAACCTGCAGAGTTATAAATGACAGCTATCGTCCGAAAATATATTGAAGGAAGGCTGCGAAGAGGACTTGAAAGCGGGGCAGAATTGCAGGAAAACGATTTCAGGGGGTAGACTGGAATTGCATTTAAAGCATAGGAAAAGAGGCAGAACGGCGACAATGATGCACTTGGCCAAAAAGGGCGTATGCGTTTTTTCCTGAATATATTCAGGAAAAAAATCATACGCCCTTTTTGGCCAACCAAGCAAGCATGTTAAAGAAATCTGCACTACAATGAAGTCTCACTGCCCCCCGGTCAAAAGGGCCATATGAAAAAAGTGTAAAATCCAGAAATGCAACACAGGCCATGGAGAACAGGGAGCCTTGTTATGCTGATGGGTGGGATGTAAATTGCCAACAGCCACTCTGGAGAAGTGTATGGTGTTTCCTGAAACACCTAAAAAACAAAGCAACGGAGCCTACGGCACTTCCACTTATGGTCCTATAGCTTAGGGAAATTAAAATCAAAAACACACAGCCACCCCAAAGTTTCAGCCGGCTCTGTTTACAAGAACCTCGTCTACGGTACAAGTTAAATATCCCAGAAAGCGAGAAATGGATAAAGAAGTTGTGGTACGTACGTACAATGGAATATCACTCACCAATGAAATCTATGTCATCTGGCCCGTCGTGGCATAATGAGTGGATTCAGGTACGATGATTCTAAGTGAAATAAGTCACACAGAAAATGAAACATCATAAGATATCACTAATACACCGAATGTAATCTTGGCTACACATGAACTGAATTACAAAACAGAACAGGGTCTCAAATTTAGAAAACCAACTTATGTTTGCGTAAGGGGAAAGGTGAGTTGGGGTGCTGCATAAAACCAGAGATAGAAATTAGCACATATACCATTCCATACGTCAAATATGTAATAGTCAAGACCTACCCCTTGCTCAACGAAATGGGCTAAACACCCTATATTCAACGCCTAGGAATACACCTGACTAGTAAGAATCTTCAAACCCATGGATTTATATGTCTCCATAAGAGAATCAAGCGTGTGTACAGCTGCATGAAGGCAGCAGAGAAAATCCGATAAATCTTATTATCAAAATGAATTACAAAAACAAAACACAATGACCGTGAAATAGAGAGCAATTCTTAAATAATTCATTCAGGGCTTGTGATGCAACCTGGATTTACCTCATCAAAACCCAGAGCTGAGAGAGACATAAGGTTGGACACTTCGGGCTGATAGCATTGGTGAGGTTCGATGAGCAAATGCAGACCATTTGTAGTCATACTACATGGTACCCATTCCATGGGTCCCAACTCTCCAGGTTTAAGTGATTCTTCCTTCAGCTAAAGCATGCATGGGAAACCCACAGTATGGTGCACCATGTGACCGGGAAACGTTTTCAAATGCATCTCAGTTTTTGTCCCCTTTTACTCGGGTTCACAATTCCAGACCCTTTACTAACACTCTCCCCACTTGGAGAGTCAGTGCCTTTAACCTGCTGTTTGGCACAGTTTGCAATTTCTGCGCAAGATGTACAGGAATACGGAGAACCAATGAGAGACTAGCTGTAGGTGTCTGCACGGGCAAATTTAACGCTCATTTCCAACAAGGAAGAGGAATTAAGAAAAGGCTCAGCATGCCGTGCCGGAACCAGATTAGGGCCTGAAGCAATCCTGCGGGTTTGCGGCCAGCTCACAAGAAAGCGATTTGAAGAAAGGAGCTCAGGGGCACTGTAATTCACAAACCTGCAGAGTTATAAATGACAGCTATCATCCAAAAATATATTGAAGGAAGGCTGCGAAGAGGACTTGAAAGCGGGGCAGAATTGCAGGAGAACGATTTCAGGGGGTAGAGTGGAATTGCATTTAAAGCATAGGAAAAGAGGCAGAACATCGACAATGATGCACTTGGCCAAAAAGGGCGTATGCGTTTTTTCCTGAATATATTCACGTAAAAACGCATACGCGCTTTTTGGCCAACCAAGCAAGCATGTTAAAGAAATCTGCACTACAATGAAGTCTCACTGCCCACCGGTCAAAAGGGCCATCTGAAAAAAGTGTAAAATCCAGAAATGCAGCACAGGCCATGTAGAACAGGGAGCCTTGTTATGCTGATGGGTGGGATGTAAATTGCCAACAGCCACTCTGGAGAATTGTATGGTGTTTCCTGAAACACCTAAAAAACAAAGCAACGGAGCCTACGGCACTTCCACTTATGGTCCTATAGCTTAGGGAAATTAAAATCAAAAACACACAGCCACCCCAAAGTTTCAGATGGCTCTGTTTACAAGAACCTCGTCTACGGTACAAGTTAAATATCCCAGAAAGCGAAAAATGGATAAAGAAATTGTGGTACGTACGTACAATGGAATATCACTCACCAATGAATTCTATGTTATCTGGCCCGTCGTGGCATAATGAGTGGATTCAGGTACGATGATTCTAAGTGAAATAAGTCACACAGAAAATGAAACATCGTAAGATATCACTAATACACCGAATGTAATCTTGGCTACACATGAACTGAATTACAAAACAGAACAGGGTCTCAAATTTTGAAAACCAACTTATGTTTGCGTAAGGGGAAAGGTGAGTTGGGGTGCTGCATAAAACCAGAGTTAGAAATTAGCACAGATACCATTCCATATGTCAAATACGTAATAGTCAAGACATACCCCTTGCTCAACGAAATGGGCTAAACACACTATATTCAACGCCTAGGAATACACCTGACTAGTAAGAATCTTCAAACCCATGGATTTATATGTCTCCATAAGTGAATCAAGCCTGTGTACAGCTGCATGAAGGCAGCAGAGAAAATCTGATAAATCCCATTATCAAAATGAATTACAAAAACAAAACACAATGACAGTGAAATAGAGAGCAATTCTTAAATAATTCATTCAGGGCTTGTGATGCAACCTGGATTTACCTCATCAAAACCCAGAGCTGAGTGAGACATAAGGTTGGACACTTCGGGCTGTTAGCATTGGTGAGGTTCGATGAGCAAATGCAGACCATTTGAAATCATACTGCCTGGTACCCATTCCATGGGTCCCAACTCTCCAGGTTTAAGTGATTCTACCTTCAGCTAAAGCATGCATGGGAAACCCACAGTATGGTGCACCATGTCACCGGGAAACGTTTTCAAATGCATCTCAGTTTTTGTCCCCTTTTACTCGGGTTCACAATTCCAGACCCTTTACTAACACTCTCCCCACCTGGAGAGTCAGTGCCTTTAACCTCCTGTTTAGCACAGTTTGCAATTTCTGCGCAAGATGAACAGGAATAGGGAGAACCAATGAGAGACTAGCTGTAGGTGTCTGCACGGGCAAATTTAACGCTCATTTCCAACCAGGAAGAGGAATTAACCAAAGGCTCAGCATGCCGTGCAGGAACCAGATTAGGGCCTGAAGCAATACTGCGGGTTTGCGGCCAGCTCACAAGAAAGCGATTTGAAGAAAGGAGCTCAGGGGCACTGTAATTCACAAACCTGCAGAGTTATAAATGACAGCTATCGTCCGAAAATATATTGAAGGAAGGCTGCGAAGAGGACTTGAAAGCGGGGCAGAATTTCAGGAAAACGATTTCAAGGGGTAGACTGGAATTGCATTTAAAGCATAGGAAAAGAGGCAGAACGTCGAAAATGATGCACTGGGCCAAAAAGGGCGTATGCGTTCACGCCCTTTTTGGCCAACCAAGCAAGCATGTTAAAGAAATCTGCACTACAATGAAGTCTCACTGCCCCCCGGTCAAAAGGGCCATCTCAAAAAAGTGTAAAATCCAGAAATGCAGCACAGGCCATGGAGAACAGGGAGCCTTGTTATGCTGATGGGTGGGATGTAAATTGCCAACAGCCACTCTGGAGAAGTGTATGGTGTTTCCTGAAACACCAAAAAACAAAGCAACGGAGCCTACGGCACTTCCACTTATGGTCCTATAGCTTAGGGAAATTAAAATCAAAAACACACAGCCACCCCAAAGTTTCAGACGGCTCTGTTTACAAGAACCTCGTCTACGGTACAAGTTAAATATCCCAGAAAGCGAAAAATGGATAAAGAATTTGTGGTACGTACGTACAATGGAATATCACTCACCAATGAAATCTATGTCATCTGGCCCGTCGTGGCATAATGAGTGGATTCAGGTACGATGATTCTAAGTGAAATAAGTCACACAGAAAATGAAACATCATAAGACATCACTAATGCACGGAATGTAATCTTGGCTACACATGAACTGAATTACAAAACAGAACAGGGTCTCAAATTTAGAAAACCAACTTATGTTTGCATAACGGGAAAGGTGAGTTGGGGTGCTGCATAAAACCAGAGTTAGAAATTAGCACAGATACCATTCCATTTGTCAAATACGTAATAGTCAAGACATACCCCTTGCTCAACCAAATGGGCTAAACACGCTATATTCAACGCCTAGGAATACACCTGAGTAGTAAGAATCTTCAAACCCATGGGTTTATATGTCTCCATAAGAGAATCAAGCGTGTGTACAGCTGCATGAACGCAGCAGAGAAAATCTGATAAATCCCATTATCAAAATGAATTAAAAAACCAAACACAATGACAGTGAAATAGAGAGCAATTCTTAAATAATTCATTCAGGGCTTGTGATGCAACCTGGATTTACCTCATCTAAACCCAGAGCTGAGTGAGACATAAGGTTGGACACTTCGGGCTGATAGCATTGGTGAGGTTCGATGAGCAAATGCAGACCATTTGAAGTCATACTGCATGGTACACATTCCATGGGTCCCAAGTCTCCAGGTTTAAGTGATTCTTCCTTCAGCTAAAGCATGCATGGGAAACCCACAGTATGGTGCACCATGTGACCGGGAAACGTTTTCAAATGCATCTCAGTTTTTGTCCCCTTTTACTCGGGTTCACAATTCCAGACCCTTTACTAACACTCTCCGCACTTGGAGAGTCAGTGCCTTTAAAATCCTGTTTAGCACAGTTAGCAATTTCTGCGCAAGATGAACAGGAATAGGGAGAACCAATGAGAGACTAGCTGTAGGTGTCTGCACGGGCAAATTTAACGCTCATTTCCAACCAGGAAGAGGAATTAACCAAAGGCTCAGCATGCCGTGCAGGAACCAGATTAGGGCCTGAAGCAGTCCTGCGGGTTTGCGGCCAGCTCACAAGAAAGCGATTTGAAGAAAGGAGCTCAAGGGCACTGTAATTCACAAACCTGCAGAGTTATAAATGACAGCTATCGTCCGAAAATATATTGAAGGAAGGCTGCGAAGAGGACTTGAAAGCGGGGCAGAATTGCAGGAAAACGATTTCAGGGGGTAGACTGGAATTGCATTTAAAGCATAGGAAAAGAGGCAGAACGTCGACAATGATGCACTTGGCCAAAAAGGGCGTATGCGTTTTTTCCTGAATATATTCAGGAAAAAACGCATACGCCCTTTTTGGCCAACCAAGCAAGCATGTTAAAGAAATCTGCACTACAATGAAGTCTCACTGCCCCCCGGTCAAAAGGGCCATCTGAAAAAAGTGTAAAATCCAGACATGCAGCACAGGCCATGGAGAACAGGGAGCCTTGTTATGCTGATGGGTGGGATGTAAATTGCCAACAGCCACTCTGGAGAAGCGTATGGTGTTTCCTGAAACACCTAAAAAACAAAGCAACGGAGCCTACGGCACTTCCACTTATGGTCCTATAGCTTAGGGAAATTAAAATCAAAAACACAGAGCCACCCCAAAGTTTCAGACGGCTCTGTTTACAAGAACCTCGTCTACGGTACTAGTTAAATATCCCAGAATGTGAAAAATGGATAAAGAAGTTGTGGTACGTACGTACAATGGAATATCACTCACCAATGAAATCTATGTCATCTGGCCCGTCGTGGCATAATGAGTGGATTCAGGTACGATGATTCTAAGTGAAATAACTCACACAGAAAATCAAACATCATAAGATGTCACTAATACACGGAATGTAATCTTGGCTACACATGAACTGAATTACAAAACAGAACAGGGTCTCAAATTTAGAAAACCAACTTATGTTTGCTTAAGGGGAAAGGTGAGTTGGGGTGCTGCATAAAACCAGAGATAGAAATTAGCACAGATACCATTCCATACGTCAAATATGTAATAGTCAACACCTACCCCTTGCTCAACCAAATGGGCTAAACACCCTATATTCAACGTGTAGGAATACACCTGACTAGAAAGAATATTCAAACCCATGGATTTATATGTCTCCATAAGAGAATCAAGCATGTGTACAGCTGCATGAAGGCAGCAGAGAAAATCCGATAAATCCCATTATCAAAATGAGTTACAAAAACCAAACAGAATGACAGTGAAATAGAGAGCAATTCTTAAATAATTCATTCAGGGCTTGTGATGCAACCTGGATTTACCTCATCTACACCCAGAGCTGAGTGAGACATAAGGTTGGACACTTCGGGCTGATAGCATTGGTGAGGTTCGATGAGCAAATGCAGACCATTTGAAGTCATACTGCATGGTACCCATTCCATGGGTCCCAACTCTCCAGGTTTAAGTGATTCTTCCTTCAGCTAAAGCATGCATGGGAAACCCACAGTATGGTGCACCATGTGACTGGGAAACGTTTTCAAATGCATCTCAGTTTTTGTCCCCTTTTACTCGGGTTCACAATTCCAGACCCTTTACTAACACTCTCCCCACTTGGAGAGTCAGTGCCTTTAACCTCCTGTTTGGCACAGTTTGCAATTTCTGCGCAAGATGAACAGGAATAGGGAGAACCAATGAGAGACTAGCTGTAGGTGTCTGCACGGGCAAATTTAACGCTCATATCCAACCAAGAAGAGGAATTAACCAAAGGCTCAGCATGCCGTGCAGGAACCAGATTAGGGCCTGAAGCAATCCTGCGGGTTTGCGGCCAGCTCACAAGAAAGCGATTTGAAGAAAGGAGCTCAGGGGCACTGTAATTCACAAACCTGCAGAGTTATAAATGACAGCTATCTTCCGAAAATATATTGAAGGAAGGCTGCGAAGAGGACTTGAAAGCGGGGCAGAATTGCAGGAAAACGATTTCAGGGGGTAGACTGGAATTGCATTTAAAGCATAGGAAAAGAGGCAGAACGTCGACAATGATGCACTTGGCCAAAAAGTGCGTATGCGTTTTTTCCTGAATATATTCAGGAAAAAACGCATACGCCCTTTTTGGCCAACCAAGCAAGCATGTTAAAGAAATCTGCACTACAATGAAGTCTCACTGCCCCCCGGTCAAAAGGGCCATCTGAAAAAAGTGTAAAATCCAGAAATGCAGCACAGGCCAAGGAGAACAGGGAGCCTTGTTATGCTGATGGGTGGGATGTAAATTGCCAACAGCCACTCTGGAGAAGCGTATGGTGTTTCCTGAAACACCAAAAAACAAAGCAACGGAGCCTACGGCACTTCCACTTATGGTCCTATAGCTTAGGGAAATTAAAATCAAAAACACACAGCCACCCCAAAGTTTCAGCCGGCTCTGTTTACAAGAACCTCGTCTACGGTACAAGTTAAATATCCCAGAAAGCGAAAAATGGATAAAGAAGTTGTGGTACGTACGTACAATGGAATATCACTCACCAATGAAGTCTATGTCATCTGGCCCGTCGTGGCATAATGAGTGGATTCAGGTACGATGATTCTAAGTGAAATAATCACACAGAAAATGAAACATCATAAGATATCACTAATACACGGAATGTAATCTTGGCTACACATGAACTGAATTACAAAACAGAACAGGGTCTCAAATTTAGAAAACCAACTTATGTTTGCGTAAGGGGAAAGGTGAGTTGGGGTGCTGCATAAAACCAGAGTTAGAAATTAGCACAGATACCATTCTATATGTCAAATACGTAATAGTCAAGACATACCCCTTGCTCAACGAAATGGGCTAAACACCCTATATTCAACGCCTAGGAATACACCTGACTAGTAAGAATCTTCAAACCCATGGATTTATATGTCTCCATAAGAGAATCAAGCGTGTGTACAGCTGCATGAAGGCAGCAGAGAAAATCTGATAAATCCCATTATCAAAATGAATTAAAAAACCAAACACAATGACAGTGAAATAGAGAGCAATTCTTAAATACTTCATTCAGGGCTTGTGATGCAACCTGGATTTACCTCATCAAAACCCAGAGCTGAGTGAGACATAAGGTTGGACACTTCGGGCTGATAGCATTGGTGAGGTTCGATGAGCAAATGCAGACCATTTGAAGTCATACTACATGGTACCCATTCCATGGGTCCCAACTCTCCAGGTTTAAGTGATTCTTCCTTCAGCTAAAGCATGCATGGGAAACCCACAGTATGGTGCACCATGTGACCGGGAAACGTTTTCAAATGCATCTCAGTTTTTGTCCCCTTTTACTCGGGTTCACAATTCCAGACCCTTTACTAACACTCTCCGCACTTGGAGAGTCAGTGCCTTTAAACTCCTGTTTAGCACAGTTAGCAATTTCTGCGCAAGATGAACAGGAATAGGGAGAACCAATGAGAGACTAGCTGTAGGTGTCTGCACGGGCAAATTTAACGCTCATTTCCAACCAGGAAGAGGAATTAACCAAAGGCTCAGCATGCCGTGCAGGAACCAGATTAGGGCCTGAAGCAATCCTGCGGGTTTGCGGCCAGCTCACAAGAAAGCGATTTGAAGACAGGAGCTCAGGGGCCAAGTAATTCACAAACCTGCAGAGTTATAAATGACAGCTATCGTCCAAAAATATATTGAAGGAAGGCTGCGAAAGGACTTGAAAGCGGGGCAGAATTGCAGGAAAACGATTTCAGGGGGTAGACTGGAATTGCATTTAAAGCATAGGAAAAGAGGCAGAACATCGACAATGATGCACTTGGCCAAAAAGGGCGTATGCGTCTTTTCCTGAATATATTCAGGAAAAAACGCATACGCCCTTTTTGGCCAACCAAGCAAGCATGTTAAAGAAATCTGCACTACAGTGAAGTCTCACTGCCCCCCGGTCAAATGGGCCATCTGAAAAAAGTGTAAAATCCAGAAAGGCAGCACAGGCCATGGAGAACAGGGAGCCTTGTTATGCTGATAGGTGGGATGTAAATTGCCAAGAGCCAATCTGGAGAAGTGTATGGTGTTTCCTGAAAACCTAAAAAACAAAGCAACGGAGCCATTGGCACTTCCACTTATGGTCCTATAGCTTAGGGAAATTAAAATCAAAAACACACAGCCACCCCAAAGTTTCAGACGGCTCTGTTTACAAGAACCTCGTCTACGGTACAAGTTAAATATCGCAGAAAGCAAAAAATGGATAAAGAAGTTGTGGTACGTATGTACAATGGAATATCACTCTCCAATGAAATGTATGTCATCAGGCCCATCGCGGCATAATGAGTGGATTCAGGTACGATCATTCTAAGTGAAATAAGTCACACAGAAAGTGAAATATCATAAGATATCACTAATACACGGAATGTAATCTTGGCTACACATGAACTGAATTACAAAACAGAACAGGGTCTCAAATTTAGAAAACCAACTTATGTTTGCTTAAGGGGAAAGGTGAGTTGGGGTGCTGCATAAAACCAGAGATAGAAATTCGCACAGATACCGTTCCATAAGTCAAATATGTAATAGTCAAGACCTACCCCTTGCTCAACGAAATGGACTAACAACCTTATATTCAACGCCTAGGAATACACCTGACTAGTAAGAATCTTCAAACCCATGGACTTATATGTCTCCATAAGAGAATCAAGCGTGTGTACAGCTGCATGAATGTAGCAGAGAAAATCCGATAAATCCCATTATCAAAATGAATTACAAAAACAAAACACAATGACAGTGAAATAGAGAGCAATTCTTAAATAATTCATTCAGGGCTTGTGATGCAACCTGGATTTACCTCATCTAAACCCAGAGCTGAGTGAGACATAAGGTTGGACACTTCGCGCTGATAGCATTGGTGAGGTTCGATGAACAAATGCAGACCCTTTGAAGGCATACTGCATGGTACGCATTCCATGGGTCCCAACTCTCCAGGTTTAAGGGATTCTTCCTTCAGCTAATACATGCATGGGAAACCCACAGTATGGTGCAGCGTGTGACCGGGAAACGTTTTCAAATGCATTGCAGTTTTCGTCCCCTTTTACTCGGGTTCACAATTCCAGACCCTTTACTAACACTCTCCCTACTTGGAGAGTCAGTGCCTTTAACCTCCTGTTGGGCACAGTTTGCAATTTCTGCTCAAGAAGAACAGGAAGAGGGAGAACCAATGAGAGATTAGCTGTAGGTGTCTGCACGGGCAAATTTAACACTCATTCCCCACCAGGAAGAGGAATTAACCAAAGGCGCAGCATGCCCTGCCGGAACCAGATTAGGGCCTGAAGCAATCCAGCGGGTTTGCGGCCAGCTCACAAGATAGCGAGTTGAAGAAAGGAGCTCAGGGGCACTGTAACTCACAAACCTGCAGAGTTATAAATGACAGCTATCGTCCAAAAATATATTGAAGGAAGGCTGCGAAGAGAACTTGTAAGCGGGGCAGAATTGCAGGAAAACGATTTCAGGGGGTAGACGGGAATTGCATTTAAAGCATAGGAAAAGAGGCAGAACGTAGACAATGATGCTCTTGGCCAAAAAGGGCGTATTCGTTTTTTCTGAATATATTCAGGAAAAAACGCATACGCCCTTTTTGGCCAACGAAGCAAGCATGTTAAAGAAATCTGCACTACAATGAAGTCTCACTGCCCCCCGGTCAAAAGGGCCATCTGAAAAAAGTGTAAAATCCAGAAAGGCAGCACAGGGCATGGAGAACCGGGAGCCTAGTTATGCTGATGGGCGGCATGTAAATTGCAAACAACCACTCTGGAGAAGTGTATGGTGTTTCCTGGAACACCTAAAAAACAAAGCAACGGAGCCTACGGCACTTCCACTTATGGTCCTATAGCTTAGGGAAATTAAAATCAAAAACACACAGCCACCCCAAAGTTTCGGTCGGCTCTGTTTACAAGAACCTCGTCTACGGTACAAGTTAAATATCCCAGAAAGCAAGAAATGGATAAAGAAGTTGTGGTACATACGTACAATTGAATATCACTCACCAATGAAATGTATGTCATCTGGCCCGTCGTGGCATAATGAGTGGATTCAGGTACGATGATTCTAAGTGAAATAACTCACACAGAAAATGAAACATCATAAGATGTCACTAATACACGGAATGTAATCTTGGCTACACATGAACTGAATTACAAAACAGAACAGGGTCTCAAATTTAGAAAACCAACTTATGTTTGCTTAAGGGGAAAGGTGAGTTGGGGTGATGCATAAAACCAGAGATAGAAATTAGCACAGATACCATTCCATACGTCAAATATGTAATAGTCAAGACCTACCCCTTGCTCAACCAAATGGGCTAAACACCCTATATTCAACGTCTAGGAATACACCTGACTAGAAAGAATATTCAAACCCTTGGATTTATATGTCTCCATAAGAGAATCAAGCGTGTGTACAGCTGCATGAAGGCAGCAGTGAAAATCCGATAAATCCCGTTATCAAAATGAATTACAAAAACAAAACAGAATGACAGTGAAATAGAGAGCAATTCTTAAATAATTCATTCAGGGCTTGTGATGCAACCTGGATTTACCTCATCTACACCCAGAGCTGAGTGAGACATAAGGTTGGACACTTCAGGCTGATAGCATTGGTGAGGTTCGATGAGCAAATGCAGACCATTTGAAGTCATACTGCATGGTACCCATTCCATGGGTCCCAACTCTCCAGGTTTAAGCGATTCTTCCTTCAGCTAAAACATGCATGGGAAAGCCACAGTATGGTGCACCATGTGACCGGGAAACGTTTTCAAATGCATCTCAGTTTTCGTCCCCTTTTAGTCGGGTTCACAATTCCAGACCCTTTACTAACACTCTCCCCACTTGGAGAGTCAGTGCCTTTAACCTGCTGTTTGGCACAGTTTGCAATTTCTGCGCGAGATGAACAGGAATAGGGAGAACCAATGAGAGACTAGCTGTAGGTGTCTGCACGGGACAATTTAACGCTCATTTCCCACCAGGAAGAGGAATTAACCAAAGATTCAGCATGCCGAGCAGGAAACAGATTAGGGCCTGAAGCAATCCTGCGGGTTTGCGGCCAGCTCACAAGAACGCGATTTGTAGAAAGGAGCTCAGGGGCACTGTAATTCACAAACCTGCAGAGTTATAAATGACAGCTATCGTCCGAAAATATATTGAAGGAAGGCTGCGAAGAGGACTGGAAAGCGGGGCAGAATTGCAGGAAATCGATTTCAGGGGGTAGAGTGGAATTGCATTTAAAGCATAGGAAAAGAGGCAGAACGTCGACAATGATGCACTTGGCCAAAAAGGGCGTATACGTTTTTTCCTGAATATATTCATGAAAAAACGCATACGCACTTTTTGGCCAACCAAGCAAGCATGTTAAAGAAATCTGCACTACAATGAAGTCTCACTGCCCCCCGGTCAAAAGGGCCATCTGAAAAAAGTGTAAAATCCAGAAATGCAGCACAGGCCATGGAGAACAGGGAGCCTTGTTATGCTGATGGGTGGGATGTAAATTGCCAACAGCCACTCTGGAGAAGTGTATGGTGTTTCCTGAAACACCTAAAAAACAAAGCAACGGAGCCTACGGCACTTCCACTTATGGTCCTATAGCTTAGGGAAATTAAAATCAAAAACACACAGCCACCCCAAAGATTCAGACGGCTCTGTTTACAAGAACCTCGTCTACGGTACAAGTTAAATATCCCAGAAAGCGAAAAATGGATAAAGAAGTTGTGGTACGTACGTACAATGGAATATCACTCACCAATGAATTCTATGTCATCTGGCCCGTCGTGGCATAATGAGTGGATTCAGGTACGATGATTCTAAGTGAAATAAGTCACACAGAAAATGAAACATCATAAGATATCACTAATACACCGAATGTAATCTTGGCTACACATGAACTGAATTACAAAACAGAACAGGGTCTCAAATTTTGAAAACAAACTTATGTTTGCATAAGGGGAAAGGTGAGTTGGGGTGCTGCATAAAACCAGAGATAGAAATTAGCACAGATACCATTCCATACGTCAAATATGTAATAGTCAAGACCTACCCCTTGCTCAACGAAATGGGCTAAACACCCTATATTCAACACCTAGGAATACACCTGACTAGTAAGAATCTTCAAACCCATGGATTTATATGTCTCCATAAGAGAATCAAGCGTTTGTACAGCTGCATGACGGCAGCAGAGAAAATCCGATAAATCCTAATATCAAAATGAATTACAAAAACAAAACACAATGACAGTGAAATAGAGAGCAATTCTTATATAATTCATTCAGGGCTTGTGATGCAACCTGGATTTACCTCATCTACAGCCAGAGCTGAGTGAGACATAAGGTTGTACACTACGGGCTGATAACATTGGTGAGGTTCGATGAGCAAATGCAGACCATTTGAAGTCATACTGCATGGTACCCATTCCATGGGTCCCAACTCTCCAGGTTTAAGCGATTCTTCCTTCAGATAAAGCATGCATGGGAAACCCACAGTATGGTGCACCATGTGACTGGGAAACATTTTCAAAAGCATCTCAGTTTTCATCCCCTTTTACTCGGGTTCAAAATTCCAGACCCTTTACTAACACTCTCCCCACTTGGAGAGTCAGTGCCTTTAACCTGCTGTTTGGCACAGTTTGCAATTTCTGCGCAAGATGAACAGGAATAGGGAGAACCAATGAGAGACTAGCTGTAGGTGTCTGCACGGGCAAATTTAACGCTCATTTCCAACCAGGAAGAGGAATTAACCAAAGGCTCAGCATGCCGTGCAGGAACCAGATTAGGGCCTGAAGCAATCCTGCGGGTTTGCGGCCAGCTCACAAGAAAGCGATTTGAAGAAAGGAGCTCAGGGGCACTGTAATTCACAAAACTGCAGAGTTATAAATGACAGCTATCGTCCGAAAATATATTGAAGGAAGGCTGCGAAGAGGACTTGAAAGTGGGGCAGAATTGCAGGAAAACGATTTCAGGGGGTAGACTGGAATTGCATTTAAAGCATAGGAAAAGAGGCAGAACGTCGACAATGATGCACTTGGCCAAAAAGGGCGTATGCGTTTTTTCCTGAATATATTCAGGAAAAAACGCATACGCCCTTTTTGGCCAACCAAGCAAGCATGTTAAAGAAATCTGCACTACAATGAAGTCTCACTGCCCCCTGGTCAAAAGGGCTATCTGAAAAAGTGTAAAATCCAAAAATGCAGCACAGGCCATGGAGAAGAGGGAGCCTTGTTATGCTGATGGGTGGGATGTAAATTGCCAACAGCCACTCTGGAGAAGTGTATGGTGTTTCCTGAAACACCAAAAAACAAAGCAACGGAGCCTATGGCACTTCCACTTATGGTCCTATAGCTTAGGGAAATTAAAATAAAAAACACACAGCCACCCCAAAGTTTCAGACGGCTCTGTTTACAAGAACCTCATCTATGGTACAAGTTAAATATCCCAGAAAGCGAAAAATGGATAAAGAAGTTGTGGTACGTACGTACAATGGAATATCACTCACCAATGAAATCTATGTCATCAGGCCCGTTGTGGCATAATGAGTGGATTCAGGTACGATGATTCTAAGTGAAATAAGTCACACAGAAAATGAAACATCATAAGATATCACTAATACACGGAATGTAATCTTGGCTACACATGAACTGAATTACAAAACAGAACAGGGTCTCAACTTTAGAAAACCAACTTATGTTTGCTTAAGGGGAAAGGTGAGTTGGGGTGCTGCATAAAACCAGAGATAGAAATTAGCACAGATACCATTCCATAAGTCAAATATATAATAGTCAATACCTACCCCGTGCTGAACGAAATGGACTAAACACCCCATATTCAACGCCTAGGAATACACCTGACTAGTAAGAATCTTAAAACCCATGGATTTATATGTCTCCAGAACAGAATGAAGCGTGTGTACAGCGGCATGAATGCAGCAGCGAAAATCCGATAAATCCCATTATCAAAATGAATTACAAAAACAAAACACAAGGACAGTGAAATAGAGAGCAATTCTTAAATAATTCATTCAGGGCTTGTGATGCAACCTGGATTTACCACATCTACATCCAGAGCTGAGTGAGACATAAGGTTGGGCACTTCAGGCTGATAGCATTGGTGAGGTTCGCTGAGCAAATGCAGACACTTTGAAGTCAAACAGCATGGTACCCATTCCAAGGGTCCCAACACTCCAGGTTTAAGGGATTCTTCCTTCTGCTAAAACATGCATGGGAAACCCACAGTATGGTGCACCGTGTGACCGGCAAACGTTTTCAAATGCATCTCAGTTTTCGTCCCCTTTTACTCGGGTTCACCATTCCAGACCCTTTACGAACACTCTCCCCACGTGGAGAGTCAGTGCTTTAACCTCCTGTTTGGCACAGTTTGCAATTTCTGCGCAAGATGAACAGGAATAGGGAGAACGAATGAGAGACTAGCTGTAGGTGTCTGCACGGGCAAATTTAATGTTCATTTCCTACCATGAAGAGGAATTAACCTAAGGCTCAACATGACGTGCTGGAACCAGATTAGGGCCTGAAGCATTCCTGCGGGTTTGCGGCCAGTTCACAAGATAGCGAGTTGAAGAAAGGAGCTCAATGGCACTGTAACTCACAAACCTGCAGAGTTATAAAAGACAGCTATTGTCCAAAAATATATTGAAGGAAGGCTGCGAAGAGAACTTGTAAGCGGGGCAGAATTGCAGGAAAACGATTTCAGGTGGTAGACGGGAATTGCATTTAAAGCATAGTAAAAGAGGCAGAACGTCGACAATGATGCTCTTGGCCAAAAAGGGCGTATGCGTTTTTTCCTGAATATATTCAGGAAAAAACGCATACGCACTTTTTGGCCAACCAAGCAAGCATGTTAAAGAAATCTGCACTACAATGAAGTCTCACTGCCCCCCGGTCAAAAGGGCCATCTCAAAAAAGTGTAAAATCCAGAAAGGCAGCACAGGCCATGGAGAACAGGGAGCCTTGTTATGCTGATGGGTGGGATGTAAATTGCCAACAGCCACTCTGGAGAAGTGTATGGTGTTTCCTGGAACACCTAAAAAACAAAGCAACGGAGCCTACGGCACTTCCACTTATGGTCCTATAGCTTAGGGAAATTAAAATCAAAAACACACAGCCACCCCAAAGTTTCGGTCGGCTCTGTTTACAAGAACCTCGTCTACGGTACAAGTTAAATATCCCAGAATGTGAAAAATGGATAAAGAAGTTGTGGTACGTACGTACAATGGAATATCACTGAGCAATGAAATCTATGTCATCAGGCCCGTCGCGGCATAATGAGTGGATTCAGGTACCATGATTCTAAGTGAAATAAGTCACACAGAAAATGAAACATCATAAGATATCACTAATACACGGAATATAAACTAGGCTACACATGAACTGAATTACAAAACAGAACAGGGCCTCAAATTTAGAAAACCAACTTATGCTTGCTTAAGGGGAAAGGTGAGTTGGGGTGCCGCATCAAAACAGAGATAGAAATTAGCACAGATACCTTTTCATAAGCCAAATATGTAATAGTCAAGACCTACCCCTTGCTCAACGAAATGGACTAAACACCCCATATTCAACAGCCTAGGAATACACCTGACTAGTAAGAATCATCAAACCCATGGATTCATATGTCTCCGTAAGAGAATGAAGCGTGTGTACAGCGGCATGAATGCAGCAGAGAAAATCCGATAAATCCCATTATCAAAATATATTACAAAAACAAAACACAAGGACAGTGAAATAGAGAGCAATTCTTAAATAATTCATTCAGGGTTTGTGATGCAACCTGGATTTACCACATCTACACCCAGAGCTGAGTGAGACATAAGGTTGGGCACTTCGGGCTGATAGCATTGGTGAGGTTCAGTGAGCAAATGCAGACACTTTGAAGTCATACTGCATGGTACCCATTCCAAGGGTCCCAACTGTCCAGGTTTAAAGGATCCTTCCTTCAGCTAAAACATGCATGGGAAACCCACAGTATGGTGCACCGTGTGACCGGCAAACGTTTTCAAATGCATCTCAGTTTTCGTCCACTTTTACTCGGGTTCACCATTCCAGACCCTTTATGAACACTCTCCCCACTTGGAGAGTCAGTGCTTTAACCTCCTGTATGGCACAGTTTGCAATTTCTGCGCAAGATGAACAGGAATAGGGAGAACCAATGAGAGACTAGCTGTAGGTGTATGCACGGGCAAATTTAACGCTCATTTCCCACCAGGAAGAGGAATTAACCTAAGGCTCAACATGCCGTGCCGGAACCAGATTAGGGCCTGAAGCAATCCTGCGGGTTTGCGGCCAGCTCACAAGAAAGCGATTTGAAGAAAGGAGCTCAGGGGCACTGTAACTCACAAACCTGCAGAGTTATAAATGACAGCTATCGTCCAAAAATACATTGAAGGAAGGCTGCGAAGAGGACATGAAAGCGGGGCAGAATTGCAGGAAAACGATTTCAGGGGGTAGACGGGAATTGCATTTAAAGCATAGGAAAAGAGGCAGAACGTCGACAATGATGCTCTTGGCCAAAAAGTGCGTATGTGTTTTTTCCTGAATATATTCAGGAAAAAACGCATACGCACTTTTTGGCCAACAAAGCAAGCATGTTAAAGAAATCTGCAGTGCAGTGAAGTCTCACTGCCCCCCGGTCAAAAGGGCCATCTGAAAAAAGTGTAAAATCCAGAAAGGCAACACAGGCCATGGAGAACAGGGAGCCTTGTTATGCTGATGGGCGGGATGTAAATTGCCAAGAGTCACTCTGGAGAAGTGTATGGTATTTCCTGGAACACCTAAAAAACAAAGCAACGGAGCCTACGGCACTTCCACTTATGGTCCTATAGCTTAGGGAAATTAAAATCAGAAACACACAGCCACCCCAAAGTGTCGGACGGCTCTGTTTATAAGAACCTCGTGTACGGCACAAGTTAAATATCCCAGAAAGCAAAAAATGGATAAAGAAGTTGTGCTACGTACGTACAATGGAATATCACTCTCCAATGAAATCTATGTCATCAGGCCCGTCGCAGCAAAATGAGTGGATTCAGGTACGATGATTCTAAGTGAAGTAAGTCTCACAGAAAATGAAACATCATAAGATATCACTAATACACCGAATGTAATCTTGGCTACACATGAACTGAATTACAAAACATAACAGGGCCTCAAATTTAGAAAACCAACTTATGTTTGCTTAAGGGGAAAGTTGAGTTGGGGTGCTGCATAAAAGCAGAGATAGAAATTAGCACAGATACCATTCCATACGTCAAATATGTAATAGTCAAGACCTACCCCTTGCTCAACGAAATGGAAAAAACACGCCATATTCAAAGCCTAGGAATACACCTGACTAGAAAGAATCTTCAAACCCATGGATTTATATGTCTCCATAAGAGAATGAAGCGTGTGTACAGCGGCATGAATGCAGCAGAGAAAATCCGATAAATCCCATTATCAAAATGAATTACAAAAACAAAACACAAGGACAGTGAAATAGGGAGCAATTCTTAAATAATTCATTCAGGGATTGTGATGCAACCTGGATTTTCCACATCTACATCCAGAGCTGAGTGAGACATAAGGTTGGGGACTTCGGGCTGATAGCATTGGTGCGGTTCGATGAACAAATGCAGACCCTGTGAAGGCATACTGCATGGTACGCATTCCATGGGTCCCAACTCTCCAGGTTTAAGGGATTCTTCCTTCAGCTAATACATGCATGGGAAACCCACAGTATGGTGCAGCGTGTGACCGGGAAACGTTTTCAAATGCATTGCAGATTTCGTCCCCTTTTACTCGGGTTCACAATTCCAGACCCTTTATGAACACTCTCCCTACTTCGAGAGTCAGTACCTTTAACCTCCTGTTGGGCACAGTTTGCAATTTCTGCTCAAGAAGAACAGGAAGAGGGAGAACCAATGAGAGATTAGCTGTAGGTGTCTGCACGGGCAAATTTAACACTCATTCCCCACCAGGAAGAGGAATTAACCAAAGGCTCAGCATGCCCTGCCGGAACCAGATTAGGGCCTGAAGCAATCCAGCGGGTTTGTGGCCAGCTCACAAGATAGCGAGTTGAAGAAAGGAGCTCAGGGGCACTGTAACTCACAAACCTGCAGAGTTATAAATGACAGCTATCGTCCAAAAATATATTGAAGGAAGGCTGCGAAGAGAACTTGTAAGCGGGGCAGAATTGCAGGAAAACGATTTCAGGGGGTAGACGGGAATTGCATTTAAAGCATAGGAAAAGAGGCAGAACGTAGACAATGATGCTCTTGGCCAAAAAGGGCGTATGCGTTTTTTCTGAATATATTCAGGAAAAAACGCATACGCCCTTTTTGGCCAACGAAGCAAGCATGTTAAAGAAATCTGCACTACAATGAAGTCTCACTGCCCCCCGGTCAAAAGGGCCATCTGAAAAAAGTGTAAAATCCAGAAAGGCAGCACAGGGCATGGAGAACCGGGAGCCTTGTTATGCTGATGGGCGGGATGTAAATTGCCAACAGCCACTCTGGAGAAGTGTATGGTGTTTCCTGGAACACCTAAAAAACAAAGCAACGGAGCCTACGGCACTTCCACTTATGGTCCTATAGCTTAGGAAAATTAAAATCAAAAACACACAGCCACCCCAAAGTTTTGGTCGGCTCTGTTTACAAGAACCTCGTCTACGGTACAAGTTAAATATCCCAGAATGTGAAAAATGGATAAAGAAGTTGTGGTACGTACGTACAATGGAATATCACTGAGCAATGAAATCTATGTCATCAGGCCCGTCGCGGCATAATGAGTGGATTCAGGTACCATGATTCTAAGTGAAATAAGTCACACAGAAAATGAAACATCATAAGATATCACTAATACACGGAATATAAACTAGGCTACACATGAACTGAATTACAAAACAGAACAGGGCCTCAAATTTAGAAAACCAACTTATGCTTGCTTAAGGGGAAAGGTGAGTTGGGGTGCCGCATCAAAACAGAGATAGAAATTAGCACAGATACCTTTTCATAAGCCAAATATGTAATAGTCAAGACCTACCCCTTGCTCAACGAAATGGACTAAACACCCCATATTCAACACCTAGGAATACACCTGACTAGTAAGAATCTTCAAACCCATGGATTCATATGTCTCCGTAAGAGAATGAAGCGTGTGTACAGCGGCATGAATGCAGCAGAGAAAATCCGATAAATCCCATTATCAAAATATATTACAAAAGCAAAACACAAGGACAGTGAAATAGTGAGCAATTCTTAAATAATTCATTCAGGGTTTGTGATGCAACCTGGATTTACCACATCTACACCCAGAGCTGAGTGAGACATAAGGTTGGGCACTTCGGGCTGATAGCATTGGTGAGGTTCACTGAGCAAATGCAGACACTTTGAAGTCAAACAGCATGGTACCCATTCCAAGGGTCCCAACACTCCAGGTTTAAGGGATTCTTCCTTCTGCTAAAACATGCATGGGAAACCCACAGTATGGTGCACCGTGTGACCGGCAAACGTTTTCAAATGCATCTCAGTTTTCGTCCCCTTTTACTCGGGTTCACCATTCCAGACCCTTTACGAACACTCTCCCCACGTGGAGAGTTAGTGCTTTAACCTCCTGTTTGGCACAGTTTGCAATTTTTGCGCAAGATGAACAGGAATAGGGAGAACGAATGAGAGGCTAGCTGTAGGTGTCTGCACGGGCAAATTTAATGCTCATTTCCCACCATGAAGAGGAATTAACCTAAGGCTCAACATGACGTGCTGGAACCAGATTAGGGCCTGAAGCATTCCTGCGGGTTTGCGGCCAGCTCACAAGATAGCGAGTTGAAGAAAGGAGCTCAATGGCACTGTAACTCACAAACCTGCAGAGTTATAAAAGACAGCTATTGTCCAAAAATATATTGAAGGAAGGCTGCGAAGAGAACTTGTAAGCGGGGCAGAATTGCAGGAAAACGATTTCAGGGGGTAGACGGGAATTGCATTTAAAGCATAGTAAAAGAGGCAGAACGTCGACAATGATGCTCTTGGCCAAAAAGGGCGTATGCGTTTTTTCCTGAATATATTCAGGAAAAAACGCATACGCACTTTTTGGCCAACCAAGCAAGCATGTTAAAGAAATCTGCACTACAATGAAGTCTCACTGCCCCCCGGTCAAAAGGGCCATCTGAAAAAAGTGTAAAATCCAGAAAGGCAGCACAGGCCATGGAGAACAGGGAGCCTTGTTATGCTGATGGGTGGGATGTAAATTGCCAACAGCCACTCTGGAGAAGTGTATGGTGTTTCCTGGAACACCTAAAAAACAAAGCAACGGAGCCTACGGCACTTCCACTTATGGTCCTATAGCTTAGGGAAATTAAAATCAAAAACACACAGCCACCCCAAAGTTTCGGTCGGCTCTGTTTACAAGAACCTCGTCTACGGTACAAGTTAAATATCCCAGAATGTGAAAAATGGATAAAGAAGTTGTGGTACGTACGTACAATGGAATATCACTGAGCAATGAAATCTATGTCATCAGGCCCGTCGCGGCATAATGAGTGGATTCAGGTACCATGATTCTAAGTGAAATAAGTCACACAGAAAATGAAACATCATAAGATATCACTAATACACGGAATATAAACTAGGCTACACATGAACTGAATTACAAAACAGAACAGGGCCTCAAATTTAGAAAACCAACTTATGCTTGCTTAAGGGGAAAGGTGAGTTGGGGTGCCGCATCAAAACAGAGATAGAAATTAGCACAGATACCTTTTCATAAGCCAAATATGTAATAGTCAAGACCTACCCCTTGCTCAACGAAATGGACTAAACACCCCATATTAAACGCCTAGGAATACACCTGACTAGTAAGAATCATCAAACCCATGGATTCATATGTCTCCGTAAGAGAATGAAGCGTGTGTACAGCGGCATGAATGCAGCAGAGAAAATCCGATAAATCCCATTATTAAAATATATTACAAAAACAAAACACAAGGACAGTGAAATAGAGAGCAATTCTTAAATAATTCATTCAGGGTTTGTGATGCAACCTGGATTTACCACATCTACACCCAGAGCTGAGTGAGACATAAGGTTGGGCACTTCGGGCTGATAGCATTGGTGAGGTTCAGTGAGCAAATGCAGACACTTTGAAGTCATACTGCATGGTACCCATTCCAAGGGTCCCAACTGTCCAGGTTTAAAGGATCCTTCCTTCAGCTAAAACATGCATGGGAAACCCACAGTATGGTGCACCGTGTGACCGGCAAACGTTTTCAAATGCATCTCAGTTTTCGTCCACTTTTACTCGGGTTCACCATTCCAGACCCTTTATGAACACTCTCCCCACTTGCAGAGTCAGTGCTTTAACCTCCTGTATGGCACAGTTTGCAATTTCTGCGCAAGATGAACAGGAATAGGGAGAACCAATGAGAGACTAGCTGTAGGTGTCTGCACGGGCAAATTTAACGCTCATTTCCCACCAGGAAGAGGAATTAACCTAAGGCTCAACATGCCGTGCCGGAACCAGATTAGGGCCTGAAGCAATCCTGCGGGTTTGCGGCCAGCTCACAAGAAAGCGATTTGAAGAAAGGAGCTCAGGGGCACTGTAACTCACAAACCTGCAGAGTTATAAATGACAGCTATCGTCCAAAAATACATTGAAGGAAGGCTGCGAAGAGGACATGAAAGCGGGGCAGAATTGCAGGAAAACGATTTCAGGGGGTAGACGGGAATTGCATTTAAAGCATAGGAAAAGAGGCAGAACGTCGACAATGATGCTCTTGGCCAAAAACTGCGTATGCGTTTTTTCCTGAATATATTCAGGAAAAAACGCATACGCACTTTTTGGCCAACAAAGCAAGCATGTTAAAGAAATCTGCAGTGCAGTGAAGTCTCACTGCCCCCCGGTCAAAAGGGCCATCTGAAAAAAGTGTAAAATCCAGAAAGGCAACACAGGCCATGGAGAACAGGGAGCCTTGTTATGCTGATGGGCGGGATGTAAATTGCCAAGAGTCACTCTGGAGAAGTGTATGGTATTTCCTGGAACACCTAAAAAACAAAGCAACGGAGCCTACGGCACTTCCACTTATGGTCCTATAGCTTAGGGAAATTAAAATCAGAAACACACAGCCACCCCAAAGTGTCGGACGGCTCTGTTTATAAGAACCTCGTGTACGGCACAAGTTAAATATCCCAGAAAGCAAAAAATGGATAAAGAAGTTGTGCTACGTACGTACAATGGAATATCACTCTCCAATGAAATCTATGTCATCAGGCCCGTCGCGGCATAATGAGTGGATTCAGGTACGATGATTCTAAGTGAAGTAAGTCTCACAGAAAATGAAACATCATAAGATATCACTAATACACCGAATGTAATCTTGGCTACACATGAACTGAATTACAAAACATAACAGGGCCTCAAATTTAGAAAACCAACTTATGTTTGCTTAAGGGGAAAGTTGAGTTGGGGTGCTGCATAAAAGCAGAGATAGAAATTAGCACAGATACCATTCCATACGTCAAATATGTAATAGTCAAGACCTACCCCTTGCTCAACGAAATGGAAAAAACACGCCATATTCAACGCCTAGGAATACACCTGACTAGAAAGAATCTTCAAACCCATGGATTTATATGTCTCCATAAGAGAATGAAGCGTGTGTACAGCGGCATGAATGCAGCAGAGAAAATCCGATAAATCCCATTATCAAAATGAATTACAAAAACAAAACACAAGGACAGTGAAATAGGGAGCAATTCTTAAATAATTCATTCAGGGATTGTGATGCAACCTGGATTTTCCACATCTACATCCAGAGCTGAGTGAGACATAAGGTTGGGGACTTCGGGCTGATAGCATTGGTGCGGTTCGATGAACAAATGCAGACCCTTTGAAGGCATACTGCATGGTACGCATTCCATGGGTCCCAACTCTCCAGGTTTAAGGGATTCTTCCTTCAGCTAATACATGCATGGGAAACCCACAGTATGGTGCAGCGTGTGACCGGGAAACGTTTTCAAATGCATTGCAGATTTCGTCCCCTTTTACTCGGGTTCACAATTCCAGACCCTTTACTAACACTCTCCCTACTTGGAGAGTCAGTGCCTTTAACCTCCTGTTGGGCACAGTTTGCAATTTCTGCTCAAGAAGAACAGGAAGAGGGAGAACCAATGAGAGATTAGCTGTAGGTGTCTGCACGGGCAAATTTAACACTCATTCCCCACCAGGAAGAGGAATTAACCAAAGGCTCAGCATGCCCTGCCGGAACCAGATTAGGGCCTGAAGCAATCCAGCGGGTTTGCGGCCAGCTCACAAGATAGCGAGTTGAAGAAAGGAGCTCAGGGGCACTGTAACTCACAAACCTGCAGAGTTATAAATGACAGCTATCGTCCAAAAATATATTGAAGGAAGGCTGCGAAGAGAACTTGTAAGCGGGGCAGAATTGCAGGAAAACGATTTCAGGGGGTAGACGGGAATTGCATTTAAAGCATAGGAAAAGAGGCAGAACGTAGACAATGATGCTCTTGGCCAAAAAGGGCGTATGCGTTTTTTCTGAATATATTCAGGAAAAAACGCATACGCCCTTTTTGGCCAACGAAGCAAGCATGTTAAAGAAATCTGCACTACAATGAAGTCTCACTGCCCCCCGGTCAAAAGGGCCATCTGAAAAAAGTGTAAAATCCAGAAAGGCAGCACAGGGCATGGAGAACCGGGAGCCTTGTTATGCTGATGGGCGGGATGTAAATTGCCAACAGCCACTCTGGAGAAGTGTATGGTGTTTCCTGGAACACCTAAAAAACAAAGCAACGGAGCCTACGGCACTTCCACTTATGGTCCTATAGCTTAGGAAAATTAAAATCAAAAACACACAGCCACCCCAAAGTTTTGGTCGGCTCTGTTTACAAGAACCTCGTCTACGGTACAAGTTAAATATCCCAGAATGTGAAAAATGGATAAAGAAGTTGTGGTACGTACGTACAATGGAATATCACTGAGCAATGAAATCTATGTCATCAGGCCCGTCGCGGCATAATGAGTGGATTCAGGTACCATGATTCTAAGTGAAATAAGTCACACAGAAAATGAAACATCATAAGATATCACTAATACACGGAATATAAACTAGGCTACACATGAACTGAATTACAAAACAGAACAGGGCCTCAAATTTAGAAAACCAACTTATGCTTGCTTAAGGGGAAAGTTGAGTTGGGGTGCCGCATCAAAACAGAGATAGAAATTAGCACAGATACCTTTTCATAAGCCAAATATGTAATAGTCAAGACCTACCCCTTGCTCAACGAAATGGACTAAACACCCCATATTCAACACCTAGGAATACACCTGACTAGTAATCATCTTCAAACCCATGGATTCATATGTCTCCGTAAGAGAATGAAGCGTGTGTACAGCGGCATGAATGCAGCAGAGAAAATCCGATAAATCCCATTATCAAAATATATTACAAAAGCAAAACACAAGGACAGTGAAATAGAGAGCAATTCTTAAATAATTCATTCAGGGTTTGTGATGCAACCTGGATTTACCACATCTACACCCAGAGCTGAGTGAGACATAAGGTTGGGCACTTCGGGCTGATAGCATTGGTGAGGTTCACTGAGCAAATGCAGACACTTTGAAGTCAAACAGCATGGTACCCATTCCAAGGGTCCCAACACTCCAGGTTTAAGGGATTCTTCCTTCTGCTAAAACATGCATGGGAAACCCACAGTATGGTGCACCGTGTGACCGGCAAACGTTTTCAAATGCATCTCAGTTTTCGTCCCCTTTTACTCGGGTTCACCATTCCAGACCCTTTACGAACACTCTCCCCACGTGGAGAGTTAGTGCTTTAACCTCCTGTTTGGCACAGTTTGCAATTTTTGCGCAAGATGAACAGGAATAGGGAGAACGAATGAGAGACTAGCTGTAGGTGTCTGCACGGGCAAATTTAATGCTCATTTCCCACCATGAAGAGGAATTAACCTAAGGCTCAACATGACGTGCTGGAACCAGATTAGGGCCTGAAGCATTCCTGCGGGTTTGCGGCTAGCTCACAAGATAGCGAGTTGAAGAAAGGAGCTCAATGGCACTGTAACTCACAAACCTGCAGAGTTATAAAAGACAGCTATTGTCCAAAAATATATTGAAGGAAGGCTGCGAAGAGAACTTGTAAGCGGGGCAGAATTGCAGGAAAACGATTTCAGGGGGTAGACGGGAATTGCATTTAAAGCATAGTAAAAGAGGCAGAACGTCGACAATGATGCTCTTGGCCAAAAAGGGCGTATGCGTTTTTTCCTGAATATATTCAGGAAAAAACGCATACGCACTTTTTGGCCAACCAAGCAAGCATGTTAAAGAAATCTGCACTACAATGAAGTCTCACTGCCCCCCGGTCAAAAGGGCCATCTGAAAAAAGTGTAAAATCCAGAAAGGCAGCACAGGCCATGGAGAACAGGGAGCCTTGTTATGCTGATGGGTGGGATGTAAATTGCCAACAGCCACTCTGGAGAAGTGTATGGTGTTTCCTGGAACACCTAAAAAACAAAGCAACGGAGCCTACGGCACTTCCACTTATGGTCCTATAGCTTAGGGAAATTAAAATCAAAAACACACAGCCACCCCAAAGTTTCGGTCGGCTCTGTTTACAAGAACCTCGTCTACGGTACAAGTTAAATATCCCAGAATGTGAAAAATGGATAAAGAAGTTGTGGTACGTACGTACAATGGAATATCACTGAGCAATGAAATCTATGTCATCAGGCCCGTCGTGGCATAATGAGTGGATTCAGGTACCATGATTCTAAGTGAAATAAGTCACACAGAAAATGAAACATCATAAGATATCACTAATACACGGAATATAAACTAGGCTACACATGAACTGAATTACAAAACAGAAAAGGGCCTCAAATTTAGAAAACCAACTTATGCTTGCTTAAGGGGAAAGTTGAGTTGGGGTGCCGCATCAAAACAGAGATAGAAATTAGCACAGATACCTTTTCATAAGCCAAATATGTAATAGTCAAGACCTACCCCTTGCTCAACGAAATGGACTAAACACCCCATATTCAACGCATAGGAATACACCTGACTAGTAAGAATCTTCAAACCCATGGATTCATATGTCTCCGTAAGAGAATGAAGCTTGTGTACAGCGCAATGAATGCAGCAGAGAAAATCCGATAAATCCCATTATCAAAATATATTACAAAAACAAAACACAAGGACAGTGAAATAGAGAGCAATTCTTAAATAATTCATTCAGGGTTTGTGATGCAACCTGGATTTACCACATCTACACCCAGAGCTGAGTGAGACATAAGGTTGGGCACTTCGGGCTGATAGCATTGGTGAGGTTCAGTGAGCAAATGCAGACACTTTGAAGTCATACTGCATGGTACCCATTCCAAGGGTCCCAACTGTCCAGGTTTAAAGGATCCTTCCTTCAGCTAAAACATGCATGGGAAACCCACAGTATGGTGCACCGTGTGACCGGCAAACGTTTTCAAATGCATCTCAGTTTTCGTCCACTTTTACTCGGGTTCACCATTCCAGATCCTTTATGAACACTCTCCCCACTTGCAGAGTCAGTGCTTTAACCTCCTGTATGGCACAGTTTGCAATTTCTGCGCAAGATGAACAGATATAGGGAGAACCAATGAGAGACTAGCTGTAGGTGTATGCACGGGCAAATTTAACGCTCATTTCCCACCAGGAAGAGGAATTAACCTAAGGCTCAACATGCCGTGCCGGAACCAGATTAGGGCCTGAAGCAATCCTGCGGGTTTGCGGCCAGCTCACAAGAAAGCGATTTGAAGAAAGGAGCTCAGGGGCACTGTAACTCACAAACCTGCAGAGTTATAAATGACAGCTATCGTCCAAAAATACATTGAAGGAAGGCTGCGAAGAGGACATGAAAGCGGGGCAGAATTGCAGGAAAACGATTTCAGGGGGTAGACGGGAATTGCATTTAAAGCATAGGAAAAGAGGCAGAACGTCGACAATGATGCTCTTGGCCAAAAAGTGCGTATGTGTTTTTTCCTGAATATATTCAGGAAAAAACGCATACGCACTTTTTGGCCAACAAAGCAAGCATGTTAAAGAAATCTGCAGTGCAGTGAAGTCTCACTGCCCCCCGGTCAAAAGGGCCATCTGAAAAAAGTGTAAAATCCAGAAAGGCAACACAGGCCATGGAGAACAGGGAGCCTTGTTATGCTGATGGGCGGGATGTAAATTGCCAAGAGTCACTCTGGAGAAGTGTATGGTATTTCCTGGAACACCTAAAAAACAAAGCAACGGAGCCTACGGCACTTCCACTTATGGTCCTATAGCTTAGGGAAATTAAAATCAGAAACACACAGCCACCCCAAAGTGTCGGACGGCTCTGTTTATAAGAACCTCGTGTACGGCACAAGTTAAATATCCCAGAAAGCAAAAAATGGATAAAGAAGTTGTGCTACGTACGTACAATGGAATATCACTCTCCAATGAAATCTATGTCATCAGGCCCGTCGCGGCATAATGAGTGGATTCAGGTACGATGATTCTAAGTGAAGTAAGTCTCACAGAAAATGAAACATCATAAGATATCACTAATACACCGAATGTAATCTTGGCTACACATGAACTGAATTACAAAACATAACAGGGCCTCAAATTTAGAAAACCAACTTATGTTTGCTTAAGGGGAAAGTTGAGTTGGGGTGCTGCATAAAAGCAGAGATAGAAATTAGCACAGATACCATTCCATACGTCAAATATGTAATAGTCAAGACCTACCCCTTGCTCAACGAAATGGAAAAAACACGCCATATTCAACGCCTAGGAATACACCTGACTAGAAAGAATCTTCAAACCCATGGATTTATATGTCTCCATAAGAGAATGAAGCGTGTGTACAGCGGCATGAATGCAGCAGAGAAAATCCGATAAATCCCATTATCAAAATGAATTACAAAAACAAAACACAAGGACAGTGAAATAGGGAGCAATTCTTAAATAATTCATTCAGGGATTGTGATGCAACCTGGATTTTCCACATCTACATCCAGAGCTGAGTGAGACATAAGGTTGGGGACTTCGGGCTGATAGCATTGGTGAGGTTCGATGAACAAATGCAGACCCTTTGAAGGCATACTGCATGGTACGCATTCCATGGGTCCCAACTCTCCAGGTTTAAGGGATTCTTCCTTCAGCTAATACATGCATGGGAAACCCACAGTATGGTGCAGCGTGTGACCGGGAAACGTTTTCAAATGCATTGCAGTTTTCGTCCCCTTTTACTCGGGTTCACAATTCCAGACCCTTTACTAACACTCTCCCTACTTGGAGAGTCAGTGCCTTTAACCTCCTGTTGGGCACAGTTTGCAATTTCTGCTCAAGAAGAACAGGAAGAGGGAGAACCAATGAGAGATTAGCTGTAGGTGTCTGCACGGGCAAATTTAACACTCATTCCCCACCAGGAAGAGGAATTAACCAAAGGCTCAGCATGCCCTGCCGGAACCAGATTAGGGCCTGAAGCAATCCAGCGGGTTTGCGGCCAGCTCACAAGATAGCGAGTTGAAGAAAGGAGCTCAGGGGCACTGTAACTCACAAACCTGCAGAGTTATAAATGACAGCTATCGTCCAAAAATATATTGAAGGAAGGCTGCGAAGAGAACTTGTAAGCGGGGCAGAATTGCAGGAAAACGATTTCAGGGGGTAGACGGGAATTGCATTTAAAGCAAAGGAAAAGAGGCAGAACGTAGACAATGATGCTCTTGGCCAAAAAGGGCGTATGCGTTTTTTCTGAATATATTCAGGAAAAAACGCATACGCCCTTTTTGGCCAACGAAGCAAGCATGTTAAAGAAATCTGCACTACAATGAAGTCTCACTGCCCCCCGGTCAAAAGGGCCATCTGAAAAAAGTGTAAAATCCAGAAAGGCAGCACAGGGCATGGAGAACCGGGAGCCTTGTTATGCTGATGGGCGGGATGTAAATTGCCAACAGCCACTCTGGAGAAGTGTATGGTGTTTCCTGGAACACCTAAAAAACAAAGCAACGGAGCCTACGGCACTTCCACTTATGGTCCTATAGCTTAGGAAAATTAAAATCAAAAACACACAGCCACCCCAAAGTTTTGGTCGGCTCTGTTTACAAGAACCTCGTCTACGGTACAAGTTAAATATCCCAGAATGTGAAAAATGGATAAAGAAGTTGTGGTACGTACGTACAATGGAATATCACTGAGCAATGAAATCTATGTCATCAGGCCCGTCGCGGCATAATGAGTGGATTCAGGTACCATGATTCTAAGTGAAATAAGTCACACAGAAAATGAAACATCATAAGATATCACTAATACACGGAATATAAACTAGGCTACACATGAACTGAATTACAAAACAGAACAGGGCCTCAAATTTAGAAAACCAACTTATGCTTGCTTAAGGGGAAAGGTGAGTTGGGGTGCCGCATCAAAACAGAGATAGAAATTAGCACAGATACCTTTTCATAAGCCAAATATGTAATAGTCAAGACCTACCCCTTGCTCAACGAAATGGACTAAACACCCCATATTCAACGCCTAGGAATACACCTGACTAGTAAGAATCTTCAAACCCATGGATTCATATGTCTCTGTAAGAGAATGAAGCTTGTGTACAGCGCAATGAATGCAGCAGAGAAAATCGGATAAATCCCATTATCAAAATATATTACAAAAACAAAACACAAGGACAGTGAAATAGAGAGCAATTCTTAAATAATTCATTCAGGGTTTGTGATGCAACCTGGATTTACCACATCTACACCCAGAGCTGAGTGAGACATAAGGTTGGGCACTTCGGGCTGATTGCATTGGTGAGGTTCAGTGAGCAAATGCAGACACTTTGAAGTCAAACAGCATGGTACCCATTCCAAGGGTCCCAACTGTCCAGGTTTAAAGGATCCTTCCTTCAGCTAAAACATGCATGGGAAACCCACAGTATGGTGCACCGTGTGACCGGCAAACGTTTTCAAATGCATCTCAGTTTTCGTCCACTTTTACTCGGTTTCACCATTCCAGACCCTTTATGAACACTCTCCCCACTTGCAGAGTCAGTGCTTTAACCTCCTGTATGGCACAGTTTGCAATTTCTGCGCAAGATGAACAGGAATAGGGAGAACCAATGAGAGACTAGCTGTAGGTGTATGCACGGGCAAATTTAACGCTCATTTCCCACCAGGAAGAGGAATTAACCTAAGGCTCAACATGCCGTGCCGGAACCAGATTAGGGCCTGAAGCAATCCTGCGGGTTTGCGGCCAGCTCACAAGAAAGCGATTTGAAGAAAGGAGCTCAGGGGCACTGTAACTCACAAACCTGCAGAGTTATAAATGACAGCTATCGTCCAAAAATACATTGAAGGAAGGCTGCGAAGAGGACATGAAAGCGGGGCAGAATTGCAGGAAAACGATTTCAGGGGGTAGACGGGAATTGCATTTAAAGCATAGGAAAAGAGGCAGAACGTCGACAATGATGCTCTTGGCCAAAAAGTGCGTATGTGTTTTTTCCTGAATATATTCAGGAAAAAACGCATACGCACTTTTTGGCCAACAAAGCAAGCATGTTAAAGAAATCTGCAGTGCAGTGAAGTCTCACTGCCCCCCGGTCAAAAGGGCCATCTGAAAAAAGTGTAAAATCCAGAAAGGCAACACAGGCCATGGAGAACAGGGAGCCTTGTTATGCTGATGGGCGGGATGTAAATTGCCAAGAGTCACTCTGGAGAAGTGTATGGTATTTCCTGGAACACCTAAAAAACAAAGCAACGGAGCCTACGGCACTTCCACTTATGGTCCTATAGCTTAGGGAAATTAAAATCAGAAACACACAGCCACCCCAAAGTGTCGGACGGCTCTGTTTATAAGAACCTCGTGTACGGCACAAGTTAAATATCCCAGAAAGCAAAAAATGGATAAAGAAGTTGTGCTACGTACGTACAATGGAATATCACTCTCCAATGAAATCTATGTCATCAGGCCCGTCGCGGCATAATGAGTGGATTCAGGTACGATGATTCTAAGTGAAGTAAGTCTCACAGAAAATGAAACATCATAAGATATCACTAATACACCGAATGTAATCTTGGCTACACATGAACTGAATTACAAAACATAACAGGGCCTCAAATTTAGAAAACCAACTTATGTTTGCTTAAGGGGAAAGTTGAGTTGGGGTGCTGCATAAAAGCAGAGATAGAAATTAGCACAGATACCATTCCATACGTCAAATATGTAATAGTCAAGACCTACCCCTTGCTCAACGAAATGGAAAAAACACGCCATATTCAACGCCTAGGAATACACCTGACTAGAAAGAATCTTCAAACCCATGGATTTATATGTCTCCATAAGAGAATCAAGCGTGTGTACAGCTGCATGAAGGCAGCAGTGAAAATCCGATAAATCCCGTTATCAAAATGAATTACAAAAACAAAACAGAATTACAGTGAAATAGAGAGCAATTCTTAAATAATTCATTCAGGGCTTGTGATGCAACCTGGATTTACCTCATCTACACCCAGAGCTGAGTGAGACATAAGGTTGGACACTTCAGGCTGATAGCATTGGTGAGGTTCGATGAGCAAATGCAGACCATTTGAAGTCATACTGCATGGTACCCATTCCATGGGTCCCAACTCTCCAGGTTTAAGCGATTCTTCCTTCAGCTAAAACATGCATGGGAAACCCACAGTATGGTGCACCATGTGACCGGGAAACGTTTTCAAATGCATCTCAGTTTTCGTCCCCTTTTACTCGGGTTCACAATTCCAGAACCTTTACTAACACTCTCCCCACTTGGAGAGTCAGTGCCTTTAACCTGCTGTTTGGCACAGTTTGCAATTTCTGCGCGAGATGAACAGGAATAGGGAGAACCAATGAGAGACTAGCTGTAGGTGTCTGCACGGGACAATTTAACGCTCATTTCCAACCAGGAAGAGGAATTAACCAAAGGTTCAGCATGCCGAGCCGGAAACAGATTAGGGCCTGAAGCAATCCTGCGGGTTTGCGGCCAGCTCACAAGAACGCGATTTGTAGAAAGGAGCTCAGGGGCACTGTAATTCACAAACCTGCAGAGTTATAAATAACAGCTATCGTCCGAAAATATATTGAAGGAAGGCTGCGAAGAGGACTGGAAAGCGGGGCAGAATTGCAGGAAATCGATTTCAGGGGGTAGACTGGAATTGCATTTAAAGCATAGGAAAAGAGGCAGAACGTCGACAATGATGCACTTGGCCACAAAGGGCGTATACGTTTTTTCCTGAATATATTCATGAAAAAACTCATACGCACTTTTTGGCCAACCAAGCAAGCATGTTAAAGAAATCTGCAGTGCAGTGAAGTCTCACTGCCCCCCGGTCAAAAGGGCCATCTGAAAAAAGTGTAAAATCCAGAAAGGCAACACAGGCCATGGAGAACAGGGAGCCTTGTTATGCTGATGGGCGGGATGTAAATTGCCAAGAGTCACTCTGGAGAAGTGTATGGTATTTCCTGGAACACCTAAAAAACAAAGCAACGGAGCCTACGGCACTTCCACTTATGGTCCTATAGCTTAGGGAAATTAAAATCAGAAACACACAGCCACCCCAAAGTGTCGGACGGCTCTGTTTATAAGAACCTCGTGTACGGCACAAGTTAAATATCCCAGAAAGCAAAAAATGGATAAAGAAGTTGTGCTACGTACGTACAATGGAATATCACTCTCCAATGAAATCTATGTCATCAGGCCCGTCGCGGCATAATGAGTGGATTCAGGTACGATGATTCTAAGTGAAGTAAGTCTCACAGAAAATGAAACATCATAAGATATCACTAATACACCGAATGTAATCTTGGCTACACATGAACTGAATTACAAAACATAACAGGGCCTCAAATTTAGAAAACCAACTTATGTTTGCTTAAGGGGAAAGTTGAGTTGGGGTGCTGCATAAAAGCAGAGATAGAAATTAGCACAGATACCATTCCATACGTCAAATATGTAATAGTCAAGACCTACCCCTTGCTCAACGAAATGGAAAAAACACGCCATATTCAACGCCTAGGAATACACCTGACTAGAAAGAATCTTCAAACCCATGGATTTATATGTCTCCATAAGAGAATCAAGCGTGTGTACAGCTGCATGAAGGCAGCAGTGAAAATCCGATATATCCCGTTATCAAAATGAATTACAAAAACAAAACAGAATTACAGTGAAATAGAGAGCAATTCTTAAATAATTCATTCAGGGCTTGTGATGCAACCTGGATTTACCTCATCTACACCCAGAGCTGAGTGAGACATAAGGTTGGACACTTCAGGCTGATAGCATTGGTGAGGTTCGATGAGCAAATGCAGACCATTTGAAGTCATACTGCATGGTACCCATTCCATGGGTCCCAACTCTCCAGGTTTAAGCGATTCTTCCTTCAGCTAAAACATGCATGGGAAACCCACAGTATGGTGCACCATGTGACTGGGAAACGTTTTCAAATGCATCTCAGTTTTCGTCCCCTTTTACTCGGGTTCAAAATTCCAGACCCTTTACTAACACTCTCCCCACTTGGAGAGTCAGTGCCTTTAACCTGTTGTTTGGCACAGTTTGCAATTTCTGCGCAAGATAAACAGGAATAGGGAGAACCAATGAGAGACTAGCTGTAGGTGTCTGCACGGGCAAATTTAACGCTCATTTCCAACCAGGAAGAGGAATTAACCAAAGGCTCAGCATGCCGTGCAGGAACCAGATTAGGGCGTGAAGCAATCCTGCGGGTTTGCGGCCAGCTCACAAGAAAGCGATTTGAAGAAAGGAGCTCAGGGGCACTGTAATTCACAAAACTGCAGAGTTATAAATGACAGCTATCGTCCGAAAATATATTGAAGGAAGGCTGCGAAGAGGACTTTAAAGTGGGGCAGAATTGCAGGAAAACGATTTCAGGGGGTAGACTGGAATTGCATTTAAAGCATAGGAAAAGAGGCAGAACGTCGACAATGATGCACTTGGCCAAAAAGGGCGTATGCGTTTTTTCCTGAATATATTCAGGAAAAAACGCATACGCCCTTTTTGGCCAACCAAGCAAGCATGTTAAAGAAATCTGCACTAAAATGAAGTCTCACTGCCCCCTGGTCAAAAGGGCTATCTGAAAAAGTGTAAAATCCAAAAATGCAGCACAGGCCATGGAGAAGAGGGAGCCTTGTTATGCTGATGGGTGGGATGTAAATTGCCAACAGCCACTCTGGAGAAGTGTATGGTGTTTCCTGAAACACCAAAAAACAAAGCAACGGAGCCTACGGCACTTCCACTTATGGTCCTATAGCTTAGGGAAATTAAAATCAAAAACACACAGCCACCCCAAATTTTCACACGGCTCTGTTTACAAGAACCTCGTCTACAGTACATGTTAAATATCCCAGAAAGCGAAAAATGGATAAAGAAGTTGTGGTACGTCCGTACAATGGAATATCACTCACCAATGAAATCTATGTCATCTGGCCCGTCGTGGCATAGTGAGTGGATTCAGGTACGATGATTCTAAGTGAAATAAGTCACACAGAAAATGAAACATCATAAGATATCACTAATACACCGAATGTAATCTTGGCTACACATGAACTGAATTACAAAACAGAACAGGGTCTCAAATTTAGAAAACCAACTTATGTTTGCGTAACGGGAAAGGTGAGTTGGGGTGCTGCATAAAACCAGAGATAGAAATTAGCACAGATACCATTCCATATGTCAAATACGTAATAGTCAAGACCTACCACTTGCTCAACGAAATGGGCTAAACACCCTATATTCAACGCCTAGGAATACACCTGACTAGTAAGAATCTTCAAACCCATGGATTTATATGTCTCCATAAGAGAATCATGCGTGTGTACAGCTGCATGAAGGCAGCAGAGAAAATCTGATAAATCCCATTATCAAAATGAATTAAAAAACCAAACACAATGACAGTGAAATAGAGAGCAATTCTTAAATAATTCATTCAGGGCTTGTGATGCAACCTGGATTTACCTCATCTAAACACAGAGCTGAGTGAGACATAAGGTTGGACACTTCGGGCTGATAGCATTGGTGAGGTTCGATGAGCAAATGCAGACCATTTGAAATCATACTGCATGGTACCCATTCCATGGGTCCCAACTCTCCAGGTTTAAGTGATTCTTCCTTCAGCTAAAGCATGCATGGGAAACCCACAGTATGGTGCACCATGTGATCGGGAAACATTTTCAAATGCATCTCAGTTTTTGTCCCCTTTTACTCGGGTTCACAATTCCAGACCCTTTACTAACACTCTCCCCACTTGGAGAGTCAGTGCCTTTAACCTCCTGTTTGGCACAGTTTGCAATTTCTGCGCAAGATGAACAGGAATAGGGAGAACCAATGAGAGACTAGCTGTAGGTGTCTGCACGGGCAAATTTAACGCTCATTTCCAACCAGGAAGAGGAATTAACCAAAGGCTCAGCAGGCCGTGCCGGAACCATATTAGGGCCTGAAGCAATCCTGCGGGTTTGCGGCCAGCTCACAAGAAAGCGATTTGAAGAAAGTAGCTCATGGTCCAAGTAATTCAGAATCCTGCAGAGTTATAAATGACAGCTATCGTCCGAAAATATATTGAAGGAAGGCTGCGAAGAGGACTTGAAAGCGGGGCAGAATTGCAGGAAAACGATTTCAGGGGGTAGACTGGAATTGCATTTAAAGCATAGGAAAAGAGGCAGAACGTCGACAATGATGCACTTGGCCAAAAAGGGCGTATGCGTTTTTTCCTGAATATATTCAGGAAAAAACGCATACGCCCTTTTTGGCCAACCAAGCAAGCATGTTAAAGAAATCTGCACTACAATGAAGTCTCACTGCCCCCCGGTCAAAAGGGCCATCTGAAAAAAGTGTAAAATCCAGAAATGCAGCACAGGCCATGGAGAACAGGGAGCCTTGTTATGCTGATGGGTGGGATGTAAATTGCCAACAGCCACTCTGGAGAAGTGTATGGTGTTTCCTGAAAAACCAAAAAACAAAGCAACGGAGCCTACGGCACTTCCACTTATGGTCCTATAGCTTAGGGAAATTAAAATCAAAAACACACAGCCACCCCAAAGTTTCAGACGGCTCTGTTTACAAGAACCTCGTCTACGGTACAAGTTAAATATCCCAGAAAGCGAAAAATGGATAAAGAAGTTGTGGTACGTACGTACAATGGAATATCACTCACCAATGAAATCTATGTCATCTGGCCCGTCGTGGCATAATGAGTGGATTCAGGTACGATGATTCTAAGTGAAATAAGTCACACAGAAAATGAAACATCATAAGACATCACTAATGCACGGAATGTAATCTTGGCTACACATGAACTGAATTACAAAACAGAACAGGGTCTCAAATTTAGAAAACCAACTTATGTTTGTGTAAGGGAAAAGGTGAGTTGGGGTGCCGCATAAAACCAGAGTTATAAATTAGCACAGATACCATTCCATATGTCAAATACGTAATAGTCAAGACCTACCCCTTGCTCAACGAAATGGGCTAAACACCCTATATTCAACGCCTAGGAATACACCTGACTAGTAAGAATCTTCAAACCCATGGATTTATATGTCTCCATAAGAGAATCAAGCGTGTGTACACCTGCATGAAGGCAGCAGAGAAAATCCGATAAATCCTATTATCAAAATGAATTACAAAAACCAAACACAATGACAGTGAAATAGAGAGCAATTCTTAAATAATTCATTCAGGGCTTGTGATGCAACCTGGATTTACCTCATCTAAACCCAGAGCTGAGTGAGACATAAGGTTGGACACTTCGGGCTGATAGCATTGGTGAGGTTCGATGAGCAAATGGAGACCATTTGAAATCATACTGCATGGTACCCATTCCATGGGTCCCAACTCTCCAGGTTTAAGTGATTCTTCCTTCAGCTAAAGCATGCATGGGAAACCCACAGTATGGTGCACCATGTGACCGGGAAACGTTTTCAAATGCATCTCAGTTTTTGTCCCCTTTTACTCGGGTTCACAATTCCAGACCCTTTACTAACACTCTCCCCACTTGGAGAGTCAGTGCCTTTAACCTCCTGTTTGGCACAGTTTGCAATTTCTGCGCAAGATGAACAGGAATAGGGAGAACCAATGAGAGACTAGCTGTAGGTGTCTGCACGGGCAAATTTAACGCTCATTTCCAACCAGGAAGAGGAATTAACCAAAGGCTCAGCATGACGTGCCGGAACCAGATTAGGGCCTGAAGCAATCCTGCGGGTTTGCGGCCAGCTCACAAGAAAGCGATTTGAAGAAGGGAGCTCAGGGACCAAGTAATTCACAAACCTGCAGAGTTATAAATGACAGCTATCGTCCAAAAATATATTGAAGAAAGGCTGCGAAGAGGACTTGAAAGCGGGGCAGAATTGCTGGAAAACGATTTCAGGGGGTAGACTGGAATTGCATTTAAAGCATAGGAAAAGAGGCAGAACGTCGACAATGATGCACTTGGCCAAAAAGTGCGTATGCGTTTTTTCCTGAATATATTCAGGAAAAAACGCATACACCCTTTTTGGCCAACCAAGCAAGCATGTTAAAGAAATCTGCACTACAATGAAGTCTCACTGGCCCCCGGTCAAAAGGGCCATCTGAAAAAAGTGTAAAATCCAGAAATGCAGCACAGGCCATGGAGAACAGGGAGCCTTGTTATGCTGATGGGTGGGATGTAAATTGCCAGCAGCCACTCTGGAGAAGTGTATGGTGTATCCTGAAACACCTAAAAAACAAAGCAACGGAGCCTACGGCACTTCCACTTATGGTCCTATAGTTTAGGAAAATTAAAATCAAAAACACACAGCCACCCCAAAGTTTCAGACGGCTCTGTTTACAAGAACCTCGTCTACGGTACAAGTTAATTATCTCAGAAAGCGAAAAATGGATAAAGAAGTTGTGGTACGTACGTACAATTGAATATCACTCACCAATGAAATCTATGTCATCTGGCCCGTCGTGGCATAATGAGTGGATTCAGGTACGATGATTCTAAGTGAAATAAGTCACACATAAAATGAAATATCATACGATACCGCTAATACACGGAATGTAATCTTGGCTACACATGAACTGAATTACAAAACAGAACAGGGTCTCAAATTTAGAAAACCAACTTATGTTTGTGTAAGGGAAAAGCTGAGTTGGGGTGCCGCATAAAACCAGAGTTATAAATTAGCACAGATACCATTCTATATGTCAAATACGTAATAGTCAAGACATACCCTTTGCTCAACGAAATGGGCTAAACACCCTATATTCAACGCCTAGGAATACACCTGACTAATAAGAATCTTCAAACCTATGGATTTATATGTCTCCATAAGAGAATCAAGCGTGTGTACAGCTGCATGAAGGCAGCAGAGAAAATCTGATAAATCCCATTATCAAAATGAATTAAAAAACCAAACACAATGACAGTGAAATAGAGAGCAATTCTTAAATAATTCATTCAGGGCTTGTGATGCAACCTGGATTTACCTCATCTAAACCCAGAGCTGAGTGAGACAAAAGGTTGGACACTTCGGGCTGATAGCATTGGTGAGGTTCGATGCGCAAATGCAGACCATTTGAAGTCATACTGCATGGTACCCATTCCATGGGTCCCAACTCTCCAGGTTTAAGTGATTCTTCCTTCAGCTAAAGCATGCATGGGAAACCCACAGTATGGTGCACCATGTGACCCGGAAACGTTTTCAAATGCATCTCAGTTTTTGTCCCCTTTTACTCGGGTTCACAATTCCAGACCCTTTACTAACACTCTCCCCACTTGGAGAGTCAGTGCCTTTAACCTCCTGTTTGGCACAGTTTGCAATTTCTGCGCAAGATGAACAGGAATAGGGAGAACCAATGAGAGACTAGCTGTAGGTGTCTGCACGGGCAAATTTAACGCTCATTTCCAACTAGGAAGGGGAATAAACCAAAGGCTCAGCATGCCGTGCAGGAACAAGATTAGGGCCTGAAGCAATCCTGCGGGTTTGCGGTCAGCTCACAAGAAAGCGATTTGAAGAAAGGAGCTCAGGGGCACTGTAATTCACAAACTTGCAGAATTATAAATGACAGCTATCGTCCGAAAATATATTGAAGGAAGGCTGCGAAGAGGACTTGAAAGCGGGGCAGAATTGCAGGAAAACGGTTTCAGGGGGTAGACTGGAATTGCATTTAAAGCATAGGAAAAGAGGCAGAACGTCGACAATGATGCACTTGGCCAAAAAGGGCGTATGCGTTTTTTCCCGAATATATTCAGGAAAAAACGCATACGCACTTTTTGGCCAACCAAGCAAGCATGTTAAAGAAATCTGCACTACAATGAAGTCTCACTGGCCCGCGGTCAAAAGGGCCATCTGAATAAAGTGTAAAATCCAGAAATGCAGCACAGGCCATGGAGAACAGGGAGCCTTGTTATGCTGATGGGTGGGATGTAAATTGCCAACAGCCACTCTGGAGAAGTGTATGGTGTTTCCTGAAACACCAAAAAACAAAGCAACGGAGCCTACGGCACTTCCACTTATGGTCCTATAGCTTAGGGAAATTAAAATCAAAAACACACAGCCACCCCAAAGTTTCAGACGGCTCTGTTTACAAGAACCTCGTCTACGGTACAGGTAAATTATCCCAGAAAGCGAAAAATGGATAAAGAATTTGTGGTACGTACGTACAATGGTATATCACTCACCAATGAAATCTATGTCATCTGGCCCGTCGTGTCATAATGAGTGGATTCAGGTACGATGATTCTAAGTGAAATAAGTCACACAGAAAATGCAACATCATAAGATGTCACTAATACACTGAATGTAAACTTGGCTACACATGAACAGAATTACAAAACAGAAGAGGGTCTCAAATTTAGAAAACCAACTTATGTTTGCTTAAGGGGAAAGGTGAGTTGGGGTGCTGCATAAAACCAGAGTTAGAAATTAGCACAGATACCATTCCATATGTCAAATACGTAATAGTCAAGACATACCCTTTGCTCAACGAAATGGCCTAAACACCCTATATTCAACGCCTAGGAATACACCTGACTAATAAGAATCTTCAAACCCATGGATTTATATGTCTCCATAAGAGAATCAAGCGTGTGTACAGCTGCATGAAGGCAGCAGAGAAAATCTGATAAATCCCATTATCAAAATGAATTAAAAAACAAAACACAATGACAGTGAAATAGAGAGCAATTCTTAAATAATTCATTCAGGGCTTGTGATGCAACCTGGATTTACCTCATCAAAACCCAGAGCTGAGTGAGACATAAGGTTGGACACTTCGGGCTGATAGCATTGGTGAGGTTCGATGAGCAAATGCAGACCATTTGAAGTCATACTGCATGGTACCCATTCCATGGGTCCCAACTCGCCAGGTTTAAGTTATTCTTCCTTCAGCTAAAGCATGCATGGGAAACCCACAGTATGGTGCACCATGTGACCGGGAAACGTTTTCAAATGCATCTCAGTTTTTGTCCCCTTTTACTCGGGTTCACAATTCCAGACCCTTTACTAACACTCTCCCCACTTGGAGAGTCAGTGCCTTTAACCTCCTGTTTGGCACAGTTTGCAATTTCTGCGCAAGATGAACAGGAATAGGGAGAACCAATGAGAGACTAGCTGTAGGTGTCTGCATGGGCAAATTTAACGCTCATTTCCAACCAGGAAGAGGAATTAACCAAAGGCTCAGCATGCCGTGCCAGAACCAGATTAGGGCCTGAAGCAATCCTGCGGGTTTGCGGCCAGCTCACAAGAAAGCGATTTGAAGAAAGGAGCTCAGGGGCCAAGTAATTCACAAACCTGCAGAGTTATAAATGACAGCTATCGTCCGAAAATATATTGAAGGAAGGCTGCGAAGAGGACTTGAAAGCGGGGCAGAATTGCAGGAAAACGATTTCAGGGGGTAGACTGGTATTGCATTTACAGCATAGGAAAAGAGGCAGAACGTCGACAATGATGCACTTGGCCAAAAAGGGCGTATGCGTTTTTTCCTGGGCGTATGCGTTTTTTCCCGAATATATTCAGGAAAAAACGCATACGCCCTTTTTGGCCAACCAAGCAAGCATGTTAAAGAAATCTGCACTACAATGAAGTCTCACTGCCCCCCGGTCAAAAGGGCCATCTGAAAAAAGTGTAAAATCCAGAAATGCAGCACAGGCCATGGAGAACAGGGAGCCTTGTTATGCTGATGGGTGGGATGTAAATTGCCAAGAGCCACTCTGGAGAAGTGTATGGTGTTTCCTGAAACACCTAAAAAACAAAGCAACGGAGCCTACGGCACTTCCATTTATGGTCCTATAGCTTAGGGAAATTAAATCAAAAACACACAGCCACCCCAAAGTTTCAGACGGCTCTGTTTACAAGAACCTCGTCTACGGTACAAGTTAAATATCCCAGAAAGCGAAAAATGGATAAAGAAGTTGTGGTACATACGTACAATGGAATATCACTCACCAATGAAATCTATGTCATCTGGCCCGTCGTGGCATAATGAGTGGATTCAGGTACGATGATTCTAAGTGAAATAAGTCACACAGAAAATGAAACATCATAAGATATCACTAATACACCGAATGTAATCTTGGCTACACATGAACTGAATTACAAAACAGAACAGGGTCTCAAATTTAGAAAACCAACTTATGTTTGTGTAAGGGGAAAGGTGAGTTGGGGTGCTGCATAAAACCAGAGTTAGAAATTAGCACAGATACCATTTCATATGTCAAATACGTAATAGTCAAGACATACCCCTTGCTCAACGAAATGGGCTAAACACCCTATATTCAACGCCTAGGAATACACCTGACTAGTAAGAATCTTCAAACCCATTGATTTATATGTCTCCATAAGAGAATCAAGCGTGTGTACAGCTGCATGAAGGCAGCAGAGAAAATCTGATAAATCCCATTATCAAAATGAATTAAAAAACCAAACACAATGACAGTGAAATAGAGAGCAATTCTTAAATAATTCATTCAGGGCTTGTGATGCAACCTGGATTTACCTCATCTAAACCCAGAGCTGAGTGAGACATAAGGTTGGACACTTCGGGCTGATAGCATTGGTGAGGTTCGATGAGCAAATGCAGACCATTTGAAGTCATACTGCATGGTACCCATTCCATGGGTCCCAACTCTCCAGGTTTAAGTGATTCTACCTTCAGCTAAAGCATGCATGGGAAACCCACAGTATGGTGAACCATGTGACCGGGAAACGTTTTCAAATGCATCTCAGTTTTTGTCCCCTTTTACTCGGGTTCACAATTCCAGACCCTTTACTAAAACTCTCCCCACTTGGAGAGTCAGTGCCTTTAACCTCCTGTTTGGCACAGTTTGCAATTTCTGCGCAAGATGAACAGGAATAGGGAGAACCAATGAGAGACTAGCTGTAGGTGTCTGCATGGGCAAATTTAACGCTCATTTCCAACCAGGAAGAGGAATTAACCAAAGGCTCAGCATGCCGTGCAGGAACCAGATTAGGGCCTGAAGCAATCCTGCGGGTTTGCGGCCAGCTCACAAGAAAGCGATTTGAAGAAAGGAGCTCAGGGGCCAAGTAATTCACAAACCTGCAGAGTTATAAATGACAGCTATCGTCCGAAAATATATTGAAGGAAGGCTGCGAAGAGGACTTGAAAGCGGGGCAGAATTGCAGGAAAACGATTTCAGGGGGTAGACTGGAATTGCATTTAAAGCATAGGAAAAGAGGCAGAACGTCGACAATGATGCACTTGGCCAAAAAGGGCGTATGCGTTTTTTCCTGAATATATTCAGGAAAAAACGCATACGCCCTTTTTGGCCAACCAAGCAAGCATGTTAAAGAAATCTGCACTACAATGAAGTCTCACTGCCCCCCGGTCAAAAGGGCCATCTGAAAAAAGTGTAAAATCCAGAAATGCAGCACAGGCCATGGAGAACAGGGAGCCTTGTTATGCTGATGGGTGGGATGTAAATTGCCAACAGCCACTCTGGAGAAGTGTATGGTGTTTCCTGAAACACCTAAAAAACAAAGCAACAGAGCCTACGGCACTTCCACTTATGGTCCTATAGCTTAGGGAAATTAAAATCAAAAACACACAGCCACCCCAAAGTTTCAGATGGCTGTGTTTACAAGAACCTCGTCTACGGTACAAGTTAAATATCCGAGAAAGCGAGAAATGGATAAAGAAGTTGTGGTACGTACGTACAATGGAATATCACTCACCAATGAAATCTATGTCATCTGGCCCGTCGTGGCATAATGAGTGGATTCAGGTACGATGATTCTAAGTGAAATAAGTCACACAGAAAATGAAACATCATAAGATATCACTAATACACCGAATGTAATCTTGGCTACACATGAACTGAATTACAAAACAGAACAGGGTCTCAAATTTAGAAAACCAACTTATGTTTGCGTAAGGGGAAAGGTGAGTTGGGGTGCTGCATAAAACCAGAGATAGAAATTAGCACAGCTACCATTCCATACGTCAAATACGTAATAGTCAAGACCTACCCCTTGCTCAACGAAATGGGCTAAACACCCTATATTCAACGCCTAGGAATACACCTGACTAGTAAGAATCTTCAAACCCATGGATTTATATGTCTCCATAAGAGAATCAAGCGTGTGTACAGCTGCATGAAGGCAGCAGAGGAAATCCGATAAATCTTATTATCAAAATGAATTACAAAAACAAAACACAATGACAGTGAAATAGAGAGCAATTCTTAAATAATTCATTCAGGGCTTGTGATGCAACCTGGATTTACCTCATCAAAACCCAGAGCTGAGAGAGACATAAGGTTGGACACTTCAGGCTGATAGCATTGGTGAGGTTCGATGAGCAAATGCAGACCATTTGTAGTCATACTACATGGTACCCATTCCATGGGTCCCAACTTTCCAGGTTTAAGTGATTCTTCCTTCAGCTAAAGCATGCATGGGAAACCCACAGTATGGTACACCATGTGACCGGGAAACGTTTTCAAATGCATCTCAGTTTTTGTCCCCTTTTACTCGGGTTCACAATTCCAGACCCTTTACTAACACTCTCCCCACTTGGAGAGTCAGTGCCTTTAACCTCCTGTTTGGCACAGTTTGCAATTTCTGCGCAAGATGAACAGGAATAGGAAGAACCAATGAGAGACAAGCTGTAGGTGTCTGCACGGGCAAATTTAACGCTCATTTCCAACCAGGAAGAGGAATTAACCAAAGGCTCAGCATGCCGTGCAGGAACCAGAGTAGGGCCTGAAGCAATCCTGCGGGTTTGCGGCCAGCTCACAAGAAAGCGATTTGAAGAAAGGAGCTCAGGGGCACTGTAATTCACAAACCTGCAGAGTTATAAATGACAGCTATCGTCCGAAAATATATTGAAGGAAGGCTGCGAAGAGGACTTGAAAGCGGGGCAGAATTGCAGGAAAACGATTTCAGGGGGTAAACTGGAATTGCATTTAAAGCATAGGAAATGAGGCAGAACGTCGACAATGATGCACTTGGCCAAAAAGGGCGTATGCGTTTTTTCCTGAATATATTCAGGAAAAAACGCATACGCCCTTTTTGGCCAACCAAGGAAACATGTTAAAGAAATCTGCACTACAATGAAGTCTCACTGCCCCCCGGTCAAAAGTACCATCTGAAAAAATTGTAAAATCCAGAAATGCAGCACAGGCCATGGAGAACAGGGAGCCTTGTTATGCTGATGGGTGGGATGTAAATTGCCAACAGCCACTCTGGAGAAGTGTATGGTGTTTCCTGAAACACCAAAAAACAAAGCAACGGAGCCTACGGCTCTTCCACTTATGGTCCTATAGCTTAGGGAAATTAAAATCAAAAACACACAGCCACCCCAAAGTTTCAGACGGCTCTGTTTACAAGAACCTCGTCTACGGTACAAGTTAAATATCCCAGAAAGCGAAAAATGGATAAAGAAGTTGTGGTACTTACGTACAATGGAATATCACTCACCAATGAAATCTATGTCATCTGGCCCGTCGTGGCATAATGAGTGGATTCAGGTACGATGATTCTAAGTGAAATAAGTCACACAGAAAATGAAACATCATAAGATATCACTAATGCACGGAATGTAATCTTGGCTACACATGAACTGAATTACAAAACAGAACAGGGTCTCAAATTTAGAAAACCAACTTATGTTTGCGTAAGGGGAAAGGTGAGTTGGGGTGATGCATAAAACCAGAGATAGAAATTAGCACAGATACCATTCCATATCTCAAATACGTAATAGTCAAGACATACCCCTTGCTCAACGAAATGGGCTGAACACCCTATATTCAACGCCTAGGAATACACCTGACTAGAAAGAATTTTCAAACCCATGGATTTATATGTCTCCATAAGAGAATCAAGCGTGTGTACAGCTGCATGAATGCAGCAGAGAAAAGCCGATAAATCCCATTATCAAAATGAATTACAAAAACAAAACACAATGACAGTGAATTAGAGAGCAATTCTTAAATAATTCATTCAGGGCTTGTGATGCAACCTGGATTTACCTCAGCTACACCCAGAGCTGAGTGAGACATAAGGTTGGACACTTCGGGCTGATAGCATTGGTGAGGTTCGATGAGCAAATGCAGACCGTTTGAAGTCATACTTCATGGAACCCATTCCATGGGTCCCAACTCTCCAGGTTTAAGCGATTCTTCCTTCAGCTAAACCATGCATGGGAAACACAAAGTATGGTGCACCGTGTGACCGGGAAACGTTTTCAAATGCATCTCAGTTTTTGTCCTCTTTTACTCGGGTTCACAATTCCAGACCCTTTACTAACACTCTCCCCACTTGTAGAGTCAGTGCTTTAAACCTCCTGTTTGTCACAGTTTGCAATTTCTGCGCAAGATGAACAGGAATAGGGAGAACCAATGAGAGACTAGCTGTAGGTGTCTGCACGGGCAAATTTAACACTCATTTCCCACCAGGAAGAGCAATTAACCAAAGGCTCAGCATGCCGTGTCAGAAACAGATTAGGGCCTGAAGCAATCCTGTGGGTTTGCGGCCAGCTCACAAGAAAGCGATTTGAAGAAAGGAGCTCAGGGGCACTGTAATTCACAATCCTGCAGAGTTATAAATGACAGCTATCGTCCAAAAATATATTGAAGGTAGGCTGCGAAGAGGACTTGAAAGCGGGGCAGAATTGCAGGAAAACGATTTCAGGGGGTAGACTGGAATTGCATTTAAAGCATAGGAAAAGAGGCAGAACGTCGACAATGCTGCACTTGGCCAAAAAGGGCATATGCGTTTTTTCTGAATATATTCAAGAAAAAACGCATACGCCCTTCTTGGCCAACCAAGCAAGCATGTTAAAGAAATCTGCACTGAAGTGAAGTCTCACTGCCCCCCGGTCAAAAGGGCCATCTGAAAAAAGTGTAAAATCCACAAAGGCAGCACAGGCCATGGAGAAGAGGGAGCCTTGTTATGCTGATGGGTGGGATGTAAATTGCCAACAGCCACTCTGGAAAAGTTTATGGTGTTTCCTGGAACACCTAAAAAACAAAGCAACGGAGCCTACGGCACTTCCAATTATGGTCGTATAGCTTAGGGAAATTAGAATCAAAAACACACAGCCACCCCAAAGTTTCGGACGGCTCTGTTTACAAGAACCTCGTCTACAGTACACGTTAAATATCCCAGAATGTGAAAAATGGATAAAGAAGTTGTGGTACGTACGTACAATGGAATACAACTCAGCAATGAAATCTATGTCATCAGGCCCGTCGTGGCATAATGAGTGGATTCAGGTACGATGATTCTAAGAGAAATGAGTCACACAGAAAATGAAACATCATAAGATATCTCTAATACACGGAATGTAAACTTGGCTACACATGAACTGAATTACAAAACAGAACAGGGTCTCAAATTTAGAAAACCAACTTATGCTTGCTTAAGGGGAAAGGTGAGTTGGGGTGCTGCATAAAACCAGAGATAGAAATTAGCACAGATACCTTTCCATAAGCCAAATATGTAATAGTCAAGACCTACCCCTTGCTCAACGAAATGGACTAAACACGCCATATTCAACGCCTAGGAATACACCTGACTAGTAAGAATCTTCAAACCCATGGATTTATATGTCTCCGTAAGACAATGAAGCGTGTGTACAGTGGCATGAATGCAGCAGAGAAAATCCGATAAATCCCATTATCAAAATGAATTACAAAAAAAACACACAAGGACAGTGAAATAGAGAGCAATTCTTAAATAATTCATTCAGGGCTTGTGATGCAACCTGGATTTACCACATCTACATCCAGAGCTGAGTGAGAAATAAGGTTGGGCACTTCGGGCTGATAGCATTGGTGAGGTTCGATGAACAAATGCAGACCCTTTGAAGGCATACTGCATGGTACCCATTCCATGGGTCCCAAATCTCCAGGTTTAAGGGATTCTTCCTTCAGCTAATACCTGCATGGGAAACCCACAGTATGGTGCACCGTGTGACCGGGAAACGTTTTCAAATGCATCGCAGTTTTTGTCCCCTTTTACTCGGGTTCAGCATTCCAGACCATTTACGAACACTCTCCCCACTTGCAGAGTCAGTGCTTTAACCTCCTGTTTGGCACAGTTTGCAATTTCTGTGCAAGATGAACAGGAATAGGGAGAACCAATGAGAGATTAGCTGTAGGTGTCTGCACGGGCAAATTTAACGCTCATTTCCCACCAGGAAGAGGAATTAACCTAAGGCTCATCATGCCGTGCTGGAACCAGATTAGGGCCTGAAACAATCCTGCGGGTTTGCGGCCAGCTCACAAGAGAGCGAGTTGAAGAAAGGAGCTCAGGGGCACTGTAACTCACAAACCTACAGAGTTATAAATGACAGCTATCGTCCAAAAATATATTGAAGGAAGGCTGCGAAGAGAACTTGTAAGCGGGGCAGAATTGCAGGAAAATGATTTCAGGGGGTAGACGGGAATTGCATTTAAAGCATAGGAAAAGAGGCAGAACGTCGACAATGATGCTCTTGGCCAAAAAGGGCGTATGCATTTTTTCCTGAATATATTCAGGAAAAAACGCATATGCCCTTTTTGGCCAACCAAGCAAGCATTTTAAAGAAATCTGCACTACAATGAAGTCTCACTGCCCCCCGGTCAAAACGGCCATCTGAAAAATGTGTAAAATCCAGAAAGGCAGCACAGGCCATGGAGAACAGGGAGCCTTGTTATGCTGATGGGAGGGATGTAAATTACTAACAGCCACTCTGGAGAAGTGTATGGTATTTCCTGGAACACCTAAAAAACAAAGCAACGGAGCCTACGGCAATTCCACTTATGGTCCTATAGCTTAGGGAAATTAAAATCAAAAACTCACAGCCACCCCAAAGTTTCGGATGGCTCTGTTTACAAGAACCTCGTCTACGGTACAAGTTAAGTATCCCAGAATGTGAAAAATTGATAAAGAAGTTGTGGTACGTACGTACAATGGAATATCACTCAGCAATGAAATCTATGTCATCAGGCCCGTCGCGGCATAATGAGTGGATTCAGGTACCATGATTCTAACTGAAATAAGTCACACAGAAAATGAAACATCATAAGATATCACTAATACACGGAATGTAAACTTGGCTACACATGAACTGAATTACAAAACAGAACAGGGTCTCAAATTTAGAAAACCAACTTATGCTTGCTTAAGGGGAAAGGTGAGTTGGGGTGCTGCATAAAACCAGAGATAGAAATTAGCACAGATACCATTCCATTCGTCAAATATGTAATAGTCAAGACCTACCCCTTGCTCAACGAAATGGACAAAACACGCCATATTCAACGCCTAGGAATACACCTGACTTGTAAGAATCTTCAAACCCATGGATTTATATGCCTCCATAAGAGAATGAAGCGTGTGTACAGCGGCATGAATGCAGCAGAGAAAATCCGATAAATCCCATTATCAAAATGAATTACAAAAACAAAACACAAGGACAGTGAAATAGGGAGCAATTCTTAAATAATTCATTCAGGGATTGTGATGCAACCTGGATTTACCACATCTACATCCAGAGCTGAGTGAGACATAAGGTTGGGGACTTCGGGCTGATAGCATTGGTGAGGTTCGATGAACAAATGCAGACCCTTTGAAGGCATACTGCATGGTACGCATTCCATGGGTCCCTACTCTCCAGGTTTAAGGGATTCTTCCTTCAGCTAATACATGCATGGGAAACCCACAGTATGGTGCAGCATGTGACCGGGAAACGTTTTCAAATGCATTGCAGTTTTTGTCCCCTTTTACTCGGGTTCACAATTCCAGACCCTTTACTAACACTCTCCCTACTTGGAGAGTCAGTGCCTTTAACCTCCTGTTGGGCACAGTTTGCAATTTCTGCTCAAGAAGAACAGGAAGAGGGAGAACCAATGAGAGATTAGCTGTAGGTGTCTGCACGGGCAAATTTAACGTTCATTTCCAACCAGGAAGAGGAATTAACCAATGGCTCAGCATGCCCTGCCAGAAAGAGAGTAGGGCCTAAAGCAATCCTGCGGTTTTGCTGCCAGCTAACAAGAAAACGAGTGGAAGAAATGAGCTCAGGGGCACTGTAATTCACAAACCTGCAGAGTTATGAATGACAGCTATCGTCCAAAAATATATTGAAGTAAGTCTGCGAAGCGGACTTGAAAGAGGGGCAGAATTTCAGGAAAACGGTTTCAGGGGGTAGACTGGAATTACACTTAAAGCATAGGAAAAGAGGCAGAATGTCGACAATGATGCACTTGGCCAAAAAGGGCGTATGCGTTTTTTCCTGAATATATTCAGGCAAAAACGCATACGCCCTTTTTGGCCAACTAAGCATGCGTGTAAAGAAATGTGCACTACATGGGAAGTCTCACTGCCCCCCGGTCAACAGGGCCATCTGGAAAAAGTGTAAAACCCAGAAAGGCAGGACAGGCCATGGAGAACATGGAGCCATGTTATGCTGATGGGCAGGATGTAAATTGCCAACAGCCACACTGGAGAAGTGTATGGTGTTTCCTGAAACATGTAGGAAACAAAGCAACACAGCCTATGGCACTTCCACTTATGGTCCAGTAGCTTAGGGACATTAAAATCAAAAACACACATCCACCCCAAAATTTGGGATGGCTCTGTTTACAAAAACCTCATCTACGGTACAAGTTAAATATCCCAGAAAGCGAAAAATGGATTAAGAAGTTGTGGTACGTACGTACAATGTAATATCACTCAGCAATGAAATCTATGTCATCAGGCCCGTAGCGGCATAATGAGTGGATTCAGGTACGATGATTCTACGTGAAATAAGTCTCACAGAAAAAGAAACATCATAAGGTATCATTAATACACGGAATGTAAACTTGGCTACATATGAACTGAACTACAAAACAGAACAGGGTCTCAAATTTAGAAAACCAACTTATGCTTGCTTATGTGGAAAAGTGAGTTGTGGTGCTGCATAAAACCAGAGATTTTAATTAGCACAGATACCGTTCCTTAAGCCAAATATGTAAGAGACAACACCTACTTCTTGCTCAACGAAATGGGCTCAACACCACATATTCTACCCTGAGGAATATACGTGATTAGTAAGAATGTTAAAACCCATAGATTTATATGTCTCCATAAGAGAATCAAGCGTGTGTACAGCGGCCTAAACGCAGCAATGAAAATCCGATAAATCCCGTTATAAAAAAAATTTCAAAAACAAAACACAATGACAGTGAAATAGAGAGCAATTCTTAAATAATTCATTCAGAGCTTGTGATGCAAACTGGATTTACCACATCTACACCCAGAGCTCGGTGAGACATAAGTTTCGAAACTTCTGGCTGATAGCATTGGTGAGGTTCGGTTAGCAAATGCAGACCCTTTGAAGTCATACTGCTTGGTACCCATTCCAAGGGTCCCAACTCTCTAGGTTTAAGAAATTCTTCCTTCAGCTAAAACACGCATGGGAAACCCAGACAATGGTACATTGGGTGATTGGGAAATGTTTTCAAATGCATCTCAGTTTTTGTCCCCTGGGACTCGGGTTCACCATTCCAGACCCTTCACTAACACTCTCCCCACTCGGAGAGTCAGTGCCTTTAACCTCCTGTTTGGCACAGTTTGCAATTTCTGTGCAAGATGAACAGGAATAGGGAGAACCAATGAGAGACTAGCTGTAGGAGTCTGTACGGGCAAATGTATCCCTCACTGCCCACCAGGAAGAGGAATCAATCAAAGGCTCAGCGTGCCCTGCCGGAAACAGATTAGGGACTGAAGCAATCCTGCGGTTTTGCAGTCAGCTCAGAAGAATGCGAGTTGAAGAAAGGAGCTCAGGGGCACTGTAATTCACAAACCTGCAGAGTTATGAATGACAGCTATCGTCCAAAAATATATTGAAGTAAGTCTGCGAAGAGGACTAGAAAGCGGGGCAGAATTCCAGGAAAACGATTTCAGGGGGTAGACTGGAATTGCACTTAAAGCACAGGAAAAGAGACAGAATGTTGACAATGATGCACTTGGCCAAAATGGGCGTAAGCGTTTTTTCCTTAATATATTCAGGAAAAAACGCATACGCACTTTTTGGCCAACCAAGCAAGCGTGTACAGGAAATCTGCACTACAATGAAGTCTCACTGCGCCCCAGTCAAAAGGGCCATCTGAAAAAAGTGTAAAATCCAGAAAGACAGGACAGGCCATGGAGAACAGGGAGCCTTATAATATTGATTTACGGGATGTAAATTGCCAACAGCCACTCTGGAGAAGTGTATGGTGTTTCCTGAAACACGTAGGAAACAAAGCAACACAGCCTATGGCACTTCCACTTATGGTCCTATAGCTTTGGGAAATTAAAATCAAAAACACACAGCCACCCCAAAGTTTGGGACGGCTCTGTTTACAAGAACCTCATCTACGGTACGAGTTAAATATCCCAGAAAGTGAAAAATGGATAAAGAAGTTCTGGTACATACGTACAATGGAATATCACTCAGCAATTATATCTATGTCATCAGGCCCATAGCGGCATAATGAGAGTATTCAGGTACGATGATTCTACGTGAAATAAGTCACACAGAAAAAGAAACATCATAAGATATCACTAATACAAGGAATGTAAACTTGGCTACACATGAACTGAATTACAAAACAGAACAGGGTCTCAAATTTAGAAAACCAACTTATGCTTGCTTATGGGGAAAGGTGAGTTGGGGTGCTGCATAAAACCAGAGATTGAAATTAGCACAGATACCGTTCCATAAACCAAATAAGTAATATACCAGACCTACTCCTTGCTCAACGAAATGGACTCAACACCCCATATTCAAGGCCTAGGAATATACCTGACTAGTAAGAATCTTAAAACCCACGGATTTATATGTCTCCATAAGAGAAACATGCGTGTGTACAGCGGCATAAAGGTAGCAGTAAAAACCCGATAAATCCCATTATCAAAATAATTTTCAAATACAAAACACAATGACAGTGAAATAGAGAGCAATTCTTAAATAATTCATTCAGGGCTTGTGATGCAACCTGGATTTACCACATCTACACACAGAGCTGGGTGAGACATAAGGCTGGACACTTCGGGCTGATAGCATTGGTGAGGTTCAGTGAGCAAATGCAGACCCTTTGAAGTCATACTGCATGGAACCCTTTCCATGGGTCCCAACTCTCCAGGTTTAAGGGATTCTTCCTTCAGCTAAAACATGCATGGGAAACCCAGAGTATGGTCCACCGTGTGACCGGCAAACGTTTTCAAATTCATCTCAGTTTTCGTCCCCTTTTACTCGGGTTCACCATTCCAGACCCTTTACTAACACTCTCCCCACTTGGAGAGTCAGTGCCTTTAACCTCCTGTTTGGCACAGTTTGCAATTTCTGCGCAAGATGAACAGGAATAGGGAGAACCAATGAGAGACTAGCTGTAGGTGTCTGCACAGGCAAATTTAACGCTCATTTCCCACCAGGAAGAGGAATTAACCAAAGGCTCAGCATGCCCTGCCCGAACCAGATTAGGGCCTGAAGGAATCTTGCGGGTTTGCGACCAGCTCACAAGATAGCGAGTTGAAGAAAGGAGCTCAGGGGCACTGTAACTCACAAACCTGCAGAGTTATAAATGACAGCTATCGTCCAAAAATATATTGAAGGAAGGATGCAAAGAGAACTTGTAAGCGTGGCAGAATTGCAGGAAAACGATTTCAGGGGGTACACGGGAATTGCATTTAAAGCATAGGAAAAGAGGCAGAACGTCGACAATGATGCAGTTGGCCAAAAAGTGCATATGCGTTTTTTCCTGAATATATTCAGGAAAAAAGGCATACGCCATTTTTGGCCAACTAAGCAAGCATGTAAAGGAAATCTGCACTACAAGGGAAGTCTCACTGCCCCCCAGTCAACAGGGCCATCTGGAAAAAGTGTAAAATCCAGAAAGGCAGGACAGGCCATGGAGAACATGGAGCCTTCTTATGCTGATGGGCAGGATGTAAATTGCCAACAGCCACACTGGAGAAGTGTATGGTGTTTCCTGAAACACGTAGGAAACAAAGCAACACAGCCTATGGCACTTCCACTTATGGTCCAGTAGCTTAGGGACATTAAAATCAAAAACACACAGCCACCCCAAAGTTTCAGACGGCTCTGTTTACAAGAACCTCGTCTACGGTACAAGTTAAATATCCCAGAAAGCAAAAAATGGATAAAGAAGTTGTGGTACGTACGTACAATGGAATATCACTCACCAATGAAATCTATGTCATCTGGCCCATCGTGGCATAATGAGTGGATTCAGGTACAATGATTCTAAGTGAAATAAGTCCCACAGAAAATGAAACATCATATGATATCACTAATACACGGAATGTAATCTTGGCTACACATGAACTGAATTACAAAACAAAACAGGGTCTCAAATTTAGAAAACCAACTTATGTTTGCTTAAGGGGAAAGGTGAGTTGCGGTGCTGCATAAAACCAGAGATAGATATTAGCACAGATCCCATTCCATAAGTTAACTATGTAATACTCCAGACCTACCCCTTTCTCAACGAAATGGGATAAACACCCTATATTCAACGCCTAGGAATACACCTGACTAGTAAGAATCTTCAAACCCATGGATTTATATGTCTCCATAAGAGAATCAAGCGTGTGTACAGCTGCATGAATGCAGCAGAGAAAATCCGATAAATCCCATTATCAAAATGAATTACAAAAACAAAACACAATGACAGTGAAATAGAGAGCAATTCTTAAATAATTCATTCAGGGCTTGTGATGCAACCTGGATTTACCTCATCTACACCCAGAGCTGAGTGAGATTTAAGGTTGGACACTTCGGGCTGATAGCATTGGTGAGGTTCAATGAGCAAATGCAGACCCTTTGAAGTCATCCTACATGGTACCCATTCCATGGGTCCCAACTCTCCAGGTTTAAGCGATGCTTCCTTCAGCTAAAACATGCATGGGAAACCCACAGTATGGTGCACCGTGTCACCGGGAAACGTTTTCAAATGCATCTCAGTTTTAGTCCCCTTTTACTCGGGTTCACAATTCCAGACCCTTTACTAACACTCTCCCCGCTTGGAGAGTCAGTGCCTTTAACCTGCTGTTTGGCACAGTTTGCAATTTCTGCGCAAGATGAACAGGAATAGGGAGAACGAATGAGAGACTAGCTGTAGGTGTCTGCACAGGCAAATTTAACGCTCATTTCCAACCAGGAAGAGGAATTAACCAAACGCTCAGCATGCCTTGCCTGAACCAGATTAGGGCCTGAAGCAATCCTGTGGGTTTGCGGCCAGCTCACAAGAAAGCGATTTGAAGAAAGGAGCTCAGGGGCACTGTAATTCTCAAACCTGCAAAGTTATAAATGACAGCTATTGTCCAAAAATATATTGAAGGAGGGCTGCGAAGAGGACTTGAAATCGGGGCAGAATTGCAGGAAAGCGGTTTCAGGGAGTAGAGTGGAATTGCATTTAAAGCATAGGAAAAGAGGCAGAACGTCGACAATGAAGCACGTGGCCAAAAAGGGCGTATGCGTTTTTTCCTGAATATATTCAGGAAAAAACGCATACGCCCTTTTTGGCCAACCAAGCAAGCATGTTAGAGAAATCTGCACTACAATGAAGTATCACTGCCCCCTGGTCAAAAGGGCCATCTGAAAAAAGTGTAAAATCCAGAAATGCAGCACAGGCCATGGAGAACAGGGAGCCTTGTTATGCTGATGGGTGGGATGTAAGTTGCCAACAGCCACTCTGGAGAAGTGTATGGTGTTTTCTGAAACACCTAAAAAACAAAGCAACGGAGCCTACGGCTCTTCCACTTATGGTCCTATAGCTTATGGAAATTAAAATCAAAAACACACAGCCACCCCAAAGTTTCAGACGGATCTGTTTACAAGAACCTCGTCTACGGTACCAGTTAAATATCCCAGAAAGCGAAAAATGGATAAAGAAGTTGTGGTACGTACGTACAATGGAATATCACTCACCAATGAAATCTATGTCATCTGGCCCATCGTGGCATAATGAGTGGATTCAGGTACGATGATTCAAAGTGAAATACGTCACACAGAAAATGAAACATCATAAGATGTCACTAATACACGGAATGTAATCTTGGCTACACATGAACTGAATTACAAAACAGAACAGGGTCTCAAATTTAGAAAACCAACTTATGTTTGCTTAAGGGGAAAGGTGAGTTGGGGTGCTGCATAAAACCAGAGATAGAAATTAGCACAGATACCATTCCATATGTCAAATACGTAATAGTCAAGACTTACCCCTTGCTCAACGAAAGGGGCTAAACACCCTATATTCAACGCCTAGGAATACACCTGACTAGAAAGAATCTTCAAACCCATGGATTTATATGTCTCCATAAGAGAATCAAGCGTGTGTACAGCTGCATGAAGGCAGCAGAGAAAATCCGATAAATCCTATTATCAAAATGAATTACAAAAACAAAACACAATGACAGTGAAATAGCGAGCAATTCTTAAATAATTCTTTCAGGGCTTGTGATGCAACCTGGATTTACCTCATCAAAACCCAGAATTGAGTGAGACATAAGGTTGGACACTTCGGGCTGATAGCATTGGTGAGGTTCGATGAGCAAATGCAGACCATTTGAAGTCATACTGCATGGTACCCATTCCATGGGTCCCAACTCTCCAGGTTTAAGTGATTCTTCCTTCAGCTAAAGCATGCATGGGAAACCCACAGTATGGTGCACCATGTGACCGGGAAACGTTTTCAAATGCATCTCAGTTTTTGTCCCCTTTTACTCGGGTTCACAATTCCAGACCCTTTACTAACACTCTCCCCACTTGGAGAGTCAGTGCCTTTAACCTCCTGTTTGGCACAGTTTGCAATTTCTGCGCAAGATGAACAGGAATAGGGAGAACCAATGAGAGACTAGCTGTAGGTATCTGCACGGGCAAATTTAACGCTCATTTCCAACCAGGAAGAGGAATTAACCAAAGGCTCAGCATGCCGTGCAGGAACCAGATTAGGGCCTGAAGCAATCCTGCGGGTTTGCGGCCAGCTCACAAGAAAATGATTTGAAGAAAGGAGCTCAGGGGCCAAGTAATTCACAAACCTGCAGAGTTATAAATGACAGCTATCGTCCAAAAATATATTGAAGGAAGGCTGCGAAGAGGACTTGAAAGCGGGGCAGAATTGCAGGAAAATGATTTCAGGGGGTAGACTGGAATTGCATTTAAAGCATAGGAAAAAAGGCAGAACGTCGACAATGATGCACTTGGCCAAAAAGGGCGTATGCGTTTTTTCCTGAATATATTCAGGAAAAAACGCATACGCCCTTTTTGGCCAACCAAGCAAGCATGTTAAAGAAATCTGCACTACAATGAAGTCTCACTGCCCCCCGGTCAAAAGGGCCATCTGAACAAAGTGTAAAATCCAGAAATGCAGCACAGGCCATGGAGAACAGGGAGCCTTGTTATGCTGATGGGTGGGATGTAAATTGCCAACAGCCACTCTGGAGAAGTGTATGGTGTTTCCTGAAACACCTAAAAAACAAAGCAACGGAGCCTACGGCACTTCCACTTATGGTCCTATAGCTTAGGGAAATTAAAATCAAAAACACACAGCCACCCCAAAGTTTCAGATGGCTCTGTTTACAAGAACCTCGTCTACGGTACAAGTTAAATATCCCAGAAAGCGAAAAAATGGATAAAGATGTTGTGGTACGTACGTACAATGAAATATCACTCACCAATGAAATCTATGTCATCTAGCCCGTCGTGGCATAATAAGTGGTTCAGGTACGATGATTCTAAGGGAAATAAGTCCCACAGAAAATGAAACATCATAAGATATCACTAATACTTCGAATGTAATTTGGCTACACATGAACTGAATTACAAAACAGAACAGGGTCTCAAATTTAGAAAACCAACTTATGTTTCCTTAAGGGGAAAGGTGAGTTGGGGTGCTGCATAAAACCAGAGATAGAAATTAGCACAGATACCATTCCATACGTCAAATATGTAATAGTAAAGACCTACCCCTTGCTCAACGAAATGGGCTAAACACCCTATATTCAACGGCTAGGAATACACCTGACTAGTAAGAATCTTCAAACCCATGGATTTATATGTCTCCATAAGAGAATCAAGCGTGTGTACAGCTGCATGAAGGCAGCAGAGAAAAGCCGATAAATCCCATTATCAAAATGATTTACAAAAACAAAACACAATGACTGTGAAATAGAGAGCAATTCTTAAATAATTCATTCAGGGCTTGTGATGCAACCTGGATTTACCTCATCTACACCCAGAGCTGAGTGAGACATAAGGTTGGACACTTCGGGCTGATAGCATTGGTGAGGTTCGATGAGCAAATGCAGACCATTTGAAGTCATACTGCATGGTACCCATTCCATGGGTCCCAACTCTCCAGGTTTAAGCGATTCTTCCTTCAGCTAAAGCATGCATGGGAAACCCAGAGTATGGTGCACTGTGTGACCGGGAAACGTTTTCAAATGCATCTCAGTTTTTGTCCTCTTTGACTCGGGTTCACAATTCCAGACCCTTTACTAACACTCTCCCCACTTGTAGAGTCAGTGCCTTTAACCTCCTGTTTGGCACAGTTTGCAATTTCTGCGCAAGATGAACAGGAATAGGGAGAACCAATGAGAGACTAGCTGTAGGTGTCTGCACGGACAAATTTAACACTCATTTCCCACCAGGAAGAGGAATTAACCAAAGGCTCAGCATGCCGTGCCGGAACCAGATTAGGGCCTGAAGCAATCCTGCGGGTTTGGGGCCAGCTCACAAGAAAGCGATTTGAAGAAAGGAGCTCAGGGGCACTGTTATTCAGAAACCTGCAGAGTTATAAATGACAGCTATCGTCCAAAAATATATTGAAGGTAGGCTGCGAAGAGGACTTGAAAGCGGGGCAGAATTGCAGGAAAACGATTTCAGGGGGTAGACTGGAATTGCATTTAAAGCATAGGAAAAGAGGCAGAACGTCGACAATGATGCACTTGGCCAAAAAGGGCGTATGCGTTTTTTCCTGAATATATTCAGGAAAAAACGCATACGACCTTTTTGGCCAACCAAGCAAGCATGTTAAAGAAATCTGCACTACAATGAAGTCTCACTGCCCCCCGTCAAAAGGGTCATCTGAAAAAAGTGTAAAATCCAGAAATGCAGCACAGGCCATGGAGAACAGGGAGCCTTGTTATGCTGATGGGTGGGATGTAAATTGCCAAGAGCCACTCTGGAGAAGTGTATGGTGTTTCCTGAAACACCTAAAAAACAAAGCAACGGAGCCTACGGCACTTCCACTTATGGTCCTATAGATTAGGGAAATTAAAATCAAAAACACACAGCCACCCCAAAGTTTCTGACGGCTCTGTTTACAAGAACTTCATCTACGGTACAAGTTAAATATCCCAGAAAGCGAAAAATGGATAAAGAAGTTGTGGTACGTACGTACAATGGAATATCACTCACAAATGAATTCTATTTCATCTGCCCCATCGTGTCATAATGAGTGGATTCAGGTACGATGATTCTAAGTGAAATAAGTCACACAGAAAATGAAACATCATAAGATATCACTAATACACGGAATGTAATCTTGGCTACACATGAACTGAATTACAAAACAGAACAGGGTCTCAAATTTAGAAAACCAACTTATGTTTGCTTAAGCGGAATGGCGAGTTGGGGTGCTGCATAAAACCAGAGATAGAAATTAGCACAGATACCATTCCATACGTCAAACATGTAATAGTCAAGACCCACCCCTTGCTCAACGAAATGGGCTAAACACCCTATATTCAATGCCTAGGAATACACCTGACTAGTAAGAATCTTCAAACCCATGGATTTATATGTCTCCATAAGAGAATCAAGCGTGTGTACAGCTGCATGAAGGCAGCAGAGACAATCCGATAAATCCCATTATCAAAATGAATTACAAATACAAAACACAATGACAGTGAAATAGAGAGCAATTCTTCAATAATTCATTCAGGGCTTGTGATGCAACCTGGATTTACCTCATCTACACTCAGAGCTGAGTGAGACATAAGGTTAGACACTTCGGGCTGATAGCATTGGTGAGGTTCGATGAGCAAATGCAGACCATTTGAAGTCATACTGCATGGTACCCATCCCATGGGTCCCAACTCTCCAGGTTTAAGCGATTCTTCCTTCAGCTAAAGCATGCATGGGAAACCCACAGTTTGGTGCACCGTGTGGCCGGGAAACTTTTTCAAATGCATCTCAGTGTTCGTCCCCTTTTACTCGGGTTCACAATTCCAGACCCTTTACTAAAACTCTCCCTACTTGGAGAGTCAGTGCCTTTAACCTCCTGTTTGGCACAGTTTGCAATTTCTGCGCAAGATGAACAGGAATAGGGAGAACCAATGAGAGACTAGCTGTAGGTGTCTGCACGGGCAAATTTAACGCTCATTTCCAACCAGGAAGAGGAATTAACCAAAGGCTCAGCATGCCGTCCCGGAACCAGATTAGGGCCTGAAACAATCCTGCGGGTTTGCGGCCAGCTCACAAGAAAGCGATTTGAAGAAAGGAGCTCAGGGGAACTGTAATTCACAAACCTGCAAAGTTATAAATGACAGCTATAGTCCAAAAATATATTGAAGGAAGCCTGCGAAGAGGACTGAATGCGGGGCAGAATTGCAGGAAAACGATTTCAGGGGGTAGACAGGAATTGCATTTAAAGCATAGGAAAAGAGGCAGAACGTCGACAATGATGCACTCGGCTAAAAAGGGCGTATGAGTTTTTTCCTAAATATATTCAGGAGAAAACGCATACACCCTTTTTGGCCAACCAAGCAAGCATGTTAAAGAAATCTGCACTACAATGAAGTCTCACTGCCCCCCGTCAAAAGGGTCATCTGAAAAAAGTGTAAAATCCAGAAATGCAGCACAGGCCATGGAGAACAGGGAGCCTTGTTATGCTGACGGGCGGGATGTAAATTGCCAACAGCCACTCTGGAGAAGTGTATGGTGTTTCCTGAAACACCTAAAAAACAAAGCAACGGAGCCTACGGCTCTTCCACTTATGGTCCTATAGCTTATGGAAATTAAAATCAAAAACACACAGCCACCCCAAAGTTTCAGACGGATCTGTTTACAAGAACCTCGTCTACGGTACAAGTTAAATATCCCAGAAAGAGAAAAATGGATAAAGAAGTTGTGGTACGTACGTACAATGGAATATCATTCACCAATGAAATCTATGTCATCTGGCCCGTCGTGGCATAATGAGTGGATTCAGGTACGATGATTCTAAGTGAAATACGTCACACAGAAAATGAAACATCATAAGATGTCACTAATACACGGAATGTAATCTTGGCTACACATGAACTGAATTACAAAACAGAACAGGGTCTCAAATTTAGAAAACCAACTTATGTTTGCTTAAGGGGAAAGGTGAGTTGGGGTGCTGCATAAAACCAGAGATAGAAATTAGCACAGATACCATTCCATATGTCAAATACGTAATAGTCAAGACTTACCCCTTGCTCAACGAAAGGGACTAAACACCCTATATTCAACGCCTAGGAATACACCTGACTAGAAAGAATCTTCAAACCCATGGATTTATATGTCTCCATAAGAGAATCAAGCGTGTGTACAGCTGCATGAAGGCAGCAGAGAAAATCCGATAAATCCTATTATCAAAATGAATTACAAAAACAAAACACAATGACAGTGAAATAGAGAGCAATTCTTAAATAATTCATTCAGGGCTTGTGATGCAACCTGGATTTACCTCATCTACACCCAGAGCTGAGTGAGACATAAGGTTGGACACTTCAGGCTGATAGCATTGGTGAGGTTCGATGAGCAAATGCAGACCACTTGAAGTCATAATATATGGTACACATTCCATGGGTCCCAACTCTCCAGGTTTAAGTGATTCTCCCTTCAGCTAAAGCATGCATGGGAAACCCACAGTATGGTGCACCGTGAGAGGGGGAAACGTTTTCAAATGCATCTCAGTTTTCGTCCCCTTTTACTCGGGTTCACAATTCCAGACCCTTTACTAACACTCTCCCCACTTGGAGAGTCAGTGCCTTTAACCTCCTGTTTGGCACAGTTTGCAATTTCTGCGCAAGATGAACAGGAATAGGGAGAACCAATGAGAGACTAGCTGTAGGTGTCTGCACGGGCAAATTTAATGCTCATTTCCCACCAGGAAGAGGAATTAACCAAAGGCTCAGCATGCCGTGCCGGAACCAGATTAGGGCCTGAAGCAATCCTGCGGGTTTGCGGCCAGCTCACAAGAAAGCGATTTGAAGAAAGGAGCTCAGGGGCACTGTAATTCACAAACCTGCAGAGTTATAAATGACAGCTATCGTCCAAAAATATATTGAAGGAAGGCTGCGAAGAGGACTTGAAAGCAGGGCAGAATTGCAGGAAAACGATTTCAGGGGGTAGACTGGAATTGCATTTAAAGCATAGGAAAAGAGGCAGAACGTCGACAATGATGCACTTGGCCAAAAAGTGCGTATGCGTTTTTTCCTGAATATATTCAGGAAAAAACGCATACGCCCTTTTTGGCCAACCAAGCAAGCATGTTAAAGAAATCTGCACTACAATGAAGTCTCACTGCCCCCCGGTCAAAAGGGCCATCTGAAAAAAGTGTAAAATCCAGAAATGTAGCACAGGCCATGGAGAACAGGGAGCCCTTTTATGCTGATGGGTGAGATGTAAATGGCCAACAGCCACTCTGGAGAAGTGTATGGTGTTTCCTGAAACACCTAAAAAACAAAGCAACGGAGCCTACGGCACTTCCACTTATGGTCCTATAGCTTAGGGAAATTAAAATAAAAAACACACAGCCACCCAAAGTTTCAGAGGGCTCTGTTTACAAGAACCTCGTCTACGGTACAAGTTAAATATCCCAGAAAGCGAAAAATGGATAAAGACGTTGTGGTACGTACGTACAATGGAATATCACTCACAAATGAAATCTATTTCACCTGGCCCATCGTGGCATAATGAGTGGATTCAGGTACGATGATTCTAAGTGAAATAAGTCACACAGAAAATGAAACATCATAAGATATCACTAATACACCGAATGTAATCTTGGCTACACATGAACTGAATTACAAAACAGGACAGGGTCTCAAATTTAGAAAACCAACTTATGTTTGCTTAAGGGGAAAGGCGAGTTGGGGTGCTGCATAAAACCAGAGATAGAAATTAGCACAGATACCATTCCATACGTCAAACATGTAATAGTCAAGACCTACCCCTTGCTCAACTAAATGGGCTCAACACCCTATATTCAATGCCTAGGAATACACCTGACTAGATAGAATCTTCAAACCCATGGATTTATATGTCTCCATAAGAGAATCAAGCGTGTGTACAGCTGCATGAATGCAGCAGAGAAAAGCCGATAAATCCCACTATCAAAATGAATTACAAAAACAAAACACAATGAGAGTGAAATAGAGAGCAATTCTTAAATAATTCATTCAGGGCTTGTGATGCAACCTGGATTTACCTCATCTACACCCAGAGCTGAGTGAGACATAAGGTTGGACACTTCGGGCTGATAGCATTGGTGAGGTTCGATGAGCAAATGCAGACCGTTTGAAGTCATACTGCATGGTACCCATTCCATGGGTCCCAACTCTCCAGGTTTAAGCGATTCTTCCTTCAGCTAAAGCATGCATGGGAAACCCACAGTATGGTGCACTGTGTGACCGGGAAACGTTTTCAAATGCATCTCAGTTTTTGTCCTCTTTGACTCGGGTTCACAATTCCAGACCCTTTACTAACACTCTCCCCACTTGTAGAGTCAGTGCCTTTAACCTCCTGTTTGGCACAGTTTGCAATTTCTGTGCAAGATGAACAGGAATAGGGAGAACCAATTAGAGACTAGCTGTAGGTGTCTGCACGGGCAAATTTAACACTCATTTCCCACCAGGAAGAGGAATTAACCAAAGGCTCAGCATGCCGTGCCGGAACCAGATTAGGGCCTGAAGCAATCCTGCGGGTTTGGGGCCAGCTCACAAGAAAGCGATTTGAAGAAAGGAGCTCAGGGGCACTGTTATTCAGAAACCTGCATAGTTATAAATGACAGCTATCGTCCAAAAGTATATTGAAGGTAGGCTGCGAAGAGGACTTGAAAGCGGGGCAGAATTGCAGGAAAACGATTTCAGGGGGTAGACTGGAATTGCATTTAAAGCATAGGAAAAGAGGCAGAACGTCGACAATGATGCACTTGGCCAAAAAGGGCGTATGCGTTTTTTCCTGAATATATTCAGGAAAAAACGCATACGACCTTTTTGGCCAACGAAGCAAGCATATTAAAGAAATCTGCACTACAATGAAGTCTCACTGCCCCCCGTCAAAAGGGTCATCTGAAAAAAGTGTAAAATCCAGAAATGCAGCACAGGCCATGGAGAACAGGGAGCCTTGTTATGCTGATGGGTGGGATGTAAATTGCCAAGAGCCACTCTGGAGAAGTGTATGGTGTTTCCTGAAACACCTAAAAAACAAAGCAACGGAGCCTACGGCACTTCCACTTATGGTCCTATAGATTAGGGAAATTAAAATCAAAAACACACAGCCACCCCAAAGTTTCTGACGGCTCTGTTTACAAGAACTTCATCTACGGTACAAGTTAAATATCCCAGAAAGCGAAAAATGGATAAAGAAGTTGTGGTACGTACGTACAATGGAATATCACTCACAAATGAAATCTATTGCATCTGGCCCATCGTGTCATAATGAGTGGATTCAGGTACGATGATTCTAAGTGAAATAAGTCACACAGAAAATGAAACATCATAAGATATCACTAATACACGGAATGTAATCTTGGCTACTCATGAACTGAATTACAAAACAGAACAGGGTCTCAAATTTAGAAAACCAACTTATGTTTGCTTAAGGGGAATGGCGAGTTGGGGTGCTGCATAAAACCAGAGATAGAAATTAGCACAGATACCATTCCATACGTCAAACATGTAATAGTCAAGACCTACCCCTTGCTCAACGAAATGGGCTAAACACCCTATATTCAATGCCTAGGAATACACCTGACTAGTAAGAATCTTCAAACCCATGGATTTATATGTCTCCATAAGAGAATCAAGCGTGTGTACAGCTGCATGAAGGCAGCAGAGACAATCCGATAAATCCCATTATCAAAATGAATTACAAAAACAAAACACAATGACAGTGAAATAGAGAGCAATTCTTAAATAATTCATTCAGGGCTTGTGATGCAACCTGGATTTACCACATCTACACTCAGAGCTGAGTGAGACATAAGGTTGGACACTTCGGGCTGATAGCATTGGTGAGGTTCGATGAGCAAATGCAGACCATTTGAAGTCATACTGCATGGTACCCATTCCATGGGTCCCAACTCTCCAGGTTTAAGCGATTCTTCCTTCAGCTAAAGCATGCATGGGAAACCCACATTATGGTGCACCGTGTGGCCGGGAAACTTTTTCAAATGCATCTCAGTGTTCGTCCCCTTTTACTCGGGTTCACAATTCCAGACCCTTTACTAAAACTCTCCCCACTTGGAGAGTCAGTGCCTTTAACCTCCTGTTTGGCACAGTTTGCAATTTCTGCGCAAGATGAACAGGAATAGGGAGAACCAATGAGAGACTAGCTGTAGGTGTCTGCACGGGCAAATTTAACGCTCATTTCCAACCAGGAAGAGGAATTAAACAAAAGCTCAGCATGCCGTCCCGGAACCAGATTAGGGCCTGAAACAATCCTGCGGGTTTGCGGCCAGCTCACAAGAAAGCGATTTGAAGAAAGGAGCTCAGGGGAACTGTAATTCACAAACCTGCAAAGTTATAAATGACAGCTATAATCCAAAAATATATTGAAGGAAGGCTGCGAAGAGGACTGAAGCGGGGCAGAATTGCAGGAAAACGATTTCAGGGGGTAGACTGGAATTGCATTTAAAGCATAGGAAAAGAGGCAGAACGTCGACAATGATGCACTCGGCTAAAAAGGGCGTATGAGTTTTTTCCTAAATATATTCAGGAAAAAACGCATACACCCTTTTTGGCCAACCAAGCAAGCATGTTAAAGAAATCTGCACTACAATGAAGTCTCACGGCCCCCCGGTCAAAAGGGCAATCTGAAAAAAGTGTAAAATCCAGAAATGCAGCACAGGCCATGGAGAACAGGGAGCCTTGTTATGCTGATGGGTGGGATGTAAATTGCCAACAGCCACTCTGGAGAAGTGTATGGTGTTTCCTGAAACACCTAAAAAACAAAGCAACGGAGCCTACGGCTCTTCCACTAATGGTCCTATAGCTTAGGGAAATTAAAATCAAAAACACACAGCCACCCCAAAGTTTCAGACGGATCTGTTTACAAGAACCTCGTCTACGGTACAAGTTAAATATCCCAGATAGCAAAAAATGGATAAAGAAGTTGTGGTACGTACGTACAATGGAATATCACTCACCAATGAAATCTATGTCATCTGGCCCATCGTGGCATAATGAGTGGATTCAGGTACGATGATTCTAAGTGAAATAAGTCCCACAGAAAATGAAACATCATATGATATCACTAATACACGGAATGTAATCTTGGCTACACATGAACTGAATTACAAAACAGAACAGGGTCTCAAATTTAGAAAACCAACTTATGTTTGCTTAAGGGGAAAGGTGAGTTGCGGTGCTGCATAAAACCAGAGATAGATATTAGCACAGATCCCATTCCATAAGTTAACTATGTAATACTCCAAACCTACCCCTTTCTCAACGAAATGGGATAAACACCCTATATTCAACGCCTAGGAATACACCTGACTAGTAAGAATCTTCAAACCCATGGATTTATATGTCTCCATAAGAGAATCAAGCGTGTGTACAGCTGCATGAATGCAGCAGAGAAAATCCGATAAATCCCATTATCAAAATGAATTACAAAAACAAAACACAATGACACTGAAATAGAGAGCAATTCTTAAATAATTCATTCAGGGCTTGTGATGCAACCTGGATTTACCTCATCTACACCCAGAGCTGAGTGAGATATAAGGTTGGACACTTCGGGCTGATAGCATTGGTGAGGTTCGATGAGCAAATGCAGACCATTTGAAGTCATCCTGCATGGTACCCATTCCATGGGTCCCAACTCTCCAGGTTTAAGCGATGCTTCCTTCAGCTAAAACATGCATGGGAAACCCACAGTATGGTGCACCGTGTCACCTGGAAACGTTTTCAAATGCATCTCAGTTTTCGTCCCCTTTTACTCGGGTTCACAATTCCAGACCCTTTACTAACACTCTCCCCGCTTGGAGAGTCAGTGCCTTTAACCTCCTGTTTGGCACAGTTTGCAATTTCTGCGCAAGATGAACAGGAATAGGGAGAGCGAATGAGAGACTAGCTGTAGGTGTCTGCACGGGCAAATTTAATGCTCATTTCCAACCAGGAAGAGGAATTAACCAAACGCTCAGCATGCCTTGCCTGAACCAGATTAGGGCCTGAAGCAATCCTGCGGGTTTGCGGCCAGCTCACAAGAAAGCGATTTGAAGAAAGGAGCTCAGGGGCACTGTAATTCTCAAACCTGCAAAGTTATAAATGACAGCTATTGTCCAAAAATATATTGAAGGAGGGCTGCGAAGAGGACTTGAAATCGGGGCAGAATTGCAGGAAAGCAGTTTCAGGGAGTAGAGTGGAATTGCATTTAAAGCATAGGAAAAGAGGCAGGACGTCGACAATGAAGCACGTGGCCAAAAAGGGCGTATGCGTTTTTTCCTGAATATATTCAGGAAAAAACGCATACGCACTTTTTGGCCAACCAAGCAAGCATGTTAAAGAAATCTGCACTACAATGAAGTCTCACTGCCCCCCGGTCAAAAGGGCCATCTGAAAAAAGTGTAAAATCCAGAAATGCAGCACAGGCCATGGAGAACAGGGAGCCTTGTTATGCTGATGGGTGGGATGTAAATTGCCAACAGCCACTCTGGAGAAGTGTATGGTGTTTCCTGAAACACCTAAAAAACAAAGCAACGGAGCCTACGGCTCTTCCACTTATGGTCCTATAGCTTATGGAAATTAAAATCAAAAACACACAGCCACCCCAAAGTTTCAGACGGATCTGTTTACAAGAACCTCGTCTACGGTACAAGTTAAATATCCCAGAAAGCGAAAAATGGATAAAGAAGTTGTGGTACGTACGTACAATGGAATATCACTCACCAATGAAATCTATGTCATCTGGCCCGTCGTGGCATAATGAGTGGATTCAGGTACGATGATTCTAAGTGAAATACGTCACACAGAAAATGAAACATCATAAGATGTCACTAATACACGGAATGTAATCTTGGCTACACATGAACTGAATTACAAAACAGAACAGGGTCTCAAATTTAGAAAACCAACTTATGTTTGCTTAAGGGGAAAGGTGAGTTGGGGTGCTGCATAAAACCAGAGATAGAAATTAGCACAGATACCATTCCATATGTCAAATACGTAATAGTCAAGACTTACCCCTTGCTCAACGAAAGGGGCTAAACACCCTATATTCAACGCCTAGGAATACACCTGACTAGAAAGAATCTTCAAACCCATGGATTTATATGTCTCCATAAGAGAATCAAGCGTGTGTACAGCTGCATGAATGCAGCAGAGAAAATCCGATAAATCCTATTATCAAAATGAATTACAAAAACAAAACACAATGACAGTGAAGTAGAGAGCAATTCTTAAATAATTCATTCAGGGCTTGTGATGCAACCTGGATTTACCTCATCTACACCCAGAGCTGAGTGAGACATAAGGTTGGACACATCGGGCTGATAGCATTGGTGAGGTTCGATGAGCAAATGCAGACCATTTTAAGTCATACTGCATGGTACCCTTTCTATGGGTCCCAACTCGCCAGTTTTAAGCGATTCTTCCTTCAGCTAAAGCATGCATGGGAAACCCACAGTATGGTGCACCGTGTGACCGGGAAATGTTTTCAAATGCATCTCAGTTTTTGTCCCCTTTTACTCGGGTTCACAATTCCAGAACCTTTATTAACACTCTCCCGACTTGGAGAGTCAGTGCCTTTAACCTCCTGTTTGGCACAGTTTGCAATTTCTGCGCAAGATGAACAGGAATAGGGAGAACCAATGAGAGACTAGCTGTAGGTGTCTGCACGGGCAAATTTAACGCTCATTTCCAACCAGGAAGAGGAATTAACCAAAGGCTCCGCATGCCGTCCCGAAACCAGATTAGGGCCTGAAGCAATCCTGCGGGTTTGCGGCCAGCTCACAGGAAAGCGATTTGAAGAAAGGAGCTCAGGGGCACTGTAATTCACAAACCTGCAGAGTTATAAATGACAGCTATAGTCCAAAAATATATTGAAGGAAGGTTGCGAAGAAGACTTGAAAGCGGGGCAGAATTGCACGAAAACGATTTCAGGGTGTAGACTGGAAATGCATTTAAAGCATAGGAAAAAAGGCAGAACGTCGACAATGATGCACTTGGCCAAAAAGGGCGTATACGTTTTTTCCTGAATATATTCAGGAAAAAACGCATACGCCCTTTTTGGCCAACCAAGCAAGCATGTTAAAGAAATCTGCACTACAATGAAGTCTCACAGCCCCCTGGTCAAAAGGGCCATCTGAAAAAAGTGTAAAATCCAGAAATGCAGCACAGGCCATGGAGAACAGGGAGCCGTGTTATGCTGATGGGTGGGATGTAAATTGCCAACAGCCACTCTGGAGAAGTGTATGGTGTTTCCTGAAACACCTAAAAAACAAAGCAACGGAGCCTCCGGCACTTCCACTTATGGTCCTATAGCTTAGGGAAATTAAAATCAAAAACACACAGCCACCCCAAAGTTTCAGACAGATCTGTTTACAAGAACCTCGTCTACGGTACAAGTTAAATATTCCAGAAAGCGAAAAATGGATAAAGAAGTTGTGGTACGTACGTACAATGGAATATAACTCACCAATGAAATCTATGTCATCTGGCCCGTCGTGGCATAATGAGTGGATTCAGGTACGATGATTCTAAGTGAAATAAGTCACACAGAAAATGACACATCATAAGCTGTCACTAATACACCGAATGTAATCTTGGCTACACATGAACTGAATTACAAAACAGAACAGGGTCTCAAATTTAGAAAACCAACTTATGTTTGCGTAAGGGGAAAGGTGAGTTGGGGTGCTGCATAACATCAGAGATAGAAATTAGCCAGATACCATTCCATATGTCAAATACGTAGTAGTCAAGACATACCCCGTGCTCAACGAAATGGGCTAAACACCCTATATTCAACGCCTAGGAATACACCTGACTAGAAAGAATCTTCAAACCCATGGATTTATATGTCTCCATAAGAGAATCAAGCGTGTGTACAGCTGCATGAAGGCAGCAGAGAAAATCCGATAAATCCTATTATCAAAATGAATTACAAAAACAAAACACAATGACAGTGAAATAGAGAGCAATTCTTAAATAATTCATTCAGGGCTTGTGATGCAACCTGGATTTACCTCATCTGAACCCAGAGCTGAGTGAGACATAAGGTTTGACACTTCGGGCTGATAGCATTGGTGAGGTTCGATGAGCAAATGCAGACCATTTGAAGTCATACATCATGGAACCCAATCCATGGGTCCCAACTCTCCAGGTTTAAGCGATTCTTCCTTCAGCTAAAATATGCATGGGAAACCCACAGTATGGTGCACCGTGTGACTGGGAAACGTTTTCAAATGCATCTCAGTTTTTGTCCTCTTTTACTCGGGTTCACAATTCCAGACCCTTTACTAACACTCTCCCCACTTGTAGAGTCAGTGCTTTTAACCTCCTGTTTGGCACAGTTTGCAATTTCTGCGCAAGATGAACAGGAATAGGGAGAACCAATGAGAGACTAGCTGTAGGTGTCTGCACGGGCAAATTTAACACTCATTTCCCACCAGAAAGAGGAATTAACCAAAGGCTCAGCATGCCGTGCTGGAACAAGATTAGGGCCTGAAGCAATCCTGCGGGTTTGCGGCCAGCTCACAAGAAAGCGATTTGAAGAAAGGAGCTCAGGGGCACTGTAATTCACAAACCTGCAGAGTTATAAATGACAGCTATCGTCCAAAAATATATTGAAGGTAGGCTGCGAAGAGGACTTGAAAGCGGGGCAGAATTGCAGGAAAACGATTTCAGGGGGTAGACTGGAATTGCATTTAAAGCATAGGAAAAGAGGCAGAACGTCGACAATGATGCACTTGGCCAAAAAGGGCGTATGCGTTTTTTCCTGAATATATTCAGGAAAAAACGCATACGACCTTTTTGGCCAACGAAGCAAGCATATTAAAGAAATCTGCACTACAATGAAGTCTCACTGCCCCCCGTCAAAAGGGTCATCTGAAAAAAGTGTAAAATCCAGAAATGCAGCACAGGCCATGGAGAACAGGGAGCCTTGTTATGCTGATGGGTGGGATGTAAATTGCCAAGAGCCACTCTGGAGAAGTGTATGGTGTTTCCTGAAACACCTAAAAAACAAAGCAACGGAGCCTACGGCACTTCCACTTATGGTCCTATAGATTAGGGAAATTAAAATCAAAAACACACAGCCACCCCAAAGTTTCTGACGGCTCTGTTTACAAGAACTTCATCTACGGTACAAGTTAAATATCCCAGAAAGCGAAAAATGGATAAAGAAGTTGTGGTACGTACGTACAATGGAATATCACTCACACATGAAATCTATTGCATCTGGCCCATCGTGTCATAATGAGTGGATTCAGGTACGATGATTCTAAGTGAAATAAGTCACACAGAAAATGAAACATCATAAGATATCACTAATACACGGAATGTAATCTTGGCTACTCATGAACTGAATTACAAAACAGAACAGGGTCTCAAATTTAGAAAACCAACTTATGTTTGCTTAAGGGGAATGGCGAGTTGGGGTGCTGCATAAAACCAGAGATAGAAATTAGCACAGATACCATTCCATACGTCAAACATGTAATAGTCAAGACCTACCCCTTGCTCAACGAAATGGGCTCAACACCCTATATTCAATGCCTAGGAATACACCTGACTAGATAGAATCTTCAAACCCATGGATTTATATGTCTCCATAAGAGAATCAAGCGTGTGTACAGCTGCATGAATGCAGCAGAGAAAAGCCGATAAATCCCACTATCAAAATGAATTACAAAAACAAACCACAATGAGAGTGAAATAGAGAGCAATTCTTAAATAATTCATTCAGGGCTTGTGATGCAACCTGGATTTACCTCATCTACACCCAGAGCTGAGTGAGACATAAGGTTGGACACTTCGGGCTGATAGCACTGGTGAGGTTCAATGAGCAAATGCAGACCATTTGAAGTCATTCTGCATGGTACACATTCTATGGGTCCCAACTCTCCAGGTTTAAGCGATTCTTCCTTCAGCTAAAACATGCATGGGAAACCTACAGTATGGTGCACCGTGTCACCGGGAAACGTTTTCAAATGCATCTCAGTTTTCGTACCCTTTTACTCGGGTTCACAATTCCAGACCATTTACTAACACTCTCCCCACTTGGAGAGTCAGTGCCTTTAACCTCCTGTTTGGCACAGTTTGCAATTTCTGCGCAAGATGAACAGGAATAGGGAGAACCAATGAGAGACTAGCTGTAGGTGTCTGCACGCCAAATTTATCGCTCATTTCCAACCAGGAAGAGGAATTAACCAAACGCTCAGCATGCCGTGCCGGAACCAGATTAGGGCCTGAAGCAATCCTGCGGGTTTGCGGCCAGCTCACAAGAAAGCGATTTGAAGAAAGGAGCTCAGGGGCCAAGTAATTCACAAACCTGCAGAGTTATAAATGACAGCTATCGTCCAAAAATATATTGAAGGAAGGGTGCGAAGAGGACTTGAAAGCGGGGCAGAATTGCAGGAAAACGATTTCAGGGGGTAGACTGCAATTGCATTTGAAGCATAGAAAAAGAGGCAGAACGTCGACAATGATGCACTTGGCCAAAAAGGGCGTATGCGTTTTTTCCTGAATATATTCAGGAAAAAACGCATACGCCCTTTTTGGCCAACCAAGCAAGCATGTTAAAGAAATCTGCACTACAATGAAGTCTCACTGCCCCCCGGTCAAAAGGGCCATCTGAAAAAAGTGTAAAATCCAGAAATGCAGCACAGGCCATGGAGAACAGGGAGCCTTGTTATGCTGATGGGTGGGATGTAAATTGCCAACAGCCAATCTGGAGAAGTGTATGGTGTTTCCTGAAACACCTAAAAAACAAAGCAACGGAGCCTACGGCACTTCCACTTATGGTCCTATAGCTTAGGGAAATTAAAATCAAAAACACACAGCCACCCCAAAGTTTCAGACGGCTCTGTTTACAAGAACCTCGTCTACGGTACAAGTTAAATATCCCAGAAAGCGGAAAATGGATAAAGAAATTGTGGTACGTACGTACAATGGAATATCACTCACCAATGAAATCTATGTCATCAGGCCCGTCGTGGCATAATGAGTGGATTCAGGTACGATGATGCTAAGTGAAATAAGTCACACAGAAAATGAAACATCATAAGATATCACTAATGCACGGAATGTAATCTTGGCTAAACATGAACTGAATTACAAAACAGAACAGGGTCTCAAATTTAGAAAACCAACTTATGTTTGCTTAAGGGGAAAGGTGAGTTGGGGTGCTGCATAAAACCAGAGATAGAAATTAGCACAGATACCATTCCATACGTCAAATATGTAATAGTCAAGACCTACCCCTTGCTCAACGAAATGGGCTAAACACCCTATATTCAACGCCTAGGAATACACCTGACTAGAAAGAATTTTCAAACCCATGGATTTATATGTCTCCAAAAGAGAATCAAACGTGTGTACAGCTGCATGAAGGCAGCAGAGACAATCCGATAAATCCCATTATCAAAATGAATTACAAAAACAAAACACAATGACAGTGAAATAGAGAGCAATTCTTAAATAATTCATTCAGGGCTTGTAATGCAACCTGGATTGACCTCATCTACACCCAGAGCTGAGTGAGCCATAAGGTTGGACACTTCGGGCTGATAGCATTGGTGAGGTTCGATGAGCAAATGCAGACCATTTGAAGTCATACTGCATGGTACCCATTCCATGGGTCCCAACTCTCCAGGTTTAAGCGATTCTTCCTTCAGCTAAAGCATGCATGGGAAACCCACAGTATGGTGCACTGTGTGACCGGGAAACGTTTTCAAATGCATCTCAGTTTTTGTCCTCTTTGACTCGTGTTCACAATTCCAGACCCTTTACTAACACTCTCCCCACTTGGAGAGTCAGTGCCTTTAACCTCCTGTTTGGCACAGTTTGCAATTTCTGCGCAAGATGAACAGGAATAGGGAGAACCAATGAGAGACTAGCTGTAGGTGTCTGCACGGGCAAATTTAACACTCATTTCCCACCAGGAAGAGGAATTAACCAAAGGCTCAGCATGCCGTGCCGGAACCAGATTAGGGCCTGAAGCAATCCTGCGGGTTTGGGGCCAGCTCACAAGAAAGCGATTTGAAGAAAGGAGCTCAGGGGCACTGTTATTCAGAAACCTGCATAGTTATAAATGACAGCTATCGTCCAAAAGTATATTGAAGGTAGGCTGCGAAGAGGACTTGAAAGCGGGGCAGAATTGCAGGAAAACGATTTCAGGGGGTAGACTGGAATTGCATTTAAAGCATAGGAAAAGAGGCAGAACGTCGACAATGATGCACTTGGCCAAAAAGGGCGTATGCGTTTTTTCCTGAATATATTCAGGAAAAAACGCATACGACCTTTTTGGCCAACGAAGCAAGCATATTAAAGAAATCTGCACTACAATGAAGTCTCACTGCCCCCCGTCAAAAGGGTCATCTGAAAAAAGTGTAAAATCCAGAAATGCAGCACAGGCCATGGAGAACAGGGAGCCTTGTTATGCTGATGGGTGGGATGTAAATTGCCAAGAGCCACTCTGGAGAAGTGTATGGTGTTTCCTGAAACACCTAAAAAACAAAGCAACGGAGCCTACGGCACTTCCACTTATGGTCCTATAGATTAGGGAAATTAAAATCAAAAACACACAGCCACCCCAAAGTTTCTGACGGCTCTGTTTACAAGAACTTCATCTACGGTACAAGTTAAATATCCCAGAAAGCGAAAAATGGATAAAGAAGTTGTGGTACGTACGTACAATGGAATATCACTCACAAATGAAATCTATTGCATCTGGCCCATCGTGTCATAATGAGTGGATTCAGGTACGATGATTCTAAGTGAAATAAGTCACACAGAAAATGAAACATCATAAGATATCACTAATACACGGAATGTAATCTTGGCTACTCATGAACTGAATTACAAAACAGAACAGGGTCTCAAATTTAGAAAACCAACTTATGTTTGCTTAAGGGGAATGGCGAGTTGGGGTGCTGCATAAAACCAGAGATAGAAATTAGCACAGATACCATTCCATACGTCAAACATGTAATAGTCAAGACCTACCCCTTGCTCAACGAAATGGGCTAAACACCCTATATTCAATGCCTAGGAATACACCTGACTAGTAAGAATCTTCAAACCCATGGATTTATATGTCTCCATAAGAGAATCAAGCGTGTGTACAGCTGCATGAAGGCAGCAGAGACAATCCGATAAATCCCATTATCAAAATGAATTACAAAAACAAAATACAATGACAGTGAAATAGAGAGCAATTCTTAAATAATTCATTCAGGGCTTGTGATGCAACCTGGATTTACCACATCTACACTCAGAGCTGAGTGAGACATAAGGTTGGACACTTCGGGCTGATAGCATTGGTGAGGTTCGATGAGCAAATGCAGACCATTTGAAGTCATACTGCATGGTACCCATTCCATGGGTCCCAACTCTCCAGGTTTAAGCGATTCTTCCTTCAGCTAAAGCATGCATGGGAAACCCACATTATGGTGCACCGTGTGGCCGGGAAACTTTTTCAAATGCATCTCAGTGTTCGTCCCCTTTTACTCGGGTTCACAATTCCAGACCCTTTACTAAAACTCTCCCCACTTGGAGAGTCAGTGCCTTTAACCTCCTGTTTGGCACAGTTTGCAATTTCTGCGCAAGATGAACAGGAATAGGGAGAACCAATGAGAGACTAGCTGTAGGTGTCTGCACGGGCAAATTTAACGCTCATTTCCAACCAGGAAGAGGAATTAACCAAAGGCTCAGCATGCCGTGCAGGAACCAGATTAGGGCCTGAAGCAATCCTGCGGGTTTGCGGCCAGCTCACAAGAAAGCGATTTGTAGAAAGGAGCTAAGGGGCACTGTAATTCACAAACCTGCAGAGTTATAAATGACAGCTATCGTCCGAAAATATATTGAAGGAAGGCTGCGAAGAGGACTGGAAAGCGGGGCAGAATTGCAGGAAAACGATTTCAGGGGGTAGACTGGTATTGCATTTAAAGCATAGGAAAAGAGGCAGAACGTCGACAATGATGCACTTGGCCAAAAAGGGCGTATACGTTTTTTCCTGAATATATTCAGGAAAAAACTCATACGCACTTTTTGGCCAACCAAGCAAGCATGTTAAAGAAATCTGCACTAAAATGAAGTCTCACTGCCCCCCGGTCAAATGGGCCATCTGAAAAAAGTGTAAAATCCAGAAATTCAGCACAGGCCATGGAGAACAGGGAGCCGTGTTATGCTGATGGGTGCTATGTAAATTGCCAACAGCCACTCTGGAGAAGTGTATGGTGTTTCCTGAAACACCTAAAAAACAAAGCAATCGAGCCTACGGCACTTCCACTTATGGTCCTATAGCTTAGGGAAATTAAAATCAAAAACACACAGCCGCCCCAAAGTTTCAGACGGCTCTGTTTACAAGAACCTCTTCTACGGTACAAGTTAAATATCCCAGAAAGCGAAAAATGGATAAAGAATTTGTGGTACGTACGTACAATGGAATATCACTCACCAATGAATTGTATGTTATCTGGCCCGTCGTGTCATAATAAGTGGATTCAGGTACGATGATTCTAAGTGAAATAAGTCACACAGAAAATGAAACATCATAAGATATCACTAATACACCGAATGTAATCTTGGCTACACATGAAGTGAATTACAAAACAGAACAGGGTCTCAAATTTTGAAAACCAAGTTATGTTTGCATAAGGGGAAAGGTGAGTTGGGGTGCTGCATAAAACCAGAGATAGTAATTAGCACAGATACCATTCCATACGTCAAATATGTAATAGTCAAGACCTACCCCTTGCTCAACGAAATGGGCTAAACACCCTATATTCAACACCTAGGAATACACCTGACTAGTAAGAATCTTCAAACCCATGGATTTATATGTCTCCATAAGAGAATCAAGCGTTTGTACAGCTGCATGAAGGCAGCAGAGAAAATCCGATAAATCCTAATATCAAAATGAATTACAAAAACAAAACAGAATGACAGTGAAATAGAGAGCAATTCTTCAATAATTCATTCAGGGCTTGTGATGCAACCTGGATTTACCTCATCTACACCCAGAGCTGAGTGAGACAAAAGGTTGGACACTTCGGGCTGATAGCATTGGTGAGGTTCGATGAGCAAATGCAGACCATTTGAAGTCATACTGCATGGTACCCATTACATGGGTCCCAACTCGCCAGGTTTAAGTGATTCTTCCTTCAGCTAAAGCATGCATGGGAAACCCACAGTATGGTGCACCATGTGACCGGGAAACGTTTTCAAATGCATCTCAGTTTTTGTCCCCTTTTACTCGGGTTCACAATTCCAGATCCTTTACTAACACTCTCCCCACTTGGAGAGTCAGTGCCTTTAACCTCCTGTTTGGCACAGTTTGCAATTTCTGCGCAAGATGAACAGGAATAGGGAGAACCAATGAGAGACTAGCTGTAGGTGTCTGCACGGGCAAATTTAACGCTCATTTCCAACCAGGAAGAGGAATTAATCAAAGGCTCAGCATGCCGTGCAGGAACCAGATTAGGGCCTGAAGCAATCCTGTGGGTTTGTGGCCAGCTCACAAGAAAGCGATTTGAAGAAAGGAGCTCAGGGGCACTGTAATTCACAAACCTGCAGAGTTATAAATGACAGCTATCGTCCGAAAATATATTGAAGGAAGGCTGCGAAGAGGACTTGAAAGCGGGGCAGAATTGCAGGAAAACGATTTCAGGGGGTAGACTGGAATTGCATTTAAAGCTTAGTAAAAGAGGCAGAACGTCGACAATGATGCCCTTGGCCAAAAAGGGCGTATACGTTTTTTCCTGAATATATTCAGGAAAAAACGCATACGCCCTTTTTGACCAACCAAGCAAGCATGTTAAAGAAAACTGCACTACAATGAAGTCTCACTGCCCCCCGCTCAAAAGGGCCATCTGAAAAAGTGTAAAATCCAGAAATGCAGCACAGGCCATGGAGAACAGGGAGCCTTGTTATGCTGATGGGTGGGATGTAAATTGCCAACAGCCACTCTGGAGAAGTGTATGGTGTTTCCTGAAACACCAAAAAACAAAGCAACGGAGCCTACGGCACTTCCACTTATGGTCCTATAGCTTAGGGAAATTAAAATCAAAAACACACAGCCACCCCAAAATTTCAGACGGCTCTGTTTACAAGAACCTCGTCTACGGTACAAGTTAAATATCCCTGAAAGCGAAAAATGGATAAAGAAGTTGTGGTACGTACGTACAATGGAATATCACTCACCAATGAAATCTATGTCATCTGGCCCGTCGTGGCATAATGAGTGGATTCAGGTACGATGATTCTAAGTGAAATAACTCACACAGAAAAAGAAACATCATAAGATGTCACTAATACACGGAATGTAATCTTGGCTACACATGAACTGAATTACAAAACAGAACAGGGTCTCAAATTTAGAAAACCAACTTATGTTTGCTTAAGGGGAAAGGTGAGTTGGGGTGCTGCATAAAACCAGAGATATAAATTAGCACAGATACCATTCCATACGTTAAATATGTAATAGTCAAGACCTACCCCTTGCTCAACCAAATGGGCTAAACACCCTATATTCAACGTCTAGGAATACACCTGACTAGAAAGAATATTCAAACCCATGCATTTATATGTCTCCGTAAGAGAATCAAGCGTGTGTACAGCTGCATGAAGGCAGCAGAGAAAATCCGATAAATCCCATTATCAAAATGAATTACAAAAACAAAACAGAATGACAGTGAAATAGAGAGCAATTCTTAAATAATTCATTCAGGGCTTGTGATGCAACCTGGATTTACCTCATCAAAACCCAGAGCTGAGTGAGACATAAGGTTGGACACTTCAGGCTGATAGCATTGGTGAGGTTCGATGAGCAAATGCAGACCATTTGAAGTCATACTGCATGGTACCCATTCCATGGGTCCCAACTCTCCAGGTTTAAGTGATTCTTCCTTCAGCTAAAGCATGCATGGGAAACCCACAGTATGGTGCACCATGTGACCGGGAAACGTTTTCAAATGCATCTCAGTTTTTGTCCCCTTTTACTCGGGTTCACAATTCCAGACCCTTTACTAACACTCTCCCCACTTGGAGAGTCAGTGCCTTTAAACTTCTGTTTGGCACAGTTTGCAATTTCTGCGCAAGATGAACAGGAATAGGGAGAACCAATGAGAGACTAGCTGTAGGTGTCTGCACGGGCAAATTTAACGCTCATTTCCAACCAGGAAGAGTAATTAACCAAAGGCTCAGCATGCCGTGCAGGAACCAGATTAGCGCCTGAAGCAATCCTGCGGGTTTGCGGCCAGCTCACAAGAAAGCGATTTGTAGAAAGGAGCTCAGGGGCACTGTAATTCACAAACCTGCAGAGTTATAAATGACAGCTATCGTCCGAAAATATATTGAAGGAAGGCTGCGAAGACGACTGGAAAGCGGGGCAGAATTGCAGGAAAACGATTTCAGGGGGTAGACTGGAATTGCATTTAAATCATAGGAAAAGAGGCAGAACGTCGACAATGATGCACTTGGCCAAAAAGGGCGTATACGTTTTTTCCTGAATATATTCAGGAAAAAACGCATACGCATTTTTTGGCCAACCAAGCAAGCATGTTAAAGAAATCTGCACTACAATGAAGTCTCACTGCCCCCCGGTCAAAAGGGCCATCTGAAAAAAGTGTAAAATCCAGAAATGCAGCACAGGCCATGGAGAACAGGGAGCCTTGTTATGCTGATGTGTGGGATGTAAATTGCCAACAGCCACTCTGGAGAAGTGTATGGTGTTTCCTGAAACACCTAAAAAACAAAGCAACGGAGCCTACGGCACTTCCACTTATGGTCCTATAGCTTAGGGAAATTAAAATCAAAAACACACAGCCACCCCAAAGTTTCAGACGGCTCTGTTTACAAGAACCTCGTCTACGGTACAAGTTAAATATCCCAGAAAGCGAAAAATGGATAAAGAAGTTGTGGTACGTACGTACAATGGAATATCACTCACCAATGAAATCTATGTCATCTGGCCCGTCGTGGCATAATGAGTGGATTCAGGTACGATGATTCTAAGTGAAATAAGTCACACAGAAAATGAAACATCATAAGATATCACTAATACACCGAATGTAATCTTGGCTACACATGAACTGAATTACAAAACAGAACAGGGTCTCAAATTTAGAAAACCAACTTATGTTTGCGTAAGGGAAAAGGTGAGTTGGGGTGCTGCATAAAACCAGAGTTAGAAATTAGCACAGATACCATTCCATATGTCAAATACGTAATAGTCAAGACATACCCCTTGCTCAACGAAATGGGCTAAACACCCTATATTCAACGCTTAGGAATACACCTGACTAATAAGAATCTTCAAACCCATGGATTTATATGTCTCCATAAGAGAATCAAGCGTGTGTACACCTGCATGAAGGCAGCAGAGAAAATCCGATAAATCCTATTATCAAAATGAATTACAAAAACAAAACACAATGACAGTGAAATAGAGAGCAATTCTTAAATAATTCATTCAGGGCTTGTGATGCAACCTGGATTTACCTCATCTACACCCAGAGCTGAGTGAGACATAAGGTTGGACACTTCGGGCTGATAGCATTGGTGAGGTTCGATGAGCAAATGCAGACCATTTTATGTCATACTGCATGGTACCCTTTCTATGGGTCCCAACTCGCCAGGTTTAAGCGATTCTTCCTTCAGCTAAAACATGCATGGGAATCCCACAGTATGGTGCACCGTGTGACCGGGAAACGTTTTCAAATGCATCTCAGTTTTCGTCCCCTTTTACTCGGGTTCACCATTCCACACCCTTTTAACACTCTCCTCACTTGGAGAGCCAGTGCCTGTAACCTGTTGTTTGGCACAGTTTGCAATTTCTGCGCAAGATGTACAGGAATAGGGAGAACCAATGAGAGGCCAGCTGTAGGTGTCTGCACGGGCAAATTTAACGCTCATTTCCCACCAGGAAGAGGAATTAACCAAACGCTCAGCATGCCGTGCCGGAACCAGATTAGGGCCTGAAGCAATCCTGCGGGTTTGCGGCCAGCTCACAAGAAAATGATTTGAAGAAAGGAGCTCAGGGGCCAAGTAATTCACAAACCTGCAGAGTTATAAATGACAGCTATCGTCCAAAAATATATTGAAGGAAGGCTGCGAAGAGGACTTGAAAGCGGGGCAGAATTGCAGGAAAATGATTTCAGGGGGTAGACTGGAATTGCATTTAAAGCATAGGAAAAAAGGCAGAACGTCGACAATGATGCACTTGGCCAAAAAGGGCGTATGCGTTTTTTCCTGAATATATTCAGGAAAAAACGCATACGCCCTTTTTGGCCAACCAAGCAAGCATGTTAAAGAAATCTGCACTACAATGAAGTCTCACTGCCCCCCGGTCAAAAGGGCCATCTGAACAAAGTGTAAAATCCAGAAATGCAGCACAGACCATGGAGAACAGGGAGCCTTGTTATGTTGATGGGTGGGATGTAAATTGCCAACAGCCACTCTGGAGAAGTGTATGGTGTTTCCTGAAACACCTAAAAAACAAAGCAACGGAGCCTACGGCACTTCCACTTATGGTCCTATAGCTTAGGGAAATTAAAATCAAAAACACACAGCCACCCCAAAGTTTCAGATGGCTCTGTTTACAAGAACCTCGTCTACGGTACAAGTTAAATATCCCAGAAAGCGAAAAAATGGATAAAGATGTTGTGGTACGTACGTACAATGAAATATCACTCACCAATGAAATCTATGTCATCTGGCCCGTCGTGGCATAATAAGTGGTTCAGGTACGATGATTCTAAGGGAAATAAGTCCCACAGAAAATGAAACATCATAAGATATCACTAATACTTCGAATGTAATTTGGCTACACATGAACTGAATTACAAAACAGAACAGGGTCTCAAATTTAGAAAACCAACTTATGTTTCCTTAAGGGGAAAGGTGAGTTGGGGTGCTGCATAAAACCAGAGATAGAAATTAGCACAGATACCATTCCATACGTCAAATATGTAATAGTAAAGACCTACCCCTTGCTCAACGAAATGGGCTAAACACCCTATATTCAACGGCTAGGAATACACCTGACTAGTAAGAATCTTCAAACCCATGGATTTATATGTCTCCATAAGAGAATCAAGCATGTGTACAGCTGCATGAAGGCAGCAGAGAAAAGCCGATAAATCCCATTATCAAAATGATTTACAAAAACAAAACACAATGACTGTGAAATAGAGAGCAATTCTTAAATAATTCATTCAGGGCTTGTGATGCAACCTGGATTTACCTCATCTACACCCAGAGCTGAGTGAGACATAAGGTTGGACACTTCGGGCTGATAGCATTGGTGAGGTTCGATGAGCAAATGCAGACCATTTGAAGTCATACTGCATGGTACCCATTCCATGGGTCCCAACTCTCCAGGTTTAAGCGATTCTTCCTTCAGCTAAAGCATGCATGGGAAACCCAGAGTATGGTGCACTGTGTGACCGGGAAACGTTTTCAAATGCATCTCAGTTTTTGTCCTCTTTGACTCGGGTTCACAATTCCAGACCCTTTACTAACACTCTCCCCACTTGTAGAGTCAGTGCCTTTAACCTCCTGTTTGGCACAGTTTGCAATTTCTGCGCAAGATGAACAGGAATAGGGAGAACCAATGAGAGACTAGCTGTAGGTGTCTGCACGGGCAAATTTAACACTCATTTCCCACCAGGAAGAGGAATTAACCAAAGGCTCAGCATGCCGTGCCGGAACCAGATTAGGGCCTGAAGCAATCCTGCGGGTTTGGGGCCAGCTCACAAGAAAGCGATTTGAAGAAAGGAGCTCAGGGGCACTGTTATTCAGAAACCTGCAGAGTTATAAATGACAGCTATCGTCCAAAAATATATTGAAGGTAGGCTGCGAAGAGGACTTGAAAGCGGGGCAGAATTGCAGGAAAACGATTTCAGGGGGTAGACTGGAATTGCATTTAAAGCATAGGAAAAGAGGCAGAACGTCGACAATGATGCACTTGGCCAAAAAGGGCGTATGCGTTTTTTCCTGAATATATTCAGGAAAAAACGCATACGACCTTTTTGGCCAACCAAGCAAGCATGTTAAAGAAATCTGCACTACAATGAAGTCTCACTGCCCCCCGTCAAAAGGGTCATCTGAAAAAAGTGTAAAATCCAGAAATGCAGCACAGGCCATGGAGAACAGGGAGCCTTGTTATGCTGATGGGTGGGATGTAAATTGCCAAGAGCCACTCTGGAGAAGTGTATGGTGTTTCCTGAAACACCTAAAAAACAAAGCAACGGAGCCTACGGCACTTCCACTTATGGTCCTATAGATTAGGGAAATTAAAATCAAAAACACACAGCCACCCCAAAGTTTCTGACGGCTCTGTTTACAAGAACTTCATCTACGGTACAAGTTAAATATCCCAGAAAGCGAAAAATGGATAAAGAAGTTGTGGTACGTACGTACAATGGAATATCACTCACAAATGAATTCTATTTCATCTGCCCCATCGTGTCATAATGAGTGGATTCAGGTACGATGATTCTAAGTGAAATAAGTCACACAGAAAATGAAACATCATAAGATATCACTAATACACGGAATGTAATCTTGGCTACACATGAACTGAATTACAAAACAGAACAGGGTCTCAAATTTAGAAAACCAACTTATGTTTGCTTAAGCGGAATGGCGAGTTGGGGTGCTGCATAAAACCAGAGATAGAAATTAGCACAGATACCATTCCATACGTCAAACATGTAATAGTCAAGACCCACCCCTTGCTCAACGAAATGGGCTAAACACCCTATATTCAATGCCTAGGAATACACCTGACTAGTAAGAATCTTCAAACCCATGGATTTATATGTCTCCATAAGAGAATCAAGCGTGTGTACAGCTGCATGAAGGCAGCAGAGACAATCCGATAAATCCCATTATCAAAATGAATTACAAATACAAAACACAATGACAGTGAAATAGAGAGCAATTCTTCAATAATTCATTCAGGGCTTGTGATGCAACCTGGATTTACCTCATCTACACTCAGAGCTGAGTGAGACATAAGGTTAGACACTTCGGGCTGATAGCATTGGTGAGGTTCGATGAGCAAATGCAGACCATTTGAAGTCATACTGCATGGTACCCATCCCATGGGTCCCAACTCTCCAGGTTTAAGCGATTCTTCCTTCAGCTAAAGCATGCATGGGAAACCCACAGTTTGGTGCACCGTGTGGCCGGGAAACTTTTTCAAATGCATCTCAGTGTTCGTCCCCTTTTACTCGGGTTCACAATTCCAGACCCTTTACTAAAACTCTCCCTACTTGGAGAGTCAGTGCCTTTAACCTCCTGTTTGGCACAGTTTGCAATTTCTGCGCAAGATGAACAGGAATAGGGAGAACCAATGAGAGACTAGCTGTAGGTGTCTGCACGGGCAAATTTAACGCTCATTTCCAACCAGGAAGAGGAATTAACCAAAGGCTCAGCATGCCGTCCCGGAACCAGATTAGGGCCTGAAACAATCCTGCGGGTTTGCGGCCAGCTCACAAGAAAGCGATTTGAAGAAAGGAGCTCAGGGGAACTGTAATTCACAAACCTGCAAAGTTATAAATGACAGCTATAGTCCAAAAATATATTGAAGGAAGCCTGCGAAGAGGACTGAATGCGGGGCAGAATTGCAGGAAAACGATTTCAGGGGGTAGACTGGAATTGCATTTAAAGCATAGGAAAAGAGGCAGAACGTCGACAATGATGCACTCGGCTAAAAAGGGCGTATGAGTTTTTTCCTAAATATATTCAGGAGAAAACGCATACACCCTTTTTGGCCAACCAAGCAAGCATGTTAAAGAAATCTGCACTACAATGAAGTCTCACTGCCCCCCGTCAAAAGGGTCATCTGAAAAAAGTGTAAAATCCAGAAATGCAGCACAGGCCATGGAGAACAGGGAGCCTTGTTATGCTGACGGGCGGGATGTAAATTGCCAACAGCCACTCTGGAGAAGTGTATGGTGTTTCCTGAAACACCTAAAAAACAAAGCAACGGAGCCTACGGCTCTTCCACTTATGGTCCTATAGCTTATGGAAATTAAAATCAAAAACACACAGCCACCCCAAAGTTTCAGACGGATCTGTTTACAAGAACCTCGTCTACGGTACAAGTTAAATATCCCAGAAAGAGAAAAATGGATAAAGAAGTTGTGGTACGTACGTACAATGGAATATCATTCACCAATGAAATCTATGTCATCTGGCCCGTCGTGGCATAATGAGTGGATTCAGGTACGATGATTCTAAGTGAAATACGTCACACAGAAAATGAAACATCATAAGATGTCACTAATACACGGAATGTAATCTTGGCTACACATGAACTGAATTACAAAACAGAACAGGGTCTCAAATTTAGAAAACCAACTTATGTTTGCTTAAGGGGAAAGGTGAGTTGGGGTGCTGCATAAAACCAGAGATAGAAATTAGCACAGATACCATTCCATATGTCAAATACGTAATAGTCAAGACTTACCCCTTGCTCAACGAAAGGGACTAAACACCCTATATTCAACGCCTAGGAATACACCTGACTAGAAAGAATCTTCAAACCCATGGATTTATATGTCTCCATAAGAGAATCAAGCGTGTGTACAGCTGCATGAAGGCAGCAGAGAAAATCCGATAAATCCTATTATCAAAATGAATTACAAAAACAAAACACAATGACAGTGAAATAGAGAGCAATTCTTAAATAATTCATTCAGGGCTTGTGATGCAACCTGGATTTACCTCATCTACACCCAGAGCTGAGTGAGACATAAGGTTGGACACATCGGGCTGATAGCATTGGTGAGGTTCGATGAGCAAATGCAGACCACTTGAAGTCATAATATATGGTACACATTCCATGGGTCCCAACTCTCCAGGTTTAAGTGATTCTCCCTTCAGCTAAAGCATGCATGGGAAACCCACAGTATGGTGCACCGTGAGAGGGGGAAACGTTTTCAAATGCATCTCAGTTTTCGTCCCCTTTTACTCGGGTTCACAATTCCAGACCCTTTACTAACACTCTCCCCACTTGGAGAGTCAGTGCCTTTAACCTCCTGTTTGGCACAGTTTGCAATTTCTGCGCAAGATGAACAGGAATAGGGAGAACCAATGAGAGACTAGCTGTAGGTGTCTGCACGGGCAAATTTAATGCTCATTTCCCACCAGGAAGAGGAATTAACCAAAGGCTCAGCATGCCGTGCCGGAACCAGATTAGGGCCTGAAGCAATCCTGCGGGTTTGCGGCCAGCTCACAAGAAAGCGATTTGAAGAAAGGAGCTCAGGGGCACTGTAATTCACAAACCTGCAGAGTTATAAATGACAGCTATCGTCCAAAAATATATTGAAGGAAGGCTGCGAAGAGGACTTGAAAGCAGGGCAGAATTGCAGGAAAACGATTTCAGGGGGTAGACTGGAATTGCATTTAAAGCATAGGAAAAGAGGCAGAACGTCGACAATGATGCACTTGGCCAAAAAGTGCGTATGCGTTTTTTCCTGAATATATTCAGGAAAAAACGCATACGCCCTTTTTGGCCAACCAAGCAAGCATGTTAAAGAAATCTGCACTACAATGAAGTCTCACTGCCCCCGGTCAAAAGGGCCATCTGAAAAAAGTGTAAAATCCAGAAATGTAGCACAGGCCATGGAGAACAGGGAGCCCTTTTATGCTGATGGGTGAGATGTAAATGGCCAACAGCCACTCTGGAGAAGTGTATGGTGTTTCCTGAAACACCTAAAAAACAAAGCAACGGAGCCTACGGCACTTCCACTTATGGTCCTATAGCTTAGGGAAATTAAAATAAAAAACACACAGCCACCCAAAGTTTCAGAGGGCTCTGTTTACAAGAACCTCGTCTACGGTACAAGTTAAATATCCCAGAAAGCGAAAAATGGATAAAGACGTTGTGGTACGTACGTACAATGGAATATCACTCACAAATGAAATCTATTTCACCTGGCCCATCGTGGCATAATGAGTGGATTCAGGTACGATGATTCTAAGTGAAATAAGTCACACAGAAAATGAAACATCATAAGATATCACTAATACACCGAATGTAATCTTGGCTACACATGAACTGAATTACAAAACAGGACAGGGTCTCAAATTTAGAAAACCAACTTATGTTTGCTTAAGGGGAAAGGCGAGTTGGGGTGCTGCATAAAACCAGAGATAGAAATTAGCACAGATACCATTCCATACGTCAAACATGTAATAGTCAAGACCTACCCCTTGCTCAACTAAATGGGCTCAACACCCTATATTCAATGCCTAGGAATACACCTGACTAGATAGAATCTTCAAACCCATGGATTTATATGTCTCCATAAGAGAATCAAGCGTGTGTACAGCTGCATGAATGCAGCAGAGAAAAGCCGATAAATCCCACTATCAAAATGAATTACAAAAACAAAACACAATGAGAGTGAAATAGAGAGCAATTCTTAAATAATTCATTCAGGGCTTGTGATGCAACCTGGATTTACCTCATCTACACCCAGAGCTGAGTGAGACATAAGGTTGGACACTTCGGGCTGATAGCATTGGTGAGGTTCGATGAGCAAATGCAGACCATTTGAAGTCATACTGCATGGTACCCATTCCATGGGTCCCAACTCTCCAGGTTTAAGCGATTCTTCCTTCAGCTAAAGCATGCATGGGAAACCCACAGTATGGTGCACTGTGTGACCGGGAAACGTTTTCAAATGCATCTCAGTTTTTGTCCTCTTTGACTCGGGTTCACAATTCCAGACCCTTTACTAACACTCTCCCCACTTGTAGAGTCAGTGCCTTTAACCTCCTGTTTGGCACAGTTTGCAATTTCTGCGCAAGATGAACAGGAATAGGGAGAACCAATTAGAGACTAGCTGTAGGTGTCTGCACGGGCAAATTTAACACTCATTTCCCACCAGGAAGAGGAATTAACCAAAGGCTCAGCATGCCGTGCCGGAACCAGATTAGGGCCTGAAGCAATCCTGCGGGTTTGGGGCCAGCTCACAAGAAAGCGATTTGAAGAAAGGAGCTCAGGGGCACTGTTATTCAGAAACCTGCATAGTTATAAATGACAGCTATCGTCCAAAAGTATATTGAAGGTAGGCTGCGAAGAGGACTTGAAAGCGGGGCAGAATTGCAGGAAAACGATTTCAGGGGGTAGACTGGAATTGCATTTAAAGCATAGGAAAAGAGGCAGAACGTCGACAATGATGCACTTGGCCAAAAAGGGCGTATGCGTTTTTTCCTGAATATATTCAGGAAAAAACGCATACGACCTTTTTGGCCAACGAAGCAAGCATATTAAAGAAATCTGCACTACAATGAAGTCTCACTGCCCCCCGTCAAAAGGGTCATCTGAAAAAAGTGTAAAATCCAGAAATGCAGCACAGGCCATGGAGAACAGGGAGCCTTGTTATGCTGATGGGTGGGATGTAAATTGCCAAGAGCCACTCTGGAGAAGTGTATGGTGTTTCCTGAAACACCTAAAAAACAAAGCAACGGAGCCTACGGCACTTCCACTTATGGTCCTATAGATTAGGGAAATTAAAATCAAAAACACACAGCCACCCCAAAGTTTCTGACGGCTCTGTTTACAAGAACTTCATCTACGGTACAAGTTAAATATCCCAGAAAGCGAAAAATGGATAAAGAAGTTGTGGTACGTACGTACAATGGAATATCACTCACAAATGAAATCTATTGCATCTGGCCCATCGTGTCATAATGAGTGGATTCAGGTACGATGATTCTAAGTGAAATAAGTCACACAGAAAATGAAACATCATAAGATATCACTAATACACGGAATGTAATCTTGGCTACTCATGAACTGAATTACAAAACAGAACAGGGTCTCAAATTTAGAAAACCAACTTATGTTTGCTTAAGGGGAATGGCGAGTTGGGGTGCTGCATAAAACCAGAGATAGAAATTAGCACAGATACCATTCCATACGTCAAACATGTAATAGTCAAGACCTACCCCTTGCTCAACGAAATGGGCTAAACACCCTATATTCAATGCCTAGGAATACACCTGACTAGTAAGAATCTTCAAACCCATGGATTTATATGTCTCCATAAGAGAATCAAGCGTGTGTACAGCTGCATGAAGGCAGCAGAGACAATCCGATAAATCCCATTATCAAAATGAATTACAAAAACAAAATACAATGACAGTGAAATAGAGAGCAATTCTTAAATAATTCATTCAGGGCTTGTGATGCAACCTGGATTTACCACATCTACACTCAGAGCTGAGTGAGACATAAGGTTGGACACTTCGGGCTGATAGCATTGGTGAGGTTCGATGAGCAAATGCAGACCATTTGAAGTCATACTGCATGGTACCCATTCCATGGGTCCCAACTCTCCAGGTTTAAGCGATTCTTCCTTCAGCTAAAGCATGCATGGGAAACCCACATTATGGTGCACCGTGTGGCCGGGAAACTTTTTCAAATGCATCTCAGTGTTCGTCCCCTTTTACTCGGGTTCACAATTCCAGACCCTTTACTAAAACTCTCCCCACTTGGAGAGTCAGTGCCTTTAACCTCCTGTTTGGCACAGTTTGCAATTTCTGCGCAAGATGAACAGGAATAGGGAGAACCAATGAGAGACTAGCTGTAGGTGTCTGCACGGGCAAATTTAACGCTCATTTCCAACCAGGAAGAGGAATTAAACAAAAGCTCAGCATGCCGTCCCGGAACCAGATTAGGGCCTGAAACAATCCTGCGGGTTTGCGGCCAGCTCACAAGAAAGCGATTTGAAGAAAGGAGCTCAGGGGAACTGTAATTCACAAACCTGCAAAGTTATAAATGACAGCTATAATCCAAAAATATATTGAAGGAAGGCTGCGAAGAGGACTGAAGCGGGGCAGAATTGCAGGAAAACGATTTCAGGGGGTAGACTGGAATTGCATTTAAAGCATAGGAAAAGAGGCAGAACGTCGACAATGATGCACTCGGCTAAAAAGGGCGTATGAGTTTTTTCCTAAATATATTCAGGAAAAAACGCATACACCCTTTTTGGCCAACCAAGCAAGCATGTTAAAGAAATCTGCACTACAATGAAGTCTCACGGCCCCCCGGTCAAAAGGGCAATCTGAAAAAAGTGTAAAATCCAGAAATGCAGCACAGGCCATGGAGAACAGGGAGCCTTGTTATGCTGATGGGTGGGATGTAAATTGCCAACAGCCACTCTGGAGAAGTGTATGGTGTTTCCTGAAACACCTAAAAAACAAAGCAACGGAGCCTACGGCTCTTCCACTAATGGTCCTATAGCTTAGGGAAATTAAAATCAAAAACACACAGCCACCCCAAAGTTTCAGACGGATCTGTTTACAAGAACCTCGTCTACGGTACAAGTTAAATATCCCAGAAAGCAAAAAATGGATAAAGAAGTTGTGGTACGTACGTACAATGGAATATCACTCACCAATGAAATCTATGTCATCTGGCCCATCGTGGCATAATGAGTGGATTCAGATACGATGATTCTAAGTGAAATAAGTCCCACAGAAAATGAAACATCATATGATATCACTAATACACGGAATGTAATCTTGGCTACACATGAACTGAATTACAAAACAGAACAGGGTCTCAAATTTAGAAAACCAACTTATGTTTGCTTAAGGGGAAAGGTGAGTTGCGGTGCTGCATAAAACCAGAGATAGATATTAGCACAGATCCCATTCCATAAGTTAACTATGTAATACTCCAAACCTACCCCTTTCTCAACGAAATGGGATAAACACCCTATATTCAACGCCTAGGAATACACCTGACTAGTAAGAATCTTCAAACCCATGGATTTATATGTCTCCATAAGAGAATCAAGCGTGTGTACAGCTGCATGAATGCAGCAGAGAAAATCCGATAAATCCCATTATCAAAATGAATTACAAAAACAAAACACAATGACACTGAAATAGAGAGCAATTCTTAAATAATTCATTCAGGGCTTGTGATGCAACCTGGATTTACCTCATCTACACCCAGAGCTGAGTGAGATATAAGGTTGGACACTTCGGGCTGATAGCATTGGTGAGGTTCGATGAGCAAATGCAGACCATTTGAAGTCATCCTGCATGGTACCCATTCCATGGGTCCCAACTCTCCAGGTTTAAGCGATGCTTCCTTCAGCTAAAACATGCATGGGAAACCCACAGTATGGTGCACCGTGTCACCTGGAAACGTTTTCAAATGCATCTCAGTTTTCGTCCCCTTTTACTCGGGTTCACAATTCCAGACCCTTTACTAACACTCTCCCCGCTTGGAGAGTCAGTGCCTTTAACCTCCTGTTTGGCACAGTTTGCAATTTCTGCGCAAGATGAACAGGAATAGGGAGAGCGAATGAGAGACTAGCTGTAGGTGTCTGCACGGGCAAATTTAATGCTCATTTCCAACCAGGAAGAGGAATTAACCAAACGCTCAGCATGCCTTGCCTGAACCAGATTAGGGCCTGAAGCAATCCTGCGGGTTTGCGGCCAGCTCACAAGAAAGCGATTTGAAGAAAGGAGCTCAGGGGCACTGTAATTCTCAAACCTGCAAAGTTATAAATGACAGCTATTGTCCAAAAATATATTGAAGGAGGGCTGCGAAGAGGACTTGAAATCGGGGCAGAATTGCAGGAAAGCGGTTTCAGGGAGTAGAGTGGAATTGCATTTAAAGCATAGGAAAAGAGGCAGAACGTCGACAATGAAGCACGTGGCCAAAAAGGGCGTATGCGTTTTTTCCTGAATATATTCAGGAAAAAACGCATACGCCCTTTTTGGCCAACCAAGCAAGCATGTTAAAGAAATCTGCACTACAATGAAGTCTCACTGCCCCCCGGTCAAAAGGGCCATCTGAAAAAAGTGTAAAATCCAGAAATGCAGCACAGGCCATGGAGAACAGGGAGCCTTGTTATGCTGATGGGTGGGATGTAAATTGCCAACAGCCACTCTGGAGAAGTGTATGGTGTTTCCTGAAACACCTAAAAAACAAAGCAACGGAGCCTACGGCTCTTCCACTTATGGTCCTATAGCTTATGGAAATTAAAATCAAAAACACACAGCCACCCCAAAGTTTCAGACGGATCTGTTTACAAGAACCTCGTCTACGGTACAAGTTAAATATCCCAGAAAGCGAAAAATGGATAAAGAAGTTGTGGTACGTACGTACAATGGAATATCACTCACCAATGAAATCTATGTCATCTGGCCCGTCGTGGCATAATGAGTGGATTCAGGTACGATGATTCTAAGTGAAATACGTCACACAGAAAATGAAACATCATAAGATGTCACTAATACACGGAATGTAATCTTGGCTACACATGAACTGAATTACAAAACAGAACAGGGTCTCAAATTTAGAAAACCAACTTATGTTTGCTTAAGGGGAAAGGTGAGTTGGGGTGCTGCATAAAACCAGAGATAGAAATTAGCACAGATACCATTCCATATGTCAAATACGTAATAGTCAAGACTTACCCCTTGCTCAACGAAAGGGGCTAAACACCCTATATTCAACGCCTAGGAATACACCTGACTAGAAAGAATCTTCAAACCCATGGATTTATATGTCTCCATAAGAGAATCAAGCGTGTGTACAGCTGCATGAATGCAGCAGAGAAAATCCGATAAATCCTATTATCAAAATGAATTACAAAAACAAAACACAATGACAGTGAAGTAGAGAGCAATTCTTAAATAATTCATTCAGGGCTTGTGATGCAACCTGGATTTACCTCATCTACACCCAGAGCTGAGTGAGACATAAGGTTGGACACATCGGGCTGATAGCATTGGTGAGGTTCGATGAGCAAATGCAGACCATTTTAAGTCATACTGCATGGTACCCTTTCTATGGGTCCCAACTCGCCAGTTTTAAGCGATTCTTCCTTCAGCTAAAGCATGCATGGGAAACCCACAGTATGGTGCACCGTGTGACCGGGAAATGTTTTCAAATGCATCTCAGTTTTTGTCCCCTTTTACTCGGGTTCACAATTCCAGAACCTTTATTAACACTCTCCCGACTTGGAGAGTCAGTGCCTTTAACCTCCTGTTTGGCACAGTTTGCAATTTCTGCGCAAGATGAACAGGAATAGGGAGAACCAATGAGAGACTAGCTGTAGGTGTCTGCACGGGCAAATTTAACGCTCATTTCCAACCAGGAAGAGGAATTAACCAAAGGCTCCGCATGCCGTCCCGAAACCAGATTAGGGCCTGAAGCAATCCTGCGGGTTTGCGGCCAGCTCACAGGAAAGCGATTTGAAGAAAGGAGCTCAGGGGCACTGTAATTCACAAACCTGCAGAGTTATAAATGACAGCTATAGTCCAAAAATATATTGAAGGAAGGTTGCGAAGAAGACTTGAAAGCGGGGCAGAATTGCACGAAAACGATTTCAGGGTGTAGACTGGAAATGCATTTAAAGCATAGGAAAAAAGGCAGAACGTCGACAATGATGCACTTGGCCAAAAAGGGCGTATACGTTTTTTCCTGAATATATTCAGGAAAAAACGCATACGCCCTTTTTGGCCAACCAAGCAAGCATGTTAAAGAAATCTGCACTACAATGAAGTCTCACAGCCCCCTGGTCAAAAGGGCCATCTGAAAAAAGTGTAAAATCCAGAAATGCAGCACAGGCCATGGAGAACAGGGAGCCGTGTTATGCTGATGGGTGGGATGTAAATTGCCAACAGCCACTCTGGAGAAGTGTATGGTGTTTCCTGAAACACCTAAAAAACAAAGCAACGGAGCCTCCGGCACTTCCACTTATGGTCCTATAGCTTAGGGAAATTAAAATCAAAAACACACAGCCACCCCAAAGTTTCAGACAGATCTGTTTACAAGAACCTCGTCTACGGTACAAGTTAAATATTCCAGAAAGCGAAAAATGGATAAAGAAGTTGTGGTACGTACGTACAATGGAATATAACTCACCAATGAAATCTATGTCATCTGGCCCGTCGTGGCATAATGAGTGGATTCAGGTACGATGATTCTAAGTGAAATAAGTCACACAGAAAATGACACATCATAAGCTGTCACTAATACACCGAATGTAATCTTGGCTACACATGAACTGAATTACAAAACAGAACAGGGTCTCAAATTTAGAAAACCAACTTATGTTTGCGTAAGGGGAAAGGTGAGTTGGGGTGCTGCATAACATCAGAGATAGAAATTAGCCAGATACCATTCCATATGTCAAATACGTAGTAGTCAAGACATACCCCGTGCTCAACGAAATGGGCTAAACACCCTATATTCAACGCCTAGGAATACACCTGACTAGAAAGAATCTTCAAACCCATGGATTTATATGTCTCCATAAGAGAATCAAGCGTGTGTACAGCTGCATGAAGGCAGCAGAGAAAATCCGATAAATCCTATTATCAAAATGAATTACAAAAACAAAACACAATGACAGTGAAATAGAGAGCAATTCTTAAATAATTCATTCAGGGCTTGTGATGCAACCTGGATTTACCTCATCTGAACCCAGAGCTGAGTGAGACATAAGGTTTGACACTTCGGGCTGATAGCATTGGTGAGGTTCGATGAGCAAATGCAGACCATTTGAAGTCATACATCATGGAACCCAATCCATGGGTCCCAACTCTCCAGGTTTAAGCGATTCTTCCTTCAGCTAAAATATGCATGGGAAACCCACAGTATGGTGCACCGTGTGACTGGGAAACGTTTTCAAATGCATCTCAGTTTTTGTCCTCTTTTACTCGGGTTCACAATTCCAGACCCTTTACTAACACTCTCCCCACTTGTAGAGTCAGTGCTTTTAACCTCCTGTTTGGCACAGTTTGCAATTTCTGCGCAAGATGAACAGGAATAGGGAGAACCAATGAGAGACTAGCTGTAGGTGTCTGCACGGGCAAATTTAACACTCATTTCCCACCAGAAAGAGGAATTAACCAAAGGCTCAGCATGCCGTGCTGGAACAAGATTAGGGCCTGAAGCAATCCTGCGGGTTTGCGGCCAGCTCACAAGAAAGCGATTTGAAGAAAGGAGCTCAGGGGCACTGTAATTCACAAACCTGCAGAGTTATAAATGACAGCTATCGTCCAAAAATATATTGAAGGTAGGCTGCGAAGAGGACTTGAAAGCGGGGCAGAATTGCAGGAAAACGATTTCAGGGGGTAGACTGGAATTGCATTTAAAGCATAGGAAAAGAGGCAGAACGTCGACAATGATGCACTTGGCCAAAAAGGGCGTATGCGTTTTTTCCTGAATATATTCAGGAAAAAACGCATACGACCTTTTTGGCCAACGAAGCAAGCATATTAAAGAAATCTGCACTACAATGAAGTCTCACTGCCCCCCGTCAAAAGGGTCATCTGAAAAAAGTGTAAAATCCAGAAATGCAGCACAGGCCATGGAGAACAGGGAGCCTTGTTATGCTGATGGGTGGGATGTAAATTGCCAAGAGCCACTCTGGAGAAGTGTATGGTGTTTCCTGAAACACCTAAAAAACAAAGCAACGGAGCCTACGGCACTTCCACTTATGGTCCTATAGATTAGGGAAATTAAAATCAAAAACACACAGCCACCCCAAAGTTTCTGACGGCTCTGTTTACAAGAACTTCATCTACGGTACAAGTTAAATATCCCAGAAAGCGAAAAATGGATAAAGAAGTTGTGGTACGTACGTACAATGGAATATCACTCACACATGAAATCTATTGCATCTGGCCCATCGTGTCATAATGAGTGGATTCAGGTACGATGATTCTAAGTGAAATAAGTCACACAGAAAATGAAACATCATAAGATATCACTAATACACGGAATGTAATCTTGGCTACTCATGAACTGAATTACAAAACAGAACAGGGTCTCAAATTTAGAAAACCAACTTATGTTTGCTTAAGGGGAATGGCGAGTTGGGGTGCTGCATAAAACCAGAGATAGAAATTAGCACAGATACCATTCCATACGTCAAACATGTAATAGTCAAGACCTACCCCTTGCTCAACGAAATGGGCTCAACACCCTATATTCAATGCCTAGGAATACACCTGACTAGATAGAATCTTCAAACCCATGGATTTATATGTCTCCATAAGAGAATCAAGCGTGTGTACAGCTGCATGAATGCAGCAGAGAAAAGCCGATAAATCCCACTATCAAAATGAATTACAAAAACAAAACACAATGAGAGTGAAATAGAGAGCAATTCTTAAATAATTCATTCAGGGCTTGTGATGCAACCTGGATTTACCTCATCTACACCCAGAGCTGAGTGAGACATAAGGTTGGACACTTCGGGCTGATAGCACTGGTGAGGTTCAATGAGCAAATGCAGACCATTTGAAGTCATTCTGCATGGTACACATTCTATGGGTCCCAACTCTCCAGGTTTAAGCGATTCTTCCTTCAGCTAAAACATGCATGGGAAACCTACAGTATGGTGCACCGTGTCACCGGGAAACGTTTTCAAATGCATCTCAGTTTTCGTACCCTTTTACTCGGGTTCACAATTCCAGACCCTTTACTAACACTCTCCCCACTTGGAGAGTCAGTGCCTTTAACCTCCTGTTTGGCACAGTTTGCAATTTCTGCGCAAGATGAACAGGAATAGGGAGAACCAATGAGAGACTAGCTGTAGGTGTCTGCACGGGCAAATTTAACGCTCATTTCCAACCAGGAAGAGGAATTAACCAAAGGCTCAGCATGCCGTCCCGGAACCAGATTAGGGCCTGAAACAATCCTGCGGGTTTGCGGCCAGCTCACAAGAAAGCGATTTGAAGAAAGGAGCTCAGGGGAACTGTAATTCACAAACCTGCAAAGTTATAAATGACAGCTATAATCCAAAAATATATTGAAGGAAGGCTGCGAAGAGGACTGAAAGCGGGGCAGAATTGCAGGAAAACGATTTCAGGGGGTAGACTGGAATTGCATTTAAAGCATAGGAAAAGAGGCAGAACGTCGACAATGATGCACTCGGCTAAAAAGGGCGTATGAGTTTTTTCCTAAATATATTCAGGAAAAAACGCATACACCCTTTTTGGCCAACCAAGGAAGCATGTTAAAGAAATCTGCACTACAATGAAGTCTCACGGCCCCCCGGTCAAAAGGGCAATCTGAAAAAAGTGTAAAATCCAGAAATGCAGCACAGGCCATGGAGAACAGGGAGCCTTGTTATGCTGATGGGTGGGATGTAAATTGCCAAGAGCCACTCTGGAGAAGTGTATGGTGTTTCCTGAAACACCTAAAAAACAAAGCAACGGAGCCTACGGCACTTCCACTTATGCTCCTATAGATTAGGGAAATTAAAATCAAAAACACACAGCCACCCCAAAGTTTCTGACGGCTCTGTTTACAAGAACTTCATCTACGGTACAAGTTAAATATCCCAGAGAGCGAAAAATGGATAAAGAAGTTGTGTTACGTATGTACAATGGAATATCACTCTGCAATGAAATCAATGTAATCATTCCCGTCGTGACATAATGAGTGGATTCAGGTACGATGATTCTAAGTGAAGTAAGTCTCACAGAAAATGAAACATCATAAGATATCACTAATACACCGAATGTAATCTTGGCTACACATGAACTGAATTACAAAACAGAACAGGGTCTCAAATTTAGAAAACCAACTTATGTTTGCTTAAGGGGAAAGTTCAGTTGGGGTGCTGCATAAAAGCAGAGATGGAAATTAGCACAGATACCATTCCATACGTCAAATATGTAATACTCAAGACCTACCCCTTGCTCAACAAAATGGACTAACAACCCTATATTCAATGCCTAGGAATACACCTGACTAGTAAGAATACTCCAACACATGGATTTATATGTCTCCATAAGAGAATCAAGCGTGTGTACAGCTGCATGAAGGAAGCAGAAAAAATCCGATAAATCCCACTATCAAAATGAATTACAAAAACAAAACACAATGACAGTGAAATAGAGAGCAATTCTTAAATAATTCATTCAGGGCTTGTGATGCAACCTGGATTTACCTCATCTACACCCAGAGCTGAGTGAGACATAACGTTGGACACTTCGGGCTGATAGCATTGGTGAGGTTCGATGAGCAAATGCAGACCCTTTGAAGTCATACTGCATGGTACACATTCTATGGGTCCCAACTCTCCAGGTTTAAGCGATTCTTCCTTCAGCTAAAACATGCATGGGAAACCTACAGTATGGTGCACCGTGTCACCGGGAAACGTTTTCAAATGCATCTCAGTTTTCGTCCCCTTTTACTCGGGTTCACAATTCCAGACCCTTTACTAACACTCTCCCCGCTTGGAGAGTCAGTGCCTTTAACCTCCTGTTTGGCACAGTTTGCAATTTCTGCGCAAGATGAACAGGAATAGGGAGAACGAATGAGAGACTAGCTGTAGGTGTCTGCACGGGCAAATTTAATGCTCATTTCCAACCAGGAAGAGGAATTAACCAAACGCTCAGCATGCCTTGCCTGAACCAGATTAGGGCCTGAAGCAATCCTGCGGGTTTGCGGCCAGCTCACAAGAAAGCGATTTGAAGAAAGGAGCTCAGGGGCACTGTAATTCTCAAACCTGCAAAGTTATAAATGACAGCTATTGTCCAAAAATATATTGAAGGAGGGCTGCGAAGAGGACTTGAAATCGGGGCAGAATTGCAGGAAAGCAGTTTCAGGGAGTAGAGTGGAATTGCATTTAAAGCATAGGAAAAGAGGCAGGACGTCGACAATGAAGCACGTGGCCAAAAAGGGCGTATGCGTTTTTTCCTGAATATATTCAGGAAAAAACGCCTACGCCCTTTTTGGCCAACCAAGCAAGCATGTTAAAGAAATCTGCACTACAATGAAGTCTCACTGCCCCCCGGTCAAAAGGGCCATCTGAAAAAAGTGTAAAATCCAGAAATGCAGCACAGGCCATGGAGAACAGGGAGCCTTGTTATGCTGATGGGTGGGATGTAAATTGCCAACAGCCAATCTGGAGAAGTGTATGGTGTTTCCTGAAACACCTAAAAAACAAAGCAACGGAGCCTACGGCTCTTCCACTTATGGTCCTATAGCTTATGGAAATTAAAATCAAAAACACACAGCCACCCCAAAGTTTCAGACGGATCTGTTTACAAGAACCTCGTCTACGGTACAAGTTAAATATCCCAGAAAGCGAAAAATGGATAAAGAAGTTGTGGTACGTACGTACAATGGAATATCACTCACCAATGAAATCTATGTCATCTGGCCCGTCGTGGCATAATGAGTGGATTCAGGTACGATGATTCTAAGTGAAATACGTCACACAGAAAATGAAACATCATAAGATGTCACTAATACACGGAATGTAATCTTGGCTACACATGAACTGAATTACAAAACAGAACAGGGTCTCAAATTTAGAAAACCAACTTATGTTTGCTTAAGGGGAAAGGTGAGTTGGGGTGCTGCATAAAACCAGAGATAGAAATTAGCACAGATACCATTCCATATGTCAAATACGTAATAGTCAAGACTTACCCCTTGCTCAACGAAAGGGGCTAAACACCCTATATTCAACGCCTAGGAATACACCTGACTAGAAAGAATCTTCAAACCCATGGATTTATATGTCTCCATAAGAGAATCAAGCGTGTGTACAGCTGCATGAAGGCAGCAGAGAAAATCCGATAAATCCTATTATCAAAATGAATTACAAAAACAAAACACAATGACAGTGAAGTAGAGAGCAATTCTTAAATAATTCATTCAGGGCTTGTGATGCAACCTGGATTTACCTCATCTACACCCAGAGCTGAGTGAGACATAAGGTTGGACACTTCGGGCTGATAGCATTGGTGAGGTTCGATGAGCAAATGCAGACCACTTGAAGTCATAATATATGGTACACATTCCATGGGTCCCAACTCTCCAGGTTTAAGTGATTCTTCCTTCAGCTAAAGCATGCATGGGAAACCCACAGTATGGTGCACCGTGAGACGGGGAAACGTTTTCAAATGCATCTCAGTTTTCGTCCCCTTTTACTCGGGTTCACAATTCCAGACCCTTTACTAACACTCTCCCCACTTGGAGAGTCAGTGCCTTTAACCTCCTGTTTGGCACAGTTTGCAATTTCTGCGCAAGATGAACAGGAATAGGGAGAACCAATGAGAGACTAGCTGTAGGTGTCTGCACGGGCAAATTTAATGCTCATTTCCCACCAGGAAGAGGAATTAACCAAAGGCTCAGCATGCCGTGCCGGAAACAGATTAGGGCCTGAAGCAATCCTGCGGGTTTGCGGCCAGCTCACAAGAAAGCGATTTGAAGAAAGGAGCTCAGGGGCACTGTAATTCACAAACCTGCAGAGTTATAAATGACAGCTATCGTCCAAAAATATATTGAAGGAAGGCTGTGAAGAGGACGTGAAAGCGGGGCAGAATTGCAGGAAAACGATTTCAGGGGGTTGACTGGAATTGCATTTAAAGCATAGGAAAAGAGGCAGAACGTCGACAATGATGCACTTGGCCAAAAAGTGCGTATGCGTTTTTTCCTGAATATATTCAGGAAAAAACGCATACGCCCTTTTTGGCCAACCAAGAAAGCATGTTAAAGAAATCTGCACTACAATGAAGTCTCACTGCCCCCCGGTCAAAAGGGCCATCTGAAAAAAGTGTAAAATCCAGAAATGCAGCACAGGCCATGGAGAACAGGGAGCCCTTTTATGCTGATGGGTGAGATGTAAATTGCCAACAGCCACTCTGGAGAAGTGTATGGTGTTTCCTGAAACACCTAAAAAACAAAGCAACGGAGCCTACGGCACTTCCACTTATGGTCCTATAGCTTAGGGAAATTAAAATCAAAAACACACAGCCGCCCCAAAGTTTCAGACGGCTCTGTTTACAAGAACATCTTCTACGGTACAAGTTAAATATCCCAGAAAGCGAAAAATGGATAAAGAAGTTGTGGTACGTACGTACAATGGAATATCACTCACCAATGAAATCTATATCATCAGGCCCGTCGTGGCATAATGATTGAATTCAGGTACAATGATTCTAAGTGAAATAAGTCACACAGAAAATGAAATATCATAAGATATCACTAATACACGGAATGTAATCTTGGCTACTCATGAACTGAATTACAAAACAGAACAGGGTCTCAAATTTAGAAAACCAACTTATGTTTGCTTAAGGGGAAAGGTGAGTTGGGGTGCTGCATAAAACCAGAGATAGAAATTAGCACAGATACTATTCCATACGTCAAATATGTAATAGTCAAGACCTACCCCTTGCTCAACGAAATGGGCTAAACACCCTATATTCAACGCCTACGAATACACCTGACTTGTAAGAATCTTCAAACCCATGGATTTATATGTCTCCATAAGAGAATCAAGCGTGTGTACAGCTGCATGAAGGCAGCAGAGAAAATCCGATAAATCCCATTATCAAAATAAATTACAAAAACAAAACACAATGACAGTGAAATAGAGAGCAATTCTTAAATAATTCATCAGGGCTTGTGATGCAACCTGGATTTACCTCAGCTACACCCAGAGCTGAGTGAGACATAAGGTTGGACACTTCGGGCTGATAGCATTGGTGAGGTTCGATGAGCAAATGCAGACCATTTGAAGTCAGACTTCATGGAACCCATTCCATGGGTCCCAACTCTCCAGGTTTAAGCGATTCTTCCTTCAGCTAAATCATGCATGGGAAACACAAAGTATGGTGCACCGTGTGACCGGGAAACGTTTTCAAATGCATCTCAGTTTTTGTCCTCTTTTACTCGGGTTCACAATTCCATACCCTTTATTAACACTCTCCCCACTTGGAGAGTCAGTGCTTTAAACCTCCTGTTTGACACAGTTTGCAATTTCTGCGCAAGATGAACAGGAATAGGGAGAACCAATGAGAGACTAGCTGTAGGTGTCTGCACGGGCAAATTTAACACTCATTTCCCACAAGGAAGAGGAATCAACCAAAGGCTCAGCATGCCGTGCCAGAACCAGTTTAGGGCCTGAAGCAATCCTGCGGGTTTGCGGCCAGCTCACAAGAAAGCAATTTGAAGAAAGGAGCTCAGGGGCACTGTAATTCACAAACCTGCAGAGTTATAAATGACAGCTATCGTCCAAAAATATATTGAAGGTAGGCTGCGAAGAGGACTTGAAAGCGGGGCAGAATTGCAGGAAAACGATTTCAGGGGGTAGACTGGAATTGCATTTAAAGCATAGGAAAAGAGGCAGAACGTCGACAATGATGCACTTGGCCAAAAAGGGCGTATGCGTTTTTCCCTGAATATATTCAGGAAAAAACGCATACGCCCTTCTTGGCCAACCAAGCAAGCATGTTAAAGAAATCTGCACTACCATGAAGTCTCACTGCCCCCCGGTCAAAAGGGCCATCTGAAAAAAGTGTAAAATCCAGAAATGCAGCACAGGCCATGGAGAACAGGGAGCCTTGTTATGCTGATGGGTGGGATGTAAATTGCCAAGAGCCACTCTGGAGAAATGTATGGTGTTTCCTGAAACACCTAAAAAACAAAGCAACGGAGCCTACGGCACTTCCACTTATGCTCCTATAGATTAGGGAAATTAAAATCAAAAACACACAGCCACCCCAAAGTTTCTGACGGCTCTGTTTACAAGAACTTCATCTACGGTACAAGTTAAATATCCCAGAGAGCGAAAAATGGATAAAAAAGTTGTGGTACGTACGTACAATGGAATATCATTCACCAATGAAATCTATTTCATCTGGCCCCTCGTGGCATAATGAGTGGATTCAGGTACGATGATTCTAAGTGAAATAAGTCACACAGAAAATGAAACATCATAAGATATCACTAATACACGGAATGTAATCTTGGCTACACATGAACTGAATTACAAAACAGAACAGGGTCTCAAATTTAGAAAACCAACTTATGTTTGCTTAAGGGGAAAGGCGAGTTGGGGTGCTGCATAAAACCAGAGATAGAAATTAGCACAGATACCATTCCATACGTCAAACATGTAATAGTCAAGACCTACCCCTTGCTCAACGAAATGGGCTCAACACCCTATATTCAATGCCTAGGAATACACCTGACTAGATAGAATCTTCAAACCCATGGATTTATATGTCTCCATAAGAGAATCAAGCGTGTGTACAGCTGCATGAATGCAGCAGAGAAAAGCCGATAAATCCCACTATCAAAATGAATTACAAAAACAAAACACAATGAGAGTGAAATATAGAGCAATTCTTAAATAATTCATTCAGGGCTTGTGATGCAACCTGGATTTACCTCATCTACACCCAGATCTGAGTGAGACATAAGGTTGGACACTTCAGGCTGATAGCACTGGTGAGGTTCAATGAGCAAATGCAGACCATTTGAAGTCATACTGCATGGTACACATTCTATGGGTCCCAACTCTCCAGGTTTAAGCGATTCTTCCTTCAGCTAAAACATGCATGGGAAACCTACAGTATGGTGCACCGTGTCACCGGGAAACGTTTTCAAATGCATCTCAGTTTTCGTACCCTTTTACTCGGGTTCACAATTCCAGACCATTTACTAACACTCTCCCCACTTGGAGAGTCAGTGCCTTTAACCTCCTGTTTGGCACAGTTTGCAATTTCTGCGCAAGATGAACAGGAATAGGGAGAACCAATGAGAGACTAGCTGTAGGTGTCTGCACGCCAAATTTATCGCTCATTTCCAACCAGGAAGAGGAATTAACCAAACGCTCAGCATGCCGTGCCGGAACCAGATTAGGGCCTGAAGCAATCCTGCGGGTTTGCGGCCAGCTCACAAGAAAGCGATTTGAAGAAAGGAGCTCAGGGGCCAAGTAATTCACAAACCTGCAGAGTTATAAATGACAGCTATCGTCCAAAAATATATTGAAGGAAGGGTGCGAAGAGGACTTGAAAGCGGGGCAGAATTGCAGGAAAACGATTTCAGGGTGTAGACTGCAATTGCATTTGAAGCATAGAAAAAGAGGCAGAACGTCGACAATGATGCACTTGGCCAAAAAGGGCGTATGCGTTTTTTCCTGAATATATTCAGGAAAAAACGCATACGCCCTTTTTGGCCAACCAAGCAAGCATGTTAAAGAAATCTGCACTACAATGAAGTCTCACTGCCCCCCGGTCAAAAGGGCCATCTGAAAAAAGTGTAAAATCCAGAAATGCAGCACAGGCCATGGAGAACAGGGAGCCTTGTTATGCTGATGGGTGGGATGTAAATTGCCAACAGCCAATCTGGAGAAGTGTATGGTGTTTCCTGAAACACCTAAAAAACAAAGCAACGGAGCTTACGGCACTTCCACTTATGGTCCTATAGCTTAGGGAAATTAAAATCAAAAACACACAGCCACCCCAAAGTTTCAGACGGCTCTGTTTACAAGAACCTCGTCTACGGTACAAGTTAAATATCCCAGAAAGCGGAAAATGGATAAAGAAATTGTGGTACGTACGTACAATGGAATATCACTCACCAATGAAATCTATGTCATCAGGCACGTCGTGGCATAATGAGTGGATTCAGGTACGATGATGCTAAGTGAAATAAGTCACACAGAAAATGAAACATCATAAGATATCACTAATGCACGGAATGTAATCTTGGCTACACATGAACTGAATTACAAAACAGAACAGGGTCTCAAATTTAGAAAACCAACTTATGTTTGCTTAAGGGGAAAGGTGAGTTGGGGTGCTGCATAAAACCAGAGATAGAAATTAGCACAGATACCATTCCATACGTCAAATATGTAATAGTCAAGACCTACCCCTTGCTCAACGAAATGGGCTAAACACCCTATATTCAACGCCTAGGAATACACCTGACTAGAAAGAATTTTCAAAGCCATGGATTTATATGTCTCCAAAAGAGAATCAAACGTGTGTACAGCTGCATGAAGGCAGCAGAGACAATCCGATAAATCCCATTATCAAAATGAATTACAAAAACAAAACACAATGACAGTGAAATAGAGAGCAATTCTTAAATAATTCATTCAGGGCTTGTAATGCAACCTGGATTGACCTCATCTACACCCAGAGCTGAGTGAGCCATAAGGTTGGACACTTCGGGCTGATAGCATTGGTGAGGTTCGATGAGCAAATGCAGACCATTTGAAGTCATACTGCATGGTACCCATTCCATGGGTCCCAACTCTCCAGGTTTAAGCGATTCTTCCTTCAGCTAAAGCATGCATGGGAAACCCACAGTATGGTGCACTGTGTGACCGGGAAACGTTTTCAAATGCATCTCAGTTTTTGTCCTCTTTGACTCGGGTTCACAATTCCAGACCCTTTACTAACACTCTCCCCACTTGGAGAGTCAGTGCCTTTAACCTCCTGTTTGGCACAGTTTGCAATTTCTGCGCAAGATGAACAGGAATAGGGAGAACCAATGAGAGACTAGCTGTAGGTGTCTGCACGGGCAAATTTAACACTCATTTCCCACCAGGAAGAGGAATTAACCAAAGGCTCAGCATGCCGTGCCGGAACCAGATTAGGGCCTGAAGCAATCCTGCGGGTTTGGGGCCAGCTCACAAGAAAGCGATTTGAAGAAAGGAGCTCAGGGGCACTGTTATTCAGAAACCTGCATAGTTATAAATGACAGCTATCGTCCAAAAGTATATTGAAGGTAGGCTGCGAAGAGGACTTGAAAGCGGGGCAGAATTGCAGGAAAACGATTTCAGGGGGTAGACTGGAATTGCATTTAAAGCATAGGAAAAGAGGCAGAACGTCGACAATGATGCACTTGGCCAAAAAGGGCGTATGCGTTTTTTCCTGAATATATTCAGGAAAAAACGCATACGCCCTTTTTGGCCAACGAAGCAAGCATATTAAAGAAATCTGCACTACAATGAAGTCTCACTGCCCCCCGTCAAAAGGGTCATCTGAAAAAAGTGTAAAATCCAGAAATGCAGCACAGGCCATGGAGAACAGGGAGCCTTGTTATGCTGATGGGTGGGATGTAAATTGCCAAGAGCCACTCTGGAGAAGTGTATGGTGTTTCCTGAAACACCTAAAAAACAAAGCAACGGAGCCTACGGCACTTCCACTTATGGTCCTATAGCTTAGGGAAATTAAAATCAAAAACACACAGCCACCCCAAAGTTTCAGACGGCTCTGTTTACAAGAACCTCGTCTACGGTACAAGTTAAATATCCCAGAAAGCGGAAAATGGATAAAGAAATTGTGGTACGTACGTACAATGGAATATCACTCACCAATGAAATCTATGTCATCAGGCCCGTCGTGGCATAATGAGTGGATTCAGGTACGATGATGCTAAGTGAAATAAGTCACACAGAAAATGAAACATCATAAGATATCACTAATGCACGGAATGTAATCTTGGCTACTCATGAACTGAATTACAAAACAGAACAGGGTCTCAAATTTAGAAAACCAACTTATGTTTGCTTAAGGGGAATGGCGAGTTGGGGTGCTGCATAAAACCAGAGATAGAAATTAGCACAGATACCATTCCATACGTCAAACATGTAATAGTCAAGACCTACCCCTTGCTCAACGAAATGGGCTAAACACCCTATATTCAATGCCTAGGAATACACCTGACTAGTAAGAATCTTCAAACCCATGGATTTATATGTCTCCATAAGAGAATCAAGCGTGTGTACAGCTGCATGAAGGCAGCAGAGACAATCCGATAAATCCCATTATCAAAATGAATTACAAAAACAAAACACAATGACAGTGAAATAGAGAGCAATTCTTAAATAATTCATTCAGGGCTTGTGATGCAACCTGGATTTACCACATCTACACTCAGAGCTGAGTGAGACATAAGGTTGGACACTTCGGGCTGATAGCATTGGTGAGGTTCGATGAGCAAATGCAGACCATTTGAAGTCATACTGCATGGTACCCATTCCATGGGTCCCAACTCTCCAGGTTTAAGCGATTCTTCCTTCAGCTAAAGCATGCATGGGAAACCCACATTATGGTGCACCGTGTGGCCGGGAAACTTTTTCAAATGCATCTCAGTGTTCGTCCCCTTTTACTCGGGTTCACAATTCCAGACCCTTTACTAAAACTCTCCCCACTTGGAGAGTCAGTGCCTTTAACCTCCTGTTTGGCACAGTTTGCAATTTCTGCGCAAGATGAACAGGAATAGGGAGAACCAATGAGAGACTAGCTGTAGGTGTCTGCACGGGCAAATTTAACGCTCATTTCCAACCAGGAAGAGGAATTAACCAAAGGCTCAGCATGCCGTCCCGGAACCAGATTAGGGCCTGAAACAATCCTGCGGGTTTGCGGCCAGCTCACAAGAAAGCGATTTGAAGAAAGGAGCTCAGGGGAACTGTAATTCACAAACCTGCAAAGTTATAAATGACAGCTATAATCCAAAAATATATTGAAGGAAGGCTGCGAAGAGGACTGAAAGCGGGGCAGAATTGCAGGAAAACGATTTCAGGGGGTAGACTGGAATTGCATTTAAAGCATAGGAAAAGAGGCAGAACGTCGACAATGATGCACTCGGCTAAAAAGGGCGTATGAGTTTTTTCCTAAATATATTCAGGAAAAAACGCATACACCCTTTTTGGCCAACCAAGGAAGCATGTTAAAGAAATCTGCACTACAATGAAGTCTCACGGCCCCCCGGTCAAAAGGGCAATCTGAAAAAAGTGTAAAATCCAGAAATGCAGCACAGGCCATGGAGAACAGGGAGCCTTGTTATGCTGATGGGTGGGATGTAAATTGCCAAGAGCCACTCTGGAGAAGTGTATGGTGTTTCCTGAAACACCTAAAAAACAAAGCAACGGAGCCTACGGCACTTCCACTTATGCTCCTATAGATTAGGGAAATTAAAATCAAAAACACACAGCCACCCCAAAGTTTCTGACGGCTCTGTTTACAAGAACTTCATCTACGGTACAAGTTAAATATCCCAGAGAGCGAAAAATGGATAAAGAAGTTGTGTTACGTATGTACAATGGAATATCACTCTGCAATGAAATCAATGTAATCATTCCCGTCGTGACATAATGAGTGGATTCAGGTACGATGATTCTAAGTGAAGTAAGTCTCACAGAAAATGAAACATCATAAGATATCACTAATACACCGAATGTAATCTTGGCTACACATGAACTGAATTACAAAACAGAACAGGGTCTCAAATTTAGAAAACCAACTTATGTTTGCTTAAGGGGAAAGTTCAGTTGGGGTGCTGCATAAAAGAAGAGATGGAAATTAGCACAGATACCATTCCATACGTCAAATATGTAATACTCAAGACCTACCCCTTGCTCAACGAAATGGACTAACAACCCTATATTCAATGCCTAGGAATACACCTGACTAGTAAGAATACTCCAACACATGGATTTATATGTCTCCATAAGAGAATCAAGCGTGTGTACAGCTGCATGAAGGAAGCAGAAAAAATCCGATAAATCCCACTATCAAAATGAATTACAAAAACAAAACACAATGACAGTGAAATAGAGAGCAATTCTTAAATAATTCATTCAGGGCTTGTGATGCAACCTGGATTTACCTCATCTACACCCAGAGCTGAGTGAGACATAACGTTGGACACTTCAGGCTGATAGCATTGGTGAGGTTCGATGAGCAAATGCAGACCCTTTGAAGTCATACTGCATGGTACACATTCTATGGGTCCCAACTCTCCAGGTTTAAGCCATTCTTCCTTCAGCTAAAACATGCATGGGAAACCTACAGTATGGTGCACCGTGTCACCGGGAAACGTTTTCAAATGCATCTCAGTTTTCGTACCCTTTTACTCGGGTTCACAATTCCAGACCATTTACTAACACTCTCCCCACTTGGAGAGTCAGTGCCTTTAACCTCCTGTTTGGCACAGTTTGCAATTTCTGCGCAAGATGAACAGGAATAGGGAGAACCAATGAGAGACTAGCTGTAGGTGTCTGCACGCCAAATTTATCGCTCATTTCCAACCAGGAAGAGGAATTAACCAAACGCTCAGCATGCCGTGCCGGAACCAGATTAGGGCCTGAAGCAATCCTGCGGGTTTGCGGCCAGCTCACAAGAAAGCGATTTGAAGAAAGGAGCTCAGGGGCCAAGTAATTCACAAACCTGCAGAGTTATAAATGACAGCTATCGTCCAAAAATATATTGAAGGTAGGCTGCGAAGAGGACTTGAAAGCGGGGCAGAATTGCAGGAAAACGATTTCAGGGGGTAGACTGCAATTGCATTTGAAGCATAGAAAAAGAGGCAGAACGTCGACAATGATGCACTTGGCCAAAAAGGGCGTATGCGTTTTTTCCTGAATATATTCAGGAAAAAACGCATACGCCCTTTTTGGCCAACCAAGCAAGCATGTTAAAGAAATCTGCACTACAATGAAGTCTCACTGCCCCCCGGTCAAAAGGGCCATCTGAAAAAAGTGTAAAATCCAGAAATGCAGCACAGGCCATGGAGAACAGGGAGCCTTGTTATGCTGATGGGTGGGATGTAAATTGCCAACAGCCAATCTGGAGAAGTGTATGGTGTTTCCTGAAACACCTAAAAAACAAAGCAACGGAGCCTACGGCACTTCCACTTATGGTCCTATAGCTTAGGGAAATTAAAATCAAAAACACACAGCCACCCCAAAGTTTCAGACGGCTCTGTTTACAAGAACCTCGTCTACGGTACAAGTTAAATATCCCAGAAAGCGGAAAATGGATAAAGAAATTGTGGTACGTACGTACAATGGAATATCACTCACCAATGAAATCTATGTCATCAGGCCCGTCGTGGCATAATGAGTGGATTCAGGTACGATGATGCTAAGTGAAATAAGTCACACAGAAAATGAAACATCATAAGATATCACTAATGCACGGAATGTAATCTTGGCTACACATGAACTGAATTACAAAACAGAACAGGGTCTCAAATTTAGAAAACCAACTTATGTTTGCTTAAGGGGAAAGGTGAGTTGGGGTGCTGCATAAAACCAGAGATAGAAATTAGCACAGATACCATTCCATACGTCAAATATGTAATAGTCAAGACCTACCCCTTGCTCAACGAAATGGGCTAAACACCCTATATTCAACGCCTAGGAATACACCTGACTAGAAAGAATTTTCAAACCCATGGATTTATATGTCTCCAAAAGAGAATCAAACGTGTGTACAGCTGCATGAAGGCAGCAGAGACAATCCGATAAATCCCATTATCAAAATGAATTACAAAAACAAAACACAATGACAGTGAAATAGAGAGCAATTCTTAAATAATTCATTCAGGGCTTGTAATGCAACCTGGATTGACCTCATCTACACCCAGAGCTGAGTGAGCCATAAGGTTGGACACTTCGGGCTGATAGCATTGGTGAGGTTCGATGAGCAAATGCAGACCATTTGAAGTCATACTGCATGGTACCCATTCCATGGGTCCCAACTCTCCAGGTTTAAGCGATTCTTCCTTCAGCTAAAGCATGCATGGGAAACCCACAGTATGGTGCACTGTGTGACCGGGAAACGTTTTCAAATGCATCTCAGTTTTTGTCCTCTTTGACTCGGGTTCACAATTCCAGACCCTTTACTAACACTCTCCCCACTTGTAGAGTCAGTGCCTTTAACCTCCTGTTTGGCACAGTTTGCAATTTCTGCGCAAGATGAACAGGAATAGGGAGAACCAATGAGAGACTAGCTGTAGGTGTCTGCACGGGCAAATTTAACACTCATTTCCCACCAGGAAGAGGAATTAACCAAAGGCTCAGCATGCCGTGCCGGAAACAGATTAGGGCCTGAAGCAATCCTGCGGGTTTGGGGCCAGCTCACAAGAAAGCGATTTGAAGAAAGGAGCTCAGGGGCACTGTTATTCAGAAACCTGCATAGTTATAAATGACAGCTATCGTCCAAAAGTATATTGAAGGTAGGCTGCGAAGAGGACTTGAAAGCGGGGCAGAATTGCAGGAAAACGATTTCAGGGGGTAGACTGGAATTGCATTTAAAGCATAGGAAAAGAGGCAGAACGTCGACAATGATGCACTTGGCCAAAAAGGGCGTATGCGTTTTTTCCTGAATATATTCAGGAAAAAACGCATACGACCTTTTTGGCCAACGAAGCAAGCATATTAAAGAAATCTGCACTACAATGAAGTCTCACTGCCCCCCGTCAAAAGGGTCATCTGAAAAAAGTGTAAAATCCAGAAATGCAGCACAGGCCATGGAGAACAGGGAGCCTTGTTATGCTGATGGGTGGGATGTAAATTGCCAAGAGCCACTCTGGAGAAGTGTATGGTGTTTCCTGAAACACCTAAAAAACAAAGCAACGGAGCCTACGGCACTTCCACTTATGGTCCTATAGATTAGGGAAATTAAAATCAAAAACACACAGCCACCCCAAAGTTTCTGACGGCTCTGTTTACAAGAACTTCATCTACGGTACAAGTTAAATATCCCAGAAAGCGAAAAATGGATAAAGAAGTTGTGGTACGTACGTACAATGGAATATCACTCACAAATGAAATCTATTGCATCTGGCCCATCGTGTCATAATGAGTGGATTCAGGTACGATGATTCTAAGTGAAATAAGTCACACAGAAAATGAAACATCATAAGATATCACTAATACACGGAATGTAATCTTGGCTACTCATGAACTGAATTACAAAACAGAACAGGGTCTCAAATTTAGAAAACCAACTTATGTTTGCTTAAGGGGAATGGCGAGTTGGGGTGCTGCATAAAACCAGAGATAGAAATTAGCACAGATACCATTCCATACGTCAAACATGTAATAGTCAAGACCTACCCCTTGCTCAACGAAATGGGCTAAACACCCTATATTCAATGCCTAGGAATACACCTGACTAGTAAGAATCTTCAAACCCATGGATTTATATGTCTCCATAAGAGAATCAAGCGTGTGTACAGCTGCATGAAGGCAGCAGAGACAATCCGATAAATCCCATTATCAAAATGAATTACAAAAACAAAACACAATGACAGTGAAATAGAGAGCAATTCTTAAATAATTCATTCAGGGCTTGTGATGCAACCTGGATTTACCACATCTACACTCAGAGCTGAGTGAGACATAAGGTTGGACACTTCGGGCTGATAGCATTGGTGAGGTTCGATGAGCAAATGCAGACCATTTGAAGTCATACTGCATGGTACCCATTCCATGGGTCCCAACTCTCCAGGTTTAAGCGATTCTTCCTTCAGCTAAAGCATGCATGGGAAACCCACATTATGGTGCACCGTGTGGCCGGGAAACTTTTTCAAATGCATCTCAGTGTTCGTCCCCTTTTACTCGGGTTCACAATTCCAGACCCTTTACTAAAACTCTCCCCACTTGGAGAGTCAGTGCCTTTAACCTCCTGTTTGGCACAGTTTGCAATTTCTGCGCAAGATGAACAGGAATAGGGAGAACCAATGAGAGACTAGCTGTAGGTGTCTGCACGGGCAAATTTAACGCTCATTTCCAACCAGGAAGAGGAATTAACCAAAGGCTCAGCATGCCGTCCCGGAACCAGATTAGGGCCTGAAACAATCCTGCGGGTTTGCGGCCAGCTCACAAGAAAGCGATTTGAAGAAAGGAGCTCAGGGGAACTGTAATTCACAAACCTGCAAAGTTATAAATGACAGCTATAATCCAAAAATATATTGAAGGAAGGCTGCGAAGAGGACTGAAAGCGGGGCAGAATTGCAGGAAAACGATTTCAGGGGGTAGACTGGAATTGCATTTAAAGCATAGGAAAAGAGGCAGAACGTCGACAATGATGCACTCGGCTAAAAAGGGCGTATGAGTTTTTTCCTAAATATATTCAGGAAAAAACGCATACACCCTTTTTGGCCAACCAAGGAAGCATGTTAAAGAAATCTGCACTACAATGAAGTCTCACGGCCCCCCGGTCAAAAGGGCAATCTGAAAAAAGTGTAAAATCCAGAAATGCAGCACAGGCCATGGAGAACAGGGAGCCTTGTTATGCTGATGGGTGGGATGTAAATTGCCAAGAGCCACTCTGGAGAAGTGTATGGTGTTTCCTGAAACACCTAAAAAACAAAGCAACGGAGCCTACGGCACTTCCACTTATGCTCCTATAGATTAGGGAAATTAAAATCAAAAACACACAGCCACCCCAAAGTTTCTGACGGCTCTGTTTACAAGAACTTCATCTACGGTACAAGTTAAATATCCCAGAGAGCGAAAAATGGATAAAGAAGTTGTGTTACGTATGTACAATGGAATATCACTCTGCAATGAAATCAATGTAATCATTCCCGTCGTGACATAATGAGTGGATTCAGGTACGATGATTCTAAGTGAAGTAAGTCTCACAGAAAATGAAACATCATAAGATATCACTAATACACCGAATGTAATCTTGGCTACACATGAACTGAATTACAAAACAGAACAGGGTCTCAAATTTAGAAAACCAACTTATGTTTGCTTAAGGGGAAAGTTCAGTTGGGGTGCTGCATAAAAGCAGAGATGGAAATTAGCACAGATACCATTCCATACGTCAAATATGTAATACTCAAGACCTACCCCTTGCTCAACGAAATGGACTAACAACCCTATATTCAATGCCTAGGAATACACCTGACTAGTAAGAATACTCCAACACATGGATTTATATGTCTCCATAAGAGAATCAAGCGTGTGTACAGCTGCATGAAGGAAGCAGAAAAAATCCGATAAATCCCCTTATCAAAATGAATTACAAAAACAAAACACAATGACAGTGAAATAGAGAGCAATTCTTAAATAATTCATTCAGGGCTTGTGATGCAACCTGGATTTACCTCATCTACACCCAGAGCTGAGTGAGACATAACGTTGGACACTTCGGGCTGATAGCATTGGTGAGGTTCGATGAGCAAATGCAGACCCTTTGAAGTCATACTGCATGGGACCCATTCCATGGGTCCCAACTCTCCAGTTTTAAGGGATTCTGCCTTCAGCTAAAACATGCATGGGAAACCCACAGTATGGTGCACCGTGTGACCGGGAAACGTTTTCAAATGCATCTCAGTTTTCGTCCCCTTTTTCTCGGGTTCACAATTCCAGGCCCATTACTATCACTCTCCCCACTTGGAGAGTCAGTGCCTTTAACCTCCTGTTTGGCACAGTTTGCAATTTCTGCGCACGATGAACAGGAATACGGAGAACCAATGAGAGAGTAGCTGTAGGTGTCTGCACGGGCAAATTTAACGATCATTTCCCACCAGGAAGAGGATTTAACGAAACGCTCAGCATGCCGTCCCGGAACCAGATTAGGGCCTGAAGCAATCCTATGGTTATGCAGCCAGCTCAAAAGAAAACGAGTTGAAGAAACGAGCTCAGGGGCACTGTAATTCACAAACATGCAGAGTTATAAATGACAGCTATTGTCCAAAAATATATTGAAGTAAGGACGCGAAGAGGACTTGAAAGTGGGGCAGAATTGCAGGAAACCGATATCAGGAGTTAGACTGAAAATGCATTTAAAGCATCGGAAAAGAGGCAGAACGTTGACAATGATGCACTTGGCTAAAAAGGGCGTATTCGATTTTTCCTGAATATAGTCAGGAAAAAACGCATACACGCTTTTTGGCCAACCAAGCAAGCTTGCAAAGGAAATCTGCACTACAATGAAGTCTCACTTCCCCCTGGTCATAAGGGCCATCTGAAAAAACTGTAAAATCCAGAAAGACAGGACAGGCCATGGAGAAAACGGAGCATTGTTATGCTGATGGGTGGGATGTAAATTGCCAACAGCCACTCTGGAGAAGTGTATGGCGTTTCCTGAAACACCTAAAAAAGAAAGGAACTGAGCCCAGTGCACTTCCACATATGGTCTTTTAGCTTAGAGAAATTAAAATCAGAAAGACGCAGCCACCACAAACTTTGGGACAGCTCTGTTTAGAACCTTGTCTACCCTACAAGTTAAATATCCCAGAGAGCAAAAAAGGGATAAAGAAGTTGTAGTACTTACGTAAAATGGAATATCACTCAGCAAGGAAATCTATGTCATCAGGCCCAAAGCAGCATAAGGACTGGATTCAGGTACGATGTCTCTAAGTGAAATAAATCACACAGATAAAGAAACCTCATAAGATGTCACTAATACACGGAATGTACACTTGGCTACACATGAACTGAAATACAAAACAGAACAGGGTCTCAAATTTAGAAAACCAACTTATGCTTGCTTTTGGGGAAAGGTGAGTTGGGGTGCTGCATAAAAACAGAGATTGAAATTAGCACAGATACCTTTTCATAAGCCAAATACGTAATAGACAAGACCTACTCCTTGCTCAACGAAATGCACTAAACACCATATATTCAACGCCTAGGAATACACCTGGCTAGTAAGAATCTTCAAACCCATGGATTTATATGTCTCCATAAGAGAATCAAGCGTGTGTACAGCTGCATGAAGGCAGCAGAGAAAATCCGATAAATCCCATTATCAAAATGAATTACAAAAACAAAACACAATGACAGTGAAATAGAGAGCAATTCTTAAATAATTCATTCAGGGCTTGTGATGCAACCTGGATTTACCTCATCTACACCCAGAGCTGAGTGAGACATAAGGTTGGACACTTCGGGCTGATAGCATTGGTGAGGTTCAATGAGCAAATGCAGACCCTTTGAAGTCATACTGCATGGGACCCATTCCATGGGTCCCAACTCTCCAGGTTTAAGCGATTCTTCCTTCAGCTAAAACATGCAGGGGAAACCCACAGTATGGTGCACCGTGTGACAGGGAAACGTTTTCAAATGCATCTCAGATTTCGTTCCCTTTTACTCGGGTTCACAATTCCAGACCCTTTACTAACACTCCCCACTTGGAGAGTCAGTGCCTTTAACCTCCTGTTTGGCACATTTTGCAATTTCTGCGCAAGATGAACAGGAATAGGGAGAACCAATGAGAGACTAGCTGTAGGTGTCTGCGTAGGCAAATTTAACGCTCATTTCCAACCAGGAAGAGGATTTAACCAAAGGCTCAGCATGCCATTCGGGAACCAGATTAGGGCCTGAAGCAATCCTGCGGGCTTGCGGCCAGCTCACAAGGAAGCGATTGGATGAAAGGAGATCATGGGCACTGTAATTCACAAACCTGCAGAGTTATATATGACAGCTATCATCCAAAAATATATTGAAGGAAGCCTGCGAAGAGGACTTGAAAGCGGGGCAGAATTGCAGGAAAACGATTTCAGGGGGTAGACTGGAATTACATTTAAAGCATAGGACAAGAGGCAGAACGTCGACAATGATGCACTTGGCCAAAAACGGCGTATGCGTTTTTTCCAGAATATATTCAGGAAAAAACGCATACGCCCTTTTTGGCCAACCAAGCAAGCATGTTAAAGAAATCTGCACTACAGTGAAGTCTCACTGCCCCCTGTCAAAACGGCCATCTGAAAAATGTGTAAAATCCAGACAGGCAACACAGGCCATGGAGAACAGGGAGCTGTGTTATGCTGATGGGCGGGATGTAAATTGCCAAGAGCCACTCTGGAGAAGTGTATGGTGTTTCCTGAAACACCTAAAAAACAAAGCAACAGAGCCTACGGCACTTCCACTTATGGTCCTATAGCTTAGGGAAATTAAAATCAAAAACACACAGCCACCCCAAAGTTTCAGACGGCTCTGTTTACAAGAACCTCATCGACGGTACAAGTAAAATATCACAGAAAGCAAAAAATGCATAAAGAATTTGTGGTACGTACGTACATTGTAATATCACTCTCCAATGAAATCTATGGCATCAGGCCCGTCAGGGCATAATGAGTGTATTCAGGTCGATGATTCTAAGTGAAATAAGTCACACAGAAAATGAAACATCATAAGAAATCACTAATACACCGAATGTAATCTTGGCTACACATGAACTGAATTGCAAAACAGAACAGGGTCTCAAATTAAGAAAATCAACTTATGTTTGCTTAAGGGGAAAGGTGAGTTTGGGTGCTGTATAAAACCAGAGATAGAAATTAGCACAGATACCCTTCCATAAGTCAAATATGTAATAGTCAAGATCTACCCCTTGCTCAACGAGATGGTCTAAAAACCCTATATTCAACGCCTAGCAATACACCTGACTAGTAAGAATCTTCAAACCCATGGATTTATATGTCTCTATAAAGGAATCAAGCGTGTGTACAGCTGCATGTATGCAGCAGAGTAAATCCGATAAATACCCTTATCAAAATGAATTACAAAAACAAAACACAATGAGAGTGAAATAGAGAGCAATTCTTAAATAATTCATTCAGGGCTTGTGATGCAACCTGGATTTACCTCATCTACACCCAGAGCTGAGTGAGACATAAGGTTGGACACTTCAGCCTGATAGCATTGGTGAGGTTCGATGAGCAAATGCAGACCCTTTGAAGTCATACTGCATGGGACACATTCCATGGTCCCAACTCTCCAGGTTTAAGCAATTCTTCCTTCAGCTAAAACATGCATGGGAAACCCACAGTATGGTGCACCGTGTGACCGGGAAACGTTTTCAAATGCATCTCAGTTTTCGTCCCCTTTTACTTGGGTTCACCATTCCAGACCCATTTAACACTCTCCTCACTTGGAGAGCCAGTGCCTTAACATGCTGTTTGGCACAGTTTGCAATTTCTGCGCAAGATGAACAGGAATAGGGAGAACCAATGAGAGACTAGCTGTAGGTGTCTGCACGGGCAAATATAATGCTCATTTCCAACCAGGAAGAGGAATTAACCAACGCTCAGCATGCCGTGCCGGAACCTGATTAGGGCCTGAAGCAATACTGCGGGTTTGCGGCCAGCTCACAAGAAAGTTATTTGAAAAAAGGAGCTCAGGGGCACTGTAATTCACAAACCTGCAGAGTTATAAATGCCAGCTCTCGTCCAAAAATATATTGAAGGAAGGCTGCGAAGAGGACTTGAAAGCGGGGCAGAATTGCAGGAAAACGATTTCAGGGGGTAGACTGGAATTGCATTTAAAGCATAGGAAAAGAGGCAGAACGTCGACAATGATGCACTTGGCCAAAAAGGGCGTATGCGTTTTTTCCTGAATATATTCAGGAAAAAACGCATACGCCCTTTTTGGCCAACCAAGCAAGCATGATAAAGAAATCTGCACTACAATGAAGTCTCACTGCCCCCTGGTCAAAAGGGCCATCTGAACAAAGTGTAAAATACAGAAATGCAGCACAGGCCATGGAGAACATGGAGCCTTGTTATGCTGATGGGCGGGATGTAAATTGCCAACAGCCACTCTGGAGAAGGGTATGGTGTTTCCTGAAACACCTAAAAAACAAAGCAACGGAGCCTACGGCACTTCCACTTATGGTCCTATAGCTTAGGGAAATTAAAATCAAAAACACACAGCCACCCCAAAGTGTCGGACGGCTCTGTTTACAAGAACCTCGTCTGCGGTACAAGTTTAATATACCAGAATGTGAAAAATGGATAAAGAAGTTCTGGTAAGTACGTACAAAGGAATACCACTCAGCAATGAAATCAATGTCATCAGGCCCGTCGCGGCATAATGAGTGGATTCAGGTATGATGATTCTAAGTGAAATAAGTCACACAGAAAATGAAACATCATAAGTTATCACTAATACACGGAATGTAAACTTGGCTACACGTGAACTGAATTACAAAACAGAACAGGGTCTCAATTTAGAAAACCAACTTATGCTTGGATTAGGGGAAAGTTGAGTTGGGGAGCTGCATAAAACCAGAGATAGAAATTAGCACAGATACCTTTCCATAAACCAAATATGTAATAGTCAAGACCTACCCCTTGCTCAAGGAATTGGACTAAACACCCCATATTCAAGGCCTAGGAATACACCTGACTAGTAAGAATCTTCAAACCCATGGATATATATGTCCTCGTAAGAGAATGAAGCGTGTGTACAGCGGCATGAATGCAGCAGAGAAAATCCGATAAATCCCATTATCAAAATGAATCACAGAAACAAAACACAAGGACAGTGAAATAGAGAGCAATTCTTAAATAATTCATTCAGGGCATGTGATGCAAACTGGATTTCCCACATCTACACCCAGAGCTGGGTGAGACATAAGTCTGGACACTTCAGGCTCATAGCATTGGTGAAGTTCGGTGAGCAAACGCAGACCCTTTGAAGTCATACTGCATGGTTCCCTTTCCATGGGTCCCAACTCTCCAGCTTTCAGGGATTCTTCCTTCAGCTAAAACATGCATGGGAAAACCAGAGTATGGTCCACCGCGTGATTGGGAAACGTTTTCAAATGCAGCTCAGTTTTCGTCCCCTGGTACTCGGGTTCACCATTCCAGACGCTTTTCTAACACTCTCCCCACATGGAGAGTCAGTTTATTTAAACTCCTGTTTGGCAAAATTTGCAATTTCTGCTCAAGATGAACAGGAATAGGGAGAACCAATGAGAGACTAGCTGTAGGTGTCTGCACGGGCAAATGGAACGCTCATTTCCCACCAGGAATGGGAGTTAACCAAAGGCTCAGCGTGCCTTGCCGGAAACAGATTAGGGCCTGAAGCAATCCTGCGGTTTTGTGGCCAGCTCAGAAGAAAGCGAGTTGAAGAAAGGTGCTCAGGGACACTGTAATTCACAAACCTGCAGAGTTATGAATGACAGCTATCGTCCAAAAATGTATTGAAGTAAGTCTTCGAAGAGGACTTGAAAGCTGGGCAGAAATTCAGGAAAACGATTTCAGGGGGTAGACGGGAATTGTACTTAAAGCATAGGAAAAGAGGCAGAATGTAGACAATGATGCACTTGGCCAAAAAGGGCGCATGCGTTTTTTCCTGAATATATTCAGGAAAAAACGCATACGTACTTTTTGGCCAACCAAGCAAGCGTGTAAAGGAAATATGCACTACAATGAAGTCTCACTGTCCCCGCGTCAAAAGGGCCATCTGAATAAAGTGTAAAATCCAGAAATGCAGCACAGGCCATGGAGAACAGGGAGCCTTCTTATGCTGATGGGTGGGATGTAAATTGCCAGCAGCCACTCTGGAGAAGTGTATGGTGTTTCCTGAAACACCTAAAAAACAAAGCAACGGAGCCTACGGCACTTCCACTTATGGTCCTATAGCTTAGGGAAATTATAATCAAAAACACACAGCCACCCCAAAGTTTCAGGCGGCTCTGTTTACAAGAACCTCGTCTACGGTACAAGTTAAATATTCCAGAAAGCGAAAAATGGATAAAGAAGTTGTGGTACGTACGTACAATGGAATATCACTCACCAATGAAATCTATGTCATCTGGCCCGTCGTGGCATAATGAGTGGATTCAGGTACGATGATTCTAAGTGAAATAAGTCACACAGAAAATGAAACATCATAAGATACCACTAATACACCGAATGTAATCTTGGCTACACATGAACTGAATTACAAAACAGAACAGGGTCTCAAATTTAGAAAACCAACTTATGTTTGTGTAAGGGAAAAGGTGAGTTGGGGTGCTGCATAAAACCAGAGTTAGAAATTAGCACAGATACCATTCCATATGTCAAATAAGTAATAGTCAAGACCTACCCCTTGCTCAACGAAATGGGCTAAACACCCTATATTCAACGCCTAGGAATACACCTGACTAGTAAGAATCTTCAAACCCATGGATTTATATGTCTCCATAAGAGAATCAAGCGTGTGTACACCTGCATGAAGGCAGCAGAGAAAATCCGATAAATCCTATTATCAAAATGAATTACAAAAACAAAACACAATGACAGTGAAATAGAGAGCAATTCTTAAATAATTCATTCAGGGCTTGTGATGCAACCTGGATTTACCTCATCAAAACCCAGAGCTGAGTGAGACATAAGGTTGGACACTTCGGGCTGATAGCATTGGTGAGGTTCGATGAGCAAATGCAGACCATTTGAAGTCATACTGCATGGTACCCATTCCATGGGTCCCAACTCGCCAGGTTTAAGTGATTCTTCCTTCAGCTAAAGCATGCATGGGAAACCCACAGTATGGTGCACCATGTGACCGGGAAACGTTTTCCAATGCATCTCAGTTTTTGTCCCCTTTTACTCGGGTTCACAATTCCAGACCCTTTACTAACACTCTCCCCACTTGGAGAGTCAGTGCCTTTAACCTGCTGTTTGGCACAGTTTGCAATTTCTGCGCAAGATGTACAGGAATACGGAGAACCAATGAGAGACTAGCTGTAGGTGTCTGCACGGGCAAATTTAACGCTCATTTCCAACCAGGAAGAGGAATTAACCAAAGGCTCAGCATGCCGTGCCGGAACCAGATTAGGGCCTGAAGCAATCCTGCGGGTTTGCGGCCAGCTCACAAGAAAGCGATTTGAAGAAAGGAGCTCAGGGGCACTGTAATTCACAAACCTGCAGAGTTATAAATGACAGCTATCGTCCAAAAATATATTGAAGGAAGGCTGCGAAGAGGACTTGAAAGCGGGGCAGAATTGCAGGAAAACGATTTCAGGGGGTAGACTGGAATTGCATTTAAAGCATAGGAAAAGGGGCAGCAGGTCGTCAATGATGCACTTGGCCAAAAAGGGCGTATGCGTTTTTTCCTGAATATATTCAGGAAAAAACGCATACGCCCTTTTTGGCCAACCAAGCAAGCATGTTAAAGAAATCTGCACTACAATGAAGTCTCACTGCCCCCCGGTCAAAAGGGCCATCTGAAAAAAGTGTAAAATCCAGAAATGCAGCACAGGCCATGGAGAACAGGGAGCCTTGTTATGCTGATGGGTGGGATGTAAATTGCCAACAGCCACTCTTGAGAAGTGTATGGTGTTTCCTGAAACACCAAAAAACAAAGCAACGGAGCCTACGGCACTTCCACTTATGGTCCTATAGCTTAGGGAAATTAAAATCAAAAACACACAGCCACCCCAAAGTTTCAGACGGCTCTGTTTACAAGAACCTCGTCTACGGTACAGGTAAATTATCCCAGAAAGCGAAAAATGGATAAAGAATTTGTGGTACGTACGTACAATGGTATATCACTCACCAATGAAATCTATGTCATCTGGCCCGTCGTGTCATAATGAGTGGATTCAGGTACGATGATTCTAAGTGAAATAAGTCACACAGAAAATGCAACATCATAAGATGTCACTAATACACTGAATGTAAACTTGGCTACACATGAACAGAATTACAAAACAGAAGAGGGTCTCAAATTTAGAAAACCAACTTATGTTTGCTTAAGGGGAAAGGTGAGTTGGGGTGCTGCATAAAACCAGAGTTAGAAATTAGCACAGATACCATTCCATATGTCAAATACGTAATAGTCAAGACATACCCTTTGCTCAACGAAATGGCCTAAACACCCTATATTCAACGCCTAGGAATACACCTGACTAATAAGAATCTTCAAACCCATGGATTTATATGTCTCCATAAGAGAATCAAGCGTGTGTACAGCTGCATGAAGGCAGCAGAGAAAATCTGATAAATCCCATTATCAAAATGAATTAAAAAACAAAACACAATGACAGTGAAATAGAGAGCAATTCTTAAATAATTCATTCAGGGCTTGTGATGCAACCTGGATTTACCTCATCAAAACCCAGAGCTGAGTGAGACATAAGGTTGGACACTTCGGGCTGATAGCATTGGTGAGGTTCGATGAGCAAATGCAGACCATTTGAAGTCATACTGCATGGTACCCATTCCATGGGTCCCAACTCGCCAGGTTTAAGTTATTCTTCCTTCAGCTAAAGCATGCATGGGAAACCCACAGTATGGTGCACCATGTGACCGGGAAACGTTTTCAAATGCATCTCAGTTTTTGTCCCCTTTTACTCGGGTTCACAATTCCAGACCCTTTACTAACACTCTCCCCACTTGGAGAGTCAGTGCCTTTAACCTCCTGTTTGGCACAGTTTGCAATTTCTGCGCAAGATGAACAGGAATAGGGAGAACCAATGAGAGACTAGCTGTAGGTGTCTGCATGGGCAAATTTAACGCTCATTTCCAACCAGGAAGAGGAATTAACCAAAGGCTCAGCATGCCGTGCCAGAACCAGATTAGGGCCTGAAGCAATCCTGCGGGTTTGCGGCCAGCTCACAAGAAAGCGATTTGAAGAAAGGAGCTCAGGGGCCAAGTAATTCACAAACCTGCAGAGTTATAAATGACAGCTATCGTCCGAAAATATATTGAAGGAAGGCTGCGAAGAGGACTTGAAAGCGGGGCAGAATTGCAGGAAAACGATTTCAGGGGGTAGACTGGTATTGCATTTACAGCATAGGAAAAGAGGCAGAACGTCGACAATGATGCACTTGGCCAAAAAGGGCGTATGCGTTTTTTCCCGAATATATTCAGGAAAAAACGCATACGCCCTTTTTGGCCAACCAAGCAAGCATGTTAAAGAAATCTGCACTACAATGAAGTCTCACTGCCCCCCGGTCAAAAGGGCCATCTGAAAAAAGTGTAAAATCCAGAAATGCAGCACAGGCCATGGAGAACAGGGAGCCTTGTTATGCTGATGGGTGGGATGTAAATTGCCAAGAGCCACTCTGGAGAAGTGTATGGTGTTTCCTGAAACACCTAAAAAACAAAGCAACGGAGCCTACGGCACTTCCATTTATGGTCCTATAGCTTAGGGAAATTAAATCAAAAACACACAGCCACCCCAAAGTTTCAGACGGCTCTGTTTACAAGAACCTCGTCTACGGTACAAGTTAAATATCCCAGAAAGCGAAAAATGGATAAAGAAGTTGTGGTACATACGTACAATGGAATATCACTCACCAATGAAATCTATGTCATCTGGCCCGTCGTGGCATAATGAGTGGATTCAGGTACGATGATTCTAAGTGAAATAAGTCACACAGAAAATGAAACATCATAAGATATCACTAATACACCGAATGTAATCTTGGCTACACATGAACTGAATTACAAAACAGAACAGGGTCTCAAATTTAGAAAACCAACTTATGTTTGCTTAAGGGGAAAGGTGAGTTGGGGTGCTGCATAAAACCAGAGTTAGAAATTAGCACAGATACCATTTCATATGTCAAATACGTAATAGTAAAGACATACCCCTTGCTCAACGAAATGGGCTAAACACCCTATATTCAACGCCTAGGAATACACCTGACTAGTAAGAATCTTCAAACCCATTGATTTATATGTCTCCATAAGAGAATCAAGCGTGTGTACAGCTGCATGAAGGCAGCAGAGAAAATCTGATAAATCCCATTATCAAAATGAATTAAAAAACCAAACACAATGACAGTGAAATAGAGAGCAATTCTTAAATAATTCATTCAGGGCTTGTGATGCAACCTGGATTTACCTCATCTAAACCCAGAGCTGAGTGAGACATAAGGTTGGACACTTCGGGCTGATAGCATTGGTGAGGTTCGATGAGCAAATGCAGACCATTTGAAGTCATACTGCATGGTACCCATTCCATGGGTCCCAACTCTCCAGGTTTAAGTGATTCTACCTTCAGCTAAAGCATGCATGGGAAACCCACAGTATGGTGCACCATGTGACCGGGAAACGTTTTCAAATGCATCTCAGTTTTTGTCCCCTTTTACTCGGGTTCACAATTCCAGACCCTTTACTAAAACTCTCCCCACTTGGAGAGTCAGTGCCTTTAACCTCCTGTTTGGCACAGTTTGCAATTTCTGCGCAAGATGAACAGGAATAGGGAGAACCAATGAGAGACTAGCTGTAGGTGTCTGCATGGGCAAATTTAACGCTCATTTCCAACCAGGAAGAGGAATTAACCAAAGGCTCAGCATGCCGTGCAGGAACCAGATTAGGGCCTGAAGCAATCCTGCGGGTTTGCGGCCAGCTCACAAGAAAGCGATTTGAAGAAAGGAGCTCAGGGGCCAAGTAATTCACAAACCTGCAGAGTTATAAATGACAGCTATCGTCCGAAAATATATTGAAGGAAGGCTGCGAAGAGGACTTGAAAGCGGGGCAGAATTGCAGGAAAACGATTTCAGGGGGTAGACTGGAATTGCATTTAAAGCATAGGAAAAGAGGCAGAACGTCGACAATGATGCACTTGGCCAAAAAGGGCGTATGCGTTTTTTCCTGAATATATTCAGGAAAAAACGCATACGCCCTTTTTGGCCAACCAAGCAAGCATGTTAAAGAAATCTGCACTACAATGAAGTCTCACTGCCCCCCGGCCAAAAGGGCCATCTGAAAAAAGTGTAAAATCCAGAAATGCAGCACAGGCCATGGAGAACAGGGAGCCTTGTTATGCTGATGGGTGGGATGTAAATTGCCAACAGCCACTCTGGAGAAGTGTATGGTGTTTCCTGAAACACCTAAAAAACAAAGCAACAGAGCCTACGGCACTTCCACTTATGGTCCTATAGCTTAGGGAAATTAAAATCAAAAACACACAGCCACCCCAAAGTTTCAGATGGCTGTGTTTACAAGAACCTCGTCTACGGTACAAGTTAAATATCCGAGAAAGCGAGAAATGGATAAAGAAGTTGTGGTACGTACGTACAATGGAATATCACTCACCAATGAAATCTATGTCATCTGGCCCGTCGTGGCATAATGAGTGGATTCAGGTACGATGATTCTAAGTGAAATAAGTCACACAGAAAATGAAACATCATAAGATATCACTAATACACCGAATGTAATCTTGGCTACACATGAACTGAATTACAAAACAGAACAGGGTCTCAAATTTAGAAAACCAACTTATGTTTGCGTAAGGGGAAAGGTGAGTTGGGGTGCTGCATAAAACCAGAGATAGAAATTAGCACAGCTACCATTCCATACGTCAAATACGTAATAGTCAAGACCTACCCCTTGCTCAACGAAATGGGCTAAACACCCTATATTCAACGCTTAGGAATACACCTGACTAGTAAGAATCTTCAAACCCATGGATTTATATGTCTCCATAAGAGAATCAAGCGTGTGTACAGCTGCATGAAGGCAGCAGAGAAAATCCGATAAATCTTATTATCAAAATGAATTACAAAAACAAAACACAATGACAGTGAAATAGAGAGCAATTCTTAAATAACTCATTCAGGGCTTGTGATGCAACCTGGATTTACCTCATCAAAACCCAGAGCTGAGAGAGACATAAGGTTGGACACTTCAGGCTGATAGCATTGGTGAGGTTCGATGAGCAAATGCAGACCATTTGTAGTCATACTACATGGTACCCATTCCATGGGTCCCAACTTTCCAGGTTTAAGTGATTCTTCCTTCAGCTAAAGCATGCATGGGAAACCCACAGTATGGTACACCATGTGACCGGGAAACGTTTTCAAATGCATCTCAGTTTTTGTCCCCTTTTACTCGGGTTCACAATTCCAGACCCTTTACTAACACTCTCCCCACTTGGAGAGTCAGTGCCTTTAACCTCCTGTTTGGCACAGTTTGCAATTTCTGCGCAAGATGAACAGGAATAGGAAGAACCAATGAGAGACAAGCTGTAGGTGTCTTCACGGGCAAATTTAACGCTCATTTCCAACCAGGAAGAGGAATTAACCAAAGGCTCAGCATGCCGTGCAGGAACCAGAGTAGGGCCTGAAGCAATCCTGCGGGTTTGCGGCCAGCTCACAAGAAAGCGATTTGAAGAAAGGAGCTCAGGGGCACTGTAATTCACAAACCTGCAGAGTTATAAATGACAGCTATCGTCCGAAAATATATTGAAGGAAGGCTGCGAAGAGGACTTGAAAGCGGGGCAGAATTGCAGGAAAACGATTTCAGGGGGTAAACTGGAATTGCATTTAAAGCATAGGAAATGAGGCAGAACGTCGACAATGATGCACTTGGCCAAAAAGGGCGTATGCGTTTTTTCCTGAATATATTCAGGAAAAAACGCATACGCCCTTTTTGGCCAACCAAGGAAACATGTTAAAGAAATCTGCACTACAATGAAGTCTCACTGCCCCCCGGTCAAAAGTACCATCTGAAAAAATTGTAAAATCCAGAAATGCAGCACAGGCCATGGAGAACAGGGAGCCTTGTTATGCTGATGGGTGGGATGTAAATTGCCAACAGCCACTCTGGAGAAGTGTATGGTGTTTCCTGAAACACCAAAAAACAAAGCAACGGAGCCTACGGCTCTTCCACTTATGGTCCTATAGCTTAGGGAAATTAAAATCAAAAACACACAGCCACCCCAAAGTTTCAGACGGCTCTGTTTACAAGAACCTCGTCTACGGTACAAGTTAAATATCCCAGAAAGCGAAAAATGGATAAAGAAGTTGTGGTACTTACGTACAATGGAATATCACTCACCAATGAAATCTATGTCATCTGGCCCGTCGTGGCATAATGAGTGGATTCAGGTACGATGATTCTAAGTGAAATAAGTCACACAGAAAATGAAACATCATAAGACATCACTAATGCACGGAATGTAATCTTGGCTACACATGAACTGAATTACAAAACAGAACAGGGTCTCAAATTTAGAAAACCAACTTATGTTTGCGTAAGGGGAAAGGTGAGTTGGGGTGATGCATAAAACCAGAGATAGAAATTAGCACAGATACCATTCCATATCTCAAATACGTAATAGTCAAGACATACCCCTTGCTCAACGAAATGGGCTGAACACCCTATATTCAACGCCTAGGAATACACCTGACTAGAAAGAATTTTCAAACCCATGGATTTATATGTCTCCATAAGAGAATCAAGCGTGTGTACAGCTGCATGAATGCAGCAGAGAAAAGCCGATAAATCCCATTATCAAAATGAATTACAAAAACAAAACACAATGACAGTGAATTAGAGAGCAATTCTTAAATAATTCATTCAGGGCTTGTGATGCAACCTGGATTTACCTCAGCTACACCCAGAGCTGAGTGAGACATAAGGTTGGACACTTCGGCCTGATAGCATTGGTGAGGTTCGATGAGCAAATGCAGACCGTTTGAAGTCATACTTCATGGAACCCATTCCATGGGTCCCAACTCTCCAGGTTTAAGCGATTCTTCCTTCAGCTAAACCATGCATGGGAAACACAAAGTATGGTGCACCGTGTGACCGGGAAACGTTTTCAAATGCATCTCAGTTTTTGTCCTCTTTTACTCGGGTTCACAATTCCAGACCCTTTACTAACACTCTCCCCACTTGTAGAGTCAGTGCTTTAAACCTCCTGTTTGTCACAGTTTGCAATTTCTGCGCAAGATGAACAGGAATAGGGAGAACCAATGAGAGACTAGCTGTAGGTGTCTGCACGGGCAAATTTAACACTCATTTCCCACCAGGAAGAGCAATTAACCAAAGGCTCAGCATGCCGTGTCAGAAACAGATTAGGGCCTGAAGCAATCCTGTGGGTTTGCGGCCAGCTCACAAGAAAGCGATTTGAAGAAAGGAGCTCAGGGGCACTGTAATTCACAAACCTGCAGAGTTATAAATGACAGCTATCGTCCAAAAATATATTGAAGGTAGGCTGCGAAGAGGACTTGAAAGCGGGGCAGAATTGCAGGAAAACGATTTCAGGGGGTAGACTGGAATTGCATTTAAAGCATAGGAAAAGAGGCAGAACGTCGACAATGCTGCACTTGGCCAAAAAGGGCATATGCGTTTTTTCCTGAATATATTCAGGAAAAAACGCATACGCCCTTCTTGGCCAACCAAGCAAGCATGTTAAAGAAATCTGCACTGAAGTGAAGTCTCACTGCCCCCCGGTCAAAAGGGCCATCTGAAAAAAGTGTAAAATCCAGAAAGGCAGCACAGGCCATGGAGAACAGGGAGCCTTGTTATGCTGATGGGTGGGATGTAAATTGCCAACAGCCACTCTGGAAAAGTTTATGGTGTTTCCTGGAACACCTAAAAAACAAAGCAACGGAGCCTACGGCACTTCCAATTATGGTCGTATAGCTTAGGGAAATTAGAATCAAAAACACACAGCCACCCCAAAGTTTCGGACGGCTCTGTTTACAAGAACCTCGTCTACAGTACACGTTAAATATCCCAGAATGTGAAAAATGGATAAAGAAGTTGTGGTACGTACGTACAATGGAATACAACTCAGCAATGAAATCTATGTCATCAGGCCCGTCGTGGCATAATGAGTGGATTCAGGTACGATGATTCTAAGAGAAATGAGTCACACAGAAAATGAAACATCATAAGATATCTCTAATACACGGAATGTAAACTTGGCTACACATGAACTGAATTACAAAACAGAACAGGGTCTCAAATTTAGAAAACCAACTTATGCTTGCTTAAGGGGAAAGGTGAGTTGGGGTGCTGCATAAAACCAGAGATAGAAATTAGCACAGATACCTTTCCATAAGCCAAATATGTAATAGTCAAGACCTACCCCTTGCTCAACGAAATGGACTAAACACGCCATATTCAACGCCTAGGAATACACCTGACTAGTAAGAATCTTCAAACCCATGGATTTATATGTCTCCGTAAGACAATGAAGCGTGTGTACAGTGGCATGAATGCAGCAGAGAAAATCCGATAAATCCCATTATCAAAATGAATTACAAAAAAAACACACAAGGACAGTGAAATAGAGAGCAATTCTTAAATAATTCATTCAGGGCTTGTGATGCAACCTGGATTTACCACATCTACATCCAGAGCTGAGTGAGAAATAAGGTTGGGCACTTCGGCCTGATAGCATTGGTGAGGTTCGATGAACAAATGCAGACCCTTTGAAGGCATACTGCATGGTACCCATTCCATGGGTCCCAAATCTCCAGGTTTAAGGGATTCTTCCTTCAGCTAATACCTGCATGGGAAACCCACAGTATGGTGCACCGTGTGACCGGGAAACGTTTTCAAATGCATCGCAGTTTTTGTCCCCTTTTACTCGGGTTCAGCATTCCAGACCATTTACGAACACTCTCCCCACTTGCAGAGTCAGTGCTTTAACCTCCTGTTTGGCACAGTTTGCAATTTCTGTGCAAGATGAACAGGAATAGGGAGAACCAATGAGAGATTAGCTGTAGGTGTCTGCACGGGCAAATTTAACGCTCATTTCCCACCAGGAAGAGGAATTAACCTAAGGCTCATCATGCCGTGCTGGAACCAGATTAGGGCCTGAAACAATCCTGCGGGTTTGCGGCCAGCTCACAAGAGAGCGAGTTGAAGAAAGGAGCTCAGGGGCACTGTAACTCACAAACCTACAGAGTTATAAATGACAGCTATCGTCCAAAAATATATTGAAGGAAGGCTGCGAAGAGAACTTGTAAGCGGGGCAGAATTGCAGGAAAATGATTTCAGGGGGTAGACGGGAATTGCATTTAAAGCATAGGAAAAGAGGCAGAACGTCGACAATGATGCTCTTGGCCAAAAAGGGCGTATGCATTTTTTCCTGAATATATTCAGGAAAAAACGCATATGCCCTTTTTGGCCAACCAAGCAAGCATTTTAAAGAAATCTGCACTACAATGAAGTCTCACTGCCCCCCGGTCAAAACGGCCATCTGAAAAATGTGTAAAATCCAGAAAGGCAGCACAGGCCATGGAGAACAGGGAGCCTTGTTATGCTGATGGGAGGGATGTAAATTACTAACAGCCACTCTGGAGAAGTGTATGGTATTTCCTGGAACACCTAAAAAACAAAGCAACGGAGCCTACGGCAATTCCACTTATGGTCCTATAGCTTAGGGAAATTAAAATCAAAAACTCACAGCCACCCCAAAGTTTCGGATGGCTCTGTTTACAAGAACCTCGTCTACGGTACAAGTTAAATATCCCAGAATGTGAAAAATTGATAAAGAAGTTGTGGTACGTACGTACAATGGAATATCACTCAGCAATGAAATCTATGTCATCAGGCCCGTCGCGGCATAATGAGTGGATTCAGGTACCATGATTCTAACTGAAATAAGTCACACAGAAAATGAAACATCATAAGATATCACTAATACACGGAATGTAAACTTGGCTACACATGAACTGAATTACAAAACAGAACAGGGTCTCAAATTTAGAAAACCAACTTATGCTTGCTTAAGGGGAAAGGTGAGTTGGGGTGCTGCATAAAACCAGAGATAGAAATTAGCACAGATACCATTCCATTCGTCAAATATGTAATAGTCAAGACCTACCCCTTGCTCAACGAAATGGACAAAACACGCCATATTCAACGCCTAGGAACACACCTGACTTGTAAGAATCTTCAAACCCATGGATTTATATGCCTCCATAAGGGAATGAAGCGTGTGTACAGCGGCATGAATGCAGCAGAGAAAATCCGATAAATCCCATTATCAAAATGAATTACAAAAACAAAACACAAGGACAGTGAAATAGGGAGCAATTCTTAAATAATTCATTCAGGGATTGTGATGCAACCTGGATTTACCACATCTACATCCAGAGCTGAGTGAGACATAAGGTTGGGGACTTCGGGCTGATAGCATTGGTGAGGTTCGATGAACAAATGCAGACCCTTTGAAGGCATACTGCATGGTACGCATTCCATGGGTCCCTACTCTCCAGGTTTAAGGGATTCTTCCTTCAGCTAATACATGCATGGGAAACCCACAGTATGGTGCAGCATGTGACCGGGAAACGTTTTCAAATGCATTGCAGTTTTTGTCCCCTTTTACTCGGGTTCACAATTCCAGACCCTTTACTAACACTCTCCCTACTTGGAGAGTCAGTGCCTTTAACCTCCTGTTGGGCACAGTTTGCAATTTCTGCTCAAGAAGAACAGGAAGAGGGAGAACCAATGAGAGATTAGCTGTAGGTGTCTGCACGGGCAAATTTAACGTTCATTTCCAACCAGGAAGAGGAATTAACCAATGGCTCAGCATGCCCTGCCAGAAAGAGAGTAGGGCCTAAAGCAATCCTGCGGTTTTGCTGCCAGCTAACAAGAAAACGAGTGGAAGAAAAGAGCTCAGGGGCACTGTAATTCACAAACCTGCAGAGTTATGAATGACAGCTATCGTCCAAAAATATATTGAAGTAAGTCTGCGAAGCGGACTTGAAAGAGGGGCAGAATTTCAGGAAAACGGTTTCAGGGGGTAGACTGGAATTACACTTAAAGCATAGGAAAAGAGGCAGAATGTCGACAATGATGCACTTGGCCAAAAAGGGCGTATGCGTTTTTTCCTGAATATATTCAGGCAAAAACGCATACGCCCTTTTTGGCCAACTAAGCATGCGTGTAAAGAAATGTGCACTACATGGGAAGTCTCACTGCCCCCCGGTCAACAGGGCCATCTGGAAAAAGTGTAAAACCCAGAAAGGCAGGACAGGCCATGGAGAACATGGAGCCATGTTATGCTGATGGGCAGGATGTAAATTGCCAACAGCCACACTGGAGAAGTGTATGGTGTTTCCTGAAACATGTAGGAAACAAAGCAACACAGCCTATGGCACTTCCACTTATGGTCCAGTAGGTTAGGGACATTAAAATCAAAAACACACATCCACCCCAAAATTTGGGATGGCTCTGTTTACAAAACCTCATCTACGGTACAAGTTAAATATCCCAGAAAGCGAAAAATGGATTAAGAAGTTGTGGTACGTACGTACAATGTAATATCACTCAGCAATGAAATCTATGTCATCAGGCCCGTAGCGGCATAATGAGTGGATTCAGGTACGATGATTCTACGTGAAATAAGTCTCACAGAAAAAGAAACATCATAAGGTATCATTAATACACGGAATGTAAACTTGGCTACATATGAACTGAACTACAAAACAGAACAGGGTCTCAAATTTAGAAAACCAACTTATGCTTGCTTATGTGGAAAAGTGAGTTGTGGTGCTGCATAAAACCAGAGATTTTAATTAGCACAGATACCGTTCCTTAAGCCAAATATGTAAGAGACAAGACCTACTTCTTGCTCAACGAAATGGGCTCAACACCACATATTCTACCCTGAGGAATATACGTGATTAGTAAGAATGTTAAAACCCATAGATTTATATGTCTCCATAAGAGAATCAAGCGTGTGTACAGCGGCCTAAACGCAGCAATGAAAATCCGATAAATCCCGTTATAAAAAAAATTTCAAAAACAAAACACAATGACAGTGAAATAGAGAGCAATTCTTAAATAATTCATTCAGAGCTTGTGATGCAAACTGGATTTACCACATCTACACCCAGAGCTCGGTGAGACATAAGTTTCGAAACTTCTGGCTGATAGCATTGGTGAGGTTCGGTTAGCAAATGCAGACCCTTTGAAGTCATACTGCTTGGTACCCATTCCAAGGGTCCCAACTCTCTAGGTTTAAGAAATTCTTCCTTCAGCTAAAACACGCATGGGAAACCCAGACAATGGTACATTGGGTGATTGGGAAATGTTTTCAAATGCATCTCAGTTTTTGTCCCCTGGGACTCGGGTTCACCATTCCAGACCCTTCACTAACACTCTCCCCACTCGGAGAGTCAGTGCCTTTAACCTCCTGTTTGGCACAGTTTGCAATTTCTGTGCAAGATGAACAGGAATAGGGAGAACCAATGAGAGACTAGCTGTAGGAGTCTGTACGGGCAAATGTATCCCTCACTGCCCACCAGGAAGAGGAATCAATCAAAGGCTCAGCGTGCCCTGCCGGAAACAGATTAGGGACTGAAGCAATCCTGCGGTTTTGCAGTCAGCTCAGAAGAATGCGAGTTGAAGAAAGGAGCTCAGGGGCACTGTAATTCACAAACCTGCAGAGTTATGAATGACAGCTATCGTCCAAAAATATATTGAAGTAAGTCTGCGAAGAGGACTAGAAAGCGGGGCAGAATTCCAGGAAAACGATTTCAGGGGGTAGACTGGAATTGCACTTAAAGCACAGGAAAAGAGACAGAATGTTGACAATGATGCACTTGGCCAAAATGGGCGTAAGCGTTTTTTCCTTAATATATTCAGGAAAAAACGCATACGCACTTTTTGGCCAACCAAGCAAGCGTGTACAGGAAATCTGCACTACAATGAAGTCTCACTGCGCCCCAGTCAAAAGGGCCATCTGAAAAAAGTGTAAAATCCAGAAAGACAGGACAGGCCATGGAGAACAGGGAGCCTTATAATATTGATTTACGGGATGTAAATTGCCAACAGCCACTCTGGAGAAGTGTATGGTGTTTCCTGAAACACGTAGGAAACAAAGCAACACAGCCTATGGCACTTCCACTTATGGTCCTATAGCTTTGGGAAATTAAAATCAAAAACACACAGCCACCCCAAAGTTTGGGACGGCTCTGTTTACAAGAACCTCATCTACGGTACGAGTTAAATATCCCAGAAAGTGAAAAATGGATAAAGAAGTTCTGGTACATACGTACAATGGAATATCACTCAGCAATTATATCTATGTCATCAGGCCCATAGCGGCATAATGAGAGTATTCAGGTACGATGATTCTACGTGAAATAAGTCACACAGAAAAAGAAACATCATAAGATATCACTAATACAAGGAATGTAAACTTGGCTACACATGAACTGAATTACAAAACAGAACAGGGTCTCAAATTTAGAAAACCAACTTATGCTTGCTTATGGGGAAAGGTGAGTTGGGGTGCTGCATAAAACCAGAGATTGAAATTAGCACAGATACCATTCCATAAACCAAATAAGTAATATACCAGACCTACTCCTTGCTCAACGAAATGGACTCAACACCCCATATTCAAGGCCTAGGAATATACCTGACTAGTAAGAATCTTAAAACCCACGGATTTATATGTCTCCATAAGAGAAACATGCGTGTGTACAGCGGCATAAAGGTAGCAGTGAAAACCCGATAAATCCCATTATCAAAATAATTTTCAAATACAAAACACAATGACAGTGAAATAGAGAGCAATTCTTAAATAATTCATTCAGGGCTTGTGATGCAACCTGGATTTACCACATCTACACACAGAGCTGGGTGAGACATAAGGCTGGACACTTCGGGCTGATAGCATTGGTGAGGTTCAGTGAGCAAATGCAGACCCTTTGAAGTCATACTGCATGGAACCCTTTCCATGGGTCCCAACTCTCCAGGTTTAAGGGATTCTTCCTTCAGCTAAAACATGCATGGGAAACCCAGAGTATGGTCCACCGTGTGACCGGCAAACGTTTTCAAATTCATCTCAGTTTTCGTCCCCTTTTACTCGGGTTCACCATTCCAGACCCTTTACTAACACTCTCCCCACTTGGAGAGTCAGTGCCTTTAACCTCCTGTTTGGCACAGTTTGCAATTTCTGCGCAAGATGAACAGGAATAGGGAGAACCAATGAGAGACTAGCTGTAGGTGTCTGCACAGGCAAATTTAACGCTCATTTCCCACCAGGAAGAGGAATTAACCAAAGGCTCAGCATGCCCTGCCCGAACCAGATTAGGGCCTGAAGCAATCTTGCGGGTTTGCGACCAGCTCACAAGATAGCGAGTTGAAGAAAGGAGCTCAGGGGCACTGTAACTCACAAACCTGCAGAGTTATAAATGACAGCTATCGTCCAAAAATATATTGAAGGAAGGATGCAAAGAGAACTTGTAAGCGTGGCAGAATTGCAGGAAAACGATTTCAGGGGGTACACGGGAATTGCATTTAAAGCATAGGAAAAGAGGCAGAACGTCGACAATGATGCAGTTGGCCAAAAAGTGCATATGCGTTTTTTCCTGAATATATTCAGGAAAAAAGGCATACGCCCTTTTTGGCCAACTAAGCAAGCATGTAAAGGAAATCTGCACTACAAGGGAAGTCTCACTGCCCCCCAGTCAACAGGGCCATCTGGAAAAAGTGTAAAATCCAGAAAGGCAGGACAGGCCATGGAGAACATGGAGCCTTGTTATGCTGATGGGCAGGATGTAAATTGCCAACAGCCACACTGGAGAAGTGTATGGTGTTTCCTGAAACACGTAGGAAACAAAGCAACACAGCCTATGGCACTTCCACTTATGGTCCAGTAGCTTAGGGACATTAAAATCAAAAACACACAGCCACCCCAAAGTTTCAGACGGCTCTGTTTACAAGAACCTCGTCTACGGTACAAGTTAAATATCCCAGAAAGCAAAAAATGGATAAAGAAGTTGTGGTACGTACGTACAATGGAATATCACTCACCAATGAAATCTATGTCATCTGGCCCATCGTGGCATAATGAGTGGATTCAGGTACAATGATTCTAAGTGAAATAAGTCCCACAGAAAATGAAACATCATATGATATCACTAATACACGGAATGTAATCTTGGCTACACATGAACTGAATTACAAAACAAAACAGGGTCTCAAATTTAGAAAACCAACTTATGTTTGCTTAAGGGGAAAGGTGAGTTGCGGTGCTGCATAAAACCAGAGATAGATATTAGCACAGATCCCATTCCATAAGTTAACTATGTAATACTCCAGACCTACCCCTTTCTCAACGAAATGGGATAAACACCCTATATTCAACGCCTAGGAATACACCTGACTAGTAAGAATCTTCAAACCCATGGATTTATATGTCTCCATAAGAGAATCAAGCGTGTGTACAGCTGCATGAATGCAGCAGAGAAAATCCGATAAATCCCATTATCAAAATGAATTACAAAAACAAAACACAATGACAGTGAAATAGAGAGCAATTCTTAAATAATTCATTCAGGGCTTGTGATGCAACCTGGATTTACCTCATCTACACCCAGAGCTGAGTGAGATTTAAGGTTGGACACTTCGGGCTGATAGCATTGGTGAGGTTCAATGAGCAAATGCAGACCCTTTGAAGTCATCCTACATGGTACCCATTCCATGGGTCCCAACTCTCCAGGTTTAAGCGATGCTTCCTTCAGCTAAAACATGCATGGGAAACCCACAGTATGGTGCACCGTGTCACCGGGAAACGTTTTCAAATGCATCTCAGTTTTAGTCCCCTTTTACTCGGGTTCACAATTCCAGACCCTTTACTAACACTCTCCCCGCTTGGAGAGTCAGTGCCTTTAACCTGCTGTTTGGCACAGTTTGCAATTTCTGCGCAAGATGAACAGGAATAGGGAGAACGAATGAGAGACTAGCTGTAGGTGTCTGCACAGGCAAATTTAACGCTCATTTCCAACCAGGAAGAGGAATTAACCAAACGCTCAGCATGCCTTGCCTGAATCAGATTAGGGCCTGAAGCAATCCTGTGGGTTTGCGGCCAGCTCACAAGAAAGCGATTTGAAGAAAGGAGCTCAGGGGCACTGTAATTCTCAAACCTGCAAAGTTATAAATGACAGCTATTGTCCAAAAATATATTGAAGGAGGGCTGCGAAGAGGACTTGAAATCGGGGCAGAATTGCAGGAAAGCGGTTTCAGGGAGTAGAGTGGAATTGCATTTAAAGCATAGGAAAAGAGGCAGAACGTCGACAATGAAGCACGTGGCCAAAAAGGGCGTATGCGTTTTTTCCTGAATATATTCAGGAAAAAACGCATACGCCCTTTTTGGCCAACCAAGCAAGCATGTTAGAGAAATCTGCACTACAATGAAGTATCACTGCCCCCTGGTCAAAAGGGCCATCTGAAAAAAGTGTAAAATCCAGAAATGCAGCACAGGCCATGGAGAACAGGGAGCCTTGTTATGCTGATGGGTGGGATGTAAGTTGCCAACAGCCACTCTGGAGAAGTGTATGGTGTTTTCTGAAACACCTAAAAAACAAAGCAACGGAGCCTACGGCTCTTCCACTTATGGTCCTATAGCTTATGGAAATTAAAATCAAAAACACACAGCCACCCCAAAGTTTCAGACGGATCTGTTTACAAGAACCTCGTCTACGGTACCAGTTAAATATCCCAGAAAGCGAAAAATGGATAAAGAAGTTGTGGTACGTACGTACAATGGAATATCACTCACCAATGAAATCTATGTCATCTGGCCCATCGTGGCATAATGAGTGGATTCAGGTACGATGATTCAAAGTGAAATACGTCACACAGAAAATGAAACATCATAAGATGTCACTAATACACGGAATGTAATCTTGGCTACACATGAACTGAATTACAAAACAGAACAGGGTCTCAAATTTAGAAAACCAACTTATGTTTGCTTAAGGGGAAAGGTGAGTTGGGGTGCTGCATAAAACCAGAGATAGAAATTAGCACAGATACCATTCCATATGTCAAATACGTAATAGTCAAGACTTACCCCTTGCTCAACGAAAGGGGCTAAACACCCTATATTCAACGCCTAGGAATACACCTGACTAGAAAGAATCTTCAAACCCATGGATTTATATGTCTCCATAAGAGAATCAAGCGTGTGTACAGCTGCATGAAGGCAGCAGAGAAAATCCGATAAATCCTATTATCAAAATGAATTACAAAAACAAAACACAATGACAGTGAAATAGCGAGCAATTCTTAAATAATTCTTTCAGGGCTTGTGATGCAACCTGGATTTACCTCATCAAAACCCAGAATTGAGTGAGACATAAGGTTGGACACTTCGGGCTGATAGCATTGGTGAGGTTCGATGAGCAAATGCAGACCATTTGAAGTCATACTGCATGGTACCCATTCCATGGGTCCCAACTCTCCAGGTTTAAGTGATTCTTCCTTCAGCTAAAGCATGCATGGGAAACCCACAGTATGGTGCACCATGTGACCGGGAAACGTTTTCAAATGCATCTCAGTTTTTGTCCCCTTTTACTCGGGTTCACAATTCCAGACCCTTTACTAACACTCTCCCCACTTGGAGAGTCAGTGCCTTTAATCTCCTGTTTGGCACAGTTTGCAATTTCTGCGCAAGATGAACAGGAATAGGGAGAACCAATGAGAGACTAGCTGTAGGTATCTGCACGGGCAAATTTAACGCTCATTTCCAACCAGGAAGAGGAATTAACCAAAGGCTCAGCATGCCGTGCAGGAACCAGATTAGGGCCTGAAGCAATCCTGCGGGTTTGCGGCCAGCTCACAAGAAAGCGATTTGTAGAAAGGAGCTAAGGGGCACTGTAATTCACAAACCTGCAGAGTTATAAATGACAGCTATCGTCCGAAAATATATTGAAGGAAGGCTGCGAAGAGGACTGGAAAGCGGGGCAGAATTGCAGGAAAACGATTTCAGGGGGTAGACTGGAATTGCATTTAAAGCATAGGAAAAGAGGCAGAACGTCGACAATGATGCACTTGGCCAAAAAGGGCGTATACGTTTTTTCCTGAATATATTCAGGAAAAAACTCATACGTACTTTTTGGCCAACCAAGCAAGCATGTTAAAGAAATCTGCACTAAAATGAAGTCTCACTGCCCCCCGGTCAAATGGGCCATCTGAAAAAAGTGTAAAATCCAGAAATTCAGCACAGGCCATGGAGAACAGGGAGCCGTGTTATGCTGATGGGTGCTATGTAAATTGCCAACAGCCACTCTGGAGAAGTGTATGGTGTTTCCTGAAACACCTAAAAAACAAAGCAATGGAGCCTACGGCACTTCCACTTATGGTCCTATAGCTTAGGGAAATTAAAATCAAAAACACACAGCCGCCCCAAAGTTTCAGACGGCTCTGTTTACAAGAACCTCTTCTACGGTACAAGTAAAATATCCCAGAAAGCGAAAAATGGATAAAGAATTTGTGGTACGTACGTACAATGGAATATCACTCACCAATGAATTGTATGTTATCTGGCCCGTCGTGTCATAATAAGTGGATTCAGGTACGATGATTCTAAGTGAAATAAGTCACACAGAAAATGAAACATCATAAGATATCACTAATACACCGAATGTAATCTTGGCTACACATGAACTGAATTACAAAACAGAACAGGGTCTCAAATTTTGAAAACCAAGTTATGTTTGCATAAGGGGAAAGGTGAGTTGGGGTGCTGCATAAAACCAGAGATAGTAATTAGCACAGATACCATTCCATACGTCAAATATGTAATAGTCAAGACCTACCCCTTGCTCAACGAAATGGGCTAAACACCCTATATTCAACACCTAGGAATACACCTGACTAGTAAGAATCTTCAAACCCATGGATTTATATGTCTCCATAAGAGAATCAAGCGTTTGTACAGCTGCATGAAGGCAGCAGAGAAAATCCGATAAATCCTAATATCAAAATGAATTACAAAAACAAAACAGAATGACAGTGAAATAGAGAGCAATTCTTCAATAATTCATTCAGGGCTTGTGATGCAACCTGGATTTACCTCATCTACACCCAGAGCTGAGTGAGACATAAGGTTGGACACTTCGGGCTGATAGCATTGGTGAGGTTCGATGAGCAAATGCAGACCATTTGAAGTCATACTGCATGGTACCCATTACATGGGTCCCAACTCGCCAGGTTTAAGTGATTCTTCCTTCAGCTAAAGCATGCATGGGAAACCCACAGTATGGTGCACCATGTGACCGGGAAACGTTTTCAAATGCATCTCAGTTTTTGTCCCCTTTTACTCGGGTTCACAATTCCAGATCCTTTACTAACACTCTCCCCACTTGGAGAGTCAGTGCCTTTAACCTCCTGTTTGGCACAGTTTGCAATTTCTGCGCAAGATGAACAGGAATAGGGAGAACCAATGAGAGACTAGCTGTAGGTGTCTGCACGGGCAAATTTAACGCTCATTTCCAACCAGGAAGAGGAATTAATCAAAGGCTCAGCATGCCGTGCAGGAACCAGATTAGGGCCTGAAGCAATCCTGTGGGTTTGCGGCCAGCTCACAAGAAAGCGATTTGAAGAAAGGAGCTCAGGGGCACTGTAATTCACAAACCTGCAGAGTTATAAATGACAGCTATCGTCCGAAAATATATTGAAGGAAGGCTGCGAAGAGGACTTGAAAGCGGGGCAGAATTGCAGGAAAACGATTTCAGGGGGTAGACTGGAATTGCATTTAAAGCTTAGTAAAAGAGGCAGAACGTCGACAATGATGCCCTTGGCCAAAAAGGGCGTATACGTTTTTTCCTGAATATATTCAGGAAAAAACGCATACGCCCTTTTTGGCCAACCAAGCAAGCATGTTAAAGAAAACTGCACTACAATGAAGTCTCACTGCCCCCCGCTCAAAAGGGCCATCTGAAAAAGTGTAAAATCCAGAAATGCAGCACAGGCCATGGAGAACAGGGAGCCTTGTTATGCTGATGGGTGGGATGTAAATTGCCAACAGCCACTCTGGAGAAGTGTATGGTGTTTCCTGAAACACCAAAAAACAAAGCAACGGAGCCTACGGCACTTCCACTTATGGTCCTATAGCTTAGGGAAATTAAAATCAAAAACACACAGCCACCCCAAAGTTTCAGACGGCTCTGTTTACAAGAACCTCGTCTACGGTACAAGTTAAATATCCCTGAAAGCGAAAAATGGATAAAGAAGTTGTGGTACGTACGTACAATGGAATATCACTCACCAATGAAATCTATGTCATCTGGCCCGTCGTGGCATAATGAGTGGATTCAGGTACGATGATTCTAAGTGAAATAACTCACACAGAAAATGAAACATCATAAGATGTCACTAATACACGGAATGTAATCTTGGCTACACATGAACTGAATTACAAAACAGAACAGGGTCTCAAATTTAGAAAACCAACTTATGTTTGCTTAAGGGGAAAGGTGAGTTGGGGTGCTGCATAAAACCAGAGATATAAATTAGCACAGATACCATTCCATACGTCAAATATGTAATAGTCAAGACCTACCCCTTGCTCAACCAAATGGGCTAAACACCCTATATTCAACGTCTAGGAATACACCTGACTAGAAAGAATATTCAAACCCATGCATTTATATGTCTCCGTAAGAGAATCCAGCGTGTGTACAGCTGCATGAAGGCAGCAGAGAAAATCCGATAAATCCCATTATCAAAATGAATTACAAAAACAAAACAGAATGACAGTGAAATAGAGAGCAATTCTTAAATAATTCATTCAGGGCTTGTGATGCAACCTGGATTTACCTCATCAAAACCCAGAGCTGAGTGAGACATAAGGTTGGACACTTCAGGCTGATAGCATTGGTGAGGTTCGATGAGCAAATGCAGACCATTTGAAGTCATACTGCATGGTACCCATTCCATGGGTCCCAACTCTCCAGGTTTAAGTGATTCTTCCTTCAGCTAAAGCATGCATGGGAAACCCACAGTATGGTGCACCATGTGACCGGGAAACGTTTTCAAATGCATCTCAGTTTTTGTCCCCTTTTACTCGGGTTCACAATTCCAGACCCTTTACTAACACTCTCCCCACTTGGAGAGTCAGTGCCTTTAACCTTCTGTTTGGCACAGTTTGCAATTTCTGCGCAAGATGAACAGGAATAGGGAGAACCAATGAGAGACTAGCTGTAGGTGTCTGCACGGGCAAATTTAACGCTCATTTCCAACCAGGAAGAGTAATTAACCAAAGGCTCAGCATGCCGTGCAGGAACCAGATTAGCGCCTGAAGCAATCCTGTGGGTTTGCGGCCAGCTCACAAGAAAGCGATTTGTAGAAAGGAGCTCAGGGGCACTGTAATTCACAAACCTGCAGAGTTATAAATGACAGCTATCGTCCGAAAATATATTGAAGGAAGGCTGCGAAGACGACTGGAAAGCGGGGCAGAATTGCAGGAAAACGATTTCAGGGGGTAGACTGGAATTGCATTTAAATCATAGGAAAAGAGGCAGAACGTCGACAATGATGCACTTGGCCAAAAAGGGCGTATACGTTTTTTCCTGAATATATTCAGGAAAAAACGCATACGCATTTTTTGGCCAACCAAGCAAGCATGTTAAAGAAATCTGCACTACAATGAAGTCTCACTGCCCCCCGGTCAAAAGGGCCATCTGAAAAAAGTGTAAAATCCAGAAATGCAGCACAGGCCATGGAGAACAGGGAGCCTTGTTATGCTGATGTGTGGGATGTAAATTGCCAACAGCCACTCTGGAGAAGTGTATGGTGTTTCCTGAAACACCTAAAAAACAAAGCAACGGAGCCTACGGCACTTCCACTTATGGTCCTATAGCTTAGGGAAATTAAAATCAAAAACACACAGCCACCCCAAAGTTTCAGACGGCTCTGTTTACAAGAACCTCGTCTACGGTACAAGTTAAATATCCCAGAAAGCGAAAAATGGATAAAGAAGTTGTGGTACGTACGTACAATGGAATATCACTCACCAATGAAATCTATGTCATCTGGCCCGTCGTGGCATAATGAGTGGATTCAGGTACGATGATTCTAAGTGAAATAAGTCACACAGAAAATGAAACATCATAAGATATCACTAATACACCGAATGTAATCTTGGCTACACATGAACTGAATTACAAAACAGAACAGGGTCTCAAATTTAGAAAACCAACTTATGTTTGCGTAAGGGAAAAGGTGAGTTGGGGTGCTGCATAAAACCAGAGTTAGAAATTAGCACAGATACCATTCCATATGTCAAATACGTAATAGTCAAGACATACCCCTTGCTCAACGAAATGGGCTAAACACCCTATATTCAACGCTTAGGAATACACCTGACTAATAAGAATCTTCAAACCCATGGATTTATATGTCTCCATAAGAGAATCAAGCGTGTGTACACCTGCATGAAGGCAGCAGAGAAAATCCGATAAATCCTATTATCAAAATGAATTACAAAAACAAAACACAATGACAGTGAAATAGAGAGCAATTCTTAAATAATTCATTCAGGGCTTGTGATGCAACCTGGATTTACCTCATCTACACCCAGAGCTGAGTGAGACATAAGGTTGGACACTTCGGGCTGATAGCATTGGTGAGGTTCGATGAGCAAATGCAGACCATTTTATGTCATACTGCATGGTACCCTTTCTATGGGTCCCAACTCGCCAGGTTTAAGCGATTCTTCCTTCAGCTAAAACATGCATGGGAATCCCACAGTATGGTGCACCGTGTGACCGGGAAACGTTTTCAAATGCATCTCAGTTTTCGTCCCCTTTTACTCGGGTTCACCATTCCAGACCCTTTTAACACTCTCCTCACTTGGAGAGCCAGTGCCTTTAACCTGTTGTTTGGCACAGTTTGCAATTTCTGCGCAAGATGTACAGGAATAGGGAGAACCAATGAGAGGCCAGCTGTAGGTGTCTGCACGGGCAAATTTAACGCTCATTTCCCACCAGGAAGAGGAATTAACCAAACGCTCAGCATGCCGTGCCGGAACCAGATTAGGGCCTGAAGCAATCCTGCGGGTTTGCGGCCAGCTCACAAGAAAATGATTTGAAGAAAGGAGCTCAGGGGCCAAGTAATTCACAAACCTGCAGAGTTATAAATGACAGCTATCGTCCAAAAATATATTGAAGGAAGGCTGCGAAGAGGACTTGAAAGCGGGGCAGAATTGCAGGAAAATGATTTCAGGGGGTAGACTGGAATTGCATTTAAAGCATAGGAAAAAAGGCAGAACGTCGACAATGATGCACTTGGCCAAAAAGGGCGTATGCGTTTTTTCCTGAATATATTCAGGAAAAAACGCATACGCCCTTTTTGGCCAACCAAGCAAGCATGTTAAAGAAATCTGCACTACAATGAAGTCTCACTGCCCCCCGGTCAAAAGGGCCATCTGAACAAAGTGTAAAATCCAGAAATGCAGCACAGGCCATGGAGAACAGGGAGCCTTGTTATGCTGATGGGTGGGATGTAAATTGCCAACAGCCACTCTGGAGAAGTGTATGGTGTTTCCTGAAACACCTAAAAAACAAAGCAACGGAGCCTACGGCACTTCCACTTATGGTCCTATAGCTTAGGGAAATTAAAATCAAAAACACACAGCCACCCCAAAGTTTCAGATGGCTCTGTTTACAAGAACCTCGTCTACGGTACAAGTTAAATATCCCAGAAAGCGAAAAAATGGATAAAGATGTTGTGGTACGTACGTACAATGAAATATCACTCACCAATGAAATCTATGTCATCTGGCCCGTCGTGGCATAATAAGTGGTTCAGGTACGATGATTCTAAGGGAAATAAGTCCCACAGAAAATGAAACATCATAAGATATCACTAATACTTCGAATGTAATTTGGCTACACATGAAGTGAATTACAAAACAGAACAGGGTCTCAAATTTAGAAAACCAACTTATGTTTCCTTAAGGGGAAAGGTGAGTTGGGGTGCTGCATAAAACCAGAGATAGAAATTAGCACAGATACCATTCCATACGTCAAATATGTAATAGTAAAGACCTACCCCTTGCTCAACGAAATGGGCTAAACACCCTATATTCAACGGCTAGGAATACACCTGACTAGTAAGAATCTTCAAACCCATGGATTTATATGTCTCCATAAGAGAATCAAGCGTGTGTACAGCTGCATGAAGGCAGCAGAGAAAAGCCGATAAATCCCATTATCAAAATGATTTACAAAAACAAAACACAATGACTGTGAAATAGAGAGCAATTCTTAAATAATTCATTCAGGGCTTGTGATGCAACCTGGATTTACCTCATCTACACCCAGAGCTGAGTGAGACATAAGGTTGGACACTTCGGGCTGATAGCATTGGTGAGGTTCGATGAGCAAATGCAGACCATTTGAAGTCATACTGCATGGTACCCATTCCATGGGTCCCAACTCTCCAGGTTTAAGCGATTCTTCCTTCAGCTAAAGCATGCATGGGAAACCCAGAGTATGGTGCACTGTGTGACCGGGAAACGTTTTCAAATGCATCTCAGTTTTTGTCCTCTTTGACTCGGGTTCACAATTCCAGACCCTTTACTAACACTCTCCCCACTTGTAGAGTCAGTGCCTTTAACCTCCTGTTTGGCACAGTTTGCAATTTCTGCGCAAGATGAACAGGAATAGGGAGAACCAATGAGAGACTAGCTGTAGGTGTCTGCACGGGCAAATTTAACACTCATTTCCCACCAGGAAGAGGAATTAACCAAAGGCTCAGCATGCCGTGCCGGAACCAGATTAGGGCCTGAAGCAATCCTGCGGGTTTGGGGCCAGCTCACAAGAAAGCGATTTGAAGAAAGGAGCTCAGGGGCACTGTTATTCAGAAACCTGCAGAGTTATAAATGACAGCTATCGTCCAAAAATATATTGAAGGTAGGCTGCGAAGAGGACTTGAAAGCGGGGCAGAATTGCAGGAAAACGATTTCAGGGGGTAGACTGGAATTGCATTTAAAGCATAGGAAAAGAGGCAGAACGTCGACAATGATGCACTTGGCCAAAAAGGGCGTATGCGTTTTTTCCTGAATATATTCAGGAAAAAACGCATACGACCTTTTTGGCCAACCAAGCAAGCATGTTAAAGAAATCTGCACTACAATGAAGTCTCACTGCCCCCCGTCAAAAGGGTCATCTGAAAAAAGTGTAAAATCCAGAAATGCAGCACAGGCCATGGAGAACAGGGAGCCTTGTTATGCTGATGGGTGGGATGTAAATTGCCAAGAGCCACTCTGGAGAAGTGTATGGTGTTTCCTGAAACACCTAAAAAACAAAGCAACGGAGCCTACGGCACTTCCACTTATGGTCCTATAGATTAGGGAAATTAAAATCAAAAACACACAGCCACCCCAAAGTTTCTGACGGCTCTGTTTACAAGAACTTCATCTACGGTACAAGTTAAATATCCCAGAAAGCGAAAAATGGATAAAGAAGTTGTGGTACGTACGTACAATGGAATATCACTCACAAATGAATTCTATTTCATCTGCCCCATCGTGTCATAATGAGTGGATTCAGGTACGATGATTCTAAGTGAAATAAGTCACACAGAAAATGAAACATCATAAGATATCACTAATACACGGAATGTAATCTTGGCTACACATGAACTGAATTACAAAACAGAACAGGGTCTCAAATTTAGAAAACCAACTTATGTTTGCTTAAGCGGAATGGCGAGTTGGGGTGCTGCATAAAACCAGAGATAGAAATTAGCACAGATACCATTCCATACGTCAAACATGTAATAGTCAAGACCCACCCCTTGCTCAACGAAATGGGCTAAACACCCTATATTCAATGCCTAGGAATACACCTGACTAGTAAGAATCTTCAAACCCATGGATTTATATGTCTCCATAAGAGAATCAAGCGTGTGTACAGCTGCATGAAGGCAGCAGAGACAATCCGATAAATCCCATTACCAAAATGAATTACAAATACAAAACACAATGACAGTGAAATAGAGAGCAATTCTTCAATAATTCATTCAGGGCTTGTGATGCAACCTGGATTTACCTCATCTACACTCAGAGCTGAGTGAGACATAAGGTTAGACACTTCGGGCTGATAGCATTGGTGAGGTTCGATGAGCAAATGCAGACCATTTGAAGTCATACTGCATGGTACCCATCCCATGGGTCCCAACTCTCCAGGTTTAAGCGATTCTTCCTTCAGCTAAAGCATGCATGGGAAACCCACAGTTTGGTGCACCGTGTGGCCGGGAAACTTTTTCAAATGCATCTCAGTGTTCGTCCCCTTTTACTCGGGTTCACAATTCCAGACCCTTTACTAAAACTCTCCCTACTTGGAGAGTCAGTGCCTTTAACCTCCTGTTTGGCACAGTTTGCAATTTCTGCGCAAGATGAACAGGAATAGGGAGAACCAATGAGAGACTAGCTGTAGGTGTCTGCACGGGCAAATTTAACGCTCATTTCCAACCAGGAAGAGGAATTAACCAAAGGCTCAGCATGCCGTCCCGGAACCAGATTAGGGCCTGAAACAATCCTGCGGGTTTGCGGCCAGCTCACAAGAAAGCGATTTGAAGAAAGGAGCTCAGGGGAACTGTAATTCACAAACCTGCAAAGTTATAAATGACAGCTATAGTCCAAAAATATATTGAAGGAAGCCTGCGAAGAGGACTGAATGCGGGGCAGAATTGCAGGAAAACGATTTCAGGGGGTAGACAGGAATTGCATTTAAAGCATAGGAAAAGAGGCAGAACGTCGACAATGATGCACTCGGCTAAAAAGGGCGTATGAGTTTTTTCCTAAATATATTCAGGAAAAAACGCATACACCCTTTTTGGCCAACCAAGCAAGCATGTTAAAGAAATCTGCACTACAATGAAGTCTCACTGCCCCCCGTCAAAAGGGTCATCTGAAAAAAGTGTAAAATCCAGAAATGCAGCACAGGCCATGGAGAACAGGGAGCCTTGTTATGCTGACGGGCGGGATGTAAATTGCCAACAGCCACTCTGGAGAAGTGTATGGTGTTTCCTGAAACACCTAAAAAACAAAGCAACGGAGCCTACGGCTCTTCCACTTATGGTCCTATAGCTTATGGAAATTAAAATCAAAAACACACAGCCACCCCAAAGTTTCAGACGGATCTGTTTACAAGAACCTCGTCTACGGTACAAGTTAAATATCCCAGAAAGAGAAAAATGGATAAAGAAGTTGTGGTACGTACGTACAATGGAATATCATTCACCAATGAAATCTATGTCATCTGGCCCGTCGTGGCATAATGAGTGGATTCAGGTACGATGATTCTAAGTGAAATACGTCACACAGAAAATGAAACATCATAAGATGTCACTAATACACGGAATGTAATCTTGGCTACACATGAACTGAATTACAAAACAGAACAGGGTCTCAAATTTAGAAAACCAACTTATGTTTGCTTAAGGGGAAAGGTGAGTTGGGGTGCTGCATAAAACCAGAGATAGAAATTAGCACAGATACCATTCCATATGTCAAATACGTAATAGTCAAGACTTACCCCTTGCTCAACGAAAGGGACTAAACACCCTATATTCAACGCCTAGGAATACACCTGACTAGAAAGAATCTTCAAACCCATGGATTTATATGTCTCCATAAGAGAATCAAGCGTGTGTACAGCTGCATGAAGGCAGCAGAGAAAATCCGATAAATCCTATTATCAAAATGAATTACAAAAACAAAACACAATGACAGTGAAATAGAGAGCAATTCTTAAATAATTCATTCAGGGCTTGTGATGCAACCTGGATTTACCTCATCTACACCCAGAGCTGAGTGAGACATAAGGTTGGACACATCGGGCTGATAGCATTGGTGAGGTTCGATGAGCAAATGCAGACCACTTGAAGTCATAATATATGGTACACATTCCATGGGTCCCAACTCTCCAGGTTTAAGTGATTCTCCCTTCAGCTAAAGCATGCATGGGAAACCCACAGTATGGTGCACCGTGAGAGGGGGAAACGTTTTCAAATGCATCTCAGTTTTCGTCCCCTTTTACTCGGGTTCACAATTCCAGACCCTTTACTAACACTCTCCCCACTTGGAGAGTCAGTGCCTTTAACCTCCTGTTTGGCACAGTTTGCAATTTCTGCGCAAGATGAACAGGAATAGGGAGAACCAATGAGAGACTAGCTGTAGGTGTCTGCACGGGCAAATTTAATGCTCATTTCCCACCAGGAAGAGGAATTAACCAAAGGCTCAGCATGCCGTGCCGGAACCAGATTAGGGCCTGAAGCAATCCTGCGGGTTTGCGGCCAGCTCACAAGAAAGCGATTTGAAGAAAGGAGCTCAGGGGCACTGTAATTCACAAACCTGCAGAGTTATAAATGACAGCTATCGTCCAAAAATATATTGAAGGAAGGCTGCGAAGAGGACTTGAAAGCAGGGCAGAATTGCAGGAAAACGATTTCAGGGGGTAGACTGGAATTGCATTTAAAGCATAGGAAAAGAGGCAGAACGTCGACAATGATGCACTTGGCCAAAAAGGGCGTATGCGTTTTTTCCTGAATATATTCAGGAAAAAACGCATACGCCCTTTTTGGCCAACCAAGCAAGCATGTTAAAGAAATCTGCACTACAATGAAGTCTCACTGCCCCCCGGTCAAAAGGGCCATCTGAAAAAAGTGTAAAATCCAGAAATGTAGCACAGGCCATGGAGAACAGGGAGCCCTTTTATGCTGATGGGTGAGATGTAAATGGCCAACAGCCACTCTGGAGAAGTGTATGGTGTTTCCTGAAACACCTAAAAAACAAAGCAACGGAGCCTACGGCACTTCCACTTATGGTCCTATAGCTTAGGGAAATTAAAATAAAAAACACACAGCCACCAAAAGTTTCAGAGGGCTCTGTTTACAAGAACCTCGTCTACGGTACAAGTTAAATATCCCAGAAAGCGAAAAATGGATAAAGACGTTGTGGTACGTACGTACAATGGAATATCACTCACAAATGAAATCTATTTCACCTGGCCCATCGTGGCATAATGAGTGGATTCAGGTACGATGATTCTAAGTGAAATAAGTCACACAGAAAATGAAACATCATAAGATATCACTAATACACCGAATGTAATCTTGGCTACACATGAACTGAATTACAAAACAGGACAGGGTCTCAAATTTAGAAAACCAACTTATGTTTGCTTAAGGGGAAAGGCGAGTTGGGGTGCTGCATAAAACCAGAGATAGAAATTAGCACAGATACCATTCCATACGTCAAACATGTAATAGTCAAGACCTACCCCTTGCTCAACTAAATGGGCTCAACACCCTATATTCAATGCCTAGGAATACACCTGACTAGATAGAATCTTCAAACCCATGGATTTATATGTCTCCATAAGAGAATCAAGCGTGTGTACAGCTGCATGAATGCAGCAGAGAAAAGCCGATAAATCCCACTATCAAAATGAATTACAAAAACAAAACACAATGAGAGTGAAATAGAGAGCAATTCTTAAATAATTCATTCAGGGCTTGTGATGCAACCTGGATTTACCTCATCTACACCCAGAGCTGAGTGAGACATAAGGTTGGACACTTCGGGCTGATAGCATTGGTGAGGTTCGATGAGCAAATGCAGACCATTTGAAGTCATACTGCATGGTACCCATTCCATGGGTCCCAACTCTCCAGGTTTAAGCGATTCTTCCTTCAGCTAAAGCATGCATGGGAAACCCACAGTATGGTGCACTGTGTGACCGGGAAACGTTTTCAAATGCATCTCAGTTTTTGTCCTCTTTGACTCGGGTTCACAATTCCAGACCCTTTACTAACACTCTCCCCACTTGTAGAGTCAGTGCCTTTAACCTCCTGTTTGGCACAGTTTGCAATTTCTGTGCAAGATGAACAGGAATAGGGAGAACCAATGAGAGACTAGCTGTAGGTGTCTGCACGGGCAAATTTAACACTCATTTCCCACCAGGAAGAGGAATTAACCAAAGGCTCAGCATGCCGTGCCGGAACCAGATTAGGGCCTGAAGCAATCCTGCGGGTTTGGGGCCAGCTCACAAGAAAGCGATTTGAAGAAAGGAGCTCAGGGGCACTGTTATTCAGAAACCTGCATAGTTATAAATGACAGCTATCGTCCAAAAGTATATTGAAGGTAGGCTGCGAAGAGGACTTGAAAGCGGGGCAGAATTGCAGGAAAACGATTTCAGGGGGTAGACTGGAATTGCATTTAAAGCATAGGAAAAGAGGCAGAACGTCGACAATGATGCACTTGGCCAAAAAGGGCGTATGCGTTTTTTCCTGAATATATTCAGGAAAAAACGCATACGACGTTTTTGGCCAACGAAGCAAGCATATTAAAGAAATCTGCACTACAATGAAGTCTCACTGCCCCCCGTCAAAAGGGTCATCTGAAAAAAGTGTAAAATCCAGAAATGCAGCACAGGCCATGGAGAACAGGGAGCCTTGTTATGCTGATGGGTGGGATGTAAATTGCCAAGAGCCACTCTGGAGAAGTGTATGGTGTTTCCTGAAACACCTAAAAAACAAAGCAACGGAGCCTACGGCACTTCCACTTATGGTCCTATAGATTAGGGAAATTAAAATCAAAAACACACAGCCACCCCAAAGTTTCTGACGGCTCTGTTTACAAGAACTTCATCTACGGTACAAGTTAAATATCCCAGAAAGCGAAAAATGGATAAAGAAGTTGTGGTACGTACGTACAATGGAATATCACTCACAAATGAAATCTATTGCATCTGGCCCATCGTGTCATAATGAGTGGATTCAGGTACGATGATTCTAAGTGAAATAAGTCACACAGAAAATGAAACATCATAAGATATCACTAATACACGGAATGTAATCTTGGCTACTCATGAACTGAATTACAAAACAGAACAGGGTCTCAAATTTAGAAAACCAACTTATGTTTGCTTAAGGGGAATGGCGAGTTGGGGTGCTGCATAAAACCAGAGATAGAAATTAGCACAGATACCATTCCATACGTCAAACATGTAATAGTCAAGACCTACCCCTTGCTCAACGAAATGGGCTAAACACCCTATATTCAATGCCTAGGAATACACCTGACTAGTAAGAATCTTCAAACCCATGGATTTATATGTCTCCATAAGAGAATCAAGCGTGTGTACAGCTGCATGAAGGCAGCAGAGACAATCCGATAAATCCCATTATCAAAATGAATTACAAAAACAAAACACAATGACAGTGAAATAGAGAGCAATTCTTAAATAATTCATTCAGGGCTTGTGATGCAACCTGGATTTACCACATCTACACTCAGAGCTGAGTGAGACATAAGGTTGGACACTTCGGGCTGATAGCATTGGTGAGGTTCGATGAGCAAATGCAGACCATTTGAAGTCATACTGCATGGTACCCATTCCATGGGTCCCAACTCTCCAGGTTTAAGCGATTCTTCCTTCAGCTAAAGCATGCATGGGAAACCCACATTATGGTGCACCGTGTGGCCGGGAAACTTTTTCAAATGCATCTCAGTGTTCGTCCCCTTTTACTCGTGTTCACAAATCCAGACCCTTTACTAAAACTCTCCCCACTTGGAGAGTCAGTGCCTTTAACCTCCTGTTTGGCACAGTTTGCAATTTCTGCGCAAGATGAACAGGAATAGGGAGAACCAATGAGAGACTAGCTGTAGGTGTCTGCACGGGCAAATTTAACGCTCATTTCCAACCAGGAAGAGGAATTAAACAAAAGCTCAGCATGCCGTCCCGGAACCAGATTAGGGCCTGAAACAATCCTGCGGGTTTGCGGCCAGCTCACAAGAAAGCGATTTGAAGAAAGGAGCTCAGGGGAACTGTAATTCACAAACCTGCAAAGTTATAAATGACAGCTATAATCCAAAAATATATTGAAGGAAGGCTGCGAAGAGGACTGAAGCGGGGCAGAATTGCAGGAAAACGATTTCAGGGGGTAGACTGGAATTGCATTTAAAGCATAGGAAAAGAGGCAGAACGTCGACAATGATGCACTCGGCTAAAAAGGGCGTATGAGTTTTTTCCTAAATATATTCAGGAAAAAACGCATACACCCTTTTTGGCCAACCAAGCAAGCATGTTAAAGAAATCTGCACTACAATGAAGTCTCACGGCCCCCCGGTCAAAAGGGCAATCTGAAAAAAGTGTAAAATCTAGAAATGCAGCACAGGCCATGGAGAACAGGGAGCCTTGTTATGCTGATGGGTGGGATGTAAATTGCCAACAGCCACTCTGGAGAAGTGTATGGTGTTTCCTGAAACACCTAAAAAACAAAGCAACGGAGCCTACGGCTCTTCCACTAATGGTCCTATAGCTTATGGAAATTAAAATCAAAAACACACAGCCACCCCAAAGTTTCAGACGGATCTGTTTACAAGAACCTCGTCTACGGTACAAGTTAAATATCCCAGAAAGCAAAAAATGGATAAAGAAGTTGTGGTACGTACGTACAATGGAATATCACTCACCAATGAAATCTATGTCATCTGGCCCATCGTGGCATAATGAGTGGATTCAGGTACGATGATTCTAAGTGAAATAAGTCCCACAGAAAATGAAACATCATATGATATCACTAATACACGGAATGTAATCTTGGCTACACATGAACTGAATTACAAAACAGAACAGGGTCTCAAATTTAGAAAACCAACTTATGTTTGCTTAAGGGGAAAGGTGAGTTGCGGTGCTGCATAAAACCAGAGATAGATATTAGCACAGATCCCATTCCATAAGTTAACTATGTAATACTCCAGACCTACCCCTTTCTCAACGAAATGGGATAAACACCCTATATTCAACGCCTAGGAATACACCTGACTAGTAAGAATCTTCAAACCCATGGATTTATATGTCTCCATAAGAGAATCAAGCGTGTGTACAGCTGCATGAATGCAGCAGAGAAAATCCGATAAATCCCATTATCAAAATGAATTACAAAAACAAAACACAATGACACTGAAATAGAGAGCAATTCTTAAATAATTCATTCAGGGCTTGTGATGCAACCTGGATTTACCTCATCTACACCCAGAGCTGAGTGAGATATAAGGTTGGACACTTCGGGCTGATAGCATTGGTGAGGTTCGATGAGCAAATGCAGACCATTTGAAGTCATACTGCATGGTACCCATTCCATGGGTCCCAACTCTCCAGGTTTAAGCGATGCTTCCTTCAGCTAAAACATGCATGGGAAACCCACAGTATGGTGCACCGTGTCACCTGGAAACGTTTTCAAATGCATCTCAGTTTTCGTCCCCTTTTACTCGGGTTCACAATTCCAGACCCTTTACTAACACTCTCCCCGCTTGGAGAGTCAGTGCCTTTAACCTCCTGTTTGGCACAGTTTGCAATTTCTGCGCAAGATGAACAGGAATAGGGAGAGCGAATGAGAGACTAGCTGTAGGTGTCTGCACGGGCAAATTTAATGCTCATTTCCAACCAGGAAGAGGAATTAACCAAACGCTCAGCATGCCTTGCCTGAACCAGATTAGGGCCTGAAGCAATCCTGCGGGTTTGCGGCCAGCTCACAAGAAAGCGATTTGAAGAAAGGAGTTCAGGGGCACTGTAATTCACAAACCTGCAGAGTTATAAATGACAGCTATCGTCCAAAAATATATTGAAGGAAGGCTGCGAAGAGGACTTGGAAGCGGGGCAGAATTGCAGGACAACGATTTCAGGGGGTAGACTGGAATTGCATTTAAAGCATAGGAAAAGAGGCAGAACGTCAACAATGATGCACTTGGCCAAAAAGGGCGTATGAGTTTTTTCCTGGGTCCCAACTGTCCAGGTTTAAGCGATTCTTCCTTCAGCTAAAACATGCATGGGAATCCCACAGTTTGGTGCACCGTGTGACCGGGAAACTTTTTCAAATGCATCTCAGTTTTTGTCCCCTTTTACTCGGGTACACAATTCCAGACCCTTTACTAACACTCTCCCCACTGGGAGAGTCAGTGCCTTTAACATCCTGTTTGGCACAGTTTGCAATTTTTGCGCAAGATGAACAGGAATAAGGAGAACCAATGAGAGACTAGCTGTAGGTGTCTGCACGGGCAAATTTAACGCTCATTTCCAACCAGGAAGAGGAATTAACCAAAGGCTCAGCATGCCGTGCCTGAACCAGATTAGGGCCTGAAGCAATCCTGCGGGTTTACGGCCAGCTCACAAGAAGGCGATTTGAAGAAAGGAGCTCAGGGGCACTGTAATTCACAAACCTGCAGAGTTATAAATGACAGCTATCGTCCAAAAATATATTGAAGGAAGGCTGCGAAGAGGACTTGAAAGCGGGGCAGTATTGCAGGACAACGATTTCAGGGTGCAGACTGGAATTGCATTTAAAGCATAGGAAAAGAGGCAGAACGTCGACAATGATGCACTTGGCCAAAAAGGGCGTATGCGTTTTTTCCTGAATATATTCAGGAAAAAACGCATACGCACTTTCTGGCCAACAAAGCAAGCATGTTAAAGAAATCTGCACTAAAATGAAGTCTCACTGCCGCCCGGTCAAAAGGGCCATCTGAAAAAAGTGTAAAATCCAGAAAGGCAGCACAGGCCATGGAGAACAGGGAGCCTTGTTATGCTGATGGGTGGGATGTAAATTGCCAAGAGCCACTCTGGAGAAGTGTATGGTGTTTCCTGAAACACCTAAAAAACAAAGCAACGGAGCCTACGGCACTTCCACTTATGGTCCTATAACTTAGGGAAATTAAAATCAAAAACACACAGCCACCCCAAAGTTTCAGATGGCTCTCTTCCCAAGAACCTCGTTTACGGTACAAGTTAAATATTCCAGAAAGCGAAAAATGGATAAAGAAATTGTGGTACGTACGTACAATGGAATATCACTCACCAATGAAATCTATATCATCAGGCCCGTCGTGGTATAATGAGTGGATTCAGGTACAATGATTCTAAGTGAAATAAGTCACACAGAAAATGAAACGTCATATCACTAATACACGGAATGTAATCTTGGCTACACATGAACTGAATTACAAAACAGAACAGGGTCTCAAATTTTGAAAACCAACTTATGTTTGCTTAAGGGGAAAGGTGATTTGGGGTGCTGCATAAAACCAGAGATAGAAATTAGCACAGATACCATTCCATACGTCACATGCGTAATAGTCAAGACGTACCACTTGCTCAACGAAATGGGCTAAACACCCTATATTCAACGCCTAGGAATACACCTTACTAGTAAGAATCTGCAAACCCATGGATTTATATGTCTCCATAAGAGAATCAAGCGTGTGTACAGCTGCATGAAGGCAGCAGAGAAAATCCGATAAATCCTATTATCAAAATGAATTACAAAAACAAAACACAATGACAGTGAAATAGAGAGCAATTCTTAAATAATTCATTCAGGGCTTGTGATGCAACCTGGATTTACCTCATCTAAACCCAGAGCTGAGTGAGACATAAGGTTGGACACTTCGGGCTGATAGCATTGGTGAGGTTCGATGAGCAAATGCAGACCATTTGAAGTCATACTGCATGGTACCCATTCCATGGGTCCCAACTCTCCAGGTTTAAGCGATTCTTCCTTCAGCTAAAGCATGCATGGGAAACCCACAGTATGGTGCACCGTGTGACCGGGAAACGTTTTAAATGCATCTCAGTTTTTGTCCCCTTTTACTCGGGTTCACAATTCCAGACCCTTTACTAACACTCTCCCCACTTGGAGAGTCAGTGCCTTTAACCTCCTGTTTGGCACAGTTTGCAATTTTTGCGCAAGATGAACAGGAATAAGGAGAACCAATGAGAGACTAGCTGTAGGTGTCTGCACGGGCAAATTTAACGCTCATTTCCAACCAGGAAGAGGAATTAACCAAAGGCTCAGCATGCCGTGCCGGAACCAGATTAGGGCCTGAAGCAATCCTGCGGGTTTGCGGCCAGCTCACAAGAAAGCGATTTGAAGAAAGGAGCTCAGGGGCACTGTAATTCACAAACCTGCAGAGTTATAAATGACAGCTATCGTCCAAAAATATATTGAAGGAAGGCTGCGAAGAGGACTTGAATGCGGGGCAGAATTGCAGGAAAACGATTTCAGGGGGTAGACTGGAATTGCATTTAAAGCATAGGAAAAGAGGCAGAACGTCGACAATGATGCACTTGGCCAAAAAGGGCGTATGCGTTTTTTCCTGAATATATTCAGGAAAAAACGGATACGCACTTTTTGGCCAACCAAGCAAGCATGTTAAAGAAATCTGCACTACAATGAAGTCTCACTGCCCCACGGTCAAAAGGGCCATCTGAAAAAAGTGTAAAATCCAGAAATGCAGCACAGGCCATGGAGAACAGGGAGCCTTGTTATGCTGATGGGTGGGATGTAAATTGCCAACAGTCACTCTGGAGAAGTGTATGGTGTTTCCTGAAACACCTACAAAACAAAGCAACGGAGCCTACGGCACTTCCACTTATGGTCCTATAGCTTAGGGAAATTAAAATCAAAAACACACAGCCACCCCAAAGTTTCAGACGGCTCTGTTTACAAGAACCTCGTCTACGGTACAAGTTAAATATCCCAGAAAGGGAAAAATGTATAAAGAAGTTGTGGTACGTACGTACAATGGAATATCACTCACCAATGAAGTCTATGTCATCTGGCCCGTCCTGGCATAATGAGTGGATTCAGGTATGATGATTCTAAGTGAAATAAGTCACACAGAAAATGAAACATCATAAGATATCACTAATACACGGAATGCAATATTGTCTACACATGAACTGAATTACAAAACAGAACAGGGTCTCAAATTTAGAAAACCAACTTATGTTTGCTTAAGGGGAAATGTGAGTTGGTGTGCTGCATAAAACCAGAGATAGAAATTAGCGCAGACACCATTCCATGCGTCAAATATGGAACAGTCAGGACCTACCCCTTGCTCAACGAAATGGGCTACACACCTTATATTCAACACCAAGGAATACACCTGACTAGAAAGAATTTTCAAACCCATGGATTTATATGTCTCCATAAGAGAATCAAGCGTGTGTACAGCTGCATGAAGGCAGCAGAGAAAATCCGATAAATCCCATTATCAAAATGAATTACAAAAACAAAACACAATGACAGTGAAATAGAGAGCAATTCTTAAATAATTCATTCAGGGCTTGTGATGCAACCTGGATTTACCTCATCTACACCCAGAGCTGTGTGAGACATAAGGTTGGACACTTCGGGCTGATAGCATTGGTGAGGTTCGATGAGCAAATGCAGACAATTTGAAGTCATACTGCATGGTACCCATTCCATGGGTCCCAACTCTCCAGGTTTAAGCGATTCTTCCTTCAGCTAAAGCATGCATCGGAAACCCACAGTATGGTGCACTGTGTGACTGGGAAACGTTTTCAAATGCATCTCAGTTTTCGGCTCCTTTTACTCGGGTTCACAATTCCAGACCCTTTACTAACACTCTCCCCACTTGGAGAGTCTGTGGCTTTAACCTGCTGTTTGGCACAGTTTGCAATTTCTGCGCAAGATGAACAGGAATAGGGAGAACCAATGAGAGACTAGCTGTAGGTGTCTGCACGGGCAAATTTAATGCTCATTTCCAACCAGGAAGAGGAATTAACCAAAGGCTCAGCATGCCATGCCGGAACCAGATTCGGGCCTGAAGCATTCCTGCGGGTCTGCGCCCAGCTCACAAGAAAGCGATTTGAAGAATGGAGTTCAGGGGCACTGTAATTCACAAACCTGCAGAGTTATAAATGACAGCTATCGTCCAAAAATATATTGAAGGAAGGCTGCGAAAAGGGCTTGAAAGCGGGGCAGAATTGCAGGAAAACGATTTCAGGGGGTAGACTGGAATTGCATTTAAAGCATAGGAAAAGAGGCAGAACGTCGACAATGATGCACTTGGCCAAAAAGGACGTATTCGTTTTCTCCTGAATATATTCAGGAAAAAACGCATACGCCCTTTTTGGCCAACCAAGCAAGCATGTTAAAGAAATCTGCACTACAATGAAGTCTCACTGCCCCCCGGTCAAAAGGGCCATCTGAAAAAAGTGTAAAACCCAGAAAGGCAGCACAGGCCACGGAGAACAGGGAGCCTTGTTATGCTGATGGGCGGGATGTAAATTACTAACAGCCACTCTGGAGAAGTGTATGGTATTTCCTGGAACACCTAAAAAACAAAGCAATGGAGCCTACGGAAATTCCACTTATGGTCCTATAGCTTAGGGAAATTAAAATCAAAAACTCACAGCCACCCCAAAGTTTCAGACGGCTCTGTTTACAAGAACCTCGTCTACGGTACAAGTTAAATATCCCAGAATGTAAAAAATTGATAAAAAGTTGTGGTACGTACGTACAATGGAATATCACTCAGCAATGAAATCTATGTCATCAGGCCCGTCGCGGCATAATGAGTGGATTCAGGTACCATGATTCTAACTGAAATAAGTCACACAGAAATTTAAACATCATAAGATATCACTAATACACGAAATGTAAACTTGGCTACACATGAACTGAATTACAAAACAGAACAGGGCCTCAAATTTAGAAAACCAACTTATGCTTGCTTAAGGGGAAAGGTGAGTTGGGGTGCTGCATAAAACCAGAGATAGAAATTAGCACAGATACCATTCCATTCATCAAATATGTAATAGTCAAGACCTACCCCTTGCTCAACGAAATGGACAAAACACGCCATATTCAACGCCTAGGAATACACCTGACTAGTAAGAATCTTCAAACCCATGGATTTATATGTCTTCATAAGAGAATGAAGCGTGTGTACAGCGGCATGAATGCAGCAGAGAAAATCCGATAAATCCCATTATCAAAATGAATTACAAAACAAAACACAAGGACAGTGAAATAGGGAGCAATTCTTAAATAATTCATTCAGGGATTGTGATGCAACCTGGATTTACCACATCTACATCCAGAGCTGAGTGAGACATAAGGTTGGGGACTTCGGGCTGATAGCATTGGTGAGGTTCGATGAACAAATGCAGACCCTTTGAAGGCATACTGCATGGTACGCATTCCATGGGTCCCAACTCTCCAGGTTTAAGGGATTCTTCCTTCAGCTAATACATGCATGGGAAACCCAAAGTATGGTGCAGCGTGTGACCGGGAAACGTTTTCAAATGCATTGCAGTTTTTGTCCCCTTTTACTCGGGTTCCCAATTCCAGACCCTTTATTAACACTCTCCCTACTTGGAGAGTCAGTGCCTTTAACCTCCTGTTGGGCACAGTTTGCAATTTCTGCTCAAGAAGAACAGGAAGAGGGAGAACCAATGAGAGATTTGCTGTAGGTGTCTGCACGGGCAAATTTAACGCTCATTCCCCACCAGGAAGAGGAATTAACCAAAGGCTCAGCATGCCCTGCCGGAACCAGATTAGGGCCTGAAGCAATCCAGCGGGTTTGCGGCCAGCTCACAAGATAGCGAGTTGAAGAAAGGAGCTCAGGGGCACTGTAATTCACAAACCTGCAGAGTTATAAATGACAGCTATCGTCAAAAATATATTGAAGGAAGGCTGTGAAGAGAATTTGTAAGCGGGGCAGAATTGCAGGAATACGATTTCAGGGGGTAGACGGTAATTGCATTTAAAGCATAGGAAAAGAGGCAGAACATGGACAATGATGCTCTTGGCCAAAAAGGGCGTATGCGTTTTTTCTGAATATATTCAGGAAAAAACGCATACGCCCTTTTTGGCCAACCAAGCAAGCATGTTAAAGAAATCTGCACTACAATGAAGTCTCACTGCCCCCCGGTCAAAAGGGCCATCTGAAAAAAGTGTAAAATCCAGAAAGGCAGCACAGGCCACGGAGAACAGGGAGCCTTGTTATGCTGATGGGCGGGATGTAAATTGCCAACAGCCACTCTGGAGAAGTGTATGGTGTTTCCTGGAACACCTAAAAAACAAAGCAACGGAGCCTACGGCACTTCCACTTATGGTCCTATAGCTTAGGGAAATTAAAATCAAAAACACACAGCCACCCCAAAGTTTCGGTCGGCTCTGTTTACAAGAACCTCGTCTACGGTACAAGTTAAATATCCCAGAATGTGAAAAATGGATAAAGAAGTTGTGGTACGTATGTACAATGGAATATCACGGAGCAATGAAATCTATGTCATCAGGCCCGTCGCGGCATAATGAGTGGATTCAGGTACCATGATTCTAAGTGAAATAAGTCACACAGAAAATGAAACATCATAAGTTATCACTAATACACGGAATATAAACTAGGCTACACATGAACTGAATTACAAAACAGAACAGGGCATCAAATTTAGAAAACCAACTTATGCTTGCTTAAGGGGAAAGGTGAGTTGGGGTGCCGCATCAAAACAGAGATAGAAATTAGCACAGATACCTTTTCATAAGCCAAATATGTAATAGTCAAGACCTACCCCTTGCTCAACGAAATGGACTAAACACCCCATATTCAACGCCTAGGAATACACCTGACTAGTAAGAATCTTCAAACCCATGGATTCATATGTCTCCGTAAGAGAATGAAACGTGTGTACAGCGGCATGAATGCAGCAGAGAAAATCCGATAAATCCCACTATCAAAATATATTACAAAAACAAAACACAAGGACAGTGAAATAGAGAGCAATTCTTAAATAATTCATTCAGGGTTTGTGATGCAACCTGGATTTACCACATCTACACCCAGAGCTGAGTGAGACATAAGGTTGGGCACTTCGGGCTGATAGCATTGGTGAGGTTCAGTGAGCAAATGCAGACAGTTTGAAGTCATACTGCATGGTACCCATTCCATGGGTCCCAACTCTCCAGGTTTAAGGGATTCTTCCTTCAGCTAAAACATGCATGGGAAACCCACAGTATGGTGCACCGTGTGACCGGCAAACGTTTTCAAATGCATCTCAGTTTTCCTCCCCTTTTACTCGGGTTCACCATTCCAGACCCTTTACTAACACTCTCCCTACTTGGAGAGTCAGTGCTTTAACCTCCTCTTTGGCACAGTTTGCAATTTCTGCTCAAGATGAACAGGAATAGGGAGAAACAATGAGAGACTAGCTGTAGGTGTCTGCACGGGCAAATTTAATACTCATTTCCCGCCAGGAAGAGGAAATAACCTAAGGCTCAACATGCCGTGCTGGAAGCAGATTAGGGCCTGAAGCAATCCTGCGGGTTTGCGACCAGCTCACAAGATAGCGAGTTGAAGAAAGGAGCTCAGGGACACTGTAACTCACAAACCTGCAGAGTTATAAATGACAGCTATCGTCCAAAAATATACTGAAGGAAGGCTGCGAAGAGAACTTGTAAGCGGGGCAGAATTGCAGGAAAATGATTTCAGGGGGTAGACGGGAATTGCATTTAAAGCATAGGAAAAGAGGCAGAAAGTCGACAATGATGCTCTTGGCCAAAAAGGGCGTATGCGTTTTTTCCTGAATATATTCAGGAAAAAACGCATACGCCCTTTTTGGCCAACCAAGCAAGCATTTTAAAGAAATCTGCACTACAATGAAGTCTCACTGCCCCCCGGTCAAAAGGGCCATCTGAAAAAAGTGTAAAATCCAGAAAGGCAGCACAGGCCATGGAGAACAGGGAGCCTTGTTATGCTGATGGGCGGGATGTAAATTACTAACAGCCACTCTGGAGAAGTGTATGGTATTTCCTGGAACACCTAAAAAACAAAGCAACGGAGCCTAAGGCAATTCCACTTATGGTCCTATAGATTAGGGAAATTAAAATCAAAAACTCACAGCCACCCCAATGTTTCGGACGGCTCTGTTTACAAGAACCTCGTCTACGGTACAAGTTAAATATCCCAGAATGTGAAAAATGGATAAAGAAGTTGTGGTACGTACGTACAATGGAATATCACTCAGCAATGAAATCTGTATCATCAGGCCCGTCGCGGCATAATGAGTGGATTCAGGTACAATGATTCTAACTGAAATAAGTCACACAGAAAATGAAACATCATAAGATATCACTAATACACGGAATGTAAACTTGGCTACACATGAACTGAATTACAAAACAGAACAGGGCCTCAAATTTAGAAAACCAACTTATGCTTGCTTGAGGGGAAAGGTGAGTTGGGGTGCTGCATAAAACCAGAGATAGAAATTAGCACAGATACCATTCCATTCGTCAAATATGTAATAGTCAAGACCTACCCCTTGCTCAACGAAATGGACAAAACACGCCATATTCAACGCCTAGGAATATATCTGACTAGTAAGAATCTTCAAACCCATGGATTTATATGTCTCCATAAGAGAATGAAGCGTGTGTACAGCGGCATGAATGCAGCAGAGAAAATCCGATAAATCCCATTATCAAAATGAATTACAAAAACAAAACACAAGGACAGTGAAATAGAGAGCAATTCTTAAATAATTCATTCAGGGATTGTGATGCAACCTGGATTTTCCACATCTACATCCAGAGCTGAGTGAGACATAAGGTTGGGGACTTCGGGCTGATAGCATTGGTGAGGTTCGATGAACAAATGCAGACCCTCTGAAGGCATACTGCATGGTACGCATTCCATGGGTCCCAACTCTCCAGGTTTAAGGGATTCTTCCTTGAGCTAATACATGCATGGGAAACCCACAGTATGGTGCAGCGTGTGACCGGGAAACCTTTTCAAATGCATTGCAGGTTTCGTCCCCTTTTACTCGGGTTCACAATTCCAGACCCTTTACTAACACTCTCCCTACTTGGAGAGTCAGTGCCTTTAACCTCCTGTTGGGCACAGTTTGCAATTTCTGCTCAAGATGAACAGGAATAAGGAGAACCAATGAGAGAGTAGCTGTAGGTGTCTGCACGGGCAAATTTAACGCTCATTTCCAACCAGGAAGAGGAATTAACCAAAGGCTCAGCATGCCGTGCCGGAACCAGATTAGGGCCTGAAGCAATCCTGCGGGTTTGCGGCCAGCTCACAAGAAAGCGATTTGAAGAAAGGAGCTCAGGGGCACTGTAACTCACAAACCTGCAGAGTTATAAATGACAGCTATCGTCCAAAAATATATTGAAGGAAGGCTGCGAAGAGGACTTGAAAGCGGGGCAGAATTGCAGGAAAACGATTTCAGAGGTTAGGCTGGAATTGCACTTAAAGCATAGGAAAAGAGGCAGAACGTCGACAATGATGCACTTGGCCAAAAAGGGCGTATGTGTTTTTTCCTGAATATATTCAGGAAAAAACGCATACGCCCTTTTTGGCCAACCAAGCAAGCATGTTAAAGAAATCCTGCACTACAATGAAGTCTCACTGCCCCCCGGTCAAAAGGGCCATCTGAAAAAAGTGTAAAATCCAGAAATGCAGCACAGGCCATGGAGAACAGGGAGCCTTGTTATGCTGATGGGTGGGATGTAAATTGCCAAGAGCCACTCTGGAGAAGTCTATGGTGTTTCCTGAAACACCTAAAAAACAAAGCAATGGAGCCTACGGCACTTCCAATTATGGTCCTATAGCTTAGGGAAATTAAAATCAAAAACACACAGCCACCCCAAACTTTCAGACGGCTCTGTTTACAAGAACCTCGTCTACGGTACAAGTTAAATATCCCAGAAAGCGAAAAATGGATAAAGAAGTTGTGGTACGTACGTACAATGGAATATCACTCACCAATGAAATCTATGTCATCTGGCCCGTCGTGGCATAATGAGTGGATTCAGGTACGATGATTCTAAGTGAAATAAGTCACACAGAAAATGAAACATCATAAGATATCACTAATACACCGAATGTAAACTTGGCTACACATGAACTGAATTACAAAACAGAACAGGGCCTCAAATTTAGAAAACCAACTTATGCTTGCTTAAGGGGAAAGGTGAGTTGGGGTGCTGCATAAAACCAGAGATAGAAATTAGCACAGATACCATTCCATTCGTCAAATATGTAATAGTCAAGACCTACCCCTTGCTCAACGAAATGGACAAAACACGCCATATTCAACGCCTAGGAATACATCTGACTAGTAAGAATCTTCAAACCCATGGATTTATATGTCTCCATAAGAGAATGAAGCGTGTGTACAGCGGCATGAATGCAGCAGAGAAAATCCGATAAATCCCATTATCAAAATGAATTACAAAAACAAAACACAAGGACAGTGAAATAGGGAGCAATTCTTAAATAATTCATTCAGGGATTGTGATGCAACCTGGATTTTCCACATCTACATCCAGAGCTGAGTGAGACATAAGGTTGGGGACTTCGGGCTGATAGCATTGGTGAGGTTCGATGAACAAATGCAGACCCTTTGAAGGCATACTGCATGGTACGCATTCCATGGGTCCCAACTCTCCAGGTTTAAGGGATTCTTCCTTGAGCTAATACATGCATGGGAAACCCACAGTATGGTGCAGCGTGTGACCGGGAAACCTTTTCAAATGCATTGCAGGTTTCGTCCCCTTTTACTCGGGTTCACAATTCCAGACCCTTTACTAACACTCTCCCTACTTGGAGAGTCAGTGCCTTTAACCTCCTGTTGGGCACAGTTTGCAATTTCTGCTCAAGATGAACAGGAATAAGGAGAACCAATGAGAGAGTAGCTGTAGGTGTCTGCACGGGCAAATTTAACGCTCATTTCCAACCAGGAAGAGGAATTAACCAAAGGCTCAGCATGCCGTGCCGGAACCAGATTAGGGCCTGAAGCAATCCTGCGGGTTTGCGGCCAGCTCACAAGAAAGCTATTTGAAGAAAGGAGCTCAGGGGCACTGTACCTCACAAACCTGCAGAGTTATAAATGACAGCTATCGTCCAAAAATATATTGAAGGAAGGCTGCGAAGAGGACTTGAAAGCGGGGCAGAATTGCAGGAAAATGATTTCAGAGGTTAGGCTGGAATTGCACTTAAAGCATAGGAAAAGAGGCAGAACGTCGACAATGATGCACTTGGCCAAAAAGGGCGTATGCGTTTTTTCCGGAATATATTCAGGAAAAAACGCATACGCATTTTCTGGCCAACCAAGCAAGCATGTTAAAGAAATCTGCACTACAATGAAGTCTCACTGCCCCCCGGTCAAAAGGGCCATCTGAAAAAAGTGTAAAATCCAGAAAGGCAGCACAGGCCATGGAGAACAGGGAGCCTTGTTATGCTGATGGGTGGGATGTAAATTGCCAAGAGCCACTCTGGAGAAATGTATGGTGTTTCCTGAAACACCTAAAAAACAAAGCAACGGAGCCTACGGCACATCCACTTATGGTCCTATAACTTAGGGAAATTAAAATCAAAAACACACAGCCACCCCAATGTTTCAGACGGCTCTCTTCACAAGAACCTCGTTTACGGTACAAGTTAAATATCCCAGAAAGCGAAAAATGGATAAAGAAATTGTGGTACGTACGTACAATGGAATATCACTCACCAATGAAATCTATATCATCAGGCCCGTCGTGGCATAATGAGTGGATTCAGGTACAATGATTCTAAGTGAAATAAGTCACACAGAAAATGAAACATCATATCACTAATACACGGAATGTAATCTTGGCTACACATGAACTGAATTACAAAACAGAACAGGGTCTCAAATTTTGAAAACCAACTTATGTTTGCTTAAGGGGAAAGGTGAGTTGGGGTGCTGCATAAAACCAGAGATAGAAATTAGCACAGATACCATTCCATACGTCACATACGTAATAGTCAAGACCTACCCCTTGCTGAACGAAATGGGCTAAACACCCTCTATTCAATGCCTAGGAATACACCAGACTAGTAAGAATCTTCAAACCCATGGATTTATATGTCTCCATAAGAGAATCAAGCGTGTGTACAGCTGCATGAAGGCAGCAGAGAAAATCCGATAAATCCTATTATCAAAATGAATTACAAAAACAAAACACAATGGCAGTGAAATAGAGAGCAATTCTTAAATAATACATTCAGGGCTTGTGATGCAACCTGGATTTACCTCATCTAAACCCAGAGCTGAGTGAGACATAAGGTTGGACACTTCGGGCTGATAGCATTGTTGAGGTTCGATGAGCAAATGCAGACCATTTGAAGTCATACTGCATGGTACCCATTCCATGGGTCCCAACTCTCCAGGTTTAAGTGATTCTTCCTTCAGCTAAAGCATGCATGGGAAACCCACAGTATGGTGCACCGTGTGACCGGGAAACGTTTTCAAATGCATCTCAGTTTTTCTCCCATTTTACTGGGGTTCACAATTCCAGACGCTTTACTAACACTCTCCCCACTTGGAGAGTCAGTGCCTTTAACCTCCTTTTTGGGACAGTTTGCAATTTCTGCACAAGATGAACAGGAATAGGGAGAACCAATGAGAGACTAGCTGTAGGTGTCTGAATGGGCAAATTTAACGCTCATTTCCAACCAGGAAGAGGAATTAACCAAAGGCTCAGCATGCGGTGCCGGAACCAGATTAGGGCCTGGATCAATCCTGAGGGTTTGCGACCAGTTCAAAAGAAAGCGATTTGAAGAAAGGAGCTCAGGGGCACTGTAATTCACAAACCTGCAGAGTTATAAATGACAGCTATCGTCCAAAAATATATTGAAGGAAGGCTGCGAAGAGGACTTGAAAGCGGGGCAGAATTGCACGAAAACGATTTCAGGGGGTAGACGGGAATTGCTTTTAAAGCATAGGAAAAGAGGCAGAACGTCGACAATGATGCACTTGGCCAAAAAGGGCGTATGTGTTTTTTCCTGAATATATTCAGGAAAAAACGCATACGCCCTTTTTGGCCAACCAAGCAAGCATGTTAAAGAAATCTGCACTACAATGAAGTCTCACTGCCCCCCGGTCAAAAGGGCCATCTGAAAAAAGTGTAAAATCCAGAAATGCAGCACAGGCCATGGAGAACAGGGAGCCTTGTTATGCTGATGGGTGGGATGTAAAATGCCAACAGCCACTCTGGAGAAGTTTATGGTGTTTCCTGAAACTCCTAAAAAACAAAGCAACGGAGCCTACGGCACTTCCACTTATGGTCCTATAGCTTAGGGAAATTAAAATCAAAAACACACAGCCACCCCAAAGTTTCAGACGGCTCTGTTTAAAAGAACCTCGTCTACGGTACAAGTTAAATACCCCAGAAAGCGAAAAATGGATAAAGAAGTTGTGGTACGTACGTACAATGGAATATCACTCACCAATGAAATCTATGTAATCTGGCCCGTCATGGCATAATGAGTGGATTCAGGTACGATGATTCTAAGTGAAATAAGTCACACAGAAAATGAAACATCATAAGATATCACTAATACACGGAATGCAATATTGTCTACACATGAACTGAATTACAAAACAGAACAGGGTCTCAAATTTAGAAAACCAACTTATGTTTGCTTAAGGGGAAATGTGAGTTGGTGTGCTGCATAAAACCAGAGATAGAAATTAGCGCAGACACCATTCCATGCGTCAAATATGTAACAGTCAGGACCTACCCCTTGCTCAACGAAATGGGCTACACACCTTATATTCAACACCAAGGAATACACCTGACTAGAAAGAATTTTCAAACCCATGGATTTATATGTCTCCATAAGAGAATCAAGCGTGTGTACAGCTGCATGAAGGCAGCAGAGAAAATCCGATAAATCCCATTATCAAAATGAATTACAAAAACAAAACACAATGACAGTGAAATAGAGAGCAATTCTTAAATAATTCATTCAGGGCTTGTGATGCAACCTGGATTTACCTCATCTACACCCAGAGCTGTGTGAGACATAAGGTTGGACACTTCGGGCTGATAGCATTGGTGAGGTTCGATGAGCAAATGCAGACCATTTGAAGTCATACTGCATGGTACCCATTCCATGGGTCCCAACTCTCCAGGTTTAAGCGATTCTTCCTTCAGCTAAAGCATGCATGGGAAACCCACAGTATGGTGCACTGTGTGACTGGGAAACGTTTTCAAATGCATCTCAGTTTTCGGCCCCTTTTACTCGGGTTCACAATTCCAGACCCTTTACTAACACTCTCCCCACTTGGAGAGTCTGTGGCTTTAACCTGCTGTTTGGCACAGTTTGCAATTTCTGCGCAAGATGAACAGGAATAGGGAGAACCAATGAGAGACTAGCTGTAGGTGTCTGCACGGGCAAATTTAATGCTCATTTCCAACCAGGAAGAGGAATTAACCAAAGGCTCAGCATGCCATGCCGGAACCAGATTCGGGCCTGAAGCATTCCTGCGGGTCTGCGGCCAGCTCACAAGAAAGCGATTTGAAGAATGGAGCTCAGGGGCACTGTAATTCACAAACCTGCAGAGTTATAAATGACAGCTATCGTCCAAAAATATATTGAAGGAAGGCTGCGAAAAGGGCTTGAAAGCGGGGCAGAATTGCAGGAAAACGATTTCAGGGGGTAGACTGGAATTGCATTTAAAGCATAGGAAAAGAGGCAGAACGTCGACAATGATGCACTTGGCCAAAAAGGACGTATTCGTTTTTTCCTGAATATATTCAGGAAAAAACGCATACGCCCTTTTTGGCCAACCAAGCAAGCATGTTAAAGAAATCTGCACTACAATGAAGTCTCACTGCCCCCCGGTCAAAAGGGCCATCTGAAAAAAGTGTAAAACCCAGAAAGGCAGCACAGGCCACGGAGAACAGGGAGCCTTGTTATGCTGATGGGCGGGATGTAAATTACTAACAGCCACTCTGGAGAAGTGTATGGTATTTCCTGGAACACCTAAAAAACAAAGCAATGGAGCCTACGGCAATTCCACTTATGGTCCTATAGCTTAGGGAAATTAAAATCAAAAACTCACAGCCACCCCAAAGTTTCAGACGGCTCTGTTTACAAGAACCTCGTCTACGGTACAAGTTAAATATCCCAGAATGTAAAAAATTGATAAAAAGTTGTGGTACGTACGTACAATGGAATATCACTCAGCAATGAAATCTATGTCATCAGGCCCGTCGCGGCATAATGAGTGGATTCAGGTACCATGATTCTAACTGAAATAAGTCACACAGAAATTTAAACATCATAAGATATCACTAATACACGAAATGTAAACTTGGCTACACATGAACTGAATTACAAAACAGAACAGGGCCTCAAATTTAGAAAACCAACTTATGCTTGCTTAAGGGGAAAGGTGAGTTGGGGTGCTGCATAAAACCAGAGATAGAAATTAGCACAGATACCATTCCATTCATCAAATATGTAATAGTCAAGACCTACCCCTTGCTCAACGAAATGGACAAAACACGCCATATTCAACGCCTAGGAATACACCTGACTAGTAAGAATCTTCAAACCCATGGATTTATATGTCTCCATAAGAGAATGAAGCGTGTGTACAGCGGCATGAATGCAGCAGAGAAAATCCGATAAATCCCATTATCAAAATGAATTACAAAACAAAACAGAAGTACAGTGAAATAGGGAGCAATTCTTAAATAATTCATTCAGGGATTGTGATGCAACCTGGATTTACCACATCTACATCCAGAGCTGAGTGAGACATAAGGTTGGGGACTTCGGGCTGATAGCATTGGTGAGGTTCGATGAACAAATGCAGACCCTTTGAAGGCATACTGCATGGTACGCATTCCATGGGTCCCAACTCTCCAGGTTTAAGGGATTCTTCCTTCAGCTAATACATGCATGGGAAACCCAAAGTATGGTGCAGCGTGTGACCGGGAAACGTTTTCAAATGCATTGCAGTTTTTGTCCACTTTTACTCGGGTTCCCAATTCCAGACCCTTTATTAACACTCTCCCTACTTGGAGAGTCAGTGCCTTTAACCTCCTGTTGGGCACAGTTTGCAATTTCTGCTCAAGAAGAACAGGAAGAGGGAGAACCAATGAGAGATTTGCTGTAGGTGTCTGCACGGGCAAATTTAACGCTCATTCCCCACCAGGAAGAGGAATTAACCAAAGGCTCAGCATGCCCTGCCGGAACCAGATTAGGGCCTGAAGCAATCCAGCGGGTTTGCGGCCAGCTCACAAGATAGCGAGTTGAAGAAAGGAGCTCAGGGGCACTGTAATTCACAAACCTGCAGAGTTATAAATGACAGCTATCGTCAAAAATATATTGAAGGAAGGCTGTGAAGAGAACTTGTAAGCGGGGCAGAATTGCAGGAAAACGATTTCAGGGGGTAGACGGTAATTGCATTTAAAGCATAGGAAAAGAGGCAGAACATGGACAATGATGCTCTTGGCCAAAAAGGGCGTATGCGTTTTTTCTGAATATATTCAGGCAAAAACGCATACGCCCTTTTTGGCCAACCAAGCAAGCATGTTAAAGAAATCTGCACTACAATGAAGTCTCACTGCCCCCCGGTCAAAAGGGCCATCTGAAAAAAGTGTAAAATCCAGAAAGGCAGCACAGGCCACGGAGAACAGGGAGCCTTGTTATGCTGATGGGCGGGATGTAAATTGCCAACAGCCACTCTGGAGAAGTGTATGGTGTTTCCTGGAACACCTAAAAAACAAAGCAACGGAGCCTACGGCACTTCCACTTATGGTCCTATAGCTTAGGGAAATTAAAATCAAAAACACACAGCCACCCCAAAGTTTCGGTCGGCTCTGTTTACAAGAACCTCGTCTACGGTACAAGTTAAATATCCCAGAATGTGAAAAATGGATAAAGAAGTTGTGGTACGTATGTACAATGGAATATCACGGAGCAATGAAATCTATGTCATCAGGCCCGTCGCGGCATAATGAGTGGATTCAGGTACCATGATTCTAAGTGAAATAAGTCACACAGAAAATGAAACATCATAAGTTATCACTAATACATGGAATATAAACTAGGCTACACATGAACTGAATTACAAAACAGAACAGGGCCTCAAATTTAGAAAACCAACTTATGCTTGCTTAAGGGGAAAGGTGAGTTGGGGTGCCGCATCAAAACAGAGATAGAAATTAGCACAGATACCTTTTCATAAGCCAAATATGTAATAGTCAAGACCTACCCCTTGCTCAACGAAATGGACTAAACACCCCATATTCAACGCCTAGGAATACACCTGACTAGTAAGAATCTTCAAACCCATGGATTCATATGTCTCCGTAAGAGAATGAAACGTGTGTACAGCGGCATGAATGCAGCAGAGAAAATCCGATAAATCCCACTATCAAAATATATTACAAAAACAAAACACAAGGACAGTGAAATAGAGAGCAATTCTTAAATAATTCATTCAGGGTTTGTGATGCAACCTGGATTTACCACATCTACACCCAGAGCTGAGTGAGACATAAGGTTGGGCACTTCGGGCTGATAGCATTGGTGAGGTTCAGTGAGCAAATGCAGACAGTTTGAAGTCATACTGCATGGTACCCATTCCATGGGTCCCAACTCTCCAGGTTTAAGGGATTCTTCCTTCAGCTAAAACATGCATGGGAAACCCACAGTATGGTGCACCGTGTGACCGGCAAACGTTTTCAAATGCATCTCAGTTTTCCTCCCCTTTTACTCGGGTTCACCATTCCAGACCCTTTACTAACACTCTCCCTACTTGGAGAGTCAGTGCTTTAACCTCCTCTTTGGCACAGTTTGCAATTTCTGCTCAAGATGAACAGGAATAGGGAGAAACAATGAGAGACTAGCTGTAGGTGTCTGCACGGGCAAATTTAATACTCATTTCCCGCCAGGAAGAGGAAATAACCTAAGGCTCAACATGCTGTGCTGGAAGCAGATTAGGGCCTGAAGCAATCCTGCGGGTTTGCGACCAGCTCACAAGATAGCGAGTTGAAGAAAGGAGCTCAGGGACACTGTAACTCACAAACCTGCAGAGTTATAAATGACAGCTATCGTCCAAAAATATACTGAAGGAAGGCTGCGAAGAGAACTTGTAAGCGGGGCAGAATTGCAGGAAAATGATTTCAGGGGGTAGACGGGAATTGCATTTAAAGCATAGGAAAAGAGGCAGAAAGTCGACAATGATGCTCTTGGCCAAAAAGGGCGTATGCGTTTTTTCCTGAATATATTCAGGAAAAAACGCATACGCCCTTTTTGGCCAACCAAGCAAGCATTTTAAAGAAATCTGCACTACAATGAAGTCTCACTGCTCCCCGGTCAAAAGGGCCATCTGAAAAAAGTGTAAAATCCAGAAAGGCAGCACAGGCCATGGAGAACAGGGAGCCTTGTTATGCTGATGGGCGGGATGTAAATTACTAACAGCCACTCTGGAGAAGTGTATGGTATTTCCTGGAACACCTAAAAAACAAAGCAACGGAGCCTAAGGCAATTCCACTTATGGTCCTATAGATTAGGGAAATTAAAATCAAAAACTCACAGCCACCCCAATGTTTCGGACGGCTCTGTTTACAAGAACCTCGTCTACGGTACAAGTTAAATATCCCAGAATGTGAAAAATGGATAAAGAAGTTGTGGTACGTACGTACAATGGAATATCACTCAGCAATGAAATCTGTATCATCAGGCCCGTCGCGGCATAATGAGTGGATTCAGGTACAATGATTCTAACTGAAATAAGTCACACAGAAAATGAAACATCATAAGATATCACTAATACACGGAATGTAAACTTGGCTACACATGAACTGAATTACAAAACAGAACAGGGCCTCAAATTTAGAAAACCAACTTATGCTTGCTTGAGGGGAAAGGTGAGTTGGGGTGCTGCATAAAACCAGAGATAGAAATTAGCACAGATACCATTCCATTCGTCAAATATGTAATAGTCAAGACCTACCCCTTGCTCAACGAAATGGACAAAACACGCCATATTCAACGCCTAGGAATATATCTGACTAGTAAGAATCTTCAAACCCATGGATTTATATGTCTCCATAAGAGAATGAAGCGTGTGTACAGCGGCATGAATGCAGCAGAGAAAATCCGATAAATCCCATTATCAAAATGAATTACAAAAACAAAACACAAGGACAGTGAAATAGAGAGCAATTCTTAAATAATTCATTCAGGGATTGTGATGCAACCTGGATTTTCCACATCTACATCCAGAGCTGAGTGAGACATAAGGTTGGGGACTTCGGGCTGATAGCATTGGTGAGGTTCGATGAACAAATGCAGACCCTCTGAAGGCATACTGCATGGTACGCATTCCATGGGTCCCAACTCTCCAGGTTTAAGGGATTCTTCCTTGAGCTAATACATGCATGGGAAACCCACAGTATGGTGCAGCGTGTGACCGGGAAACCTTTTCAAATGCATTGCAGGTTTCGTCCCCTTTTACTCGGGTTCACAATTCCAGACCCTTTACTAACACTCTCCCTACTTGGAGAGTCAGTGCCTTTAACCTCCTGTTGGGCACAGTTTGCAAATTCTGCTCAAGATGAACAGGAATAAGGAGAACCAATGAGAGAGTAGCTGTAGGTGTCTGCACGGGCAAATTTAACGCTCATTTCCAACCAGGAAGAGGAATTAACCAAAGGCTCAGCATGCCGTGCCGGAACCAGATTAGGGCCTGAAGCAATCCTGCGGGTTTGCGGCCAGCTCACAAGAAAGCGATTTGAAGAAAGGAGCTCAGGGGCACTGTACCTCACAAACCTGCAGAGTTATAAATGACAGCTATCGTCCAAAAATATATTGAAGGAAGGCTGCGAAGAGGACTTGAAAGCGGGGCAGAATTGCAGGAAAATGATTTCAGAGGTTAGGCTGGAATTGCACTTAAAGCATAGGAAAAGAGGCAGAACGTCGACAATGATGCACTTGGCCAAAAAGGGCGTATGCGTTTTTTCCGGAATATATTCAGGAAAAAACGCATACGCATTTTCTGGCCAACCAAGCAAGCATGTTAAAGAAATCTGCACTACAATGAAGTCTCACTGCCCCCCGGTCAAAAGGGCCATCTGAAAAAAGTGTAAAATCCAGAAAGGCAGCACAGGCCATGGAGAACAGGGAGCCTTGTTATGCTGATGGGTGGGATGTAAATTGCCAAGAGCCACTCTGGAGAAATGTATGGTGTTTCCTGAAACACCTAAAAAACAAAGCAACGGAGCCTACGGCACATCCACTTATGATCCTATAACTTAGGGAAATTAAAATCAAAAACACACAGCCACCCCAATGTTTCAGACGGCTCTCTTCACAAGAACCTCGTTTACGGTACAAGTTAAATATCCCAGAAAGCGAAAAATGGATAAAGAAATTGTGGTACGTACGTACAATGGAATATCACTCACCAATGAAATCTATATCATCAGGCCCGTCGTGGCATAATGAGTGGATTCAGGTACAATGATTCTAAGTGAAATAAGTCACACAGAAAATGAAACATCATATCACTAATACACGGAATGTAATCTTGGCTACACATGAACTGAATTACAAAACAGAACAGGGTCTCAAATTTTGAAAACCAACTTATGTTTGCTTAAGGGGAAAGGTGAGTTGGGGTGCTGCATAAAACCAGAGATAGAAATTAGCACAGATACCATTCCATACGTCACATACGTAATAGTCAAGACCTACCCCTTGCTGAACGAAATGGGCTAAACACCCTCTATTCAATGCCTAGGAATACACCAGACTAGTAAGAATCTTCAAACCCATGGATTTATATGTCTCCATAAGAGAATCAAGCGTGTGTACAGCTGCATGAAGGCAGCAGAGAAAATCCGATAAATCCTATTATCAAAATGAATTACAAAAACAAAACACAATGGCAGTGAAATAGAGAGCAATTCTTAAATAATACATTCAGGGCTTGTGATGCAACCTGGATTTACCTCATCTAAACCCAGAGCTGAGTGAGACATAAGGTTGGACACTTCGGGCTGATAGCATTGTTGAGGTTCGATGAGCAAATGCAGACCATTTGAAGTCATACTGCATGGTACCCATTCCATGGGTCCCAACTCTCCAGGTTTAAGTGATTCTTCCTTCAGCTAAAGCATGCATGGGAAACCCACAGTATGGTGCACCGTGTGACCGGGAAACGTTTTCAAATGCATCTCAGTTTTTCTCCCATTTTACTGGGGTTCACAATTCCAGACGCTTTACTAACACTCTCCCCACTTGGAGAGTCAGTGCCTTTAACCTCCTTTTTGGGACAGTTTGCAATTTCTGCACAAGATGAACAGGAATAGGGAGAACCAATGAGAGACTAGCTGTAGGTGTCTGAATGGGCAAATTTAACGCTCATTTCCAACCAGGAAGAGGAATTAACCAAAGGCTCAGCATGCGGTGCCGGAACCAGATTAGGGCCTGGATCAATCCTGAGGGTTTGCGACCAGTTCAAAAGAAAGCGATTTGAAGAAAGGAGCTCAGGGGCACTGTAATTCACAAACCTGCAGAGTTATAAATGACAGCTATCGTCCAAAAATATATTGAAGGAAGGCTGCGAAGAGGACTTGAAAGCGGGGCAGAATTGCACGAAAACGATTTCAGGGGGTAGACGGGAATTGCTTTTAAAGCATAGGAAAAGAGGCAGAACGTCGACAATGATGCACTTGGCCAAAAAGGGCGTATGTGTTTTTTCCTGAATATATTCAGGAAAAAACGCATACGCCCTTTTTGGCCAACCAAGCAAGCATGTTAAAGAAATCTGCACTACAATGAAGTCTCACTGCCCCCCGGTCAAAAGGGCCATCTGAAAAAAGTGTAAAATCCAGAAATGCAGCACAGGCCATGGAGAACAGGGAGCCTTGTTATGCTGATGGGTGGGATGTAAAATGCCAACAGCCACTCTGGAGAAGTTTATGGTGTTTCCTGAAACTCCTAAAAAACAAAGCAACGGAGCCTACGGCACTTCCACTTATGGTCCTATAGCTTAGGGAAATTAAAATCAAAAACACACAGCCACCCCAAAGTTTCAGACGGCTCTGTTTAAAAGAACCTCCTCTACGGTACAAGTTAAATACCCCAGAAAGCGAAAAATGGATAAAGAAGTTGTGGTACGTACGTACAATGGAATATCACTCACCAATGAAATCTATGTAATCTGGCCCGTCATGGCATAATGAGTGGATTCAGGTACGATGATTCTAAGTGAAATAAGTCACACAGAAAATGAAACATCATAAGATATCACTAATACACGGAATGCAATATTGTCTACACATGAACTGAATTACAAAACAGAACAGGGTCTCAAATTTAGAAAACCAACTTATGTTTGCTTAAGGGGAAATGTGAGTTGGTGTGCTGCATAAAACCAGAGATAGAAATTAGCGCAGACACCATTCCATGCGTCAAATATGTAACAGTCAGGACCTACCCCTTGCTCAACGAAATGGGCTACACACCTTATATTCAACACCAAGGAATACACCTGACTAGAAAGAATTTTCAAACCCATGGATTTATATGTCTCCATAAGAGAATCAAGCGTGTGTACAGCTGCATGAAGGCAGCAGAGAAAATCCGATAAATCCCATTATCAAAATGAATTACAAAAACAAAACACAATGACAGTGAAATAGAGAGCAATTCTTAAATAATTCATTCAGGGCTTGTGATGCAACCTGGATTTACCTCATCTACACCCAGAGCTGTGTGAGACATAAGGTTGGACACTTCGGGCTGATAGCATTGGTGAGGTTCGATGAGCAAATGCAGACCATTTGAAGTCATACTGCATGGTACCCATTCCATGGGTCCCAACTCTCCAGGTTTAAGCGATTCTTCCTTCAGCTAAAGCATGCATGGGAAACCCACAGTATGGTGCACTGTGTGACTGGGAAACGTTTTCAAATGCATCTCAGTTTTCGGCCCCTTTTACTCGGGTTCACAATTCCAGACCCTTTACTAACACTCTCCCCACTTGGAGAGTCTGTGGCTTTAACCTGCTGTTTGGCACAGTTTGCAATTTCTGCGCAAGATGAACAGGAATAGGGAGAACCAATGAGAGACTAGCTGTAGGTGTCTGCACGGGCAAATTTAATGCTCATTTCCAACCAGGAAGAGGAATTAACCAAAGGCTCAGCATGCCATGCCGGAACCAGATTCGGGCCTGAAGCATTCCTGCGGGTCTGCGGCCAGCTCACAAGAAAGCGATTTGAAGAATGGAGCTCAGGGGCACTGTAATTCACAAACCTGCAGAGTTATAAATGACAGCTATCGTCCAAAAATATATTGAAGGAAGGCTGCGAAAAGGGCTTGAAAGCGGGGCAGAATTGCAGGAAAACGATTTCAGGGGGTAGACTGGAATTGCATTTAAAGCATAGGAAAAGAGGCAGAACGTCGACAATGATGCACTTGGCCAAAAAGGACGTATTCGTTTTTTCCTGAATATATTCAGGAAAAAACGCATACGCCCTTTTTGGCCAACCAAGCAAGCATGTTAAAGAAATCTGCACTACAATGAAGTCTCACTGCCCCCCGGTCAAAAGGGCCATCTGAAAAAAGTGTAAAACCCAGAAAGGCAGCACAGGCCACGGAGAACAGGGAGCCTTGTTATGCTGATGGGCGGGATGTAAATTACTAACAGCCACTCTGGAGAAGTGTATGGTATTTCCTGGAACACCTAAAAAACAAAGCAATGGAGCCTACGGCAATTCCACTTATGGTCCTATAGCTTAGGGAAATTAAAATCAAAAACTCACAGCCACCCCAAAGTTTCAGACGGCTCTGTTTACAAGAACCTCGTCTACGGTACAAGTTAAATATCCCAGAATGTAAAAAATTGATAAAAAGTTGTGGTACGTACGTACAATGGAATATCACTCAGCAATGAAATCTATGTCATCAGGCCCGTCGCGGCATAATGAGTGGATTCAGGTACCATGATTCTAACTGAAATAAGTCACACAGAAATTTAAACATCATAAGATATCACTAATACACGAAATGTAAACTTGGCTACACATGAACTGAATTACAAAACAGAACAGGGCCTCAAATTTAGAAAACCAACTTATGCTTGCTTAAGGGGAAAGGTGAGTTGGGGTGCTGCATAAAACCAGAGATAGAAATTAGCACAGATACCATTCCATTCATCAAATATGTAATAGTCAAGACCTACCCCTTGCTCAACGAAATGGACAAAACACGCCATATTCAACGCCTAGGAATACACCTGACTAGTAAGAATCTTCAAACCCATGGATTTATATGTCTCCATAAGAGAATGAAGCGTGTGTACAGCGGCATGAATGCAGCAGAGAAAATCCGATAAATCCCATTATCAAAATGAATTACAAAACAAAACAGAAGTACAGTGAAATAGGGAGCAATTCTTAAATAATTCATTCAGGGATTGTGATGCAACCTGGATTTACCACATCTACATCCAGAGCTGAGTGAGACATAAGGTTGGGGACTTCGGGCTGATAGCATTGGTGAGGTTCGATGAACAAATGCAGACCCTTTGAAGGCATACTGCATGGTACGCATTCCATGGGTCCCAACTCTCCAGGTTTAAGGGATTCTTCCTTCAGCTAATACATGCATGGGAAACCCAAAGTATGGTGCAGCGTGTGACCGGGAAACGTTTTCAAATGCATTGCAGTTTTTGTCCACTTTTACTCGGGTTCCCAATTCCAGACCCTTTATTAACACTCTCCCTACTTGGAGAGTCAGTGCCTTTAACCTCCTGTTGGGCACAGTTTGCAATTTCTGCTCAAGAAGAACAGGAAGAGGGAGAACCAATGAGAGATTTGCTGTAGGTGTCTGCACGGGCAAATTTAACGCTCATTCCCCACCAGGAAGAGGAATTAACCAAAGGCTCAGCATGCCCTGCCGGAACCAGATTAGGGCCTGAAGCAATCCAGCGGGTTTGCGGCCAGCTCACAAGATAGCGAGTTGAAGAAAGGAGCTCAGGGGCACTGTAATTCACAAACCTGCAGAGTTATAAATGACAGCTATCGTCAAAAATATATTGAAGGAAGGCTGTGAAGAGAACTTGTAAGCGGGGCAGAATTGCAGGAAAACGATTTCAGGGGGTAGACGGTAATTGCATTTAAAGCATAGGAAAAGAGGCAGAACATGGACAATGATGCTCTTGGCCAAAAAGGGCGTATGCGTTTTTTCTGAATATATTCAGGCAAAAACGCATACGCCCTTTTTGGCCAACCAAGCAAGCATGTTAAAGAAATCTGCACTACAATGAAGTCTCACTGCCCCCCGGTCAAAAGGGCCATCTGAAAAAAGTGTAAAATCCAGAAAGGCAGCACAGGCCACGGAGAACAGGGAGCCTTGTTATGCTGATGGGCGGGATGTAAATTGCCAACAGCCACTCTGGAGAAGTGTATGGTGTTTCCTGGAACACCTAAAAAACAAAGCAACGGAGCCTACGGCACTTCCACTTATGGTCCTATAGCTTAGGGAAATTAAAATCAAAAACACACAGCCACCCCAAAGTTTCGGTCGGCTCTGTTTACAAGAACCTCGTCTACGGTACAAGTTAAATATCCCAGAATGTGAAAAATGGATAAAGAAGTTGTGGTACGTATGTACAATGGAATATCACGGAGCAATGAAATCTATGTCATCAGGCCCGTCGCGGCATAATGAGTGGATTCAGGTACCATGATTCTAAGTGAAATAAGTCACACAGAAAATGAAACATCATAAGTTATCACTAATACACGGAATATAAACTAGGCTACACATGAACTGAATTACAAAACAGAACAGGGCATCAAATTTAGAAAACCAACTTATGCTTGCTTAAGGGGAAAGGTGAGTTGGGGTGCCGCATCAAAACAGAGATAGAAATTAGCACAGATACCTTTTCATAAGCCAAATATGTAATAGTCAAGACCTACCCCTTGCTCAACGAAATGGACTAAACACCCCATATTCAACGCCTAGGAATACACCTGACTAGTAAGAATCTTCAAACCCATGGATTCATATGTCTCCGTAAGAGAATGAAACGTGTGTACAGCGGCATGAATGCAGCAGAGAAAATCCGATAAATCCCACTATCAAAATATATTACAAAAACAAAACACAAGGACAGTGAAATAGAGAGCAATTCTTAAATAATTCATTCAGGGTTTGTGATGCAACCTGGATTTACCACATCTACACCCAGAGCTGAGTGAGACATAAGGTTGGGCACTTCGGGCTGATAGCATTGGTGAGGTTCAGTGAGCAAATGCAGACAGTTTGAAGTCATACTGCATGGTACCCATTCCATGGGTCCCAACTCTCCAGGTTTAAGGGATTCTTCCTTCAGCTAAAACATGCATGGGAAACCCACAGTATGGTGCACCGTGTGACCGGCAAACGTTTTCAAATGCATCTCAGTTTTCCTCCCCTTTTACTCGGGTTCACCATTCCAGACCCTTTACTAACACTCTCCCTACTTGGAGAGTCAGTGCTTTAACCTCCTCTTTGGCACAGTTTGCAATTTCTGCTCAAGATGAACAGGAATAGGGAGAAACAATGAGAGACTAGCTGTAGGTGTCTGCACGGGCAAATTTAATACTCATTTCCCGCCAGGAAGAGGAAATAACCTAAGGCTCAACATGCCGTGCTGGAAGCAGATTAGGGCCTGAAGCAATCCTGCGGGTTTGCGACCAGCTCACAAGATAGCGAGTTGAAGAAAGGAGCTCAGGGACACTGTAACTCACAAACCTGCAGAGTTATAAATGACAGCTATCGTCCAAAAATATACTGAAGGAAGGCTGCGAAGAGAACTTGTAAGCGGGGCAGAATTGCAGGAAAATGATTTCAGGGGGTAGACGGGAATTGCATTTAAAGCATAGGAAAAGAGGCAGAAAGTCGACAATGATGCTCTTGGCCAAAAAGGGCGTATGCGTTTTTTCCTGAATATATTCAGGAAAAAACGCATACGCCCTTTTTGGCCAACCAAGCAAGCATTTTAAAGAAATCTGCACTACAATGAAGTCTCACTGCCCCCCGGTCAAAAGGGCCATCTGAAAAAAGTGTAAAATCCAGAAAGGCAGCACAGGCCATGGAGAACAGGGAGCCTTGTTATGCTGATGGGCGGGATGTAAATTACTAACAGCCACTCTGGAGAAGTGTATGGTATTTCCTGGAACACCTAAAAAACAAAGCAACGGAGCCTAAGGCAATTCCACTTATGGTCCTATAGATTAGGGAAATTAAAATCAAAAACTCACAGCCACCCCAATGTTTCGGACGGCTCTGTTTACAAGAACCTCGTCTACGGTACAAGTTAAATATCCCAGAATGTGAAAAATGGATAAAGAAGTTGTGGTACGTACGTACAATGGAATATCACTCAGCAATGAAATCTGTATCATCAGGCCCGTCGCGGCATAATGAGTGGATTCAGGTACAATGATTCTAACTGAAATAAGTCACACAGAAAATGAAACATCATAAGATATCACTAATACACGGAATGTAAACTTGGCTACACATGAACTGAATTACAAAACAGAACAGGGCCTCAAATTTAGAAAACCAACTTATGCTTGCTTGAGGGGAAAGGTGAGTTGGGGTGCTGCATAAAACCAGAGATAGAAATTAGCACAGATACCATTCCATTCGTCAAATATGTAATAGTCAAGACCTACCCCTTGCTCAACGAAATGGACAAAACACGCCATATTCAACGCCTAGGAATATATCTGACTAGTAAGAATCTTCAAACCCATGGATTTATATGTCTCCATAAGAGAATGAAGCGTGTGTACAGCGGCATGAATGCAGCAGAGAAAATCCGATAAATCCCATTATCAAAATGAATTACAAAAACAAAACACAAGGACAGTGAAATAGAGAGCAATTCTTAAATAATTCATTCAGGGATTGTGATGCAACCTGGATTTTCCACATCTACATCCAGAGCTGAGTGAGACATAAGGTTGGGGACTTCGGGCTGATAGCATTGGTGAGGTTCGATGAACAAATGCAGACCCTCTGAAGGCATACTGCATGGTACGCATTCCATGGGTCCCAACTCTCCAGGTTTAAGGGATTCTTCCTTGAGCTAATACATGCATGGGAAACCCACAGTATGGTGCAGCGTGTGACCGGGAAACCTTTTCAAATGCATTGCAGGTTTCGTCCCCTTTTACTCGGGTTCACAATTCCAGACCCTTTACTAACACTCTCCCTACTTGGAGAGTCAGTGCCTTTAACCTCCTGTTGGGCACAGTTTGCAATTTCTGCTCAAGATGAACAGGAATAAGGAGAACCAATGAGAGAGTAGCTGTAGGTGTCTGCACGGGCAAATTTAACGCTCATTTCCAACCAGGAAGAGGAATTAACCAAAGGCTCAGCATGCCGTGCCGGAACCAGATTAGGGCCTGAAGCAATCCTGCGGGTTTGCGGCCAGCTCACAAGAAAGCGATTTGAAGAAAGGAGCTCAGGGGCACTGTAACTCACAAACCTGCAGAGTTATAAATGACAGCTATCGTCCAAAAATATATTGAAGGAAGGCTGCGAAGAGGACTTGAAAGCGGGGCAGAATTGCAGGAAAACGATTTCAGAGGTTAGGCTGGAATTGCACTTAAAGCATAGGAAAAGAGGCAGAACGTCGACAATGATGCACTTGGCCAAAAAGGGCGTATGTGTTTTTTCCTGAATATATTCAGGAAAAAACGCATACGCCCTTTTTGGCCAACCAAGCAAGCATGTTAAAGAAATCCTGCACTACAATGAAGTCTCACTGCCCCCCGGTCAAAAGGGCCATCTGAAAAAAGTGTAAAATCCAGAAATGCAGCACAGGCCATGGAGAACAGGGAGCCTTGTTATGCTGATGGGTGGGATGTAAATTGCCAAGAGCCACTCTGGAGAAGTCTATGGTGTTTCCTGAAACACCTAAAAAACAAAGCAATGGAGCCTACGGCACTTCCAATTATGGTCCTATAGCTTAGGGAAATTAAAATCAAAAACACACAGCCACCCCAAACTTTCAGACGGCTCTGTTTACAAGAACCTCATCTACGGTACAAGTTAAATATCCCAGAAAGCGAAAAATGGATAAAGAAGTTGTGGTACGTACGTACAATGGAATATCACTCACCAATGAAATCTATGTCATCTGGCCCGTCGTGGCATAATGAGTGGATTCAGGTACGATGATTCTAAGTGAAATAAGTCACACAGAAAATGAAACATCATAAGATATCACTAATACACCGAATGTAAACTTGGCTACACATGAACTGAATTACAAAACAGAACAGGGCCTCAAATTTAGAAAACCAACTTATGCTTGCTTAAGGGGAAAGGTGAGTTGGGGTGCTGCATAAAACCAGAGATAGAAATTAGCACAGATACCATTCCATTCGTCAAATATGTAATAGTCAAGACCTACCCCTTGCTCAACGAAATGGACAAAACACGCCATATTCAACGCCTAGGAATACATCTGACTAGTAAGAATCTTCAAACCCATGGATTTATATGTCTCCATAAGAGAATGAAGCGTGTGTACAGCGGCATGAATGCAGCAGAGAAAATCCGATAAATCCCATTATCAAAATGAATTACAAAAACAAAACACAAGGACAGTGAAATAGGGAGCAATTCTTAAATAATTCATTCAGGGATTGTGATGCAACCTGGATTTTCCACATCTACATCCAGAGCTGAGTGAGACATAAGGTTGGGGACTTCGGGCTGATAGCATTGGTGAGGTTCGATGAACAAATGCAGACCCTTTGAAGGCATACTGCATGGTACGCATTCCATGGGTCCCAACTCTCCAGGTTTAAGGGATTCTTCCTTGAGCTAATACATGCATGGGAAACCCACAGTATGGTGCAGCGTGTGACCGGGAAACCTTTTCAAATGCATTGCAGGTTTCGTCCCCTTTTACTCGGGTTCACAATTCCAGACCCTTTACTAACACTCTCCCTACTTGGAGAGTCAGTGCCTTTAACCTCCTGTTGGGCACAGTTTGCAATTTCTGCTCAAGATGAACAGGAATAAGGAGAACCAATGAGAGAGTAGCTGTAGGTGTCTGCACGGGCAAATTTAACGCTCATTTCCAACCAGGAAGAGGAATTAACCAAAGGCTCAGCATGCCGTGCCGGAACCAGATTAGGGCCTGAAGCAATCCTGCGGGTTTGCGGCCAGCTCACAAGAAAGCGATTTGAAGAAAGGAGCTCAGGGGCACTGTACCTCACAAACCTGCAGAGTTATAAATGACAGCTATCGTCCAAAAATATATTGAAGGAAGGCTGCGAAGAGGACTTGAAAGCGGGGCAGAATTGCAGGAAAATGATTTCAGAGGTTAGGCTGGAATTGCACTTAAAGCATAGGAAAAGAGGCAGAACGTCGACAATGATGCACTTGGCCAAAAAGGGCGTATGCGTTTTTTCCTGAATATATTCAGGAAAAAACGCATACGCCCTTTTTGGCCAACCAAGCAAGCATGAAAAAGAAATCTGCACTACAATGAAGTCTCACTGCCCCCCGGTCAAAAGGGCCATCTGAAAAAAGTGTAAAATCCAGAAATGCAGCACAGGCCATGGAGAACAGGGAGCCTTGTTATGCTGATGGGTGGGATGTAAATTGCCAAGAGCCACTCTGGAGAAGTCTATGGTGTTTCCTGAAACACCTAAAAAACAAAGCAATGGAGCCTACGGCACTTCCACTTATGGTCCTATAGCTTAGGGAAATTAAAATCAAAAACACACAGCCACCCCAAACTTTCAGACGGCTCTGTTTACAAGAACCTCGTCTACGGTACAAGTTAAATATCCCAGAAAGCGAAAAATGGATAAAGAAGTTGTGGTACGTATGTACAATGGAATATCACTCACCAATGAAATCTATGTCATCTGGCCCGTCGTGGCATAATGAGTGGATTCAGGTACGATGATTCTAAGTGAAATAAGTCACACAGAAAATGAAACATCATAAGATATCACTAATACACCGAATGTAAACTTGGCTACACATGAACTGAATTACAAAACAGAACAGGGTCTCAAATTTAGAAAACCAACTTATGTTTGCTTAAGGGGAAAGGTGAGTTGGGGTGCTGCATAAAACCAGAGATAGAAATTAGCACAGATACCATTCCATACGTCAAATATGTAATAGTCAAGACCTACCCCTTGCTCAACGAAATGGGCTAAACCCCCTATATTCAACGCTTACGAATACACCTGACTAGTAAGAATCTTCAAACCCATGGATTTATATGTCTCCATAAGAAAATCAAGCGTGTGTACAGCTGCATGAAGGCAGCAGAGAAAATCCGATAAATCCCATTATCAAAATAAATTACAAAAACAAAACACAATGACAGTGAAATAGAGAGCAATTCTTAAATTATTCATTCAGGGCTTGTGATGCAACCTGGATTTACCTCATCTAAACCCAGAGCTGAGTGAGACATAAGGTTGGACACTTCGGGCTGATAGCATTGGTGAGGTTCGATGAGCAAATGCAGACCATTTGAAGTCATACTACATGGTACGCATTCCATGGGTCCCAACTCTCCAGTTTTAAGCGATTCTTCCTTCAGCTAAAGCATGCATGGGAAACCCACAGTATGGTGCACCGTGTGACCGGGAAACGTTTTCAAATGCATCTCAGTTTTTGTCCCTTTTACTCGGGTTCACAATTCCAGACCCTTTATTAATACTCTCCCGACTTGGAGAGTCAGTGCCTTTAACCTCCTGTTTGGCACAGTTTGCAATTTGTGCGCAAGATGAACAGGAATAGGGAGAACCAATGAGAGACTAGCTGTAGGTGTCTGCACGGGCAAATTTAATGCTCATTTCCAACCAGGAAGAGGAATTAACCAAAGGCTCAGCATGCCGTCCCGGAACCAGATTAGGGCCTGAAGCATATCTGCGGGTTTGCGGCCAGCTCACAAGAAAGCGATTTGAAGAAAGGAGCTCAGGGGCACTGTAATTCACAAACCTGCAGAGTTATAAATGACAGCTATCGTCCAAAAATATATTGAAGGAAGGCTGCGAAGAGGACTTGAAAGCGGGGCAGAATTGCAGGAAAACGATTTCAGGGAGTAGACTGGAATTGCATTTAAAGCATAGGAAAAGAGGCAGAACGTCGACAATGATGCACTTGGCCAAAAAGGGCGTATGCGTTTTTTCCGGAATATATTCAGGAAAAAACGCATACGCCCTTTTTGGCCAACCAAGCAAGAATGTTAAAGAAATCTGCACTAAAATGAAGTCTCACTGCCCCCGGTCAAAAGGGCCATCTGAAAAAAGTGTAAAATCCAGAAATGCAGTACAGGCCATGGAGAACAGGAAGCCTTGTTATGCTGATGGGTGGGATGTAAATTGCCAACAGCCACTCTGGAGAAGTGTATGGTGTTTCCTGAAACACCTAAAAAACAAAGCAACGGAGCCTACGGCACTTCCACTTATGGCCCTATAGCCTAGGGAAATTAAAATAAAAAACACACAGCCACCCAAAATTTCAGACGGCTCTGTTTACAAGAACCTCATCTACGGTACAAGTTAAATATCCCAGAAAGCGAAAAATGGATAAAGAAGTTGTGGTACGTACGTACAATGGAATATCACTCACCAATGAAATCTATGTCATCTGGCCCGTCGTGGCATAATGAGTGGATTCAGGTACAATGATTCTAAGTGAAATAAGTCACACAGAAAATGAAACATCATAAGATATCACTAATACACGGAATGTAATCTTGGCTACACATGAACTGAATTACAAAACAGAACAGGGCCTCAAATTTAGAAAACCAACTTATGCTTGCTTAAGGGGAAAGGTGAGTTGGGGTGCTGCATAAAACCAGAGATAGAAATTAGCACAGATACCATTCCATTCGTCAAATATGTAATAGTCAAGACCTACCCCTTGCTCAACGAAATGGACAAAACACGCCATATTCAACGCCTAGGAATACACCTGACTAGTAAGAATCTTCAAACCCATGGATTTATATGTCTCCATAAGAGAATGAAGCGTGTGTACAGCGGCATGAATGCAGCAGAGAAAATCCGATAAATCCCATTATCAAAATGAATTACAAAAACAAAACACAAGGACAGTGAAATAGGGGGCAATTCTTAAATAATTCATTCAGGGCTTGTGATGCAACCTGGATTTACCTCATCTACACCCAGAGCTGAGTGAGACATAAGGTTGGACACTTCGGGCTGATAGCATTGGTGAGGTTCGATGAGCAAATGCAGACCATTTGAAGTCATACTGCATGGTACCCATTCCGTGGGTCTCAACTCTCCAGGTTTAAGCGATTCTTCCTTCAGCTAAAACATGCATGGGAATCCCACAGTTTGGTGCACCGTGTGACCGGGTAACTTTTTCAAATGCATCTCAGTTTTTGTCCCCTTTTACTCGGGTACACAATTCCAGACCCTTTACTAAAACTCTCCCCACTGGGAGAGTCAGTGCCTTTAACATCCTGTTTGGCACAGTTTGCAATTTTTGCGCAAGATGAACAGGAATAAGGAGAACCAATGAGAGACTAGCTGTAGGTGTCTGCACAGGCAAATTTAACGCTCATTTCCAACCAGGAAGAGGAATTAACCAAAGGCTCAGCATGCCGTGCCAGAACCAGATTAGGGCCTGAAGCAATCCTGCGGGTTTGCGGCCAGCTCACAAGAAAGCGATTTGAAGAAAGGAGCTCAGGGGCACTGTAATTCACAAACCTGCAGAGTTATAAATGACAGCTATCGTCCAAAAATATATTGAAGGAAGGCTGCGAAGAGGACTTGAAAGCGGGGCAGAATTGCAAAACAACGATTTCAGGGTGCAGACTGGAATTGCAATTAAAGCATAGGAAAAGAGGCAGAACGTCGACAATGATGCACTTGGCCAAAAAGGGCGTATGCGTTTTTTCCGGAATATATTCAGGAAAAAACGCATACGCATTTTCTGGCCAACCAAGCAAGCATGTTAAAGAAATCTGCACTACAATGAAGTCTCACTGCCCCCCGGTCAAAAGGGCCATCTGAAAAAAGTGTAAAATCCAGAAAGGCAGCACAGGCCATGGAGAACAGGGAGCCTTGTTATGCTGATGGGTGGGATGTAAATTGCCAAGAGCCACTCTGGAGAAGTGTATGGTGTTTCCTGAAACACCTAAAAAACAAAGCAACGGAGCCTACGGCACATCCACTTATGGTCCTATAACTTAGGGAAATTAAAATCAAAAACACACAGCCACCCCAATGTTTCAGACGGCTCTCTTCACAAGAACCTCGTTTACGGTACAAGTTAAATATCCCAGAAAGCGAAAAATGGATAAAGAAATTGTGGTACGTACGTACAATGGAATATCACTCACCAATGAAATCTATATCATCAGGCCCGTCGTGGCATAATGAGTGGATTCAGGTACAATGATTCTAAGTGAAATAAGTCACACAGAAAATGAAACATCATATCACTAATACACGGAATGTAATCTTGGCTACACATGAACTGAATTACAAAACAGAACAGGGTCTCAAATTTTGAAAACCAACTTATGTTTGCTTAAGGGGAAAGGTGAGTTGGGGTGCTGCATAAAACCAGAGATAGAAATTAGCACAGATACCATTACATACGTCACATACGTAATAGTCAAGACCTACCCCTTGCTGAACGAAATGGGCTAAACACCCTCTATTCAATGCCTAGGAATACACCAGACTAGTAAGAATCTTCAAACCCATGGATTTATATGTCTCCATAAGAGAATCAAGCGTGTGTACAGCTGCATGAAGGCAGCAGAGAAAATCCGATAAATCCTATTATCAAAATGAATTACAAAAACAAAACACAATGGCAGTGAAATAGAGAGCAATTCTTAAATAATACATTCAGGGCTTGTGATGCAACCTGGATTTACCTCATCTAAACCCAGAGCTGAGTGAGACATAAGGTTGGACACTTCGGGCTGATAGCATTGTTGAGGTTCGATGAGCAAATGCAGACCATTTGAAGTCATACTGCATGGTACCCATTCCATGGGTCCCAACTCTCCAGGTTTAAGTGATTCTTCCTTCAGCTAAAGCATGCATGGGAAACCCACAGTATGGTGCACCGTGTGACCGGGAAACGTTTTCAAATGCATCTCAGTTTTTCTCCCATTTTACTGGGGTTCACAATTCCAGACGCTTTACTAACACTCTCCCCACTTGGAGAGTCAGTGCCTTTAACCTCCTTTTTGGGACAGTTTGCAATTTCTGCACAAGATGAACAGGAATAGGGAGAACCAATGAGAGACTAGCTGTAGGTGTCTGAATGGGCAAATTTAACGCTCATTTCCAACCAGGAAGAGGAATTAACCAAAGGCTCAGCATGCGGTGCCGGAACCAGATTAGGGCCTGGATCAATCCTGAGGGTTTGCGACCAGTTCAAAAGAAAGCGATTTGAAGAAAGGAGCTCAGGGGCACTGTAATTCACAAACCTGCAGAGTTATAAATGACAGCTATCGTCCAAAAATATATTGAAGGAAGGCTGCGAAGAGGACTTGAAAGCGGGGCAGAATTGCACGAAAACGATTTCAGGGGGTAGACGGGAATTGCTTTTAAAGCATAGGAAAAGAGGCAGAACGTCGACAATGATGCACTTGGCCAAAAAGGGCGTATGTGTTTTTTCCTGAATATATTCAGGAAAAAACGCATACGCCCTTTTTGGCCAACCAAGCAAGCATGTTAAAGAAATCTGCACTACAATTAAGTCTCACTGCCCCCCGGTCAAAAGGGCCATCTGAAAAAAGTGTAAAATCCAGAAATGCAGCACAGGCCATGGAGAACAGGGAGCCTTGTTATGCTGATGGGTGGGATGTAAAATGCCAACAGCCACTCTGGAGAAGTTTATGGTGTTTCCTGAAACTCCTAAAAAACAAAGCAACGGAGCCTACGGCACTTCCACTTATGGTCCTATAGCTTAGGGAAATTAAAATCAAAAACACACAGCCACCCCAAAGTTTCAGACGGCTCTGTTTAAAAGAACCTCGTCTACGGTACAAGTTAAATACCCCAGAAAGCGAAAAATGGATAAAGAAGTTGTGGTACGTACGTACAATGGAATATCACTCACCAATGAAATCTATGTAATCTGGCCCGTCATGGCATAATGAGTGGATTCAGGTACGATGATTCTAAGTGAAATAAGTCACACAGAAAATGAAACATCATAAGATATCACTAATACACGGAATGCAATATTGTCTACACATGAACTGAATTACAAAACAGAACAGGGTCTCAAATTTAGAAAACCAACTTATGTTTGCTTAAGGGGAAATGTGAGTTGGTGTGCTGCATAAAACCAGAGATAGAAATTAGCGCAGACACCATTCCATGCGTCAAATATGTAACAGTCAGGACCTACCCCTTGCTCAACGAAATGGGCTACACACCTTATATTCAACACCAAGGAATACACCTGACTAGAAAGAATTTTCAAACCCATGGATTTATATGTCTCCATAAGAGAATCAAGCGTGTGTACAGCTGCATGAAGGCAGCAGAGAAAATCCGATAAATCCCATTATCAAAATGAATTACAAAAACAAAACACAATGACAGTGAAATAGAGAGCAATTCTTAAATAATTCATTCAGGGCTTGTGATGCAACCTGGATTTACCTCATCTACACCCAGAGCTGTGTGAGACATAAGGTTGGACACTTCGGGCTGATAGCATTGGTGAGGTTCGATGAGCAAATGCAGACCATTTGAAGTCATACTGCATGGTACCCATTCCATGGGTCCCAACTCTCCAGGTTTAAGCGATTCTTCCTTCAGCTAAAGCATGCATGGGAAACCCACAGTATGGTGCACTGTGTGACTGGGAAACGTTTTAAAATGCATCTCAGTTTTCGGCCCCTTTTACTCGGGTTCACAATTCCAGACCCTTTACTAACACTCTCCCCACTTGGAGAGTCTGTGGCTTTAACCTGCTGTTTGGCACAGTTTGCAATTTCTGCGCAAGATGAACAGGAATAGGGAGAACCAATGAGAGACTAGCTGTAGGTGTCTGCACGGGCAAATTTAATGCTCATTTCCAACCAGGAAGAGGAATTAACCAAAGGCTCAGCATGCCATGCCGGAACCAGATTCGGGCCTGAAGCATTCCTGCGGGTCTGCGGCCAGCTCACAAGAAAGCGATTTGAAGAATGGAGCTCAGGGGCACTGTAATTCACAAACCTGCAGAGTTATAAATGACAGCTATCGTCCAAAAATATATTGAAGGAAGGCTGCGAAAAGGGCTTGAAAGCGGGGCAGAATTGCAGGAAAACGATTTCAGGGGGTAGACTGGAATTGCATTTAAAGCATAGGAAAAGAGGCAGAACGTCGACAATGATGCACTTGGCCAAAAAGGACGTATTCGTTTTTTCCTGAATATATTCAGGAAAAAACGCATACGCCCTTTTTGGCCAACCAAGCAAGCATGTTAAAGAAATCTGCACTACAATGAAGTCTCACTGCCCCCCGGTCAAAAGGGCCATCTGAAAAAAGTGTAAAACCCAGAAAGGCAGCACAGGCCACGGAGAACAGGGAGCCTTGTTATGCTGATGGGCGGGATGTAAATTACTAACAGCCACTCTGGAGAAGTGTATGGTATTTCCTGGAACACCTAAAAAACAAAGCAATGGAGCCTACGGCAATTCCACTTATGGTCCTATAGCTTAGGGAAATTAAAATCAAAAACTCACAGCCACCCCAAAGTTTCAGACGGCTCTGTTTACAAGAACCTCGTCTACGGTACAAGTTAAATATCCCAGAATGTAAAAAATTGATAAAAAGTTGTGGTACGTACGTACAATGGAATATCACTCAGCAATGAAATCTATGTCATCAGGCCCGTCGCGGCATAATGAGTGGATTCAGGTACCATGATTCTAACTGAAATAAGTCACACAGAAATTTAAACATCATAAGATATCACTAATACACGAAATGTAAACTTGGCTACACATGAACTGAATTACAAAACAGAACAGGGCCTCAAATTTAGAAAACCAACTTATGCTTGCTTAAGGGGAAAGGTGAGTTGGGGTGCTGCATAAAACCAGAGATAGAAATTAGCACAGATACCATTCCATTCATCAAATATGTAATAGTCAAGACCTACCCCTTGCTCAACGAAATGGACAAAACACGCCATATTCAACGCCTAGGAATACACCTGACTAGTAAGAATCTTCAAACCCATGGATTTATATGTCTCCATAAGAGAATGAAGCGTGTGTACAGCGGCATGAATGCAGCAGAGAAAATCCGATAAATCCCATTATCAAAATGAATTACAAAACAAAACAGAAGTACAGTGAAATAGGGAGCAATTCTTAAATAATTCATTCAGGGATTGTGATGCAACCTGGATTTACCACATCTACATCCAGAGCTGAGTGAGACATAAGGTTGGGGACTTCGGGCTGATAGCATTGGTGAGGTTCGATGAACAAATGCAGACCCTTTGAAGGCATACTGCATGGTACGCATTCCATGGGTCCCAACTCTCCAGGTTTAAGGGATTCTTCCTTCAGCTAATACATGCATGGGAAACCCAAAGTATGGTGCAGCGTGTGACCGGGAAACGTTTTCAAATGCATTGCAGTTTTTGTCCCCTTTTACTCGGGTTCCCAATTCCAGACCCTTTATTAACACTCTCCCTACTTGGAGAGTCAGTGCCTTTAACCTCCTGTTGGGCACAGTTTGCAATTTCTGCTCAAGAAGAACAGGAAGAGGGAGAACCAATGAGAGATTTGCTGTAGGTGTCTGCACGGGCAAATTTAACGCTCAGTCCCCACCAGGAAGAGGAATTAACCAAAGGCTCAGCATGCCCTGCCGGAACCAGATTAGGGCCTGAAGCAATCCAGCGGGTTTGCGGCCAGCTCACAAGATAGCGAGTTGAAGAAAGGAGCTCAGGGGCACTGTAATTCACAAACCTGCAGAGTTATAAATGACAGCTATCGTCAAAAATATATTGAAGGAAGGCTGTGAAGAGAACTTGTAAGCGGGGCAGAATTGCAGGAAAACGATTTCAGGGGGTAGACGGTAATTGCATTTAAAGCATAGGAAAAGAGGCAGAACATGGACAATGATGCTCTTGGCCAAAAAGGGCGTATGCGTTTTTTCTGAATATATTCAGGCAAAAACGCATACGCCCTTTTTGGCCAACCAAGCAAGCATGTTAAAGAAATCTGCACTACAATGAAGTCTCACTGCCCCCCGGTCAAAAGGGCCATCTGAAAAAAGTGTAAAATCCAGAAAGGCAGCACAGGCCACGGAGAACAGGGAGCCTTGTTATGCTGATGGGCGGGATGTAAATTGCCAACAGCCACTCTGGAGAAGTGTATGGTGTTTCCTGGAACACCTAAAAAACAAAGCAACGGAGCCTACGGCACTTCCACTTATGGTCCTATAGCTTAGGGAAATTAAAATCAAAAACACACAGCCACCCCAAACTTTCAGACGGCTCTGTTTACAAGAACCTCGTCTACGGTACAAGTTAAATATCCCAGAAAGCGAAAAATGGATAAAGAAGTTGTGGTACGTACGTACAATGGAATATCACTCACCAATGAAATCTATGTCATCTGGCCCGTCGTGGCATAATGAGTGGATTCAGGTACGATGATTCTAAGTGAAATAAGTCACACAGAAAATGAAACATCATAAGATATCACTAATACACCGAATGTAAACTTGGCTACACATGAACTGAATTACAAAACAGAACAGGGTCTCAAATTTAGAAAACCAACTTATGTTTGCTTAAGGGGAAAGGTGAGTTGGGGTGCTGCATAAAACCAGAGATAGAAATTAGCACAGATACCATTCCATACGTCAAATATGTAATAGTCAAGACCTACCCCTTGCTCAACGAAATGGGCTAAACCCCCTATATTCAACGCTTACGAATACACCTGACTAGTAAGAATCTTCAAACCCATGGATTTATATGTCTCCATAAGAAAATCAAGCGTGTGTACAGCTGCATGAAGGCAGCAGAGAAAATCCGATAAATCCCATTATCAAAATAAATTAAAAAACAAAACACAATGACAGTGAAATAGAGAGCAATTCTTAAATTATTCATTCAGGGCTTGTGATGCAACCTGGATTTACCTCATCTAAACCCAGAGCTCAGTGAGACATAAGGTTGGACACTTCGGGCTGATAGCATTGGTGAGGTTCGATGAGCAAATGCAGACCATTTGAAGTCATACTACATGGTACGCATTCCATGGGTCCCAACTCTCCAGTTTTAAGCGATTCTTCCTTCAGCTAAAGCATGCATGGGAAACCCACAGTATGGTGCACCGTGTGACCGGGAAACGTTTTCAAATGCATCTCAGTTTTTGTCCCTTTTACTCGGGTTCACAATTCCAGACCCTTTATTAATACTCTCCCGACTTGGAGAGTCAGTGCCTTTAACCTCCTGTTTGGCACAGTTTGCAATTTGTGCGCAAGATGAACAGGAATAGGGAGAACCAATGAGAGACTAGCTGTAGGTGTCTGCACGGGCAAATTTAATGCTCATTTCCAACCAGGAAGAGGAATTAACCAAAGGCTCAGCATGCCGTCCCGGAACCAGATTAGGGCCTGAAGCAATTCTGCGGGTTTGCGGCCAGCTCACAAGAAAGCGATTTGAAGAAAGGAGCTCAGGGGCACTGTAATTCACAAACCTGCAGAGTTATAAATGACAGCTATCGTCCAAAAATATACTGAAGGAAGGCTGCGAAGAGGACTTGAAAGCGGGGCAGAATTGCAGGAAAACGATTTCAGGGAGTAGACTGGAATTGCATTTAAAGCATAGGAAAAGAGGCAGAACGTCGACAATGATGCACTTGGCCAAAAAGGGCGTATGCGTTTTTTCCGGAATATATTCAGGAAAAAACGCATACGCATTTTCTGGCCAACCAAGCAAGCATGTTAAAGAAATCTGCACTACAATGAAGTCTCACTGCCCCCCGGTCAAAAGGGCCATCTGAAAAAAGTGTAAAATCCAGAAAGGCAGCACAGGCCATGGAGAACAGGGAGCCTTGTTATGCTGATGGGTGGGATGTAAATTGCCAAGAGCCACTCTGGAGAAGTGTATGGTGTTTCCTGAAACACCTAAAAAACAAAGCAACGGAGCCTACGGCACATCCACTTATTGTCCTATAACTTAGGGAAATTAAAATCAAAAACACACAGCCACCCCAATGTTTCAGACGGCTCTCTTCACAAGAACCTCGTTTACAGTACAAGTTAAATATCCCAGAAAGCGAAAAATGGATAAAGAAATTGTGGTACGTACGTACAATGGAATATCACTCACCAATGAAATCTATATCATCAGGCCCGTCGTGGCATAATGAGTGGATTCAGGTACAATGATTCTAAGTGAAATAAGTCACACAGAAAATGAAACATCATATCACTAATACACGAAATGTAATCTTGGCTACACATGAACTGAATTACAAAACAGAACAGGGTCTCAAATTTTGAAAACCAACTTATGTTTGCTTAAGGGGAAAGGTGAGTTGGGGTGCTGCATAAAACCAGAGATAGAAATTAGCACAGATACCATTCCATACGTCACATACGTAATAGTCAAGACCTACCCCTTGCTGAACGAAATGGGCTAAACACCCTCTATTCAATGCCTAGGAATACACCAGACTAGTAAGAATCTTCAAACCCATGGATTTATATGTCTCCATAAGAGAATCAAGCGTGTGTACAGCTGCATGAAGGCAGCAGAGAAAATCCGATAAATCCTATTATCAAAATGAATTACAAAAACAAAACGCAATGGCAGTGAAATAGAGAGCAATTCTTAAATAATACATTCAGGGCTTGTGATGCAACCTGGATTTACCTCATCTAAACCCAGAGCTGAGTGAGACATAAGGTTGGACACTTCGGGCTGATAGCTTTGGTGAGGTTCGATGAGCAAATGCAGACCATTTGAAGTCATACTGCATGGTACCCATTCCATGGGTCCCAACTCTCCAGGTTTAAGCGATTCTTCCTTCAGCTAAAGCATGCATGGGAAACCCACAGTATGGTGCACCGTGTGACTGGGAAACGTTTTCAAATGCATCTCAGTTTTCATCCCCTTTTACTCGGGTTCACAATTCCAGACCCTTTACTAACACTCCCCCACTTTGAGAGTCAGTGCCTTTAACCTCCTGTTTGGGACAGTTTGCAATTTCTGCGCAAGATGAACAGGAATAGGGAGAACCAATGAGAAACTAGCTGTAGGTGTCTGCACGGGCAAATTTAATGCACATTTCCCACCAGGAAGAGGAATTAACCAAAGGCTCAGCATGCCGTGCCGGAACCAGATTAGGGCCTGAAGCAATCCTGCGGGTTTGCGGCCAGCTCACAAGAAAGCGATTTGAAGAAAGGAGCTCAGGGGCACTGTAATTCACAAACCTGCAGAGTTATAAATGACAGCTATCGTCCAAAAATATATTGAAGGAAGGCTGCGAAGAGGACTTGAACGCAGGGCAGAATTGCAGGAAAACGATTTCAGGGGGTAGACTGGAATTGCATTTAAAGCATAGGAAAAGATGCAGAACGTCGACAATGATGCACTTGGCCAAAAAGTGCGTATGCGTTTTTTCCTGAATATATTCAGGAAAAAACGCATACGCACTTTTTGGTCAACCAAGCAAGCATGTTAAAGAAATCTGCACTACAATGAAGTCTCACTGCCCCCCGGGTGAAAAGGGCCATCTGAAAAAAGTGTAAAATCCAGAAATGCAGCACAGGCCATGGAGAACAGGGAGCCTGGTTATGCTGATGGGTGGGATGTAAATTGCCAACAGCCACTCTGGAGAAGTGTATGGTGTTTCCTGAAACACCTAAAACACAAGCCAAAGGAGCCTACAGCACTTCCACTTATGGACCTATAGCTTAGGGAAATTAAAATCAAAAACACACAGCCACCCCAAAATTTCAGCCGGCTCTGTTTACAAGAACCTCGTCTACGGTACAAGTTAAATATCCCAGAATGCGAAAAATGGATAAAGAAGTTGTGGTACGTACGTACAATGGAATATCACTCACCAATGAAGTCTATGTCATCTGGCCCGTCCTGGCATAATGAGTGGATTCAGGTATGATGAGGAATATTACTCACCAATGAAGTCTATGTCATCTGGCCCGTCCTGGCATAATGAGTGGATTCAGGTATGATGATTCTAAGTGAAATAAGTCACACAGAAAATGAAACATCATAAGATATCACTAATTCACCAAATGTAATCTTGGCTACACATGAACTGAATTACAAAACAGAACAGGGTCTCAAATTTAGAAAACCAACTTATGTTTGCGTAAGGGGAAAGGTGAGTTGGGGTGCTGCATAAAACCAGAGATAGAAATTAGCACAGATACCATTCCATATGTCAAATACGTAATAGTCAAGACATACCCCTTGCTCAACGAAATGGGCTAAACACCCTATTTTAACGCCTAGGGATACAACTGACTAGTAAGAATCTTCAAACCCATGGATTTATATGTCTCCATAAGAGAATCAAGCGTGTGTACAGCTGCATGAAGGCAGCAGAGAAAATCCGATAAATCCTATTATCAAAATGAATTACAAAAACAAAACACAATGACAGTGAAATAGAGAGCAATTCTTAAATAATTCATTCAGGGCTTGTGATGCAACCTGGATTTACCTCATCTAAACCCAGAGCTGAGTGAGACATAAGGTTGGACACTTCGGGCTGATAGCATTGGTGAGGTTCCATGAGCAAATGCACACCATTTGAAGTCATACTGCATGGTACCCATTCCATGGGTCCCAACTCTCCAGGTTTAAGTGATTCTTCCTTCAGCTAAAGCATGCATGGGAAACCCACAGTATGGTGCACCGTGTGACCGGGAAAAGTTTTCAAATGCATCTCAGTTTTTGTCCCATTTTACTGGGGTTCACAATTCAAGACCCTTTTCTAACAGTCTCCCCACTTGGAGAGTCAGTGCCTTTAACCTCCTGTTTGGGACAGTTTGCAATTTCTGCACAAGATGAACAGGAATAGGGAGAACCAATGAGAGACTAGCTGTAGGTGTCTGAACGGGCAAATTTAACGCTCATTTCCAACCAGGAATCGGAATTAACCAAACGCTCAGCATGCCGTGCCGGAACCAGATAAGGGCCTGGATCAATCCTGAGGGTTTGCGGCCAGATCAAAAGAAAGCGATTTGAAGAAAGGAGCTCAGGGGCACTGTAATTCACAAACCTGCAGAGTTATAAATGACAGCTATCGTCCAAAAATATATTGAAGGAAGGCTGCGAAGAGGACTTGAAAGCGGGGCAGAATTGCAGGAGAACGACTTCAGGGGGTAGACTGGAATTGCATTTAAAGCATAGGAAAAGAGGCAGAACGTCAACAATGATGCACTTGGCCAAAAAGGGCGTATGCGTTTTTTCCTGAATATATTCAGGAAAAAACGCATACGCCCTTTTTGGCCAACCAAGCAAGCATGTTAAAGAAATCTGCACTAAAATGAAGTCTCACTGCCTCCCGGTCAAAAGGGCCATCTGAAAAAAGTGTAAAATCCAGAAAGGCAGCACAGGCCATGGAGAACAGGGAGCCTTGTTATGCTGATGTGTGGGATATAAACTGCCAAGAGCCACTCTGGAGAAGTGTATGGTGCTTCCTGAAACACCTAAAAAACAAAGCAACGGAGCCTCTGGCACTTCCACTTATGGTCCTATATCTTAGGGCATTTAAAATCAAAAACGCACAGCCACCCCAATGTTTCAGACGGCTCTGTTTACAAGAACCTCGTCTACGGTACAAGTTAAATATCCTAGAAAGCGAAAAACGGATAAAGAAGTTGTTGTACGTACGTACAATTGAATATCACTCACCAATTAAATCTATGTCATCTGGCCCATCGTGGCATAATGAGTGGATTCAGGTACGATGATTCTAAGTGAAATAAGTCACACAGAAAATGAAACATCATAAGATATCACTAATACACGGAATGTAATCTTGGCTACACATGAACTGAATTACAAAACAGAACAGGGTCTCAAACTTAGAAAACCAACTTATGTTTGCTTAAGGGGAAAGGTGAGTTGGGGTGCTGCATAAAACCAGAGATAGAAATTAGCACAGATACCATTCCATACGTCAAATATGTAATAGTCAAGACCTACCCCTTGCTCAACGAAATGGGCTAAACACCCTATATTCAACGCCTAGGAATACACCTGAATAGAAAGAATTTTCAAACCCATGGATTTATATGTCTCCATAAGAGAATCAAGTGTGTGTACAGCTGCATGAAGGCAGCAGAGACAATCTGATAAATCCCATTATCAAAATGAATTACAAAAACAAAACACAATGACAGTGAAATAGAGAGCAATTCTTAAATAATTCATTCAGGGCTTGTGATGCAACCTGGATTTACCTCATATAAACCCAGAGCTGAGTGAGACATAAGGTTGGACACTTCGGGCTGATAGCATTGGTGAGGTTTGATGAGCAAATGCAGACCATATGAAGTCATACTGCATGGTACCCATTCCATGGGTCACAAATCTCCAAGTTTAAGCGATTCTTCCTTCAGCTAAAACAGGCATGGGAAACCCACAGTATGGTGCACCGTGTGACTGGGAAACGTTTTCAAATGCATCTCACTTTTCGTCCCCTTTCACTCAGGTTCACAATTCCAGACCCTTTACTAACACTCTCCCCACTTGGAGAGTCCGTGCCTTTAACCTCCTGTTTGGCACAGTTTGCAATTTCTGCGCAAGATGAACAGGAATAGGGAGAACTAATGAGAGTCTAGCTGTAGGTGTCTGCACAGGGAAATTTAACGCTCATTTCCCACCAGGAACAGGAACTAACCAAAGGCTCAGCATGCCGTGCCGGAACCAGATTAGGGCCTGAAGCAATCCTGCGGGTTTGCGGCTAGCTCAAAAGAAAGCAATTTGAAGAAAGGAGCTCAGGGGCACTGTAATTCACAAACCTGCAGAGTTATAAATGACAGCTATCGTCCAAAAATATATTGAAGGAAGGCTGCGAAGAGGACTTGAAAGCGGGGCAGAATTGCACGAAAACGATTTCAGGGGGTAGACGGGAATTGCTTTTAAAGCATAGGAAAAGAGGCAGATCGTCGACAATGATGCACTTGGCCATAAAGCGCTTATGCGTTTTTTCCTGAATATATTCAGGAAAAAACGCATACGCCCTTTTTGGCCAACCAAGCAAGCATGTTAAAGAAATCTGCACTATAATGAAGTCTCACTGCCCCCCGGTCAAAAGGGCCATCTGAAAAAAGTGTAAAATCCAGAAATGCAGCACAGGCCATGGAGAACAGGGAGCCTTGTTATGCTGATGGGTGGGATGTAAATTGCCAACAGCCACTCTGGAGAACTGTATGGTGTTTCCTGAAACACGTAGGAAACAAAGCAACGGAGCCTACGGCACTTCCACTTATGGTCCTATAGCTTAGGGAAATTAAAATCAAAAACACACAGCCACCCCAAAGTTTCAGACGGCTCTGTTTACAAGAACCTCGTCTACGGTACAAGTTAAATATCCCAGAATGCGAAAAATGGATAAAGAATTTGTGGTACGTACGTACAATGGAATATCACTCACCAATGAAGTCTATGTCATCTGGCCCGTCCTGGCATAATGAGTGGATTCAGGTATGATGATTCTAAGTGAAATAAGTCACACAGAAAATGAAACATCATAAGATATCACTAATACACCAAATGTAATCTTGGCTACACATGAACTGAATTACAAAACAGAACAGGGTCTCAAATTTAGAAAACCAACTTATGTTTGCTTAAGGGGAAAGGTGAGTTGGGGTGCTGCATAAAACCAGAGATAGAAATTAGCGCAGATACCATTCCATAAGTCAAATATGTAATAGTCAAGACCTACCCCTTGCTCAACGAAATGGGCTAAACACCCTATATTCAACGCCTAGGAATACACCTGACTAGTAAGAATCTTCAAACCCATGGATTTATATGTCTCCATAAGAGAATCAAGCGTGTGTACAGCTGCATGAAGGCAGCAGAGAAAATCCGATAAATCCCATTATCAAAATGAATTACAAAAACAAAACACAATGACAGTGAAATAGAGAGCAATTCTTAAATAATTCATTCAGGGCTTGTGATGCAACCTGGATTTACCTCATCTAAACCCAGAGCTGAATGAGACATAAGGTTGGACACTTCGGGCTGATAGCATTGGTGAGGTTCGATGAGCAAATGCAGACCATTTGAAGTCATACTGCATGGTACCCATTCCATGGGTCCCAACTCTCCAGGGTAAGCGATTCTTCCTTCAGTTAAAACATGCATGGGAAACCCACAGTATGGTGCACCGTGTGACCGGGAAACGTTTTCAAATGCATTGCAGTTTTTGTCCCCTTTTACTCGGGTTCACAATTCCAGACACTTTACTAACACTCTCCCTACTTGGAGAGTCAGTGCCTTTAACCTCCTGTTGGGCACAGTTTGCAATTTCTGCTCAAGAAGAACAGGAAGTGGGAGAACCAATGAGAGATTAGCTGTAGGTGTCTGCACGGGCAAATTTAACGCTCATTCCCCACCAGGAAGAGGAATTAACCAAAGGCTCAGCATGCCGTGCCGGAACCAGATTAGGGCCTGAAGCAATCCAGCGGGTTTGCGGCCAGCTCACAAGATAGCGAGTTGAAGAAAGGAGCTCAGGGGCACTGTAACTCACAAACCTGCAGAGTTATAAATGACAGCTATCGTCCAAAAATATATTGAAGGAAGGCTGCGAAGAGAACTTATAAGCGGGGCAGAATTGCAGGAAAACGATTTCAGGGGGTAGACGGTAATTGCATTTAAAGCATAGGAAAAGAGGCAGAAGGTCGACAATGATGCTCTTGGCCAAAAAGGGCGTATGCGTTTTTTCTGAATATATTCAGGAAAAAACGCATACGCCCTTTTTGGCCAACCAAGCAAGCATGTTAAAGAAATCTGCACTACAATGAAGTCTCACTGCCCCCCGGTCAAAAGGGCCATCTGAAAAAAGTGCAAAATCCAGTAAGGCAGCACAGGGCATGGAGAACCGGGAGCCTTGTTATGCTGATGGACGGGATGTAAATTGCCAACAGCCACTCTGGAGAAGTGTATGGTGTTTCCTGGAACACCTAAAAAACAAAGCAACGGAGCCTACGGCACTTCCACTTATGGTCCTATAGCTTAGGGAAATTAAAATCAAAAACACACAGCCACCCCAAAGTTTCGGTCGGCTCTGTTTACAAGAACCTCGTCTACGGTACAAGTTAAATATCCCAGAATGTGAAAAATGGATAAAGAAGTTGTGGTACGTACGTACAATGGAATATCACTGAGCAATGAAATCTATGTCATCAGGCCCGTCGCGGCATAATGAGTGGATTCAGGTACCATGATTCTAAGTGAAATAAGTCACACAGAAAATGAAACATCATAAGATATCACTAATACACGGAATATAAACTAGGCTACACATGAAGTGAATTACAAAACAGAACAGGGTCTCAAATTTAGAAAACCAACTTATGCTTGCTTAAGGGGAAAGGTGAGTTGGGGTGCCGCATCAAAACAGAGATAGAAATTAGCACAGATACCTTTTCATAAGCCAAATATATAATAGTAAAGACCTACCCCTTGCTCAACGAAATGGACTAAACACCCCATATTCAACGCCTAGGAATACACCTCACTTGTAACAATCTTCAAACCCATGGATTCATATGTCTCCATAAGAGAAAGAAGCGTATGTACAGCGGCATGAATGCAGCAGAGAAAATCCGATAAATCCCATTATCAAAATATATTACAAAAACAAAACACAAGGACAGTGAAATAGGGAGCAATTCTTAAATAATTCATTCAGGGTTTGTGATGCAACCTGGATTTACCACATCTACACCCAGAGCTGAGTGAGACATAAGGTTGGGCACTTCGGGCTGATAGCATTGGTGAGGTTCAGTGAGCAAATGCAGACACTTTGAAGTCATACTGCATGGTACCCATTCCAAGGGTCCCAACTCTCGAGGTTTAAGGGATTCTTCCTTCAGCTAAAACATGCATGGGAAACCCACAGTATGGTGCACCGTGTGACCGGCAAACGTTTTCAAATGCATCTCAGTTTTCCTCCCCTTTTACTCGGGTTCACCATTCCAGACCCTTTACTAACACTCTCCCTACTTGGAGAGTCAGTGCTTTAACCTCCTCTTTGGCACAGTTTGCAATTTCTGCTCAAGATGAACAGGAATAGGGAGAACCAATGAGAGACTAGCTGTAGGTGTCTGCACGGGCAAATTTAATGCTCATTTCCCGCCAGGAAGAGGAAATAACCTAAGGCTCAACATGCCGTGCTGGAAGCAGATTAGGGCCTGAAGCAATCCTGCGGGTTTGCGACCAGCTCACAAGATAGCGAGTTGAAGAAAGGAGCTCAGGGACACTGTAACTCACAAACCTGCAGAGTTATAAATGACAGCTATCGTCCAAAAATATACTGAAGGAAGGCTGCGAAGAGAACTTGTAAGCGGGGCAGAATTGCAGGAAATGATTTCAGGGGGTAGACGGGAATTGCATTTAAAGCATAGGAAAAGAGGCAGAACGTCGACAATGATGCTCTTGGCCAAAAAGGGCGTATGCGTTTTTTCCTGAATATATTCAGGAAAAAACGCATACGCCCTTTTTGGCCAACCAAGCAAGCATTTTAAAGAAATCTGCACTACAATGAAGTCTCACTGCCCCCGGGTCAAAACGGCCATCTGAAAAAAGTGTAAAATCCAGAAAGGCAGCACAGGCCATGGAGAACAGGGAGCCTTGTTATGCTGATGGGCGGGATGTAAATTACTAACAGCCACTCTGGAGAAGTGTATGGTATTTCCTGGAACACCTAAAAAACAAAGCAACGGAGCCTACGGCAATTCCACTTATGGTCCTATAGCTTAGGGAAATTAAAATCAAAAACTCACAGCCACCCCAAAGTTTCGGAAGGCTCTGTTTACAAGAACCGCGTCTACGGTACAAGTTAAATATTCCAGAATGTGAAAAATTGATAAAGAAGTTGTGGTACGTACGTACAATGGAATATCACTCAGCAATGAAATCTATGTCATCAGGCCCGTCGCGGCATAATGAGTGGATTCAGGTACCATGATTCTAACTGAAATAAGTCACACAGAAAATGAAACATCATAAGATATCACTAATACACGGAATGTAATCTTGGCTACACATGAACTGAATTACAAAACAGAACAGGGTCTCAAATTTAGAAAACCAACTTATGTTTGCTTAATGGGAAAGGTGAGTTGGGTGCTGCATAAAACCAGAGATAGAAATTAGCACAGATACCATTCCATTCGTCAAATATGTAATAGTCGAGACGTACCACTTGCTCAACGAAATGGGCTAATCACCCTATATTCAACGCCTAGGAATACATCTGACTAGTAAGAATCTTCAAACCCATGGATTTATATGTCTCCATAAGAGAATCAAGCGTGTGTGCAGCTGCATGAAGGCAGCAGAGAAAATCCGATTAATCCCATTATCAAAATGTATTAAAAAACAAAACACAATGAGAGTGAAATAGAGAGCAATGCTTAAATAATTCATTCAGGGCTTGTGATGCAACCTGGATTTTCCTCATCTACACCCAGAGCTGAGTGAGACATAAGGTTGGACACTTCAGGCTGATAGCATTGGTGTGGTTCGATGAGCAAATGCAGACCATTTGATGTCATACTGCATGGTACCCATTCCATGGGTCCCAACTCTCCAGGGTTAAGCGATTCTTCCTTCAGCTAAAACATGCATGGGAAACCCACAGTATGGTGCACCGTGTGACCGGGAAACGTTTTCAAATGCATCTCAGTTTTCGGCCCCTTTTACTCGGCTTCACCATTCCAGACCCTTTACTAACACTCTCCCTACTTGGAGAGTCAGTGCCTTTAAACTCCTGTTTGGCACAGTTTGCAATTTCTGCGCAAGATGAACAGGAATAGGGAGAACCAATGAGAGACTAGCTGTAGGTGTCTGCACGGGCAAATTTAACGCTCATTTCCAACCAGGAATAGGAATTAACCAAACGCTCAGCATGCCGTGCCGGAACCAGATTAGGGCCTGAATCAATCCTGCGGGTTTGCGGCCAGCTCACAAGAAAGCGATTTGAAGAAAGGAGCTCAGGAACACTGTAATTCTCAATCCTGCAAAGTTATAAATGACAGCTATTGTCCAAAAATATATTGAAGGAAGGCTGCGAAGAGGACTTGAAATCGGGGCAGAATTGCAGGAAAGCGGTTTCAGGGAGTAGAGTGGAATTGCATTTAAAGCATAGGAAAAGAGGCAGAACGTCGACAATGATGCACGTGGCCAAAAAGGGCATATGCGTTTTTTCCTGAATATATTCAGGAAAAAACGCATATGCCCTTTTTGGCCAACCAAGCAAGCATGTTAAAGAAATCTGCACTACAATGAAGTCTCACTGCCCCACGGTCAAAAGGGTCACCTGAAAAAAGTGTAAAATCCAGAAAGGCAGCACAGGCCATGGAGAACAGGGAGCCATGTTACGCTGATGGGTGGGATGTAAATTGCCAACAGCCACTCTGGAGAAGTGTATGGTGTTTCCTGAAACACCTAAAAAACAAAGCAACGGAGCCTATGGCAGTTCCACTTATGGTCCTATAGCTTAGGGAAATTAAAATCAAAAACACAGAGCCGCCCCAAAGTTTCAGACGGCTCTGTTTACAAGAACATCTTCTACGGTACAAGTTAAATATCCCAGAAAGCGAAAAATGGATAAAGAAGTTGTGGTACGTACGTACAATGGAATATCACTCACCAATGAAATCTATATCATCAGGCCCGTCGTGGCATAATGATTGAATTCAGGTACAATGATTCTAAGTGAAATAAGTCACACAGAAAATGAAATATCATAAGATATCACTAATACACGGAATGTAATCTTGGCTACACATGAACTGAATTACAAAACAGAACAGGGTCTCAAATTTAGAAAACCAACTTATGTTTGCTTAATGGGAAAGGTGAGTTGGGTGCTGCATAAAACCAGAGATAGAAGTTAGCACACATACCATTCCCTACGTCAAATACGTAATAGTAAAAACCTACCCCTTGCTCAACAAAATGGGCTAAACACCCTCTATTCAACGCCTAGGAATACACCTGACTAGTAAGAATTTTCAAACCCATGGATTTATATGTCTCCATAAGAGAATCAAGCGTGTGTACAGCTGCATGAAGGCAGCAGAGAAAATCCGATAAATCCTATTATCAAAATGAATTACAAAAACAAAACACAATGACAGTGAAATAGAGAGCAATTCTTAAATAATTCATTCAGGGCTTGTGATGCAACCTGGATTTACCTCATCTGAACCCAGAGCTGAGTGAGACATAAGGTTGGACACTTCGGGCTGATAGCATTGGTGAGGTTCGATGAGCAAATGCAGACCACTTGAAGTCATACTGCATGGTACCCATTCCATGGGTCCCAACTCTCCAGGTTTAAGCGATTCTTCCTTCAGCTAAAGCATGCATGGGAAACCCACAGTATGGTGCACCGTGTGACTGGGAAACATTTTCAAATACATCTCAGATTTCATCCCCTTTTACTCGGGTTCACAATTCCAGACACTTTACTAACACTCTCCCCACTTGGAGAGTCAGTGCCTTTAACCTCCTGTTTGGCACAGTTTGCAATTTCTGAGCAAGATAAACAGGAATAGGGAGAACCAATGAGAGACTAGCTGTAGGTGTCTGCACGGGCAAATTTAACGCTCATTTCCAACCAGGAAGAGGAATTAACCAAAGGCTCAGCATGCCGTGCCGGAACCAGATTAGGGCCTGAAGAAATCCTGCGGGTGTGCGCCCAGCTCACAAGAAAGCGATTTGAAGACAGGAGCTCAGGGGCAGTGTAATTCACAAACCTGCAGAGTTATAAATGACAGCTATCGTCCAAAAATATATTGAAGGAAGGCTGCGAAGAGGACTTGAAAGCGGGGCAGAATTGCAGGAAAACGATTTCAGGGGGTAGACTGGAATTGCATTGAAAGCATAGGAAAAGAGGCAGAACTTTGACAATGATGCACTTGGCCAAAAAGGGCGTATGCGTTTTTTCCTGAATATATTCAGGAAAAAACGCATACGCCCTTTTTGGCCAACCAAGCAAGCATGTTAAAGAAATCTGCACTACAATGAAGTCTCACTGCCCCCAGGTTAAAAGGGCTATCTGAAAAAAGTGTAAAATCCAGAAAGGCAGCACAGGCCATGGAGAACAGGGAGCCTTGTTATGCTGATGGGTGGGATGTAAATTGCCAACAGCCACTCTGGAGAAGTGTATGGTGTTTCCTGAAACACCTAAAAAACAAAGCAACGGAGCCTACGGCACTTCCACTTATGGTCCTATAGCTTAGGGAAATTAAAATCAAAAACACACAGCCACCCCAAAGTTTCAGACGGCTCTGTTTACAAGAACCTCGTTTACGGTACAAGTTAAATATCCCAGAAAGCGAAAAATGGATAAAGAAATTGTGGTACGCACGTACAATGGAATATCACTCACCAATGAAATCTATGTCATCTGGCCCATCGTGGCATAATGAGTGGATTCAGGTACGATGAATCTAAGTGAAATAAGTCACACAGAAAATGTAACATCATATGATATCACTAATACACGGAATGTAATCTTGGCTACACATGAAGTGAATTACAAAAGAGAACAGGGTCTCAAATTTAGAAAACCAACTTATGTTTGCTTAAGGGGAAAGGTGAGTTGGGGTGCTGCATAAAACCAGAGATAGAAGTTAGCAAAGATACCATTCCATAAGTCAAATATTTAATAGTAAAGACCTACCACTTGATCAACGAAATGGGCTAAACACCCTCTATTCAACGCCTAGGAATACACCAGACTAGTAAGAATCTTCAAACCCATGGATTTATATGTCTCCATAAGAGAATCAAGCGTGTGTACAGCTGCATGTAGGCAGCAGAGAAAATCCGATAAATCCTATTATCAAAATGAATTACAAAAACTAAACACAATGACAGTGAAATAGAGAGCAATTCTTAAATAATTCATTCAGGGCTTGTGATGCAACCTGGATTTACCTCATCTGAACCCAGAGCTGAGTGAGACATAAGGTTGGACACTTCGGGCTGATAGCATTGGTGAGGTTCGATGAGCAAATGCAGACCATTTGAAGTCATACTGCATGGTACCCATTCCATGGGTCCCAACTCTCCAGGTTTAAGCGATTCTTCCTTCAGCTAAAGCATGCATGGGAAACCCACAGTATGGTGCACCGTGTGACTGGGAAACGTTTTCAAATGCACCTCAGTTTTCATCCCCTTTTACTCGGGTTCACAATTCCAGACACTTTACTAACACTCTCCCCACTTGGAGAGTCAGTGCCTTTAACCTCCTGTTTGGCACAGTTTGCAAATTCTGACCAAATAAACAGGAATAGGGAGAACCAATGAGAGACTAGCTGTAGGTGTCTGCACGGGCAAATTTAATGCTCATTTCCAACCAGGAAGAGGAATTAACCAAAGGCTCAGCATGCCGTGCCGGAAACAGATTAGGGCCTGAAGCAATCCTGCGGGTTTGCGGCCAGCTCACAAGAAAGCGATTTGAAGAAAGGAGCTCAGGGGCACTGTAATTCACAAACCTGCAGAGTTATAAATGACAGCTATCGTCCAAAAATATATTGAAGGAAGGCTGCGAAGAGGACTTGAAAGCGGGGCAGAATTGCAGGAAAACGATTTCAGGGGGTAGACTGGAATTGCATTTAAAGCATAGGAAAAGAGGCAGAACGTCGACAATGATGCACTTGGCCAAAAAGGGCATATGCGTTTTTTGCTGAATATATTCAGGAAAAAACGCATATGCCCTTTTTGGCCAACCAAGCAAGCATTTTAAAGAAATCTGCACTACAATGAAGTCTCACTGCCCCCCGGTCAAAAGGGTCATCTGGAAAAAGTGTAAAATCCAGAAAGGCAGCACAGGCCATGGAGAACAGGGAGCCTTGTTATGCTGATGGGTGGGATGTAAATTGCCAACAGCCACTCTGGAGAATTGTATGGTGTTTCCTGAAACACCTAAAAAACAAAGCAACGGAGCCTACGGCACTTCCACTTATGGTCCTATAGCTTAGGGAAATTAAAATCAAAAACACACAGCCACCCCAAAGTTTCAGACGGCTCTGTTTACAAGAACCTCGTCTACGGTACAAGTAAAATATCCCAGAATGCGAAAAATCGATAAAGAAGTTGTGGTACGTACGTACAATGGAATATCACTCACCAATGAAATCTATGTCATCTGGCCCGTCGTGCCATAATGAGTGGATTCAGGTACGATGATTCTAAGTGTAATAAGTCACACAGAAAATGAAACATCATAAGATATCACTAATACACGGAATGTAATCTTGGCTACACATGAACTGAATTACAAAACAGAACAGGGTCTCAAATTTAGAAAACCAACTTATGTTTGCTTAAGGGGAAAGGTGAGTTGGGGTGCTGCATAAAACCAGAGATAGAAGTTAGCACAGATACCATTCCATAAGTCAAATATTTAATAGTCAAGACCTACCACTTGCTCAACGAAATGGGCTAAACACCCTCTATTCAACGCCTAGGAATACACCTGACTAGTAAGAATCTTCAAACCCATGGATTTATATGTCTCCATAAGAGAATCAAGCGTGTGTACAGCTGCATGAAGGCAGCAGAGAAAATCCGATAAATCCTATTATCAAAATGAATTACAAAAACAAAACACAATGACAGTGAAATAGAGAGCAATTCTTAAATAATTCATTCAGGGCTTGTGATGCAACCTGGATTTACCTCATCTGAACCCAGAGCTGAGTGAGACATAAGGTTGGACACTTCGGGCTGATAGCATTGGTGAGGTTCGATGAGCAAATGCAGACCATTTGAAGTCATACTGCATGGTACCCATTCCATGGGTCCCAACTCTCCAGGTTTAAGCGATTCTTCCTTCAGCTAAGGCATGCATGGGAAACCCACAGTATGGTGCACCGTGTGACTGGGAAACGTTTTCAAATGCACCTCAGTTTTCATCCCCTTTTACTCGGGTTCACAATTCCAGACACTTTACTAACACTCTCCCCACTTGGAGAGTCAGTGCCTTTAACCTCCTGTTTGGCACAGTTTGCAAATTCTGAACAAATAAACAGGAATAGGGAGAACCAATGAGAGACTAGCTGTAGGTGTCTGCACGGGCAAATTTAATGCTCATTTACAAACAGGAAGAGGAATTAACCAAAGGCTCACCGTGCCGTGCTGGAAACAGATTAGGGCCTGAAGCAATCCTGCGGGTTTGCGGCCAGCTCACAAGAAAGCGATTTGATGAAAGGAGCTCAGGGGCCAAGTAATTCACAAACCTGCAGAGTTATAAATGACAGCTATCGTCCAAAAATATATTGAAGGAAGGCTGCGAAGAGGACTTGAAAGCAGGGCAGAATTGCTGGAAAACGATTTCAGGGGGTAGACTGTAATTGCATTTAAATCATAGGAAAAGAGGCAGAACGTCGACAATGATGCACTTGGCCAAAAAGGGCGTATGCGTTTTTTCCTCAATATATTCAGGAAAAAACGCATAGGCCCTTTTTGGCCAACCAAGCAAGCATATTAAAGAAATCTGCACTACAATGAAGTCTCACTGCCCCCCGGTCAAAAGGGCCATCTGAAAAAAGTGTAAAATCCAGAAAGGCAGCACAGGGCATGGAGAACCAGGAGCCTTGTTATGCTGATGGGCGGGATGTAAATTGCCAACAGCCACTCTGGAGAAGTGTAGGGTGTTTCCAGGAACACCTAAAAAACAAAGCAACGGAGCCTACGGCACTTCCACTTATGGTCCTGTAGCTTAGGGAAATTAAAATCAAAAACACACAGCCACCCCAAAGTTTCGGTCGGCTCTGTTTACAAGAACCTCGTCTACGGTACAAGTTAAATATCCCAGAATGTGAAAAATGGATAAAGAAGTTGTGGTACGTACGTACAATGGAATATCACTGAGCAATGAAATCTATGTCATCAGGCCCGTCGCGGCATAATGAGTGGATTCAGGTACCATGATTCTAAGTGAAATAAGTCACACAGAAAATGAAACATCATAAGATATCACTAATACACGGAATATAAACTAGGCTACACATGAAGTGAATTACAAAACAGAACAGGGTCTCAAATTTAGAAAACCAACTTATGCTTGCTTAAGGGGAAAGGTGAGTTGGGGTGCCGCATCAAAACAGAGATAGAAATTAGCACAGATACCTTTTCATAAGCCAAATATATAATAGTCAAGACCTACCCCTTGCTCAACGAAATGGACTAAACACCCCATATTCAACGCCTAGGAATACACCTCACTTGTAAGAATCTTCAAACCCATGGATTCATATGTCTCCATAAGAGAATGAAGCGTATGTACAGCGGCATGAATGCAGCAGAGAAAATCCGATAAATCCCATTATCAAAATATATTACAAAAACAAAACACAAGGACAGTGAAATAGGGAGCAATTCTTAAATAATTCATTCAGGGTTTGTGATGCAACCTGCATTTACCACATCTACACCCAGAGCTGAGTGAGACATAAGGTTGGGCACTTCGGGCTGATAGCATTGGTGAGGTTCAGTGAGCAAATGCAGACACTTTGAAGTCATACTGCATGGTACCCATTCCAAGGGTCCCAACTCTCCAGGTTTAAGGGATTCTTCCTTCAGCTAAAACATGCATGGGAAACCCACAGTATGGTGCACCGTGTGACCGGCAAACGTTTTCAAATGCATCTCAGTTTTCCTCCCCTTTTACTCGGGTTCACCATTCCAGACCCTTTACTAACACTCTCCCTACTTGGAGAGTCAGTGCTTTAACCTCCTCTTTGGCACAGTTTGCAATTTCTGCTCAAGATGAACAGGAATAGGGAGAACCAATGAGAGACTAGCTGTAGGTGTCTGCACGGGCAAATTTAATGCTCATTTCCCGCCAGGAAGAGGAAATAACCTAAGGCTCAACATGGCGTGCTGGAAGCAGATTAGGGCCTGAAGCAATCCTGCGGGTTTGCAACCAGCTCACAAGATAGCGAGTTGAAGAAAGGAGCTCAGGGACACTGTAACTCACAAACCTGCAGAGTTATAAATGACAGCTATCGTCCAAAAATATACTGAAGGAAGGCTGCGAAGAGAACTTGTAAGCGGGGCAGAATTGCAGGAAATGATTTCAGGGGGTAGACGGGAATTGCATTTAAAGCATAGGAAAAGAGGCAGAACGTCGACAATGATGCTCTTGGCCAAAAAGGGCGTATGCGTTTTTTCCTGAATATATTCAGGAAAAAACGCATACGCCCTTTTTGGCCAACCAAGCAAGCATTTTAAAGAAATCTGCACTACAATGAAGTCTCACTGCCCCCGGGTCAAAACGGCCATCTGAAAAAAGTGTAAAATCCAGAAAGGCAGCACAGGCCATGGAGAACAGGGAGCCTTGTTATGCTGATGGGCGGGATGTAAATTACTAACAGCCACTCTGGAGAAGTGTATGGTATTTCCTGGAACACCTAAAAAACAAAGCAACGGAGCCTACGGCAATTCCACTTATGGTCCTATAGCTTAGGGAAATTAAAATCAAAAACTCACAGCCACCCCAAAGTTTCGGACGGCTCTGTTTACAAGAACTTCATCTACGGTACAAGTTAAATATTCCAGAATGTGAAAAATTGATAAAGAAGTTGTGGTACGTACGTACAATGGAATATCACTCAGCAATGAAATCTATGTCATCAGGCCCGTCGCGGCATAATGAGTGGATTCAGGTACCATGATTCTAACTGAAATAAGTCACACAGAAAATGAAACATCATAAGATATCACTAATACACGGAATGTAATCTTGGCTACACATGAACTGAATTACAAAACAGAACAGGGTCTCAAATTTAGAAAACCAACTTATGTTTGCTTAATGGGAAAGGTGAGTTGGGTGCTGCATAAAACCAGAGATAGAAATTAACACAGATACCATTCCATAAGTCAAATATGTAATAGTCGAGACGTACCACTTGCTCAACGAAATGGGCTAATCACCCTATATTCAACGCCTAGGAATACATCTGACTAGTAAGAATCTTCAAACCCATGGATTTATATGTCTCCATAAGAGAATCAAGCGTGTGTGCAGCTGCATGAAGGCAGCAGAGAAAATCCGATTAATCCCATTATCAAAATGTATTAAAAAACAAAACACAATGAGAGTGAAATAGAGAGCAATGCTTAAATAATTCATTCAGGGCTTGTGATGCAACCTGGATTTTCCTCATCTACACCCAGAGCTGAGTGAGACATAAGGGTGGACACTTCGGGCTGATAGCATTGGTGAGGTTCAATGAGCAAATGCAGACCATTTGAAGTCATACTGCATGGTACCCATTCCAAGGGTCCAAACTCTCCAGGTTTAAGCGATTCTTCCTTCAGCTAAAACATGCATGGGAAACAGACAGTATGGTGCACCGTGTCACAGGGAAACGTTTTCAAATGCATCTCAGTTTTCGTCCCCTTTTACTCGGGTTCACAATTCCAGACACTTTACTAACACTCTCCCCACTTGGAGAGTCAGTGCCTTTAACCTCCTGTTTGGCACAGTTTGCAATTTCTGCGCAAGATGAACAGGAATAGGGAGAACGAATGAGAGACTACCTGTAGGTGTCTGCACGGGCAAATTTAATGCTCATTTCCCACCAGGAAGAGGGATTAACCAAAGGCTCAGCATGCCGTGTCGGAAACAGATTAGGGCCTGAAGCAATCCTGCGGGTTTGCGGCCAGCTCACAAGAAAGCGATTTGAAGAAAGGAGCTCAGGGGCACTGTAATTCACAAACCTGCAGAGTTATAAATGACAGCTATCGTCCAAAAATATATTGAAGGAAGGCTGCGAAGAGGACTTGAAAGTGGGGTACAATTGCACGAAAACGATTTCAGGGGGTAGACTGTAATTGCATTTAAAACATAGGAAAAGAGGCAGAACGTCGACAATGATGCACTTGGCCAAAAAGGACGTATTCGTTTTTTCCTGAATATATTCAGGAAAAAACGCATAGGCCCTTTTTGGCCAACCAAGCAAGCATGTTAAAGAAATCTGCACTACAATGAAGTCTCACTGCCCCCCGGTCAAAAGTGTCATCTGAAAAAAGTGTAAAATCCAGAAAGGCAGCACAGGCCATGGAGAACAGGGAGCCTTGTTATGCTGATGGGTGGGATGTAAATTGCCAACAGCCACTCTGGAGAAGTGTATGGTGTTTCCTGAAACACCTAAAAAACAAAGCAACGGAGCCTACGGCACTTCCACTTATGGTCCTATAGCTTAGGGAAATTAAAATCAAAAACACACAGCCACCCCAAAGTTTCAGACGGCTCTGTTTACAAGAACCTCATCTACGGTACAAGTAAAATATCCCAGAAAGCGAAAAATGGATAAAGAAGTTGTGGTACGTACGTACAATGGAATATCCCTCACCAATGAAATCTATGTCATCTGGCCCATCGTGGCATAATGAGTGGATTCAGGTACGATGATTCTAAGTGTAATAAGTCACACAGAAAATGAAACATCATAAGATATCACTAATACACGGAATGTAATCTTGGCTACACATGAACTGAATTACAAAACAGAACAGGGTCTCAAATTTAGAAAACCAACTTATGTTTGCTTAAGGGGAAAGGTGAGTTGGGGTGCTGCATAAAACCAGAGATAGAAGTTAGCACAGATACCATTCCATAAGTTAAATATGTAATAGTCCAGACGTACCCCTTGCTCAACGAAATGGGCTAAACACCCTCTATTCAACGCCTAGGAATACACCTGACTAGTAAGAATCTTCAAACCCATGGATTTATATGTCTCCATAAGAGAATCAAGCGTGTGTACAGCTGCATGAAGGCAGCAGAGAAAATCCGATAAATCCTATTATCAAAATGAATTACAAAAACAAAACACAATGACAGTGAAATAGAGAGCAATTCTTAAATAATTCATTCAGGGCTTGTGATGCAACCTGGATTTACCTCATCTGAACCCAGAGCTGAGTGAGACATAAGGTTGGACACTTCGGGCTGATAGCATTGGTGAGGTTCGATGAGCAAATGCAGACCATTTGAAGTCATAATGCATGGTACCCATTCCATGGGTCCCAACTCTCCAGGTTTAAGCGATTCTTCCTTCAGCTAAAGCATGCATGGGAAACCCACAGTATGGTGCACCGTGTGACTGGGAAACGTTTTCAAATGCACCTCAGTTTTCATCCCCTTTTACTCGGGTTCACAATTCCAGACACTTTACTAACACTCTCCCCACTTGGAGAGTCAGTGCCTTTAACCTCCTGTTTGGCACAGTTTGCAATTTCTGCGCAAGATGAACAGGAATAGAGACAACCAAGTAGAGACTAGCTGTAGGTGTCTGCACGGGCAAATTTAACGCTCATTTCCAGCCAGGAAGAGGAATCAACCAAAGGCTCAGCATGCCGTGCCAGAACAAATTAGGGCCTGAAGCAATCCTGCGGGTTTGCGGCCAGCTCAAAAGAAAGCGATATGAAGAAAGGAGCTCAGGGGCACTGTAATTCACAAACTTGCACAGTTATAAATGACAGCTATCGTCCAAAAATATATTGAAGGAAGGCTGCGAAGAGAACTTGTAAGCGGGGCAGAATTGCAGGAAAACGATTTCAGGGGGTAGACGGTAATTGCATTTAAAGCATAGGAAAAGAGGCAGAACGTCGACAATGATGCTCTTGGCCAAAAAGGGCGTATGCGTTCTTTCTGAACATATTCAGGAAAAAACGCATACGCACTTTTTGGCCAACCAAGCAAGCATGTTAAAGAAATCTGCACTACAATGAAGTCTCACTGCCCCCCGGTCAAAAGGGCCATCTGAAAAAAGTGTAAAATCCAGAAAGGCAGCACAGGGCATGGAGAACCGGGAGCCTTGTTATGCTGATGGGCGGGATGTAAATTGCCAACAGCCACTCTGGAGAAGTGTAGGGTGTTTCCAGGAACACCTAAAAAACAAAGCAACGGAGCCTACGGCACTTCCACTTATGGTCCTGTAGCTTAGGGAAATTAAAATCAAAAACACACAGTCACCCCAAAGTTTCGGTCGGCTCTGTTTACAAGAACCTCGTCTATGGTACAAGTTAAATATCCCAGAATGTGAAAAATGGATAAAGAAGTTGTGGTACGTACGTACAATGGAATATCACTGAGCAATGAAATCTATGTCATCAGGCCCGTCGCGGCATAATGAGTGGATTCAGGTACCATGATTCTAAGTGAAATAAGTCACACAGAAAATGAAACATCATAAGATATCACTAATACACGGAATATAAACTAGGCTACACATGAACTGAATTACAAAACAGAACAGGGCCTCAAGTTTAGAAAACCAACTTATGCTTGCTTAAGGGGAAAGGTGAGTTGGGGTGCCGCATCAAAACAGAGATAGAAATTAGCACAGATACCTTTTCATAAGCCAAATATGTAATAGTCAAGACCTACCCCTTGCTCAACGAAATGGACTAAACACCCCATATTCAACGCCTAGGAATACACCTGACTAGTAAGAATCTTCAAACCCATGGATTCATATGTCTCCGTAAGAGAATGAAGCGTGTGTACGGCGGCATGAATGCAGCAGAGAAAATCCGATAAATCCCATTATCAAAATATATTACAAAAACAAAACACAAGGACAGTGAAATAGAGAGCAATTCTTTAATAATTCATTCAGGGTTTGTGATGCAACCTGGATTAACCACATCTACACCCAGAGCTGAGTGAGACATAAGGTTGGGCACTTCGGGCTGATAGCATTGGTGAGGTTCAGTGAGCAAATGCAGACGCATTGAAGTCATACTGCATGGTACCCATTCCAAGGGTCCCAACTCTCCAGGATTAAGGGATTCTTCCTTCAGCTAAAACATGCATGGGAAACCCACAGTATGGTGCACCGTGTGACCGGCAAACGTTTTCAAATGCATCTCAGTTTTCCTCCCCTTTTACTCGGGTTCACCATTCCAGACCCTTTACTAACACTCTCCCTACTTGGAGAGTCAGTGCTTTAACCTCCTCTTTGGCACAGTTTGCAATTTCTGCTCAAGATGAACAGGAATAGGGAGATCCAATGAGAGACTAGCTGTAGGTGTCTGCACGGGCAAATTTAACGCTCATTTCCCGCCAGGAAGAGGAAATAACCTAAGGCTCAACATGCCGTGCTGGAAGCAGATTAGGGCCTGAAGCAATCCTGCGGGTTTGCGACCAGCTCACAAGATAGCGAGTTGAAGAAAGGAGCTCAGGGACACTGTAACTCACAAACCTGCAGAGTTATAAATGACAGCTATCGTCCAAAAATATATTGCAGGAAGGTTGCGAAGAGAACTTGTAAGCGGGGCAGAATTGCAGGAAAATGATTTCAGGGGGTAGACGGGAATTGCATTTAAAGCATAGGAAAAGAGGCAGAACGTCGACAATGATGCTCTTGGCCAAAAAGGGCGTATGCGTTTTTTCCTGAATATATTCAGGAAAAAACGCATACGCGCTTTTTGGCCAACCAAGCAAGCATTTTAAAGAAATCTGCACTACAATGAAGTCTCACTGCCCCCCGGTCAAAACGGCCATCTGAAAAAAGTGTAAAATCCAGAAAGGCAGCACAGGCCATGGAGAACAGGGAGCCTTGTTATGCTGATGGGCGGGATGTAAATTACTAACAGCCACTCTGGAGAAGTGTATGGTATTTCCTGGAACACCTAAAAAACAAAGCAACGGAGCCTACGGCAAATCCACTTATGGTCCTATAGCTTAGGGAAATTAAAATCAATATCTCACAGCCACCCCAAAGTTTCGGACGGCTCTGTTTACAAGAACCTCGTCTACGGTACAAGTTAAATATCCCAGAATGTGAAAAATTGATAAAGAAGTTGTGGTACGTACGTACAATGGAATATCACTCAGCAATGAAATCTATGTCATCAGGCCCGTCGCGGCATAATGAGTGGATTCAGGTACCATGATTCTAACTGAAATAAGTCACACAGAAAATGAAACATCATAAGATATCACTAATACACGGAATGTAAAGTTCGCTACACATGAACTGAATTACAAAACAGAACAGGGTCTCAGATTTAGAAAACCAACTTATGCTTGCTTAAGGGGAAAGGTGAGTTGGGGTGCTGCATAAAACCAGAGATAGAAATTAGCACAGATACCATTCCATTCGTCAAATATATAATAGTCAAGACCTACCCCTTGCTCAACGAAATGGACAAAACACGCCATATTCAACGCCTAGGAATACACCTGACTAGTAAGAATCTTCAAACCCATGGATTTATATGTCTCCATAAGAGAATGAAGCGTGTGTACAGCGGCATGAATGCAGCAGAGAAAATCCGATAAATCCCATTATCAAAATGAATTACAAAAACAAAACACAAGGACAGTGAAATAGGGAGCAATTCTTAAATAATTCATTCAGGGATTGTGATGCAACCTGGATTTACCACATCTACATCCAGAGCTGAGTGAGACATAAGGTTGGGGACTTCGGGCTGATAGCATTGGTGAGGTTCGATGAACAAATGCAGACCCTTTGAAGGCATACTGCATGGTACGCATTCCATGGGTCCCAACTCTCCAGGTTTAAGGGATTCTTCCTTCAGCTAATACATGCATGGGAAACCCACAGTATGGTGCAGCGTGTGACCGGGAAACGTTTTCAAATGCATTGCAGTTTTCGTCCCCTTTTACTCGGGTTCACAATTCCAGACACTTTACTCACACTCTCCCTACTTGGAGAGTCAGTGCCTTTAACCTCCTGTTGGGCACAGTTTGCAATTTCTGCTCAAGAAGAACAGGAAGAGGGAGAACCAATGAGAGATTAGCTGTAGGTGTCTGCACGGGCAAATTTAACGCTCATTCCCCACCAGGAAGAGGAATTAACCAAAGGCTCAGCATGCCCTGCCGGAACCAGATTAGGGCCTGAAGCAATCCAGCGGGTTTGCGGCCAGCTCACAAGATAGCGAGTTGAAGAAAGGAGCTCAGGGGCACTGTAACTCACAAACCTGCAGAGTTATAAATTACAGCTATCGTCCAAAAATATATTGAAGGAAGGCTGCGAAGAGAACTTGTAAGCGGGGCAGAATTGCAGGAAAACGATTTCAGGGGGTAGACGGGAATTGCATTTAAAGCATAGGAAAAGAGGCAGAACGTCGAAAATGACGCTCTTGGCCAAAAAGGGCGTATGCGTTTTTTCTGAATATATTCAGGAAAAAACGCATACGCACTTTTAGGCCAACCAAGCAAGCATGTTAAAGAAATCTGCACTACAATGAAGTCTCACTGCCCCCCGGTCAAAAGGGCCATCTGAAAAAAGTGTAAAATCCAGAAAGGCAGCACAGGGCATGGAGAACCGGGAGCCTTGTTATGCTGATGTGCGGGATGTAAATTGCCAACAGCCACTCTGGAGAAGTGTATGGTGTTTCCTGGAACACCTACAAAACAAAGCAATGGAGCCTACGGCACTTCCACTTATGGTCCTATAGCTTAGGGAAATTAAAATCAAAAACACACAGCCACCCCAAAGTTTTGGTCGGCTCTGTTTACAAGAACCTCGTCTACGGTACAAGTTAAATATCCCAGAATGTGAAAAATGGATAAAGAAGTTGTGGTACGTACGTACAATGGAATATCACTCAGCAATGAAATCTATGTCATCAGGCCTGTCGCGGCATAATGAGTGGATTCAGGTACCATGATTCTAACTGAAATAAGTCACACAGAAAATGAAATATCATAAGATATCACTAATACACGGAATGTAAACCTGGCTACACATGAACTGAATTACAAAACAGAACAGGGTCTCAAATTTAGAAAACCAACTTATGCTTGCTTAAGGGGAAAGGTGAGTTGGGGTGCTGCATAAAACCAGAGATAGAAATTAGCACAGATACCATTCCATTCGTCAAATATGTAATAGTCAAGACCTACCCCTTGCTCAACGAAATGGACAAAACACGCCATATTCAACGCCTAGGAATAAACCTGACTAGTAAGAATCTTCAAACCCATGGATTTATATGTCTCCATAAGAGAATGAAGCGTGTGTACAGCGGCATGAATGCAGCAGAGAAAATCCGATAAATCCCATTATCAAAATGAATTACAAAAACAAAACACAAGGACAGTGAAATAGGGAGCAATTCTTAAATAATTCATTCAGGGATTGTGATGCAACCTGGATTTACCACATCTACATCCAGAGCTGAGTGAGACATAAGGTTGGGGACTTCGGGCTGATAGCATTGGTGAGGTTCGATGAACAAATGCAGACCCTTTGAAGGCATACTGCATGGTACGCATTCCATGGGTCCCAAATCTCCAGGTTTAAGGGATTCTTCCTTCAGCTAATACATGCATGGGAAACCCACAGTATGGTGCAGCGTGTGACCGGGAAACTTTTTCAAATGCATTGCAGTTTTCGTCCCCTTTTACTCGGGTTCACAATTCCAGACCCTTTACTAACACTCTCCCTACTTGGAGAGTCAGTGCCTTTAACCTCCTGTTGGGCACAGTTTGCAATTTCTGCTCAAGAAGAACAGGAAGAGGGAGAATCAATGAGAGATTAGCTGTAGGTGTCTGCACGGGCAAATTTAACGCTCATTCCCCACCAGGAATAGGAATTAACCAAAGGCTCAGCATGCCCTGCCGGAACCAGATTAGGGCCTGAAGCAATCCAGCGGGTTTGCGGCCAGCTCACAAGTTAGCGAGTTGAAGAAAGGAGCTCAGGGGCACTGTAACTCACAAACCTGCAGAGTTATAAATGACAGCTATCGTCCAAAAATATATTGAAGGAAGGCTGCGAAGAGAACTTGTAAGCGGGGCAGAATTGCAGGAAAACGATTTCAGGGGGTAGACGGGAATTGCATTTAAAGCATAGGAAAAGAGGCAGAACGTCGACAATGATGCTCTTGGCCAAAAAGGGCGTATGCGTTTTTTCTGAATATATTCAGGAAAAAACGCATACGCCCTTTTTGGCCAACCAAGCAAGCATGTAAAAGAAATCTGCACTACAATGAAGTCTCACTGCCCCCCGGTCAAAAGGCCATCTGAAAAAAGTGTAAAATCCAGAAAGGCAGCACAGGGCATGGAGAACCGGGAGCCTTGTTATGCTGATGGGCGGGATGTAAATTGCCAACAGCCACTCTGGAGAAGAGTATGGTGTTTCCTGGAACACCTAAAAAACAAAGCAACGGAGCCTACGGCACTTCCACTTATGGTCCTATAGCTTAGGGAAATTAAAATCAAAAACACACAGCCACCCCAAAGTTTCGGTCGGCTCTGTTTACAAGAACCTCGTCTACGGTACAAGTTAAATATCCCAGAATGTGAAAAATGGATAAAGAAGTTGTGGTACGTACGTACAATGGAATATCACTGAGCAATGAAATCTATGTCATCAGGCCCGTCGCGGCATAATGAGTGGATTCAGGTACCATGATTCTAACTGAAATAAGTCACACAGAAAATGAAACATCATAAGATATCACTAATACACGGAATGTAAACTTGGCTACACATGAACTGAATTACAAAACAGAACAGGGCCTCAAATTTAGAAAACCAACTTATGCTTGCTTAAGGGGAAAGGTGAGTTGGGGTGCTGCATAAAACCAGAGATAGAAATTAGCACAGATACCATTCCATTCGTCCAATATGTAATAGTCAAGACCTACCCCTTGCTCAACGAAATGGACAAAACACGCCATATTCAACGCCTAGGAATACACCTGACTAGTAAGAATCTTCAAACCCATGGATTTATATGTCTCCATAAGAGAATGAAGCGTGTGTACAGCGGCATGAATGCAGCAGAGAAAATCCGATAAATCCCATTATCAAAATGAATTACAAAAACAAAACACAAGGACAGGGAAATAGTGAGCAATTCTTAAATAATTCATTCAGGGATTGTGATGCAACCTGGATTTACCACATCTACATCCAGAGCTGAGTGAGACATAAGGTTGGGGACTTCGGGCTGATATCATTGGTGAGGTTCGATGAACAAATGCAGACCCTTTGAAGGCATACTGCATGGTACGCATTCCATGGGTCCCAACTCTCCAGGTTTAAGGGATTCTTCCTTCAGCTAATACATGCATGGGAAACCCACAGTATGGTGCAGCGTGTGACTGGGAAACGTTTTCAAATGCATCTCAGTTTTCATACCCTTTTACTCGGGTTCACAATTCCAGACACTTTATTAACACTCTCCCCACTTGGAGAGTCAGTGCCTTTAACCTCCTGTTTGGCACAGTTTGCAAATTCTGACCAAATAAACAGGAATAGGGAGAACCAATGAGAGACTAGCTGTAGGTGTCTGCACGGGCAAATTTAATGCTCATTTCCAACCAGGAAGAGGAATTAACCAAAGGCTCACCATGCCGTGCCGGAACCAGATTAGGGCCTGAAGCAATCCTGCGGGTTTGCGGCCAGCTCACAAGAAAGCGATTTGAAGAAAGGAGCTAGGGGCCAAGTAATTCACAAACCTGCAGAGTTATAAATGACAGCTATCATCCAAAAATATATTGAAGGAATGCTGCGAAGAGGACTTGAAAGCGGGCAGAATTGCAGGAAAACGATTTCAGGGGGTAGACTGGAATTGCATTTAAAGCATAGGAAAAGAGGCAGAACGTCGACAATGATGCACTTGGCCAAAAAGGGCGTATGCGTTTTTTCCTGAATATATTCAGGAAAAATCGCATACGCACTTTTTGGCCAACCAAGCAAGCATGTTAAAGAAATCTGCACTACAATGAAGTCTCACTGCCCCCCGGTCAAAAGGGTCATCTGAAAAAAGTGTAAAATCCAGAAAGGCAGCACAGGCCATGGAGAACAGGGAGCCTTGTTATGCTGATGGGTGGGATGTAAATTGCCAACAGCCACTCTGGAGAATTGTATGGTGTTTCCTGAAACACCTAAAAAACAAAGCAACGGAGCCTACGGCACTTCCACTTATGGTCCTATAGCTTAGGGAAATTAAAATCAAACACACACAGCCACCCCAAAGTTTCAGACGGCTCTGTTTACAAGAACCTTGTCTACGGTACAAGTTAAATATCCCAGAAAGGGAAAAATGTATAAAGAAGTTGTGGTACGTACGTACAATGGAATATCACTCACCAATGAAGTCTATGTCATCTGGCATGTCCTGGCATAATGAGTGGATTCAGGTACGATGATTCCAAGTGAAATAAGTCACACAGAAAATGAAACATCATAAGATATCACTAATACACGGAATGTAATCTTGGCTACACATGAACTGAATTACAAAACAGAACAGGGTCTCAAATTTAGAAAACCAACTTATGTTTGCTTAATGGGAAAGGTGAGTTGGGTGCTGCATAAAACCAGAGATAGAAATTAGCACAGATACCATTCCATAAGTCAAATATGTAATAGTCAAGACCTACCACTTGCTCAACGAAATGGGCTAATCACCCTATATTCAACGCCTAGGAATACATCTGACTAGTAAGAATCTTCAAACCCATGGATTTATATGTCTCCATAAGAGAATCAAGCGTGTGTGCAGCTGCATGAAGGCAGCAGAGAAAATCCGATAAATCCCATTATCAAAATGTATTAAAAAACAAAACACCATGAGAGTGAAATAGAGAGCAATGCTTAAATAATTCATTCAGGGCTTGTGATGCAACCTGGATTTACCTCATCTACACCCAGAGCTGAGTGAGACATAAGGTTGGACACTTCAGGCTGATAGCATTGGTGTGGTTCGATGAGCAAATGCAGACCATTTGATGTCATACTGCATGGTACCCATTCCATGGGTCCGAACTCTCCAGGTTTAAGCGATTCTTCCTTCAGCTAAAACATGAATGGGAAACCGACAGTATGGTGCACCGTGTCACAGGGAAACGTTTTCAAATGCATCTCAGTTTTCGTCCCCTTTTACTCGGGTTCACAATTCCAGACCCTTTACTAACACTCTCCCCACTTGGAGAGTCAGTGCCTTTAACCTCCTGTTTGGCACAGTTTGCAATTTCTGCGCAAGATGAACAGGAATAGGGAGAACGAATGAGAGACTACCTGTAGGTGTCTGCACGGGCAAATTTAATGCTCATTTCCCACCAGTAAGTGGAATTAACCAAACGCTCAGCATGCCTTGCCAGAACCAGATTAGGGCCTGAAGCAATCCTGCGGGTTTGCGGCCAGCTCATCAGAAAGCGATTTGAAGAAAGGAGCTCAGGGGCACTGTAATTCTCAAACCTGCAAAGTTATAAATGACAGCTATTGTCCAAAAATATATTGAAGGAAGGCTGCGAAGAGGACTTGAAATCGGGGCAGAATTGCAGGAAAGTGGTTTCGGGGAGTAGAGTAGAATTGCATTTAAAGCATAGGAAAAGAGGCAGAACGTCGACAATGATGCACGTGGCCAAAAACTGCGTATGCGTTTTTTCCTGAATATATTCAGGAAAAAACGCATACGCCCTTTTTGGCCAACCAAGCAAGCATGTTAGACAAATCTGCACTACAATGAAGTCTCACTGCCCCCCAATCAATAGGGCCATCTGAAAAAAGTGTAAAATCCAGAAAGGCAGCACAGGCCATGGAGAACAGGGAGCCATGTTATGCTGATGGGTGGGATGTAAATTGCCAACAGCCACTCTGGAGAAGTGTATGGTGTTTCCTGAAACACCTAAAAAACAAAGCAACGGAGCCTACGGCACTTCCACTTATGGTCCTATAGCTTAGGGAAATTAAAATCAAAAACACACAGCCGCCCCAAAGTTTCAGACGGCTCTGTTTACAAGAACATCTTCTACGGTACAAGTTAAATATCCCAGAAAGCGAAAAATGGATAAAGAAGTTGTGGTACGTAAGTACAATGGAATATCACTCACCAATGAAATCTATATCATCAGGCCCGTCGTGGCATAATGATTGAATTCAGGTACAATGATTCTAAGTGAAATAAGTCACACAGAAAATGAAATATCATAAGATATCACTAATACACGGAATGTAATCTTGGCTACACATGAACTGAATTACAAAACAGAACAGGGTCTCAAATTTAGAAAACCAACTTATGTTTGCTTAAGGAGAAAGGTGAGTTGGGTGCTGCATAAAACCAGAGATAGAAATTAGCACAGATACCATTCCATAAGTCAAATATGTAATAGTCAAGACCTACCACTTGCTCAACGAAATGGGCTAAACACCCTATATTCAATGCCTAGGAATACACCTGACTAGTAAGAATCTTCAAACCCATGGATTTATATGTCTCCATAAGAGAATCAAGTGTGTGTACAGCTACATGAAGGCAGCATAGAAAATCCGATAAATCCTATTATCAAAATGAATTACAAAAACAAAACACAATGACAGTGAAATAGAGAGCAATTCTTAAATAATTCATTCAGGGCTTGTGATGCAACGTGGATTTACCTCATCTATACCCAGAGCTGAGTGAGACATAAGGTTGGACACTTCGGGCTGATAGCATTGGTGAGGTTCAATGAGCAAATGCAGACCATTTGAAGTCATACTCCATGGTACCCAGTCCATGGGTCCCAACTCTCCAGGTTTAAGCGATTCTTTCTTCAGCTAAAGCATGCATGGGAAACCCACAGTATGGTGCACCGTGTGACCGGGAAACGTTTTCAAATGCATCTCAGTCTCTGTCCCCTTTTACTCGGGTTCACAATTCCAGACCCTTTACTAAAACTCTCCCCACTTGGAGAGTCAGTGCCTTTAACCTCCTGTTTGGCACAGTTTGCAATTTCTGCGCAAGATGAACAGGAATAGGGAGAACCAATGAGAGACTAGCTGTAGGTGTCTGCACGGGAAAATTTAACGCTCATTTCCAACCAGGAAGAGGAATTAACCAAAGGCTCAGCATGCCATGCTGGAACCAGATTAGGGCCTGAAGCAATGCTGCGGGTTTGCGGCCAGCTCACAAGAAAGCGATTTGAAGAAAGGAGCTCAGGGGCCAAATAATTCACAAACCTGCAGAGTTATAAATGACAGCTATCGTCCAAAAATATATTGAAGGAAGGCTGTGAAGAGGACTTGAAAGCAGGGCAGAATTTCTGGAAAACGATTTCAGGGGGTAGACTGGAATTGCATTTAAAGCATAGGAAAAGAGGCAGAACGTCGACAATGATGCACTTGGCTAAAAAGTGCGTATGCGGTTTTTCCTCAATATATTCAGGAAAAAACGCATAGGCCCTTTTTGGCCAACCAAGCAAGCATATTAAAGAAATCTGCACTACAATGAAGTCTCACTGCCCCCCGGTCAAAAGGGCCATCTGAAAAATGTGTAAAATCCAGAAATGCAGCACAGGCCATGGAGAACAGGGAGCCTTGTTATACTGATGGGCGGGATGTAAATTGCCAAGAGCCACTCTGGAGAAGTGTATGGTGTTTCCTGAAACACTTAAAAAACAAAGCAACGGAGCCTACGGCACTTCCACTTATGGTCCTATAGCTTAGGGAAATTAAAATCAAAAACACACAGCCACCCCAAAGTTTCAGACGGCTCTGTTTACAAGAACCTCGTCTACGGTACAAGTAAAATATCCCAGAAAGCGAAAAATGGATAAAGAAGTTGTGGTACGTACGTACAATGGAATATCACTCACCAATGAAATCTATGTCATCAGGCCCGTCGTGGCATAATGAGTGGATTCAGGTACGAAGATTCTAAGTGAAATAAGTCACACAGAAAATGAAACATCATAAGATATCACTAATACACGGAATGTAATCTTGGGTACACATGAACTGATTTACAAAACAGAACAGGGTCTCAAATTTAGAAAACCTACTTATGTTTGCGTAAGGGGAAAGGTGAGTTGGGGTGCTGCATAAAACCAGAGATAGAAGTTAGCACAGATACCATTCCATAAGTCAAATATTTAATAGTAAAGACCTACCACTTGCTCAACGAAATGGGCTAAACACCCTCTATTCAACGCCTAGGAATACACCTGACTAGTAAGAATCTTCAAACCCATGGATTTATATGTCTCCATAAGAGAATCAAGCGTGTGTACAGCTGCATGAAGGCAGCAGAGAAAATCCGATAAATCCTATTATCAAAATGAATTACAAAAACAAAACACAATGACAGTGAAATAGAGAGCAATTCTTAAATAATTCATTCAGGGCTTGTGATGCAACCTGGATTTACCTCATCTGAACCCAGAGCTGAGTGAGACATAAGGTTGGACACTTCGGGCTGATAGCATTGGTGAGGTTCGATGAGCAAATGCAGACCATTTGAAGTCATACTGCATGGTACCCATTCCATGGGTCCCAACTCTCCAGGTTTAAGCGATTCTTCCTTCAGCTAAAGCATGCATGGGAAACCGACAGTATGGTGCACCGTGTGACTGGGAAACGTTTTCAAATGCATCTCAGTTTTCATCCCCTTTTACTCGGGTTCACAATTCCAGACACTTTACTAACACTCTCCCCACTTGGAGAGTCAGTGCCTTTAACCTCCTGTTTGGCAGTTTGCAAATTCTGACCAAATAAACAGGAATAGGGAGAACCAATGAGAGACTAGCTGTAGGTGTCTGCACGGGCAAATTTAATGCTCATTTCCCACCACAAGAGGGATTAACCAAAGGCTCAACATGCCGTGTCGGAAACAGATTAGTGCCTGAAGCAATCATGCGGGTTTGCGGCCAGCTCACAAGAAAGCGATTTGAAGAAAGGAGCTCAGGGGCACTGTAATTCACAAACCTGCAGAGTTATAAATGACAGCTATCGTCCAAAAATATATTGAAGGAAGGCTGCGAAGAGGACTTGAACGCGGGGTAGAATTGCAGGAAAACGATTTCAGGGTGTAGACTGGAATTGCATTTAAAACATAGGAAAAGAGGCAGAACTTTGACAATGATGCACTTGGCCAAAAAGGGCGTATGCGTTTTTTCCTGAATATATTCAGGAAAAAATGCATACGCCCTTTTTGGCCAACCAAGCAAGCATGTTAAAGAAATCTGCACTACAATGAAGTCTCACTGCCCCCCGGTCAAAAGTGTCATCTGAAAAAAGTGTAAAATCCAGAAAGGCAGCACAGGCCATGGAGAACAGGGAGCCTTGTTATGCTGATGGGTGGGATGTAAATTGCCAAGAGCCACTCTGGAGAAGTGTATGGTGTTTCCTGAAACACCTAAAAAACAAAGCAACGGAGCCTACGGCACTTCCACTTATGGTCCTATAGCTTAGGGAAATTAAAATCAAAAACACACAGCCACCCCAAAGTTTCAGACGGCTCTGTTTACAAGAACCTCGTCTACGGTACAAGTAAAATATCCCAGAAAGCGAAAAATGGATAAAGAAGTTGTGGTACGTACGTACAATGGAATATCACTCACCAATGAAATCTATGTCGTCTGGCCCATCGTGGCATAATGAGTGGATTCAGGTACGATGATTCTAAGTGAAATAAGTCACACAGAAAATGAAACATCATAAGATATCACTAATACACGGAATGTAATCTTGGCTACACATGAACTGATTTACAAAACAGAACAGGGTCTCAAATTTAGAAAACCAACTTATGATTGCGTAAGGGGAAAGGTGAGTTGGGGTGCTGCATAAAACCAGAGATAGAAGTTAGCACAGATACCATTCCATACGTCAAATACGTAATAGTAAAGACCTACCCCTTGCTCAACGAAATGGGCTAAACACCCTCTATTCAACGCCTAGGAATACACCTGACTAGTAAGAATCTTCAAACCCATGGATTTATATGTCTCCATAAGAGAATCAAGCGTGTGTACAGCTGCATGAAGGCAGCAGAGAAAATCCGATAAATCCTATTATCAAAATGAATTACAAAAACAAAACACAATGACAGTGAAATAGAGAGCAATTCTTAAATAATTCATTCAGGGCTTGTGATGCAACCTGGATTTACCTCATCTGAACCCAGAGCTGAGTGAGACATAAGGTTGGACACTTCGGGCTGATAGCATTGGTGAGGTTCGATGAGCAAATGCAGACCATTTGAAGTCATACTGCATGGTACCCATTCCATGGGTCCCAACTCTCCAGGTTTAAGCGATTCTTCCTTCAGCTAAAGCATGCATGGGAAACCCACAGTATGGTGCACCGTGTGACTGGGAAACGTTTTCAAATGCACCTCAGTTTTCATCCCCTTTTACTCGGGTTCACAATTCCAGACACTTTACTAACACTCTCCCCACTTGGAGAGTCAGTGCCTTTAACCTCCTGTTTGGCACAGTTTGCAAATTCTGACCAAATTAACAGGAATAGGGAGAACCAATGAGAGACTAGCTGTAGGTGTCTGCACGGGCAAATTTAATGCTCATTTCCAACCAGGAAGAGGAATTAACCAAAGGCTCAGCATGCCGTGCCGGAAACAGATTAGGGCCTGAAGCAATCCTGCGGGTTTGCGGCCAGCTCACAAGAAAGCGATTTGAAGAAAGGAGCTCAGGGGCACTGTAATTCACAAACCTGCAGAGTTATAAATGACAGCTATCGTCCAAAAATATATTGAAGGAAGGCTGCGAAGAGGACTTGAAAGCGGGGCAGAATTGCAGGAAAACGATTTCAGGGGGTAGACTGGAATTGCATTTAAAGCATAGGAAAAGAGGCAGAACGTCGACAATGATGCACTTGGCCAAAAAGGGCATATGCGTTTTTTCCTGAATATATTCAGGAAAAAACGCATACGCCCTTTTTGGCCAACCAAGCAAGCATGTTAAAGAAATCTGCACTACAATGAAGTCTCACTGCCCCCCGGTCAAAAGGGTCATCTGAAAAAAGTGTAAAATCCAGAAAGGCAGCACAGGCCATGGAGAACAGGGAGCCTTGTTATGCTGATGGGTGGGATGTAAATTGCCAACAGCCACTCTGGAGAATTGTATGGTGTTTCCTGAAACACCTAAAAAACAAAGCAACGGAGCCTACGGCACTTCCACTTATGGTCCTATAGCTTAGGGAAATTAAAATCAAAAAGACACAGCCACCCCAAAGTTTCAGACGGCTCTGTTTACAAGAACCTCGTCTACGGTACAAGTAAAATATCCCAGAAAGCGAAAAATCGATAAAGAAGTTGTGGTACGTACGTACAATGGAATATCACTCACCAATGAAATCTATGTCATCTGGCCCGTCGTGCCATAATGAGTGGATTCACGTACGATGATTCTAAGTGTAATAAGTCACACAGAAAATGAAACATCATAAGATATCACTAATACACGGAATGTAATCTTGGCTACACATGAACTGAATTACAAAACAGAACAGGGTCTCAAATTTAGAAAACCAACTTATGTTTGCTTAAGGGGAAAGGTGAGTTGGGGTGCTGCATAAAACCAGAGATAGAAGTTAGCACAGATACCATTCCATAAGTCAAATATTTAATAGTCAAGACCTACCACTTGCTCAACGAAATGGGCTAAACACCCTCTATTCAACGCCTAGGAATACACCTGACTAGTAAGAATCTTCAAACCCATGGATTTATATGTCTCCATAAGAGAATCAAGCGTGTGTACAGCTGCATGAAGGCAGCAGAGAAAATCCGATAAATCCTATTATCAAAATGAATTACAAAAACAAAACACAATAACAGTGAAATAGAGAGCAATTCTTAAATAATTCATTCAGGGCTTGTGATGCAACCTGGATTTACCTCATCTGAACCCAGAGCTGAGTGAGACATAAGGTTGGACACTTCGGGCTGATAGCATTGGTGAGGTTCGATGAGCAAATGCAGACCATTTGAAGTCATACTGCATGGTACCCATTCCATGGGTCCCAACTCTCCAGGTTTAAGCGATTCTTCCTTCAGCTAAAGCATGCATGGGAAACCCACAGTATGGTGCACCGTGTGACTGGGAAACGTTTTCAAATGCACCTCAGTTTTCATCCCCTTTTACTCGGGTTCACAATTCCAGACACTTTACTAACACTCTCCCCACTTGGAGAGTCAGTGCCTTTAACCTCCTGTTTGGCACAGTTTGCAAATTCTGACCAAATAAACAGGAATAGGGAGAACCAATGAGAGACTAGCTGTAGGTGTCTGCACGGGCAAATTTAATGCTCATTTCCCACCAGGAAGAGGGATTAACCAAAGGCTCAGCATGCCGTGTCGGAAACAGATTAGGGCCTGAAGCAATCCTGCGGGTTTGCGGCCAGCTCACAAGAAAGCGATTTGAAGAAAGGAGCTCAGGGGCACTGTAATTCACAAACCTGCAGAGTTATAAATGACAGCTATCGTCCAAAAATATATTGAAGGAAGGCTGCGAAGAGGACTTGAAAGTGGGGTAGAATTGCACGAAAACGATTTCAGGGGGTAGACTGTAATTGCATTTAAAACATAGGAAAAGAGGCAGAACGTCGACAATGATGCACTTGGCCAAAAAGGACGTATGCGTTTTTTCCTGAATATATTCAGGAAAAAACGCATACGCCCTTTTTGGCCAACCAAGCAAGCATGTTAAAGAAATCTGCACTACAATGAAGTCTCACTGCCCCCCGGTCAAAAGTGTCATCTGAAAAAAGTGTAAAATCCAGAAAGGCAGCACAGGCCATGGAGAACAGGGAGCCTTGTTATGCTGATGGGTGGGATGTAAATTGCCAAGAGCCACTCTGGAGAAGTGTATGGTGTTTCCTGAAACACCTAAAAAACAAAGCAACGGAGCCTACGGCACTTCCACTTATGGTCCTATAGCTTAGGGAAATTAAAATCAAAAACACACAGCCACCCCAAAGTTTCAGACGGCTCTGTTTACAAGAACCTCGTCTACGGTACAAGTAAAATATCCCAGAAAGCGAAAAATGGATAAAGAAGTTGTGGTACGTACGTACAATGGAATATCACTCACCAATGAAATCTATGTCATCTGGCCCGTCGTGGCATAATGAGTGGATTCAGGTACGATGATTCTAAGTGTAATAAGTCACACAGAAAATGAAACATCATAAGATATCACTAATACACGGAATGTAATCTTGGCTACACATGAACTGAATTACAAAACAGAACAGGGTCTCAAATTTAGAAAACCAACTTATGTTTTCTTAAGGGGAAAGGTGAGTTGGGGTGCTGCATAAAACCAGAGATAGAAGTTAGCACAGATACCATTCCATAAGTCAAATATGTAATAGTCAAGACCTACCACTTGCTCAACGAAATGGGCTAAACACCCTCTATTCAACGCCTAGGAATACACCTGACTAGTAACAATCTTCAAACCCATGGATTTATATGTCTCCATAAGAGAATCAAGCGTGTGTACACCTGCATGAAGGCAGCAGAGAAAATCCGATAAATCCTATTATCAAAATGAATTACAAAAACAAAACACAATGACAGTGAAATAGAGAGCAATTCTTAAATAATTCATTCAGGGCTTGTGATGCAACCTGGATTTACCTCATCTGAACCCAGAGCTGAGTGAGACATAAGGTTGGACACTTCGGGCTGATAGCATTGGTGAGGTTCGATGAGCAAATGCAGACCATTTGAAGTCATACTGCATGGTACCCATTCCTTGGGTCCCAACTCTCCAGGTTTAAGCGATTCTTCCTTCAGCTAAAGCATGCATGGGAAACCCACAGTATGGTGCACCGTGTGACCGGGAAACATTTTCAAATGCATCTCAGATTTTGTCCCCTTTTACTCGGGTTCACAATTCCAGACCTTTACTAACACTCTCCCCCTTGGAGAGTCAGTGCCTTTAACCTCCTGTTTGGCACAGTTTGCAATTTCTGCGCCAGATGAACAGGAATAGGGAGAATCAATGAGAGACTAGCTGTAGGTGTCTGCACGGGCAAATTTAATGCTCATTTCCAACCAGGAAGAGGAAGTAACCAAAGGCTCAGCATGCCGTGCCGGAACCAGATTAGGGCCTGAAGCAATCCTGCTGGTTTGCGGTCAGCTCACAAGAAAGCGATTTGAAGAAAGGAGCTCAGGGGCACTGTAATTCACAAACCTGCAGAGTTATAAATGACAGCTATCGTCCAAAAATATATTGAAGGAAGTCTGCGAAGAGGACTTGAAAGGGGGGCAGAATTGCAGGAAAACGATGTCAGGGGGTAGACTGGAATTGCATTTAAATCATAGGAAACGAGGCAGAACGTCGACAATGATGCACTTGGCCAAAAAGGGCGTATGCGTTTTTTCCTGAATATATTCAGGAAAAAACGCATACGCCCTTTTTGGCCAACCAAGCAAGCATGTTAAAGAAATCTGCACTACAATAAAGTCTCACTGCCCCCAGGTCAAAGGGCCATCTGAAAAATGTGTAAAATCCAGAAATGCAGCACAGGCCATGGAGAACAGGGAGCCTTGTTATGCTGATGGGTGGGATGTAAATTGCCAAGAGCCACTCTCGAGAAGTGTATGGTGTTTCCTGAAACACCTAAAAAACAAAGCAACGGAGCCTACGGCACTTCCACTTATGGTGCTATAGCATAGGGAAATTAAAATCAAAAACACACAGACACCCCAAAATTTCAGACGGCTCTGTTTACAAGAACCTCGTCTACGGTACAAGTTAAATATCCCAGAAAGCGAAAAATGGATAAAGAAGTTGTGGTACGTACGTACAATAAAATATCACTCACCAATGAAATCTATGTCATCTGGCCCATCGTGGCATAATGAGTGGATTCAGGTACGATGATTCTAAGTGAAATAAGTCACACAGAAAATGAAACATCATAAGATATCACTAATACACCGAATGTAATCTTGGCTACACATGAACTGAATTACAAAACAGAACAGGGTCTCAAATTTAGAAAACCAACTTATGTTTGCTTAAGGGGAAAGGTGAGTTGGGGTGCTGCATAAAACCAGAGATAGATATTAGCACAGATACCATTCCATAAGTTAAATATGTAATAGTCCAGACGTACCCCTTGCTCAACGAAATGGGATAAACACCCTATATTCAACGCCTAGGAATACACCTGACTAGTAAGAATCTTCAAACCCATGGATTTATATGTCTCCATGAGAGAATCAAGCGTGTGTACAGCTGCATGAATGCAGCAGAGAAAATCCGATAAATCCCATTATCAAAATGAATTACAAAAACAAAACACAATGACAGTGAAATAGAGAGCAATTTTTAAATAATTCATTCAGGGCTTGTGATGCAACCTGGATTTACCTCATCTAAACCCAGAGCTGAGTGAGACATAAGGTTGGACACTTCGGGCTGATAGCATTGGTGAGGATCAATGAGCAAATGCAGACCATTTGAAGTCATACTGCATGGTACCCATTCCATGGGTCCCAACTCTCCAGGTTTAAGCGATTCTTCCTTCAGCTAAAGCATGCATGGGAAACCCAGAGTATGGTGCACTGTGTGACCGGGAAACGTTTTCAAATGCATCTCAGTTTTTGTCCTCTTTTACTCGCGTTCACAATTCCAGACCCTTTACTAAAACTCTCCCCACTTGGAGAGTCCGTGCCTTTAACCTCCTGTTCGGCACAGTTTGCAATTTCTGCGCAAGATGAACAGGAATAGGGAGAACCAATGAGAGACTAGCTGTAGGTGTCTGCACGGGCAAATTTAATGCTCATTTACAAACAGGAAGAGGAATTAACCAAAGGCTCACCATGCCGTGCTGGAAACAGATTAGGGCCTGAAGCAATCCTGCGGGTTTGCGGCCAGCTCACAAGAAAGCGATTTGATGAAAGGAGCTCAGGGGCCAAGTAATTCACAAACATGCAGAGTTATAAATGACAGCTATCGTCCAAAAATATATTGAAGGAAGGCTGCGAAGAGGACTTGAAAGCAGGGCAGAATTGCTGGAAAACGATTTCAGGGGGTAGACTGGAATTGCATTTAAATCATAGGAAAAGAGGCAGAACGTCGACAATGATGCACTTGGCCAAAAAGGGCGTATGCGTTTTTTCCTCAATATATTCAGGAAAAAACGCATAGCCCCTTTTTGGCCAACCAAGCAAGCATATTAAAGAAATCTGCACTACAATGAAGTCTCACTGCCCTCCGGTCAAAAGGGCCATCTGAAAAAAGTGCAAAATCCAGAAATGCAGCACAGGCCATGGAGAACAGGGAGCCTTGTTATGCTGATGGGTGGGATGTAAATTGCCAAGAGCCACTCTGGAGAAGTGTATGGTGTTTCCTGAAACACCTAAAAAACAAAGCAACGGAGCCTACGGCACTTCCACTTATGGTCCTATAGCTTAGGGAAATTAAAATAAAAAACACACAGCCACCCAAAGTTTCAGACGGCTCTGTTTACAAGAACCTCATCTACGGTACAAGTTAAATATCCCAGAAAGCGAAAAATGGATAAAGAAGTTGTGGTACGTACGTACAATGGAATATCACTCACCAATGAAATCTATGTCATCTGGCCCGTCGTGGCATAATGAGTGGATTCAGGTACGATGATTCTAAGTGTAATAAGTCACACAGAAAATGAAACATCATAAGATATCACTAATACACGGAATGTAATCTTGGCTACACATGAACTGAATTACAAAACAGAACAGGGTCTCAAATTTAGAAAACCAACTTATGTTTGCTTAAGGGGAAAGGTGAGTTGGGGTGCTGCATAAAACCAGAGATAGAAGTTAGCACAGATACCATTCCATAAGTCAAATATTTAATAGTAAAGACCTACCACTTGCTCAACGAAATTGGCTAAACACCCTCTATTCAACGCCTAGGAATACACCTGACTAGTAAGAATCTTCAAACCCATGGATTTATATGTCTCCATAAGAGAATCAAGCGTGTGTACAGCTGCATGAAGGCAGCAGAGAAAATCCGATAAATCCTATTATCAAAATGAATTACAAAAACAAAACACAATGACAGTGAAATAGAGAGCAATTCTTAAATAATTCATTCAGGGCTTGTGATGCAACCTCGATTTACCTCATCTGAACCCAGAGCTGAGTGAGACATAAGGTTGGACACTTCGGGCTGATAGCATTGGTGAGGTTCGATGAGCAAATGCAGACCATTTGAAGTCATACTGCATGGTACCCATTCCATGGGTCCCAACTCTCCAGGTTTAAGCGATTCTTCCTTCAGCTAAAGCATGCATGGGAAACCCACAGTATGGTGCACCGTGTGACTGGGAAACGTTTTCAAATGCATCTCAGTTTTCATCCCCTTTTACTCGGGTTCACAATTCCAGACTCTTTACTAACACTCTCCCCACTTGGAGAGTCAGTGCCTTTAACCTCCTGTTTGGCACAGTTTGCAAATTCTGACCAAATAAACAGGAATAGGGAGAACCAAAGAGAGACTAGCTGTAGGTGTCTGCACGGGCAAATTTAATGCTCATTTCCCACCACAAGAGGGATTAACCAAAGGCTCAACATGCCGTGTCGGAAACAGATTAGGGCCTGAAGCAATCCTGCGGGTTTGCGGCCAGCTCAAAAGAAAGCGATATGAAGAAAGGAGCTCAGGGGCACTGTAATTCACAAACCTGCACAGTTATAAATGAAAGCTATCGTCCAAAAATATATTGAAGGAAGGCTGCGAAGAGGACTTGAAAGCGGGGAAGAATTGAAGGAAAATGATTTCAGGGGGTAGACTGGAATTGCATTTTAAGCATAGGAAAAGAGGCAGAACGTCGACAATGATGCACTTGGCCAAAAAGGGCGTATGCGTTTTTCCCTGAATATATTCAGGAAAAAACGCATACGGACTTTTTGGCCAACCAAGCAAGCATGTTAAAGAAATCTGCACTACAATGAAGTCTCACTGCTCCCCAGTCAAAAGGGCCATCTGAAAAAAGTGTAAAATCCAGAAAGGCAGCACAGGGCATGGAGAACCGGGAGCCTTGTTATGCTGATGGGCGGGATGTAAATTGCAAACAGCCACTCTGGAGAAGTGTATGGTGTTTCCTGGAACACCTAAAAAACAAAGCAACGGAGCCTACGGCACTTCCACTTATGGTCCTATAGCTTAGGGAAATTAAAATCAAAAACACACAGCCACCCCAAAGTTTCGATCGGCTCTGTTTACAAGAACCTCGTCTACGGTACAAGTTAAATATCCCAGAATGTGAAAAATGGATAAAGAAGTTGTGGTACGTACGTACAATGGAATATCACTGAGCAATGAAATCTATGTCATCAGGCCCGTCGCGGCATAATGAGTGGATTCAGGTACCATGATTCTAAGTGAAATAAGTCACACAGAAAATGAAACATCATAAGATATCACTAATACACGGAATATAAACTAGGCTACACATGAACTGAATTACAAAACAGAACAGGGCCTCAAGTTTAGAAAACCAACTTATGCTTGCTTAAGGGGAAAGGTGAGTTGGGGTGCCGCATCAAAACAGAGATAGAAATTAGCACAGATACCTTTTCATAAGCCAAATATGTAATAGTCAAGACCTACCCCTTGCTCAACGAAATGGACTAAACACCCCATATTCAACGCCTAGGAATACACCTGACTAGTAAGAATCTTCAAACCCATGGATTCATATGTCTCCGTAAGAGAATGAAGCGTGTGTACAGCGGCATGAATGCAGCAGAGAAAATCCGATAAATCCCATTATCAAAATATATTACAAAAACAAAACACAAGGACAGTGAAATAGAGAGCAATTCTTTAATAATTCATTCAGGGTTTGTGATGCAACCTGGATTTACCACATCTACACCCAGAGCTGAGTGAGACATAAGGTTGGGCACTTCGGGCTGATAGCATTGGTGAGGTTCAGTGAGCAAATGCAGACGCATTGAAGTCATACTGCATGGTACCCATTCCAAGGGTCCCAACTCTCCAGGATTAAGGGATTCTTCCTTCAGCTAAAACATGCATGGGAAACCCACAGTATGGTGCACCGTGTGACCGGCAAACGTTTTCAAATGCATCTCAGTTTTCCTCCCCTTTTACTCGGGTTCACCATTCCAGACCCTTTACTAACACTCTCCCTACTTGGAGAGTCAGTGCTTTAACCTCCTCTTTGGCACAGTTTGCAATTTCTGCTCAAGATGAACAGGAATAGGGAGATCCAATGAGAGACTAGCTGTAGGTGTCTGCACGGGCAAATTTAACGCTCATTTCCCGCCAGGAAGAGGAAATAACCTAAGGCTCAACATGCCGTGCTGGAAGCAGATTAGGGCCTGAAGCAATCCTGCGGGTTTGCGACCAGCTCACAAGATAGCGAGTTGAAGAAAGGAGCTCAGGGACACTGTAACTCACAAACCTGCAGAGTTATAAATGACAGCTATCGTCCAAAAATATATTGAAGGAAGGCTGCGAAGAGAACTTGTAAGCGGGGCAGAATTGCAGGAAAATGATTTCAGGGGGTAGACGGGAATTGCATTTAAAGCATAGGAAAAGAGGCAGAACGTCGACAATGATGCTCTTGGCCAAAAAGGGCGTATGCGTTTTTTCCTGAATATATTCAGGAAAAAACGCATACGCGCTTTTTGGCCAACCAAGCAAGCATTTTATAGAAATCTGCACTACAATGAAGTCTCACTGCCCCCCGGTCAAAACGGCCATCTGAAAAAAGTGTAAAATCCAGAAAGGCAGCACAGGCCATGGAGAACAGGGAGCCTTGTTATGCTGATGGGCGAGATGTAAATTACTAACAGCCACTCTGGAGAAGTGTATGGTATTTCCTGGAACACCTAAAAAACAAAGCAACGGAGCCTGCGGCAATTCCACTTATGGTCCTATAGATTAGGGAAATTAAAATCAAAAACTCACAGCCACCCCAAAGTTTCGGACGGCTCTGTTTACAAGAACCTCATCTACGGTAGAAGTTAAATATCCCAGAATGTGAAAAATTGATAAAGAAGATGTGGTACGTACGTACAATGGAATATCACTCAGCAATGAAATCTATGTCATCAGGCCCGTCGCGGCATAATGAGTGGATTCAGGTACCATGATTCTAACTGAAATAAGTCACACAGAAAATGAAACATCATAAGATATCACTAATACACGGAATGTATACTTGGCTACACATGAACTGAATTACAAAACAGAACAGGGCCTCAAATTTAGAAAACCAACTTATGCTTGCTTAAGGGGAAAGGTGAGTTGGGGTGCTGCATAAAATCAGAGATAGAAATTAGCACTGATACCATTCCATTCGTCAAATATGTAATAGTCAAGACCTACCCCTTGCTCAACGAAATGGACAAAACACGCCATATTCAACGCCTAGGAATATACCTGACTAGTAAGAATCTTCAAACCCATGGATTTATATGTCTCCATAAGAGAATGAAGCATGTGTACAGTGGCAGGAATGCAGCAGAGAAAATCCGATAAAGCCCATTATCAAAATGAATTACAAAAACAAAACACAAGGACAGTGAAATAGGGAGCAATTCTTAAATAATTCATTCAGGGATTGTGATGCAACCTGGATTTTCCACATCTACATCCAGAGCTGAGTGAGACATAAGGTTGGGGACTTCGGGCTGTTAGCATTGGTGAGGTTCGATGAACAAATGCAGACCCTTTGAAGGCATACTGCATGGTACGCATTCCATGGGTCCCAACTCTCCAGGTTTAAGGGATTCTTCCTTCAGCTAATACATGCATGGGAACCCCACAGTATGGTGCAGCGTGTGACCGGGAAACGTTTTCAAATGCATTGCAGTTTTCGTCCCCTTTTACTCGGGTTCACAATTCCAGACCCTTTACTAACACTCTCCCTACTTGGAGAGTCAGTGCCTTTAACCTCCTGTTGGGCACAGTTTGCAATTTCTGCTCAAGAAGAACAGGAAGAGGGAGAACCAATGAGAGATTAGCTGTAGGTGTCTGCACGGGCAAATTTAACGCTCATTCCCCACCAGGAAGAGGAATTAACCAAAGGCTCAGCATGCCCTGCCGGAACCAGATTAGGGCCTGAAGCAATCCAGCGGGTTTGCGGCCAGCTCACAAGATAGCGAGTTGAAGAAAGGAGCTCAGGGGCACTGTAACTCACAAACCTGCAGAGTTATAAATGACAGCTATCGTCCAAAAATATATTGAAGGAAGGCTGCGAAGAGAACTTGTAAGCGGGGCAGAATTGCAGGAAAACGATTTCAGGGGGTAGACGGGAATTGCATTTAAAGCATAGGAAAAGAGGCAGAACGTCGACAATGATGCTCTTGGCCAAAAAGGGCGTATGCGTTTTTTCTGAATATATTCAGGAAAAAACGCATACGCACTTTTTGGCCAACCAAGCAAGCATGTTAAAGAAATCTGCACTACAATGAAGTCTCACTGCTCCCCAGTCAAAAGGGCCATCTGAAAAAAGTGTAAAATCCAGAAAGGCAGCACAGGGCATGGAGAACCGGGAGCCTTGTTATGCTGATGGGCGGGATGTAAATTGCCAACAGCCACTCTGGAGAAGTGTATGGTGTTTCCTGGAACACCTAAAAAACAAAGCAACGGAGCCTACGGCACTTCCACTTATGGTCCTGTAGCTTAGGGAAATTAAAATCAAAAACACACAGCCACCCCAAAGTTTCGGTCGGCTCTGTTTACAAGAACCTCGTCTACGGTACAAGTTAAATATCCCAGAATGTGAAAAATGGATAAAGAAGTTGTGGTACGTACGTACAATGGAATATCACTGAGCAATGAAATCTATGTCATCAGGCCCGTCGCGGCATAATGAGTGGATTCAGGTACCATGATTCTAAGTGAAATAAGTCACACAGAAAATGAAACATCATAAGATATCACTAATACACGGAATATAAACTAGGCTACACATGAACTGAATTACAAAACAGAACAGGGCCTCAAGTTTAGAAAACCAACTTATGCTTGCTTAAGGGGAAAGGTGAGTTGGGGTGCCGCATCAAAACAGAGATAGAAATTAGCACAGATACCTTTTCATAAGCCAAATATGTAATAGTCAAGACCTAACCCTTGCTCAACGAAATGGACTAAACACCCCATATTCAACGCCTAGGAATACACCTGACTAGTAAGAATCTTCAAACCCATGGATTCATATGTCTCCGTAAGAGAATGAAGCGTGTGTAGAGCGGCATGAATGCAGCAGAGAAAATCCGATAAATCCCATTATCAAAATATATTACAAAAGCAAAACACAAGGACAGTGAAATAGAGAGCAATTCTTAAATAATTCATTCAGGGTTTGTGATGCAACCTGGATTTACCACATCTACACCCAGAGCTGAGTGAGACATAAGGTTGGGCACTTCGGGCTGATAGCATTGGTGAGGTTCAGTGAGCAAATTCAGACACTTTGAAGTCATACTACATGGTACCCATTCAAAGGGTCCCAACTCTCCAGGTTTAAGGGATTCTTCCTTCAGCTAATACATGCATGGGAAACCCACAGTATGGTGTACCGTGTGACCGGCAAACGTTTTCAAATGCATCTCAGTTTTCCTCCCCTTTTACTCGGGTTCACCATTCCAGATCCTTTACTAACACTCTCCCTACTTGGAGAGTCAGTTCTTTAACCTCCTCTTTGGCACAGTTTGCAATTTCTGCTCAAGATGAACAGGAATAGGGAGAACCAATGAGAGACTAGCTGTAGGTGTCTGCACGGGCAAATTTAACGCTCATTTCCCGCCAGGAAGAGGAAATAACCTAAGGCTCAACATGCCGTGCTGGAAGCAGATTAGGGCCTGAAGCAATCCTGCGGGTTTGCGACCAGCTCACAAGATAGCGAGTTGAAGAAAGGAGCTCAGGGACACTGTAACTCACAAACCTGCAGAGTTATAAATGACAGCTATCGTCCAAAAATATATTAAAGGAAGGCTGCGAAGAGAACTTGTAAGCGGGGCAGAATTGCAGGAAAATGATTTCAGGGGGTAGACGGGAATTGCATTTAAAGCATAGGAAAAGCGGCAGAACGTCGAGAATGATGCTCTTGGCCAAAAAGGGCGTATGCGTTTTTTCCTGAATATATTCAGGAAAAAACGCATACGCCCTTTTTGGCCAACCAAGCAAGCATTTTAAAGAAATCTGCACTACAATGAAGTCTCACTGCCCCCCGGTCAAAACGGCCATCTGAAAAAAGTGTAAAATCCAGAAAGACAGCACAGGCCATGGAGAACAGGGAGCCTTGTTATGCTGATGGGCGAGATGTAAATTACTAACAGCCACTCTGGAGAAGTGTATGGTATTTCCTGGAACACCTAAAAAACAAAGCAACGGAGCCTACGGCAATTCCACTTATGGTCCTATAGATTAGGGAAATTAAAATCAAAAACTCACAGCCACCCCAAAGTTTCGGACGGCTCTGTTTACAAGAACCTCGTCTACGGTAGAAGTTAAATATCCCAGAATGTGAAAAATTGATAAAGAAGATGTGGTACGTACGTACAATGGAATATCACTCAGCAATGAAATCTATGTCATCAGGCCCGTCGCGGCATAATGAGTGGATTCAGGTACCATGATTCTAACTGAAATAAGTCACACAGAAAATGAAACATCATAAGATATCACTAATACACGGAATGTATACTTGGCTACACATGAACTGAATTACAAAACAGAACAGGGCCTCAAATTTAGAAAACCAACTTATGCTTGCTTAAGGGGAAAGGTGAGTTGGGGTGCTGCATAAAACCAGAGATAGAAATTAGCACAGATACCATTCCATTCGTCAAATATGTAATAGTCAAGACCTACCCCTTGCTCAACGAAATGGACAAAACACGCCATATTCAACGCCTAGGAATACACCTGACTAGTAAGAATCTTCAAACCCATGGATTTATATGTCTCCATAAGAGAATGAAGCGTGTGTACAGCGGCATGAATGCAGCAGAGAAAATCCTATAAATCCCATTATCAAAATGAATTACAAAAACAAAACACAAGGACAGTGAAATAGGGAGCAATTCTTAAATAATTCATTCAGGGATTGTGATGCAACCTGGATTTACCACATCTACATCCAGAGCTGAGTGAGACATAAGGTTGGGGACTTCGGGCTGATAGCATTGGTGAGGTTCGATGAACAAATGCAGACCCTTTGAAGGCATACTGCATGGTACGCATTCCATGGGTCCCAACTCTCCAGGTTTAAGGGATTCTTCCTTCAGCTAATACATGCATGGGAAACCCACAGTATGGTGCACCGTGTGACCGGCAAACGTTTTCAAATGCATCTCAGTTTTCCTCCCCTTTTACTCGGGTTCACCATTCCAGACCCTTTACTAACACTCTCCCTACTTGGAGAGTCAGTGCTTTAACCTCCTCTTTGGCACAGTTTGCAATTTCTGCTCAAGATGAACAGGAATAGGGAGAACCAATGAGAGACTAGCTGTAGGTGTCTGCACGGGCAAATTTAACGCTCATTTCCCGCCAGGAAGAGGAAATAACCTAAGGCTCAACATGCCGTGCTGGAAGCAGATTAGGGCCTGAAGCAATCCTGCGGGTTTGCGACCAGCTCACAAGATAGCGAGTTGAAGAAAGGAGCTCAGGGACACTGTAACTCACAAACCTGCAGAGTTATAAATGACAGCTATCGTCCAAAAATATATTGCAGGAAGGCTGCGAAGAGAACTTGTAAGCGGGGCAGAATTGCAGGAAAACGATTTCAGGGGGTAGACGGGAATTGCATTTAAAGCATAGGAAAAGAGGCAGAACGTCGACAATGATGCTCTTGGCCAAAAAGGGCGTATGCGTTTTTTCCTGAATATATTCAGGAAAAAACGCATACGCCCTTTTTGGCCAACCAAGCAAGCATGTTAAAGAAATCTGCACTACAATGAAGTCTCACTGCCCCCCGGTCAAAAGGGCCATCTGAAAAAAGTGTAAAATCCAGAAAGGCAGCACAGGGCATGGAGAACCGGGAGCCTTGTTATGCTGATGTGCGGGATGTAAATTGCCAACAGCCACTCTGGAGAAGTGTATGGTGTTTCCTGGAACACCTAAAAAACAAAGCAACGGAGCCTACGGCACTTCCACTTATGGTCCTATAGCTTAGGGAAATTAAAATCAAAACACACAGCCACCCCAAAGTTTCGGTCGGCTCTGTTTACAAGAACCTCGTCTACGGTACAAGTGAAATATCCCAGAATGTGAAAAATGGATAAAGAAGTTGTGGTACGTACGTACAATGGAATATCACTGAGCAATGAAATCTATGTCATCAGGCCCGTCGCGGCATAATGAGTGGATTCAGGTACCATGATTCTAAGTGAAATAAGTCACACAGAAAATGAAACATCATAAGATATCACTAATACACGGAATATAAACTAGGCTACACATGAACTGAATTACAAAACAGAACAGGGCCTCAAATTTAGAAAACCAACTTATGCTTGCTTAAGGGGAAAGGTGAGTTGGGGTGCCGCATCAAAACAGAGATAGAAATTAGCACAGATACCTTTTCATAAGCCAAATATGTAATAGTCAAGACCTACCCCTTGCTCAACGAAATGGACTAAACACCCCATATTCAACGCCTAAGAATACACCTGACTAGTAAGAATCTTCAAACCCATGGATTCATATGTCTCCGTAAGAGAATGAAGCGTGTGTACAGCGGCATCAATGCAGCAGAGAAAATCCGATAAATCCCATTATCAAAATATATTACAAAAACAAAACACAAGGGCAGTGAAATAGGGAGCAATTTTTAAATAATTCATTCAGGGTTTGTGATGCAACCTGGATTTACCACATCTACACCCAGAGCTGAGTGAGACATAAGGTTGGGCACTTCGGGCTGATAGCATTGGTGAGGTTCAGTGAGCAAATGCAGACACTTTGAAGTCATACTGCATGGTACCAATTCCAAGGGTCCCAACTCTCCAGGTTTAAGGGATTCTTCCTTCAGCTAAAACATGCATGGGAAACCCACAGTATGGTGCACCGTGTGACCGGCAAACGTTTTCAAATGCATCTCAGTTTTCCTCCCCTTTTACTCGGGTTCACCATTCCAGACCCTTTACTAACACTCTCCCTACTTGGAGAGTCAGTGCTTTAACCTCCTCTTTGGCACAGTTTGCAATTTCTGCTCAAGATGAACAGGAATAGGGAGAACCAATGAGAGACTAGCTGTAGGTGTCTGCACGGGCAAATTTAACGCTCATTTCCCGCCAGGAAGAGGAAATAACCTAAGGCTCAACATGCCGTGCTGGAAGCAGATTAGGGCCTGAAGCAATCCTGCGGGTTTGCGACCAGCTCACAAGATAGCGAGTTGAAGAAAGGAGCTCAGGGACACTGTAACTCACAAACCTGCAGAGTTATAAATGACAGCTATCGTCCAAAAATATATTGCAGGAAGGCTGCGAAGAGAACTTGTAAGCGGGGCAGAATTGCAGGAAAACGATTTCAGGGGGTAGACGGGAATTGCATTTAAAGCATAGGAAAAGAGGCAGAACGTCGACAATGATGCTCTTGGCCAAAAAGGGCGTATGCGTTTTTTCCTGAATATATTCAGGAAAAAACGCATACGCCCTTTTTGGCCAACCAAGCAAGCATGTTAAAGAAATCTGCACTACAATGAAGTCTCACTGCCCCCCGGTCAAAACGGCCATCTGAAAAAAGTGTAAAATCCAGAAAGGCAGCACAGGCCATGGAGAACAGGGAGCCTTGTTATGCTGATGGGCGGGATGTAAATTACTAACAGCCACTCTGGAGAAGTGTATGGTATTTCCTGGAACACCTAAAAAACAAAGCAACGGAGCCTACGGCACTTCCACTTATGGTCCTATAGCTTAGGGAAATTAAAATCAAAATCTCACAGCCACCCCAAAGTTTCGGACGGCTCTGTTTACAAGAACCTCGTCTACGGTACAAGTTAAATATCCCAGAATGTGAAAAATTGATAAAGAAGTTGTGGTACGTACATACAATGGAATATCACTCAGCAATGAAATCTATGTCATCAGGCCCGTCGCGGCATAATGAGTGGATTCAGGTACCATGATTCTAACTGAAATAAATCACACAGAAAATGAAACATCATAAGATATCACTAATACACGGAATGTAAAGTTCGCTACACATGAACTGAATTACAAAACAGAACAGGGTCTCAGATTTAGAAAACCAACTTATGCTTGCTTTAGGGGAAAGGTGAGTTGGGGTGCTGCATAAAACCAGAGATAGAAATTAGCACAGATACCATTCCATTCGTCAAATATATAATAGTCAAGACCTACCCCTTGCTCAACGAAATGGACAAAACACGCCATATTCAACGCCTAGGAATACACCTGACTAGTAAGAATCTTCAAACCCATGGATTTATATGTCTCCATAAGAGAATGAAGCGTGTGTACAGCGGCATGAATGCAGCAGAGAAAATCCGATAAATCCCATTATCAAAATGAATTACAAAAACAAAACACAAGGACAGTGAAATAGGGAGCAATTCTTAAATAATTCATTCAGGGATTGTGATGCAACCTGGATTTACCACATCTACATCCAGAGCTGAGTGAGACATAAGGTTGGGGACTTCGGGCTGATAGCATTGGTGAGGTTCGATGAACAAATGCAGACCCTTTGAAGGCATACTGCATGGTACGCATTCCATGGGTCCCAACTCTCCAGGTTTAAGGGATTCTTCCTTCAGCTAATACATGCATGGGAAACCCACAGTATGGTGCAGCGTGTGACCGGGAAACGTTTTCAAATGCATTGCAGTTTTCGTCCCCTTTTACTCGGGTTCACAATTCCAGACACTTTACTCACACTCTCCCTACTTGGAGAGTCAGTGCCTTTAACCTCCTGTTGGGCACAGTTTGCAATTTCTGCTCAAGAAGAACAGGAAGAGGGAGAACCAATGAGAGATTAGCTGTAGGTGTCTGCACGGGCAAATTTAACGCTCATTCCCCACCAGGAAGAGGAATTAACCAAAGGCTCAGCATGCCCTGCCGGAACCAGATTAGGGCCTGAAGCAATCCAGCGGGTTTGCGGCCAGCTCACAAGATAGCGAGTTGAAGAAAGGAGCTCAGGGGCACTGTAACTCACAAACCTGCAGAGTTATAAATGACAGCTATCGGCCAAAAATATATTGAAGGAAGGCTGCGAAGAGAACTTGTAAGCGGGGCAGAATTGCAGGAAAACGATTTCAGGGGGTAGACGGGAATTGCATTTAAAGCATAGGAAAAGAGGCAGAACGTCGACAATGACGCTCTTGGCCAAAAAGGGCGTATGCGTTTTTTCTTAATATATTCAGGAAAAAACGCATACGCACTTTTAGGCCAACCAAGCAAGCATGTTAAAGAAATCTGCACTACAATGAAGTCTCACTGCCCCCCGGTCAAAAGGGCCATCTGAAAAAAGTGTAAAATCCAGAAAGGCAGCACAGGGCATGGAGAACCGGGAGCCTTGTTATGCTGATGTGCGGGATGTAAATTGCCAACAGCCACTCTGGAGAAGTGTATGGTGTTTCCTGGAACACCTAAAAAACAAAGCAACGGAGCCTACGGCACTTCCACTTATGGTCCTATAGCCTAGGGAAATTAAAATCAAAAACACACAGCCACCCCAAAGTTTCGGTCGGCTCTGTTTACAAGAACCTCGTCTACGGTACAAGTTAAATATCCCAGAATGTGAAAAATGGATAAAGAAGTTGTGGTACGTACGTACAATGGAATATCACTCAGCAATGAAATCTATGTCATCAGGCCCGTCGCGGCATAATGAGTGGATTCAGGTACCATGATTCTAACTGAAATAAGTCACACAGAAAATGAAACATCATAAGATATCACTAATACACGGAATGTAAACTTGGCTACACATGAACTGAATTACAAAACAGAACAGGGTCTCAAATTTAGAAAACCAACTTATGCTTGCTTAAGGGGAAAGGTGAGTTGGGGTGCTGCATAAAACCAGAGATAGAAATTAGCACAGATACCATTCCATTCGTCAAATATGTAATAGTCAAGACCTACCCCTTGCTCAACGAAATGGACAAAACACGCCATATTCAACACCTAGGAATACACCTGACTAGTAAGAATCTTCAAACCCATGGATTTATATGTCTCCATAAGAGAATGAAGCGTGTGTACAGCGGCATGAATGCAGCAGAGAAAATCCTATAAATCCCATTATCAAAATGAATTACAAAAACAAAACACAAGGACAGTGAAATAGGGAGCAATTCTTAAATAATTCATTCAGGGATTGTGATGCAACCTGGATTTACCACATCTACATCCAGAGCTGAGTGAGACATAAGGTTGGGGACTTCGGGCTGATAGCATTGGTGAGGTTCGATGAACAAATGCAGACCCTTTGAAGGCATACTGCATGGTACGCATTCCATGGGTCCCAACTCTCCAGGTTTAAGGGATTCTTCCTTCAGCTAATACATGCATGGGAAACCCACAGTATGGTGCAGCGTGTGACCGGGAAACGTTTTCAAATGCATTGCAGTTTTCGTCCCCTTTTACTCGGGTTCACAATTCCAGACCCTTTACTAACACTCTCCCTACTTGGAGAGTCAGTGCCTTTAACCTCCTGTTGGGCACAGTTTGCAATTTCTGCTCAAGAAGAACAGGAAGAGGGAGAACCAATGAGAGATTAGCTGTAGGTGTCTGCACGGGCAAATTTAACGCTCATTCCCCACCAGGAAGAGGAATTAACCAAAGGCTCAGCATGCCCTGCCGGAACCAGATTAGGGCCTGAAGCAATCCTACGGGTTTGCGGCCAGCTCACAAGATAGCGAGTTGAAGAAAGGAGCTCAGGGGCACTGTAACTCACAAACCTGCAGAGTTATAAATGACAGCTATCGTCCAAAAATATATTGAAGGAAGGCTGCGAAGAGAACTTGTAAGCGGGGCAGAATTGCAGGAAAACGATTTCAGGGGGTAGACGGGAATTGCATTTAAAGCATAGGAAAAGAGGCAGAACGTCGACAATGATGCTCTTGGCCAAAAAGGGCATATGCGTTTTTTCTAAATATATTCAGGAAAAAACGCATACGCCCTTTTTGGCCAACCAAGCAAGCATGTTAAAGAAATCTGCACTACAATGAAGTCTCACTGCCCCCCGGTCAAAAGGGCCATCTGAAAAAAGTGTAAAATCCAGAAAGGCAGCACAGGGCATGGAGAACCGGGAGCCTTGTTATGCTGATGGGCGGGATGTAAATTGCCAACAGCCACTCTGGAGAAGTGTATGGTGTTTCCTGGAACACCTAAAAAACAAAGCAACGGAGCCTACGGCACTTCCACTTATGGTCCTATAGCTTAGGGAAATTAAAATCAAAAACACACAGCCACCCCAAAGTTTCGGTCGGCTCTGTTTACAAGAACCTCGTCTACGGTACAAGTTAAATATCCCAGAATGTGAAAAATGGATAAAGAAGTTGTGGTACGTACGTACAATGGAATATCACTGAGCAATGAAATCTATGTCATCAGGCCCGTCGCGGCATAATGAGTGGATTCAGGTACCATGATTCTAAGTGAAATAAGTCACACAGAAAATGAAACATCATAAGATATCACTAATACACGGAATATAAACTAGGCTACACATGAACTGAATTACAAAACAGAACAGGGCCTCAAATTTAGAAAACCAACTTATGCTTGCTTAAGGGGAAAGGTGAGTTGGGGTGCCGCATCAAAACAGAGATAGAAATTAGCACAGATACCTTTTCATAAGCCAAATATGTAATAGTCAAGACCTACCCCTTGCTCAACGAAATGGACTAAACACCCCATATTCAACGCCTAAGAATACACCTGACTAGTAAGAATCTTCAAACCCATGGATTCATATGTCTCCGTAAGAGAATGAAGCGTGTGTACAGCAGTATGAATGCAGCAGAGAAAATCCGATAAATCCCATTATCAAAATATATTACAAAAACAAAACACAAGGGCAGTGAAATAGAGAGCAATTCTTAAATAATTCATTCAGGGTTTGTGATGCAACCTGGATTTACCACATCTACACCCAGAGCTGAGTGAGACATAAGGTTGGGCACTTCGGGCTGATAGCATTGGTGAGGTTCAGTGAGCAAATGCAGACACTTTGAAGTCATACTGCATGGTACCCATTCCAAGGGTCCCAACTCTCCAGGTTTAAGGGATTCTTCCTTCTGCTAAAACATGCATGGGAAACCCACAGTATGGTGCACCGTGTGACCGGCAAACGTTTTCAAATGCATCTCAGTTTTCCTCCCCTTTTACTCGGGTTCACCATTCCAGACCCTTTACTAACACTCTCCCTACTTGGAGAGTCAGTGCTTTAACCTCCTCTTTGGCACAGTTTGCAATTTCTGCTCAAGATGAACAGGAATAGGGAGAACCAATGAGAGACTAGCTGTAGGTGTCTGCACGGGCAAATTTAACGCTCATTTCCCGCCAGGAAGAGGAAATAACCTAAGGCTCAACATGCCGTGCTGGAAGCAGATTAGGGCCTGAAGCAATCCTGCGGGTTTGCGACCAGCTCACAAGATAGCGAGTTGAAGAAAGGAGCTCAGGGACACTGTAACTCACAAACCTGCAGAGTTATAAATGACAGCTATCGTCCAAAAATATATTGCAGGAAGGCTGCGAAGAGAACTTGTAAGCGGGGCAGAATTGCAGGAAAACGATTTCAGGGGGTAGACGGGAATTGCATTTAAAGCATAGGAAAAGAGGCAGAACGTCGACAATGATGCTCTTGGCCAAAAAGGGCGTATGCGTTTTTTCCTGAATATATTCAGGAAAAAACGCATACGCCCTTTTTGGCCAACCAAGCAAGCATTTTAAAGAAATCTGCACTACAATGAAGTCTCACTGCCCCCCGGTCAAAACGGCCATCTGAAAAAAGTGTAAAATCCAGAAAGGCAGCACAGGCCATGGAGAACAGGGAGCCTTGTTATGCTGATGGGCGGGATGTAAATTACTAACAGCCACTCTGGAGAAGTGTATGGTATTTCCTGGAACACCTAAAAAACAAAGCAACGGAGCCTACGGCAAATCCACTTATGGTCCTATAGCTTAGGGAAATTAAAATCAAAATCTCACAGCCACCCCAAAGTTTCGGACGGCTCTGTTTACAAGAACCTCGTCTACGGTACAAGTTAAATATCCCAGAATGTGAAAAATTGATAAAGAAGTTGTGGTACGTACGTACAATGGAATATCACTCAGCAATGAAATCTATGTCATCAGGCCCGTCGCGGCATAATGAGTGGATTCAGGTACCATGATTCTAACTGAAATAAGTCACACAGAAAATGAAACATCATAAGATATCACTAATACACGGAATGTAAAGTTCGCTACACATGAACTGAATTACAAAACAGAACAGGGTCTCAGATTTAGAAAACCAACTTATGCTTGCTTAAGGGGAAAGGTGAGTTGGGGTGCTGCATAAAACCAGAGATAGAAATTAGCACAGATACCATTCCATTCGTCAAATATATAATAGTCAAGACCTACCCCTTGCTCAACGAAATGGACAAAACACGCCATATTCAACGCCTAGGAATACACCTGACTAGTAAGAATCTTCAAACCCATGGATTTATATGTCTCCATAAGAGAATGAAGCGTGTGTACAGCGGCATGAATGCAGCAGAGAAAATCCTATAAATCCCATTATCAAAATGAATTACAAAAACAAAACACAAGGACAGTGAAATAGGGAGCAATTCTTAAATAATTCATTCAGGGATTGTGATGCAACCTGGATTTACCACATCTACATCCAGAGCTGAGTGAGACATAAGGTTGGGGACTTCGGGCTGATAGCATTGGTGAGGTTCGATGAACAAATGCAGACCCTTTGAAGGCATACTGCATGGTACGCATTCCATGGGTCCCAACTCTCCAGGTTTAAGGGATTCTTCCTTCAGCTAATACATGCATGGGAAACCCACAGTATGGTGCAGCGTGTGACCGGGAAACGTTTTCAAATGCATTGCAGTTTTCGTCCCCTTTTACTCGGGTTCACAATTCCAGACACTTTACTCACACTCTCCCTACTTGGAGAGTCAGTGCCTTTAACCTCCTGTTGGGCACAGTTTGCAATTTCTGCTCAAGAAGAACAGGAAGAGGGAGAACCAATGAGAGATTAGCTGTAGGTGTCTGCACGGGCAAATTTAACGCTCATTCCCCACCAGGAAGAGGAATTAACCAAAGGCTCAGCATGCCCGGCCGGAACCAGATTAGGGCCTGAAGCAATCCAGCGGGTTTGCGGCAAGCTCACAAGATAGCGAGTTGAAGAAAGGAGCTCAGGGGCACTGTAACTCACAAACCTGCAGAGTTATAAATGACAGCTATCGTCCAAAAATATATTGAAGGAAGGCTGCGAAGAGAACTTGTAAGCGGGGCAGAATTGCAGGAAAACGATTTCAGGGGGTAGACGGGAATTGCATTTAAAGCATAGGAAAAGAGGCAGAACGTCGACAATGATGCTCTTGGCCAAAAAGGGCGTATGCGTTTTTTCTGAATATATTCAGGAAAAAACGCATACGCACTTTTAGGCCAACCAAGCAAGCATGTTAAAGAAATCTGCACTACAATGAAGTCTCACTGCCCCCCGGTCAAAAGGGCCATCTGAAAAAAGTGTAAAATCCAGAAAGGCAGCACAGGGCATGGAGAACCGGGAGCCTTGTTATGCTGATGTGCGGGATGTAAATTGCCAACAGCCACTCTGGAGAAGTGTATGGAGTTTCCTGGAACACCTAAAAAACAAAGCAACGGAGCCTACGGCACTTCCACTTATGGTCCTATAGCTTAGGGAAATTAAAATCAAAACACACAGCCACCCCAAAGTTTCGGTCGGCTCTGTTTACAAGAACCTCGTCTACGGTACAAGTTAAATATCCCAGAATGTGAAAAATGGATAAAGAAGTTGTGGTACGTACGTACAATGGAATATCACTGAGCAATGAAATCTATGTCATCAGGCCCGTCGCGGCATAATGAGTGGATTCAGGTACCATGATTCTAAGTGAAATAAGTCACACAGAAAATGAAACATCATAAGATATCACTAATACACGGAATATAAACTAGGCTACAGATGAACTGAATTACAAAACAGAACAGGGCCTCAAATTTAGAAAACCAACTTATGCTTGCTTAAGGGGAAAGGTGAGTTGGGGTGCCGCATCAAAACAGAGATAGAAATTAGCACAGATACCTTTTCATAAGCCAAATATGTAATAGTCAAGACCTACCCCTTGCTCAACGAAATGGACTAAACACCCCATATTCAACGCCTAAGAATACACCTGACTAGTAAGAATCTTCAAACCCATGGATTCATATGTCTCCGTAAGAGAATGAAGCGTGTGTACAGCGGCATCAATGCAGCAGAGAAAATCCGATAAATCCCATTATCAAAATATATTACAAAAACAAAACACAAGGGCAGTGAAATAGGGAGCAATTTTTAAATAATTCATTCAGGGTTTGTGATGCAACCTGGATTTACCACATCTACACCCAGAGCTGAGTGAGACATAAGGTTGGGCACTTCGGGCTGATAGCATTGGTGAGGTTCAGTGAGCAAATGCAGACACTTTGAAGTCATACTGCATGGTACCCATTCCAAGGGTCCCAACTCACCAGGTTTAAGGGATTCTTCCTTCAGCTTAAACATGCATGGGAAACCCACAGTATGGTGCACCGTGTGACCGGCAAACGTTTTCAAATGCATCTCAGTTTTCCTCCCCTTTTACTCGGGTTCACCATTCCAGACCCTTTACTAACACTCTCCCTACTTGGAGAGTCAGTGCTTTAACCTCCTCTTTGGCACAGTTTGCAATTTCTGCTCAAGATGAACAGGAATAGGGAGATCCAATGAGAGACTAGCTGTAGGTGTCTGCACGGGCAAATTTAACGCTCATTTCCCGCCAGGAAGAGGAAATAACCTAAGGCTCAACATGCCGTGCTGGAAGCAGATTAGGGCCTGAAGCAATCCTGCGGGTTTGCGACCAGCTCACAAGATAGCGAGTTGAAGAAAGGAGCTCAGGGACACTGTAACTCACAAACCTGCAGAGTTATAAATGACAGCTATCGTCCAAAAATATATTGCAGGAAGGCTGCGAAGAGAACTTGTAAGCGGGGCAGAATTGCAGGAAAATGATTTCAGGGGGTGGACGGGAATTGCATTTAAAGCATAGGAAAAGAGGCAGAACGTCGACAATGATGCTCTTGGCCAAAAAGGGCGTATGCGTTTTTTCCTGAATATATTCAGGAAAAAACGCATACGCCCTTTTTGGCCAACCAAGCAAGCATGTTAAAGAAATCTGCACTACAATGAAGTCTCACTGCCCCCTGGTCAAAACGGCCATCTGAAAAAAGTGTAAAATCCAGAAAGGCAGCACAGGCCATGGAGAACAGGGAGCCTTGTTATGCTGATGGGCGGGATGTAAATTACTAACAGCCACTCTGGAGAAGTGTATGGTATTTCCTGGAACACCTAAAAAACAAAGCAACGGAGCCTACGGCACTTCCACTTATGGTCCTATAGCTTAGGGAAATTAAAATCAAAATCTCACAGCCACCCCAAAGTTTCGGACGGCTCTGTTTACAAGAACCTCGTCTACGGTACAAGTTAAATATCCCAGAATGTGAAAAATTGATAAAGAAGTTGTGGTACGTACATACAATGGAATATCACTCAGCAATGAAATCTATGTCATCAGGCCCGTCGCGGCATAATGAGTGGATTCAGGTACCATGATTCTAACTGAAATAAATCACACAGAAAATGAAACATCATAAGATATCACTAATACACGGAATGTAAAGTTCGCTACACATGAACTGAATTACAAAACAGAACAGGGTCTCAGATTTAGAAAACCAACTTATGCTTGCTTTAGGGGAAAGGTGAGTTGGGGTGCTGCATAAAACCAGAGATAGAAATTAGCACAGATACCATTCCATTCGTCAAATATATAATAGTCAAGACCTACCCCTTGCTCAACGAAATGGACAAAACACGCCATATTCAACGCCTAGGAATACACCTGACTAGTAAGAATCTTCAAACCCATGGATTTATATGTCTCCATAAGAGAATGAAGCGTGTGTACAGCGGCATGAATGCAGCAGAGAAAATCCGATAAATCCCATTATCAAAATGAATTACAAAAACAAAACACAAGGACAGTGAAATAGGGAGCAATTCTTAAATAATTCATTCAGGGATTGTGATGCAACCTGGATTTACCACATCTACATCCAGAGCTGAGTGAGACATAAGGTTGGGGACTTCGGGCTGATAGCATTGGTGAGGTTCGATGAACAAATGCAGACCCTTTGAAGGCATACTGCATGGTACGCATTCCATGGGTCCCAACTCTCCAGGTTTAAGGGATTCTTCCTTCAGCTAATACATGCATGGGAAACCCACAGTATGGTGCAGCGTGTGACCGGGAAACGTTTTCAAATGCATTGCAGTTTTCGTCCCCTTTTACTCGGGTTCACAATTCCAGACACTTTACTCACACTCTCCCTACTTGGAGAGTCAGTGCCTTTAACCTCCTGTTGGGCACAGTTTGCAATTTCTGCTCAAGAAGAACAGGAAGAGGGAGAACCAATGAGAGATTAGCTGTAGGTGTCTGCACGGGCAAATTTAACGCTCATTCCCCACCAGGAAGAGGAATTAACCAAAGGCTCAGCATGCCCTGCCAGGACCAGATTAGGGCCTGAAGCAATCCAGCGGGTTTGCGGCCAGCTCACAAGATAGCGAGTTGAAGAAAGGAGCTCAGGGGCACTGTAACTCACAAACCTGCAGAGTTATAAATGACAGCTATCGGCCAAAAATATATTGAAGGAAGGCTGCGAAGAGAACTTGTAAGCGGGGCAGAATTGCAGGAAAACGATTTCAGGGGGTAGACGGGAATTGCATTTAAAGCATAGGAAAAGAGGCAGAACGTCGACAATGACGCTCTTGGCCAAAAAGGGCGTATGCGTTTTTTCTTAATATATTCAGGAAAAAACGCATACGCACTTTTAGGCCAACCAAGCAAGCATGTTAAAGAAATCTGCACTAAAATGAAGTCTCACTGCCCCCCGGTCAAAAGGGCCATCTGAAAAAAGTGTAAAATCCAGAAAGGCAGCACAGGGCATGGAGAACCGGGAGCCTTGTTATGCTGATGTGCGGGATGTAAATTGCCAACAGCCACTCTGGAGAAGTGTATGGTGTTTCCTGGAACACCTAAAAAACAAAGCAACGGAGCCTACGGCACTTCCACTTATGGTCCTATAGCCTAGGGAAATTAAAATCAAAAACACACAGCCACCCCAAAGTTTCGGTCGGCTCTGTTTACAAGAACCTCGTCTACGGTACAAGTTAAATATCCCAGAATGTGAAAAATGGATAAAGAAGTTGTGGTACGTACGTACAATGGAATATCACTCAGCAATGAAATCTATGTCATCAGGCCCGTCGCGGCATAATGAGTGGATTCAGGTACCATGATTCTAACTGAAATAAGTCACACAGAAAATGAAACATCATAAGATATCACTAATACACGGAATGTAAACTTGGCTACACATGAACTGAATTACAAAACAGAACAGGGTCTCAAATTTAGAAAACCAACTTATGCTTGCTTAAGGGGAAAGGTGAGTTGGGGTGCTGCATAAAACCAGAGATAGAAATTAGCACAGATACCATTCCATTCGTCAAATATGTAATAGTCAAGACCTACCCTTTGCTCAACGAAATGGACAAAACACGCCATATTCAACGCCTAGGAATACACCTGACTAGTAAGAATCTTCAAACCCATGGATTTATATGTCTCCATAAGAGAATGAAGCGTGTGTACAGCGGCATGAATGCAGCAGAGAAAATCCTATTAATCCCATTATCAAAATGAATTACAAAAACAAAACACAAGGACAGTGAAATAGGGAGCAATTCTTAAATAATTCATTCAGGGATTGTGATGCAACCTGGATTTACCACATCTACATCCAGAGCTGAGTGAGACATAAGGTTGGGGACTTCGGGCTGATAGCATTGGTGAGGTTCGATGAACAAATGCAGACCCTTTGAAGGCATACTGCATGGTACGCATTCCATGGGTCCCAACTCTCCAGGTTTAAGGGATTCTTCCTTCAGCTAATACATGCATGGGAAACCCACAGTATGGTGCAGCGTGTGACCGGGAAACGTTTTCAAATGCATTGCAGTTTTCGTCCCCTTTTACTCGGGTTCACAATTCCAGACCCTTTACTAACACTCTCCCTAATTGGAGAGTCAGTGCCTTTAACCTCCTGTTGGGCACAGTTTGCAATTTCTGCTCAAGAAGAACAGGAAGAGGGAGAACCAATGAGAGATTAGCTGTAGGTGTCTGCACGGGCAAATTTAACGCTCATTCCCCACCAGGAAGAGGAATTAACCAAAGGCTCAGCATGCCCTGCCGGAACCAGATTAGGGCCTGAAGCAATCCAGCGGGTTTGCGGCCAGCTCACAAGATAGCGAGTTGAAGAAAAGAGCTCAGGGGCACTGTAACTCACAAACCTGCAGAGTTATAAATGACAGCTATCGTCCAAAAATATATTGAAGGAAGGCTGCGAAGAGAACTTGTAAGCGGGGCAGAATTGCAGGAAAACGATTTCAGGGGGTAGACGGGAATTGCATTTAAAGCATAGGAAAAGAGGCAGAACGTCGACAATGATGCTCTTGGCCAAAAAGGGCGTATGCGTTTTTTCTGAATATATTCAGGAAAAAACGCATACGCCCTTTTTGGCCAACCAAGCAAGCATGTTAAAGAAATCTGCACTACAATGAAGTCTCACTGCCCCCCGGTCAAAAGGGCCATCTGAAAAAAGTGTAAAATCCAGAAAGGCAGCACAGGGCATGGAGAACCGGGAGCCTTGTTATGCTGATGTGCGGGATGTAAATTGCCAACAGCCACTCTGGAGAAGAGTATGGTGTTTCCTGGAACACCTAAAAAACAAAGCAACGGAGCCTACGGCACTTCCACTTATGGTCCTATAGCTTAGGGAAATTAAAATCAAAAACACACAGCCACCCCAAAGTTTCGGTCGGCTCTGTTTACAAGAACCTCGTCTACGGTACAAGTGAAATATCCCAGAATGTGAAAAATGGATAAAGAAGTTGTGGTACGTACGTACAATGGAATATCACTGAGCAATGAAATCTATGTCATCAGGCCCGTCGCGGCATAATGAGTGGATTCAGGTACCATGATTCTAAGTGAAATAAGTCACACAGAAAATGAAACATCATAAGATATCACTAATACACGGAATATAAACTAGGCTACACATGAACTGAATTACAAAACAGAACAGGGCCTCAAATTTAGAAAACCAACTTATGCTTGCTTAAGGGGAAAGGTGAGTTGGGGTGCCGCATCAAAACAGAGATAGAAATTAGCACAGATACCTTTTCATAAGCCAAATATGTAATAGTCAAGACCTACCCCTTGCTCAACGAAATGGACTAAACACCCCATATTCAACGCCTAAGAATACACCTGACTAGTAAGAATCTTCAAACCCATGGATTCATATGTCTCCGTAAGAGAATGAAGCGTGTGTACAGCGGCATGAATGCAGCAGAGAAAATCCGATAAATCCCATTATCAAAATATATTACAAAAGCAAAACACAAGGACAGTGAAATAGAGAGCAATTCTTAAATAATTCATTCAGGGTTTGTGATGCAACCTGGATTTACCACATCTACACCCAGAGCTGAGTGAGACATAAGGTTGGGCACTTCGGGCTGATAGCATTGGTGAGGTTCAGTGAGCAAATGCAGACACTTTGAAGTCATACTGCATGGTACCCATTCCAAGGGTCCCAACTCTCCAGGTTTAAGGGATTCTTCCTTCAGCTTAAACATGCATGGGAAACCCACAGTATGGTGCACCGTGTGACCGGCAAACGTTTTCAAATGCATCTCAGTTTTCCTCCCCTTTTACTCGGGTTCACCATTCCAGACCCTTTACTAACACTCTCCCTACTTGGAGAGTCAGTGCTTTAACCTCCTCTTTGGCACAGTTTGCAATTTCTGCTCAAGATGAACAGGAATAGGGAGAACCAATGACAGACTAGCTGTAGGTGTCTGCACGGGCAAATTTAACGCTCATTTCCCACCAGGAAGAGGAAATAACCTAAGGCTCAACATGCCGTGCTGGAAGCAGATTAGGGCCTGAAGCAATCCTGCGGGTTTGCGACCAGCTCACAAGATAGCGAGTTGAAGAAAGGACCTCAGGGACACTGTAACTCACAAACCTGCAGAGTTATAAATGACAGCTATCGTCCAAAAATATATTGCAGGAAGGCTGCGAAGAGAACTTGTAAGCGGGGCAGAATTGCAGGAAAATGATTTCAGGGGGTAGACGGGAATTGCATTTAAAGCATAGGAAAAGAGGCAGAACGTCGACAATGATGCTCTTGGCCAAAAAGGGCGTATGCGTTTTTTCCTGAATATATTCAGGAAAAAACGCATACGCCCTTTTTGGCCAACCAAGCAAGCATTTTAAAGAAATCTGCACTACAATGAAGTCTCACTGCCCCCCGGTCAAAACGACCATCAGAAAAAAGTGTAAAATCAAGAAAGGCAGCACAGGCCATGGAGAACAGGGAGCCTTGTTATGCTGATGGGCGGGATGTAAATTACTAACAGCCACTCTGGAGAAGTGTATGGTATTTCCTGGAACACCTAAAAAACAAAGCAACGGAGCCTACGGCAAATCCACTTATGGTCCTATAGCTTAGGGAAATTAAAATCAAAATCTCACAGCCACCCCAAAGTATCGGACGGCTCTGTTTACAAGAACCTCGTCTACGGTACAAGTTAAATATCCCAGAATGTGAAAAATTGATAAAGAAGTTGTGGTACGTACGTACAATGGAATATCACTCAGCAATGAAATCTATGTCATCAGGCCCGTCGCAGCATAATGAGTGGATTCAGGTACCATGATTCTAACTGAAATAAGTCACACAGAAAATGAAACATCATAAGATATCACTAATACACGGAATGTAAACTTGGCTACACATGAACTGAATTACAAAACAGAACAGGGTCTCAAATTTAGAAAACCAACTTATGCTTGCTTAAGGGGAAAGGTGAGTTGGGGTGCTGCATAAAACCAGAGATAGAAATTAGCACAGATACCATTCCATTCGTCAAATATGTAATAGTCAAGACCTACCCCTTGCTCAACGAAATGGACAAAACACGCCATATTCAACGCCTAGGAATACACCTGACTAGTAAGAATCTTCAAACCCATGGATTTATATGTCTCCATAAGAGAATGAAGCGTGTGTACAGCGGCATGAATGCAGCAGAGAAAATCCGATAAATCCCATTATCAAAATGAATTACAAAAACAAAACACAAGGACAGTGAAATAGGGAGCAATTCTTAAATAATTCATTCAGGGATTGTGATGCAACCTGGATTTACCACATCTACATCCAGAGCTGAGTGAGACATAAGGTTGGGGACTTCGGGCTGATAGCATTGGTGAGGTTCGATGAACAAATGCAGACCCTTTGAAGGCATACTGCATGGTACGCATTCCATGGGTCCCAACTCTCCAGGTTTAAGGGATTCTTCCTTCAGCTAATACATGCATGGGAAACCCACAGTATGGTACAGCGTGTGACCGGGAAACGTTTTCAAATGCATTGCAGTTTTCGTCCCCTTTTACTCGGGTTCACAATTCCAGACCCTTTACTAACACTCTCCCTACTTAGAGAGTCAGTGCCTTTAACCTCCTGTTGGGCACAGTTTGCAATTTCTGCTCAAGAAGAACAGGAAGAGGGAGAACCAATGAGAGATTAGCTGTAGGTGTCTGCACGGGCAAATTTAACGCTCATTCCCCACCAGGAAGAGGAATTAACCAAAGGCTCAGCATGCCCTGCCGGAACCAGATTAGGGCCTGAAGCAATCCAGTGGGTTTGCGGCCAGCTCACAAGAAAGCGATTTGAAGAAAGGAGCTCAGGGGCACTGTAACTCACAAACCTGCAGAGTTATAAATGACAGCTATCGTCCAAACATATATTGAAGGAAGGCTGCAAAGAGAACTTGTAAGCGGGGCAGAATTGCAGGAAAACGATTTCAGGGGGTAGACGGGAATTGCATTTAAAGCACAGGAAAAGAGGCAGAACGTCGACAATGATGCTCTTGGCCAAAAAGGGCGTATGCGTTTTTTCTGAATATATTCAGGAAAAAACGCATACGCTCTTTTTGGCCAACCAAGCAAGCATGTTAAAGAAATCTGCACTACAATGAAGTCTCAATGCCCCCCGGTCAAAAGGGCCATCTGAAAAAAGTGTAAAATCCAGAAATGCAGCACAGGCCATGGAGAACAGGGAGCCTTGTTATGCTGATGGGTGGGATGTAAATTGCCAACAGCCACTCTGGAGAAGTGTATGGTGTTTCCTGTAAGACCTAGAAAACAAAGCAACGGAGCCTACGGTATTTCCACTTATGGTCCTATAGCTTAGGGAAATTAAAATCAAAAACACACAGCCACCCCAAAGTTTCGGACGGCTCTCTTTACAAGAACCTCGTCTACGGTACAAGTTAAGTATCGCAGAATGTGAAAAATGGATAAAGAAGTTGTGGTACGTACGTACAATGGAATATCACTCAGCAATAAAATCTATGTCATCAGGCCCATTGCGGCATAATGAGTGGATTCAGGTATGATGATTGTAAGTGAAATAAGTCACACAGAAAATGAAACATCATAAGATATCACTAATACCCGGATGTAAAGTTCGCTACACATGAACTGAATTACAAAACAGAACAGGGTCTCAGATTTAGAAAACCAACTTATGCTTGCTTAAGGGGAAAGGTGAGTTGGGGTGCTGCATAAAACCAGAGATAGAAATTAGCACAGATACCTTTTCATAAGCCAAATATGTAATAGTTAAGACCTACCCCTTGCTCAACGAAATGGACTAAACACCCCATATTCAACGCCTAGGAATACACCTGACTAGTAAGAATCTTCAAACCCATGGATTTATATGTCTCCAGAAGAGAATGAAGCGTGTGTACAGTGGCAGGAATGCAGCAGAGAAAATCCGATAAATCCCATTATCAAAATGAATTACAAAAACAAAACACAAGGACAGTGAAATAGAGAGCAATTCTTAAATAATTCATTCAGGGCTTGTGATGCAACCTGGATTGACCACATCTATACCCAGAGCTGAGTGAGATATAAGGTTGGGCACTTCGGGCTGATAGCATTGGTGAGGTTCGATGAGCAAATGCAGACCCTTTGAAGTCATTCTGCATGGTACCCATTCCATGGGTCCCAACTCTCCAGGTTTAAGGGATTCTTCCTTCAGCTAAAACATGCATGGGAAACCCACAGTATGGTGCACTGTGTGACCAGCAAACGTTTTCAAATGCATCTCAGTTTTCATCCCCTTTTACTCGGGTTCACAATTCCAGACCCTATACGAACACTCTCCCCACTTGGAGAGTCAGTGCCTTTAACCTCCTGTTGGGCACAGTTTGCAATTTCTGCTCAAGAAGAACAGGAAGAGGGAGAACCAATGAGAGATTAGCTGTAGGTGCCTGCACGGGCAAATTTAACGCTCATTCCCCACCAGGAAGAGGAATTAACCAAAGGCTCAGCATGCCCTGCCGGAACCAGATTAGGGCCTGAAGCAATCCTGCGGGTTTGCGGCCAGCTCACAAGATAGCGAGTTGAAGAAAGGAGCTCAGGGGCACTGTAACTCACAAACCTGCAGAGTTATAAATGACAGCTATCGTCCAAAAATATATTGAAGGAAGGCTGCGAAGAGAACTTGTAAGCGGGGCAGAATTGCAGGAAAACGATTTCAGGGGGTAGACGGGAATTGCATTTAAAGCATAGGAAAAGAGGCAGAACGTCGACAATGATGCTCTTGGCCAAAAAGGGCGTATGCGTTTTTTCTGAATATATTCAGGAAAAAACGCATACGCCCTTTTTGGCCAACCAAGCAAGCATGTTAAAGAAATCTGCACTACAATGAAGTCTCACTGCCCCCCGGTCAAAAGGGCCATCTGAAAAAAGTGTAAAATCCAGAAAGGCAGCACAGGGCATGGAGAACCGGGAGCCTTGTTATGCTGATGGGCGGGATGTAAATTGCCAACAGCCACTCTGGAGAAGAGTATGGTGTTTCCTGGAACACCTAAAAAACAAAGCAACGGAGCCTACGGCACTTCCACTTATGGTCCTATAGCTTAGGGAAATTAAAATCAAAAACACACAGCCACCCCAAAGTTTCGGTCGGCTCTGTTTTCAAGAACCTCGTCTACGGTACAAGTGAAATATCCCAGAATGTGAAAAATGGATAAAGAAGTTGTGGTACGTACGTACAATGGAATATCACTGAGCAATGAAATCTATGTCATCAGGCCCGTCGCGGCATAATGAGTGGATTCAGGTACCATGATTCTAAGTGAAATAAGTCACACAGAAAATGAAACATCATAAGATATCACTAATACACGGAATATAAACTAGGCTACACATGAACTGAATTACAAAACAGAACAGGGCCTCAAATTTAGAAAACCAACTTATGCTTGCTTAAGGGGAAAGGTGAGTTGGGGTGCCGCATCAAAGCAGAGATAGAAATTAGCACAGATACCTTTTCATAAGCCAAATATGTAATAGTCAAGACCTACCCCTTGCTCAACGAAATGGACTAAACACCCCATATTCAACGCCTAGGAATACACCTGACTAGTAAGAATCTTCAAACCCATGGATTTATATGTCTCCAGAAGAGAATGAAGCGTGTGTACAGTGGCAGGAATGCAGCAGAGAAAATCCGATAAATCCCATTATCAAAATGAATTACAAAAACAAAACACAAGGACAGTGAAATAGAGAGCAATTCTTAAATAATTCATTCAGGGCTTGTGATGCAACCTGGATTGACCACATCTATACCCAGAGCTGAGTGAGATATAAGGTTGGGCACTTCGGGCTGATAGCATTGGTGAGGTTCGATGAGCAAATGCAGACCCTTTGAAGTCATTCTGCATGGTACCCATTCCATGGGTCCCAACTCTCCAGGTTTAAGGGATTCTTCCTTCAGCTAAAACATGCATGGGAAACCCACAGTATGGTGCACTGTGTGACCAGCAAACGTTTTCAAATGCATCTCAGTTTTCATCCCCTTTTACTCGGGTTCACAATTCCAGACCCTATACGAACACTCTCCCCACTTGGAGAGTCAGTGCCTTTAACCTCCTGTTGGGCACAGTTTGCAATTTCTGCTCAAGAAGAACAGGAAGAGGGAGAACCAATGAGAGATTAGCTGTAGGTGCCTGCACGGGCAAATTTAACGCTCATTCCCCACCAGGAAGAGGAATTAACCAAAGGCTCAGCATGCCCTGCCGGAACCAGATTAGGGCCTGAAGCAATCCTGCGGGTTTGCAGCCAGCTCACAAGATAGCGAGTTGAAGAAAGGAGCTCAGGGGCACTGTAACTCACAAACCTGCAGAGTTATAAATGACAGCTATCGTCCAAAAATATATTGAAGGAAGGCTGCGAAGAGAACTTGTAAGCGGGGCAGAATTGCAGGAAAACGATTTCAGGGGGTAGACGGGAATTGCATTTAAAGCATAGGAAAAGAGGCAGAACGTCGACAATGATGCTCTTGGCCAAAAAGGGCGTATGCGTTTTTTCTGAATATATTCAGGAAAAAACGCATACGCCCTTTTTGGCCAACCAAGCAAGCATGTTAAAGAAATCTGCACTACAATGAAGTCTCACTGCCCCCCGGTCAAAAGGGCCATCTGAAAAAAGTGTAAAATCCAGAAAGGCAGCACAGGGCATGGAGAACCGGGAGCCTTGTTATGCTGATGGGCGGGATGTAAATTGCCAACAGCCACTCTGGAGAAGAGTATGGTGTTTCCTGGAACACCTAAAAAACAAAGCAACGGAGCCTACGGCACTTCCACTTATGGTCCTATAGCTTAGGGAAATTAAAATCAAAAACACACAGCCACCCCAAAGTTTCGGTCGGCTCTGTTTTCAAGAACCTCGTCTACGGTACAAGTGAAATATCCCAGAATGTGAAAAATGGATAAAGAAGTTGTGGTACGTACGTACAATGGAATATCACTGAGCAATGAAATCTATGTCATCAGGCCCGTCGCGGCATAATGAGTGGATTCAGGTACCATGATTCTAAGTGAAATAAGTCACACAGAAAATGAAACATCATAAGATATCACTAATACACGGAATATAAACTAGGCTACACATGAACTGAATTACAAAACAGAACAGGGCCTCAAATTTAGAAAACCAACTTATGCTTGCTTAAGGGGAAAGGTGAGTTGGGGTGCCGCATCAAAACAGAGATAGAAATTAGCACAGATACCTTTTCATAAGCCAAATATGTAATAGTCAAGACCTACCCCTTGCTCAACGAAATGGACTAAACACCCCATATTCAACGCCTAGGAATACACCTGACTAGTAAGAATCTTCAAACCCATGGATTCATTTGTCTCCGTAAGAGAATGAAGCGTGTGTACAGCGGCATGAATGCAGCAGAGAAAATCCGATAAATCACATTATCAAAATATATTACAAAAGCAAAACACAAGGACAGTGAAATAGAGAGCAATTCTTAAATAATTCATTCAGGGTTTGTGATGCAACCTGGATTTACCACATCTACACCCAGAGCTGAGTGAGACATAAGGTTGGGCACTTCGGGCTGATAGCATTGGTGAGGTTCAGTGAGCAAATGCAGACACTTTGAAGTCATACTGCATGGTACCCATTCCAAGGGTCCCAACTCTCCAGGTTTAAGGGATTCTTCCTTCAGCTTAAACATGCATGGGAAACCCACAGTATGGTGCACCGTGTGACCGGCAAACGTTTTCAAATGCATCTCAGTTTTCCTCCCCTTTTACTCGGGTTCACCATTCCAGACCCTTTACTAACACTCTCCCTACTTGGAGAGTCAGTGCTTTAACCTCCTCTTTGGCACAGTTTGCAATTTCTGCTCAAGATGAACAGGAATAGGGAGAACCAATGACAGACTAGCTGTAGGTGTCTGCACGGGCAAATTTAACGCTCATTTCCCACCAGGAAGAGGAAATAACCTAAGGCTCAACATGCCGTGCTGGAAGCAGATTAGGGCCTGAAGCAATCCTGCGGGTTTGCGACCAGCTCACAAGATAGCGAGTTGAAGAAAGGACCTCAGGGACACTGTAACTCACAAACCTGCAGAGTTATAAATGACAGCTATCGTCCAAAAATATATTGCAGGAAGGCTGCGAAGAGAACTTGTAAGCGGGGCAGAATTGCAGGAAAATGATTTCAGGGGGTAGACGGGAATTGCATTTAAAGCATAGGAAAAGAGGCAGAACGTCGACAATGATGCTCTTGGCCAAAAAGGGCGTATGCGTTTTTTCCTGAATATATTCAGGAAAAAACGCATACGCCCTTTTTGGCCAACCAAGCAAGCATTTTAAAGAAATCTGCACTACAATGAAGTCTCACTGCCCCCCGGTCAAAACGACCATCAGAAAAAAGTGTAAAATCCAGAAAGGCAGCACAGGCCATGGAGAACAGGGAGCCTTGTTATGCTGATGGGCGGGATGTAAATTACTAACAGCCACTCTGGAGAAGTGTATGGTATTTCCTGGAACACCTAAAAAACAAAGCAACGGAGCCTACGGCAAATCCACTTATGGTCCTATAGCTTAGGGAAATTAAAATCAAAATCTCACAGCCACCCCAAAGTATCGGACGGCTCTGTTTACAAGAACCTCGTCTACGGTACAAGTTAAATATCCCAGAATGTGAAAAATTGATAAAGAAGTTGTGGTACGTACGTACAATGGAATATCACTCAGCAATGAAATCTATGTCATCAGGCCCGTCGCAGCATAATGAGTGGATTCAGGTACCATGATTCTAACTGAAATAAGTCACACAGAAAATGAAACATCATAAGATATCACTAATACACGGAATGTAAACTTGGCTACACATGAACTGAATTACAAAACAGAACAGGGTCTCAAATTTAGAAAACCAACTTATGCTTGCTTAAGGGGAAAGGTGAGTTGGGGTGCTGCATAAAACCAGAGATAGAAATTAGCACAGATACCATTCCATTCGTCAAATATGTAATAGTCAAGACCTACCCCTTGCTCAACGAAATGGACAAAACACGCCATATTCAACGCCTAGGAATACACCTGACTAGTAAGAATCTTCAAACCCATGGATTTATATGTCTCCATAAGAGAATGAAGCGTGTGTACAGCGGCATGAATGCAGCAGAGAAAATCCGATAAATCCCATTATCAAAATGAATTACAAAAACAAAACACAAGGACAGTGAAATAGGGAGCAATTCTTAAATAATTCATTCAGGGATTGTGATGCAACCTGGATTTACCACATCTACATCCAGAGCTGAGTGAGACATAAGGTTGGGGACTTCGGGCTGATAGCATTGGTGAGGTTCGATGAACAAATGCAGACCCTTTGAAGGCATACTGCATGGTACGCATTCCATGGGTCCCAACTCTCCAGGTTTAAGGGATTCTTCCTTCAGCTAATACATGCATGGGAAACCCACAGTATGGTACAGCGTGTGACCGGGAAACGTTTTCAAATGCATTGCAGTTTTCGTCCCCTTTTACTCGGGTTCACAATTCCAGACCCTTTACTAACACTCTCCCTACTTGGAGAGTCAGTGCCTTTAACCTCCTGTTGGGCACAGTTTGCAATTTCTGCTCAAGAAGAACAGGAAGAGGGAGAACCAATGAGAGATTAGCTGTAGGTGTCTGCACGGGCAAATTTAACGCTCATTCCCCACCAGGAAGAGGAATTAACCAAAGGCTCAGCATGCCCTGCCGGAACCAGATTAGGGCCTGAAGCAATCCAGTGGGTTTGCGGCCAGCTCACAAGAAAGCGATTTGAAGAAAGGAGCTCAGGGGCACTGTAACTCACAAACCTGCAGAGTTATAAATGACAGCTATCGTCCAAACATATATTGAAGGAAGGCTGCAAAGAGAACTTGTAAGCGGGGCAGAATTGCAGGAAAACGATTTCAGGGGGTAGACGGGAATTGCATTTAAAGCACAGGAAAAGAGGCAGAACGTCGACAATGATGCTCTTGGCCAAAAAGGGCGTATGCGTTTTTTCTGAATATATTCAGGAAAAAACGCATACGCTCTTTTTGGCCAACCAAGCAAGCATGTTAAAGAAATCTGCACTACAATGAAGTCTCAATGCCCCCCGGTCAAAAGGGCCATCTGAAAAAAGTGTAAAATCCAGAAATGCAGCACAGGCCATGGAGAAGAGGGAGCCTTGTTATGCTGATGGGTGGGATGTAAATTGCCAACAGCCACTCTGGAGAAGTGTATGGTGTTTCCTGGAAGACCTAAAAAACAAAGCAACGGAGCCTACGGTATTTCCACTTATGGTCCTATAGCTTAGGGAAATTAAAATCAAAAACACACAGCCACCCCAAAGTTTCGGACGGCTCTCTTTACAAGAACCTCGTCTACGGTACAAGTTAAGTATCGCAGAATGTGAAAAATGGATAAAGAAGTTGTGGTACGTACGTACAATGGAATATCACTCAGCAATAAAATCTATGTCATCAGGCCCATTGCGGCATAATGAGTGGATTCAGGTATGATGATTGTAAGTGAAATAAGTCACACAGAAAATGAAACATCATAAGATATCACTAATACACGGAATGTAAAGTTCGCTACACATGAACTGAATTACAAAACAGAACAGGGTCTCAGATTTAGAAAACCAACTTATGCTTGCTTAAGGGGAAAGGTGAGTTGGGGTGCTGCATAAAACCAGAGATAGAAATTAGCACAGATACCTTTTCATAAGCCAAATATGTAATAGTTAAGACCTACCCCTTGCTCAACGAAATGGACTAAACACCCCATATTCAACGCCTAGGAATACACCTGACTAGTAAGAATCTTCAAACCCATGGATTTATATGTCTCCAGAAGAGAATGAATCCTGTGTACAGCGGCATGAATGCAGCAGAGAAAATCCGATAAATCCCATTATCAAAATGAATTACAAAAACAAAACACAAGGACAGTGAAATAGAGAGCAATTCTTAAATAATTCATTCAGGGCTTGTGATGCAACCTGGATTGACCACATCTATACCCAGAGCTGAGTGAGATATAAGGTTGGGCACTTCGGGCTGATAGCATTGGTGAGGTTCGATGAGCAAATGCAGACCCTTTGAAGTCATTCTGCATGGTACCCATTCCATGGGTCCCAACTCTCCAGGTTTAAGGGATTCTTCCTTCAGCTAAAACATGCATGGGAAACCCACAGTATGGTGCACTGTGTGACCAGCAAACATTTTCAAATGCATCTCAGTTTTCATCCCCTTTTACTCGGGTTCACAATTCCAGACCCTATACGAACACTCTCCCCACTTGGAGAGTCAGTTCTTTAACCTCCTCTTTGGCACAGTTTGCAATTTCTGCGCAAGATGAACAGGAATAGGGAGAACCAATGAGAGACTAGCTGTAGGTGTCTGCACGGGCAAATTTAACGCTCATTTCCCGCCAGGAAGAGGAATTAACCTAAGGCTCAACATGCCGTGCTGGAACCAGATTAGGGCCTGAAGCAATCCAGCGGGTTTGCGGCCAGCTCACAAGATAGCGAGTTGAAGAAAGGAGCTCAGGGGCACTGTAACTCACAAACCTGCAGAGTTATAAATGACAGCTATCGTCCAAAAATATATTGAAGGAAGGCTGCGAAGAGAACTTGTAAGCGGGGCAGAATTGCAGGGAAACGATTTCAGGGGGTAGACGGGAATTGCATTTAAAGCATAGGAAAAGAGGCAGAACGTTGACAATGATGTTCTTGGCCAAAAAGGGCGTATGCGTTTTTCCTGAATATATTCAGGCAAAAATGCATACCCCCTTTTTGGACAACGAGGCAAGCATGTTAAAGAAATCTGCACTACAATGAAGTCTCACTGCCCCCCGATCAAAAGGGCCATCTGAAAAAAGTGTAAAATCCAGAAATGCAGCACAGGCCATGGAGAACAGGGAGCCTTGTTATGCTGATGGGTGGGATGTAAATTGCCAAGAGCCACTCTGGAGAAGTGTATGGTGTTTCCTGAAACTCCTAAAAAACAAAGCAACGGAGCCTACGGCACTTCCACTTATGGTCCTATAGCTTAGGGAAATTAAAATAAAAAACACACAGCCACCCAAAGTTTCAGACGGCTCTGTTTACAAGAACCTCATTTACGGTACAAGTTAAATATCCCAGAAAGCGAAAAATGGATAAAGAAGTTGTGGTACGTACGTACAATGGAATACCACTCACCAATGAAATCTATGTCATCTGGCCCATCGTGGCATAATGAGTGGATTCAGGTACGATGATTCTAAGTGAAATAAGTCACACAGAAAATGAAACATCATAAGATATCACTAATACACGGAATGTAATCTTGGCTACACATGAACTGAATTACAAAACAGAACAGGGTCTCAAATTTAGAAAACCAACTTATGTTTGCTTAAGGGGAAAGGTGAGTTGGGGTGCTGCATAACACCAGAGATAGAAATTAGCGCAGATACAATTCCATACGTCAAATATGTAATAGTCAAGACCTAACACTTGCTCAACGAAAGGGGCTAAACACCCTATATTCAACGCCTAGGAATACACCTGACTAGAAAGAATTTTCAAACCCATGGATTTATATGTCTCCATAAGAGAATCAAGCGTGTGTACACCTGCATGAAGGCAGCAGAGAAAATCCGATAAATCCCATTATCAAAATGAATTACAAAAACAAAACACAATGACAGTGAAATAGGGAGCAATTCTTAAATAATTCATTCAGGGCTTGTGATGCAACCTGGATTTACCTCATCTACACCCACAGCTGAGTGAGACATAAGTTGGACACTTCGGGTTGATAGCATTGGTGAGGTTCGATGAGCAAATGCACACCATTTGAAGTCATACTTCATGGTACCCATTCCATGGGTCCCAACTCTCCAGGATTAAGCGATTCTTCCTTCAGCTAAAACATGCATGGGAAACCCACAGTATGGTGCACCGTGTGACCGGGAAACGTTTTCAAATGCATCTCAGTTTTCGTCCCCTTTTACTCGGGTTCACAATTCCAGACGCTTTACTAACACTCTCCCCACTTGGAGAGTCAGTGCCTTTAACCTGCTGTTTGGCACAGTTTGCAATTTCTGCGCAAGATGAACAGGAATAGGGAGAACCAATGAGAGACTAGCTGTAGGTGTCTGCACGGGCAAATTTAACGCTCATTTCCAACCAGGAAGAGGAATTAACCAAAGGCTCAGCATGCCGTGCCGGAACCATATTAGGGCCTGAAGCAATCCTGCGGGTTTGCGGCCAGCTCACAAGAAAGCGATTTGAAGAAAGGAGCTCATGGTCCAAGTAATTCATAATCCTGCAGAGTTATAAATGACAGCTATCGTCCGAAAATATATTGAAGGAAGGCTGCGAAGAGGACTTGAAAGCGGGGCAGAATTGCAGGAAAATGATTTCAGGGGGTAGACTGGACTTGCATTTTAAGCATAGGAAAAGAGGCAGAACGTCGACAATGATGCACTTGGCCAAAAAGTGCGTATGCGTTTTTCCCTGAATATATTCAGGAAAAAACGCATACGGCCTTTTTGGCCAACCAAGCAAGCATGTTAAAGAAATCTGCACTACAATGAAGTCTCACTGCCCCCCGGTCAAAAGGGCCATCTGAAAAAAGTGTAAAATCCAGAAATGCAGCACAGGCAATGGAGAACAGGGAGCCTTGTTATGCTGCTGGGTGGGATGTAAATTGCCAACAGCCACTCTGCAGAAGTCTATGGTGTTTCCTGAAACACCTAAAAAACAAAGCAATGGAGCCTATCGCACTTCCACTTATGGTCCTATAGATTAGGGAAATTAAAATCAAAAACACACAGCCACCACAAAGTTTCAGACGGCTCTGTTTACAAGAACTTCATCTACGGTACAAGTTAAATATCCCAGAAAGCGAAAAATGGATAAAGAAGTTGTGGTACGTACGTACAATGGAATATCACTCAACAATGAAATCTATGTCATCTGGCCCGTCGTGGCATAATGAGTGGATTCAGGTACGATGATTCTAAGTGAAATAAATCACACAGAAAATGAAACATCATAAGATATCACTAATACACGGAATGTAATCTTGGCTACACATGAACTGAATTACAAAACAGAACAGGGTCTCAAATTTAGAAAACCAACTTATGTTTGCTTAAGGGGAAAGGTGAGTTGGGGTGCTGCATAAAACCAGAGATACAAATTAGCACAGATACCATTCCATACGTCAAACATGTAATAGTCAAGACCTACCCCTTGCTCAACGAAATGGGCTAAACACCCTATATTCAATGCCTAGGAATACACCTGACTAGTAAGAATCTTCAAACCCATGGTTTTATATGTCTCCATAAGAGAATCAAGCGTGTGTACACCTGCAGTAAGGCAGCAGAGAAAATCCGATAAATCCCATTATCAAAGTAAATTTCAAAAACAAAACACAATGACAGTGAAATAGAGAGCAATTCTTAAATAATTCATTCAGGGCTTGTGATGCAACCTGGATTTACCACATCTACACCCAGAGCTTGGTGAGACATAAGGCTGGACACTTCGGGCTGATAGCATTGGTGAGGTTCGGTGAGCAAACGCAGACCCTTTGAAGTCGTACTGTATGGTACCCATTCCATGGGTCACAACTCTCAAGGTTTAAAGGATTCTTCCTTCAGCTAAACATGCATGGGAAACCCAGAGTATGGTCCACCGTGTGATTGGGAAACGTTTTCAAATGCATCTCACTTTTCGTCCCCGGGTACTCGGGTTCACCTTTCCAGACGCTTTACTAACACTCTCCCCACTTGGAGAGTCAGTGCCTTTAACCTCCTGTTTGGCACAGTTTGCAATTTCTGCCCAAGATGAACATGAATAGGGAGAACCAATGAGAGACTAGCTGTAGGTATCTGCACGGGCAAACGGAACGCTCATTTCCCACCAGGAAGAGCAATTAACCAAAGGCTCAGTGTGCCCTGCCGGAAACAGATTAGAGCCTGAAGCACTCCTTCGTTTTTGCAGCCAGCTCACAAGAAAGCTAGTTGAAAAAAGGAGCTCAGGGGCTCTGTAATTCACAAAGCTGCAGAGTTATAAATGACAGCTATCGTCCAAAAATGTATTGAAGTAAGTCTTCGAACAGGACTTGAAAGCGAGGCAGAATTTCAGGAAAACGATTTCAGGGGGTAGACTGGAATTGCACTTAAAGCATAGGAAAAGAGGCAGAATGTCGACAATGATGCACTTGGCCAAAAAGGGCGTATGCGTTTTCACCTGAATATATTCAGGACAAAACGCATACGCCCTTTTGGCCAACCAAGCAAGCGTGTAAAGGAAATCTGCACTACAATGAAGTCTCACTGCCCCCCGGTCAAAAGGGCCATCTGAAAAAAGTGTAAAATCCAGAAAGGCAGGACAGGTCATGGAGAACTGGGAGCCTTGTTATGCTGATGGGCGGGATGTAAATTGCCAACAGCCACTCTGGAGAAGTGTATGGTGTTTCCTGAAACACGTAGGAAACAAAACAACAGTGCCTATGGTACTTCCACTTGTGGTCCTATAGCTTAGGGAAATTAAAATCAAAAACACACAGCCACCCCAAATTTTGGGACGGCTCTGTTTACAAGAACCTCGTCTACGGTACAAGTTAAATATCCGAGAAAGCAAAAAATGGATAAAGAAGTTGTGGTACGCACGTACAATGGAATATCACTCAGCAATGAAATCTACGTCATAAGACCCATAGCGGCATAATGAGTGGATTCAGGTACGATGATTCTACCAGAAATAAGTCACACAGAAAAAGAAACATCATAAGATATCACTAATACACGGAATGTAATCTTGGCTACACATGAACTGAATTACAAAACAGAACAGGGTCTCAAATTTAGAAAACCAACTTATGCTTGCTTATGGGGAAAGGTGAGTTGGGGTGCTGCATAAAACCAGAGATTGAAATTAGCACAGATACCGTTCTATAAGCCAAATATATAATAGACATGACCTTGTCCTTGCTCAACGAAATGGACTCAACACCACATATTCAACGCCTGGGAATATACCTGACAATAAGAATCTTAAAACCCATGGATTTATATGTCTCATAAGGAAATCAAGCGTGTGTACAGCGGCCTAAACGCAGCAGTGAAAATCCGATAAATCAAATTATCAAAATAAATTACAGAAACAAATCACAATGACAGTGAAATAGAGAGGAATTCTTAAATAATTCACTCAGGGCTTCTGATGCAACCTGGATTTACCACATCTACACCCAGAGCTGGGGAAACATAAGGCCGGACACGTCGGCCTGATAGCATGGGTGAGGTTGGGTGAGCAAATGCAGACCCTTTGAAGTCATACTGCATGGTACCCATTCCATGGTTCCCAACTCTACAGGTTGAAGGGATTCTTCCTTCCGCTAAATCATGTATGGGAAACCCAGAGTATGGTCCACCATGTGATTGGGAAACGTTTTCAAATGCATCTCAGTTTATGTCCCTTTATACTCGGGTTCACCATTCCAGACGCCTAACTAACACTCTCCACACTTGGAGAGTCAGTGCCTTTAACCTCCTGTTGGGCACAGTTTGCAATTTCTGCACATGATGAACAGGAATATGGAGAACCAATGAGAGGCTAGCTGTAGGTGTCTACACGGGCAAATGTAACGGTCATTTCCCACGAGGAAGAAGAATTAACCAAAGGCTCAGCATGCCCTGCCGCAACAAGATTAGGGCCTGAAGCAATCCTGAGGTTTTGCAGCCAGCGCACAGGAAAGCGAGTTGAAGAAAGGAGCTCAGGGTCACTGTGATTCAAAACCTGCAGAGTTATAAATGACAGCTATCGTCCAAAAATATATTGAAGTAAGTCTGCGAAGAGGACTTGAAAGCGGGGCAGAAATTCAGGAAAACGATTTCAGGGGGTAGACTGGAATTGCACTTAAAGAATAGGAAAAGAGGCAGAACGGCGACAATGATGCACTTGGCCAAAAAGGGCGTATGCGTTTTTTCCTGAATATATTCAGGAAAAAACGCATACGCACTTTTTGGCCAACCAAGCAAGCGTGTAAAGGAAATCGGCACTACAATGAAGTCTCACTGCCCCCAGGTCAAAAGGGCCATGTGAAAAAAGTGTAAAATCCAGAAAGCAGGACAGGCCATGGAGAAGAGGGAGCATTGTTATGCTGTTGGGCGGGATGTGAATTGCCAACAGCCACTCTGGAGAAGTGTATTGTGTTTCCTAAAACACGTAAGAAACAAAGCAACACAGCCTATGGCACTTCCATTTATGGTCCTATAGCTTAGGGAAATTAAAATCAAAACCACACAGCCACCCCAAAGTTTGGAACGGCTCTGTTTACAAGAACCTCGTCTACGGTACAAGTTAAATATCCCAGAGAGCGAAAAATGGATAAAGAAGTTGTGGTACGTACGTACAATGGAATATCACTCAGCAATGAAATCTATATCAGGCCCGTAGCGGCATAATGAGTGGATTCATGTACGATGATTCTACGTGAAATAAGTCACACAGAAAAAGAAACATCAAAATGTATCACTAATACAAGGAATGTAAACTTGGCTACACATGAACTGAATTACAAAACAGAACAGGGTCTCAAATTTAGAAAATCAACTTTTGCTTGCTTATGGGGAAGGTGAGTTCGGGTGCTGCATAAAACCAGAGATTGAAATTAGCTCAGATACCGTTCCATAAGCCAAATATATAATAGACAAAACCTACTCCCTGCTCAACGAAATGGACTCAACACCACATATTCAACGCCTGGGAATATACCTGACAAGTAAGAATCTTAAAACCCATGGATTTATATCTCTCCATAAGGCAATCAAGCGTGTGTACAGCGGCCTAAACGCAGCAGTGAAAATCCGATAAATCCCATTATCAAAATAAATTTCAAAAACAAAACACAATGACACTGAAATAGAGAGCAATTCTTAAATAATTCATTCAGGGCATGTGATGCAACCTGGATTTACCACATCTACACCCAGAGCTGGGTGAGATATAAGGCTGGACACTTCGGGCTGATACCATTGGTGAGGTTTGTTGAGCAAATGCAGACCCTTTGAAGTCATACTGCATGGTACCCATTCCATGGGTCCGAACTCTCCAGGTTTAAGGGATGCTTCCTTCAGCTAAAACATGCATGGGAAACCCAGAGTATGGTCCACCGTGTGATTGGGAAACATTTCTAAATGCATCTCAGTTTTCGTCGCCTGGTACACGGGTTCACCATTCCAGACGCTTTACTAACACTCTCCCCACTTGGAGATTCAGTGCCTTTAATCTCCTTTTTTGGCACAGTTTGCAATTTCTGAGCAAGATGAACAGGAATAGGGAGAACCAACGAGAGACCAGCTGTAGGTGTATGCACGGGCAAATGGAACGCTCATTTCCCACCAGGAAGAGGAATTAACCAAAGGCTCAGCGTGCCCTGCCAGAAACAGTTTAGGGCCTGAAGAAATCATGCGGTTTGGCGGCCAGCTCACAAGAAAGCGAGTTGAAGGAAGGAGCTCTGGGTCACTGTAATTCACAAACCTGCAGAGGTATGAATGACAGCTATCGTCCAAAAATGTATTGAAGTAAGTCTTCAAACAGGACTTGAAAGCGGGGCAGAATTTCTGGAAAACGGTTTCAGGGGATAGATTGGAATTGCACTTAAAGCATAGGAAAAGAGGTAGAATGTCGACAATGATGCACTTGGCCAAAAAGTGCGTATGCTTTTTTTTCCTGAATATATTCAGGAAAAACGCATACGCACTTTTTGGCCAACCAACCAAGCGTGTAAAAGAAATCTGCACTACAATGAAGTCTCTCTGCCCCCAGGTCAACAGGGCCATCTGAAAATGTGTAAAATCCAGAAAGGCAGGACAGGTCATGGAGAACAGGGAGCCTTGTTATGCTGATGGGCGGGATGTAAATTGCCAACAGCCACTCTGGAGAAGTGTATGGTGTTTTCTGAAACACGTAGGAAACAAAGCAACACAGCCTATGGCACTTCCACTTATGGTCCTATAGCTTAGGGAAATTAAAATCAAAAACACACAGCCACCCCAAAGTTTGGGACGGCTCTGTTTACAAGAACCTCCTCTAAGGTAAAAGTTAAATATCCGAGAAAGCAAAAAATGGATAAAGAAGTTGTGGTACGTACGTCCAATGGAATATCACTCAGCAATGTAATCTACGTCATCAGGCCCATAGCGGCATAATGAGTGGATTCAGGTACGAGGATTCTATGAGAAATAATTCACACAGAAAAAGAAACATCATAAGATATCACTAATACACGGAATGTAAACTTGGCTACACATGAAGTGAATTACAAAACAGAACAGGGTCTCAAATTTAGAAAACCAACTTATGCTTGCTTATGGGTAAAGGTGAGTTGGGGTGCTGCATAAAACCAGAGATTGAAATTAGCACAGAGACCGTTCCATAAGCCAAATATATAATAGACAAAAGCTACTCCTTGCTCAACGAAATGGACTCAACACCCCATATTCAATGCCTGGGAATATACCTGACAAGTAAGAATCTTGAAACACATGGATTTATATGTCTCCATAAGGAAATGAAGCGTGTGTACAGCGGCCTATACGCAGCAGTGAAAATCCGATAAATCCCATTATCAAAATAAATTTCAAAAACAAAACACAATGACAGTGAACTAGAGAGCAATTCTTAAAGAATTCATTCAGGGCTTGTGATGCAACCTGGATTTACCACATCTACACCCAGAGCTGGGTGAGACATAAGGCTGGACACTTCGGGCTGATAGCATTCGTGAAGTTCGGTGAGCAAACGCAGACCCTTTGAAGTCATACTGCATGGTACCCATTCCATGGATCCCAACTCTCCAGGTTTAAGGGATTCTTCCTTCAGCTAAAACATGCATCGGAAACCCAGAGTATGGTCCACCGTGTGATTGGGAAACGTTTTCAAATGCATCTCAGTTTTCGTCCCTTGGTACTCGGGTTCACCATTTCAGATGCTTTACTAACACTCTCCCCACTTGGAGAGTCAGTGCCTTTAACTTCCTCTTTGGCACAGTTTGCAATTTCTGCGCAAGATGAACAGGAATAGGGAGAACCAATGAGAGACTAGCTGTAGGTGTTTGCACGGGCAAATGTAATTCTCATTTCCCACCAGGAAGAGGAATTAACCAAAGGCTCAGCATGCCCTGCCAGAACCAGATGAGGGCCTGAAGCAATCCTACGGTTTTGCGGCCAGCACACAAGAAAACGAGTTGAAGAAAGGAGCTCAGGGACACTGTAATTCAGAAACCTGCAGAGTTATGAATGAGAGCTATCGTGCAAAAATATATTGAAGTTAGTCTTCGAAGAGGACTTGAAAAAGGGGCAGAATTTCAGGAGAACGATTTCAGGGGGTAGACTGGAATTGCACTTAAAGCATAGGAAAAGAGGCAGAATGTCGACAATGATGCACTTGGCCAAAAAGGGCGTATGCGTTCTTTTCCTGAATATATTCAGGAAAAAACGCATACGAACTTTTTGGCCAACCAAGCCAGCATGTAAAGGAAATCTGCACTACAATGAAGTCTCACTGCCCCCCGGTGAAAGGGCCATCTGAAAAAGGTGTAAAATCCAGAAAGGCAGGACAGGTCATGGAGAACAGGGAGCCTTGTTATGCTGATGGGCGGGATGTAAATTGCCAACAGCCACTCTGGAGAAGTGTATGGTGTTTCCTAAAACACGTAGGAAACAAAGAAACACAGCCTATGGCACTTCCACTTATGGTCGTATAGCTTAGGGAAATTAAAATCAAACACACACAGCCACCCCAAATTTTGGGACGGCTCTGTTTACAAGAACCTCGTCTACGATGCAAGTTAAATATCCGAGAAAGCAAAAAATGAATAAAGAAGTTGTTGTACGTACGTACAATGGAATATCACTCAGCAATGAAATCTACGTCATCAGGCCCATAGCGGAATAATGAGTGGATTCAGGTACGATGATTCTACGAGAAATAAGTCACACAGAAAAACAAACATCATAAGATATCACTAATACACGGAATGTAAACTTGGCTACACATGAACTGAATTACAAAACAGAACAGGGTCTCAAATTTAGAAAACCAACTTATGCTTGCTTATGGGGAAAGGTGTGTTGGGGTTCTGCATAAAACCAGAGATTGAAATTAGCACAGATACCGTTCCATAAGCCAAATATATAATAGAAAAGACTTACGCCTTACTCAACGAAATGGACTCAACACCCCATATTCAACGCCTTGGAATATACCTGAGAAGTAAGAATCTTAAACCCCATGGATTTATATGTCTCCATAAGAAAATCAAGCGTGTGTACAGTGGCCTAAACGCAGCAGTGAAAATCCGATAAATCCCATTATCAAAATAAATTTCAAAAAAAAACACAATGACAGTGAAATAGAGAGCAATTCTTAAATAATTCATTCAGGGCTTGTGATGCAACCTGGATTTACCACATCTACAACCAGACCTGGGTGAGACATAAGGCTGGACACTTCGGGCTCATAGCATTGGTGAGGTTCGGTGAGCAAATGCAGACCCTTTGAAGTCATACTGTATGGTACCCATTCCATGGGTCCCAACTCTCCAGGTTTAAGGGATTCTTCCTTCAACTAAACCATGCATGGCAAACCCAGAGTAAGGTCCACCATGTGATTGGGAAACGTTTTGAAATGCATCTCAGTTTTCGTCCCCTGGTACTCGGGTTCACCATTCCAGACGCTTTACTAACACTCTCCCCACTTGGAGAGTCAGTGCCTTTAACCTCCTCTTTGGCACAGTTTGCAATTTCTGCGCAAGATGAACAGGAATAGGGAGAACCAATGAGAGACTAGCTGTAAGTGTCTGCACGGGCAAATGGAACGCTCATTTCCCACCAGGAAGAGGAATTAACCAAAGGCTCAGCATGCCCTGCCTGAAACAGATTAGGGCCTGAAGCAATCCTGCAGTTTTGCGGCCAGCTCACAAGAAAGCGAGTTGAAGAAAGGAGCTCAGGGGCACTGTAATTCACAAACCTGCAGAGTTATGAATGACAGCTATCGTCCAAAAATGTACTGAAGTAAGTCTTCGAAGAGGACTTGAAAGCGGGGCAGAATTGCAGGAAAACGATTTCAGGGGGTAGACAGGAAATCCACCTAAAGCTTAGGAAAATAGCAGAATGTCGAAAATGATGCACTTGGCCAAAAAGGGCGTATGCGTTTTTTCCTGAATATATTCAGGAATAAACGCATACGCCCTTTTTGGCCAACCAAGCAAGCGTGTAAAGAAATCTGCACTACAATGAAGTCTCATTGACCCCTGGTCAAAAGGGCGATCTGAAAAAAGTATAAAAATCAGAAAAGCAGGACAGGCCATGGAGAAAAGGGAGCCTTGTTATGCAGATGGGCGGGACGTAAATTGCCAACAGCCAAACTGGAGAAGTGTATGGCATTTCCTGAAACACATAGGAAACAAAGCAACGCAGCCTATGGCACTTCCACTTATGGTCCTGTAGCTTAGGGAAAGTAAAATCAAAAACACACAGGCAACCCAAAATTTCAGACGACTCTGTATACAAGAACCTCATCTATGGTACAAGTTAAATATCCCAGAAAGCGAAAAATGGATAAAGAAGTTGTGGTACGTACGTACAATGTAATATCACACAGCAATGAAATCTACGTCATCAGGCCCATAGCGGCATAATGAGTGGATTCAGGTAGGACGATTCTACGAGAAATAAGTCACACAGAAAAAGAAATATCACAAGATATCACTAATACACGGAATGTAAACTTGGCTACACATGAACTGAATTACAAAACAGAAGAGGGTCTCAAATTTAGAAAATCAACTTATGCTTGCTTAAGGGGAAAGGTGTGTTGGGGTGCTGCATAAAACCAGAGATTGAAATTAGCACAGATACCGTTCCATAAGCCAAATATATAATAGAAAAGACCTACTCCTTGCTCAACGAAATGGACTCGACACCACATATTCAACACCTGGGAATATACCTGAGAAGTAAGAATCTTAAAACCCATGGATTTATATGTCTCCATAAGAGAATCAAGCGTGTGTACAGCTGCATGAATGCAGCAGAGAAAATCCGATAAATCCCATTATCAAAATGAATTACAAAAACAAAACACAAGGACAGTGAAATAGAGAGCAATTCTTAAATAATTCATTCAGGGCTTGTGATGCAACCTGGATTTACCACATCTACACCCAGAGCTGAGTGAGACATAAGGTTGGACACTTCGGGCTGATAGCATTGGTGAGGTTCGATGAGCAAATGCAGACCCTTTGAACTCATACTGCATGGTACCCGTGCCATGGGTCCCAACTCTCCAGGTTTAAGGGATTCTTCCTTCAGCTAAAACATGCATCGGAAACCCACAGTACGGTGCACCGTGTGACCGGGAAACGTTTTAAATGTATCTCAGTCTTTGTCCCCTTTTACTCGGGTTCACCATTCCAGACCCTTTACTCACACTCTCCCCACTTGGAGAGTCAGTGCCTTTAACCTCCTGTTTGGCACAGTTTGCAATATCTGCGCAACATGAACAGGAATAGGGAGAACCAATGAGAGACTAGCTGTAGGTGTCTGCACGGGCAAATTTAACGCTCATTTCCCACCAGGAAGAGGAATTAACCACAGGCTCAGCATGCCATGCCGGAATCAGATTAGGGCCTGAAGTAATCCTGCGGGTTTGCGGCCAGCTCACAAGATAGCGAGTTGAAGAAAGGAGCTCAGGGGCACTGTAACTCACAAACATGCAGAGTTATAAATGACAGCTATCGTCCAAAAAAATATTGAAGGAAGGCTGCGAAGACGACTTGTAAGTGGGGCAGAATTGCAGGAAAACGTTTTCAGGGGGTAGACGGGAATTGCATTTAAAGCATAGGAAAAGAGGCAGAACGTCGACAATGATGCTCTTGGCCAAAAAGGGCGTATGCGTTTTTTCCTGAATATATTCAGGAAAAAACGCATACGCACTTTTTGGCCAACCAAGGAAGCATGTTAAAGAAATCTGCACTACAATGAAGTCTCACTGCCCCCCGGTCAAAAGGGCCATCTGAAAAAAGTGTAAAATCCAGAAAGGCAGCACAGGCCATGGAGAACAGGTTGCCTTGTTATGGTGATGGGCGGGAAGTAAATTGCCAACCGCAGCTCTGGAGAAGTGTATGGTGTTTCATGGAACACCTAAAAAACAAAGCAACGGAGCCTACGGCACTTCCACTTATGGTGCTATAGCTTAGGGAAATTAAAATCAAAAACACACAGCCACCCCAAAGTGTCGGACGGCTCTGTTTACAACACCCTCGTCTACGGTACAAGTTAAATATCCCAGAATGTGAAAAATGGATAAAGAAATTGTGGTACGTACGTACAATGGAATATCACTCAGCAATGAAATCTATGTCATCAGGCCCGTTGCGAAATAATGAGTGGATTCAGGTACGATGATTCTAAGTGAAATAAGTCACACAGAAAATGAAACATCATAAGATATCACTAATACACGGAATGTAATCTTGGCTACACATGAACTGAATTACAAAACAGAACAGGGTCTCAAATTTAGAAAACCAACTTAGGTTTGCTTAAGGGGAAAGGCGAGTTGGGGTGCTGCATAAAACCAGAGATAGAAATTAGCACAGATACCATTCCATACGTCAAACATGTAATAGTCAAGACCTACACCTTGCTCAACGAAATGGGCTAAACACCCTATATTCAATGCCTAGGAATACACCTGACTAGAAAGAATTTTCAAACCCATGTATTTATATGTCTCCATAAGAGAATCAAGAGTGTGTACAGCTGCATGAAGGCAGCAGAGAAAATCCGATAAATCCCATTATCAAAATGAATTACAAAAACAAAACACAATGACAGTGAAATAGAGAGCAATTCTTAAATAATTCATTCAGGGCTTGTGATGCAACCTGGATTTACCTCATCTACACCCAGAGCTGAGTGAGACATAAGGTTGGACACTTCGGGCTGATAGCATTGGTGAGGTTCGATGAGCAAATGCAGACCATTTGAAGTCATACTGCATGGTACCCATTCAATGGGTCCCAACTCTCCAGGTTTAAGCGATTCTTCCTTCAGCGAAAGCATGCATGGGAAACCCACAGTATGGTGCACCGTGTGACTGGGAAACGTTTTCAAATGCATCTCAGTTTTCGTCCCCTTTTCCTCGGGTTCACAATTCCAGACACTTTACTATCACTCTCCCCACTTGGAGAGTCAGTGCCTTTAACCTGCTGTTTGGCACAGTTTGCAATTTCTGCGCAAGATGAACAGGAATAGGGAGAACCAATGAGAGACTAGCTGTAGGTGTCTGCACGGGCAAATTTAACGCTCATTTCCAACCAGGAAGAGGAATTAACCAAACGCTCAGCATATCATGCCGGAACCAGATTAGGGCCTGAAGCAATCCTGCGGGTTTGCGGCCAGCTCACAAGAAAGCGATTTGAAGAAAGGAGCTCAGGGGCACTGTAATTCACTAACCTGCAGAGTTATAAATGACAGCTATCGTCCAAAAATATATTGAAGGAAGGCTGCGAAGAGGACTTCAAAGCAGGGCAGAATTGCAGGAAAACGATTTCAGGGGGTAGACTGGAATTGCATTTAAAGCATAGGAAAAGAGGCAGAACGTCGACAATGATGCACTTGCCAAAAAGGGTGTATGGTTTTTTCCTGAATATATTCAGGAAAAAACGCATACGCCCTTTTTGGCCAACCAAGCAAGCATGTTAAAGAAATCTGCACTACAATGAAGTCTCACTGCCCCCCGGTCAAAAGGTCCATCTGAAAATAGTGTAAAATCCAGAAAGGCAGCACAGGCCATGGAGAACAGGGAGCCTTGTTATGCTGATGGGTGGGATGTAAATTGCGAAGAGCCACTCTGGAGAAGTGTATGGTGTTTCCTGAAACACCTAAAAAACAAAGCAACGGAGCCTACGGCACCTCCACTTATGGTCCTATAGCTTAGTGAATTTAAAATAAAAAACACACAGCCACCCAAAGTTTCAGACGGCTCTGTTTACAAGAACCTCATCTACGGTACAAGTTAAATATCCCAGAAAGCGAAAAATGGATAAAGAAGTTGTGGTACGTACGTACAATGGAATATCACTCACCAATGAAATCTATGTCATCTGGCCCGTCGTGGCATAATGAGTGGATTCAGGTACGATGATTCTAAGTGAAATAAGTCACACAGAAAATGAAACATAATAAGATATCACTAATACACCGAATGTAATCTTGGCTACACATGAACTGAATTACAAAACAGAACAGGGTCTCAAATTTAGAAAACCAACTTATGTTTGCTTAAGGTGAAAGTTGAGTTGGGGTGCTGCATAAAACCAGAGATAGAAATTAGCACAGATACCATTCCATACGTCAAATATGTAACAGTCAAGACCTACCCCTTGCTCAACGAAATGGGCTACAAACCTTATATTCAACACCTAGGAATACACCTGACTAGAAAGAATTTTCAAACCCATGGATTTATATGTCTCCATAAGAGAATCAAGCGTGTGTACAGCTGCATGAAGGCAGCAGAGAAAATCCGATAAATCCCATTATCAAAATGAATTACAAAAACAAAACACAATGACAGTGAAATAGAGAGCAATTCTTAAATAATTCATTCAGGGCTTGTGATGCAACCTGGATTTACCTCATCTACACCCACAGCTGAGTGAGACATAAGGTTGGACACTTCGGGCTGATAGCATTGGTCAGGTTCGATGAGCAAATGCAGACCATTTGAAGTCATACTGCATGGTACCCATTCCATGGGTCCCAACTCTCCAGGTTTAAGCGATTCTTCCTTCAGCTAAAGCATGCATGGGAAACCCACAGTATGATGCACCGTGTAACCGGGAAATCTTTTCAAATGCATCTCAGTTTTCGTCCCCTTTTACTGGGTTTCAAAATTCCAAACCCTTTACTAACACTCTCCCCACATGGAGAGTCAGTGCCTTTAACCTCCTGTTTGGCACAGTTTGAAATTTCTGCGCAAGATGAACAGGAATAGGGAGAACCAATGAGAGACTAGCTGTAGGTGTCTGCACGGGCAAATTTAACGCTCATTTCCAGCCAGGAAGAGGAATTAACCAAACGCTCAGCATGCCGTGCCGGAAACATATTAGGGCCTGAAGCAATCCTGCGGGGTTGCGGCCAGCTCAAATAAAGCGATCTGAAGAAAGGAGTTCAGGGGCACTGTAATTCACAAACCTGCAGAATTATAAATGACAGCTATCGTCCAAAAATATATTGAAGGAAGGCTGCGAAGAGGACTTGAAAGCGGGGCAGAATTGCAGGAAAACGATTTCAGGGGGTAGACTGGAATTGCATTTAAAGCATAGGAAAAGAGGCAGAACGTCGACAATGATGCACTTGGCCAAAAAGTGCGTATGCGTTTTATCCTGAATATATTCAGGAAAAAACGCATACGCCCTTTTTGGCCAACCAAGCAAGCATGTTAAAGAAATCTGCACTACAATGAAGTCTCACTGCCCCCCGGTCAAAAGGGCCATCTGAAAAAAGTGTAAGATCCAGAAATGCAGCACAGGCAATGGAGAACAGGGAGCCTTGTTATGCTGCTGGGTGGGATGTAAATTGCCAACAGTCACTCTGCAGAAGTCTATGGTGTTTCCTGAAACACCTAAAAAACAAAGCAATGGAGCCTATCGCACTTCCACTTATGGTCCTATAGATTAGGGAAATTAAAATCAAAAACACACAGCCACCACAAAGTTTCAGACGGCTCTGTTTACAAGAACTTCATCTACGGTACAAGTTAAATATCCCAGAAAGCGAAAAATGGATAAAGAAGTTGTGGTACGTACGTACAATGGAATATCACTCAACAATGAAATCTATGTCATCTGGCACGTCGTGGCATAATGAGTGGATTCAGGTACGATGATTCTAAGTGAAATAAGTCACACAGAAAATGAAACATCATAAGATATCACTAATACACGGAATGTAATCTTGGCTACACATGAACTGAATTACAAAACAGAACAGGGTCTCAAATTTAGAAAACCAACTTATGTTTGCTTAAGGGGAAAGGTGAGTTGGGGTGCTGCATAAAACCAGAGATACAAATTAGCACAGATACCATTCCATACGTCAAACATGTAATAGTCAAGACCTACCCCTTGCTCAACGAAATGGGCTAAACACCCTATATTCAACGCCTAGGAATACACCTGACTAGTAAGAATCTTCAAACCCATGGATTTATATGTCTCCATAAGAGAATCAAGCGTGTGTACACCTGCAGTAAGGCAGCAGAGAAAATCCGATAAATCCCATTATCAAAGTAAATTTCAAAAACAAAACACAATGACAGTGAAATAGAGAGCAATTCTTAAATAATTCATTCAGGGCTTGTGATGCAACCTGGATTTACCACATCTACACCCAGAGCTTGGTGAGACATAAGGCTGGACACTTCGGGCTGATAGCATTGGTGAGGTTCGGTGAGCAAACGCAGACCCTTTGAAGTCGTACTGTATGGTACCCATTCCATGGGTCACAACTCTCAAGGTTTAAAGGATTCTTCCTTCAGCTAAACATGCATGGGAAACCCAGAGTATGGTCCACCGTGTGATTGGGAAACGTTTTCAAATGCATCTCACTTTTCGTCCCCGGGTACTCGGGTTCACCTTTCCAGACGCTTTACTAACACTCTCCCCACTTGGAGAGTCAGTGCCTTTAACCTCCTGTTTGGCACAGTTTGCAATTTCTGCCCAAGATGAACATGAATAGGGAGAACCAATGAGAGACTAGCTGTAGGTGTCTGCACGGGCAAACGGAACGCTCATTTCCCACCAGGAAGAGCAATTAACCAAAGGCTCAGTGTGCCCTGCCGGAAACAGATTAGAGCCTGAAGCACTCCTTCGTTTTTGCAGCCAGCTCACAAGAAAGCTAGTTGAAAAAAGGAGCTCAGGGGCTCTGTAATTCACAAAGCTGCAGAGTTATAAATGACAGCTATCGTCCAAAAATGTATTGAAGTAAGTCTTCGAACAGGACTTGAAAGCGAGGCAGAATTTCAGGAAAACGATTTCAGGGGGTAGACTGGAATTGCACTTAAAGCATAGGAAAAGAGGCAGAATGTCGACAATGATGCACTTGGCCAAAAAGGGCGTATGCGTTTTCACCTGAATATATTCAGGACAAAACGCATACGCCCTTTTGGCCAACCAAGCAAGCGTGTAAAGGAAATCTGCACTACAATGAAGTCTCACTGTCCCCCGGTCAAAAGGGCCATCTGAAAAAAGTGTAAAATCCAGAAAGGCAGGACAGGTCATGGAGAACTGGGAGCCTTGTTATGCTGATGGGCGGGATGTAAATTGCCAACAGCCACTCTGGAGAAGTGTATGGTGTTTCCTGAAACACGTAGGAAACAAAGCAACAGTGCCTATGGTACTTCCACTTGTGGTCCTATAGCTTAGGGAAATTAAAATCAAAAACACACAGCCACCCCAAATTTTGGGACGGCTCTGTTTACAAGAACCTCGTCTACGGTACAAGTTAAATATCCCAGAGAGCGAAAAATGGATAAAGAAGTTGTGGTACGTACGTACAATGGAATATCACTCAGCAATGAAATCTATATCAGGCCCGTAGCGGCATAATGAGTGGATTCAGGTACGATGATTCTACGTGAAATAAGTCACACAGAAAAAGAAACATCAAAATGTATCACTAATACAAGGAATGTAAACTTGGCTACACATGAACTGAATTACAAAACAGAACAGGGTCTCAAATTTAGAAAATCAACTTTTGCTTGCTTATGGGGAAGGTGAGTTCGGGTGCTGCATAAAACCAGAGATTGAAATTAGCTCAGATACCGTTCCATAAGCCAAATATATAATAGACAAAACCTACTCCCTGCTCAACGAAATGGACTCAACACCACATATTCAACGCCTGGGAATATACCTGACAAGTAAGAATCTTAAAACCCATGGATTTATATCTCTCCATAAGGCAATCAAGCGTGTGTACAGCGGCCTAAACGCAGCAGTGAAAATCCGATAAATCCCATTATCAAAATAAATTTCAAAAACAAAACACAATGACACTGAAATAGAGAGCAATTCTTAAATAATTCATTCAGGGCATGTGATGCAACCTGGATTTACCACATCTACACCCAGAGCTGGGTGAGACATAAGGCTGGACACTTCGGGCTGATAGCATTGGTGAGGTTTGTTGAGCAAATGCAGACCCTTTGAAGTCATACTGCATGGTACCCATTCCATGGGTCCGAACTCTCCAGGTTTAAGGGATGCTTCCTTCAGCTAAAACATGCATGGGAAACCCAGAGTATGGTCCACCGTGTGATTAGGAAACATTTCTAAATGCATCTCAGTTTTCGTCGCCTGGTACACGGGTTCACCATTCCAGACGCTTTACTAACACTCTCCCCACTTGGAGATTCAGTGCCTTTAATCTCCTTTTTTGGCACAGTTTGCAATTTCTGAGCAAGATGAACAGGAATAGGGAGAACCAACGAGAGACCAGCTGTAGGTGTATGCACGGGCAAATGGAACGCTCATTTCCCACCAGGAAGAGGAATTAACCAAAGGCTCAGCGTGCCCTGCCAGAAACAGTTTAGGGCCTGAAGAAATCATGCGGTTTGGCGGCCAGCTCACAAGAAAGCGAGTTGAAGGAAGGAGCTCTGGGTCACTGTAATTCACAAACCTGCAGAGGTATGAATGACAGCTATCGTCCAAAAATGTATTGAAGTAAGTCTTCAAACAGGACTTGAAAGCGGGGCAGAATTTCTGGAAAACGGTTTCAGGGGATAGATTGGAATTGCACTTAAAGCATAGGAAAAGAGGTAGAATGTCGACAATGATGCACTTGGCCAAAAAGTTCGTATGCTTTTTTTCCTGAATATATTCAGGAAAAACGCATACGCACTTTTTGGCCAACCAACCAAGCGTGTAAAAGAAATCTGCACTACAATGAAGTCTCTCTGCCCCCAGGTCAACAGGGCCATCTGAAAATGTGTAAAATCCAGAAAGGCAGGACAGGTCATGGAGAACAGGGAGCCTTGTTATGCTGATGGGCGGGATGTAAATTGCCAACAGCCACTCCGGAGAAGTGTATGGTGTTTTCTGAAACACGTAGGAAACAAAGCAACACAGCCTATGGCACTTCCACTTATGGTCCTATAGCTTAGGGAAATTAAAATCAAAAACACACAGCCACCCCAAAGTTTGGGACGGCTCTGTTTACAAGAACCTCCTCTAAGGTAAAAGTTAAATATCCGAGAAAGCAAAAAATGGATAAAGAAGTTGTGGTACGTACGTCCAATGGAATATCACTCAGCAATGTAATCTACGTCATCAGGCCCATAGCGGCATAATGAGTGGATTCAGGTACGAGGATTCTATGAGAAATAATTCACACAGAAAAAGAAACATCATAAGATATCACTAATACACGGAATGTAAACTTGGCTACACATGAAGTGAATGACAAAACAGAACACGGTCTCAAATTTAGAAAACCAACTTATGCTTGCTTATGGGTAAAGGTGAGTTGGGGTGCTGCATAAAACCAGAGATTGAAATTAGCACAGAGACCGTTCCATAAGCCAAATATATAATAGACAAAAGCTACTCCTTGCTCAACGAAATGGACTCAACACCACATATTCAATGCCTGGGAATATACCTGACAAGTAAGAATCTTGAAACACATGGATTTATATGTCTCCATAAGGAAATGAAGCGTGTGTACAGCGGCCTATACGCAGCAGTGAAAATCCGATAAATCCCATTATCAAAATAAATTTCAAAAACAAAACACAATGACAGTGAACTAGAGAGCAATTCTTAAAGAATTCATTCAGGGCTTGTGATGCAACCTGGATTTACCACATCTACACCCAGAGCTGGGTGAGACATAAGGCTGGACACTTCGGGCTGATAGCATTCGTGAAGTTCGGTGAGCAAACGCAGACCCTTTGAAGTCATACTGCATGGTACCCATTCCATGGATCCCAACTCTCCAGGTTTAAGGGATTCTTCCTTCAGCTAAAACATGCATCGGAAACCCAGAGTATGGTCCACCGTGTGATTGGGAAACGTTTTCAAATGCATCTCAGTTTTCGTCCCTTGGTACTCGGGTTCACCATTTCAGATGCTTTACTAACACTCTCCCCACTTGGAGAGTCAGTGCCTTTAACTTCCTCTTTGGCACAGTTTGCAATTTCTGCGCAAGATGAACAGGAATAGGGAGAACCAATGAGAGACTAGCTGTAGGTGTTTGCACGGGCAAATGTAATTCTCATTTCCCACCAGGAAGAGGAATTAACCAAAGGCTCAGCATGCCCTGCCAGAACCAGATGAGGGCCTGAAGCAATCCTACGGTTTTGCGGCCAGCACACAAGAAAACGAGTTGAAGAAAGGAGCTCAGGGACACTGTAATTCAGAAACCTGCAGAGTTATGAATGAGAGCTATCGTGCAAAAATATATTGAAGTTAGTCTTCGAAGAGGACTTGAAAAAGGGGCAGAATTTCAGGAGAACGATTTCAGGGGGTAGACTGGAATTGCACTTAAAGCATAGGAAAAGAGGCAGAATGTCGACAATGATGCACTTGGCCAAAAAGGGCGTATGCGTTCTTTTCCTGAATATATTCAGGAAAAAACGCATACGAACTTTTTGGCCAACCAAGCCAGCATGTAAAGGAAATCTGCACTACAATGAAGTCTCACTGCCCCCCGGTGAAAGGGCCATCTGAAAAAGGTGTAAAATCCAGAAAGGCAGGACAGGTCATGGAGAACAGGGAGCCTTGTTATGCTGATGGGCGGGATGTAAATTGCCAACAGCCACTCTGGAGAAGTGTATGGTGTTTCCTAAAACACGTAGGAAACAAAGAAACACAGCCTATGGCACTTCCACTTATGGTCGTATAGCTTAGGGAAATTAAAATCAAACACACACAGCCACCCCAAATTTTGGGACGGCTCTGTTTACAAGAACCTCGTCTATGATGCAAGTTAAATATCCGAGAAAGCAAAAAATGAATAAAGAAGTTGTTGTACGTACGTACAATGGAATATCACTCAGCAATGAAATCTACGTCATCAGGCCCATAGTGGAATAATGAGTGGATTCAGGTACGATGATTCTACGAGAAATAAGTCACACAGAAAAACAAACATCATAAGATATCACTAATACACGGAATGTAAACTTGGCTACACATGAACTGAATTACAAAACAGAACAGGGTCTCAAATTTAGAAAACCAACTTATGCTTGCTTATGGGGAAAGGTGTGTTGGGGTTCTGCATAAAACCAGAGATTGAAATTAGCACAGATACCGTTCCATAAGCCAAATATATAATAGAAAAGACTTACGCCTTACTCAACGAAATGGACTCAACACCCCATATTCAACGCCTTGGAATATACCTGAGAAGTAAGAATCTTAAACCCCATGGATTTATATTTCTCCATAAGAAAATCAAGCGTGTGTACAGTGGCCTAAACGCAGCAGTGAAAATCCGATAAATCCCATTATCAAAATAAATTTCAAAAAAAAACACAATGACAGTGAAATAGAGAGCAATTCTTAAATAATTCATTCAGGGCTTGTGATGCAACCTGGATTTACCACATCTACAACCAGACCTGGGTGAGACATAAGGCTGGACACTTCGGGCTCATAGCATTGGTGAGGTTCGGTGAGCAAATGCAGACCCTTTGAAGTCATACTGTATGGTACCCATTCCATGGGTCCCAACTCTCCAGGTTTAAGGGATTCTTCCTTCAACTAAACCATGCATGGCAAACCCAGAGTAAGGTCCACCATGTGATTGGGAAACGTTTTGAAATGCATCTCAGTTTTCGTCCCCTGGTACTCGGGTTCACCATTCCAGACGCTTTACTAACACTCTCCCCACTTGGAGAGTCAGTGCCTTTAACCTCCTCTTTGGCACAGTTTGCAATTTCTGCGCAAGATGAACAGGAATAGGGAGAACCAATGAGAGACTAGCTGTAAGTGTCTGCACGGGCAAATGGAACGCTCATTTCCCACCAGGAAGAGGAATTAACCAAAGGCTCAGCGTGCCCTGCCTGAAACAGATTAGGGCCTGAAGCAATCCTGCAGTTTTGCGGCCAGCTCACAAGAAAGCGAGTTGAAGAAAGGAGCTCAGGGGCACTGTAATTCACAAACCTGCAGAGTTATGAATGACAGCTATCGTCCAAAAATGTACTGAAGTAAGTCTTCGAAGAGGACTTGAAAGCGGGGCAGAATTGCAGGAAAACGATTTCAGGGGGTAGACAGGAAATCCACCTAAAGCTTAGGAAAATAGCAGAATGTCGAAAATGATGCACTTGGCCAAAAAGGGCGTATGCGTTTTTTCCTGAATATATTCAGGAATAAACGCATACGCCCTTTTTGGCCAACCAAGCAAGCGTGTAAAGAAATCTGCACTACAATGAAGTCTCATTGACCCCTGGTCAAAAGGGCGATCTGAAAAAAGTATAAAAATCAGAAAAGCAGGACAGGCCATGGAGAAAAGGGAACCTTGTTATGCAGATGGGCGGGACGTAAATTGCCAACAGCCAAACTGGAGAAGTGTATGGCGTTTCCTGAAACACATAGGAAACAAAGCAACGCAGCCTATGGCACTTCCACTTATGGTCCTGTAGCTTAGGGAAAGTAAAATCAAAAACACACAGGCAACCCAAAATTTCAGACGACTCTGTATACAAGAACCTCATCTATGGTACAAGTTAAATATCCCAGAAAGCGAAAAATGGATAAAGAAGTTGTGGTACGTACGTACAATGTAATATCACACAGCAATGAAATCTACGTCATCAGGCCCATAGCAGCATAATGAGTGGATTCAGGTAGGACGATTCTACGAGAAATAAGTCACACAGAAAAAGAAATATCACAAGATATCACTAATACACGGAATGTAAACTTGGCTACACATGAACTGAATTACAAAACAGAAGAGGGTCTCAAATTTAGAAAATCAACTTATGCTTGCTTAAGGGGAAAGGTGTGTTGGGGTGCTGCATAAAACCAGAGATTGAAATTAGCACAGATACCGTTCCATAAGCCAAATATATAATAGAAAAGACCTACTCCTTGCTCAACGAAATGGACTCGACACCACATATTCAACACCTGGGAATATACCTGAGAAGTAAGAATCTTAAAACCCATGGATTTATATGTCTCCATAAGAGAATCAAGCGTGTGTACAGCTGCATGAATGCAGCAGAGAAAATCCGATAAATCCCATTATCAAAATGAATTACAAAAACAAAACACAAGGACAGTGAAATAGAGAGCAATTCTTAAATAATTCATTCAGGGCTTGTGATGCAACCTGGATTTACCACATCTACACCCAGAGCTGAGTGAGACATAAGGTTGGGCACTTCGGGCTGATAGCATTGGTGAGGTTCGATGAGCAAATGCAGACCCTTTGAACTCATACTGCATGGTACCCGTGCCATGGGTCCCAACTCTCCAGGTTTAAGGGATTCTTCCTTCACCTAAAACATGCATCGGAAACCCACAGTACGGTGCACCGTGTGACCGGGAAACGTTTTAAATGTATCTCAGTTTTCGTCCCCTTTTACTCGGGTTCACCATTCCAGACCCTTTACTCACACTCTCCCCACTTGGAGAGTCAGTGCCTTTAACCTCCTGTTTGGCACAGTTTGCAATTTCTGCGCAACATGAACAGGAATAGGGAGAACCAATGAGAGACTAGCTGTAGGTGTCTGCACGGGCAAATTTAACGCTCATTTCCCACCAGGAAGAGGAATTAACCACAGGCTCAGCATGCCATGCCGGAATCAGATTAGGGCCTGAAGTAATCCTGCGGGTTTGCGGCCAGCTCACAAGATAGCGAGTTGAAGAAAGGAGCTCAGGGGCACTGTAACTCACAAACATGCAGAGTTATAAATGACAGCTATCGTCCAAAAAAATATTGAAGGAAGGCTGCGAAGACGACTTGTAAGTGGGGCAGAATTGCAGGAAAACGATTTCAGGGTGTAGACGGGAATTGCATTTAAAGCATAGGAAAAGAGGCAGAACGTCGACAATGATGCTCTTGGCCAAAAAGGGCGTATGCGTTTTTTCCTGAATATATTCAGGAAAAACGCATACGCCCTTTTTGGCCAACCAGGCAAGAATGTTAAAGAAATCTGCACTACAATGAAGTCTCACTGCCCCCCGGTCAAAAGGGCCATCTGAAAAAAGTGTAAAATCCAGAAAGGCAGCACAGGCCATGGAGAACAGGTTGCCTTGTTATGGTGATGGGCGGGAAGTAAATTGCCAACCGCAGCTCTGGAGAAGTGTATGGTGTTTCATGGAACACCTAAAAAACAAAGCAACGGAGCCTACGGCACTTCCACTTATGGTGCTATAGCTTAGGGAAATTAAAATCAAAAACACACAGCCACCCCAAAGTGTCGGACGGCTCTGTTTACAACACCCTCGTCTACGGTACAAGTTAAATATCCCAGAATGTGAAAAATGGATAAAGAAATTGTGGTACGTACGTACAATGGAATATCACTCAGCAATGAAATCTATGTCATCAGGCCCGTTGCGAAATAATGAGTGGATTCAGGTACGATGATTCTAAGTGAAATAAGTCACACAGAAAATGAAACATCATAAGATATCACTAATACACGGAATGTAATCTTGGCTACACATGAACTGAATTACAAAACAGAACAGGGTCTCAAATTTAGAAAACCAACTTAGGTTTGCTTAAGGGGAAAGGCGAGTTGGGGTGCTGCATAAAACCAGAGATAGAAATTAGCACAGATACCATTCCATACGTCAAACATGTAATAGTCAAGACCTACACCTTGCTCAACGAAATGGGCTAAACACCCTATATTCAATGCCTAGGAATACACCTGACTAGAAAGAATTTTCAAACCCATGTATTTATATGTCTCCATAAGAGAATCAAGAGTGTGTACAGCTGCATGAAGGCAGCAGAGAAAATCCGATAAATCCCATTATCAAAATGAATTACAAAAACAAAACACAATGACAGTGAAATAGAGAGCAATTCTTAAATAATTCATTCAGGGCTTGTGATGCAACCTGGATTTACCTCATCTACACCCACAGCTGAGTGAGACATAAGGTTGGACACTTCGGGCTGATATCATTGGTGAGGTTCGATGAGCAAATGCAGACCATTTGAAGTCATACTGCATGGTACCCATTCAATGGGTCCCAACTCTCCAGGTTTAAGCGATTCTTCCTTCAGCGAAATCATGCATGGGAAACGCACAGTATGGTGCACCGTGTGACTGGGAAACGTTTTCAAATGCATCTCAGTTTTCGTCCCCTTTTCCTCGGGTTCACAATTCCAGACACTTTACTATCACTCTCCCCACTTGGAGAGTCAGTGCCTTTAACCTGCTGTTTGGCACAGTTTGCAATTTCTGCGCAAGATGAACAGGAATAGGGAGAACCAATGAGAGACTAGCTGTAGGTGTCTGCACGGGCAAATTTAACGCTCATTTCCAACCAGGAAGAGGAATTAACCAAACGCTCAGCATATCATGCCGGAACCAGATTAGGGCCTGAAGCAATCCTGCGGGTTTGCGGCCAGCTCACAAGAAAGCGATTTGAAGAAAGGAGCTCAGGGGCACTGTAATTCACAAACCTGCAGAGTTATAAATGACAGCTATCGTCCAAAAATATATTGAAGGAAGGCTGCGAAGAGGACTTCAAAGCAGGGCAGAATTGCAAGAAAACGATTTCAGGGGGTAGACTGGAATTGCATTTAAAGCATAGGAAAAGAGGCAGAACGTCGACAATGATGCACTTGCCAAAAAGGGTGTATGGTTTTTTCCTGAATATATTCAGGAAAAAACGCATACGCCCTTTTTGGCCAACCAAGCAAGCATGTTAAAGAAATCTGCACTACAATGAAGTCTCACTGCCCCCCGGTCAAAAGGTCCATCTGAAAATAGTGTAAAATCCAGAAAGGCAGCACAGGCCATGGAGAACAGGGAGCCTTGTTATGCTGATGGGTGGGATGTAAATTGCCAAGAGCCACTCTGGAGAAGTGTATGGTGTTTCCTGAAACACCTAAAAAACAAAGCAACGGAGCCTACGGCACTTCCACTTATGGTCCTATAGCTTAGTGAAATTAAAATAAAAAACACACAGCCACCCAAAGTTTCAGACGGCTCTGTTTACAAGAACCTCATCTACGGTACAAGTTAAATATCCCAGAAAGCGAAAAATGGATAAAGAAGTTGTGGTACGTACGTACAATGGAATATCACTCACCAATGAAATCTATGTCATCTGGCCCGTCGTGGCATAATGAGTGGATTCAGGTACGATGATTCTAAGTGAAATAAGTCACACAGAAAATGAAACATAAGATATCACTAATACACCGAATGTAATCTTGGCTACACATGAACTGAATTACAAAACAGAACAGGGTCTCAAATTTAGAAAACCAACTTATGTTTGCTTAAGGTGAAAGTTGAGTTGGGGTGCTGCATAAAACCAGAGATAGAAATTAGCACAGATACCATTCCATACGTCAAATATGTAACAGTCAAGACCTACCCCTTGCTCAACGAAATGGGCTACAAACCTTATATTCAACACCTAGGAATACACCTGACTAGAAAGAATTTTCAAACCCATGGATTTATATGTCTCCATAAGAGAATCAAGCGTGTGTACAGCTGCATGAAGGCAGCAGAGAAAATCCGATAAATCCCATTATCAAAATGAATTACAAAAACAAAACACAATGACAGTGAAATAGAGAGCAATTCTTAAATAATTCATTCAGGGCTTGTGATGCAACCTGGACTTACCTCATCTACACCCACAGCTGAGTGAGACATAAGGTTGGACACTTCGGGCTGATAGCATTGGTCAGGTTCGATGAGCAAATGCAGACCATTTGAAGTCATACTGCATATTACCCATTCCATGGGTCCCAACTCTCCAGGTTTAAGCGATTCTTCCTTCAGCTAAAGCATGCATGGGAAACCCACAGTATGGTGCACCGTGTCACCGGGAAACCTTTTCAAATGCATCTCAGTTTTCGTCCCATTTTACTGGGTTTCAAAATTCCAAACCCTTTACTAACACTCTCCCCACTTGGAGAGTCAGTGCCTTTAACCTCCTGTTTGGCACAGTTTGAAATTTCTGCGCAAGATGAACAGGAATAGGGAGAACCAATGAGAGACTAGCTGTAGGTGTCTGCACGGGCAAATTTAACGCTCATTTCCAGCCAGGAAGAGGAATTAACCAAACGCTCAGCATGCCGTGCCGGAAACATATTAGGGCCTGAAGCAATCCTGCGGGGTTGCGGCCAGCTCAAATAAAGCGATCTGAAGAAAGGAGTTCAGGGGCACTGTAATTCACAAACCTGCAGAATTATAAATGACAGCTATCGTCCAAAAATATATTGAAGGAAGGCTGCGAAGAGGACTTGAAAGCGGGGCAGAATTGCAGGAAAACGATTTCAGGGGGTAGACTGGAATTGCATTTAAAGCATAGGAAAAGAGGCAGAACGTCGACAATGATGCACTTGGCCAAAAAGTGCGTATGCGTTTTATCCTGAATATAATCAGGAAAAAACGCATACGCCCTTTTTGGCCAACCAAGCAAGCATGTTAAAGAAATCTGCACTACAATGAAGTCTCACTGCCCCCCGGTCAAAAGGGCCATCTGAAAAAAGTGTAAAATTCAGAAATGCAGCACAGGCAATGGAGAACAGGGAGCCTTGTTATGCTGCTGGGTGGGATGTAAATTGCCAACAGCCACTCTGGAGAAGTGTATGGTGTTTCCTGAAACACCTAAAAAACAAAGCAATGGAGCCTATCGCACTTCCACTTATGGTCCTATAGATTAGGGAAATTAAAATCAAAAACACACAGCCACCACAAAGTTTCAGACGGCTCTGTTTACAAGAACTTCATCTACGGTACAAGTTAAATATCCCAGAAAGCGAAAAATGGATAAAGAAGTTGTGGTACGTACGTACAATGGAATATCACTCACCAATGAAATCTCTGTCATCTGGCCCATCGTGGCATAATGAGTGGATTCAGGTACGATGATTCTAAGTGAAATAAGTCACACAGAAAATGAAACATCATAAGATATCACTAATACACGGAATGTAATCTTGGCTACACATGAAATGAATTACAAAACAGAACAGGGTCTCATATTTAGAAAACCAACTTATGTTTGCTTAAGGGGAAAGGTGAGTTGGGGTGCTGCATAAAACCAGAGATAGAAATTAGCACAGATACCATTCCATACGTCAAACATGTAATAGTCAAGACCTACCCCTTGCTCAACGAAATGGGCTAAACACCCTATATTCAATGCCTAGGAATACACCTGACTAGAAAGATTTTTCAAACCCATGGATTTATATGTCTCCATAAGAGAATCAAGCGTGTGTACAGCTGCATGAAGGCAGCAGAGAAAATCCGATAAATCCCATTATCAAAATGAATTACAAAAACAAAACACAATGACAGTGAAATAGAGAGCAATTCTTAAATAATTCATTCAGGGCTTGTGATGCAACCTGGATTTACCTAATCTACACCCACAGCTGAGTGAGACATAAGTTTGGACACTTCGGGCTGATAGCATTGGTGAGGTTCGATGAGCAAATGCAGACCCTTTGAAGTCATACTGCATGGTACCCATTCCATGGGTCCCAACTCTACAGGTTTAAGCGATTCTTCCTTCAGCTAAAGCATGCATGGGAAACCCACAGTATGGTGCACCGTGTGACTGGGAAACGTTTTCAAATGCATCTCAGTTTTCATCCCCTTTTCCTCAGGTTCACAATTCCAGACCCTTTACTAACACTCTCCCCACTTGGAGAGTCAGTGCCTTTAACCTGCTGTTTGGCACAGTTTGCAATTTCTGCGCAAGATGAACAGGAATAGGGAGAACCAATGAGAGATTAGCTGTAGGTGTCTGCACGGGCAAATTTAATGCTCATTTCCAACCAGGAAGAGGAAGTAACCAAAGGCTCAGCATGCTGTGCCGGAACCAGATTATGGCCTGAAGTAATCCTGCGGGTTTGCGGCCAGCTGACAAGAAAGCGATTTGAAGAAAGAGCTCAGGGGCACTGTAATTCACAAACCTGCAGAGTTATAAATGACAGCTATCGTCCAAAAATATATTGAAGGAAGGCTGCGAAGAGGGCTTGAAAGCGGGGCAGAATTGCAGGAAAACGATTTCAGGGGGTAGACTGGAATTGCATTTAAAGCATAGGAAAAGAGGCAGAACGTCGACAATGATGCACTTGGCCAAAAAGGGCGTATGCGTTTTATCCTGAATATATTCAGGAAAAAACGCATACGCCCTTTTTGGCCAACCAAGCAAGCATGTTAAAGAAATCTGCACTACAATGAAGTCTCACTGCCCCCCGGTCAAAAGGGCCATCTGAAAAAAGTGTAAAATCCAGAAATGCAGCACAGGCCATGGAGAACAGGGAGCCTTGTTATGCTGATGGGTGGGATGTAAATTGCCAACAGCCACTCTGGAGAAGTGTATGGTGTTTCCTGAAACTCCTAAAAAACAAAGCAACGGAGCCTACGGCACTTCCACTTATGGTCCTATAGCTTAGGGAAATTAAAATCAAAACACAGAGCCACCCCAAAGTTTCAGACGGCTCTGTTTACAAGAACCTCGTCTACAGTACAAGTTAAATATCCCAGAAAGCGAAAAATGGATAAAGAAGTTGTGGTACGTACGTACAATGGAATATCACTCACCAATGAAATCTATGTCATCTGGCCCGTCGTGGCATAATGAGTGGATTCAGGTACGATGATTCTAAGTGAAATAAGTCACACAGAATATGAAACATCATAAGATATCAATAATACACCGAATGTAATCTTGGCTACACATGAACTGAATTACAAAACAGAACAGGGTCTCAAATTTAGAAAACCAACTTATGTTTGCTTAAGGGGAAAGGTGAGTTGGGGTGCTGCATAAAACCAGAGATAGAAATTAGCACAGATACCATTCCATACGTCAAATATGTAACAGTCAAGACCTACCCCTTGCTCAGCGAAATGGGCTAAACACCCTATATTCAATGCCTAGGGATACACCTGACTAGTAAGAATCTTCAAACCCATGGATTTATATGTCTCCATAAGAGAATCAAGCGTGTGTACAGCTGCATGAAGACAGCAGAGAAAATCCGATAAATCCCATTATCAAAATGAATTACAAAAACAAAACACAATGACAGTGAAATAGAGAGCAATTCTTAAATAATTCATTCAGGGCTTGTGATGCAACCTGGATTTACCTCATCTACACCCACAGCTGAGTGAGACATAAGGTTGGACACTTCGGGCTGATAGCATTGGTGAGGTTCGATGAGCAAATGCAGACCATTTGAAGTCATACTGCATGGTACCCATTCCATGGGTCCCAACTCTCCAGGTTTAAGCGATTCTTCCTTCAGCTAAAGCATGCATGGGAAACCCAAAATTTGGTGCACTGTGTGACCGGGAAACGTTTTCAAATGCATCTCAGTTTTTGTCCTCTTTTACTCGGGTTCACAATTCCAGTCCCTTTACTAACACTCTCCCCACTTGTAGAGTCAGTGCCTTTAACCTCCTGTTTGGCACAGTTTGCAATTTCTGCGCAAGATGAACAGGAATAGGGAGAACCAATGAGAGACTAGCTGTAGGTTTCTGCACGGGCAAATTTAACGCTCATTTCCAGCCAGGAAGAGGAATTAACCAAAGGCTCAGCATGCCGTGCCGGAACAAGATTAGGGCCTGAAGCAATCCTGCGGGTTTGCGGCCAGCTCACAAGAAAGCGAGTTGAAGAAAGGAGCTCAGGGGCACTGTAATTTACAAACCTGCAGAGTTATAACTGATAGCTATTGTCCAAAAATATATTGAAGGAAGGCTGTGAAGAGGATTTGTAAGCGGGGCAGAATTGCAGGAAAACGATTTCAGGGGGCAGACTGGAATTCATTTAAAGCATAGGAAAAGAGGCAGAAGTTCGACAATGATGCACTTGGTCAAAAAGTGCGTATGCGTTTTTTCAGGGCCCTCATTACAGAGGGTAGAGGGCTCCCAGCATGCTTTCGTGGCCAACAGAGGGCCCACATCGCCAAGGCGATGTGAGCCAGCCAGGCAGGAGTGACCTCACATCAGAGGGCCCAGCTCACAGAAGGGTAAGGAACCCAGCCAGGATCAGACTCTCACCACAGGGCCCACATCACCAAGGGAATGGGAACCAGGCTGGAGTGTCCTCACACCAGTGGGGCCTCATCACCGAAATGTGAGTGACCCAGCACACATGGCTTCAAACCAGAGGACACATATCACCAAGGGGCTGGGAGTGAGGCAGACAGGAGGAGCCTCAAAACAGGGACCATAGAATAAAAATGGTGAGGAATCTCGCAGTTGGAACCTCCTAGCAGGCGGCCAGGAGCAGCGAGGCTATGGGATCCAGACCTGACTGAACTCAAAACAGAGGGCCCTCATCATGAAACTGTGAACAACCCAGCCGTTGGGACCTCAGAGCAGAAGGCCCACATTCCCATGTGGTTGGGAACATGGCATAAGTGTACTCGCACCACAGGGCACACATCAGAGAATTTTGGAAGCCCAGAAGTTAGCGCCTGACGCCAGAGGGCCCTCATTACCAAGGGTAGGAGACTCCAAGCAGGCACCAACTCCCAACTGAGGGCCCATGTCGCCAAGGTGACGTGTGACAGCCAGGCAGGAGTGACCTCACGGCAGAGGGCCTACCTCACAGAAGTGTGAGGAACCCAGCCAGGATAAGACTCTCACCAGAGGGCCCACATCACCAATGGGATCTGAACCAGGCAGGACTGTCTTCACACCTGTGTGGCCACATCATAGAAAGGTGAGGAACCCAGCACATGTGGCCTAAACCAGAGGACCCACATCTCCAAGGGGCTCGGAGTGAGGCAGGCAGGAGGAGCCTCACAACACAGGGCCCATAGAATAAAAAAGCTGAGGAATCTTGCAGTGGGAACCTCCCAGCAGGTGGCCCAGAGCACCAAGTCTATGTGATCCAGGCTGCAGTAAACTCACAGCAGAGGGCCCACATCATGAAACTGTGAGCAACCCAGACATTGGGACCTAAGAGCAGAAGGCCCACATCCCCATGGGGATAGGAACTTCACAGGAGTGTCCTAGCACCACTTAGCACGTATCAGAAAATGTGGGTACCCAGCAGTTAGGGCCTGACGCCAGAAGGCCTTCATCACCGAGGGAAGGAGGCTCTCAGCAGGCTCCAACTGCCACAAGAGGGCCGATGTTGCCCAGGCGGGGTGTGCCAGCCAGGCAGGAGTGACCTCACAGCAGAGGGCCCACCTCACAGAAGGGTGAGGAACCCAGCCATGATCAGACTCTCACCATAGGGCCCACATCATCAAGGGGATAGGAACCAGGCAGGAGTTTCCTCACACCAGTGGGGCCACATCATCAAAAGGTGAGGGACCCAGCACACGTGGCCTCAAACCAGAGGACACACATCACCAAGGGACTGGGAGTGAGGCAGGCAGGAGGAGTCTCAAAACAGAGGGCCCATAGAAGAAAAAAGGTGAGGAATCGCGCAGTTATAACCTCCCCGCAGGTGGCCAGGAGCAGCGTGGCTATGGGATCCAGGCCGGAGTGAACTCACACCAGAGGGCCCTCATCATGAAACTGAGCAACCCACCCTTGGGACCGCAGAGCAGAAGGCCCACATTCCCATGAGGTTGTGAACTTGGCAGGAATGTACTCGTACCACAGGGCGCACATCCGAAAATTTTGGGAGCCCAGGAGTTAGGGCCTGACGCCAGAGGGCCCTCATTACTGAGGGGAGGAGACTCCCAGCAGGCACCAACTCCCACCAGATGGCCGACGTCACCAAGGCGGGGTGTGCCAGCCAGGCAGGAGTGACCTCAGAGAAGAGGGCCCACCTCACAGAAGTGTGAGTAACCCAACCAGGATCAGACTCTCACCGGAGGGCCCACATCACCAAGGGGATGGGAACCAAGCAGGAGTGTCCTCACACCAGTGGGGCCACATCAGCCAAAGGTGAGGAATCCAGCACATGTGGCCTCAAACCAGAGGACACACATCACCAAGGGGCTGGGAGTGAGGCAGGTGTCTGGAGGGGCACATTGAACTCTAATATCCCACCAGGAAGAGGAATTAACCAACGGCTCAGAGTGCCATGCCGGACCCTGATTATGGCCTGAAGCAAACCTGCGGTTCTGTGGCCAGCTTTCAAGGAAACGAGTTAAGAAAGGAAATCACGGGCACTGTAATTCACAAACCTGCAGAGTTATAAATGACAGCTATTGGCAAAAATATATTGAAGTAAGTCTGCAAAGAGGACTTGAAAACGAGGCAGAATTGCAGGAATCATATTTCAGGAGGAAGATTGGAATTGCATTTAAAGCATGTGAAATGCAGCAGATCTTTGACAGTGATGCACTTGGACAAAAGTGCATATACATTTTTTCCTGAATATATTCAGGAAAAAATGCATATGCCCTTTTTGGCCAACCAAGCACTCGAGCAATGGAAATCTGCACTACAATGAAGTCTCATTTCCCATTCGTCAAAAGGGCCATCTGAAAACAGTGTAAAAACCAGAAACACAGGACAGGCCATGGAGAACAGGGAGCCTTGTTATGCTGATGGGCGGGATGTAAATTGCCAACAGACACTCTGGAGATGTTTATGGTGTATCCTGAAACATCTGACAAACAAAGCTTCAGAGCCTAGGGCACTTCCACTTTTGGCCCTATAGCTTAGGAAAATTAAAATCAAGAAGACACAGCCAACACAAAATTTAGGGCTGCTGTGTTTACAAGAACCTCGAGTCCAGTACAAATTAAATATCCCAGAAAGAAAAAAATGGATAAAGGAGTTGTGCTACTTACGTACAACGGAATATCACTCAGCAATGAAATCAGTGTCATCAGGCCTGTAGCAGCAAATTGAGTGGATTTAAGTATGATGATTCTAAGAGAAATATGTCACACAGAGTAAGATAATTATCATAAGATATCACTAATAGAGAGAGTGTAAACTTGGCTACACATAAACTGAATTACAAAACCGAACAGAGTCTCACATTTAGATAAAAACTTATGCTTGCTTAAGGGGAAAGTTGAGTTGGGGTGCTGTATAAAACCAGAGATTGAAATGAGCACACATACCGTTCCATAAGCCAAATATGTAATAGACAAGACCTACTCTTTGCTCAACGAAATAGACTCATCCATGGTGTATCACCTCACACCTGTTAGAATGGGCATCATCAGAAAATCTACAAACAACACATGCTGGAAAGGGTGTGGAGATAAGGAACCCTCTTCCACTATTGTTGGGAAAGTAAATTGATACAGTCACTGTGGAGAACATTATGGAGTTTCTTATAAAACTAAGAATAGAATTACCATATGATACAGCAATCCCACTACTGGGCATATACCCAGACAAAACGATAAATCAAAAAGAGACATTCACCGCAATGTTCATTGCATCACTATTTACAATATCCAGGTAATGGAAGCAACCTAAATGCCCACAGACAGATGAATGCATAAAGTTGTGGTACAAGTATAAAATGGAATATTACTAAGCCATAAAAAGGAATGAAATTGGGTCATTTGTAGAGACGTTGATGGATCTAGAGACTGTCATACAGAGTGAAGTAAGTCAGAAATAGAAAAACAAATCTTGTATATTAATGCATATATGTGGAACCTAGAAAAATTGTACAGATGAACCGTTTTGCAAGGCAGAAATAGAGCAACAGATGTAGACAACAAACGTATGGACACCAAGGGGGGAAAGCTGTTGGGGGGTGGTGGTGGGAGGAGTTGAGTGATTGGGATTGGCATGTATACATTTATATGTATAAAATAGATAACCAAAAAGAACCTGCTGTATAAAAAAATAAAATAAAATTCAAAATTAAAAAAGTAAAACAGAAAAAATATTCTTCCCTTCACATACATGTATTTATATGAATAAATTATTTCCATGCTTATATCTGTAAATACAAAAAGAGGAATAAAATCTACCTTGAACCAAAAACGAAAAAAAGAAAAAAAAAACAAAACCCAGCAGTTACACAGAGGAAAACCATATCAGGCCACTTGCTCCAGTTGTAAACAATTCTGAAGTTGGTCAGTGGTGGGGAATCATCTCCCATTCAGCCAGCAGGCCCCACGCAACAAGCGTCCTCATTGCAAAGCTGGGGGCCCGTGCCGAGGCATCTGTGAGTAAACGTGGGCCGAGCCCCAGGCCAGCTGCTGCTGAAATGTTCCCACCCTTCCCAGGTAAAACACCTGAATATGTACAAGGACTTGAAAGCCTAGAGGAAGGGCCATGGAGCCACATGAGCGACAGCATGCCAGCCGACTTGGTGCCTGCAGGCCAGCCAGGATGGTCCTGGCCCTGGGTGCTCTTCTGGAAGCTTTCCATTTCCCTGCCTGAGATACCCCTGCTGTCCCGGCCCCCACTGATTTCTCCCTCACTCACCTCTGTCCAGGGAGAAATTCCAGCAGCAGGTATCGGTGACACATCCTCTTCTTTAGCAGGTGGCATCTTGGCAACTGCTGCAGAAAGTCCAGCAGAGCCCCACTCACACTGGGCCACCCACAAAGCCGTGACCTCTCACTCCCTCCCACCAGTCCAGCCCCGAGACTGCTGACAGGGCAGAGAAAATGGCGTCAGGCACAGCTGCAGGGGCTCTTGCTGCCTGGTGCAGTGTTTATATTGATCCCAACCCAGGCACACCAGGGGAGGGATGGGGGGCACGGTCAGGCTTCCCAGGCCAGCCAATAATCATCCCTCAGGGGCTCACATTTGCAGAAAATGGAACTTTCTGAATCGGCCAGGTCCAAGGAACAGGTGTGGGCTCCTGAGAGTCAGGATAGACAAGGGGCTGCAGCTCTGGCTTGTTTTCTAATTATATTATCTGGCCCATGAGTGGGAGACAACTTCAAGAAAACCCTCTCCTAATGAGAGGAACCCAGGAGTCAGGGAGAGGAGGGGTGGGTGGTGGGTGGAGACAGAGGTCTGGTGCCCCGGGTGCAGTGGAAGTCTCTGGAAGTCCAGGTGGGGGGAGGCCACACAGAGTGATGCCCAGGGTCACAGACCTGTCGGAGCTGCTGTTTGTTAGTTCAAGTCCTGCTCTGAGGTGCTCTGTGTCAGATCTGAGTGACAGGTGAGCTGGGAGTGCTCTGAAATGAGGGCGATGTGCACGGTTCCTGTGTGCCCAGCCCTGCCACGGTATCTGCAAGGTTAGCTCTGTATCCTGGGAGGGGCCTGACCACGAGAGCCCCATGGGCTGCAGGGGAACCTGCCCAGGGAACCCCATATCCTGGGAGGGGCCTGAACACGAGAGCCCCGTGGGCTGGGGTGGGTGTGGGGTACCTGCCCAACTGAGCTCCATATCCTGGGATTGGCCTGACCTCGAGAGCCCCATGGGCTGCTGGAATTCTGGTAAAGGATATCAGGACAGTCAGTGAAGCCACCGAGGATATACCTCCAGTAGTTCCTAAATCCTACACCCTGCTGCTCATTCTACCAACCACTAGGACATGGTATTCTGTATTAGTCTTCAATGATGCCTTCTTTTGTATTCTACTAGTCCCAGACTCACAAGAAATTTTGGCTTGTGAGTGGCAGGACTCAAAATACAACTAAAACAATACTTCCGGGCCGTGTTGCCCCAAGAGTTCAAAAATTCCCACACCATCTTTGGGGAAAGCTCAGCTAAAGACCTAAAATTTCTACCTCTGGAAAAGGAAACACTCCTTCAATATGCAGACGACATTCTGATCGCCAGCCCTACTAAGGAGACCTCTGAACTACCAAGCCAATAAAGGATACAAGTTGTCCAAGAAAAAGCTCAAATATCACAGACTACGGTGACCTGCCTGGGCTTCATTCTCACAGAAGGTCGGAGAAGCCCATCCCAGGAAAGGGAAGAAACAATTTACAGCCTTACCCATTTCTAAAACTAGAAGACAGCTTAGGGGTTCCTGGCGAGGCCAGGGTTTGCTGCTTCTGAATCCCTAACTACAGTCTACTAGCTGGGCCTCTATATGAAACACTGAAAGAAAAAGATGATGATCCTTTTGAATAGAATCCAGGAGTGGCCTTTCAAGAATGGAAAGAGCAGTCAATTCAGACCCTTGCCCTGGAACTCCCTAATTTCGTTAAATCCTTTGACCTTTACTTTCCTGGTGAACAGTGAATCACCATTGGAGTATTAGTGCAAAACCTGGGACCACTTGAAATGGAACAATGCAAGAATGCCATCCAGGTATGATAAACTACGGTCACAAAGGGGCTTGGCCCACCGCCACATCTAGCCAAGATACTGGAAGTATCTGAAAACCTGGAAATCAGCAGCCCAAAAGGCCACCTCCCTCCTAAGGGAAAAGGACCCCACATGGTGATCCTAACCCCCAACCATGCCCTGAAGTTGCAGGGTTTGCTCCGTGGGCACACTGACCTTGAGTGAGGAGGTCCTCCAACTCCAACCTCCAGAGAGATAACTGGGGCAAAGGGGCACCATGACGACTCGTGTGACCATCACTTGACCTGGAGTTTCTCTCATAAAACAACAAGAGTGTGTCCCAAAAGAGTAGACTACTGCTTGCAGGACTTACTGCACCCAGAGGGGAGCTAATAATCTTGGCGGGGGAAACGTATATCACGCTGTCACCATAGAAAAGCCTACAGACACTGTGATGATGGTGGCCAATAAGACCGGCTGGACTCCTGTTTACTTCAAAAGGCTGTTGACTCAGTGACCATCATGGTCCTTCATCACCACTGACCCTGGACTGTCTGGGAGTAGGGCAGTCAGGGTCCTGACACCTGGTGCTGTTTTTACGTTAATTCAGGGGCCTAACTGAAGAAAGCACAGACTACTGGTCAGAGCATCTAGGCTGGCAGAAACTGTCAGCCTAAGGTGGCCGAACAAATGTGGGGTGGGGTGAAACTGGACCTCACAGCGTCACTGCACGTCTCCTTCCTGGACCCTTAAAGGTCATTAGAATCTATAACACTACCAATACTTGTGCTCAGGCGGACGAGCAGGGAGGCAGGAGGCCTGCGGACAATCAACATCACCTGGAGGCTGCTGGGGAGAAGTTCAGACCCTTGCCCACGGGTATGAGGGCTCCTAACTCAGCACTCAGCAGTTACAGATGAAGGGTCTGCACCCTCAGCACTCTAAGAATGAGGAAGGGGACAAAATGCAGAAGAGGGGTTTGTCCCAGGCAAAGCCCCTTAAAAATCTCTGGGAGATAAAAATAGAATCTGGGCAATAAAATAAAGTCTAACCTTTTTTATCCTTTGTGCTTTGTCTAATTTCACGTGCTCCTAGGGTCCCGCATACAGAGGTTCAACAGCCGGCACTTCAGACGAGATTCCCTAGTGCAGAATGGCTGGGTCGACACCTCAGCTCCTGGGGCACAGTGCAGACTCCGTGATATAGAGCCTGAGCTGCAGCCAACCGGGCCCTCGAGAGCTCCGCCCGCTCCCTCCCACTGACTCTGACAGGATCTCTACACAGCAGCCCAGCCCACAGCCCACGGGGTAGCACATGCTCTCACCTCTCCATTCTCTGATCAAAATATAAAGTTTCCTTTGCTTCTGAACCAAACTCAGTCTCGATCTGTTGGCTCCAATGACACTGGGCAGGGGGACACTTGTTGGGGTCCACTCTGGAGGATCAGTAACAGAAATTGAGAACATTGTAACTTCAATGAACAGATGTGTGAGCCAAACTGTAATTAACATAGAACAGTGTATAAGGCTCGGGTAATATAAGATGTTTCTAACACTTCCATTTGATATTTCCATCACTTTATTATAAGCAAGTTCAGTGAAAAGGTTTGTCTTATTTGTCAGGTCAATACTAGAGAAACGAAGTGATTTCTTTCCAAGGATGTACATCTAATAATCTTGGTTAAAGCTTCAATCTTGTTTTAAATGCTTTTCCATTGAAAATGATACCTCTCTTTCAGCTCCCCCATTTCTGAGAAGTATAAAATCTTATAATTTATTATTACCAAACGGGAAAGGTGGGAGGAGGGATAAATTAACAGTTTGGGATTAACACATACACACTGCTATGTATAAAATCGATCATCAACAAGGAACTACTGTATAGCACAGGGAACTACCCTCAATATTTTGCAATAACCTATAAGGGGAAATAATCTGAAAAAAGAATAGATATTTTTATTGACATCATCTATTAATGACAGTTAAAATGGAACCTAAGGGAAGCCAGTGGTGAGTGCTTCTGACCAGGAAGACTTCAATCATCTAAAGTTTGGACTCTGCCTACTTCCCAAGGCCCTTAATGAACATATGTGTAGCCGTAGCTTAAAAAATTCCCCAGTTTGGGTTGTGGAGAGACAGTGATTTTGAAAAAGCCCTGGTGTTCTCCTCACATGAATGGGACACTTCCTACAGCTAAAACATGCCTGTCACACCCAGAGGATGGTATACCGTCTGATCGGGAAGAGTTTGGAAAAGGCATCTCATCTCCTCATCTCCTGGTGCTCGGGTTCACCCCTCTAGCGTCTTTACGAACAGTCTCCCCACTTGGAGATGTCAGCACTGTCAACATCCTGTTGCATACAGTTTGGAATTTGTCCAGAGGATGAAGCAGAAGGAGGAGGAACAATGAGAGACAAGTCCTAGGTGTTCGGACAGGCACATGTCACTCTAATTTCCAATCAGGAAAATGAATTGACCAAAGGCTAGGGTTGCCCATGGAAACAGAATAGGGCTTGAGGAAATCCCACTGCTTTGTGGCCAGTTCCCATAAACACAAGTTGAAAAATGGAACTCAGGGCCGCTAAAATTCACGAAACTGCAGAGTTGAAAATATCTCTCACTGAAAAATGTCTTGAGGAAAGTCAGAGAAAGGGACTTGTAAGCAACGGAGAATGGCAGGAAAGGGATTGGAAGAGGTAGAAAGGACTCGCCATTAAGCACAAGAAAAGGGGCTGAACATTGCCAACATTGCAGTTGGCCAAAAAGGTTGTATGCGTCTTTTTCTGTATATATTCAAGAAAAGGGCATACACTTTTTTAGCCAACCAAACAGGTGGGCACTGGAAATCAGTACTACAAAACATATCACTTCGCATCAGTCAGAAGAGCCTTCCTCATAAAGTGTAAACACCAGAAATGCAGGACAGGGCAAGGAGAAAAGGGAGCCCTGTGAGGCTTATAGTGGAAATGTATATTGCCAATGATCACTCTTGAGAAGTGTATTGTGTTTACTAAAGCATCTAAAAAATGAGCTACAGAGCACAGGGCACTTGCACTCATGGACGTATATCTTGGGAAAGACAAAAATCGAGAGGACACAGGCACCCCAATGTTTACCGCCTCTCTGTTTAAAAGATCCTCGACTAGGATATAATTTATATGTCTCTGGAGGGAAAAAATGGATAGAGATGTGGCACTTATGTAGAGTGGAATATTACTCAGCCTGAAAATCAGTGAAATATGGCCAGTTGTAACAACCCCAGAGGAGTTACGTATGATCATTCGAAGTCACATAATTCAAAAAGAAAAAGACATACGATATTACTAATACATGGAATGTAAACGTGGCTACATATGACCTGAATTACAAAACAGAACGGGGTCTCAAATTTAGAAGACCAACTTATGTTTGCTTAAGGATAAAGGAGAGTTGGGGAGCTGCATAAAACCAGAGATTGAAATTAGCACAGATACCGCTCCATAAGCCAAATATGTACTAGAAAAAACCTACACCCTGGTCAACGAAATGGACTCAACACCCCATATTCAACGCCTACGAATACACCTGACTATTAAGAATCTTCAAACCCATGGATTTATATGTCTCTGTAAGAGAATCAAGCGTGAGTACAGCGGCATGAAGGCAGCAGTGATAATGCGATAAATCCCATTATCAAAATAAATTACAAAAACAAAACACAATGAGAGTGAAATAGAGAGCAATTCTTAAATAATTCATTCAGATCTTGTGATGCAACCTGGATTTACCACATCTATATCGAGAGCTGAATGAGACATAAGGTTGGGCACTTCGGGCTGATAGCATTGGTTAGGTTCGATGCGCAGATGCAGACCCTTTGAAGTTATACTGCATGGTACCCATTCCATGGGTCCCAACTCTCCAGGTTTAAGGGATTCTTCCTTCAGCTAAAACATGCATGGGAAACCCAAAGTATGGTGCACCGTGTGACCGGGAAACGTTTTCAAATGCATCTCAGTTTCGTCCCCCTTCACTCGCGTTCACCATTCCAGACCCTTTACTGACACTCTCCCCACTTGGAGAGCCAGTGCCTTTAACCTCCTGTTTGGCACAGTTTGCAATTTCTGTGCAAGATGAACAGGAATAGGGAGAACCAATGAGAGAGTAGCTGTAGGTGTTTGCACGGGCAAATTTAACACACATTTCCCACCAGGAGGAGGAATTAACCACAGGCTCAGCATGCCGTGCCGGAACCAGATTAGGGCCTGAAGCAATCCTGCGGATTTGCGGCCAGCTCACAAGATAGCGAATTGAAGAAAGGAGCTCAGGGACACTGTACCTCACAAAACTGCAGAGTTATGAATGACAGCTATCGTCCAAAAATATATTGAAGTAAGTCTGCGAAGAGGACTTGTAAGTGGGGCAGAATTGCAGGAAAACGATTTCAGGGGGTAGACAGGAATTGCACTTAAAGCATAGAAAAAGAGGCAGAACGTCGACAATGATGCACTTGGCCAAAAAGGGCGTATGCGTTTTTTCCTGAATATATCCAGGAAAAAACGCATACGCACATTTTGGCCAACCAAGCAAGCGTGTAAAGGAAATCTGCACTACAATGAAGTCTCACTGCCCCCCAATCAAAAGGGCCATTTGAAAAATGTGTAAAATCCCGAAAGGCAGGACAGGTCATGGAGAAGGGGGAGCCTTGTTATGCTGATGGGCGGGATGTAAATTGCTAACAGCCACTCTGGAGAAGTGTATGGTGTTTCCTGAAACACCAAAACACAAAGCAACGGAGCCTACGGCACTTCCACTTATGGTCCTATAGCTTAGGGAAATTCAAATCAAAAACACACAGCCACCCCAAAGTTTCAGACGGCTCTCTTTACAAGAACCTCGTCTACGGTACAAGTTAAATATCCCAGAAAGCGAAAAATGGATAAAGAAGTTGTGGTACGTACGTACAATGGAATATCACTCACCAATGAAATCTATGTCATCTGGCCCGTCGTGGCATAATGAGTGGATTCAGGTACGATGATTCTAAGTGAAATAAGTCACACAGAAAATGAAACATCATAAGATATCACTAATACACCGAATGTAATCTTGGCTACACATGAACTGAATTACAAAACAGAACAGGGTCTCAAATTTAGAAAACCAACTTATGTTTGCGTAAGGGGAAAGGTGAGTTGGGGTGCTGCATAAAACCAGAGTTAGAAATTACCACAGATACCATTCCATATGTCAAATACGTAATAGTCAAGACCTACCCCTTGCTCAACGAAATGGGCTAAACACCCTATATTCAACACCTAGTAATACACCTGACTAGTAAGAATCTTTAAACCCATGGATTTATATGTCTCCATAAGAGAATCAAGCGTGTGTACACCTGCATGAAGGCAGCAGAGAAAATCCGATAAATCCTATTATCAAAATGAATTACAAAAACAAAACACAATGACAGTGAAATAGAGAGCAATTCTTAAATAATTCATTCAGGGCTTGTGATGCAACCTGGATTTACCTCATCAAAACCCAGAGCTGAGTGAGACATAAGGTATGACACTTCGGGCTGATAGCATTGGTGAGGTTCGATGAGCAAATGCAGACCATTTGAAGTCATACTGCATGGTACCCATTCCATGGGTCCCAACTCTCCAGGTTTAAGTGATTCTTCCTTCAGCTAAAGCATGCATGGGAAACCCACAGTATGGTGCACCATGTGACCGGGAAACGTTTTCAAATGCATCTCAGTTTTTGTCACCTTTTACTCGGGTTCACAATTCCAGACCCTTTACTAACACTCTCCCCACTTGGAGAGTCAGTGCCTTTAACCTGCTGTTTCCACAGTTTGCAATTTCTGCACAAGATGTACAGGAATACGGAGAACCAATGAGAGACTAGCTGTAGGTGTCTGCACGGGCAAATTTAACGCTCATTTCCAACCAGGAAGAGGAATTAACCAAAGGCTCAGCATGCCGTGCCGGAACCACATTAGGGCCTGAAGCAATCCTGCGGGTTTGCGGCCAGCTCACAAGAAAGCGATTTGAAGAAAGGAGCTCAGGGGCACTGTAATTCACAAACCTGCAGAGTTATAAATGACAGCTATCGTCCAAAAATATATTGAAGGAAGGCTGCGAAGAGGACTTGAAAGCGGGGCAGAATTGCAGGAAAACGATTTCAGGGGGTAGACTGGAATTGCATTTAAAGCATAGGAAAAGAGGCAGCAGGTCGACAATGATGCACTTGGCCAAAAAGGGCGTATGCGTTTTTTCCTGTATATATTCAGGAAAAAACGCATACGCCCTTTTTGGCCAACCAAGCAAGCATGTTAAAGAAATCTGCACTACAATGAAGTCTCACTGCCCACCGGTCAAAAGGGCCATTTGAAAAATGTGTAAAATCCAGAAATGCAGCACAGGCCATAGAGAACAGGGAGCCTTGTTATGCTGATGGGTGGGATGTAAATTGCCAACAGACACTCTGGAGAAGTGTATGGTGTTTCCTGAAACACCAAAAAACAAAGCAACGGAGCCTACGGCACTTCCACTTATGGTCCTATAGCTTAGGGAAATTAAAATCAAAAACACACAGCCACCCCAAAGTTACAGACGGCTCTGTTTACAAGAACCTCGTCTACGGTACAAGTTAAATATCCCAGAAAGGGAAAAATGTATAAAGAAGTTGTGGTACGTACGTACAATGGAATATCACTCACCAATGAAGTCTATGTCATCTGGCATGTCCTGGCATAATGAGTGGATTCAGGTACGATGATTCTAAGTGAAATAAGTCACACAGAAAATGAAACATCATAAGATATCACTAATACACGGAATGTAATCTTGGCTACACATGAACTGAATTACAAAACAGAACAGGTTCTCACATTTAGAAAACCAACTTATGTTTGCTTAAGGGGAAAGGTGAGTTGGGGGCTGCATAAAACCAGAGATAGAAATTAGCACAGATACCATTCCATAAGTCAAATATGTAATAGTGAAGACCTACCCCTTGCTCAACGAGATGGACTATACACCCCATATTCAACGCCTAGCATTACACCTTACTAGTAAGAATCTTCAAACCCATGGATTTATATGTCTCCATAAGAGAATCAAGCGTGTGTACAGCTGCATGAATGCAGCAGAGAAAATCCGATAAATCCCATTATCAAAATTAATTACAAAAACAAAACACAATGACAGTGAAATAGAGAGCAATTCTTAAATAATTCATTCAGTGCTTGTGATGCAACCTGGATTTACCTCATCTACACACAGAGCTGAGTGAGACATAAGGTTGGACACTTCGGGCTGATAGTATTGATGAGGTTCGATGAGCAAATGCAGACCCTTTGAAGTCATACGTCATGGTACATGTTCCATGGGTCCCAACTCTCCAGGTTTAAGGGATTTTTCCTTCAGCTAAAACATGCATGGGAAACCCACAGTATGGTGCACCGTGTGACCGGGAAACGTTTTCAAATGCATGTTCGTTTTCGTCCGCTTTTTCTCGGGTTCACAATTCCAGACCCTTTACTAACAGTCTCCCCACTTGGACAGTCAGTGCCTTTATCTCCTGTTTGGCACACTTTGCAATTTCTGTGCAAGATGAACAGGAATATGGAGAACTAATGAGAGAGTAGCTGTAGCTATCTGCACGGGCAAATTTAACTCTCATTTCCCACCAGGAAGAGGAATGAACCAAAGGCTCAGTGTGCCATGCTGGAACAAGATTAGGGCCTGAAGCAATCCTGCAGTTTTGCGGCCAGCTCAAAAGAAAGCTAGTTGAAAAAAAGAGCTCAGGGACACTGTCATTCACAAACCTGCAGTTATCAATGACAGCTATCTTCCAAAAATATATTGAAGTAAGGCTGCAAAGCAGACGTGAAAGTGGGGCAGAATTGAAGGAAACCGATTTCAGGAGGTAGACAGTAATTGCATTTAAAGCATAGGAAAAGAGGCAGTACGTGGACAATGATGCACTTGGCCAAGAAGGGCATATGCGTTTTATCCAGGGCCCTCATTAAAGAGGGGAGGAGGCTCCCAGCACACTCCAATGGCCAACAGAGGGCCCATGTCACCAAGGCGACGTGTGCCACCCAGGCAAGAGTGACCTCATGTCAGAGGGCCCACCTCACAGAAGGGTGAGGTACCGAGCCAGGATCAGACTCTCACCAGAGGGCCCACATCACCAAGGGGATCGGATCCAGGCAGGAGTGGCCTCACACCAGTGTGGCCAAATAATAGAAAGGTGAGGAACCCAGAACATGTGGCCTAAACAAGAGGACCCACATCTCCAAGGGGCTGGAAGTGAGGCAGGAAGGAAGAGCCAGAAAACAGAGGACCCATAGAATAAAAAAGTGAGGAATCCCGCAGTTGGAACCTCCTAGCATGCGGCAAGGAGCAGCGAGGCTATGGGTTCCCAGCCAGTGTGAACTCACAACAGAGGGCCCTCATCATTAAACTGTGAACAACACAGCTGTTGGGACCACAGAACAGAAGGCCCACATTCCCATGGGGTTGGCATCCTGGCAGGAGTGTACTCGCACCACAGGGCACACATCAGAAAATTTTGGGAGCCCAGGAGATAGGGCCGGACGCCAAACGGCCCTAATTACAGAGGGGAGCAGACTCCTAGCAGGCACCAACTCTCAACTGAGGGCACACGTCGCCAATGTGACGTGTGACAGCCAGGCAGGAATGACCTCACAGCCAAGGGCCTACGTCACAGAAGGGGGAGGAACCCAGCCAGGATAAGACTCCCACCAGAGGGCCCACATCACCAAGGGGATCAGAACCAGGCAGGAGTGGCCTCAAACCAGTATGGCCAAATCATAGAAAAGTGAAGAAACCAGAACATATGGCCTAAACCAGAGGACCCACATCAACAAGGGGCTCAGAGTGAGGCAGGCAGTAGGTGTCTCAAACAGAGGGCCCATAAAATAAAAAAGGTGGGGAATCCCGCAGTTGGAACCTCCCAGCAGGCGGCAAGGTACAGCGAGGCTATGGGATCCCGGCCGGTGTGAACTCACAACAGAGGGCCCTCATCACGAAACTGTGAACAACCCAGCAGTTGGGACAACAGAGCAGAAGGCCCACATTCCCATGTGGTTGGGAACCTGACAGGAGTGTCCTCCCACCAGAGGGCACACATCAGAAAAGTATGGGAGCCCAGGAGTTAGGGCCTGACACCAGAGTGTCCTCATCACCGAGAGGAGAATGCTGCCAGCATGCTCCAACTGCCGCCAGAGGGCCGACGTCACCAAGGCGGGGTGTGCCAGCCAGGCAGGAGTGACCTCAGGGCCGAGGGTCAACCTTACGGAACTGTGAGGAACCCAACCAGGATGAGACTCTCACCAGAGGGCCCACATCACCAAGGGGATGGGAACCAGGCAGGAGTGTTCTCACCACAGTGGTGCCACATCACTGAAAGGCGAGGAACCCACAACATGTGGCCTCAATCCAGAACACCCACATCAACAAGGGGCTCAGAGTGAGGGAGGCAGGAAGTGTCTCACAACACAGGGCCCATAGAAGAATAAAGGTAAGGAATCCTGCATTTGGAAGCTCCAAGCAGGTGGCCCAGAGCACCGAGGCTCTGGGATGCATGCCGGAGTGAACTCACAGCAGAGGGCCCACATCCTGACACTGGGAGCAACCCAGCCGTTGGCACCTCAGAACAGAAGTCCCAAATCCGCATGGGGATGGGAACCTGGAAGGAGTGACATTGCACCAGTGGGCTCACATCAGAAAATGTGCGGAGCCCAGCAGTTAGGGCCTGACGCAAGAGGGCCCTCATCACCTTGGAGAGGAGCGTACAAGAAGGCTCCAACTGCCACCAGAGGTCCGACGTCACCAAGGCAACGGGAGCAAGCCAGGCAGGAGTGGCCTCACACCAGTGTGGCCAAATCATAGAAAGGTGAGGAACCCAGAATATGTGGCCCAAACAAGCCGACCCACATCTCCAAGGGGCTGGGAGTGAGGCAGGCAGGAGGACCCTCAAAACAGAGGACCCATAGAATAAAAAATGTGAGGAATCCCGCAGTTGGATACTCCTAGCATGCGGCAAGGAGCAGCGAGGCTATGGGATCCCAGCCAGTGTGAACTCACAACAGAGGGCCCTCATCATGAAACTGTGAACAACACAGCTGTTGGGACCACAGAACAGAAGGCCCACATTCCCATGGGGTTGGTAACATGGCAGGAGTGTACTCGCACCACAGGGCACACATCAGAAAAGTTTTGGAGCCCAGGAGTTAGGGCCTGACTCCAGACAGCCCTAATTACCGAGGGGAGCAGACTCCTAGCAGGCACCAACTCCCAACTGAGGGCCCACGTCGCCAAGGTGACGTGCGTCAGCCAGGCAGGAGTGACCTCACAGCAGAGGGCCTACGTCACAGAAGGGGGAGGAACCCAGCCAGGATAAGACAATCACCAGAGGGCCCACATCACCAAGGGGATCAGAACCAGGCAGGAGTGGCCTCACACCAGTATGGCCAAATCATAGAAAAGTGAGGAACCCAGAACATATGGCCTAAACCAGAGGACCCATATCAACAAGGGGCTCAGAGTGAGGCAGGCAGGAGGTATCTCAAACAGAGGGCCCATAAAATAAAAAAGGTGGGGAATCCCGCAGTTGGAAGCTCCAAGCAGTTGTCCCAGAGCACCGAGGCTATGGGATCCATGCCGGATTGAACTCACAGCAGAGGGCCCACATCCTGACACTGTGAGCAACCCAGCCGTTGGCACCTCAGAACAGAAGGCCCAAATCCGCATGGGGATGGGAACCTGGCCGGAGTGTCCTCTCACCACTTAGCACGTATCAGAAAATATGGGTACCCAGCAGTTAGGGCCTGACACCAGAGTGTCCTCATCACCGAGAGGAGAAGGCTCCCAGCATGCTCCATCTACGGCCAGAGGGCCGACGTCACCAAGGCGGTGTGTGCCAGCCCGGCAGGAGTGACCTCAGGGCAGAGGGCCAACCTTACGTAACTGTGAGGAACCCAACCAGGATGAGACTCTCACCAGAGGGCCCACATCACCAAGGGGATGGGAACCAGGCAGGAGTGTTCTGACCCCAGTGGGGCCACATCATTGAAAGGCGAGAAACCCACCACATGTGGCCTCAAACCAGAAGACCCACAACAACAAGGGGCTCAGAGTGAGGCAGGCAGGAAGTGTCTCACAACACACGGCCCATAGAAGAAAAAAGGTAAGGAATCCTGCAGTTGGAAGCTCCAAGCAGGTGGCCCAGAACACCGAGGATATGGGATGCATGCCGGAGTGAACTCACAGCAGAGGGCCCACATCCTGACACTGTGAGCAACCCACACGTTGGCACCTCAGAACAGAAGGCCCAAATCCGCATGGAGATGGGAATCCGGCAGGAGTGTCATCGCACCAGTGAGCACATATCAGAAAATGTGGGGAGCCCAGCAGTTAGGGCCTGACGCCAGAGGGCCCTCATCACCGATGGGAGGAGGCTCCCAGCACGCTCCAACTGCAACCAGAGGGCCCATGTGGCCAAGGCGACGTGTGCCAGCCAGGCAGGAGTGACCTCACAGCAGAGGACCCACCTCCCAGAAGTATGAGGAATCAAGCCAGGGTCCAACTCTCACCAGAGGGTCCACATCAACAAGAGGATGGGAACCAGTCACGAGTGTCCTCACACCAGTGGCGTCACATACCTAAAAGGTGAGGCAACCGGCACATGTTGCCTCAAACCAGAGGACCTACATCACCAAGGGACTTGGAGTGAGGCAGGCAGGAGGAGCCTCACAACAGAGGGCCCAAAGTATAAAAAAGGGGCGGAATCCAGCAGTTGGAACCTCCCAGCAGTCGGCCCAGAGCACAGAGGCTATGGGATCTAGGCCTGAGTGAACTAACACCAGAGAACCAACATCACGAATCTGTGAGCAACCCAGGCGTTGGGACCACTGAGCAGAAGGCCCACTTCCTCATGGGGATGGGAACCTTACAGGAGTGTCCTGGCATCACTGGGCTCAGTCAGAAAACGTGGGGTGCCCAGCAGTTAGAGCCTGATGCCAGAGGGCCCTCATCACCTAGGAGAGGAGGCTCCCAGCAGGCTCCAACTGCCACCAGATGGCCGACGTCACCAAGGCAATGTGAGCAAGCCAGGCAGGAGTTACCTCACAGAAGAGGGCCCACCTCAAAGAAGGGTCAGGAACCCAGCAAGGATCAGACTTTCACCAGAGGGCCCACAACACCAAGGGGATGTGAACCAGGCAGGAGTGTCCTCACACCATTGGGGCCATATCATCGAAAGGTGAGGGACCCAACACACGTGGCCTCAAACCAGAGGACATACATCACCAAGGGTCTGCGAGGGAGGCAGGCAGGAGTAGCCTCAAAAGAGAGGGCCCATAGAATAAAAAAGGTGAGGTATCCCGCAGTTGGAACGTCCCAGCAGGTGGCAAGGAGCAGCGAGGCTATGGGTTCCTGGTCGGTGTGAACTCACAAAAGAGGGCCCTCATCATGAAACTGTGAACAACCCAGCCATTGTGTCCACAGAGCAGAAGGCCCCCATTTCCATGGGGTTGGGAACCTGGCAGGAGTGTACTCGCACCACAGGGCACACATCAGAAAAATTTGGGAGCCCAGGAGTTAGGGCCAGACGCCAGAGGGCCCTCATTACCGAAGGGAGGAAACTCCCAGCAGGCACCAAATCCCAACTGAGGGCCCACGTCGCCAAGGTGACGTGCGCCAGCCAGGCAGGAGTGACCTCACAGCAGAGGGCAAACGTCACAGAAGGGAGAGGAACCCAGCCAGGATAAGACTGTCACCAGAGGGCCCACATCACCAAGGGGATCGGAACCAGGCAGAAGTATCCTCACACCAGTTTGGCCAAATAATGGAAAGGTGAGGAACCCAGAACATGTGGCCTAAACCACAGGAACCACATCTCCAAGGTGCTCAGAGTGAGGCAGGCAGGAGTAGCCTAACAACACAGGGAACATAGATCAAAAAATGTGAGGAATCCAGCAGTTGGAACGTCCCAGCAGGCGGCCAGGAGCAGCGAGGCAATGGGATCCTTTCTGGAATGAACTCACACCAGAGGGCCCTCATCATTAAACTGTGAGCGACCCAACCATTGGGACCTCACAGCAGAAGGCGCACATCCACATGGGGATGGGAACCCGGCAGGAGTGTCATCGCACAAGTGGGCAAACATCAGAAGAAATGGGGAGCCCAGCAGTTATTGACTGATGCCACAGGGCCCTCATCACCGAGGGGAGGAGACTCCCAGCAAGCTCCAACTGCCACCAGAGGGCCGACGTCTCCAAGGCAACGGGAACAAGCCAGGCAGGTGTGACCTCAGAGCAGAGGGACCACCTCACAGAAAGGTGACGAAACCAGCCAGGATCAGACTCTCACCAGACAGCCCACATCACCAAGGGGATATGAACCAGGCAGGAGTGTCCTCACACCAGTGGGTCCACATCTTTAATAGGTGAGTAAACTGGCACATGTGGCCTCAAACCAGAGGACACACATCACCAATGGGCTGGGAGTGAGGCAGGTGTCTGGACGGGCACATTTAACTCTCATTTCCCACCAGGAAGAGGAATTAACCAAACGCTCAGCGTGCCGTGCCGGAACCAGATTACGGCCTGAAGCAAACCTGCGGTTTTGTGGCCAGCTTACAAGGAAGCGAGTTAAGAAAGGAAATCAGGGACACTGTAATTCACAAACCTGCAGAGTTATAAATGACAACTATTGTCAAAAATATATTGAAGTAAGGCTGCAAAGAAGACTTGAAAACACGGCAGAATTCCAGGAATCAGATTTCAGGAGGTAGATTTGAATTGCATTTAAAGCATATGAAAAGCAGCAGATCTTTGACAGTGATGTACTTGGACAAAAAGAGTGTATGCATTTTTTCGTGAATATATTCAGGAAAAAACACATACGCCCTTTTTGGTCAACCAAGCACTCGAGCAATGGAAATCCGCACTACAATGAAGTCTCATTTCCCATTCGTCAAAAGGGCCATCTGAAAAAAGTGTAAAAACGAGAAACACAGGACAGGCCATGGAGAACAGGGAGCCTTGTTATGCTGATGGGTGGGATGTAAATTGCCAACAGACACTCTGGAGATGTTTATGGTGTATCCTGAAACATCTAAAAAACAAAGCTACAGAGCCTAGGGCACTTCCACTTATGGTCCTATAGCTTAGGAAAATTAAAATCAACAAGACACAGCCAACACAAAATTTAGGGCTGCTGTGTTTACAAGAACCTTGAGTCCAGTACAAATTAAATATCCCAGAAAGAAAAAAATGGATAAAGAAGTTGTGCTACTTACGTACAACGGAATATCACTCAGCAATGAAATCAATGTCATCAGGCCTGTAGCAGCAAATTGAGTGGATTTAAGCACGATGACTCTAAGAGAAATATGTCACACAGAGAAAGACAGTAATCATAAGATATCACTAATAGAGGGAGTGTAAACTTGGCTCCACATGAACTGAATTACAAAACCGAACAGTGTCTCACATTTAGCTAAAAAACTTATGCTTGCTTAAGGGGAAAGTTGAGTTGGGGTGCTGTATAAAACCAGAGATTGAAATTAGCACAGATACCTTTCCATAAGCCAAATATGTAATAGACAAGACCTACTCCTTGCTCAACGAAATAGACTCATCCATGCTGTATCATCTCACACCTGTTAGAATGGGCATCATCAGAAAATCTACAAACAACAAATGCTGGAAAGGGTGTGGAGATAAGGAACCCTCTTCCACTATTGTTGGGAATGTAAATAGATACAGTCACTGTGGAGAACATTATGGAGTTTCTTATAAAACTAAAAATAGAATTACCATATGATACAGCAATCCCACTACTGGGCATATACCCAGACAAAACCAAAAATCAAAAAGAGACATTCACCGCAATGTTCATTGCATCACTATTTACAATATCCAGGTAATGGAAGCAACCTAAATGCCCAGACAGACGAATGCATAAAGATGTGGTACATATATAAAATGGAATATTACTAAGCCATAAAAAGGAATGAAATTGGATCATTTGTAGAGACGTTGATGGATCTAGAGACTGTCATACAGAGTGAAGTAAGTCAGAAAGAGAAAAACAAAACAAATCTTGTATATTAATGCATATATGTGGAACCTAGAAAAATTGTACAGATGAACCGTTTTGCAAGACAGAAATAGAGCAACAGATGTAGACAACAAACGTATGGACACCAAGGGGGGAGAGCGGTTGGGGGGGTGGTGGTGGGAGGAGTTGAGAGATTGGGATTGGCATGTATACATTTATATGTATAAAATAGATAACCAATAAGAACCTGCTGTATAAAAAATAAAATAAAATTCAAAATTAAAAAAATAAAATTAAAAAAAGTAAAACAGAAAAAATATTCTTCCCTTCACATACATGTATTAATATGAATAAATTATTTCCATGCTTATATCTGTAAATACAAAAAAGAGGAATAAAATCTACCTTGAACCAAAAACGGAAAAAAGAAAAAAAATCAGAACCCACCATTTACACAGAGGAAAACCGTATCAGGGCACTTGCTCCAGTTGTAAACCATTCTGAAGTTGGTCAGTGGTGGGGAATCATCTCCCATTCAGCCAGCAGGCCCCACGCAACAAGCGTCCTCTTTGCAAAGCTGGGGGACCATGCCGAGGCATCTGTGAGTAAACGTGGGCCGAACCCCAGGCCAGCTGCTGCTGAAATGTTCCCACCCTTCCCAGGTAAAACACCTGAATATGTACAAGGACTTGAAAGCCTAGAGGAAGGGCCATGGAGCCACACGAGTGACAGCATGCCGGCCGACTTGGTGCCTGCAGGCCAGCCAGGATGGCCCTGGCCCTGGGTGCTCTTCTGGAAGCTTTCCATTTCCCTGCCTGAGATACCCCTCCTGTCCTCGCCCCCACTGCTTTCTTCCTTCCTCACCTCTGCCCAGGAAGAAATTCCAGCGGCAGGTATGGGTGTCACATCCTCTTCTTTAGCAGGTGGCATCTTGGCAACTGCTGCAGAAAGTCCAGCAGAACCCCACTCACACTGGGCCACCCACAAAGCCGTGGCCTCTCACTCCGTCCCACCAGCCCAGCCCCGAGACTGTTGACAGGGCAGAGAAAATGGCGTCAGGCACAGCCATTTTATATGTGTGTTTATATCGATCTCAACCCAGGCACACCTGGGGAGGGCTGGCCGGCACGGTCAGGCTGCCCAGGTCAGCCAATCATCACCCCTCAGGGTCTCACAATTGCAGAAAATGGAAATTGCTGAATCAGCCAGGTCCAAGGAACAGCTGTGGGCTCTTGAGAGTCAGGATAGACAAGGGGTTGTAGCTCCGGCTTGTTTTCTAATCATTTTAACTGGCCCATGAGTGGGAGACAACTTCAAGAAAACCCTCTCGTAATGAGAGGACCCCAGGAGTCAGGGAGAGGAGGGGTGGGTGGTGGGTGGAGACAGAGGCCTGGTGCCCCGGGTGCAGTGGAAGTCTCTGGAAGACCAGGTGGAGGGAGGCCGCACAGAGTGATGCCCAGGGTCACAGACCTGACGGAGGTGCTATTTGTTAGTTCAAGTCCTGCTCTGAGGTGCTCTGTGTCAGATCTGAGCGACAGGTGAGCTGGGAGTGCTCTGCAATGTGGGCTATGTGCACGGTTCCTGTGTGCCCAGCCTTGCCACGGTACCTGCAAGGGTAGCTCTGTATCCTGGGAGGGGCCTGACCACGAGAGCCCCATGGGCTGCAGGGGACCTGCACAGGGAACCCCATATCCTGGGAGGGGCCTGAACACGAGAGCCCCGTGGGCTGGCGTGGGGTGGGGTACCTGCCCAGGTGAGCTTCATATCCTGGGATTGGCCTGACCTCGAGAGCCCCATGGGCTGCTGGAGTCCTGGTAAAGGATGTCAGGACAGTCAGTGAAGCCACCGAGGATATACCTCCAGTAGTTCCTAAATCCTACACCCTGCTGGTCATTCTACCAACCACCAGGACTTGGTATTCTGTATTAGTCTTGAATGATGCCTTCTTTTGTATTCCATTAGTCCGAGAGTCACAAAAAATTTTGGTTTGTGAGTGGCAGGACTCAACATACAACTAAAACAATACTTCCGGGCCGTCTTGCCCCAAGGGTTCAAAAATTCCCACACCACCTTTGGGGAAAGCTCAGCTAAAGACCTAAAAGCTCTACCTCTGGAAAAGGAAACACTCCTTCAATATGCAGACGACATTCTGATCGCCAGCCCTACTAAGGAGACCTCTGAACTACCAAGCCAATAGAGGATAGAAGTTGTCCAAGAAAAAGCTCAAATATCACAGACTACGGTGACCTGCCTGGGCTTCATTCTCACAGAAGGTCGGAGAAGCACATCCCAGGAAAGGGAAGAAACAATTTATAGCCTTACCCCTTTCTAAAACTAGAAGACAGCTTAGGGGTTCCTGGGGAGGCCAGGGTTTGCTGCTTCTGGATCCCTAACTACAGTCTACTAGCTGGGCCTCTATATGAAACACTGAAAGGAAAAGATGATGATCCTTTTGAATAGAATCCAGAAGTGGCCTTTCAAGAATGGAAAGAGCAGTCAATTCAGACCCTTGCCCTGGAACTCCCTAATTTAGCTAAACCCTTTGACCTTTACATTCCTGGTGAAAGGTGAATCGCCATTGGAGTATTAGTGCAAAAACTGAGACCACTTGAAATGGAACAATGCAAGAATGCCATATAGGTAGGATAAACTACGGTCACCATGGAGCTTGGCCCACCGCCACATCTGCCCAAGATACTGGCGGTATCTAAAAACCTGGAAATCAGCAGCCCAAAAGGCCACCTCCCTCTTAAGGGAAAAGGACCCCACGTGGTGATCCTAACCCCCAACCATGCCCTGAAGTTGCAGGGTTTGCTCCGTGGGCACACTGACCTCGAGTGAGGAGGCCCTCCAACTCCAACCTCCAGAGAGATAACCAGGGGCAACGGGGCACCATGACAACTCATGTGACCATCACTTGACCTGGAGTTTCTCTCATAAAACAACAAGAGTGTGTCCCAAAAGAGTAGACTACTGCTTGCAGGACTTACTGCACCCAGAGGGGAGCTAATAATCTTGGCGGGGGAACCGAATATCACGCTGTCACCATAGAAAAGCCTAGAAACACCGTGATGATGGTGGCCAATAAGACCGGCTGGACTCCTGTTTACTTCAAAAGGCTGTTGACTCAGTGGCCATCATGGTCCTTCATCACCACTGACCCTGGGCTGTCTGGGAGTTGAGCGGGCAGGGTCCTGACACCTGGTGCTGTTTTTACGTTAATTCAGGGGCCTAATTGAAGAAAGCGCAGACTACTGATCAGAGCATCTAGGCTGGCAGAAACGGTCAGCCTAAGGTGACCAAATAAATGTGGGGCGGGGTGAAACTGGACCTCACAGCATCACTGCACATCTCCTTCCTGGACCCTTAACGGTCATTAGAATCTATAACACTTCCAATACTGGTGCTCAGGCGGACGAGCAGGGAGGCAGCAGCCCTGGGGACAATCAACGTCACCTGGAGGCTGCTGGGGAGAAGTTCTGACCCTCGCCCACGAGTATGAGTGCTCTTAACTCAGCACTCAGCAGTTACAGATGAAGGGTCTGCACCCTCAGCACTCCAAGAATGAGGAAGGGGACAAAAGGCAGAAGCGGGGTTTGTCCCAGGCAAAGCCCCTTAAAAATCCCTGGGAGATAAAAATAGAATCTGGGCAATAAAATAAAGTCTAACCTTTTTATCCTTTGTGCTTTGTCTAATTTCACGTGCTCCTAGGGTCCCGCATACAGAGGTTCCACACCTGGCACTTCAGACCAGATTTTCTAGTGCAGAATGGCTGGGTCGACACATCAGATCCTGGGGCCCAGGGCAGACTCCGTGATATAGAGCCTGAGCTGCAGCCAACCGGGCCCTCGAGAGAGCTCTGCCCCCTCCCTCCCACTGACTCTGACAGGATCTCTACACAGCAGCCCAGCCCACAGCCCACAGGGTAGCACATGCTCTCACCTCTCCATTCTCTGATCAAAATATAAAGTTTCCTTTGCTTCTGAACAAAACTCAGTCTCGATCTGTTGGCTCCAAAGACACCGGGCAGGGGGACACTTGTTGGGGTCCACTCTGGAGGATCAGTAACAGAAATTGAGAACCTTGTAACTTCAATGAACAGATGTGTGAGCCAAACTGTAATTAACATAGAACAGTGTATAAGGCTCGGGTAAAATAAGATGTTTCTAACACTTCCATTTGATATTTCCATCACGTTATTATAAGCAAGTTCACTGAAAAGGTTTGTCTTATTTGTCAGGTCAATATTAGAGAAACGAAATGATTTCTTTCCAAGGATGTACATCTAATAATCTTGGTTAAAGCTTCAATCTTGTTTTAAATGCTTTTCCATTGAAAATGATACCTCTCTTTCAGCTCCCCCATTTCTGAGAAGTATAAAATCTTATAATTTATGATTACCAAAGAGGAAAGGTGGGAGGAGGGATAAATTAACAGTTTGGGATTAACACATACACACTGCTATGTATATAATCAATCATCAACAAGGAACTACTGTATAGCACAGGGAACTACCCTCAATATTTTGCAATAACCTATAAGGGGAAATAATCTGAAAAAAGAATAGATATTTTTATTGACATCATCTATTAATGACAGTTAAAATGGAACCTAAGGGAAGCCGTTGGTGAGTGCTTCTGACCAGGAAGACTTCAATCATCTAAAGTTTGGACTCTGCCTACTTCCCAAGGCCCTTAACGAACATATGTGTAGCCGTAGCTTAAAAAATTCCCCAGTTTGGGTTGTGGAGAGACAGTGATTTTGAAAAAGCCCTGGTGTTCTCCTCACATGAATGGGACACTTCCTACAGCTAAAACATGCCTGTCACACCCAGAGGATGGTATACCGTCTGATCGGGAAGAGTTTGGAAAAGGCATCTCATCTCCTCATCTCCTGGTGCTCGGGTTCACCCCTCTCGCGTCTTTACGAACAGTCTCCCCACTTGGAGATGTCAGCACTGTCAACATCCTGTTGCATACAGTTTGGAATTTGTCCAGAGGATGAAACAGAAGGAGGAGGAACAATGAGAGACAAGTCCTAGGTGTTCGGACAGGCACATGTCACTCTAATTTCCAATCAGGAAGACAAATTGACCAAAGGCTAGGGTTGCCCATGGAAACAGAATAGGGCTTGAGGAAATCCCACTGCTTTGTGGTCAGTTCCCATAAACACAAGTTGAATAATGGAACTCAGGGCCGCTAAAATTCACGAAACTGCAGAGTTGAAAATATCTATCACTGAAAAATGTCTTGAGGAAAGTCAGAGAAAAGGACTTGTAAGCAACGGAGAATGGCAGGAAAGGGATTGGAAGAGGTAGAAAGGACTCACCATTAAGCACAAGAAAAGGGGCTGAACATTGCCAACATTGCAGTTGGCCAAAAATGGTGTATGAGTCTTTTTCTGTATATATTCAAGAAAAGGGCATACACTTTTTTAGCCAACCAGACCGGTGGGCACTGGAAATCAGTACTACAAAACATATCACTTCGCATCAGTCAGAAGAGCCTTCCTCATAAAGTGTAAACACCAGAAATGCAGGACAGGGCAAGGAGAAAAGGGAGCCCTGTGAGGCTTATAGTGGAAATGTATATTGCCAATGATCACTCTTGAGAAGTGTATTGTGTTTACTAAAGCATCTGAAAAATGAGCTACAGAGCACAGGGCACTTGCACTCATGGACGTATATCTTGGGAAAGACAAAAATCGAGAGGACACAGGCACCCCAATGTTTACTGCATCTCTGTTTAAAAGATCCTTGACTAGGATATAATTTATATGTCTCTGGAGGGAAGAAATGGATAGAGATGTGGCACTTATGTAGAGTGGAATATTACTCAGCCTGAAAATCAGTGAAATATGGACAGTTGTAACAACCCCAGAGGAGTTACGTATGATCATTCGAAGTCACATAATTCAAAAAGAAAAAGACATACGATATTACTAATACATGGAATGTAAACGTGGCTACATATGACCTGAATTACAAAACAGAACGGGGTCTCAAATTTAGAAGACCAACTTATGTTTGCTTAAGGATAAAGGAGAGTTGGGGAGCTGCATAAAACCAGAGATTGAAATTAGCACAGATACCGCTCCATAAGCCAAATATGTAATAGAAAAAACCTACACCCTGGTCAACGAAATGGACTCAACACCCCATATTCAACGCCTACGAATACACCTGACTAGTAAGAATCTTCAAACCCATGGATTTATATGTCTCTGTAAGAGAATCAAGCGTGAGTACAGTGGCATGAACGCAGCAGTGAAAATGCGATAAATCCCATTATCAAAATAAATTACAAAAACAAAACACAATGAGAGTGAAATAGAGAGCAATTCTTAAATAATTCATTCAGAGCTTGTGATGCAACCTGGATTTACCACATCTACACCCAGAGCTGAGTGAGGCATAAGGTTGGGAACTTTGGGCTGATAGCATTGGTTAGGTTCGATGCGCAGATGCAGACCCTTTGAACTTATACTGCATGGTACCCATTCCATGGGTCTCAACTCTCCAGGTTTAAGGGATTCTTCCTTCAGCTAAAACATGCATGGGAAACCCAAAGTATGGTGCACCGTGTGACCGGGAAACGTTTTCAAAAGCATCTCAGTTTTCGTCCCCCTTCACTCGGGTTCACCATTCCAGAACCTTTACTAACACTCTCCCCACTTGGAAAGCCAGTGCCTTTAACCTCCTGTTTGGCACAGTTTGCAATTTCTGTGCAAGATGAACAGGAATAGGGAGAACCAATGACAGAGTAACTGTAGGTGTCTGCACGGGCAAATTTAACACACATTTCCCACCAGGAAGAGGAATTAACCACAGGCTCAGCATGCCGTGCAGGAACCAGATTAGGGCCTGAAGCAATCCTGCGGATTTGCAGCCAGCTCACAAGATAGCGTGTTGAAGAAAGGAGCTCAGGGACACTGTACCTCACAAACCTGCAGAGTTATAAATGACAGCTATCGTCCAAAAATATATTGAAGTAAGTCTGCGAAGAGGACTTGTAAGTGGGGCAGAATTGCAGGAAAACGATTTCAGGGGGTAGACAGGAATTGCACTTAAAGCATAGGAAAAGAGGCAGAACGTCGACAATGACGCACTTGGCCAAAAAGGGCGTATGCGTTTTTTCCTGAATATATTCAGGAAAAAACCCATATGCTCTTCTTGGCCAACCAAGCAAGTGTGTAAAGGAAATCTGCACTACAGTGAAGTCTCACTCCCCCCCGGTCAAAAGGGCCATCTGAAAATAGTGTAAAATCCAGAAAGGCAGGACAGGTCATGGAGAACAGGGAGCCTTGTTATGCTGATGGGCGGAATGTAAATTGCCAACAGCCACTCTGGAGAAGTGTATGCTGTTTCCTGATACACGTAGGAAACAAAGCAACACAGCCTATGGCACTTCAACTTACGGTCGTATAGCTTAGGGAAATTAAATCTAAAACACACAGCCACCCCAATATTTGGGATGGCTCTGTTTACAAGAACCTCGTCTACCGTACAAGTTAAATATCCGAGAAAGCAAAAAATGGATAAAGAAGTTGTGGTACGCACGTACAATGGAATATCACTCAGCAATGAAATCTACGTCATCAGGCCTGTAGCAGCATAATGAGTGGATTCAGGTACGATGATTCTACCAGAAATAAGTCACACAGAAAAAGAAACATCGTAAGATTTCAACGCCTAGGAATATACCTGACTAGTAAGAATCTTCAAACCCATGGATTTATATGTCTCCATAAGGAAATCAAGCGTGTATACAGCGGCATGAATGCAGCAGAGAAAATCCGATAAATCCCATTATCAAATGAATTACAAAAACAAAACACAAGGACAGTGAAATAGAGAGCAATTCTTAAATAATTCATTCAGGGCTCGTGATGCAACCTGGATATACCACATGTACACCCAGAGCTGAGTGAGACATAAGGTTGGGCACTTCGGGCTGATAGCATTGGTGAGGTTCGATGAGCAAATGCAGACCCTTTGAAGTCATACTGCATGGTACCCATTCCATGGGTCCCAACTCTCCAGGTTTAAGGGATTCATCCTTCAGCTAAAACATCCATGGGGAACCCACAGTATGGTGCACCATGTGACCGGCAAACGTTTTCAAATTCATCTCAGTTTTCGTCCCCTTTTACTGGGGTTCACCATTCCAGACCCTTTACTAACACTCTCCCCACTTGGAGAGTCAGTGCCTTTAACCTCCTGTTTGGCACAGTTTGCAATTTCTGCGCAAGATGAACAGGAATAGGGAGAACCAATGAGAGACTAGCTGTAGGTGTCTGCACAGGCAAATTTAACGCTCATTTCCCACCAGGAAGAGGAATTAACCAAAGGCTCAGCATGCCGTGCCCGAACCAGATTAGGGCCTGAAGCAATCCAGCGGGTTTGTGGCCAGCTCACAAGATAGCGAGTTGAAGAAAGGAGCTCAGGGGCACTGTAACTCACAAACCTGCAGAGTTATAAACGACAGCTATCGTCCAAAAATATATTGAAGGAAGGCTGCGAAGATGACTTCTAAGCGGGGCAGTATTGCAGGAAAACGATTTCAGGGGGTAGACGGGAATTGCATTTAAAGCATAGGAAAAGAGGCAGAACGTCGACAATGATGATCTTGGCCAAAAAGGGCGTATGCGTTTTTTCCTGAATATATTCAGGAAAAAACGCATACGCCCTTTTTGGCCAACCAAGCAAGCATGTTAAAGAAATCTGCACTACCATGAAGTCTCACTGCCCCACGGTCAAAAGGGCCATCTGAAAAAGTGTAAAATCCAGAAAGGCAGCACAGGCCATGGAGAACAGGGAGCCTTTTTATGCTGATGGGCGGGATGTAAATTGCCAACAGCCACTCTGGAGAAGTGTATTGTGTTTCCTGGAACACCTAGAAAACAAAGCAACGGAGCCTACGGCACTTCCACTTATGGTCCTATAGCTTAGGGAAATTAAAATAAAAAACACACAGCCACCCCAAAGTTTCGGACGGCTCTGTTTGCAAGAACCTCGTGTACGGTACAGGTTAAATATCCCAGAATGTGAAAAATGGATAAAGAAGTTGTGGTACGTACGTACAATGGAATATCACTGAGCAATGAAATCTATGTCATCAGGCCCCTCGCGGCATAATGTGTGGATTCAGGTACGATGATTCTAAGTGAAATAAGTCACACAGAAAAAGAAACATCATAAGATATCACTAATACACGGAATGTAAACTTGCCTACACATGAACTGATTTACAAAACAGAACAGGGTCTCAAATTTAGAAAACCAACTTATGCTTGCTTAAGGGGAAAGGTGAGTTGGGGTGCTGCATCAAACCAGAGATAGAAATTACCACAAATACCATTCCATACGTCAAATATGTAATAGTCAAGACCTATTCCTTGCTCAACGAAATGGACTAAACACCACATATACAAATCCTAGGAGTACACCTGACTAGTAAGAATCTTCAAACCCATGGATTCATATGTCTCCGTAAGAGAATCAAGAGTGTGTACAACTGCATGAATGCAGCAGAGAAAATCCGATAAATCCCATTATCAAAATGAATTGCAACATCAAAACACAATGACACTGAAATAGAGAGCAATTCTTAAATAATTCATTCAGGGCTTGTAATGCAACCTGGATTTACCACATCTACACCCAGAGCTGAGTGAGACATAAGGTTGGACACTTTGTGCTGATAGCATTGGTGAGGTTCGATGAGCAAACGCAGACCCTTTGAAATCATACTGCATGGTACCTATTCCATGGGTCCCAACTCTCCAGGTTTACGGGATTCTTCCTTCACCTAAAACATGCATCTGAGTCCCAGAGTATGGTCCACCGTGTGACTGGGAAACGATTTTAAATGCCTCTCAGGTTTCGTCCCCTGGTACTCGGGTTCACCATTCCAGACGCTTTACTAACTCTCTACCCACTTGGAGAGTCAGTGCCTTTAACCTCCTGTTTCGCACAGTTTGCAATTTCTGCGCAAGATGCACAGGAATAGGGAGAACCAATGAGAGACTAGCTGTAGGTGTCTGCACGGGCAAATTGAATGCTCATTTCCCACCAGAGAAGGGAATTTACCAAAGGCTCATCATGCTGTGCAGAAACCAGATTAGGGCCTGAAGCAAACCTGCGGGTTTGCGGCCAGCTCTCAAGAAAGCGAGTTGAAGAAAGGAGCTCAGGGACACTGTATTTAACAAACCTGCAGAGTTATAAATGACAGCTATCGTCCAAAAATATATTGAAGGAAGGCTGCGAAGAGGACTTGAAAGCGGGGCAGAATTGCAGGAAAACGATTTCAGGGGGTAGACTGGAATTGCATTTAAAGCATAGGAAAAGAGGCAGAACGTCGACAATGATGCACTTGGTCAAAAAGTGCATATGCGTTTTATCAGGGCCCTCATTAAAGAGGGTAGGGGGCTCCCAGCATGCTTTCATGGCCAACAGGAGGCCCACATCGCCAAGGCAATGTAGGTCAGCCAGGCAGGAGTGACCTCACATCAGAGGGCCCACCTCACAGAAGAGTAAGGAACCCAGCCAGGATCAGACTCTCACCAGAGTGCCCACATCAGCAAGGGGCTGTGAACCAGGCAGGAGTGTCATCACACCCGTGGGGCCACATCATCAAAAGTTGGGGTACCCAGGAAATGTGGCCTCAAACCAGAGGAACCACATCTCCATGGGTCTCAGAGCGAGGCAGGCAGGATTAACCTCACAACACATGGCCTATTGTATAAAAAAGGTGAGGAATCCAGCAGTTGGAACATCCCAGCAGGCGTCCCAGAGCACCAGGGCTATGGGATCCAGGCAGTGATGAACTCACAACAGAGGGCCCTCATCATGAAACTGTGAGCAAACCAGCCGTTGTGACCTCAGAGCACAAGGCCCACATCCCCATGGGGAAGGGAACCAAGCAGGAGTGTCATCGCACCAGTGGGCACACATCAGAAAATGTGGGGAGCCCAGCAGTTAGGGCCTGACGCCAGAGGGCTCTCATCAACGAGGAGAGGAGGCTCCCAGCAGGCTCCAACTGCTACCAGAGGGCCGCCATTGTCAATGCGGGATGTGCCAGCCAGGCAGGAGTGACCTCAGAGCAGAGGGCCCACCTCACAAAAGTGTGAGGAACCCAAAGAGAATCAGACTCTCACCACAGGGCCCACATCACCAAGGGAATGGGAACCAGGCTGGAGTGTCCTCACACCAGTGAGGCCTCATCACCGAAATGTGAGTGACCCAGCATATGTGGCTTCAAACCAGAGGACACATATCACCAAGGGGCTGGGAGTGAGGCAGGCAGGAGGAGCCTCAAAACATAGGGACCATAGAATAAAAATGGTGAGGAATCCCGCAGTTGGAACCTCCTAGCAGGCGGCCAGGAGCAGCGAGGCTATGGGATCCAGACCTGACTGAACTCAAAACCGAGGGCCCTCATCATGAAACTGTGAGCAACCCAGCCGTTGGGACCTCAGAGCAGAAGGCCCACATTCCCATGTGGTTGGGAACATGGCATAAGTGTACTCGCACCACAGGGCACACATCAGAGAATTTTGGAAGCCCAGAAGTTAGGGCCTGACGTCAGAGGGCCCTCATTACCAAGGGGAGGAGACTCCAAGCAGGCACCAACTCCCAACTGAGGGCCCATGTCGCCAAGGTGACATGTGACAGCCAGGCAGGAGTGACCTCCGAGCACAGGGCCTACCTCACAGAAGTGTGAGGAACCCAGCCAGGATAAGACTCTCACCAGAGGGCCCACATCACCAATGGGATCTGAACCAGGCAGGACTGTCTTCACACCTGTGTGGCCACATGATAGAAAGGTGAGGAACCCAGCCCATGTGGCCTAAACCAGAGGACCCACATCTCCAAGGGGCTCGGAGTGAGGCAGGCAGGAGGAGCCTCACAACACAGGGCCCATAGAATAAAAAAGCTGAGGAATCTTGCAGTGGGAACCTCTCAGCAGGCGGCCCAGAGCACCGAGTCTATGCGATCCAGGCTGCAGTGAACTCACAGCAGAGGGCCCACATCATGAAACTGTGAGCAACCCAGACATTGGGACCTCAGAGCAGAAGGCCCACATCCCCATGGGGATGGGAACTTCGCAGGAGTGTCCTCGCACCACTTAGCAGGTATCAGAAAATGTGGGTACCCAGCAGTTAGGGCCTGACGCAAGAGGGCCCTCATCACCGAGGGGAGGAGGCTCCCAGCAGGCTCCAACTGCCACAAGAGGGCCGATGTTGCCCAGGTGGGGTGTGCCAGCCAGGCAGGAGTGACCTCACAGCAGAGGGCACACCTCACAGAAGGGTGAGGAACCCAAACAGGATCAGACTCTCACCAGAGGGCCCACATCATCAAGGGAATAAGAACCAGGCAGGAGTGTCCTCACACCAGTGGGGCCACATCATCAAAAGGTGAGGGACGCAGCACACCTGACCTCAAACCAGAGGACACACATCACCAAGGGGCTGGGAGTGAGGCAGGCAGGAGGAGTCTCAAAACAGAGGGCCCATAGAAGAAAAAAGGTGAGGAATCCCGCAGTTGTAATGTCCCAGCAGGTGGCCAGGAGGAGCGTGGCTATGGGATCCAGGCCGGAGTGAACTCACACCAGAGGGCCCTCATCATGAAACTGAGCAACACACCGTTGGGACCGCAGAGCAGAAGGCCAACATTCCCATGGGGTTGGGAACTTGACAGGAGTGTACTCGCATCACAGGTCGCACATCAGAAAATTTTGGGAGCCCAGGAGTTAGGGCCTGACGCCAGAGGGCCCTCATTACCGAGGGGAGGAGACTCCCAGCAGGCACCAACTCCCACCAGATGGCCGACGTCGCCAAGGCTGGGTGTGCCAGCCAGGCAGGAGTGACCTCAGAGAAGAGGGCCCACCTCACAGAAGTGTGAGTAACCCAACCAGGATCAGACTCTCACCAGAGGGCCCACATCACCAAGGGGATGGGAACCAAACAGGAGTGTCCTCACACCAGTGGGGCCACATCAGCCAAAGGTGAGGAACCCAGCACATGTGGCCTCAAACCAGAGGACAGACATCACCAAGGGGCTGGGAGTGAGGCAGGTGTCTGGAGGGGCACATTTAACTCTAATTTCCCACCAGGAAGAGGAATTAACCAAAGGCTCAGAGTGCCGTGCGGGACCCAGATTATGGCCTGAAGCAAACCTGCGGGTCTGTGGCCAGCTTTCAAGGAAACGAGTTAAGAACGGAAAACACGGGCACTGTAATTCACAAACCTGCAGAGTTATAAATGACAGCTATTGGCAAAAATATATTGAAGTAAGTCTGCAAAGAGGACTTGAAAACGAGGCAGAATTGCAGGAATCATATTTCAGGAGGAAGATTGGAATTGCATTTAAAGCATGTGAAAAGCGGCAGATCTTTGACAGTGATGCACTTGGACAAAAGTGCGTATACATTTTTCCTGAATATATTCAGGAAAAAACGCATATGCCCTTTTTGGCCAACCAAGCACTCGAGCAATGGAAATCCACACTACAATGAAGTCTCGTTTCCCATTCGTCAAAAGGGCCATCTGAAAAAAGTTTAAAAACCAGAAACACAGGACAGGTCATGGAGAAAAGGGAGCCTTGTTATGCTGATGGGCGCGATGTAAATTGCCAACAGACACTCTGGAGATGTTTATAGTGTATCCTGAAACATCTGACAAACAAAGCTACAGACCCTAGGGCACTTCCACTTTTGGCCCTATAGCTTAGGAAAATTAAAATCAACAAGACACAGCCAACACAAAATTTAGGGCTGCTGTGTTTCCAAGAACCTCGAGTCCAGTACAAATTAAATATCCCAGAAAGAAAAAAATGGATAAAGGAGTTGTGCTACTTACGTACAACGGAATATCACTCAGCAATGAAATCAATGTCATCAGGCCTGTAGCAGCAAATTGAGTGGATTTAAGTATGATGATTCTAAGAGAAATAGGTCACACAGAGTAAGATAATTATCATAAGATATCACTAATATAGAGAGTGTAAACTTGGCTACATATAAACTGAATTACAAAACCGAACAGAGTCTCACATTTAGATAAAAACTTATCCTTGCTTAAGGGGAAAGTTGAGTTGGGGTGCTGTATAAAACCAGTGATTGAAATGAGCACACATACCGTTCCATAAGCCAAATATGTAATAGACAAGACCTACTCTTTGCTCAACGAAATAGACTCATCCATGGTGTATCACCTCACACCTGTTAGAATGGGCATCATCAGAAAATCTACAAACAACAGATGCTGGAAAGGGTGTGGAGATAAGGAACCCTCTTCCACTATTGTTGGGAATGTAAATTGATACAGTCACTGTGGAGATTATGAAGTTTCTTATAAAACTAAGAATAGAATTACCATATGATACAGCAATCTCACTACTGGGCCTATACCCAGACAAAACCATAAATCAAAAAGAGACATTCACCGCAATGTTCATTGCATCACTATTTACAATATCCAGGTAATGGAAGCAACCTAAATACCCACAGACAGACGAATGCATAAAGATGAGGTACATATATAAAATGGAATATTACTAAGCCATAAAAAGGAATGAAATTGGGTCATTTGTAGAGACGTTGATGGATCTAGAGACTGTCATACAGAGTGAAGTAAGTCAGAAATAGAAAAACAAATCTTGTATATTAATGCATATATGTGGAACCTAGAAAAATTGTACAGATGAACCGTTTTGCAAGGCAGAAATAGAGCAACAGATGTAGACAACAAACGTATGGACACCAAGGGGGGAAAGCTGTTGGGGGGTGGTGGTGGGAGGAGTTGAGAGATTGGGATTGGCATGTATACATTTATATGTATAAAATTGATAACGAAAAATAACCTGCTGTATAAAAAAATAAAATAAATTCAAAATTACAAAAAGTAAAACAGAAAAAATATTCTTCCCTTCACATACATGTATTTATATGAATAAATTATTTCCATGCTTATATCTGTAAATACAAAAAAGAGGAATAAAATCTACCTTGAACCAAAAACGAAAAAAAGAAAAAAGAAACAGAAGACACCAGTTACACAGAGGAAAACCGTATCAGGGCACTTGCTCCAGTTGTAAACAATTCTGAAGTTGGTCAGTGGTGGGGAATCATCTCCCATTCAGCCAGCAGGCCCCACACAACAAGCGTCCTCATTGCAAAGCTGGGGGCCCGTGCCGAGGCATCTGTGAGTAAACGTGGGCCGAGCCCCAGGCCAGCTGCTGCTGAAATGTTCCCACCCTTCCCGGGTAAAACACCTGAATATGTACAAGGACTTGAAAGCCTAGAGGAAGGGCCATGGAGCCACATGAGCGACAGCATGCCAGCCGACTTGGTGCCTGCAGGCCAGCCAGGATGGTCCTGGCCCTGGGTGCTCTTCTGGAAGCTTTCCATTTCCCTGCCTGAGATACCCCTGCTGTCCCGGCCCCCACTGCTTTCTCCCTCACTCACCTCTGTCCAGGTAGAAATTCCAGCAGCAGGTATCGGTGACACATCCTCTTCTTTAGCAGGTGGCATCTTGGCAACTGCTGCAGAAAGTCCAGCAGAGCCCCACTCACACTGGGCCACCCACAAAGCCGTGGCCTCTCACTCCCTCCCACCAGTCCAGCCCCGAGACTGCTGACAGGGCAGAGAAAATGGCGTCAGGCACAGCTGCAGGGGCTCTTGCTGCCTGGAGCGGTGTTTATATTGATCTCAACCCAGGCACACCAGTGGAGGGCTGGCTGGCACGGTCAGGCTTCCCAGGCCAGCCAATAATCACCCCTCAGCGGCTCACAGTTGCAGAAACTGGAACTTGCTGAATCGGCCAGGTCCAAGAAACAGGTGTGGGCTCCTGAGAGTCAGGATAGACAAGGGGCTGCAGCTCTGGCTTGTTTTCTAATTATATTATCTGGCCCATGAGTAGGAGACAACATCAAGAAAACCCTCTCCTAATGAGAGGAACCCAGGAGTCAGGGAGAGGAGGGGTGGGTGTTGGGTGGAGACAGAGGTCTGGTGCCCCGAGTGCAGTGGAAGTCTCTGGAAGACCAGGTGGGGGGAGGCCACACAGAGTGATGCCCAGGGTCACAGACCTGTCGGAGCTGCTGTTTGTTAGTTCAAGTCCTGCTCTGAGGTGCTCTGTGTCAGATCTGAGTGACAGGTGAGCTGGGAGTGCTCTGAAATGAGGGCGATGTGCACGGTTCCTGTGTGCCCAGCCCTGCCACGGTATCTGCAAGGGTAGCTCTGTATCCTGGGAGGGGCCTGACCACGAGAGCCCCATGGGCTGCAGGGGAACCTGCCCAGGGAACCCCATATCCTGGGAGGGGCCTGAACACGACAGCCCCGTGGGCTGGGGTGGGGGTGGGTACCTGTCCAGGTGAGCTCCATATCCTGGGATTGGCCTGACCTCGAGAGCCCCATGGGCTGCTGGAGTCCTGGTAAAGGATGTCAGGACAGTCAGTGAAGCCACCGAGGATAGACCTCCAGTAGTTCCTAAATCCTACACCCTGCTGGTCATTCTACCAACCACCAGGACTTGGTATTCTGTATTAGTCTTCAATGATGCCTTCTTTTGTATTCTACTAGTCCCAGACTCACAAGAAATTTTGGCTTGTGAGTGGCAGGACTCAACATAAAACTAAAACAATACTTCCGGGCCATGTTGCCCCAAGGGTTCAAAAATTCCCACACCATCTTTGGGGAAAGCTCAGCTAAAGACCTAAAGGTTCTACCTCTGGAAAAGGAAACACTCCTTCAATATGCAGACGACATTCTGATCGCCAGCCCTACTAAGGAGACCTCTGAACTACCAAGCCAATAAAGGATACAAGTTGTCCAAGAAAAAGCTCAAATATCACAGACTACGGTGACCTGCCTGGGCTTCATTCTCAGAGAAGGTCGGAGAAGCCCAACCCAGGAAAGGGAAGAAACAATTTACAGCCTTACCCATTTCTAAAACTAGAAGACAGCTTAGAGATTCCTGGCGAGGCCAGGGTTTGCTGCTTCTGGATCCCTAACTACAGTCTACTAGCTGGGCCTCTATATGAAACACTGAAAGGAAAAGATGATGATCCTTTTGAATAGAATCCAGAAGTGGCCTTTCAAGAATGGAAAGAGCAGTCAATTCAGACCCTTGCCCTGGAACTCCCTAATTTAGTTAAACCCTTTGAACTTTACTTTCCTGGTGAACGGTGAATCACCATTGGAGTATTAGTGCAAAACCTGGGACCACTTGAAATGGAACAATGCAAGAATGCCATCCAGGTAGGATATACTACGGTCACCAAGGGGCTTGGCCCACCGCCACAGCTGGCCAAGATACTGGCAGTATCTGAAAACCTGGAAATCAGCAGCCCAAAAGGCCACCTCCCTCCTAAGGGAAAAGGACCCCACGTGGTGATCCTAACACCCAACGATGCCCTGAAGTTGCAGGGTTTGCTCCGTGGGCACACTGACCTTGAGTGAGGAGGTCCTCCAACTCCAACCTCCAGAGAGATAACTGGGGCAAAGGGGCACCATGACGACTCGTGTGACCATCACTTGACCTGGAGTTTCTCTCATAAAACAACAAGAGTGTGTCCCAAAAGAGTAGACTACTGCTTGCAGGACTTACTGCGCCCAGAGGGGAGGTAATAATCTTGGCGGGGGAACCGTATATCACGCTGTCACCATAGAAAAGCCTACAGACACTGTGATGATGGTGGCCAATAAGACCGGCTGGACTCCTGTTTACTTCAAAAGGCTGTTGACTCAGTGACCATCATGGTCCTTCATCACCACTGACCCTGGACTGTCTGGGAGTAGGGCAGTCAGGGTCCTGACACCTGGTGCTGTTTTTACGTTAATTCAGGGGCCTAACTGAAGAAAGCACAGACTACTGGTCAGAGCATCTAGGCTAGCAGAAACGGTCAGCCTAAGGTGGCCGAACAAATGTGGGGCGGGGTGAAACTGGACCTCACAGCATCACTGCACATCTCCTTCCTGGACCCTTAAAGGTCATTAGAATCTATAACACTACCAATACTTGTGCTCAGGCGGACGAGCAGGGAGGCAGGAGGCCTGCGGACAATCAACGTCACCTGGAGGCTGCTGGGGAGAATTTCAGACCCTTGCCCACGGGTATGAGGGCTCCTAACTCAGCACTCAGCAGTTACAGATGAAGGGTCTGCACCCTCAGCACTCTAAGAATGAGGAAGGGGACAAAATGCAGAAGAGGGGTTTGTCCCAGGCAAAGCCCCTTAAAAATCCCTGGGAGATAAAAATAGAATCTGGGCAATAAAATAAAGTCTAACCTTTTTTATCCTTTGTGCTTTGTCTAATTTCACGTGCTCCTAGGGTCCCGCATACAGAGGTTCAACAGCCGGCACTTCAGACCAGATTTCCTAGTGCAGAATGGCTGGGTCGACACCTCAGCTCCTGGGGCACAGTGCAGACTCCGTGATATAGAGCCTGAGCTGCAGCCAACCGGGCCCTCGAGAGCTCCGCCCCCTCCCTCCCACTGACTCTGACAGGATCTCTACACAGCAGCCCAGCCCACAGCCCACGGGGTAGCACATGCTCTCACCTCTCCATTCTCTGATCAAAATATAAAGTTTCCTTTGCTTCTGAACAAAACTCAGTCTCAATCTGTTGGCTCCAATGACACCGGGCAGGGGGACACTTGTTGGGGTCCACTCTGGAGGATCAGTAACAGAAATTGAGAACCTTGTAACTTCAATGAACAGATGTGTGAGCCAAACTGTAATTAACATAGAACAGTGTATAAGGCTCGGGTAAAATAAGATGTTTCTAACACTTCCATTTGATATTTCCATCACTTTATTATAAGCAAGTTCAGTGAAACGGTTTGTCTTATTTGTCAGGTCAATACTAGAGAAACGAAGTGATTTTTTTCCAAGGATGTACATCTAATAATCTTGGTTAAAGCTTCAATCTTGTTTTAAATGCTTTTCCATTGAAAATGATACCTCTCTTTCAGCTCCCCCATTTCTGAGAAGTATAAAATCTTATAATTTATTATTACCAAAGGGGAAAGGTGGGAGGAGGGATAAATTAACAGTTTGGGATTAACACATACACACTGCTATGTATAAAATCGATCATCAACAAGGAACTACTGTATAGCACAGGGAACTACACTCAATATTTTGCAATAACTTATAAGGGGAAATAATCTGAAAAAAGAATAGATATTTTTATTGACATCATCTATTAATGACAGTTAAAATGGAACCTAAGGGAAGACGGTGGTGAGTGCTTCTGACCCTGAAGACTTCAATCATCTAAAGTTTGGACTCTGCCTACTTCCCAAGGCCCTTAATGATCATATGTGTAGCCGTAGCTTAAAAAATTCCCCAGTTTGGGTTGTGGAGAGACAGTGATTTTGAAAAAGCCCTGGTGTTCTCCTCACATGAATGGGACACTTCCTACGCTAAAACATGCCTGTCACACCCAGAAGATGGTATACCGTCTGATCGGGAAGAGTTTGGTAAAGGCATCTCATCTCCTCATCTCCTGGTGCTCGGGTTCACCCCTCCAGCGTCTTTACGAACAGTCTCCCCACTTGGAGATGTCAGCACTGTCAACATCCTGTTGCATACAGTTTGGAATTTGTCCAGAGGATGAAGCAGAAGGAGGAGGAACAATGAGAGACAAGTCCTAGGTGTTCGGACAGGCACATGTCACTCTAATTTCCAATCAGGAAGACGAATTGACCAAAGGCTAGTGTTGCCCATGGAAACAGAATAGGGCTTGAGGAAATCCCACTGCTTTGTGGCCAGTTCCCATAAACCCAAGTTGAAAAATGGAACTCAGCGCCGCTAAAATTCACGAAACTGCAGAGTTGAAAATATCTCTCACTGAAAAATGTCTTGAGGAAAGTCAGAGAAAAGGACTTGTAAGCAACGGAGAATGGCAGGAAAGGGATTGGAAGAGGTAGAAAGGACTCGCCATTAAGCACAAGAAAAGGGGCTGAACATTGCCAACATTGCAGTTGGCCAAAAAGGGTGTATGCGTCTTTTTCTGTATATATTCAAGAAAAAGGCATACACTTTTTTAGCCAACCAAACAGGTGGGCATTGGAAATCAGTACTACAAAACATATCACTTTGCATCAGTCAGAAGAGCCTTCCTCATAATGTGTAAACACCAGAAATGCAGGACAGGGCAAGGAGAAAAGGGAGCCCTGTGAGGCTTATAGTGGAAATGTATATTGCCAATGGTCACTCTGGAGAAGTGTATTGTGTTTACTAAAGCATCTAAAAAATGAGCTACAGAGCACAGGGCACTTGCACTCATGGACGTATATCTTGGGAAAGACAAAAATCGAGAGGACACAGGCACCCCAATGTTTACCGCCTCTCTGTTTAAAAGATCCTCGACTAGGATATAATTTATATGTCTCTGGAGGGAAAAAATGGATAGCGATGTGGCACTTATGTAGAGTGGAATATTACTCAGCCTGAAAATCAGTGAAATATGGCCAGTTGTAACAACCCCAGAGGAGTTACGTATGATCATTCGAAGTCACATAATTCAAAAAGAAAAAGACATACGATATTACAAATACATGGAATGTAAACGTGGCTACAAATGACCTGAATTACAAAACAGAACGGGGTTTCAAATTTAGAAAACCACCTTATGCTTGCTTAAGGGGAAAGCTGAGTTGGGGTGCTGCATAAAACCACAGATTGAAAATAGCACAGATACCGTTCCATAAGCCAAATATGTAATAGACAAGACCTACTCCTTGCTCAAAGAAATGGACACAACACCCCATATTCAACGCCTGGGAATATACCTGACATGTAAGAATCTAAAAACCCATGGATTTATATGTCTCCGTAAGAGTATCAAGCGTGTGTACAGTGGCATAAAGGCAGCCGTGAAAATCCGATAAATCCCACTATCAAAATAATTTTCAAATACAAAACACAATGACAGTGAAATACAGAGCAATTCTTAAATAATTCATTCAGGGCTTGTGATGCAACCTGGATTTACCACATCTACACCCAGAGCTGAGTGAGACATAAGGCTGGACACTTCGGGCTGATAGCATTGGTGAGGTTCGGTGAGCAAATGCAGACCCTTTGAAGTCATACTGCATGGTACCCTTTCCATGGGTCCCAACTCTACAGGTTTAAGGGATTCTTCCTTCAGCTAAAACATGCATGGGAAACCCAGAGTATGGTCCACCGTGTGATTGGGAAATGTTTTCAAATCCATCTCAGTTTTCGTCCCCTTGTACCCGGGTTCACCATTCCAGATGCTTTACTAACACTCTCCCCACCTGCAGAGTCAATGCCTTTAACCTCCTGTTTGGCACAGTTTGCAAAATTTGCGCAAGGTGAACAGGAAAAGGGAGAACCAATGAGAGACTAGCTGTATGTGTCTGCACGGGCAAATGTAATGCTCATTTCCCACCAGGAAGAGGAATTAACCAAAGGCTCAGCATGCCCTGCTGGAAACAGATTAGGGCCTAAAGCAATCCTGCGGTTTTGCTGCCAGCTCACAAGGAAACAAGTTGAAGAATGTAGCTCAAGGGCACTCTAATTCACAAACATGCAGAGTTATGAATGACAGCTATCGTTCAAAAATATACTGAAGTAAGTCTGCGAAGAGAACTTGAAAGACGGCAGAATTTCAGGAAAGCGATTTCAGGGGATAGAATGGAATTGCACTTAAAGCATAGGAAAAGAGGCAGAATGTCGACAATGATGCACTTGGCCAAAAACTGCGTACGAGTTTTTTCCTGAATATATTCAGGAAAAAACGCATACGCACTTTTTGGCCAACCAAGCAAGCATGTTAAAGAAATCTGCACTACAATGAAGTCTCACTGCCCCCTGGTCAAAAGGGCCATCTGAAAAAAGTGTAAAATCCAGAAAGGCAGTACAGGCCATGGAGAACAGGGAGCCTTGTTATGCTGATGGGCGGGATGTAAATTACTAACAGCCACTCTGGAGAAGTGTATGGTATTTCCTGGAACACCTAAAAAACAAAGCAACGGAGCCTACGGCACTTCCACTTATGGTCCTATAGCTTAGGGAAATTAAAATCAAAAACACACAGCCACCCCAAGTTTCGGATGGCTCTGTTTACAAGAACCTCGTCTACGGTACAAGTTAAATATCCCAGAATGTGAAAAATGGATAAAGAAGTTGTGGTACGTACGTACAATGGAATAACACTGAGCAATGAAATCTATGTCATCAGGCCCGTCGCAGCATAATGAGTGGATTCAGGTACGATGATTCTAAGTGAAATAAGTCACACAGAAAATGAAACATCATAAGATATCACTAATACACGGAATGTAAACTTCGCTACACATGAACTGAATTACAAAACAGAACAGGGTCTCAAATTTAGAAAACCAACTTATTCTTGCTTATGGGGAAAGGTGATTTGGGGTGCTGTATAAAACCAGAGATAGAAATTAGCACAGATACCTTTCCATAAGCCAAATATGTAATAGTCAAGACCTACTGCTTGCTCAACGAAATGGACTATACACCCCATATTCAACGCCTAGGAATACACCTGACTAGAAAGAATCTTCAAACCCATGGATTTATATGTCTCCATAAGAGAATCAAGCGTGTGTACAGCTGCATGAAGGCAGCAGAGAAAATCCGATAAATCCTATTATCAAAATGAATTACAAAAACAAAACACAATGACAGTGAAATAGAGAGCAATTCTTAAATAATTCATTCAGGGCTTGTGATGCAACCTGGATTTACCTCATCTGAACCCAGAGCTGAGTGAGACATAAGGTTGGACACTTCGGGCTGATAGCATTGGTGAGGTTCGATGAGCAAATGCAGACCATTTGAAGTCATACTGCATGGTACCCATTCCATGGGTCCCAACTCTCCAGGTTTAAGTGATTCTTCCTTCAGCTAAAGCATGCATGGGAAACCCACATTATGGTGCACCATGTGACCGGGAAACGTTTTCAAATGCATCTCAGTTTTTGTCCCCTTTTACTCGGGTTCACAATTCCAGACCCTTTACTAACACTCTCCCCACTTGGAGAGTCAGTGCCTTTAACATCCTCTTTGGCACAGTTTGCAATTTCTGCGCAAGATGAACAGGAATAGGGAGAACCAATGAGAGACTAGCTGTAGGTGCCTGCAAGGGCAAATTTAACGCTCATTTCCAACCAGGAAGAGGAATTAACCAAAGGCTCAGCATGCCGTGCAGGAACCAGATTAGGGCCTGAAGCAATCCTGCGGGTTTGCGGCCAGCTCACAAGAAAGCAATTTGAAGCAAGGAGCTCAGGGGCACTGTAATTCACAAACCTGCAGAGTTATAAATGACAGCTATCGTCCAAAAATATATTGAAGGAAGGTTGCGAAGAGGACTTGAAAGCGGGGCAGAATTGCAGGAAAACGATTTCAGGGGGTAGACTGGAATTGCATTTAAAGCATAGGAAAAGAGGCAAAACGTCGACAATGATGCACTTGGCCAAAAAGGGCGTATGCGTTTTTTCCTGAATATATTCAGGAAAAAACGCATACGCCCTTTTTGGCCAACCAAGCAAGCATGTTAAAGAAATCTGCACTACAATGAAGTCTCACTGCCCCCCGGTCAAAAGGGCCATCTGAACAAAGTGTAAAATCCAGAAATGCAGCACAGGCCATGGAGAACAGGGAGCCTTGTTATGCTGATGGGTGGGATGTAAATTGCCAACAGCCACTCTGGAGAAGTGTATGGTGTTTCCTGAAACACCTAAAAAACAAAGCAACGGAGCCTACGGCACTTCCACTTATGGTCCTATAGCTTAGGGAAATTAAAATCAAAAACACACAGCCACCCCAAAGTTTCAGACGGCTCTGTTTACAAGAACCTCGTCTACGGTACAAGTAAAATATCCCAGAAAGCGAAAAATGGATAAAGAAGTTGTGGTACGTACGTACAATGGAATATCACTCACCAATGAAGTCTGTGTCATCTGGCCCGTCGTGGCATAATGAGTGGATTCAGGTATGATGTTTCTAAGTGAAATAATTCACACAGAAAATGAAACATCATAAGATATCACTAATACACGGAATGTAATCTTGGCTACATATGAACTCAATTACAAAACAAAACAGGGTCTCAAATTTAGAAAACCAACTTATGTTTGCTTCAGGGGAAAGGTGAGTTGGGGTGCTGCATAAAACCAGAGATAGAAATTACCACAGATACCATTCCATACGGGAAATACGTAATAGTCGAGACCTACAACTTGCTCAACGAAATGGGCTAAACACCCTATATTCAACGCCTAGGAATACACCTGACTAGTAAGAATCTTCAAACCCATGGATTTATATGTCTCTATAAGAGAATCAAGCGTGTGTACAGCTGCATGAAGGCAGCAGAGAAAATCTGATAAATCCCATTATCAAAATGAATTACAAAAACAAAACACAAGGACAGTGAAATAGAGAGCAATCCTTAAATAATTCATTCAGGGCTTGTGATGCAACCTGAATTTTCATCTACACCCAGAGCTGACTGAGACATAAGGTTGGACACTTTGGGCTGATAGCATTGGTGAGGTTCGATGAGCAACTGCAGACCATTTGAAGTCATACTGCATGGTACCCATTCCATGGGTCCCAAATCTTCAGGTTTAAGTGGTTCTTCCTTCAGCTACAACATGCATGGGAAACCCACAGTATGGTTCACCGTGTGACCGGGAAACGTTTTCAAATGCATCTCAGTTTTTGTCCCCTTTTACTCGGGTTCACAATTCCAGGCCCTTTACTAACACTCTCCCCACTTGGAGAGTCAGTGCCTTTAACCTGCTGTTTGGCACAGTTTGCAATTTCTGTGCAAGATGAACAGGAATAGGGAGAACGAATGAGAGACTAGCTGTAGGTGTCTGAACGGGCAAATTTAACGTTCATTTCCAACCAGGAAGTGGAATTAACCAATGGCTCAGCATGCCGTGCCGGAACCAGATTAGGGCCTGAAGCAATCCTGCGGGTTTGCGGACAGCTCATAAGAAAGCAATTTGAAGAAAGGAGTTCAGGGGCACTGTAATTCACAAACCTGCAGAGTTATAAATGACAGCTATCGTCCAAAAATATATTGAAGGAAGGCTGCGAAGAGGACTTGAAAGCGGGGCAGAATTGCAGGAAAACGATTTCAGGGGGTAGACTGGAATTGCATTTAAAGCATAGGAAAAGAGGCAGAACGTCGACAATGATGCACTTGGCCAAAAAGGGCGTATGCGTTTTTTCCTGAATATATTCAGGAAAAAACGCATACGCACTGTTTGGCCAACCAAGCAAGCAGGTTAAAGAAATCTGCACTACAATGAAGTCTCACTGCCCCCCGGTCAAAAGGGCCATCTGAAAAAAGTGTAAAATCCAGAAATGCAGCACAGGCCATGGAGAACAGGGAGCCTTGTTATGCTGATGGGTGGGATGTAAATTGCCAACAGCCACTCTGGAGAAGTGTATGGTGTTTCCTGAAACACCTAAAAAACAAAGCAACGGAGCCTACAGCACTTCCACTTATGGTCCTATAGCTTAGGGAAATTAAAATCAAAAACATACAGCCACCCCTAAATTTCAGACGGCTCTGTTTACAAGAACCTCGTCTACGGTACAAGTTAAATATCCCAGAAAGCGAAAAATGGATAAAGAAGTTGTGGTACGTACGTACAATGGAATATCACTCACCAATGAAGTCTATGTCATCTGGCCCGTCCTGGCATAATGAGTGGATTCAGGTACGATGATTCTAAGTGAAATAAGTCACACAGAAAATGAAACATCATAAGATATCACTAATAAACGGAATGTAATCTTGGCTACACATGAACTGAATTACAAAACAGAACAGGGTCTCAAATTTAGAAAACCAACTTATGTTTACTTAAGGGGAAAGGTGAGTTGGGGTGCTGCATAAATCCAGAGATAGAAATTAGCACAGATACCATTCCATACGTCAAATATGTAATAGTCAAGACCTACCCCTTGCTCAACGAAATGGGCTAAACACCCTATATTCAACGCCTAGGAATACACCTGACTAGTAAGAATCTTCAAACCCATGGATGTATATGTCTCCATAAGAGAATCAAGCGTGTGTACAGCTGCATGAAGGCAGCAGAGAAAATCCGATAAATCCAAATATGAAAATGAATTACAAAAACAAAACACAATGACAGTGAAATAGAGAGCAATTCTTAAATAATTCATTCAGGGCTTGTGATGCAACCTGGATTTACCACATCTACACACAGAGCTCGGTGAGACATAAGTTTCGACACTTCTGGCTGATAGCATTGGTGAGGTTCGGTTAGCAAATGCAGACCCTTTGAAGTCATACTGCTTGGTACCCATTCCAAGGGTCCCAACTCTCTAGGTTTAAGAAATTCTTCCTTCAGCTAAAACATGCATGGGAAACCCAGACTATGGTACACTGGGTGATTGGGAAATGTTTTCAAATGCATCTCAGTTTTTGTCCCCTGGGACTCGGGTTCACCATTCCAGACCCTTCACTAACACTCTCCCCACTCGGAGAGTCAGTGCCTTTAACCTCCTGTTTGGCACAGTTTGCAATTTCTGCGCAAGATGAACAGGAATAGGGAGAACCAATGAGAGACTAGCTGTAGGAGTCTGTACGGGCAAATGTACCCCTCACTGCCCACCAGGAAGAGGAATCAATCAAAGGCTCAGCGTGCCCTGCCGGAAACAGATTAGGGACTGAAGCAATCCTGCAGTTTTGCAGTCAGCTCAGAAGAATGCGAGTTGAAGAAAGGAGCTCAGGGGCACTGTAATTCACAAACCTGCAGAGTTATGAATGACAGCTATCGTCCAAAAATATATTGAAGTAAGTCTGCGAAGAGGACTAGAAAGCGGGGCAGAATTCCAGGAAAACTATTTCAGGGGGTAGACTGGAATTGCACTTAAAGCACAGGAAAAGAGACAGAATGTTGACAATGATGCACTTGGCCAAAATGGGCGTAAGCGTTTTTTCCTTAATATATTCAGGAAAAAACGCATACGCACTTTTTGGCCAACCAAGCAAGCGTGTACAGGAAATCTGCACTACAATGAAGTCTCACTGCGCCCCAGTCAAAAGAGCCATCTGAAAAAAGTGTAAAATCCAGAAAGACAGGACAGGCCATGGAGAACAGGGAGCCTTATAATATTGATTTACGGGATGTAAATTGCCAACAGCCACTCTGGAGAAGTGTATGGTGTTTCCTGAAACACGTAGGAAACAAAGCAACACAGCCTATGGCACTTCCACTTATGGTCCTATAGCTTTGGGAAATTAAAATCAAAAACACACAGCCACCCCAAAGTTTGGGACGGCTCTGTTTACAAGAACCTCATCTACGGTACGAGTTAAATATCCCAGAAAGTGAAAAATGGATAAAGAAGTTCTGGTACATACGTACAGTGGAATATCACTCAGCAATTATATCTATGTCATCAGGCCCATAGCGGCATAATGAGAGTATTCAGGTACGATGATTCTACGTGAAATAAGTCACACAGAAAAAGAAACATCATAAGATATCACTAATACACGGAATGTAAACTTGGCTACACATGAACTGAATTACAAAACAGAAAAGGGTCTCAAATTTAGAAAACCAACTTATGCTTGCTTATGGGGAAAGGTGAGTTGGGGTGCTGCATAAAACCAGAGATTGATATTAGCACAGATACCGTTCCATAAAACAAATAAGTAATAGACCAGACCTACTCCTTGCTCAACGAAATGGACTCAACACCCCATATTCAAGGCCTAGGAATATACCTGACTAGTAAGAATCTTAAAACCCACGGATTTATATGTCTCCATAAGAGAAACTTGCGTGTGTACAGCGGCATAAAGGTAGCAGTGAAAACCCGATAAATCCCATTATCAAAATAATTTTCAAATACAAAACACAATGACAGTGAAATAGAGAGCAATTCTTAAATAATTCATTCAGGGCTTGTGATGCAACCTGGATTTACCACATCTACACACAGAGCTGGGTGACACATAAGGCTGGACACTTCGGGCTGATAGCATTGGTGAGGTTCAGTGAGCAAATGCAGACCCTTTGAAGTCATACTGCATGGAACCCTTTCCATGGGTCCCAAATCTACAGGTTTAAGGGATTCTTCCTTCAGCTAAAACATGCATGGGAAACCCAGAGTATGGTCCACCGTGTGATTGGGAAACGTTTTCAAATGCATCTCAGTTTTCGTCCCCTGGTACTCGGGTTCACCATTCCAGACGCTTTACTAACCCTCTCCCCACTTGGAGAGTCAGTGCCTTTAAGCTCCTGTTTGGCACAGTTTGCAATTTCTGCGCAAGGTGAACAGGAGTAGAGAGAACCAATGAGAGACTAGCTGTAGGTGTCTGCACGGGCAAATGTAACGCCCATTTCCCACCAGGAAGAGGAATTAACCAATGGCTCAGCGTGCCCTGCCAGAAAGAGATTAGGGCCTAAAGCAATCCTGCAGTTTTGCTGCCAGCTCACAAGAAAACGAGTTGAAGAAATGAGCTCAGGGGCACTGTAATTCACAAACCTGCAGAGTTATGAATGACAGCTATCGTCCAAAAATATATTGAAGTAAGTCTGCGAAGAGGACTTGAAATAGGGGCAGAATTTCAGGAATACGATTTCAGGGGGTAGACTGGAATTGCACTTAAACCATAGGAAAAGAGGCAGAATGTCGACAATGATGCACTTGGCCAAAAAGGGCGTATGCGTTTTTTCCTGAATATATTCAGGAAAAAAGCATACGCCCTATTTGGCCAACCAAGCAAGCGTGTAAAGGAAATCTCCACTACAAGGGAAGTCTCATTGCCCCCCGGACAACAGGGCCATCTGAAAAAAGTGTAAAATCCAGAAAGACAGGCTAGGCCATGGAGAACAGGGAGTCTTGTTATGCTGATGGGCGGGATGAAAATTGCCAACAGCCACTCTGGAGAAGTGTATGGTGTTTCCTGAAACACGAAGGAAACAAAGCAACACAGCCTATGGCATTTCCACTTATGGTCCTATAGCTTAGGGACATTAAAATCAAAAACACACAGCCACCCCAAAGTTTGGGACTGCTCTGTTTAGTAGAACCTCATTTAAGGTACGAGGTAAATATCCGAGAAAGCGAAAAATGGATAAAGAAGTTGTGGTACGTACGTACAATGGAATATCACTCAGCAATGAAATCTATGTCATCAGACCCGTTGCGGCATAATGAGTGCATTCAGGTACGATGATTCTACGTGAAATAAGTCACACAGTAAAAGAAACATCATAAGATATCACTAATACACGGAATGAAAACTTGGCTACACATGAACTGAATTACAAAACAGAACAGGTACTTAAATGTAGAAAACCAACTTATGCTTGCTTATGGGGAAAGGTGAGTTGGGGTGCTGCATAAAACCAGAGATAGAAATTAGCACAGATACCATTCCATAATCCAAATATGTAACAGACAAGACCTACTCCTTGCTCAACGAAATGGACTCAACACCCCATATTCAACGCCTAGGAATATACCTGACTAGTAAGAAACTTAAAACCCATGGATTAATATGTCTCCTTAAGAGAATCAAGCGTGTGTACAGCAGCATAAACGCAGCAGTGAAAATCCGATAAATCCCATTATAAAAATAATTTTCAAATACAAAACACAATGACAGTGAAATAGAGAGCAATTCTTAAATAATTCATTCAGGGCTTGTGATGCAACCTGGATTTACCACATCTAAACCCAGAGCTGCGTGAGACATAAGCCTGGACACTTCGGGCTGATAGCATTGGTGAGGTTCGGTGAGCAAATGCATACACTTCGCAGTCATACTGCATGGTACCCATTCCATGGGTCCCAACTCTCCAGGTTTAAGCGATTTTTCCTTCAGCTAAAACATGCATGGGAAACCCAGAGTATGGTCCACCGTGTGATTGGGAAACGTTTTCAAATGCATCTCAGTTTTCGTCCCCTGGTACTCGGGTTCACCATTCCAGACCCTTTACTAACACTCTCCCCACTTGGAGAGACAGTGCCTTTAACCTCCTGTTTGGCACAGTTTGCAATTTCTGCGCAAGATGAACAGGAATAGGGAGAATCAATGAGAGACTAGCTGTAGGTGTCTGCACTGGCAAATGTAACGATCATTTCCCACCATGAAGAGTAATTAACCAAATGCTCAGCGTCCCCTGCTGGAAAGAGCTTAGGGCCTAAAGCAATCCTGCGGTTTTGCTGCCAGCTCACAAGAAAACGAGTTGAAGAAAGGAGCTCAGGGGCACTGTAATTCACAAACGTGCAGAGTTATGAATGACAGCTATCGTCCAAAAATATACTGAAGTAAGTCTGCGAAGATGACTTGAAAGAGGGGCAGAATTTCAGGAAAACGATTTCAGGGGGTAGACTGGATTTGCACTTAAAGCATAGGAAAAGAGGCAGAATGTCGACAATGATGCACTTGGCTAAAAAGGGCATATGCGTTTTTTCCTGAATATATTCAGGAGAAAACGCATATACCATTTTTGGCCAACCAAGCAAGCGTGAAAAAAAATCTGCACTACAAGGGAAGTCTCACTGCCCCCCGGTCAACAGGGCCATCTGAAAAAAGTGTAAAATCCAGAAATACAGGACAGGCCATGGAGAACAGGGAGCCTTGTTATGCTGACGGGCGGGATGTAAATTGCCAACAGCCACTCTGGAGAAGTGTATGGTGTTTACTGAAACTTGTAGGAAACAAAGCAACACAGCCTATGGCACTTCCACTTATATTCCTGTAGCTTAGGGACATTAAAATCTAAAACACACATCCACCCCAATGTTTGGGACGGCTCTGTTTACAAGAACCTCGTCTACGGTACAAGTTAAATATCCCAGAAAGCGAAAAATGGATAAAGAAGTTGTGGTATGTACGTACAATGTAATATCACTCAGCAATCAAATCTATGTCATCAGGCCCGTAGCGGCATAATGAGTGGATTCAGGTACGATGATTCTAAGTGAAATAAGTCACACAGAAAAAGAAACATCATAAGATATCACTAATACACGGAATGTAAACTTGGCTACACATGAAATGAATTACAAAACAGAACAGGGCCTTAAATTTAGAAAAACAACTTATGCTTGCTTATGGGGAAAGATGAGTTGGCGTGCTGCATAGTACCAGAGATTGAAATTAACACAGATACCATTCCATAAGCCAAATATGTAATAGACAAGACCTACTCCTTGCTAAACGAAATGGACTCAACACCCCATATTCAACGCCTGGGAATATACCTGACTAGTAAGAATCTTCAAACCCATGGATTTATATGTCTCCATAAGGAAATCAAGTGTGTATACAGTGGCATGAATGCAGCAGAGAAAATCCGATAAATCACATTATCAAATGAATTACAAATACAAAACACAAGGACAGTGAAATAGAGAGCAATTCTTAAATAATTCATTCAGGGCTTGTGATGCAACCTGGATTTACCACATGTACACCCAGAGCTGAGTGAGACATAAGGTTGGGCACTTCGGGCTGATAGCATTGGTGAGGTTCGATGAGCAAATGCAGACCCTTTGAAGTCATACTGCATGGTACGCATTCCATGGGTCTCAACTCTCCAGGTTTAAAGGATTCTTCCTTCAGCTAAAACATGCATGGGGAACCCACAGTATGGTGCACCATGTGACCGGCAAACGTTTTCAAATTCATCTCAGTTTTCGTCCCCTTTTACTCGGGTTCACCATTACAGACCCTTTACTAACACACTCCCCACTTGGAGAGTCAGTGCCTTTAACCTCCTGTTTGGCACAGTTTGCAATTTCTGCGCAAGATGAACAGGAATAGGGAGAACCAATGAGAGACTAGCTGTAGGTGTCTGCACAGGCAAATTTAACGCTCATTTCCCACCAGGAAGAGGAATTAACCAAAGGCTCAGCATGCCCTGCCCGAACCAGATTAGGGCCTGAAGCAATCTTGCGGGTTTGCGACCAGCTCACAAGATAGGGAGTTGAAGAAAGGAGCTCAGGGGCACTGTAACTCACAAACCTGCAGAGTTATAAATGACAGCTATCGTCCAAAAATATATTGAAGGAAGGATGCAAAGAGAACTTGTAAGCGTGGCAGAATTGCAGGAAAACGACTTCAGGGGGTACACGGGAATTGCATTTAAAGCATAGGAAAAGAGGCAGAACGTCGAAAATGATGAACTTGGCCAAAAAGTGCATATGCGTTTTTTCCTGAATATATTCAGGAAAAAAGGCATACGCCCTTTTTGGCCAACTAAGCAAGCATGTAAAGGAAATCTGCACTACAAGGGAAGTCTCACTGCCCCCCAGTCAACAGGGCCATCTGGAAAAAGTGTAAAATCCAGAAAGGCAGGACAGGCCATGGAGAACATGGAGCCTTGTTATGCTGATGGGCAGGATGTAAATTGCCAACAGCCACACTGGAGAAGTGTATGGTGTTTCCTGAAACACGTAGGAAACAAAGCAACACAGCCTATGGCACTTCCACTTATGGTCCAGTAGCTTAGGCACATTAAAATCAAAAACACACATCCACCCCAAAATTTGGGATGGCTCTGTTTACAAAAACCTCATCTACGGTACAAGTTAAATATCCCAGAAAGCGAAAAATGGATTAAGAAGTTGTGGTAAGTACATACAATGGAATATCACTCACCAATGAAATCTATGTCATCTGGCCCGTCGTGGCATAATGAGTGGATTCAGGTACGATGATTCTAAGTGAAATAAGTCACACAGAAAATGAAACATCATAAGATATCACTAATACACCGAATGTAATCTTGGCTACACATGAACTGAATTACAAAACAGAACAGGGTCTCAAATTTAGAAAAGCAACTTATGTTTACTTAAGGGGAAAGGTGAGTTGGGGTGCTGCATAAAACCAGAGATAGAAATGAGCACAGATACCAGTCCATACGTCAAATATGTAAGTCAAGACCTAACCCTTGCTCAACGAAATGGGCTAAACACCCTATATTCAATGCCTAGGAATACCCCTGACTAGTAAGAATCTTCAAACCCATGGATTTATATGTCTCCATAAGAGAATCAAGCGTTTGTACAGCTGCATGAAGGCAGCAGAGAAAATCCGATAAATCCAAATATGAAAATGAATTACAAAAACAAAACACAATGACAGTGAAATAGAGAGCAATTCTTATATAATTCATTCAGGGCTTGTGATGCAACCTGGATTTACCTCATCTACACCCAGAGCTGAGTGAGACATAAGGTTGTACACTTCGGGCTGATAACATTGGTGAGGTTCGATGAGCAAATGCAGACCATTTGAAGTCATACTGCATGGTACCCATTCCATTGGTCCCAACTCTCCAGGTTTAAGCGATTCTTCCTTCAGCTAAAGCATGCATGGGAAACCCACAGTATGGTGCACCGTGTGACTGGGAAACGTTTTCAAATGCATCTCAGTTTTCGTCCCCTTTTACACGGGTTCACCATTCCAGACCCTTTACTAACACTCTCCCCACTTGGAGAGTCAGTGCCTTTAACCTCCTGTTTGGAACAGTTTGCAATTTCTGCGCAAGATGAACAGGAATAGGGAGAACCAATGAGAGACTAGCTGTAGGTGTCTGCACGGGCAAATTTAATGCTCATTTCCAACAAGTAAGAGGAATTAACCAAACGCTCAGCATGCCTTGCCTGAACCAGATTAGGGCCTGAAGCAATCCTGCGGGTTTGCGGCCAGCTCACAAGAAAACGATTTGAAGAAAGGAGCTCAGGGGCACTGTAATTCTCACACCTGCAAAGTTATAAATGACAGCTATTGTCCAAAAATATATTGAAGGAGGGCTGCGAAGAGGACTTGAAATCGGGGCAGAATTGCAGGAAAGCGGTTTCAGGGAGTAGAGTGGAATTGCATTTAAAGCATAGGAAAAGAGGCAGAACGTCGACAATGATGCACGTGGCCAAAAAGGGCATATGCGTTTTTTCCTGAATATATTCAGGAAAAAACGCATATGCCCTTTTTGGCCAACCAAGCAAGCATGTTAGAGAAATCTGCACTACAATGAAGTCTCATTGCTCCCCGGTCAAAAGGGTCATCTGAAAATAGTGTAAAATCCAGAAATGGAGCACAGGCCATGGAGAACAGGGAGCCATGTTATGCTGATGGGTAAGATGTAAATTGCCAACAGCCACTCTGGAGAAGTGTATGGTGTTTCCTGAAACACCTAAAAAACAAAGCAACGGAGCCTACGGCACTTCCACTTATGGTCCTATAGCCTAGGGAAATTAAAATCAAAAACACACAGCTGCCCCAAAGTTTCAGACGGCTCTGTTTACAAGAACATCTTCTACGGTACAAGTTAAATATCCCAGAAAGCGAAAAATGGATAAAGAAGTTGTGGTACGTACATACAATGGAATATCACTCACCAATGCAATCTATAACATCAGGCCCGTCGTGGCATAATGATTGAATTCTGGTACAATGATTCTAAGTGAAATAAGTCACACATAAAATGAAATATCATAAGATATCACTAATACACGGAATGTAATCTTGGCTACACATGAACTGAATTACAAAACAGAACAGGGTCTCAAATTTAGAAAACCAACTTATGTTTTCTTAAGGGGAAAGGTGAGTTAGGTGCTGCATAAAACCAGAGATAGAAATTAGCACAGATACCATTCCATAAGTCAAATATGTAATAGTCAAGACCTACCACTTGCTCAACGAAATGGGCTAAACACCCTATATTCAACGACTAGGAATACACCTGACTAGTAAGAATCTTGAAACCCATGGATTTATATGTCTCCATAAGAGAATCAAGCGTGTGCACAGCTGCATGAAGGCAGCAGGGAAAATCCGATAAATCCTATTATCAAAATGAATTACAAAAACAAAACACAATGACAGTGAAATAGAGAGCAGTTCTTAAATAATTCATTCAGGGCTTGTGATGCAACCTGGATTTACCTCATCTAAACCCAGAGCTGAGAGAGACATAAGGTTGGACACTTCGGGCTGATAGCATTGGTGAGGTTCAATGAGCAAATGCAGACCATTTGAAGTCATACTGCATGATACCCATTCCATGGGTCCCAACTCTCCAGGTTTAAGTGATTCTTCCTTCAGCTAAAGCATGCATGGGAAACCCACAGTATGGTGCACCGTGTGACCGGGAAACGTTTTCAAATGCTTCTCAGTTTTGTCCCCTTTTACTCGGGTTCACAATTCCAGACCCTTTACTAACACTCTCCCCACTTGGAGAGTCAGTGCCTTTAACCTCCTGTTTGGCACAGTTTGCAATTTCTGCGCAAGATGCACAGGAATAGGGAGAACCAATGAGAGACTAGCTGTAGGTGTCTGCACGGGCAAATTTCATGCTCATTTCCCACCAGGAAGAGGAATTAACCAAAGGCTCAGCATGCCGTGCCTGAAACAGATTAGGGCCTGAAGCAATCCTGCGGGTTTGCGGCCAGCTCACAAGAAAGCGATTTGAAGAAAGGAGCTCAGGGGCACTGTAATTCACAAACCTGCAGAGTTATAAATGACAGCTATCGTCCAAAAATATATTGAAGGAAGGCTGCGAAGAGGACTTGAAAGCGGGGCAGAATTGCAGGAAAACGATTTCAGGGGGTAGACTGGAATTGCATTTAAAGCATAGGAAAAGAGGCAGAACGTCGACAATGATGCACTTGGCTAAAAAGGGCGTATGCGTTTTATCCTAAATATATTCAGGAAAAAACGCATACACCCTTTTTGGCCAACCAAGCAAGCATGTTAAAGAAATCTGCACTACAATGAAGTCTCACTGCCCCCCGGTCAAAAGGGCCATCTGAAAAAAGTGTAAAATCCAGAAATGCAGCACAGGCCATGGAGAAGAGGGAGCCTTGTTATGCTGATGGGTGGGATGTAAATTGCCAACAGCCACTCTGGAGAAGTGTATGGTGTTTCCTGAAACACCTAAAAAACAAAGCAACGGAGCCTACGGCTCTTCCACTTATGGTCCTATAGCTTATGGAAATTAAAATCAAAAACACACAGCCACCCCAAAATTTCAGACGGATCTGTTTACAAGAACCTCGTCTACGGTACATGTTAAATATCCCAGAAAGCGAAAAATGGATAAAGAAGTTGTGGTACGTACGTACAATGGAATATCACTCACCAATGAAATCTATGTCATCTGGCCCGTCGTGGCATAATGAGTGGATTCAGGTACGATGATTCTAAGTGAAATACGTCACACAGAAAATGAAACATCATAAGATGTCACTAATACACGGAATGTAAACTTGGCTACACATGAACTGAATTACAAAACAGAACAGGGTCTCAAATATAGAAAACCAACTTATGTTTGCTTAAGGGGAAAGGTGAGTTGGGGTGCTGCATAAAACCAGAGATAGAAATTAGCACAGATACCATTCCATATGTCAAATACGTAATAGTCAAGACATACCCCTTGCTCAACGAAAGGGGCTAAACACCCTATATTCAATGCCTAGGAATACACCTGACTAGAAAGAATCTTCAAACCCATGGATTTATATGTCTTCATAAGAGAATCAAGCGTGTGTACAGCGGCCTGAAGGCAGCAGAGAAAATCCGATAAATCCCATTATCAAAATAAATTTCAAAAACAAATCACAATGAGAGTGAAATAGAGAGCAATTCTTAAATAATTCATTCAGGGCTTGTGATGCAACCTGGATTTACCACATCTACACCCAGAGCTGGGTGAGACATAAGGCTGGACACTTCAGGCTGATAGCATTTGTGAGGTTCGGTGAGCAAACGCAGACCCTTTGAAGTCATACTGCATGGTACCCATTCCATGGGTCCCAACTCTCCAGGTTTAAGGGATTCTTCCTTCAGCTAAAACATGCATGGGAAACCCAGAGTATGGTGCACCGTGTGATTGGGAAACGTTTTCAAATGCATCTCAGGTTTCGTCCCCTGGTACTCGGGTTCACCGTTCCAGACGCTTTACTAACACTCTCCCCACTTGGAGAGTCAGTGCCTTTAACCTCCTGTTTGTCACAGTTTGCAATTTCTGCACAAGATGAACAGGAATAGGGAGAACCAATGAGAGACTAGCTGTAGGTGTCTGCACGGGCAAATTTCATGCTCATTTCCCACCAGGAAGAGGAATTAACCAAAGGCTCAGCATGCCGTGCCTGAAACAGATTAGGGCCTGAAGCAATCCTGCGGTTTTGCGGCCAGCTCATAAGAAAGCGATTTGAAGAAAGGAGCTCAGGGGCACTGTAATTCACAAACCTGCAGAGTTATAAATGACAGCTATCGTCCAAAAATATATTGAAGGAAGGCTGCGAAGAGGACTTGAAAGCGGGGCAGAATTTCAGGAAAACGATTTCAGGGGGTAGACTGGAATTGCACTTAAAGCATAGGAAAAGAGGCAGAATGTCCACAATGATGCACTTGGCCAAAAAGGGCGTATGCGTGTTTTCCTGAATATATTCAGGAAAAAACGCATAGGCCCTTTTTGGCCAACCAAGCAAGCGTGTTAAAGAAATCTGCACTACAATGAAGTCTCCCTGCCCCGCGGTCAAAAGGGCCATCTGAAAAAAGTGTAAAATCCAGAAAGGCAGGACAGGTCATGAAGAAGAGGGAGCCTTGTTATGCTGATGGGCGGGATGTAAATTGCCAACAGCCACTCTGGAGGAGTGTATGGTGTTTCCTAAAACACGTAGGAAACAAAGCAACACAGCCTATGGCACTTCCACATAGGGTCCTATAGCTTAGGGAAATTAAAATCAAAAACACACAGCCACCCCAAAGTTTGGGACGGCTATGTTTACAAGGACCTCGTCTACGGTGCAAGTTAAATATCCGAGAAAGCAAAAAATGGATAAAGAAATTGTGGTACGTACGTATAATGGAATATCACTCAGCAATGAGATCTACGTCATCAGGCCCGTAGCGGCATAATGAGTGGATTCAGGTACGACGATTCTACGAGAAATAAGTCACACAGAAAAAGAAACATCATAAGATATCACTAATACACGGAACGTAAACTTGTCTACACATGAACTGAATTACAAAACAGAACAGGGTCTCAAATTTAGAAAACCAACTTATGCTTGCTTATGGGGAAAGGTGAGTTGGGGTGCTGCATCAAACCAGAGATTGAAATTAGCACAGATACCGTTCCATAAGCCAAATATATAATAGACTAGAGCTACTCCTTGCTCAACGAAATGGACTCAACACCACATATTCAACGCCTGGGAATATACCTGACAAGTAAGAATCTTAAGACCCATGGATTTATATGTCTCCATAAGGAAATCAAGCATGTGTACAGCGGTCTAAACGCAGCAGTGAAAATCCGATAAATCCCATTATCAAAATGAATTACAAAAACGAAACACAATGACAGTGAAATAGAGAGCAATTGTTAAATAATTCATTCAGGGCTTGTGATGCAACCTGGATTTACCTCATCTACACCCAGAGCTGAGTGAGACATAAGGTTGGACGCTTCGGGCTGATAGCATTGGTGAGGTTCGATGAGCAAATGCAGGCCCTTTGAAGTCATACAGCATGGTACCCATTCCATGGGTCCCAAATCTCCAGGTTTAAGCGATTCTTCCTTCAGCTAAAACATGCATGGGAAATCCACAGTATGGTGCACCGTGTGACCGGGAAACGTTTTCAAATGCATCTCAGGTTTTGTCCCCTTTTACTCGGGTTCACCATTTCAGACCCTTTACTAACACTCTCCCCACTTGGAGAGTCAGTGCCTTTAACCTCCTGTTTGGCACAGTTTGCAATTTCTGGCAAGATGAACAGGAATAGGGAGAACCAATGAGAGACTAGCTGTAGGTGTCTGCACGGGCAAATTTAACGCTCATTTCCCACCAGGAAGAGGATTTAACCAAAGGCTCAGCATGCCATTCCGGAACCAGTTTAGGACCTGAAGCAATCCTGCGGGTTTGCGGCCAGCTCACAAGGAAGCGATTTGATGAAAGGAGATCATGGGCACTGTAATTCACACACCTGCAGAGTTATAATGACAGCTAACATCCAAAAATATATTGAAGGAAGCCTGCGAAGAGGACTTGAATGCGGGGCAGAATTGCAGGAAAACGATTTCAGGGGGTAGACTGGAATTACATTTAAAGCATAGGAAAAGAGGCAGAACGTCGACAATGATGCACTTGGCCAAAAACGGCGTATGCGTTTTTTCCAGAATATATTCAGGAAAAAACGCATACGCCCTTTTTGGCCAACCAAGCAAGCATGTTAAAGAAATCTGCACTACAGTGAAGTCTCACTGCCCCCTGGTCAAAACGGCCATCTGAAAAATGTGTAAAATCCAGACAGGCAACACAGGCCATGGAGAACAGGGAGCTCTGTTATGCTGATGGGCGGGATGTAAATTGCCAAGAGCCACTCTGGAGAAGTGTATGGTGTTTCCTGAAACACCTAAAAAACAAAGCAACATTGCCTACGGCACTTCCACTTATGGTCCTATAGCTTAGGGAAATTAAAATCAAAAACACACAGCCACCCCAAAGTTTCAGACGGCTCTGTTTACAAGAACCTCGTCTACGGTACAAGTAAATTATCACAGAAAGCAAAAAATGGATAAAGAAATTGTGGTACGTACATACATTGTAATATCACTCTCCAATGAAATCTATGTCATCAGGCCCGTCGCGCCATAATGAGTGGATTCAGGTCGATGATTCTAAGTGAAATAAGTCACACAGAAAATGAAACATCATAAGATATCACTAATACACCGAATGTAATCTTGGCTACACATGAACTGAATTGCAAAACAGAACAGGGTCTCAAATTTAGAAAACCAACTTATGTTTGCTTAAGAGGAAAGGTGAGTTTGGTTGCTGCATAAAACCAGAGATAGAAATTAGCACAGATACCCTTCCATAAGTCAAATATGCAATAGTCAAGATCTACCCCTTGCTCAACGAGATGGTCTAAAAACCCTATATTCAACGCCTAGCAATACACCTGACTAGTAAGAATCTTCAAACCCATGGATTTATATGTCTCTATAAGAGAATCAAGCATGTGTACAGCTGCATGTATGCAGCAGAGTAAATCCGATAAATCCCCTTATCAAAATGAATTACAAAAACAATACACAATGAGAGTGAAATAGAGAGCAATTCTTAAATAATTCATTCAGGGCTTGTGATGCAACCTGGATTTACCTCATCTACACCCAGAGCTGAGTGAGACATAAGGTGGGACACTTCAGGCTGATAGCATTGGTGAGGTTCGATGAGCAAATGCAGACCCTTTGAAGTCATACTGCATGGTACCCATTCCATGGGTCCCAAATCTCCAGGTTTAAGGGATTCTTCCTTCAGCTAAAACATGCATGGGAAACCCACAGTATGGTGCACCGTGTGACTGGGAAACGTTTTCAAATGCATCTCAGTTTTCATGCCCTTTTACTCGGGTTCACCATTCCAAACCCTTTACTAACACTTTCCCCACATGGAGAGTCAGTCCCTTTAACCTGCTGTTTGGCACAGTTTGCAACTTCTGCGCAAGATGAACAGGAATAGGGAGAACCAATGAGAGAGTAGCTGTAGGTTTCTGCACGGGCAAATTTAACGCTCATTTCCCACCAGGAAGAGGAAATAACTAAAGGCTCAGCATGCCGTGAGGGAACCAAATTAGGGCCTGAAGCAATCCTGCGGCTTTGCGGACAGCTCACAAGAAAGTGATTTGACGAAAGGACATCACGGGCACTGTAATTCACAAACCTTCAGCGTTATAAATGACAGCTATCGTCCAAAAATATATTGAAGGAAGGCTGCAAAGAGGACTTGAAAGCGGGGCAGATTTGCAGGAAAACGATTTCAGGGGGTAGACTGGAATTGCATTTAAAGCATACGAAAAGAGGGAGAACGTCGACATTGATGCACTTGGCCAAAAAGGGCATATGCATTTTTCCAGAATATATTCAGGAAAAAAAGCATACGCCCTTTTTGGCCAACCAAGCAAGCATGTTATAGAAATCTGCACTACAATGAAGTCTCACTGCCCCCCGGCCAAAAGGGCCATCTGAAAAAAGTGTAAAATCCAGAAAGGCAGCACAGGCCATGGAGAAGAGGGAGACTTGTTATGCTGATGGGTGGGATGTAAATTGCCAAGAGCCACTCTGGGGAAGTGTATGGTGTTTCCTGAAACACCTAAAAAACAAAGCAACGGAACCTACGGCACTTCCACTTATGGTCCTATAGCTTAGGGAAATTAAAATCAAAAATCAAAAACACACAGCCACCCCAAAGTTTCAGACGGCTCTGTTTACAAGAACCACGTCTACGGTACAAGTTAAATATCCCAGAAAGCGAAAAATGCATAAAGAAGTTCTGGTACGTACGTACAATGGAATATCACTCACCAATGAAATCTATGTCATCAGGCCCGTCGTGGCATAATGAGTGGATTCAGGTACAATGATTCTAAGTGAAATAAGTCACACAGAAAATGAAACATCATAAGATATCACTAATACACGGAATGTAATCTTGGCTACACATGAACTGAATTTCAAAACAGAACAGGTTCTCAAATTTAGAAAACCAACTTATGTTTGCTTAAGGGGAAAGGTGAGTTGGGGTGCTGCATAAAACCAGAGATAGAAATTAGCACTGATACCATTCCATACGTCAAATATGTAATAGTCAAGACCTACACCTTGCTCAACGAAATGGGCTAAACACCCTATATTCAACGCCTAGGAATACACCTGACTAGTAATTATCTTCAAACCCATGGATTTATATGTCTCCATAAGAGAATCAAGCGTGTGTACAGCTGCATGAAGGCAGCAGAGAAAATCCGATAAATCCCATTAGCAAAATGAATTACAAAAACGAAACACAATGAGAGTGAAATAGAGAGCAATTCTTAAATAATTCATTCAGGGCTTGTGATGCAACCTGGATTTACCTCATCTACACCCAGAGCTGAGTGAGACATAAGGTTGGACACTTCGGGCTGATAGCATTGGTGAGGTTCGATGAGGAAATGCAGACCCTTTGAAGTCATACTGCATGGTACCCATTCCATGGGTCCCAAATCTCCAGGTTTAAGGGATTCTTCCTTCAGCTAAAACATGCATGGGAAACCCACAGTATGGTGCACCGTGTGACCGGGAAACGTTTTCAAATGCATCTCAGATTTTGTCCCCTTTTACTCGGGTTCACCATTCCAGACCCTTTACTAACACTCTCCCCACTTGGAGAGTCAGTGCCTTTAACCTCCTGTTTGGCACAGTTTGCAATTTCTGGCAAGATGAACAGGAATAGGGAGAACCAATGAGAGACTAGCTGTAGGTGTCTGCACGGGCAAATTTAACGCTCATTTCCCACCAGGAAGAGGATTTAACCAAAGGCTCAGCATGCCATTCCGGAACCAGTTTAGGGCCTGAAGCAATCCTGCGGGTTTGCGGCCAGCTCACAAGGAAGCGATTTGATGAAAGGAGATCATGGGCACTGGAATTCACAAACCTGCAGAGTTATATATGACAGCTATCATCCAAAAATATATGGAAGGAAGCCTGCGAAGAGGACTTGAAAGCGGGGCAGAATTGCAGGACAACGATTTCAGGGGGTAGACTGGAATTACATTTAAAGCATAGGAAAAGAGGCAGAACGTCGACAATGATGCACTTGGCCAAAAACCGCGTATGCGTTTTTTCCAGAATATATTCAGGAAAAAACGCATACGCCCTTTTTGGCCAACCAAGCAAGCATGTTAAAGAAATCTGCACTACAGTCAAGTCTCACTGCCCCCTGGTCAAAACGGCCATCTGAAAAATGTGTAAAATCCAGACAGGCAACACAGGCCATGGAGAACAGGGAGCTCTGTTATGCTGATGGGCGGGATGTAAATTGCCAAGAGCCACTCTGGAGAAGTGTATGGTGTTTCCTGAAACACCTAAAAAACAAAGCAACAGAGCCTATGGCACTTCCACTTATTGTCCTATAGCTTAGGGAAATTAAAATCAAAAACACACAGCCACCCCAAAGTTTCAGACGGCTCTGTTTACAAGACCTCGTCTACGGTACAAGTAAAATATCACAGAAAGCAAAAAATGGATAAAGAAATTGTGGTACGTACGTACATTGTAATATCACTCTCCAATGAAATCTATGTCATCAGGCCCGTCACGGCATAATGAGTGGATTCAGGTCGATGATTCTAAGTGAAATAAGTCACACAGAAAATGAAACATCATAAGATATCACTAATACACCGAATGTAATCTTGGCTACACATGAACTGAATTGCAAAACAGAACAGGGTCTCAAATTAAGAAAACCAACTTATGTTTGCTTAAGGGGAAAGGTGAGTTTGGGTGCTGCATAAGACCAGAGATAGAAATTAGCACGGATACCCTTCCATAAGTCAAATATGTAATAGTCAAGATCTACCCCTTGCTCAACGAGATGGTCTAAAAACCCTATATTCAACGCCTAGCAATACACCTGACTAGTAAGAATCTTCAAACCCATGGATTTATATGTCTCCATAAGAGAATCAAGCGTGTGTACAGCTGCATGTATGCAGCAGAGTAAACCCGATAAATCCCCTTATCAAAATGAATTACAAAAACAAAACACAATGAGAGTGAAATAGAGAGCAATTCTTAAATAATTCATTCAGGGCTTGTGATGCAACCTGGATTTACCTCATCTACACCCAGAGCTGAGTGAGACATAAGGTGGGACACTTCAGGCTGATAGCATTGGTGAGGTTCGATGAGCAAATGCAGACCCTTTGAAGTCATACTGCATGGTACCCATTCCATGGGTCCCAAATCTCCAGGTTTAAGGGATTCTTCCTTCAGCTAAAACATGCATAGGAAACCCACAGTATGGTGCACCGTGTGACTGGGAAACGTTTTCAAATGCATCTCAGTTTTCGTCCCCTTTTACTCGGGTTCACCATTCCAAACCCTTTACTAACACTCTCCCCACTTGGAGAGTCAGTGCCTTTAACCTCCTCTTTGGCACAGTTTGCAATTTCCGCGCAAGATGAACAGGAATAGTGAGAACCAATGAGAGAGTAGCTGTAGGTTTCTGCACGGGCAAATTTAACGCTCATTTCCCACCAGGAAGAGGAAATAACAAAAGGCTCAGCATGCCATGAGGGAACCAGATTAGGGCCTGAAGCAATCCTGCGGCTTTGCAGACAGCTCACAAGAAAGTGATTTGACGAAAGGAGCTCACGGGCACTGTAATTCACAAACCTTCAGCGTTATAAATGACAGCTATCGTCCAAAAATATATTGAAGGAAGGCTGCAAAGAGGACTTGAAAGCGGGGCAGATTTGCAGGAAAACGATTTCAGGGGGTAGACTGGAATTGCATTTAAAGCATACGAAAAGAGGGAGAACGTCGACATTGATGCACTTGGCCAAAAAGGGCGTATGCATTTTTCCAGAATATATTCAGGAAAAAAAGCATACGCCCTTTTTGGCCAACCAAGCAAGCATGTTATAGAAATCTGCACTACAATGAAGTCTCACTGCCCCCCGGTCAAAAGGGCCATCTGAAAAAAGTGTAAAATCCAGAAAGGCAGCACAGGCCATGGAGAAGAGGGAGCCTTGTTATGCTGATGGGTGGGATGTAAATTGCCAAGAGCCACTCTGGGGAAGTGTATGGTGTTTCCTGAAACACCTAAAAAACAAAGCAACGGAACCTACAGCACTTCCACTTATGGTCCTATAGCTTAGGGAAATTAAAATCAAAAACACACAGCCACCCCAAAGTTTCAGACGGCTCTGTTTACAAGAACCACGTCTACGGTACAAGTTAAATATCCCAGAAAGCGAAAAATGCATAAAGAAGTTGTGGTACGTACGTACAATGGAATATCACTCACCAATGAAATCTATGTCATCAGGCCCGTCGTGGCATAATGAGTGGATTCAGGTACAATGATTCTAAGTGAAATAAGTCACACAGATAATGAAACATCATAAGATATCACTAATACACGGAATGTAATCTTGGCTACACATGAACTGAATTGCAAAACAGAACAGGTTCTCAAATTTAGAAAACCAACTTATGTTTGCTTAAGGGGAAAGGTGAGTTGGGGTGCTGCATAAAACCAGAGATAGAAATTAGCACAGACACCATTCCATACGTCAAATATGTAATAGTCAAGACCTACACCTTGCTCAACGAAATGGGCTAAACACCCTATATTCAACGCCTAGGAATACACCTGACTAGTAATTATCTTCAAACCCATGGATTTATATGCCTCCATAAGAGAATCAAGCGTGTGTACAGCTGCATGAAGGCAGCAGAGAAAATCCGATAAATCCCATTATCAAAATGAATTACAAAAACGAAACACAATGACAGTGAAATAGAGAGCAATTCTTAAATAATTCATTCAGGGCTTGTGATGCAACCTGGATTTACCTCATCTACACCCAGAGCTGAGTGAGACATAAGGTTGGACACTTCGGGCTGATAGCATTGGTGAGGTTCGATGAGCAAATGCAGGCCCTTTGAAGTCATACAGCATGGTACCCATTCCATGGGTCCCAAATCTCCAGGTTTAAGCGATTCTTCCTTCAGCTAAAACATGCATGGGAAATCCACAGTATGGTGCACCGTGTGACCGGGAAACGTTTTCAAATGCATCTCAGGTTTTGTCCCCTTTTACTCGGGTTCACCATTTCAGACCCTTTACTAACACTCTCCCCACTTGGAGAGTCAGTGCCTTTAACCTCCTGTTTGGCACAGTTTGCAATTTCTGGCAAGATGAACAGGAATAGGGAGAACCAATGAGAGACTAGCTGTAGGTGTCTGCACGGGCAAATTTAACGCTCATTTCCCACCAGGAAGAGGATTTAACCAAAGGCTCAGCATGCCATTCCGGAACCAGTTTAGGGCCTGAAGCAATCCTGCGGGTTTGCGGCCAGCTCACAAGGAAGCGATTTGATGAAAGGAGATCATGGGCACTGTAATTCACAAACCTGCAGAGTTATATATGACAGCTAACATCCAAAAATATATTGAAGGAAGCCTGCGAAGAGGACTTGAAACCGGGGCAGAATTGCAGGAAAACGATTTCAGGGGGTAGACTGGAATTACATTTAAAGCATAGGAAAAGAGGCAGAACGTCGACAATGATGCACTTGGCCAAAAACGGCATATGCGTTTTTTCCAGAATATATTCAGGGAAAAACGCATACGCCCTTTTTGGCCAACCAAGCAAGCATGTTAAAGAAATCTGCACTACAGTGAAGTCTCACTGCCCCCTGGTCAAAACGGCCATCTGAAAAATGTGTAAAATCCAGACAGGCAACACAGGCCATGGAGAACAGGGAGCTCTGTTATGCTGATGGGCGGGATGTAAATTGCCAAGAGCCACTCTGGAGAAGTGTATGGTGTTTCCTGAAACACCTAAAAAACAAAGCAACAGAGCCTACAGCACTTCCACTTATGGTCCTATAGCTTAGGGAAATTAAAATCAAAAACACAGAGCCTACCCCAAAGTTTCAGACGGCTCTGTTTACAAGAACCTCGTCTACGGTACAAGTAAAATATCACAGAAAGCAAAAAATGGATAATGAAATTGTGGTACGTACCTACATTGTAATATCACTCTCCAATGAAATCTATGTCATCTGGCCCGTCGCGCCATAATGAGTGGATTCAGGTCGATGATTCTAAGTGAAATAAGTCACACAGAAAATGAAACATCATAAGATATCACTAATACACCGAATGTAATCTTGGCTACACATGAACTGAATTGCAAAACAGAACAGGGTCTCAAATTAAGAAAACCAACTTATGTTTGCTTAAGGGGAAAGGTGAGTTTGGGTGCTGCATAAAACCAGAGATAGAAATTAGCACAGATACCCTTCCATAAGTCAAATATGTAATAGTCAAGATCTACCCCTTGCTCAACGAGATGGTCTAAAAACCCTATATTCAACGCCTAGCAATACACCTGACTAGTAAGAATCTTCAAACCCATGGATTTATATGTCTCCATAAGAGAATCAAGCGTGTGTACAGCTGCATGTATGCAGCAGAGTAAACACGATAAATCCCCTTATCAAAATGAATTACAAATACAAAACACAATGACAGTGAAATAGAGAGCAATTCTTAAATAATTCATTCAGGGCTTGTGATGCAACCTGGATTTACCTCATCTACACCCAGAGCTGAGTGAGACATAAGGTGGGACACTTCAGGCTGATAGCATTGGTGAGGTTCGATGAGCAAATGCAGACCCTTTGAAGTCATACTGCATGGTACCCATTCCATGGGTCCCAAATCTCCAGGTTTAAGGGATTCTTCCTTCAGCTAAAACATGCATGGGAAACCCACAGTATGGTGCACCGTGTGACTGGGAAACGTTTTCAAATGCATCTCAGTTTTCGTCCCCTTTTACTCGGGTTCACCATTCCAAACCCTTTACTAACACTCTCCCCACTTGGAGAGTCAGTCCCTTTAACCTGCTGTTTGGCACAGTTTGCAATTTCTGCGCAAGATGAACAGGAATAGGGAGAACCAATGAGAGAGTATCTGTAGGTTTCTGCACGGGCAAATTTAACGCTCATTTCCCACCAGGAAGAGGAAATAACAAAAGGCTCAGCATGCCGTGAGGGAACCAAATTAGGGCCTGAAGCAATCCTGCGGCTTTGCGGACAGCTCACAAGAAAGTGATTTGACGAAAGGAGCTCACGGGCACTGTAATTCACAAACCTTCAGCGTTATAAATGACAGCTATCGTCCAAACATATATTGAAGGAAGGCTGCAAAGAGGACTTGAAAGCGGGGCAGATTTGCAGGAAAACGATTTCAGGGGGTAGACTGGAATTGCATTTAAAGCATACGAAAAGAGGGAGAACGTCGACATTGATGCACTTGGCCAAAAAGGGCGTATGCATTTTTCCAGAATATATTCAGGAAAAAAAGCATACGCCCTTTTTGGCCAACCAAGCAAGCATGTTATAGAAATCTGCACTACAATGAAGTCTCACTGCCCCCCGGCCAAAAGGGCCATCTGAAAAAAGTGTAAAATCCAGAAAGGCAGCACAGGCCATGGAGAAGAGAGAGACTTGTTATGCTGATGGGTGGGATGTAAATTGCCAAGAGACACTCTGGGGAAGTGTATGGTGTTTCCTGAAACACCTAAAAAACAAAGCAACGGAACCTACGGCACTTCCACTTATGGTCCTATAGCTTAGGGAAATTAAAATCAAAAACACACAGCCACCCCAAAGTTTCAGACGGCTCTGTTTACAAGAACCACGTCTACGGTACAAGTTAAATATCCCAGAAAGCGAAAAATGCATAAAGAAGTTGTGGTACGTACGTACAATGGAATATCACTCACCAATGAAATCTATGTCATCAGGCCCGTCGTGGCATAATGAGTGGATTCAGGTACAATGATTCTAAGTGAAATAAGTCACACAGAAAATGAAACATCATAAGATATCACTAATACACGGAATGTAATCTTGGCTACACATGAACTGAATTTCAAAACAGAACAGGTTCTCAAATTTAGAAAACCAACTTATGTTTGCTTAAGGGGAAAGGTGAGTTGGGGTGCTGCATAAAACCAGAGATAGAAATTAGCACTGATACCATTCCATACGTCAAATATGTAATAGTCAAGACCTACACCTTGCTCAACGAAATGGGCTAAACACCCTATATTCAACGCCTAGGAATACACCTGACTAGTAATTATCTTCAAACCCATGGATTTATATGTCTCCATAAGAGAATCAAGCGTGTGTACAGCTGCATGAAGGCAGCAGAGAAAATCCGATAAATCCCATTATCAAAATGAATTACAAAAACGAAACACAATGAGAGTGAAATAGAGAGCAATTCTTAAATAATTCATTCAGGTCTTGTGATGCAACCTGGATTTACCTCATCTACACCCAGAGCTGAGTGAGACATAAGGTTGGACACTTCGGGCTGATAGCATTGGTGAGGTTCGATGAGGAAATGCAGACCCTTTGAAGTCATACTGCATGGTACCCATTCCATGGGTCCCAAATCTCCAGGTTTAAGGGATTCTTCCTTCAGCTAAAACATGCATGGGAAACCCACAGTATGGTGCACCGTGTGACCGGGAAACGTTTTCAAATGCATCTCAGATTTTGTCCCCTTTTACTCGGGTTCACCATTCCAGACCCTTTACTAACACTCTCCCCACTTGGAGAGTCAGTGCCTTTAACCTCCTGTTTGGCACAGTTTGCAATTTCTGGCAAGATGAACAGGAATAGGGAGAACCAATGAGAGACTAGCTGTAGGTGTCTGCACGGGCAAATTTAACGCTCATTTCCCACCAGGAAGAGGATTTAACCAAAGGCTCAGCATGCCATTCCGGAACCAGTTTAGGGCCTGAAGCAATCCTGCGGGTTTGCGGCCAGCTCACAAGGAAGCGATTTGATGAAAGGAGATCATGGGCACTGTAATTCACAAACCTGCAGAGTTATATATGACAGCTATCATCCAAAAATATATGGAAGGAAGCCTGCGAAGAGGACTTGAAAGCGGGGCAGAATTGCAGGACAACGATTTCAGGGGGTAGACTGGAATTACATTTAAAGCATAGGAAAAGAGGCAGAACGTCGACAATGATGCACTTGGCCAAAAACCGCGTATGCGTTTTTTCCAGAATATATTCAGGAAAAAACGCATACGCCCTTTTTGGCCAACCAAGCAAGCATGTTAAAGAAATCTGCACTACAGTCAAGTCTCACTGCCCCCTGGTCAAAACGGCCATCTGAAAAATGTGTAAAATCCAGACAGGCAACACAGGCCATGGAGAACAGGGAGCTCTGTTATGCTGATGGGCGGGATGTAAATTGCCAAGAGCCACTCTGGAGAAGTGTATGGTGTTTCCTGAAACACCTAAAAAACAAAGCAACAGAGCCTATGGCACTTCCACTTATTGTCCTATAGCTTAGGGAAATTAAAATCAAAAACACACAGCCACCCCAAAGTTTCAGACGGCTCTGTTTACAAGACCTCGTCTACGGTACAAGTAAAATATCACAGAAAGCAAAAAATGGATAAAGAAATTGTGGTACGTACGTACATTGTAATATCACTCTCCAATGAAATCTATGTCATCAGGCCCGTCACGGCATAATGAGTGGATTCAGGTCGATGATTCTAAGTGAAATAAGTCACACAGAAAATGAAACATCATAAGATATCACTAATACACCGAATGTAATCTTGGCTACACATGAACTGAATTGCAAAACAGAACAGGGTCTCAAATTAAGAAAACCAACTTATGTTTGCTTAAGGGGAAAGGTGAGTTTGGGTGCTGCATAAGACCAGAGATAGAAATTAGCACGGATACCCTTCCATAAGTCAAATATGTAATAGTCAAGATCTACCCCTTGCTCAACGAGATGGTCTAAAAACCCTATATTCAACGCCTAGCAATACACCTGACTAGTAAGAATCTTCAAACCCATGGATTTATATGTCTCCATAAGAGAATCAAGCGTGTGTACAGCTGCATGTATGCAGCAGAGTAAACCCGATAAATCCCCTTATCAAAATGAATTACAAAAACAAAACACAATGAGAGTGAAATAGAGAGCAATTCTTAAATAATTCATTCAGGGCTTGTGATGCAACCTGGATTTACCTCATCTACACCCAGAGCTGAGTGAGACATAAGGTGGGACACTTCAGGCTGATAGCATTGGTGAGGTTCGATGAGCAAATGCAGACCCTTTGAAGTCATACTGCATGGTACCCATTCCATGGGTCCCAAATCTCCAGGTTTAAGGGATTCTTCCTTCAGCTAAAACATGCATAGGAAACCCACAGTATGGTGCACCGTGTGACTGGGAAACGTTTTCAAATGCATCTCAGTTTTCGTCCCCTTTTACTCGGGTTCACCATTCCAAACCCTTTACTAACACTCTCCCCACTTGGAGAGTCAGTGCCTTTAACCTCCTCTTTGGCACAGTTTGCAATTTCCGCGCAAGATGAACAGGAATAGTGAGAACCAATGAGAGAGTAGCTGTAGGTTTCTGCACGGGCAAATTTAACGCTCATTTCCCACCAGGAAGAGGAAATAACAAAAGGCTCAGCATGCCATGAGGGAACCAGATTAGGGCCTGAAGCAATCCTGCGGCTTTGCAGACAGCTCACAAGAAAGTGATTTGACGAAAGGAGCTCACGGGCACTGTAATTCACAAACCTTCAGCGTTATAAATGACAGCTATCGTCCAAAAATATATTGAAGGAAGGCTGCAAAGAGGACTTGAAAGCGGGGCAGATTTGCAGGAAAACGATTTCAGGGGGTAGACTGGAATTGCATTTAAAGCATACGAAAAGAGGGAGAACGTCGACATTGATGCACTTGGCCAAAAAGGGCGTATGCATTTTTCCAGAATATATTCAGGAAAAAAAGCATACGCCCTTTTTGGCCAACCAAGCAAGCATGTTATAGAAATCTGCACTACAATGAAGTCTCACTGCCCCCCGGTCAAAAGGGCCATCTGAAAAAAGTGTAAAATCCAGAAAGGCAGCACAGGCCATGGAGAAGAGGGAGCCTTGTTATGCTGATGGGTGGGATGTAAATTGCCAAGAGCCACTCTGGGGAAGTGTATGGTGTTTCCTGAAACACCTAAAAAACAAAGCAACGGAACCTACAGCACTTCCACTTATGGTCCTATAGCTTAGGGAAATTAAAATCAAAAACACACAGCCACCCCAAAGTTTCAGACGGCTCTGTTTACAAGAACCACGTCTACGGTACAAGTTAAATATCCCAGAAAGCGAAAAATGCATAAAGAAGTTGTGGTACGTACGTACAATGGAATATCACTCACCAATGAAATCTATGTCATCAGGCCCGTCGTGGCATAATGAGTGGATTCAGGTACAATGATTCTAAGTGAAATAAGTCACAAAGATAATGAAACATCATAAGATATCACTAATACACGGAATGTAATCTTGGCTACACATGAACTGAATTGCAAAACAGAACAGGTTCTCAAATTTAGAAAACCAACTTATGTTTGCTTAAGGGGAAAGGTGAGTTGGGGTGCTGCATAAAACCAGAGATAGAAATTAGCACAGACACCATTCCATACGTCAAATATGTAATAGTCAAGACCTACACCTTGCTCAACGAAATGGGCTAAACACCCTATATTCAACGCCTAGGAATACACCTGACTAGTAATTATCTTCAAACCCATGGATTTATATGCCTCCATAAGAGAATCAAGCGTGTGTACAGCTGCATGAAGGCAGCAGAGAAAATCCGATAAATCCCATTATCAAAATGAATTACAAAAACGAAACACAATGACAGTGAAATAGAGAGCAATTCTTAAATAATTCATTCAGGGCTTGTGATGCAACCTGGATTTACCTCATCTACACCCAGAGCTGAGTGAGACATAAGGTTGGACACTTCGGGCTGATAGCATTGGTGAGGTTCGATGAGCAAATGCAGGCCCTTTGAAGTCATACAGCATGGTACCCATTCCATGGGTCCCAAATCTCCAGGTTTAAGCGATTCTTCCTTCAGCTAAAACATGCATGGGAAATCCACAGTATGGTGCACCGTGTGACCGGGAAACGTTTTCAAATGCATCTCAGGTTTTGTCCCCTTTTACTCGGGTTCACCATTTCAGACCCTTTACTAACACTCTCCCCACTTGGAGAGTCAGTGCCTTTAACCTCCTGTTTGGCACAGTTTGCAATTTCTGGCAAGATGAACAGGAATAGGGAGAACCAATGAGAGACTAGCTGTAGGTGTCTGCACGGGCAAATTTAACGCTCATTTCCCACCAGGAAGAGGATTTAACCAAAGGCTCAGCATGCCATTCCGGAACCAGTTTAGGGCCTGAAGCAATCCTGCGGGTTTGCGGCCAGCTCACAAGGAAGCGATTTGATGAAAGGAGATCATGGGCACTGTAATTCACAAACCTGCAGAGTTATATATGACAGCTAACATCCAAAAATATATTGAAGGAAGCCTGCGAAGAGGACTTGAAACCGGGGCAGAATTGCAGGAAAACGATTTCAGGGGGTAGACTGGAATTACATTTAAAGCATAGGAAAAGAGGCAGAACGTCGACAATGATGCACTTGGCCAAAAACGGCATATGCGTTTTTTCCAGAATATATTCAGGGAAAAACGCATACGCCCTTTTTGGCCAACCAAGCAAGCATGTTAAAGAAATCTGCACTACAGTGAAGTCTCACTGCCCCCTGGTCAAAACGGCCATCTGAAAAATGTGTAAAATCCAGACAGGCAACACAGGCCATGGAGAACAGGGAGCTCTGTTATGCTGATGGGCGGGATGTAAATTGCCAAGAGCCACTCTGGAGAAGTGTATGGTGTTTCCTGAAACACCTAAAAAACAAAGCAACAGAGCCTACAGCACTTCCACTTATGGTCCTATAGCTTAGGGAAATTAAAATCAAAAACACAGAGCCTACCCCAAAGTTTCAGACGGCTCTGTTTACAAGAACCTCGTCTACGGTACAAGTAAAATATCACAGAAAGCAAAAAATGGATAATGAAATTGTGGTACGTACCTACATTGTAATATCACTCTCCAATGAAATCTATGTCATCTGGCCCGTCGCGCCATAATGAGTGGATTCAGGTCGATGATTCTAAGTGAAATAAGTCACACAGAAAATGAAACATCATAAGATATCACTAATACACCGAATGTAATCTTGGCTACACATGAACTGAATTGCAAAACAGAACAGGGTCTCAAATTAAGAAAACCAACTTATGTTTGCTTAAGGGGAAAGGTGAGTTTGGGTGCTGCATAAAACCAGAGATAGAAATTAGCACAGATACCCTTCCATAAGTCAAATATGTAATAGTCAAGATCTACCCCTTGCTCAACGAGATGGTCTAAAAACCCTATATTCAACGCCTAGCAATACACCTGACTAGTAAGAATCTTCAAACCCATGGATTTATATGTCTCCATAAGAGAATCAAGCGTGTGTACAGCTGCATGTATGCAGCAGAGTAAACACGATAAATCCCCTTATCAAAATGAATTACAAATACAAAACACAATGACAGTGAAATAGAGAGCAATTCTTAAATAATTCATTCAGGGCTTGTGATGCAACCTGGATTTACCTCATCTACACCCAGAGCTGAGTGAGACATAAGGTGGGACACTTCAGGCTGATAGCATTGGTGAGGTTCGATGAGCAAATGCAGACCCTTTGAAGTCATACTGCATGGTACCCATTCCATGGGTCCCAAATCTCCAGGTTTAAGGGATTCTTCCTTCAGCTAAAACATGCATGGGAAACCCACAGTATGGTGCACCGTGTGACTGGGAAACGTTTTCAAATGCATCTCAGTTTTCGTCCCCTTTTACTCGGGTTCACCATTCCAAACCCTTTACTAACACTCTCCCCACTTGGAGAGTCAGTCCCTTTAACCTGCTGTTTGGCACAGTTTGCAATTTCTGCGCAAGATGAACAGGAATAGGGAGAACCAATGAGAGAGTATCTGTAGGTTTCTGCACGGGCAAATTTAACGCTCATTTCCCACCAGGAAGAGGAAATAACAAAAGGCTCAACATGCCGTGAGGGAACCAAATTAGGGCCTGAAGCAATCCTGCGGCTTTGCGGACAGCTCACAAGAAAGTGATTTGACGAAAGGAGCTCACGGGCACTGTAATTCACAAACCTTCAGCGTTATAAATGACAGCTATCGTCCAAACATATATTGAAGGAAGGCTGCAAAGAGGACTTGAAAGCGGGGCAGATTTGCAGGAAAACGATTTCAGGGGGTAGACTGGAATTGCATTTAAAGCATACGAAAAGAGGGAGAACGTCGACATTGATGCACTTGGCCAAAAAGGGCGTATGCATTTTTCCAGAATATATTCAGGAAAAAAAGCATACGCCCTTTTTGGCCAACCAAGCAAGCATGTTATAGAAATCTGCACTACAATGAAGTCTCACTGCCCCCCGGCCAAAAGGGCCATCTGAAAAAAGTGTAAAATCCAGAAAGGCAGCACAGGCCATGGAGAAGAGAGAGACTTGTTATGCTGATGGGTGGGATGTAAATTGCCAAGAGACACTCTGGGGAAGTGTATGGTGTTTCCTGAAACACCTAAAAAACAAAGCAACGGAACCTACGGCACTTCCACTTATGGTCCTATAGCTTAGGGAAATTAAAATCAAAAACACACAGCCACCCCAAAGTTTCAGACGGCTCTGTTTACAAGAACCACGTCTACGGTACAAGTTAAATATCCCAGAAAGCGAAAAATGCATAAAGAAGTTGTGGTACGTACGTACAATGGAATATCACTCACCAATGAAATCTATGTCATCAGGCCCGTCGTGGCATAATGAGTGGATTCAGGTACAATGATTCTAAGTGAAATAAGTCACACAGAAAATGAAACATCATAAGATATCACTAATACACGGAATGTAATCTTGGCTACACATGAACTGAATTTCAAAACAGAACAGGTTCTCAAATTTAGAAAACCAACTTATGTTTGCTTAAGGGGAAAGGTGAGTTGGGGTGCTGCATAAAACCAGAGATAGAAATTAGCACTGATACCATTCCATACGTCAAATATGTAATAGTCAAGACCTACACCTTGCTCAACGAAATGGGCTAAACACCCTATATTCAACGCCTAGGAATACACCTGACTAGTAATTATCTTCAAACCCATGGATTTATATGTCTCCATAAGAGAATCAAGCGTGTGTACAGCTGCATGAAGGCAGCAGAGAAAATCCGATAAATCCCATTATCAAAATGAATTACAAAAACGAAACACAATGAGAGTGAAATAGAGAGCAATTCTTAAATAATTCATTCAGGTCTTGTGATGCAACCTGGATTTACCTCATCTACACCCAGAGCTGAGTGAGACATAAGGTTGGACACTTCGGGCTGATAGCATTGGTGAGGTTCGATGAGCAAATGCAGACCCTTTGAAGTCATACTGCATGGTACCCATTCCATGGGTCCCAACTCTCCAGGTTTAAGGGATTCTTCCTTCAGCTAAAACATGCATGGGAAACCCACAGTATGGTGCACCGTGTGACCAGGAAACGTTTTCAAATGCATCTCAGATTTTGTCCCCTTTTACTCGGGTTCACCATTCCAGACCCTTTACTAACACTCTCCCCACTTGGAGAGTCAGTGCCTTTAACCTCCTGTTTGGCACAGTTTGCAATTTCTGGCAAGATGAACAGGAATAGGGAGAACCAATGAGAGACTAGCTGTAGGTGTCTGCACGGGCAAATTTAACGCTCATTTCCCAACAGGAAGAGGATTTAACCAAAGGCTCAGCATGCCATTCCGGAACCAGTTTAGGGCCTGAAGCAATCCTGCGGGTTTGTGGCCAGCTCACAAGGAAGCGATTTGATGAAAGGAGATCATGGGCACTGTAATTCACAAACCTGCAGAGTTATATATGACAGCTATCATCCAAAAATATATTGAAGGAAGCCTGCGAAGAGGACTTGAACGCGGGGCAGAATTGCAGGACAACGATTTCAGGGGGTAGACTGGAATTACATTTAAAGCATAGGAAAAGAGGCAGAACGTCGACAATGATGCACTTGGCCAAAAACCGCGTATGCGTTTTTTCCAGAATATATTCAGGAAAAAACGCATACGCTCTTTTTGGCCAACCAAGCAAGCATGTTAAAGAAATCTGCACTACAGTGAAGTCTCACTGCCCCCTGGTCAAAACGGCCATCTGAAAAATGTGTAAAATCCAGACAGGCAACACAGGCCATGGAGAACAGGGAGCTCTGTTATGCTGATGGGCGGGATGTAAATTGCCAAGAGCCACTCTGGAGAAGTGTATGGTGTTTCCTGAAACACCTAAAAAACAAAGCAACAGAGCCTACGGCACTTCCACTTATTGTCCTATAGCTTAGGGAAATTAAAATCAAAAACACACAGCCACCCCAAAGTTTCAGACGGCTCTGTTTACAAGACCTCGTCTACGGTACAAGTAAAATATCACAGAAAGCAAAAAATGGATAAAGAAATTGTGGTACGTACGTACATTGTAATATCACTCTCCAATGAAATCTATGTCATCAGGCCCGTCGCGGCATAATGAGTGGATTCAGGTCGATGATTCTAAGTGAAATAAGTCACACAGAAAATGAAACATCATAAGATATCACTAATACACCGAATGTAATCTTGGCTACACATGAACTGAATTGCAAAACAGAACAGGGTCTCAAATTAAGAAAACCAACTTATGTTTGCTTAAGGGGAAAGGTGAGTTTGGGTGCTGCATAAAACCAGAGATAGAAATTAGCACAGATACTCTTCCATAAGTCAAATATGTAATAGTCAAGATCTACCCCTTGCTCAACGAGATGGTCTAAAAACCCTATATTCAACGCCTAGGAATACACCAGACTAAAAAGAATTTTCAAACCCATGGATTTATATGTCTCCTTAAGAGAATCAAGCGTGTGTACAGCTGCATGAAGGCAGCAGAGACAATCCGATAAATCCCATTATCAAAATGAATTACAAAAAAAAACCCAATGACAGTGAAATAGAGAGCAATTCTTAAATAATTCATTCAGAGCTTGTGATGCAACCTGGATTTACCTCATCTACACCCAGAGCTGAGTGAGACATAAGGTTGGACACTTCGGGCTGATAGCATTGGTGAGGTTCGATGAGCAAATGCAGACCATTTGAAGTCATACTGCATGGTACCCATTCCATGGGTCCCAACTCTCCAGGTTTAAGCGATTCTTCCTTCAGCTAAAGCATGCATGGGAAACCCACAGTATGGTGCACCGTGTGACCGGGAAACTTTTTCAAATGCATCTCTGTGTTCGTCCCCTTTTACTCGGGTTCACAATTCCAGACCCTTTACTAACACTCTCCCCACTTGGAGAGTCAGTGCCTTTAACCTGCTGTTTGGCACAGTTTGCAATTTCTGCCCAAGATGAACAGGAATAGGGAGAACCAATGAGAGACTAGCTGTAGGTGTCTGCACGGGCAAATTTAACGCTCATTTCCAACCAGGAAGAGGAATTAACCAAAGGCTCAGCATGCCGTGCCCGAACCAAATTAGGGCCTGAAGCAATCCTGCGGTTTTGCGGCCAGCTCACAAGAAAGCGATTTGAAGAAAAGAGCTCAGGGGCACTGTAATTCACAAACCTGCAGTGTTATAAATGACAGCTATCGTCCAAAAATATATTGAAGGAAGGCTGCGAAGAGGACTTGAAAGCGGGGCAGAATTGCAGGAAAACGATTTCAGGGGGTAGACTAGAATTGCATTTAAAGCATAGGAAATGAGGCAGAACGTCGACAATGATGCACTTGGCAAAAAGGGCGTATGCGTTTTTTCCTGAATATATTCTGGAATAAACGCATACGCCCATTTTGGCCAACCAAGCAAGCATGTTAAAGAAATCTGCACTACAGTGAAGTCTCACTGCCCCCCGGTCAAAATGACCATCTGAAAAAAGTGTAAAATCCAGAAATGCAGCACAGGCCATGGAGAACAGGGAGCCTTGTTTTGCTGATGGGCAGGATGTAAATTGCCAAGAGTCACTCTGGAGAAGTGTATGGTGTATCCTCAAACACCTAAAAAACAAAGCAACGGAGGCTACGGCACTTCCACTTATGGTCCTATAGCTTAGGGAAATTAAAATCAGAAACACACAGGCAGCCCAAAGTGTCGGACGGCTCTCTTTATAAGAACCTCGTGTACGGCACAAGTTAAATATCGCAGAAAGCAAAAAATGGATAAAGAAGATGTGGTACGTATGTACAATGGAATATCACTCTCCAATGAAATCTATGTCATCAGACCCGTCCTGGCATAATGAGTGGATTCAGGTACGATGATTCTAAGTGAAGTAAGTCTCACAGAAAATGAAACATCATAAGATATCACTAATACACCGAATGTAATCTTGGCTACACATGAACTGAATTTCAAAACAGAACAGGGTCTCAAATTTAGAAAACCAAATTATGTTTGCTTAAGGGGAAAGTTGAGTTGGGGTGCTGCATGAAAGCAGAGATAGAAATTAGCACAGATACCATTCCATACGTCAAATATGTAATACTCAAGACCTACCCCTTGCTCAACGAAATGGACTAACAACCCTATATTCAACGCCTAGGAATACACCTGACTAGTAAGAATATTCAAACCCATGGATTTATATGTCTCCATAAGAGAATCAAGCATGTGTACAGCTGCATGAAGGCAGCAGAGAAAATCCGATAAATCCCCTTATCAAAATGAATTACAAAAACAAAACACAATGACAGTGAAATAGAGAGCAATTCTTAAATAATTCATGCAGGGCTTGTGATGCAACCTGGATTTACCTCATCTACACCCAGAGCTGAGTGAGACATAAGGTTGGACACTTCGGGCTGATAGCATTGGTGAGGTTCGATGAGCAAATGCAGACCCTTTGAAGTCATACTGCATGGGACCCATTCCATGGGTCCCAACTCTCCAGGTTTAAGGGATTCTTCCTTCAGCTAAAACATGCATGGGAAACCCACATTATGGTGCACCGTGTGACCGGGAAACGTTTTCAAATGTATCACAGAGTTCGTCCCCTTTTACTCGGGTTCACCATTCCAGACACCTTACTAACACTGTCCCTACTTGGAGAGTCAGTGTCTTTAACCTCCTGTTTGGCACAGTTTGCAATTTCTGCGCAAGATGAACAGGAATAGGGAGAACCAATGAGAGACTAGCTGTAGGTGACTGCACGGGCAAATTTAACGCTCATTTCCAACCAGGAAGTGGATTTAACCAAACGCTCTGCATGACGTGCCGGAACCAGATTAGGGCTTGAAGCAATCTTGCGGGTTTGCGGAAAGCTCACAAGAAAGCGAATTGAAGAAAGGCGCTCAGGGGCACTGTAATTCACAAACCTGCAGAGTTATAAATGACAGCTATCGTCCAAAAATATATTGAAGGACGGCTGCGAAGAGGACTTGAAAGCGGGGCAGAATTGCAGGACAACGATTTCAGGGGGTAGACTGGAATTGCATTTAAAGCATAGGAAAAGAGTCAGAACGTCGACAATGATGCACTTGGCCTAAAAGGGCGTATGCGTCTTTTCCTGAATATATTCAGGAAAAAACGCATACGCCCTTTTTGGCCAACCAAGCAAGCATGTTAAAGAAATCTGCACTACAGTGAAGTCTCACTGCCCCCCGGTCAAAAGGGACATCTGAAAAAAGTGTAAAATCCACAAAGGCAGCACAGGCCATGGAGAAGAGGGAGCCTTGTTATGCTGATGGGCGGGATGTAAATTGCCAAGAGCCACTCTGGAGAAGTGTATGGTGTTTCCTCAAACACCTAAAAAACAAAGCAACGGAGCCTACGGCACTTCCACTTATGGTCCTATAGCTTAGGGAAATTAAAATCAGACACACAGCCTCCACAAAGTGTCGGACGGCTCTGTTTACAAGAACCTCGTGTACAGCACAAGTTAAATATCGCAGAAAGCAAAAAATGGATAAAGAAGTTGTGGTACGTATGTACAATGGAATATCACTCTGCAATGAAATCAATGTAATCAGTCCCATCGTGACATAATGAGTGGATTCAGGTACGATGATTCTAAGTGAAGTAAGTCTCACAGAAAATGAAACATCATAAGATATCACTAATACACCGAATGTAATCTTGGCTACACATGAACTGAAATACAAAATAGAACAGGGCCTCAAATTTAGAAAACCAACTTATATTGGCTTAAGGGGAAAGGTGAGTTCGGGTGCTGCATAAAACCAGATATAGAAGTTAGCACAGATACCATTCCATAAGTCAAATATGTAATAGTCAAGACCTACCCCTTGCTCAACGAAATGGACTAACAACCCTATATTCAACACCTAGGAATACACCTGACTAGTAAGAATCTTCAAACCCAAGGATTTATATGTCTCCATAAGAGAATCAAGCGTGTGTACAGCTGCATGAAGGCAGCAGAGAAAATCCGATAAATCCCATTATCAAAATGAATTACAAAAACTAAACACAATGACAGTGAAATAGAGAGCAATTCTTAAATAATTCATTCAGGGCTTGTGATGCAACCTGGATTTACCTCATCTACACCCAGAGCTGAGTGAAACATAAGGTTGGACACTTCGGGCTGATAACATTGGTGAGGTTCGATGAGCAAATGCAGATCCTTTGAAGTCATACTGCATGGGACCCATTCCATGGATCCCAACTCTCCAGGTTTAAGGGATGCTTCCTTCAGCTAAAACATGCATGGGAAACCCACAGTATGGTGCACCGTGTGACCTGGAAACGTTTTCAAATGCATCTCAGGTTTAGTCCTCTTTTATTCGGGTTCACAATTCCAGACCCTTTGCTAACACTCTCCCAACTTGGAGAGTCAGTGCCTTTAACCTCCTGTTTGGCACAGTTTGCAATTTCTACACAAGATGAACAGGAATAGGGAGAACCAATGAGAGACTAGCTGTAGGTGTCTGCACGGGCAATTTTAACACTCATTTCCCAACAGGAAGACGAATGAACCAAAGGCTCAGCATGCCGTGCCGGAACAAGTTTAGGGCCTGAAGCAATCCTGCAGGTTTGCGGCCAGCTCACAAGAAAGCGATTTGAAGAAAGTAGCTCAGGGGCACTGTTTTTCACACACCTGCCGAGTTATAAATGACAGCTATCGTCCAAAAATATATTGAAGGAAGGGTGCGAAGAGGACTTGAAAGCAGGGCAGAATTGCAGGAAAACGATTTCAGGGGGTAGACTGGAATTGCATTTAAAGCATAGGAAAGGAGGCAGAACGTCGAAAATGATGCACTTGGCCAAAAAGGGCGTATGCGTTTTTTCCTGAATATATTCAGGAAAAAACGCATACGCACTTTTTGGTCAACCAAGCAAGCATGTTAAAGAAATCTGCACTACAGTGAAGTCTCACTGCCCCCAGGTCAAAAGGGCCATCTGAAAAAAGTGTAAAATCCAGAAAAGCAGCACAGGCCATGGAGAACAGGGAGCCTTGTTATGCTGATGGGCGGGATGTAAATTGCCAAGAGTCACCATGGAGAACTGTATGGTGTATCCTCAAACACCTAAAAAACAAAGCAACGGAGCCTACGGCACTTCCACTTATGGTACTATAGCTTAGGGAAATTAAAATCAGAAACACACAGCCACCCCAAAGTGTCGGACGGCTCTGTTTATAAGAACCTCGTGTACAGCACAAGTTAAATATCGCAGAAAGCAAAAAATGGATAAAGAAGTTGTGGTACGTATGTACAATGGAATATCACTCTGCAATGAAATCAATGTAATCAGTCCCGTCGTGACATAATGAGTGGATTCAGGTACGATGATTCTAAGTGAAGTAAGTCTCACAGAAAATGAAACATCATAAGATATCACTAATACACCGAATGTAATCTTGGCTACACATGAACTGAATTACAAAACAGAACAGGGTCTCAAATTTAGAAAACCAACTTATGTTTGCTTAAGGGGAAAGTTCAGTTGGGGTGCTGTATAAAAGCAGAGATGGAAATTAGCACAGATACCATTCCATACGTCAAATATGTAATACTCAAGACCTACCCCTTGCTCAACGAAATGGACTAACAACCCTATATTCAATGCCTAGGAATACACCTGACTAGTAAGAATATTCAAACCCATGGATTTATATGTCTCCATAAGAGAATCAAGCGTGTGTACAGCTGCATGAAGGCAGCAGAGAAAATCCGATAAATCCCATTATCAAAATGAATTACAAAAACAAAACACAGTGACAGTGAAATAGAGAACAATTCTTAAATAATTCATTCAGGGCTTGTGATGCAACCTGGATTTACCTCATCTACACCCAGAGCTGAGTGAGACATAAGGTTGGACACTTCGGGCTGATAGCATTGGTGAGGTTCGATGAGCAAATGCAGACCATTTGAAGTCATACTGCATGGTACCCATTCCATGGGTCCCAACTCTCCAGGTTTAAGTGATTCTTCCTTCAGCTAAAGCATGAATGGGAAACCCACAGTATGGTGCACCGTGTGACAGGGAAACGTTTTCAAATGCATCTCAGTTTTTGTCCCCTTTTACTCGGGTTCACAGTTCCAGACACTTTACTAACACCCTCCCCCTTGGAGAGTCAGTGCATTTAACCTGCTGTTTGGCACAGTTTGCAATTTCTGCGCAAGATGAACAGGAATAGGGAGAACCAATGAGAGACTAGCTGTAGGTGTCTGCACGGGCAAATTTAACACTCATTTCCCACCAGGAAGAGGAATTAACCAAAGGCTCAGCATGCCGTGCCGGAACCAGATTAGGGCCTGAAGCAATCCTGCGGGTTTGCGGCCAGCTTCCAAGAAAGCGATTTGAAGAGAGGAGCTCAGGGGCACTGTAATTCACGAACCTGCAGAGTTATAAATGACAGCTCTCGTCCAAAAATATATTGAAGGAAGGCTGCGAAGAGGACTTGAAAGCGGGGCAGAATTGCAGGAAAACGATTTCATTGGGTAGACTGGAATTGCATTTAAAGCATAGGAAAAGAGGCAGAACGTCGACAATGATGCACTTGGCCAAAAAGGGTGTATGCGTTTTTTCCTGAATATATTCAGAAAAAAACGCTTACACCCTTTTTGGCCAACCAAGCAAGCATGTTAAAGGAATCTGCACTACAATGAAGTCTCACTGCCCCCCGGTCAAAAGGGCCATCTGAAAAAAGTGTAAAATCCAGAAAGGCAGCACAGGCCATGGAGAACAGGGAGCCTTGTTATGCTGATGGGTGGGATGTAAATTGCCAAGAGCCACTCTGGAGAAGTGTATGGTGTTTCCTGAAACAACTAAAAAACAAAGCAACAGAGCCTACGGCACTTCCACTTATTGTCCTATAGCTTATGGAAATTAAAATCAAAAACACACAGCCACCCCAAAGTTTCAGACGGCTCTGTTTACAAGAAACTCGTCTACGGTACAAGTTAAATATCCCAGAAAGCGAAAAATGGATAAAGAAGTTGTGGTACGTACGTACAATGGAATATCACTCACCAATGAAATCTATGTCATCTGGCCCGTCGTGGCATAATGAGTGGATTCAGGTACGATGATTCTAAGTGAAATAAGTCACACAGAAAATGAAACATCATAAGATGTCACTAATACACGGAATGTAATCTTGGCTACACATGAACTGAATTACAAAACAGAACAGGGTCTCAAATTTAGAAAACCAACTTATGTTTGCTTAAGGGGAAACGTGAGTTGGGGTGCTGCATAAAACCAGAGATAGAAATTAGCACAGATACCATTCCATACGTCAAATATGTAATAGTCAAGACCTACCCCTTGCTCAACGAAATGGGCTAAACCCCCTATATTCAACGCTTACGAATACACCTGACTAGTAAAAATCTTCAAACCCATTGATTTATATGTCTCCATAAGAAAATCAAGCGTGTGTACAGCTGCATGAAGGCAGCAGAGAAAATCCGATAAATCCTATTATCAAAATGAATTACAAAAACAAAACACAATGACAGTGAAATAGAGAGCAATTCTTAAATAATTCATTCAGGGCTTGTGATGCAACCTGGATTTACCTCATCTGCACCTAGAGCTGAGTGAGACATAAGGTTGGACACTTCGGGCTGATAACATTGGTGAGGTTTGATGAGCAAATGCAGACCATTTGAAGTCATACTGCATGGTACGCATTCCATGGGTCCCAACTCTCCAGTTTTAAGCGATTCTTCCTTCAGCTAAAGCATGCATGGGAAACCCACAGTATGGTGCACCGTGTGACCAGGAAACGTTTTCAAATGCATCTCAGTTTTTGTCCCTTTTACTCGGGTTCACAATTTCAGACCCTTTATTAACACTCTCCCGACTTGGAGAGTCAGTGCCTTTAACCTCCTGTTTGGCACAGTTTGCAATTTGTGCGCAAGATGAACAGGAATAGGGAGAACCAATGAGAGACTAGCTGTAGGTGTCTGCACGGGCAAATTTAACGCTCATTTCCAACCAGGAAGAGGAATTAACCAAAGGCTCAGCATGCCGTCCCGGTACCAGATTAGGGCCTGAAGCAATCCTGCGGGTTTGCGGCCAGCTCACAAGAAAGCGATTTGAAGAAAGGAGCTCAGGGGCACTGTAATTCACAAACCTGCAGAGTTATAAATGACAGCTATCGTCCAAAAATATATTGAAGGAAGGCTGCGAAGAGGACTTGAAAGCGGGGCAGAATTGCAGGAAAACGATTTCAGGGAGTAGACTGGAATTGCATTTAAAGCATAGGAAAAGAGGCAGAACGTCGACAATGATGCACTTGGCCAAAAAGGGCGTATGCGTTTTTTCCTGAATATATTCAGGAAAAACGCATACGCCCTTTTTGGCCAACCAGGCAAGAATGTTAAAGAAATCTGCACTAAAATGAAGTCTCACTGCCCCCGGTCAAAAGGGACATCTGAAAAAAGTGTAAAATCCAAAAATGCAGTACAGGCCATGGAGAACAGGAAGCCTTGTTATGCTGATGGGTGGGATGTAAATTGCCAAGCGCCACTCTGGAGAAGTGTATGGTGTTTCCTGAAACACCTAAAAAACAAAGCAACGGAGCCTACGGCACTTCCACTTATGGTCCTATAGCCTAGGGAAATTAAAATAAAAAACACACAGCCACCCAAAGTTTCAGACGGCTCTGTTTACAAGAACCTCGTCTACGGTACAAGTTAAATATCCCAGAAAGCGAAAAATGGATAAAGAAGTTGTGGTACGTACGTACAATGGAATATCACTCACCAATGAAATCTATGTCATCTGGCCCGTCGTGGCATAATGAGTGGATTCAGGTACGATGATTCTAAGTGAAATAAGTCCCACAGAAAATGAAACATCATAAGATATCACTAATACACCGAATGTAAACTTGGCTACACATGAACTGAATTACAAAACAGAACAGGGTCTCAAATTTAGAAAACCAACTTATGTTTGCTTAAAGGGAAACGTGAGTTGGGGTGCTGCATAAAACCAGAGATAGAAATTAGCACAGATACCATTCCATACGTCAAATATGTAATAGTCAAGACCTACCCCTTGCTCAACGAAATGGGCTAAACCCCCTATATTCAACGCTTACGAATACACCTGACTAGTAAAAATCTTCAAACCCATGGATTTATATGTCTCCATAAGAAAATCAAGCGTGTGTACAGCTGCATGAAGGCAGCAGAGAAAATCCGATAAATCCTATTATCAAAATGAATTACAAAAACAAAACACAATGACAGTGAAATAGAGAGCAATTCTTAAATAATTCATTCAGGGCTTGTGATGCAACCTGGATTTACCTCATCTGCACCTAGAGCTGAGTGAGACATAAGGTTGGACACTTCGGGCTGATAACATTGGTGAGGTTTGATGAGCAAATGCAGACCATTTGAAGTCATACTGCATGGTACGCATTCCATGGGTCCCAACTCTCCAGTTTTAAGCGATTCTTCCTTCAGCTAAAGCATGCATGGGAAACCCACAGTATGGTGCACCGTGTGACCAGGAAACGTTTTCAAATGCATCTCAGTTTTTGTCCCTTTTACTCGGGTTCACAATTTCAGACCCTTTATTAACACTCTCCCGACTTGGAGAGTCAGTGCCTTTAACCTCCTGTTTGGCACAGTTTGCAATTTGTGCGCAAGATGAACAGGAATAGGGAGAACCAATGAGAGACTAGCTGTAGGTGTCTGCACGGGCAAATTTAACCCTCATTTCCAACCAGGAAGAGGAATTAACCAAAGGCTCAGCATGCCGTCCCGGTACCAGATTAGGGCCTGAAGCAATCCTGCGGGTTTGCGGCCAGCTCACAAGAAAGCGATTTGAAGAAAGGAGCTCAGGGGCACTGTAATTCACAAACCTGCAGAGTTATAAATGACAGCTATCGTCCAAAAATATATTGAAGGAAGGCTGCGAAGAGGACTTGAAAGCGGGGCAGAATTGCAGGAAAACGATTTCAGGGAGTAGACTGGAATTGCATTTAAAGCATAGGAAAAGAGGCAGAACGTCGACAATGATGCAGTTGGCCAAAAAGGGCGTATGCGTTTTTTCCTGAATATATTCAGGAAAAACGCATACGCCCTTTTTGGCCAACCAGGCAAGAATGTTAAAGAAATCTGCACTAAAATGAAGTCTCACTGCCCCCGGTCAAAAGGGACATCTGAAAAAAGTGTAAAATCCAAAAATGCAGTACAGGCCATGGAGAACAGGAAGCCTTGTTATGCTGATGGGTGGGATGTAAATTGCCAAGCGCCACTCTGGAGAAGTGTATGGTGTTTCCTGAAACACCTAAAAAACAAAGCAACGGAGCCTACGGCACTTCCACTTATGGTCCTATAGCCTAGGGAAATTAAAATAAAAAACACACAGCCACCCAAAGTTTCAGACGGCTCTGTTTACAAGAACCTCATCTACGGTACAAGTTAAATATCCCAGAAAGCGAAAAATGGATAAAGAAGTTGTGGTACGTACATACAATGGAATATCACTCACCAATGAAATCTATGTCATCTGGCCCGTCGTGGCATAATGAGTGGATTCAGGTACGATGATTCTAAGTGAAATAAGTCACACAGAAAATGAAACATCATAAGATATCACTAATACACCGAATGTAATCTTGGCTACACATGAACTGAATTACAAAACAGAACAGGGTCTCAAATTTAGAAAACCAACTTATGTTTGCTTAAGGGGAAAGGTGAGTTGTGGTGCTGCATAAAACCAGAGATAGAAATTAGCACAGATACCATTCCATGCGTCAAATATGTAACAGTTAGGACCTACCCCTTGCTCAACGAAATGGGCTACACACCTTATATTCAACACCAAGGAATACACCTGACTAGAAAGAATTTTCAAACCCATGGATTTATATGTCTCCATAAGAGAATCAAGCGTGTGTACAGCTGCATGAAGGCAGCAGAGAAAATCCGATAAATCCCATTATCAAAATGAATTACAAAAACAAAACACAATGGCAGTGAATTAGAGAGCAATTCTTAAATAATTCATTCAGGGCTTGTGATGCAACCTGGATTAACCTCATCTAAACCCAGAGCTTAGTGAGACATAGGTTGGACACTTCGGGCTGATAGCATTGGTGAGGTTCGATGAGCAAATGCAGACCATTTGAAGTCATACTTCATGGTACCCATTCCATGGGTCCCAACTCTCCAGGTTTAAGCGATGCTTCCTTCAGCTAAAGCATGCATGGGAAACCCACAGTATGGTGCACTGTGTGACTGGGAAACGTTTTCAAATGCATCTCAGTTTTCGGCCCCTTTTACTCGGGTTCACAATTCCAGACCCTTTACTAACACTCTCCCCACTTGGAGAGTCAGTGGCTTTAACCTGCTGTTTGGCACAGTTTGCAATTTCTGCGCAAGATGAACAGGAATAGGGAGAACCAATGAGAGACTAGCTGTAGGTGTCTGCACGGGCAAATGGAACGCTCATTTCCCACCAGGAAGAGGAATTCACCAAAGCTCAGCATGCCCTGCCGGAACCAGATTAGGGCCTGAAGCAATCCTGCGGGTTGCGGCCAGCTCACAAGTAAGCGAGTTGAAGAAAGGAGCTCAGGGGCACTGTAATTCACAAACCTGCAGAGTTAAGAATGACAGCTATCGTCCAAAAATGTATTGAAGTCTTGGAAGAGGACCTGAAAGCGGGGCAGAATTTCAGGAAAACGATTTCAGGGTGTAGACTGGAATTGCACTTAAAGCATAGGAAAAGAGGCAGAATGTCCACAATGATGCACTTGGCCAAAAAGGGCGTATGCGTTTTTTCCTGAATATATTCAGGAAAAAACGCATACGCCCTTTTTGGCCAACCAAGCAAGCGTGTAAAGGAAATCTGCACTACAATGAAGTCTCACTGCCCCCCGGTCAAAAGGGCCATCTGAAAAATGTGTAAAATCCAGAAAGGCAGGACAGGTCATGGAGAACAGGGAGCCTTGTTATGCTGATGGGCGGGATGTAAATTGCCAACAGCCACTCTGGAGAAGTGTATGGTGTTTCCTGAAACACGTAGGAAACAAAGCAACACAGCCTATGGCACTTCCACTTAGGGTCCTATAGCTTAGGGAAATTAAAATCAAAAACACACAGCCACCCCAAAGTTTGGGACGGCTCTGTTACAAGAACCTCGTCTACGGTCAAGTTAAATATCCGAGAAAGCAAAAAATGGATAAAGAAATTGTGGTACGTACGTACAATGGAATATCTCTCAGCAATGAAATCTAGGTCATCAGGCCCATAGCGGCATAATGAGTGGATTCAGGTACGACGATTCTACGAGAAATAAGTCACACAGAAAAAGAAACATCATAAGATATCACTAATACACGGAACGTAAACTTGGCTACACATGAACTGAGTTACAAAACAAAACAGGGTCTCAAATTTAGAAAACCAACTTATGCTTGCTTATGGGGAAAGGTGAGTTGGGGTGCTGCATAAAACCAGGGATTGAAATTAGCACAGATATCGTTCCATAAGCCAAATATATAATGGACAAGACCTACTCCTTGCTCAACGAAATGGACTCAACACCCCATATTCAACGCCTGGGAATATACCTGACAAGTAAGAATCTTAAGACCCATGGACTTATATGTCGCCATAAGGAAATCAAGCGTGTGTACAGCGGCCTAAACGCAGCAGTGAAAATCCGATAAATCCCATTATCAAATATATTTCAAAAACAAAACAAAATGACAGTGAAATAGAGTGCAATTCTTAAATAATTCATTCAGGGCTTGTGATGCAACCTGGATTTACCACATCTACACCCAGAGCTGGGTGAGACATAAGGCTGGACACTTCGGGCTGATAACATTGGTTAGTTTCGGTGAGCAAACACAGACCCTTTGAAGTCATACTGCATGGTACCCATTCCATGAGTCCCAACTCTCCAGGTTTAAGGGATTCTTCCTTCAGCTACAACATGCATGGGAAACCCAGAGTATGGTCCACCGTGTGACTGGGAAACGTTTTCAAATGCATCTCAGGTTTCGTCCCCTGGTACTCGGGTGCACCGTTCCAGACGCTTTACTAACACTCTCCCGACTTGGAGAGTCAGTGCCTTTAACCTCCTGTTTGGCACAGTTTGCAATTTCTGCGCAAGATGAACAGGAATAGGGAGAACCAATGAGAGACTAGCTGTAGGTGTCTGCACGGGCAAATGGAACGCTCATTTCCCACCAGGAAGAGGAATTCACCAAAGGCTCAGCGTGCCCTGCCGGAACCAGATTAGGGCCTGAAGCAATCCTGCGGGTTTGCGGCCAGCTCACAAGACAGCGAGTTGAAGAAAGGAGCTCAGGGGCACTGTAATTCACAAACCTGCAGAGTTATGAATGACAGCTATCGTCCAAAAGTGTATTGAAGTAAGTCTTCGAAGAGGAATTGAAAGCGGGGCAGAATTTCAGGAAAACGATTTCAGGGGCTAGACTGGAATTGCACTTAAAGCATAAGAAAAGAGGCAGAATGTCCACAATGATGCACTTGGCCAAAAAGGGCGTATGCGTTTTTTCCTGAATATATTCAGGAAAAAACGCATACGCCCTTTTTGGCCAACCAAGCAAGCGTGTAAAGGAAATCTGCACTACAATGAAGTCACACTGCCCACCGGTCCAAACGGCCATCTGAAACAAGTGTAAAATCCAGAAAGGCAGGACAGGTCATGGAGAACAGGGAGCCTTGTTATGCTGATTGGCGGGATGTAAATTGCCAACAGCCACTCTGGAGAAGTGAATGGTGTTTCCTGAAACACTTAGGAAACAAAGCAACACAGCCTATGGCACTTCCACTTATGGTCCTATAGCTTAGGGAAATTAAAATCAAAAACACACAGCCACCCCAAATTTTGGGACGGCTCTGTTTACAAGAACCTCGTCTACGGTACAAGTTAAATATCTGAGAAAGCAAAAAATGGATAGAGAAGTTATGGTACGTACGTACAAAGGAATATCACTCAGCAATGAGATCTACGTCATCAGGCCCGTAGAGGCATAATGAGTGGATTCAGGTACGACGATTCTATGAGAAATAAGTCACACAGAAAAAGAAACATCATAAGATATCACTAATACACGGAACGTAAACTTGGCTACACATGAACTGAATTACAAAACAGAACAGGGTCTCAAATTTAGAAAACCAACATATGCTTGCTTATGGGGAAAGGTGAGTTGGGGTGCTGCATCAAACCAGAGATTGAAATTAGCACAGATACCGTTCCATAAGCCAAATATATAATAGACACGACCTACTCCTTGCTCAACGAAATGGACTCAACACCCCATATTCAACGCCTGGGAATATACCTGACAAGTAAGAATCTTAAGACCCATGGATATATATGTCTCCATAAGGAAATCAAGCGTGTGTACAGCGGCCTAAACGCAGCAGTGAAAATCCGATAAATCCCATTATCAAAATAAATTTCAAAAACACAACACAATGAGAGTGAAATAGAGAGCAATTCTTAAATAATTCATTCAGGGCTTGTGATGCAACCTGGATTTACCACATCTACACCCAGAGCTGGGTGAGACATAAGGCTGGACACTTCGGGCTGATAGCATTGGTGAGGTTCGGTGAGCAAACGCAGACCGTTTGAAGACATACTGCATGGTACCCATTCCATGGGTCCCAACTCTCCAGGTTTAAGGGATTCTTCCTTCAGCTAAAACATGCATGGGAAACCCAGAGTATGGTCCACCGTGTGATTGCGAAACGTTTTCAAATGCATCTCAGGTTTCGTCCCCTGGTACTCGGGTGCACCGTTCCAGACGCTTTACTAACACTCTCCCCACTTGGAGAGTCAGTGCCTTTAACCTCCTGTTTGGCACAGTTTGCAATTTCTGCGCAAGATGAACAGGAATAGGGAGAACCAATGAGAGACTAGCTGTAGGTGTCTGCACGGGCAAATGGAACGCTCATTTCCCACCAGGAAGAGGAATTAACCAAAGGCTCAGCGTGCCCTGCCGGAACCAGATTAGGGCCTGAAGCAATCCTGCGGTTTTGCAGCCAGCTCACAAGAAAGCGAGTTGATGAAAGGAGCTCAGGGACACTGTAATTCACAAACGTGCAGAGTTATGAATGACAGCTATCGTCCAAAAATGTATAGAAGTAAGTCTTCGAAGAGGACTTGAAAGCGGGGCAGAATTTCAGGAAAACGATTTCAGGGTGTAGACTGAAACTGCACTTAAAGCATAGGAAAAGAGGGAGAATGTCCACAATGATGCACTTGGCCAAAAAGGGCGTATGCGTTTTTTCCTGAATATATTCAGGAAAAAACGCATATGCACTTTTTGGCCAACCAAGCAAGTGTGTAAAGGAAATCTGCACTACAATGAAGTCTCACTGCCCCCCGGTCAAAAGGGCCATCTGAAACAAGTGTAAAATCCAGAAAGGCAGGACAGGTCATGGAGAAGAGGGAGCCTTGTTATGCTGATGGGCGGGATGTAAATTGCCAACAGCCACTCTGGAGAAGTGTATGGTGTTTCCTGAAACACTTAGGAAACAAAGCAACACAGCCTATGGCACGTCCACTTAGGGTCCTATAGCTTAGAGAAATTAAAATCAAAAACACACAGCCACCCCAAAATTTGGGACGGCTCAGTTTACAAGAACCTCGTCTACGGTACAAGTTAAATATCCGAGAAAGCAAAAAATGGATAAAGAAGGTGTGGTACGTACGTACAATGTAATATCACTCAGCAATGTAATCTACGTCATCAGGCCTGTAGCGGCATAATGAGTGGATTCAGGTACGACGATTCTACGAGAAATAAGTCACACAGAAAAAGAAACATCATAAGATATCACTAATACATGGAACGTAAACTTTGCTACACATGAACTGAATTACAAAACAGAACAGGGTCTCAAATTTAGAAAACCATCTTATGCTTGCTCATGGGGAAAGGTGAGTTGGGGTGCTGCATAAAACCAGAGATTGAAATTAGCACAGATACCGTTCCATAAGCCAAATATATAATAGACAAGACCTACTCCTTGCTCAACGAAATGGACTCAACACCCCATATTCAACGCCTGGGAATATACCTGACAAGTAAGTTTCTTAAGACCCATGTATTTATATGTCTCGATAAGGAAAGCAAGCGTGTGTACAGCGGCCTAAACGCAGCAGTGAAAATCCGATAAATCGCATTATCAAAATATATTTCACAAACAAAACACAATGACAGTGAAATAGAGAGCAATTCTTAAATAATTCATTCAGGGCTTGTGATGCAACCTGGATTTACCACATCTACACCCAGAGCTGGTTGAGACATAAGGCTGGACACATCGGGCTCATAGCATTGGTGAGGTTTGGTGAGCAAACGCAGACCCGTTGAAGTCATACTGCATGGTACCCATTCCATGGGTCCCAACTCTCCAGGTTTAAGGGGTTCTTCCTTCAGCTAAAACATGCATGGGAAACCCAGAGTATGGTCCACCGTGTGATTGGGAAACGTTTTCAAATGCATCTCAGGTTTCGACACCTGGTACTCGGGTGCACCGTTCCAGACGCTTTACTAACACTCTCCCCACTTGGAGAGTCAGTGCCTTTAACCTCCTGTTTGGCACAGTTTGCAATTTCTGCGCAAGATGAACAGGAATAGGGAGAACCAATGAGAGACTAGCTGTAGGTGTCTGCACGGGCAAATGGAACGCTCATTTCCCACCAGGAAGAGGAATTAACCAAAGGCTCATCATGCCCTGCCGGAACAAGATTACGGCCTGAAGCAATCCTGCGGTTTTTCGGCCAGCTCAGAAGAAAGCGAGTTGAAGAAAGGAGCTCGGGGTCACTGTAATTCACAAACCTGCAGTGTTATGAATGACAGCTATCGTCTAAAAATGTATTGAAGTACGTCTTCGAAGAGGACTTGAAAGCGGGTTAGAATTTCAGGAAAACGATTTCAGGGGGTAGACTGGAATTGCACTTAAAGCATAGGAAAAGAGGCAGAATGTCGACAATGATGCACTTGGCCAAAAAGGGTGTATGCATTTTTTCCTGAATATATTCAGGAAAAAACGCATACGCCCTTTTTGGCCAACCAAGCAAGAGTGTAAAGAAAACTGCACTACAATGAAGTCTCTCTGCCCCCCGGTCAAAAGGGCCATCTGAAAAAAGTGTAAAATCCAGAAAGGCAGTACAGGTCATGGAGAACAGGGAGCCTTGTTATGCTGATGGGCGGGATGTAAATTGCCAACAGCCACTCTGGAGAAGGGTATGGTGTTTCCTGAAACACGTAGGAAACAAAGCAACACAGCCTATGGCACTTCCACTTATGGTCCTATAGCTTAGGGATATTAAAATCAAAAACACACAGCCACCCCAAAGTTTGGGACGGCTCTGTTTACAAGAACCTCGTCTACGGTACAAGTTAAATATCCAAGAAAGCAAAACATGGATAAAGAAGCTGTGGTACGTACGTACAATGGAATATCACTCAGCAATGATATCTTCGTCATAAGGCCCGTAGTGGCATAATGAGTGGATTCAGGGAAGACGATTCTACGAGAAATAAGTCACACAGAAAAAGAAACATCATAAGATATCACTAATACACGGAAAGTAAACTTGGCTACACATGAACTGAATTACAAAACAGAACAGGGTCTCAAATTTAGAAAACCAACTTATGCTTGCTTATGGGGAAAGGTGAGTTGGGGTGCTGCATAAAACCAGAGATTGAAATTAGCACAGATACCGTTCCATAAGCCAAATATATAATAGACAAGACGTACTCCTTGCTCAACGAAATGGACCCAACACCCCATATTCAACGCCTGGGAATATACCTGACAAGTAAGAATCTTAAAACCCATGGATTTATATGTCTCGATATGGAAAGCAAGCGTGTGTACAGCGCCCGAAACGCAGCAGTGAAAATCCGATAAATCCCATTATCAAAATAAATTTCAAAAACAAAACAAAATGACAGTGAAATAGAGAGCAATTCTTAAATAATTCATTCAGGGCTTGTGATGCAACCTAGATTTACCACATCTACACCCAGAGCTGGGTGAGACATATGGCTGGACACTTCGGGCTGAAAACATTTGTGAGGTTCGATGAGCAAACGCAGACCCTTTGATGTCATTCCGCATGGTACCCTTTCCATGGGTCCCAACTCTCCAGGTTTATGGGATTCTTCCTTCAGCTAAAACATGCATGGGAAACCCAGAGTATGGTCCACTGTGGGATTGTGAAACGTTTTCAAATGCATCTCAATTTTCGTCCCCTGGTACTCGGGTTCAACATTCCAGACTCTTTACTAACACTCTCCCCTCTTGGAGAGTCAGTGCCTTTAACCTCCTGTTTGGCACAGTTTGCAATTTCTGCGCAAGATGAACAGGAATAGGGAGAACCAATGAGAGACTAGCTGTAGGTGTCTGCACGGGTAAATGGAACGCTCATTTCCCAACAGGAAGAGGAATTAACCAAAGGCTCAGCGTTCCCGGCTGCAAACACATTAGGGCCTGAAGCAATCCTGCGGATTTGCGGCCAGCTCACAAGAGTGCGAGTTTAGGAAAGGAGCTCAGGGGCACTGTAATTCACAAATCTGCAGAGTTATGAATGACAGCTATCGTCCAAAAATGTATTGAAGTAAGTCTTCGAAGAGGACTCGAAAGCGGGGCAGAATTTCAGGAAAACGATTTCAGGAGGTAGACTGGAATTGCAGTTAAGGCACAGGAAAAAAGGCAGAATGTCGACAATGATGCACTTGGCCAAAAAGGGCGTATGCGTTTTTCCTGAATATATTCAGGAAAAAACGCATATGCCCTTTGTGGTGAACCAACCAAGCGTGTAAAGGAAATCTGCACTACAATGAAGTCTCACTGCCCCCCGTCAAAAGGGCCATCTGAAAAAAGTGTAAAATCCAGATAGGCAGGACAAGTCATGGAGAACAGGGAGCCTTGTTATGCTGATGGGCGGGATGTAAATTGCCAACTGCCACTCTGGAGAACAGTACAGTGTTCCCTAAACACGTAGGAAACAAAGCAACACAGCCTATGGCACTTCCACTTATGGTCCTATAGCTTAGGGAAATTAAAATCAAAAACACACAGCCACCCCAAAGTTTGGGATGGCTCTGTTTACAAAAACCTCGTCTACGGTACAAGTTAAATATCCGAGAAAGCAAAAAATGGATAAAGAAGGTGTGGTACGTACGTACAATGGAATATCACTCAGCAATGAAATCTACGTCATCAGGCCCGTAGCGGCATAATGAGTGGATTCAGGTACGACGATTCTACGAGAAATATGTCACACAGAAAAAGAAACATCATAAGATATCACTAATACACGGAATGAAATCTTGGCTACACATGAACTGAATGACAAAACAGAACAGGTTCTCAAATTTAGAAAACCAACTTATGCTTGCTTATGGGGAAAGGTGAGTTGGGGTGCTGCATAAAACCAGAGATTGAAATTAGCACAGATACCGTTCCATAAGCCAAATATATAATACAAAAGACCTACTCCTTGCTCAACGAAATGGACTCAATACCCCATATGCAACGCCTGGGAATATACCAGACAAGTAAGAATCTTAAAACCCATGGATGTATATGTCTCCATAAGGAAAGCAAGGGTGTGTACAGCGGCCTAAACTCAGCAGTGAAAATCCGATAAATCCCATTATCAAAATAAATTTCAAAAAAAAAACAAAATGACAGTGAAATAGAGAGCAATTCTTAAATAATTCATTCAGGGCTTGTGATGCAACCTAGATTTACCACATCTACACCCAGAGCTGGGTGAGACATATGGCTGGACACTTCGGGCTGAAAACATTTGTGAGGTTCGATGAGCAAACGCAGACCCTTTGATGTCATTCCGCATGGTACCCTTTCCATGGGTCCCAACTCTCCAGGTTTATGGGATTCTTCCTTCAGCTAAAACATGCATGGGAAACCCAGAGTATGGTCCACTGTGGGATTGTGAAACGTTTTCAAATGCATCTCAATTTTCGTCCCCTGGTACTCGGGTTCAACATTCCAGACTCTTTACTAACACTCTCCCCTCTTGGAGAGTCAGTGCCTTTAACCTCCTGTTTGGCACAGTTTGCAATTTCTGCGCAAGATGAACAGGAATAGGGAGAACCAATGAGAGACTAGCTGTAGGTGTCTGCACGGGTAAATGGAACGCTCATTTCCCAACAGGAAGAGGAATTAACCAAAGGCTCAGCGTTCCCGGCTGCAAACACATTAGGGCCTGAAGCAATCCTGCGGATTTGCGGCCAGCTCACAAGAGTGCGAGTTTAGGAAAGGAGCTCAGGGGCACTGTAATTCACAAATCTGCAGAGTTATGAATGACAGCTATCGTCCAAAAATGTATTGAAGTAAGTCTTCGAAGAGGACTCGAAAGCGGGGCAGAATTTCAGGAAAACGATTTCAGGAGGTAGACTGGAATTGCAGTTAAGGCACAGGAAAAAAGGCAGAATGTCGACAATGATGCACTTGGCCAAAAAGGGCGTATGCGTTTTTCCTGAATATATTCAGGAAAAAACGCATATGCCCTTTGTGGTGAACCAACCAAGCGTGTAAAGGAAATCTGCACTACAATGAAGTCTCACTGCCCCCCGTCAAAAGGGCCATCTGAAAAAAGTGTAAAATCCAGATAGGCAGGACAAGTCATGGAGAACAGGGAGCCTTGTTATGCTGATGGGCGGGATGTAAATTGCCAACTGCCACTCTGGAGAACAGTACAGTGTTCCCTAAACACGTAGGAAACAAAGCAACACAGCCTATGGCACTTCCACTTATGGTCCTATAGCTTAGGGAAATTAAAATCAAAAACACACAGCCACCCCAAAGTTTGGGATGGCTCTGTTTACAAAAACCTCGTCTACGGTACAAGTTAAATATCCGAGAAAGCAAAAAATGGATAAAGAAGGTGTGGTACGTACGTACAATGGAATATCACTCAGCAATGAAATCTACGTCATCAGGCCCGTAGCGGCATAATGAGTGGATTCAGGTACGACGATTCTACGAGAAATATGTCACACAGAAAAAGAAACATCATAAGATATCACTAATACACGGAATGAAATCTTGGCTACACATGAACTGAATGACAAAACAGAACAGGTTCTCAAATTTAGAAAACCAACTTATGCTTGCTTATGGGGAAAGGTGAGTTGGGGTGCTGCATAAAACCAGAGATTGAAATTAGCACAGATACCGTTCCATAAGCCAAATATATAATACAAAAGACCTACTCCTTGCTCAACGAAATGGACTCAATACCCCATATGCAACGCCTGGGAATATACCAGACAAGTAAGAATCTTAAAACCCATGGATGTATATGTCTCCATAAGGAAAGCAAGGGTGTGTACAGCGGCCTAAACTCAGCAGTGAAAATCCGATAAATCCCATTATCAAAATAAATTTCAAAAAAAAAATAATAGTGAAATAGAGAGCAATTCTTAAATAATTCATTCAGGACCTGTGATGCAACCTGGATTTACCACCTCTACACCAAGAGCTGGGTGAGACATAAGGCTGGACACTTCGGGATGATAGCATTGGTGAGGTTCTGTGAGCAAACGCAGACCCTTTGAAGTCATACTGCATGGTACCCATTCCATGGGTCCCAACTCTCCAGGTTTAAGGGATTCTTCCTTCAGCTAAAACATGCATGGGAAACCAAGAGTATGGTCCACCATGTGGTTGGGAAATCTTTTCAAATGTATCTCAGTTTTCGTCCCCTGGTACTCGGGTTCAACATTCCGGACTCTTTACTAACACCCTCCGCACTTGGAGAGTCAGTGCCTTTAACCTCCTGTTTGGCACAGTTTGCAATTTCTGTGCAAGATGAACAGGAATAGGGAGAACCAATGAGAGACTAGCTGTAGGTGTCTGCACGGGCAAATGGAACGCTCATTTCCCACCAGTAAGAGGAATTAACCAAAGGCTCAGCGTGCCCTGCCAGAAACAGATTAGTGCCTGAAGCAATCCTGCGGTTTTGAGGCCAGCTCACAAAAAAGCGAGTTGAAGAAAGGAGCTCAGGGGCACTGTAATTCACAAACCTGCAGAGTTATGAATGACAGCTATCGTCTAAAAATGTATTGAAGTACGTCTTCGAACAGGACTTGAAAGCGGGTTAGAATTTCAGGAAAACGATTTCAGGGGGTAGACTGGAATTGCACTTAAAGCATAGGAAAAGAGGCAGAATGTCGACAATGATGCACTTGGCCAAAAAGGGTGTATGCATTTTTTCCTGAATATATTCAGGAAAAAACGCATACGCCCTTTTTGGCCAACCAAGCAAGCGTGTAAAGAAAACTGCACTACAATGAAGTCTCTCTGCCCCCCGGTCAAAAGGGCCATCTGAAACAAGTGTAAAATCCAGAAAGGCAGTACAGGTCATGGAGAACAGGGAGCCTTGTTATGCTGATGGCGGGATGTAAATTGCCAACAGCCACTCTGGAGAAGGGTATGGTGTTTCCTGAAACATGTAGGAAACAAAGCAACACAGCCTATGGCACTTCCACTTATGGTCCTATAGCTTATGGAAATTAAAATCAAAAACACACAGCCACCCCAAAGTTTCAGACGGCTCTGTTTACAAGAAACTCGTCTACGGTACAAGTTAAATATCCCAGAAAGCGAAAAATGGATAAAGAAGTTGTGGTACGTACGTACAATGGAATATCACTCACCAATGAAATCTATGTCATCTGGCCCGTCGTGGCATAATGAGTGGATTCAGGTACGATGATTCTAAGTGAAATAAGTCACACAGAAAATGAAACATCATAAGATGTCACTAATACACGGAATGTAATCTTGGCTACACATGAACTGAATTACAAAACAGAACAGGGTCTCAAATTTAGAAAACCAACTTATGTTTGCTTAAGGGGAAACGTGAGTTGGGGTGCTGCATAAAACCAGAGATAGAAATTAGCACAGATACCATTCCATACGTCAAATATGTAATAGTCAAGACCTACCCCTTGCTCAACGAAATGGGCTAAACCCCCTATATTCAACGCTTACGAATACACCTGACTAGTAAAAATCTTCAAACCCATGGATTTATATGTCTCCATAAGAAAATCAAGCGTGTGTACAGCTGCATGAAGGCAGCAGAGAAAATCCGATAAATCCTATTATCAAAATGAATTACAAAAACAAAACACAATGACAGTGAAATAGAGAGCAATTCTTAAATAATTCATTCAGGGCTTGTGATGCAACCTGGATTTACCTCATCTGCACCTAGAGCTGAGTGAGACATAAGGTTGGACACTTCGGGCTGATAACATTGGTGAGGTTTGATGAGCAAATGCAGACCATTTGAAGTCATACTGCATGGTACGCATTCCATGGGTCCCAACTCTCCAGTTTTAAGCGATTCTTCCTTCAGCTAAAGCATGCATGGGAAACCCACAGTATGGTGCACCGTGTGACCAGGAAACGTTTTCAAATGCATCTCAGTTTTTGTCCCTTTTACTCGGGTTCACAATTTCAGACCCTTTATTAACACTCTCCCGACTTGGAGAGTCAGTGCCTTTAACCTCCTGTTTGGCACAGTTTGCAATTTGTGCGCAAGATGAACAGGAATAGGGAGAACCAATGAGAGACTAGCTGTAGGTGTCTGCACGGGCAAATTTAACGCTCATTTCCAACCAGGAAGAGGAATTAACCAAAGGCTCAGCATGCCGTCCCGGTACCAGATTAGGGCCTGAAGCAATCCTGCGGGTTTGCGGCCAGCTCACAAGAAAGCGATTTGAAGAAAGGAGCTCAGGGGCACTGTAATTCACAAACCTGCAGAGTTATAAATGACAGCTATCGTCCAAAAATATATTGAAGGAAGGCTGCGAAGAGGACTTGAAAGCGGGGCAGAATTGCAGGAAAACGATTTCAGGGAGTAGACTGGAATTGCATTTAAAGCATAGGAAAAGAGGCAGAACGTCGACAATGATGCACTTGGCCAAAAAGGGCGTATGCGTTTTTTCCTGAATATATTCAGGAAAAACGCATACGCCCTTTTTGGCCAACCAGGCAAGAATGTTAAAGAAATCTGCACTAAAATGAAGTCTCACTGCCCCCGGTCAAAAGGGACATCTGAAAAAAGTGTAAAATCCAAAAATGCAGTACAGGCCATGGAGAACAGGAAGCCTTGTTATGCTGATGGGTGGGATGTAAATTGCCAAGCGCCACTCTGGAGAAGTGTATGGTGTTTCCTGAAACACCTAAAAAACAAAGCAACGGAGCCTACGGCACTTCCACTTATGGTCCTATAGCCTAGGGAAATTAAAATAAAAAACACACAGCCACCCAAAGTTTCAGACGGCTCTGTTTACAAGAACCTCGTCTACGGTACAAGTTAAATATCCCAGAAAGCGAAAAATGGATAAAGAAGTTGTGGTACGTACGTACAATGGAATATCACTCACCAATGAAATCTATGTCATCTGGCCCGTCGTGGCATAATGAGTGGATTCAGGTACGATGATTCTAAGTGAAATAAGTCCCACAGAAAATGAAACATCATAAGATATCACTAATACACCGAATGTAAACTTGGCTACACATGAACTGAATTACAAAACAGAACAGGGTCTCAAATTTAGAAAACCAACTTATGTTTGCTTAAAGGGAAACGTGAGTTGGGGTGCTGCATAAAACCAGAGATAGAAATTAGCACAGATACCATTCCATACGTCAAATATGTAATAGTCAAGACCTACCCCTTGCTCAACGAAATGGGCTAAACCCCCTATATTCAACGCTTACGAATACACCTGACTAGTAAAAATCTTCAAACCCATGGATTTATATGTCTCCATAAGAAAATCAAGCGTGTGTACAGCTGCATGAAGGCAGCAGAGAAAATCCGATAAATCCTATTATCAAAATGAATTACAAAAACAAAACACAATGACAGTGAAATAGAGAGCAATTCTTAAATAATTCATTCAGGGCTTGTGATGCAACCTGGATTTACCTCATCTGCACCTAGAGCTGAGTGAGACATAAGGTTGGACACTTCGGGCTGATAACATTGGTGAGGTTTGATGAGCAAATGCAGACCATTTGAAGTCATACTGCATGGTACGCATTCCATGGGTCCCAACTCTCCAGTTTTAAGCGATTCTTCCTTCAGCTAAAGCATGCATGGGAAACCCACAGTATGGTGCACCGTGTGACCAGGAAACGTTTTCAAATGCATCTCAGTTTTTGTCCCTTTTACTCGGGTTCACAATTTCAGACCCTTTATTAACACTCTCCCGACTTGGAGAGTCAGTGCCTTTAACCTCCTGTTTGGCACAGTTTGCAATTTGTGCGCAAGATGAACAGGAATAGGGAGAACCAATGAGAGACTAGCTGTAGGTGTCTGCACGGGCAAATTTAACGCTCATTTCCAACCAGGAAGAGGAATTAACCAAAGGCTCAGCATGCCGTCCCGGTACCAGATTAGGGCCTGAAGCAATCCTGCGGGTTTGCGGCCAGCTCACAAGAAAGCGATTTGAAGAAAGGAGCTCAGGGGCACTGTAATTCACAAACCTGCAGAGTTATAAATGACAGCTATCGTCCAAAAATATATTGAAGGAAGGCTGCGAAGAGGACTTGAAAGCGGGGCAGAATTGCAGGAAAACGATTTCAGGGAGTAGACTGGAATTGCATTTAAAGCATAGGAAAAGAGGCAGAACGTCGACAATGATGCACTTGGCCAAAAAGGGCGTATGCGTTTTTTCCTGAATATATTCAGGAAAAACGCATACGCCCTTTTTGGCCAACCAGGCAAGAATGTTAAAGAAATCTGCACTAAAATGAAGTCTCACTGCCCCCGGTCAAAAGGGACATCTGAAAAAAGTGTAAAATCCAAAAATGCAGTACAGGCCATGGAGAACAGGAAGCCTTGTTATGCTGATGGGTGGGATGTAAATTGCCAAGCGCCACTCTGGAGAAGTGTATGGTGTTTCCTGAAACACCTAAAAAACAAAGCAACGGAGCCTACGGCACTTCCACTTATGGTCCTATAGCCTAGGGAAATTAAAATAAAAAACACACAGCCACCCAAAGTTTCAGACGGCTCTGTTTACAAGAACCTCGTCTACGGTACAAGTTAAATATCCCAGAAAGCGAAAAATGGATAAAGAAGTTGTGGTACGTACGTACAATGGAATATCACTCACCAATGAAATCTATGTCATCTGGCCCGTCGTGGCATAATGAGTGGATTCAGGTACGATGATTCTAAGTGAAATAAGTCCCACAGAAAATGAAACATCATAAGATATCACTAATACACCGAATGTAAACTTGGCTACACATGAACTGAATTACAAAACAGAACAGGGTCTCAAATTTAGAAAACCAACTTATGTTTGCTTAAAGGGAAACGTGAGTTGGGGTGCTGCATAAAACCAGAGATAGAAATTAGCACAGATACCATTCCATACGTCAAATATGTAATAGTCAAGACCTACCCCTTGCTCAACGAAATGGGCTAAACCCCCTATATTCAACGCTTACGAATACACCTGACTAGTAAAAATCTTCAAACCCATGGATTTATATGTCTCCATAAGAAAATCAAGCGTGTGTACAGCTGCATGAAGGCAGCAGAGAAAATCCGATAAATCCTATTATCAAAATGAATTACAAAAACAAAACACAATGACAGTGAAATAGAGAGCAATTCTTAAATAATTCATTCAGGGCTTGTGATGCAACCTGGATTTACCTCATCTGCACCTAGAGCTGAGTGAGACATAAGGTTGGACACTTCGGGCTGATAACATTGGTGAGGTTTGATGAGCAAATGCAGACCATTTGAAGTCATACTGCATGGTACGCATTCCATGGGTCCCAACTCTCCAGTTTTAAGCGATTCTTCCTTCAGCTAAAGCATGCATGGGAAACCCACAGTATGGTGCACCGTGTGACCAGGAAACGTTTTCAAATGCATCTCAGTTTTTGTCCCTTTTACTCGGGTTCACAATTTCAGACCCTTTATTAACACTCTCCCGACTTGGAGAGTCAGTGCCTTTAACCTCCTGTTTGGCACAGTTTGCAATTTGTGCGCAAGATGAACAGGAATAGGGAGAACCAATGAGAGACTAGCTGTAGGTGTCTGCACGGGCAAATTTAACGCTCATTTCCAACCAGGAAGAGGAATTAACCAAAGGCTCAGCATGCCGTCCCGGTACCAGATTAGGGCCTGAAGCAATCCTGCGGGTTTGCGGCCAGCTCACAAGAAAGCGATTTGAAGAAAGGAGCTCAGGGGCACTGTAATTCACAAACCTGCAGAGTTATAAATGACAGCTATCGTCCAAAAATATATTGAAGGAAGGCTGCGAAGAGGACTTGAAAGCGGGGCAGAATTGCAGGAAAACGATTTCAGGGAGTAGACTGGAATTGCATTTAAAGCATAGGAAAAGAGGCAGAACGTCGACAATGATGCACTTGGCCAAAAAGGGCGTATGCGTTTTTTCCTGAATATATTCAGGAAAAACGCATACGCCCTTTTTGGCCAACCAGGCAAGAATGTTAAAGAAATCTGCACTAAAATGAAGTCTCACTGCCCCCGGTCAAAAGGGACATCTGAAAAAAGTGTAAAATCCAAAAATGCAGTACAGGCCATGGAGAACAGGAAGCCTTGTTATGCTGATGGGTGGGATGTAAATTGCCAAGCGCCACTCTGGAGAAGTGTATGGTGTTTCCTGAAACACCTAAAAAACAAAGCAACGGAGCCTACGGCACTTCCACTTATGGTCCTATAGCCTAGGGAAATTAAAATAAAAAACACACAGCCACCCAAAGTTTCAGACGGCTCTGTTTACAAGAACCTCATCTACGGTACAAGTTAAATATCCCAGAAAGCGAAAAATGGATAAAGAAGTTGTGGTACGTACATACAATGGAATATCACTCACCAATGAAATCTATGTCATCTGGCCCGTCGTGGCATAATGAATGGATTCAGGTACGATGATTCTAAGTGAAATAAGTCACACAGAAAATGAAACATCATAAGATATCACTAATACACCGAATGTAATCTTGGCTACACATGAACTGAATTACAAAACAGAACAGGGTCTCAAATTTAGAAAACCAACTTATGTTTGCTTAAGGGGAAAGGTGAGTTGTGGTGCTGCATAAAACCAGAGATAGAAATTAGCACAGATACCATTCCATGCGTCAAATATGTAACAGTCAGGACCTACCCCTTGCTCAACGAAATGGGCTACACACCTTATATTCAACACCAAGGAATACACCTGACTAGAAAGAATTTTCAAACCCATGGATTTATATGTCTCCATAAGAGAATCAAGCGTGTGTACAGCTGCATGAAGGCAGCAGAGAAAATCCGATAAATCCCATTATCAAAATGAATTACAAAAACAAAACACAATGGCAGTGAATTAGAGAGCAATTCTTAAATAATTCATTCAGGGCTTGTGATGCAACCTGGATTAACCTCATCTAAACCCAGAGCTTAGTGAGACATAGGTTGGACACTTCGGGCTGATAGCATTGGTGAGGTTCGATGAGCAAATGCAGACCATTTGAAGTCATACTTCATGGTACCCATTCCATGGGTCCCAACTCTCCAGGTTTAAGCGATGCTTCCTTCAGCTAAAGCATGCATGGGAAACCCACAGTATGGTGCACTGTGTGACTGGGAAACGTTTTCAAATGCATCTCAGTTTTCGGCCCCTTTTACTCGGGTTCACAATTCCAGACCCTTTACTAACACTCTCCCCACTTGGAGAGTCAGGGCTTTAACCTGCTGTTTGGCACAGTTTGCAATTTCTGCGCAAGATGAACAGGAATAGGGAGAACCAATGAGAGACTAGCTGTAGGTGTCTGCACGGGCAAATGGAACGCTCATTTCCCACCAGGAAGAGGAATTCACCAAAGCTCAGCATGCCCTGCCGGAACCAGATTAGGGCCTGAAGCAATCCTGCGGGTTGCGGCCAGCTCACAAGTAAGCGAGTTGAAGAAAGGAGCTCAGGGGCACTGTAATTCACAAACCTGCAGAGTTAAGAATGACAGCTATCGTCCAAAAATGTATTGAAGTCTTGGAAGAGGACCTGAAAGCGGGGCAGAATTTCAGGAAAACGATTTCAGGGTGTAGACTGGAATTGCACTTAAAGCATAGGAAAAGAGGCAGAATGTCCACAATGATGCACTTGGCCAAAAAGGGCGTATGCGTTTTTTCCTGAATATATTCAGGAAAAAACGCATACGCCCTTTTTGGCCAACCAAGCAAGCGTGTAAAGGAAATCTGCACTACAATGAAGTCTCACTGCCCCCCGGTCAAAAGGGCCATCTGAAAAATGTGTAAAATCCAGAAAGGCAGGACAGGTCATGGAGAACAGGGAGCCTTGTTATGCTGATGGGCGGGATGTAAATTGCCAACAGCCACTCTGGAGAAGTGTATGGTGTTTCCTGAAACACGTAGGAAACAAAGCAACACAGCCTATGGCACTTCCACTTAGGGTCCTATAGCTTAGGGAAATTAAAATCAAAAACACACAGCCACCCCAAAGTTTGGGACGGCTCTGTTACAAGAACCTCGTCTACGGTCAAGTTAAATATCCGAGAAAGCAAAAAATGGATAAAGAAATTGTGGTACGTACGTACAATGGAATATCTCTCAGCAATGAAATCTAGGTCATCAGGCCCATAGCGGCATAATGAGTGGATTCAGGTACGACGATTCTACGAGAAATAAGTCACACAGAAAAAGAAACATCATAAGATATCACTAATACACGGAACGTAAACTTGGCTACACATGAACTGAGTTACAAAACAAAACAGGGTCTCAAATTTAGAAAACCAACTTATGCTTGCTTATGGGGAAAGGTGAGTTGGGGTGCTGCATAAAACCAGGGATTGAAATTAGCACAGATATCGTTCCATAAGCCAAATATATAATGGACAAGACCTACTCCTTGCTCAACGAAATGGACTCAACACCCCATATTCAACGCCTGGGAATATACCTGACAAGTAAGAATCTTAAGACCCATGGACTTATATGTCGCCATAAGGAAATCAAGCGTGTGTACAGCGGCCTAAACGCAGCAGTGAAAATCCGATAAATCCCATTATCAAATATATTTCAAAAACAAAACAAAATGACAGTGAAATAGAGTGCAATTCTTAAATAATTCATTCAGGGCTTGTGATGCAACCTGGATTTACCACATCTACACCCAGAGCTGGGTGAGACATAAGGCTGGACACTTCGGGCTGATAACATTGGTTAGTTTCGGTGAGCAAACACAGACCCTTTGAAGTCATACTGCATGGTACCCATTCCATGAGTCCCAACTCTCCAGGTTTAAGGGATTCTTCCTTCAGCTACAACATGCATGGGAAACCCAGAGTATGGTCCACCGTGTGACTGGGAAACGTTTTCAAATGCATCTCAGGTTTCGTCCCCTGGTACTCGGGTGCACCGTTCCAGACGCTTTACTAACACTCTCCCGACTTGGAGAGTCAGTGCCTTTAACCTCCTGTTTGGCACAGTTTGCAATTTCTGCGCAAGATGAACAGGAATAGGGAGAACCAATGAGAGACTAGCTGTAGGTGTCTGCACGGGCAAATGGAACGCTCATTTCCCACCAGGAAGAGGAATTCACCAAAGGCTCAGCGTGCCCTGCCGGAACCAGATTAGGGCCTGAAGCAATCCTGCGGGTTTGCGGCCAGCTCACAAGACAGCGAGTTGAAGAAAGGAGCTCAGGGGCACTGTAATTCACAAACCTGCAGAGTTATGAATGACAGCTATCGTCCAAAAGTGTATTGAAGTAAGTCTTCGAAGAGGAATTGAAAGCGGGGCAGAATTTCAGGAAAACGATTTCAGGGGCTAGACTGGAATTGCACTTAAAGCATAAGAAAAGAGGCAGAATGTCCACAATGATGCACTTGGCCAAAAAGGGCGTATGCGTTTTTTCCTGAATATATTCAGGAAAAAACGCATACGCCCTTTTTGGCCAACCAAGCAAGCGTGTAAAGGAAATCTGCACTACAATGAAGTCACACTGCCCACCGGTCCAAACGGCCATCTGAAACAAGTGTAAAATCCAGAAAGGCAGGACAGGTCATGGAGAACAGGGAGCCTTGTTATGCTGATTGGCGGGATGTAAATTGCCAACAGCCACTCTGGAGAAGTGAATGGTGTTTCCTGAAACACTTAGGAAACAAAGCAACACAGCCTATGGCACTTCCACTTATGGTCCTATAGCTTAGGGAAATTAAAATCAAAAACACACAGCCACCCCAAATTTTGGGACGGCTCTGTTTACAAGAACCTCGTCTACGGTACAAGTTAAATATCTGAGAAAGCAAAAAATGGATAGAGAAGTTATGGTACGTACGTACAAAGGAATATCACTCAGCAATGAGATCTACGTCATCAGGCCCGTAGAGGCATAATGAGTGGATTCAGGTACGACGATTCTATGAGAAATAAGTCACACAGAAAAAGAAACATCATAAGATATCACTAATACACGGAACGTAAACTTGGCTACACATGAACTGAATTACAAAACAGAACAGGGTCTCAAATTTAGAAAACCAACATATGCTTGCTTATGGGGAAAGGTGAGTTGGGGTGCTGCATCAAACCAGAGATTGAAATTAGCACAGATACCGTTCCATAAGCCAAATATATAATAGACACGACCTACTCCTTGCTCAACGAAATGGACTCAACACCCCATATTCAACGCCTGGGAATATACCTGACAAGTAAGAATCTTAAGACCCATGGATATATATGTCTCCATAAGGAAATCAAGCGTGTGTACAGCGGCCTAAACGCAGCAGTGAAAATCCGATAAATCCCATTATCAAAATAAATTTCAAAAACACAACACAATGAGAGTGAAATAGAGAGCAATTCTTAAATAATTCATTCAGGGCTTGTGATGCAACCTGGATTTACCACATCTACACCCAGAGCTGGGTGAGACATAAGGCTGGACACTTCGGGCTGATAGCATTGGTGAGGTTCGGTGAGCAAACGCAGACCGTTTGAAGACATACTGCATGGTACCCATTCCATGGGTCCCAACTCTCCAGGTTTAAGGGATTCTTCCTTCAGCTAAAACATGCATGGGAAACCCAGAGTATGGTCCACCGTGTGATTGGGAAACGTTTTCAAATGCATCTCAGGTTTCGTCCCCTGGTACTCGGGTGCACCGTTCCAGACGCTTTACTAACACTCTCCCCACTTGGAGAGTCAGTGCCTTTAACCTCCTGTTTGGCACAGTTTGCAATTTCTGCGCAAGATGAACAGGAATAGGGAGAACCAATGAGAGACTAGCTGTAGGTGTCTGCACGGGCAAATGGAACGCTCATTTCCCACCAGGAAGAGGAATTAACCAAAGGCTCAGCGTGCCCTGCCGGAACCAGATTAGGGCCTGAAGCAATCCTGCGGTTTTGCAGCCAGCTCACAAGAAAGCGAGTTGATGAAAGGAGCTCAGGGACACTGTAATTCACAAACGTGCAGAGTTATGAATGACAGCTATCGTCCAAAAATGTATAGAAGTAAGTCTTCGAAGAGGACTTGAAAGCGGGGCAGAATTTCAGGAAAACGATTTCAGGGTGTAGACTGAAACTGCACTTAAAGCATAGGAAAAGAGGGAGAATGTCCACAATGATGCACTTGGCCAAAAAGGGCGTATGCGTTTTTTCCTGAATATATTCAGGAAAAAACGCATATGCACTTTTTGGCCAACCAAGCAAGCGTGTAAAGGAAATCTGCACTACAATGAAGTCTCACTGCCCCCCGGTCAAAAGGGCCATCTGAAACAAGTGTAAAATCCAGAAAGGCAGGACAGGTCATGGAGAAGAGGGAGCCTTGTTATGCTGATGGGCGGGATGTAAATTGCCAACAGCCACTCTGGAGAAGTGTATGGTGTTTCCTGAAACACTTAGGAAACAAAGCAACACAGCCTATGGCACGTCCACTTAGGGTCCTATAGCTTAGAGAAATTAAAATCAAAAACACACAGCCACCCCAAAGTTTGGGACGGCTCAGTTTACAAGAACCTCGTCTACGGTACAAGTTAAATATCCGAGAAAGCAAAAAATGGATAAAGAAGGTGTGGTACGTACGTACAATGTAATATCACTCAGCAATGTAATCTACGTCATCAGGCCTGTAGCGGCATAATGAGTGGATTCAGGTACGACGATTCTACGAGAAATAAGTCACACAGAAAAAGAAACATCATAAGATATCACTAATACATGGAACGTAAACTTTGCTACACATGAACTGAATTACAAAACAGAACAGGGTCTCAAATTTAGAAAACCATCTTATGCTTGCTCATGGGGAAAGGTGAGTTGGGGTGCTGCATAAAACCAGAGATTGAAATTAGCACAGATACCGTTCCATAAGCCAAATATATAATAGACAAGACCTACTCCTTGCTCAACGAAATGGACTCAACACCCCATATTCAACGCCTGGGAATATACCTGACAAGTAAGTATCTTAAGACCCATGTATTTATATGTCTCGATAAGGAAAGCAAGCGTGTGTACAGCGGCCTAAACGCAGCAGTGAAAATCCGATAAATCGCATTATCAAAATATATTTCACAAACAAAACACAATGACAGTGAAATAGAGAGCAATTCTTAAATAATTCATTCAGGGCTTGTGATGCAACCTGGATTTACCACATCTACACCCAGAGCTGGTTGAGACATAAGGCTGGACACATCGGGCTCATAGCATTGGTGAGGTTTGGTGAGCAAACGCAGACCCGTTGAAGTCATACTGCATGGTACCCATTCCATGGGTCCCAACTCTCCAGGTTTAAGGGGTTCTTCCTTCAGCTAAAACATGCATGGGAAACCCAGAGTATGGTCCACCGTGTGATTGGGAAACGTTTTCAAATGCATCTCAGGTTTCGACACCTGGTACTCGGGTGCACCGTTCCAGACGCTTTACTAACACTCTCCCCACTTGGAGAGTCAGTGCCTTTAACCTCCTGTTTGGCACAGTTTGCAATTTCTGCGCAAGATGAACAGGAATAGGGAGAACCAATGAGAGACTAGCTGTAGGTGTCTGCACGGGCAAATGGAACGCTCATTTCCCACCAGGAAGAGGAATTAACCAAAGGCTCATCATGCCCTGCCGGAACAAGATTACGGCCTGAAGCAATCCTGCGGTTTTTCGGCCAGCTCAGAAGAAAGCGAGTTGAAGAAAGGAGCTCGGGGTCACTGTAATTCACAAACCTGCAGTGTTATGAATGACAGCTATCGTCTAAAAATGTATTGAAGTACGTCTTCGAACAGGACTTGAAAGCGGGTTAGAATTTCAGGAAAACGATTTCAGGGGGTAGACTGGAATTGCACTTAAAGCATAGGAAAAGAGGCAGAATGTCGACAATGATGCACTTGGCCAAAAAGGGTGTATGCATTTTTTCCTGAATATATTCAGGAAAAAACGCATACGCCCTTTTTGGCCAACCAAGCAAGAGTGTAAAGAAAACTGCACTACAATGAAGTCTCTCTGCCCCCCGGTCAAAAGGGCCATCTGAAAAAAGTGTAAAATCCAGAAAGGCAGTACAGGTCATGGAGAACAGGGAGCCTTGTTATGCTGATGGGCGGGATGTAAATTGCCAACAGCCACTCTGGAGAAGGGTATGGTGTTTCCTGAAACACGTAGGAAACAAAGCAACACAGCCTATGGCACTTCCACTTATGGTCCTATAGCTTAGGGATATTAAAATCAAAAACACACAGCCACCCCAAAGTTTGGGACGGCTCTGTTTACAAGAACCTCGTCTACGGTACAAGTTAAATATCCAAGAAAGCAAAACATGGATAAAGAAGCTGTGGTACGTACGTACAATGGAATATCACTCAGCAATGATATCTTCGTCATAAGGCCCGTAGTGGCATAATGAGTGGATTCAGGGAAGACGATTCTACGAGAAATAAGTCACACAGAAAAAGAAACATCATAAGATATCACTAATACACGGAAAGTAAACTTGGCTACACATGAACTGAATTACAAAACAGAACAGGGTCTCAAATTTAGAAAACCAACTTATGCTTGCTTATGGGGAAAGGTGAGTTGGGGTGCTGCATAAAACCAGAGATTGAAATTAGCACAGATACCGTTCCATAAGCCAAATATATAATAGACAAGACGTACTCCTTGCTCAACGAAATGGACCCAACACCCCATATTCAACGCCTGGGAATATACCTGACAAGTAAGAATCTTAAAACCCATGGATTTATATGTCTCGATATGGAAAGCAAGCGTGTGTACAGCGCCCGAAACGCAGCAGTGAAAATCCGATAAATCCCATTATCAAAATAAATTTCAAAAACAAAACAAAATGACAGTGAAATAGAGAGCAATTCTTAAATAATTCATTCAGGGCTTGTGATGCAACCTAGATTTACCACATCTACACCCAGAGCTGGGTGAGACATATGGCTGGACACTTCGGGCTGAAAACATTTGTGAGGTTCGATGAGCAAACGCAGACCCTTTGATGTCATTCCGCATGGTACCCTTTCCATGGGTCCCAACTCTCCAGGTTTATGGGATTCTTCCTTCAGCTAAAACATGCATGGGAAACCCAGAGTATGGTCCACTGTGGGATTGTGAAACGTTTTCAAATGCATCTCAATTTTCGTCCCCTGGTACTCGGGTTCAACATTCCAGACTCTTTACTAACACTCTCCCCTCTTGGAGAGTCAGTGCCTTTAACCTCCTGTTTGGCACAGTTTGCAATTTCTGCGCAAGATGAACAGGAATAGGGAGAACCAATGAGAGACTAGCTGTAGGTGTCTGCACGGGTAAATGGAACGCTCATTTCCCAACAGGAAGAGGAATTAACCAAAGGCTCAGCGTTCCCGGCTGCAAACACATTAGGGCCTGAAGCAATCCTGCGGATTTGCGGCCAGCTCACAAGAGTGCGAGTTTAGGAAAGGAGCTCAGGGGCACTGTAATTCACAAATCTGCAGAGTTATGAATGACAGCTATCGTCCAAAAATGTATTGAAGTAAGTCTTCGAAGAGGACTCGAAAGCGGGGCAGAATTTCAGGAAAACGATTTCAGGAGGTAGACTGGAATTGCAGTTAAGGCACAGGAAAAAAGGCAGAATGTCGACAATGATGCACTTGGCCAAAAAGGGCGTATGCGTTTTTCCTGAATATATTCAGGAAAAAACGCATATGCCCTTTGTGGTGAACCAACCAAGCGTGTAAAGGAAATCTGCACTACAATGAAGTCTCACTGCCCCCCGTCAAAAGGGCCATCTGAAAAAAGTGTAAAATCCAGATAGGCAGGACAAGTCATGGAGAACAGGGAGCCTTGTTATGCTGATGGGCGGGATGTAAATTGCCAACTGCCACTCTGGAGAACAGTACAGTGTTCCCTAAACACGTAGGAAACAAAGCAACACAGCCTATGGCACTTCCACTTATGGTCCTATAGCTTAGGGAAATTAAAATCAAAAACACACAGCCACCCCAAAGTTTGGGATGGCTCTGTTTACAAAAACCTCGTCTACGGTACAAGTTAAATATCCGAGAAAGCAAAAAATGGATAAAGAAGGTGTGGTACGTACGTACAATGGAATATCACTCAGCAATGAAATCTACGTCATCAGGCCCGTAGCGGCATAATGAGTGGATTCAGGTACGACGATTCTACGAGAAATATGTCACACAGAAAAAGAAACATCATAAGATATCACTAATACACGGAATGAAATCTTGGCTACACATGAACTGAATGACAAAACAGAACAGGTTCTCAAATTTAGAAAACCAACTTATGCTTGCTTATGGGGAAAGGTGAGTTGGGGTGCTGCATAAAACCAGAGATTGAAATTAGCACAGATACCGTTCCATAAGCCAAATATATAATACAAAAGACCTACTCCTTGCTCAACGAAATGGACTCAATACCCCATATGCAACGCCTGGGAATATACCAGACAAGTAAGAATCTTAAAACCCATGGATGTATATGTCTCCATAAGGAAAGCAAGGGTGTGTACAGCGGCCTAAACTCAGCAGTGAAAATCCGATAAATCCCATTATCAAAATAAATTTCAAAAAAAAAATAATAGTGAAATAGAGAGCAATTCTTAAATAATTCATTCAGGACCTGTGATGCAACCTGGATTTACCACCTCTACACCAAGAGCTGGGTGAGACATAAGGCTGGACACTTCGGGATGATAGCATTGGTGAGGTTCTGTGAGCAAACGCAGACCCTTTGAAGTCATACTGCATGGTACCCATTCCATGGGTCCCAACTCTCCAGGTTTAAGGGATTCTTCCTTCAGCTAAAACATGCATGGGAAACCAAGAGTATGGTCCACCATGTGGTTGGGAAATCTTTTCAAATGTATCTCAGTTTTCGTCCCCTGGTACTCGGGTTCAACATTCCGGACTCTTTACTAACACCCTCCGCACTTGGAGAGTCAGTGCCTTTAACCTCCTGTTTGGCACAGTTTGCAATTTCTGTGCAAGATGAACAGGAATAGGGAGAACCAATGAGAGACTAGCTGTAGGTGTCTGCACGGGCAAATGGAACGCTCATTTCCCACCAGTAAGAGGAATTAACCAAAGGCTCAGCGTGCCCTGCCAGAAACAGATTAGTGCCTGAAGCAATCCTGCGGTTTTGAGGCCAGCTCACAAAAAAGCGAGTTGAAGAAAGGAGCTCAGGGGCACTGTAATTCACAAACCTGCAGAGTTATGAATGACAGCTATCGTCTAAAAATGTATTGAAGTACGTCTTCGAACAGGACTTGAAAGCGGGTTAGAATTTCAGGAAAACGATTTCAGGGGGTAGACTGGAATTGCACTTAAAGCATAGGAAAAGAGGCAGAATGTCGACAATGATGCACTTGGCCAAAAAGGGTGTATGCATTTTTTCCTGAATATATTCAGGAAAAAACGCATACGCCCTTTTTGGCCAACCAAGCAAGCGTGTAAAGAAAACTGCACTACAATGAAGTCTCTCTGCCCCCCGGTCAAAAGGGCCATCTGAAACAAGTGTAAAATCCAGAAAGGCAGTACAGGTCATGGAGAACAGGGAGCCTTGTTATGCTGATGGCGGGATGTAAATTGCCAACAGCCACTCTGGAGAAGGGTATGGTGTTTCCTGAAACATGTAGGAAACAAAGCAACACAGCCTATGGCACTTCCACTTATGGTCCTATAGCTTAGGGAAATTAAAATCAAAAACACACAGCCACCCCAAAGTTTCAGACGGCTCTGTTTACAAGAACCTCGTCTACGGTACAAGTTAAATATCTGAGAAAGCAAAAAATGGATAAAGAAGTTGTGGTACGTACGTCCAATGGAATATCACTCACCAATGAAATCAATGTCATCTGGCCCGTCGTGGCATAATGAGTGGATTCAGGTACGATGATTCTAAATGAAATAAGTCACACAGAAAATGAAACATCATAAGATGTCACTAATACACCGAATGTAATCTTGGCTACACATGAACTGAATTACAAAACAGAACAGGGTCTCAAATTTAGAAAACCAACTTATGTTTCCTTAAGGGGAAAGGTGAGTTGGGGTGCTGCATAAAACCAGAGATAGAAATTAGCACAGATACCCTTCCATAAGTCAAATATGTAATAGTCAAGACCTACACCTTGCTCAACGAGATGGTCTAAAAACCCTATATTCAACGCCTAGCAATACACCTGACTAGTAAGAATCTTCAAACCCATGGACTTATATGTCTCTATAAGAGAATCAAGCGTGTGTACAGCTGCATGTATGCAGCAGAGTAAATCCGATAAATACCCTTATCAAAATGAATTACAAAAACAAAACACAATGAGAGTGAAATAGAGAGCAATTCTTAAATAATTCATTCAGGGCTTGTGATGCAACCTGGATTTACCTCATCTACACCCAGAGGTGAGTGAGACATAAGGTTGGACACTTCAGCCTGATAGCATTAGGTGAGGTTCGATGAGCAAATGCAGACCCTTTGAAGTCATACTGCATGGTACCCATTCCATGGGTCCCAACTCTCCAGGTTTAAGGGATTCTTCCTTCAGCTAAAAGATGCATGGGAAACCCACAGTATGGTGCACCGTGTGACTGGGAAACGTTTTCAAATGCATCTCAGTTTTCGTCCCCTTTTACTCGGGTTCACCATTCCAGACCCTTTACTAACACTCTCCCCACTTGGAGAGTCAGTGCCTTTAACCTCCTGTTTGGCACACTTTGCAATTTCTGCGCAAGATGAACAGGAATAGGGAGAACCAATGAGAGAGTAGCTGTAGGTGTCTGCACTGGCAAATTTAACGCTCATTTCCCACCAGGAATAGGAAATAACAAAAGGCTCAGCATGCCGTGAGGGAACCAAATTAGGGCCTGAAGCAATCATGCGGCTTTGCGGACAGCTCACAAGAAAGTGATTTGACGAAAGGAGCTCACTGGCACTGTAATTCACAAACCTTCAGCGTTATAAATGCCAGCTATCGTCCAAAAATATATTGAAGGAAGGCTGCAAAGAGGACTTGAAAGCGGGGCAGATTTGCAGGAAAACGATTTCAGGGTGTAGACTGGAATTGCATTTAAAGCATACGAAAAGAGGGAGAACGTCGACATTGATGCACTTGGTCAAAAAGGGCGTATGCTTTTTTTCCAGAATATATTCAGGAAAAAAAGCATACGCACTTTTTGGCCAACCAAGCAAGCATGTTATAGAAATCTGCACTACAATGAAGACTCACTGCCCCCCGGTCAAAAGGGCCATCTGAAAAAAGTGTAAAATCCAGAAAGGCAGCACAGGCCACGGAGAACCGGGAGCTTTGTTATGCTGATGGGTGGGATGTAAATTGCCAAGAGCCACTCTGGGGAAGTGTATGGTGTTTCCTGAAACACCTAAAAAACAAAGCAACGGAACCTACGGCACTTCCACTTATGGTCCTATAGCTTAGGGAAATTAAAATCAAAAACCCACAGCCACCCCAAAGTTTCGGTCGGCTCTGTTTACAAGAACCTCGTCTACGGTACAAGTTAAATATCCCAGAATGTGAAAAATGGATAAAGAAGTTGTGGTACGTACGTACAATGGAATATCACTCACCAATGAAATCTATGTCATCAGGCCCGTCGCGGCATAATGAGTGGATTCAGGTACAATGATTCTAAGTGAAATAAGTCACACAGAAAATGAAACATCATAAGTTATCACTAATACACGGAATGTAATCTTGGCTACACATGAACTGAATTTCAAAACAGAACAGGGCCTCAAATTTAGAAAACCAACTTATGCTTGCTTAAGGGGAACGGTGAGTTGGGGTGCCGCATCAAAACAGAGATAGAAATTAGCACAGATACCATTCCATACGTCAAATATGTAATAGTCAAGACCTACCCCTTGCTCAAAGAAATGGACTAAACACCCCATATTCAACGCCTAGGAATACACCTGACTAGTAAGTATCTTCAAACCCATGGATTTATATGTCTCCGTAAGAGAATGAAACGTGTGTACAGCTGCATGAAGGCAGCAGAGACAATCCGATAAATCCCATTATCAAAATGAATTAAAAAAACGAAACACAATGACAGTGAAATAGAGAGCAATTCTTAAATAATTCATTCAGGGCTTGTGATGCAACCTGGATTTACCTCATCTACACCCAGAGCTGAGTGAGACATAAGGTTGGGCACTTCGGGCTGATAGCATTGGTGAGGTTCAGTGAGCAAATGCAGACCCTTTGAAGTCATACTGCATGGTACCCATTCCATGGGTCCCAACTCTCCAGGTTTAAGTGATTCTTCCTTCAGCTAAAACATGCATGGGAAACCCACAGTATGGTGCACCGTGTGACCGGCAAACGTTTTCAAATGCATCTCAGTTTTCCTCCCCTTTTACTCAGGTTCACCATTCCAGACCCTTTACTAACACTCTCCCTACTTGGAGAGTCAGTGCTTTAACCTCCTCTTTGGCACATTTTGCAATTTCTGCTCAAGATGAACAGGAATAGGGAGAACCAATGAGAGACTAGCTGTAGGTGTCTGCACGGGCAAATTTAATGCTCATTTCCCGCCAGGAAGAGGAAATAACCTAAGGCTCAACATGCCGTGCTGGAAGCAGATTAGGGCCTGAAGCAATCCTGCGGGTTTGCGACCAGCTCACAAGATAGCGATTTGAAGAAAGGAGCTCAGGGACACTGTAACTCACAAACCTGCAGAGTTATAAATGACAGCTATCGTCCAAAAATATACTGAAGGAAGGCTGCGAAGAGAACTTGTAAGCGGGGCAGAATTGCAGGAAAACGATTTCAGGGGGTAGACGGGAATTGCATTTAAAGCATAGGAAAAGAGGCAGAACGTCGACAATGATGCTCTTGGCCAAAAAGGGCGTATGCGTTTTTTCCTGAATATATTCAGGAAAAAACGCATACGCACTTTTTGGCCAACCAAGCAAGCATGTTAAAGAAATCTGCACTACAATGAAGTCTCACTGCCCCCCGGTCAAAAGGGCCATCTCAAAAAAGTGTAAAATCCAGAAAGGCAGCACAGGACATGGAGAACAGGGAGCCTTGTTATGCTGATGGGCGGGATGTAAATTGCCAACAGCCGCTCTGGAGAAGTGTAGGGTGTTTCCTGGAAAACCTAAAAAACAAAGCAACGGAGCCTACGGCACTTCCACTTATGGTCCTATAGCTTAGGGAAATTAAAATCAAAAACACACAGCCACCCCAAAGTTTCGGACGGCTCTCTTTACAAGAACCTCGTCTACGGTACAAGTTAAATATCCCAGAATGTGAAAAATTGATAAAGAAGTTGTGGTATGTACGTACAATGGAATATCACTGAGCAATGAAATCTATGTCATCAGGCCCGTCGCGGCATATTGAGTGGATTCAGGTACCATGATTCTAAGTGAAATAAGTCACACAGAAAATGAAACATCATAAGATATCACTAATACACGGAATGTAAACTTGGCTACACATGAACTGAATTGCAAAACAGAACAGGGTCTCAAATTTAGAAAACCAACTTATGTTTGCTTAAGGGGAAAGGTGAGTTTGGGTGCTGCATAAAACCAGAGATAGAAATTAGCACAGATACCATTCCATTCGTCAAATATGTAATAGTCAAGACCTACCCCTTGCTCAACGAAATGGACAAAACACGCCATATTCAACGCCTAGGAATACATCTGACTAGTAAGAATCTTCAAACCCATGGATTTATATGTCTCCATAAGAGAATGAAGCGTGTGTACAGAGGCATGAATGCAGCAGAGAAAATCCGATAAATCCCATTATCAAAATGAATTACGAAAACAAAACACAAGGACAGTGAAATAGGGAGCAATTCTTAAATAATTCATTCAGGGCTTCTGATGCAACCTGGATTTACCTCATCTACACCCAGAGGTGAGTGAGACATAAGGTTGGGAACTTCGGGCTGATAGCATTAGGTGAGGTTCGATGAACAAATGCAGACCCTTTGAAGGCATACTGCATTGTACGCATTCCATGGGTCCCAACTCTCCAGGTTTAAGGGATTCTTCCTTCAGCTAATACATGCATGGGAAACCCACAGTATGGTGCAGCGTGTGACCGGGAAACGTTTTCAAATGCATCTCAGTTTTCGTCCCCTTTTACTCGGGTTCACCATTCCAGACGCTTTACTAACACTCTCCCCACTTGGAGAGTCAGTGCCTTTAACCTCCTGTTGGGCACAGTTTGCAATTTCTGCTCAAGAAGAACAGGAAGAGGGAGAACCAATGAGAGATTAGCTGTAGGTGTCTGCACGGGCAAATTTAACGCTCATTCCCCACCAGGAAGAGGAATTAACCAAAGGCTCAGCATGCCCTGCCGGAACCAGATTAGGGCCTGAAGCAATCCAGCGGGTTTGCGGCCAGCTCACAAGATAGCGAGTTGAAGAAAGGAGCTCAGGGACACTGTAACTCACAAACCTGCAGAGTTATAAATGACAGCTATCGTCCAAAAATATATTGAAGGAAGGCTGCGAAGAGAACTTGTAAGCGGGGCAGAATTGCAGGAAAACGATTTCAGGGGGTAGACGGTAATTGCATTTAAAGCATAGGGAAAGAGGCAGAACGTCGACAATGATGCTCTTGGCCAAAAAGGGCGTATGCGTTTTTTCTGAATATATTCAGGAAAAAACGCATACGCCCTTTTTGGCCAACCAAGCAAGCATGTTAAAGAAATCTGCACTACAATGAAGTCTCACTGCCCCCCGGTCAAAAGGGCCATCTGTAAAAAGTGTAAAATCCAGAAAGGCAGCACAGGGCATGGAGAACCCGGAGCCTTGTTATGCTGATGGGCGGGATGTAAATTGCCAACAGCCACTCTGGAGAAGTGTAGGGTGTTTCCTGGAAAACCTAAAAAACAAAGCAACGGAGCCTACGGCACTTCCACTTATGGTCCTATAGCTTAGGGAAATTAAAATCAAAAACACACAGCCACCCCAAAGTTTCGGACGGCTCTCTTTACAAGAACCTCGTCTACGGTACAAGTTAAATATCCCAGAATGTGAAAAATTGATAAAGAAGTTGTGGTATGTACGTACAATGGAATATCACTGAGCAATGAAATCTATGTCATCAGGCCCGTCGCGGCATATTGAGTGGATTCAGGTACCATGATTCTAAGTGAAATAAGTCACACAGAAAATGAAACATCATAAGATATCACTAATACACGGAATATAAACTAGGCTACACATGAACTGAATTACAAAACAGAACAGGGCCTCAAATTTAGAAAACCAACTTATGCTTGCTTAAGGGGAAAGGTGAGTTGGGGTGCCGCATCAAAACAGAGATAGAAATTAGCACAGATACCTTTTCATAAGCCAAATATATAATAGTCAAGACCTACCCCTTGCTCAACGAAATGGACTAAACACCCCATATTCAACGCCTAGGAATACACCTGACTAGTAAGAATCTTCAAACCCATGGATTCATATGTCTCCGTAAGAGAATGAAGCGTGTGTACAGCGGCATGAATGCAGCAGAGAAAATCCGATAAATCCCATTATCAAAATATATTACAAAAACAAAACACAAGAACAGTGAAATAGAGAGCAATTCTTAAATAATTCATTCAGGGTTTGTGATGCAACCTGGATTTACCACATCTACACCCAGAGCTGAGTGAGACATAAGGTTGGGCACTTCGGGCTGATAGCATTGGTGAGGTTCAGTGAGCAAATGCAGACACTTTGAAGTCATACTGCATGGTACCCATTCCAAGGGTCCCAACTCTCCAGGTTTAAGGGATTCTTCCTTCAGCTAAAACATGCATGGGAAACCCACAGTATGGTGCACGTGTGACAGGCAAACGTTTTCAAATGCATCTGAGTTTTCGTCCCATTTTACTCGGGTTCATCATTACAGACCCTTTACTAACACTCTCCCCACTTGAAGAGTCAGTGGCTTTAACCTCCTGTTTGGCACAGTTTGCAATTTCTGCGCAAGATGAACAGGAATAGGGAGAACCAATGAGAGACTAGCTGAAGGTGTCTGCACGGGCAAATTTAATGCTCTTTGCCCACCAGAAAGAGGAATTAACCAAAGGCTCACCATGCCGTGCCGGAAACAGATTATGGCCTGAAGCAATCCTGCGGGTTTGCGGGCATCTCACAAGATAGCGAGTTGAAGAAAGGAGCTCAGGGGCACTGTAACTCACAAACCTGCAGAGTTATAAATGACAGCTATTGTCCAAAAATATATTGAAAGACGGCTGCGAAGAGGACTTGTAAGCGGGGCAGAATTGCAGGAAAATGATTTCAGGGAGTAGACGGGAATTGCATTTAAAGCATAGAAAAGAGTCATAACGTCGACAATGATGCACTTGGCCAAAAAGAGCGTATGCGTTTTTACCTGAATATATTCAGGAAATAACGTATACGCACTTTTTGGCCAACCAAGCAAGCGTGTAAAGGAAATCTGCACTACAATGAAGTCTCCCTGCCCCCCGGTGAAAAGGGCCTTCTGAAAAAAGTGTAAAATCCAGAAAGGCAGGACAGGCCATGGAAACAGGGAGCCTTGTTATGCTGATGGACGGGATATAAATTGCCAACAGCCACTCTGGAGAAGTGTATGGTGTTTCCTGAAACACCTAAAAAACAAAGCAACGGAGCGTACGGCACTTCCACTTAAGCTCCTATAGCTTAGGAAAATTAAAATCAAAAAGACACAGCCACTCTAAAATTTCAGAAGGCTCTGTTTACAAGAACCCCATCTATGGTACAAGTTAAATATCCCAGAAAGCGAAAAATGGATAAAGAAGTTGTGGTACGAACGTACTTTGGAATAACACTCAGCAATGAAATCTAGGTCATCAGGCCCATCGCGGCATAAAGAGTGGATTCAGGTACAATGATTCTAAGTGAAATAAGTCACACAAAACAAGAAACATCATAAGATATCACTAATACACGGAATGTAAACTTGGCTACACATGAACTGAATTACAAAACAGAACAGGGACTCAAATTTAGAAAAGCAACCAATGCTTGCTTAAGGGCAAAGGTGAGTAGGGGTGCTGCATAAAACCAGAGATTGAAATTAGCACAGATACCGTTCCATAAGCCAAATATGTAATAGTCAAGACCTACTCCTTGCTCAACGACATGGACTCAACACCGCATATTCAACGCCTAGGAATACACCTGACTAGTAAGAATCTTCAAACCCATGGATTTATATGTCTCTGTAAGAGAATCAAGCGTGTGTACAGCGGCATAAAAGCAGCAGTGAAAATCCGATAAATCCCATTATCAAACTAAATTACAAAAACAAAACACAATGACAGTGAAATAGAGAGCAATTCTTAAATAATTCATTCAGGGCTTGTGATGCAACCTGGATTTACCACATCTACACCCAGAGCTGGGTGAGACATAAGGCTGGACACTTCTGTATGATAGCATTGGTGAGGTTCAGTGAGCAAATGCAGACCCTTTGAAGTCATACTGCATGGTACCCGTTCCATGGGTCCCAACTCTCCAGGTTTAAGGAATTCTTCCTTCAGCTTAAACATGCTTGGGAATCCCAGAGTATGGTCCGCCGTGTGACTGGGAAACGATTTTAAATGCCTCTCAGGTTTCGTTCCCTGGTACTTGGGTTCACCATTCCAGACGCTTTACTAACTCTCTACCCACTTAGAGAGTCAGTGCCTTTAACCTCCTGTTTGGCACACTTTGCAATTTCTGCGCAAGATGAACAGGAATAGGGAGAACCAATGAGAGACTAGCTTTAGGGTCTGCACGGGCAACTTAAATGTTCATTTCCCACCAGAAAGAGGAATTTACCAAAGGCTCAGCATGCTGTGCAGAAACCATTTTAGGGCCTGAAGCAAACCTGCGGGTTTGCGGCCAGCTCACAAGAAAGCGAGTTGAAGAAAGGAGCTCAGGGACACTGTATTTAACAAACCTGCAGAGTTATAAATGGCAGGTATCATACAAAAATATATTGAAATAAGGCTGCGAAGAGGGCTTGAAAGCGGGGCAGAATTCCAGGAATATGATTTCAGGAGGTAGACGGGCAGTGCTCTGAAAGCATAGGAGAAGAGGCCGATCCTCGACAATGATGCACTTGGTCAAAAAGTGCATATGCGTTTTATCAGGGCCCTCATTAAAGAGGGTAGGAGGCTCCCAGCATGCTTTCGTGGCCAACAGTGGGCCCACATCGCCAAGGCGATGTGAGCCAGCCAGGCAGGAGTGACCTCACATCAGAGAGCCCACCTCACAGAAGGGTAAGGAACCCAGCCAGGATCAGACTCTCACCAGAGTGCCCACATCAGCAAGGGGCTGTGAACCACGCAGGAGTATCATCACACCCGTGGGGCCACATCATCAAAAGTTGAGGTACACAAAAAATGTGGCCTCAAACCAGAGGACCCACATCACCATGAGTTTCAGAGCGAGGCAGGCAGGATTAACCTCACAACACATGGCCCATTGTATAAAAAAGGTGAGGAATCCAGCAGTTGGAACATCCCAGCAGGCGTCCCAGAGCACCGAGGCTATGGGATCCAGGCAGTGATGAACTCACAACAGAGGGCCCTCATCATGAAACTGTGAGCAAACCAGCCGTTGTGACCTCAGAGCACAAGGCCCACATCCCCATGGGGAAGGGAACCAAGCAGGAGTGTCATCGCACCAGTGGGCACACATCAGAAAATGTGGGGAGCCCAGCAGTTAGGGCCTGACGCCAGAGGGCTCTCATCACCGAGGAGAGGAGGCTCCCAGCAGGCTCCAACTGCTACCAGAGGGCCGCCATCGCCAATGCGGGATGTGCCAGCCAGGCAGGAGTGACCTCAGAGCAGAGGGCCCACCTCACAAAAGTGTGAGGAACCCAAAGAGGATCAGACTCTCACCACAGGGCCCACATCACCAAGGGAATGGGAACCAGGCTGGAGTGTCCTCACACCAGTGAGGCGTCATCACCGAAATGTGAGTGACCCAGCACACGTGGCTTCAAACCAGAGGACACACATCACCAAGGGGCTGGGAGTGAGGCAGGCAGGAGGAGCCTCAAAACATAGGGCCCATGGAATAAAAATGGTGAGGAATCCAGCAGTTGGAACCTCCCAGCAGGCGGCCGGGAGCAGCGAGGCTATGGGATCCAGACCTGACTGAACTCAAAACAGAGGGCCCTCATCATGAAACTCTGAGCAACCCAGCCGTTGGGACCTCAGAGCAGAAGGCCCACATTCCCATGTGGTTGGGAACATGGCATAAGTGTACTCGCACCACAGGGCACACATCAGAGAATTTTGGGAGCTCAGAAGTTAGGGCCTGATGCCAGAGGGCCCTCATTACCAAGGGGAGGAGACTCCAAGCAGGCACCAACTCCCAACTGAGGGCCCATGTCGCCAAGGGGACGTGTGACAGCCAGGCAGGAGTGACCTCACAGCAGAGGGCCTACCTCACAGAAGGGTGAGGAACCCAGCCAGGATAAGACTCTCACCAGAGGGCCCACGTCACCAAGGGGATCAGAAACAGGCAGGACTGTCTTCACACCAGTGTGGCCACATCATAGAAAGGTGAGGAACCCAGCCCATGTGGCCTAAACCAGAGGACCCACATCTCCAAGGGGCTCGGAGTGAGGCAGGCAGGAGGAGCCTCACAACACAGGGCCCATAGAATAAAAAAGCTGAGGAATCCTGCAGTGGGAACCTCTCAGCAGGCGGCCCAGAGCACCGAGTCTATGCGATCCAGGCTGCAGTGAACTCACAGCAGAGGGCCCACATCATGAAACTGTGAGCAACCCAGCCATTGGGACCTCAGAGCAGAAGGCCCACATCCCCATGGGGATGGGAACCTCGCAGGAGTGTCCTCGCACCACTTAGCACGTATCAGAAAATGTGGGTACCCAGCAGTTAGGGCCTGATGCAAGAGGGCCGTCATCACCGAGGGGAGGAGGCTCCCAGCAGGCTCCAACTGCCACAAGAGGGCCGATGTTGCCCAGGCGGGTTGTGCCAGCCAGGCAGGAGTGACCTCACAGCAGAGGGCCCACCTCACAGAAGGGTGAGGAACCCAGCCAGGATCAGACTCTCACCAGAGGGCCCACATCATCAAAGGGATAGGAACCAGGCAGGAGTGTCCTCACACCAGTGGGGCCACATCATCGAAAGGTGAGGGACCCAGCACACGTGGCCTCAAACCAGAGGACACACATCACCAAGGGGCTGGGAGTGAGGCAGGCAGGAGGAGTCTCAAAACAGAGGGCCCATAGAAGAAAAAAGGTGAGGAATCCCGCAGTTGTAACGTCCCAGCAGGTGGCCAGAAGCAGCGAGGCTATGGGATCCAGGCCAGAGTGAACTCACACCAGAGGGCCCTCATCATGAAACTGAGCAACACACCGTTGGGACCGCAGAGCAGAAGGCCCACATTCCCATGGGGTTGGGAAACTGGCAGGAGTGTACTCGCACCACAGGGCGCACATCAGAAAACTTTTGGAGCCCAGGAGTTACGGCCTGACGCCAGAGGGCCCTCATTACCGAGGGGAGGAGACTCCCAGCAGGCACCAACTCCCAACAGAGGGCCGACGTCGCCAAGGCTGGGTGTGCCAGCCAGGCAGGTTGACCTCAGAGAAGAGGTCCCACCTCACAGAAGTGTGAGTAACACAACCAGGATCTGACTCTCACCGGAGGGCCCACATCACCAAGAGGATGGGAACCAGGCAGGAGTGTCCGCACACCAGTGGGGCCACATCAGCCAAAGGTGAGGAACCCAGCACATGTGGCCTCAAACCAGAGGACACACATCACCAAGGGGCTGGGAGTGAGGCAGGTGTCTGGAGGGGCACATTTAACTCTAATTTCCCACCAGGAAGAGGAATTAACCAAAGGCTCAGAGTGACGTGCTGGACCCTGATTACGGCCTGAAGCAAACCTGCGGTTCTGTGGCCAGCTTTCAAGGAAACGAGTTTTAAAGGAAATCACGGGCACTGTAATTCACAAACCTGCAGAGTTATAAATGACAGCTATTGGCAAAAATATATTGAAGTAAGTCTACAAAGAGGACTTGAAAACGAGGCAGAATTGCAGGAATCATATTTCAGGAGGTAGATTGGAATTGCATTTAAAGCATGTGAAAAGCGGCAGATCTTTGACAGTGATGCACTTGGACAAAAGTGCATATACATTTTTTCCTGAATATATTCAGGAAAAAACGCATATGCCCTTTTTGGCCAACCAAGCACTCGAGCAATGGAAATCCGCACTACAATAAAGTCTCATTTCCCATTCGTCAAAAGGGCCATCTGAAAAAAGTGTAAAAACCATATACACAGGACAGGCCATGGAGAACAGGGAGCCTTGTTATGCTGATGGGCGGGATGTAAGTTGCCAACAGACACTCTGGAGATGTTTATGGTGTATCCTGAAACATCTGACAAACAAAGCTACAGACCCTAGGGCACTTCCACTTTTGGCCCTATAGCTTAGGAAAATTAAAATCAACAAGACACAGCCAACACAAAATTTAGGGCTGCTGTGTTTCCAAGAACCTCGAATCCAGTACAAATTAAATATCCCAGAAAGAAAAAAATGGATAAAGGAGTTGTGCTACTTACGTACAACGGAATATCACTCAGCAATGAAATCAATGTCATCAGGCCTGTAGCAGCAAATTGAGTGGATTTAAGTATGATGATTCTAAGAGAAATAGGTCACACAGAGTAAGAGAATTATCATAAGATATCACTAATATAGAGAGTGTAAACTTGGCTACACATAAACTGAATTACAAAACCGAACAGAGTCTCACATTTAGATAAAAACTTATGCTTGCTTAAGGGGAAAGTTGAGTTGGGGTGCTGTATAAAACCAGTGATTGAAATGAGCACACATACCGTTCCATAAGCCAAATATGTAATAGACAAGACCTACTCTTTGCTCAACGAAATAGACTCATCCATGGTGTATCACCTCACACCTGTTAGAATGGGCATCATCAGAAAATCTACAAACAACAGATGCTGGAAAGGGTGTGGAGATAAGGAACCCTCTTCCACTATTGTTGGGAATGTAAATTGATACAGTCACTGTGGAGATTATGGAGTTTCTTATAAAACTAAGAATAGACTTACCATATGATACAGCAATCTCACTACTGGGCCTATACCCAGACAAAACCATAAATCAAAAAGAGACATTCACCGCAATGTTCATTGCATCACTATTTACAATATCCAGGTAATGGAAGCAACCTAAATGCCCACAGGCAGACGAATGCATAAAGATGAGGTACATATAAAAAATGGAATATTACTAAGCCATAAAAAGGAATGAAATTGGGTCATTTGTAGAGACGTTGATGGATCTAGAGACTGTCATACAGAGTGAAGTAAGTCAGAAATAGAAAAACAAATCTTGTATATTAATGCATATATGTGGAACCTAGAAAAATTGTACAGATGAACCGTTTTGCAAGGCAGAAATAGAGCAACAGATGTAGACAACAAACGTATGGACACCAAGGGGGGAAAGCTGTTGGGGGGTGGTGGTGGGAGGAGTTGAGAGATTGGGATTGGCATGTATACATTTATATGTATAAAATCGATAACCAAAAATAACCTGCTGTATAAAAAAATAAAATAAATTCAAAATTACAAAAAGTAAAACAGAAAAAATATTCTTCCCTTCACATACATGTATTTATATGAATAAATTATTTCCATGCTTATATCTGTAAATACAAAAAAGAGGAATAAAATCTACCTTGAACCAAAAACGAAAAAAAGAAAAAAAAAACAGAACACACCAGTTACACAGAGGAAAACCGTATCAGGGCACTTGCTCCAGTTGTAAACAATTCTGAAGTTGGTCAGTGGTGGGGCATCATCTCCCATTCAGCCAGCAGGCCCCACGCAACAAGCGTCCTCATTGCAAAGCTGGGGGCCCATGCCGAGGCATCTGTGAGTAAACGTGGGCCGAGCCCCAGGCCAGCTGCTGCTGAAATGTTCCCACCCTTCCCGGGTAAAACACCTGAATATGTACAAGGACTTGAAAGCCTAGAGGAAGGGCCATGGAGCCACATGAGCGACAGCATGCCAGCCGACTTGGTGCCTGCAGGCCAGCCAGGATGGTCCTGGCCCTGGGTGCTCTTCTGGAAGCTTTCCATTTCCCTGCCTGAGATACCCCTGCTGTCCCGGTCCCCACTGCTTTCTCCCTCACTCACCTCTGTCCAGGTAGAAATTCCAGCAGCAGGTATCGGTGACACATCCTCTTCTTTAGCAGGTGGCATCTTGGCAACTGCTGCAGAAAGTCCAGCAGAGCCCCACTCACACTGGGCCACCCACAAAGCCGTGGCCTCTCACTCCCTCCCACCAGTCCAGCCCCGAGACTGCTGACAGGGCAGAGAAAATGGCGTCAGGCACAGCTGCAGGGGCTCTTGCTGCCTGGAGCGGTGTTTATATTGATCTCAACCCAGGCACACCAGGGGAGGGCTGGCCGGCACGGTCAGGCTTCCCAGGCCAGCCAATAATCACCCCTCAGCGGCTCACAGTTGCAGAAACTGGAACTTGCTGAATCGGCCAGGTCCAAGAAACAGGTGTGGGCTCCTGAGAGTCAGGATAGACAAGGGGCTGCAGCTCTGGCTTGTTTTCTAATTATATTATCTGGCCCATGAGAGGGAGACAATTTCAAGAAAACCCTCTCCTAATGAGAGGAACCCAGGAGTCAGGGAGAGGAGGGGTGGGTGTTGGGTGGAGACAGAGGACTGGTGCCCCGGGTGCAGTGGAAGTCTCTGGAAGACCAGGTGGGGGGAGGCCACACAGAGTGATGCCCAGGGTCACAGACCTGTCGGAGCTGCTGTTTGTTAGTTCAAGTCCTGCTCTGAGGTGCTCTGTGTCAGATCTGAGCAACAGGTGAGCTGGGAGTGCTCTGAAATGAGGGCGATGTGCACGGTTCCTGTGTGCCCAGCCCTGCCACGGTATCTGCAAGGGTAGCTCTGTATCCTGGGAGGGGCCTGACCACGAGAGCCCCATGGGCTGCAGGGGAACCTGCCCAGGGAACCCCATATCCTGGGAGGGGCCTGAACACGAGAGCCCCGTGGGCTGGGGTGGGGGTGGGTACCTGTCCAGGTGAGCTCCATATCCTGGGATTGGCCTGACCTCGAGAGCCCCATGGGCTGCTGGAGTCCTGGTAAAGGATGTCAGGACACTCAGTGAAGCCACCGAGGATATACCTCCAGTAGTTCCTAAATCCTACACCCTGCTGGTCATTCTACCAACCACCAGGACTTGGTATTCTGTATTAGTCTTCAATGATGCCTTCTTTTGTATTCTACTAGTCCCAGAGTCACAAGAAATTTTGGCTTGTGAGTGGCAGGACTCAACATAAAACTAAAACAATACTTCCGGGCCGTGTTGCCCCAAGGGTTCAAAAATTCCCACACTATCTTTGGGGAAAGCTCAGCTAAAGACCTAAAAGTTCTACCTCTGGAAAAGGAAACACTCCTTCAATATGCAGACGACATTCTGATCGCCAGCCCTACTAAGGAGACCTCTGAACTACCAAGCCAATAAAGGATACAAGTTGTCCAAGAAAAAGCTCAAATATCACAGACTACGGTGACCTGCCTGGGCTTCATTCTCAGAGAAGGTCAGAGAAGCCCAACCCAGGAAAGGGAAGAAACAATTTACAGCCTTACCCATTTCTAAAACTAGAAGACAGCTTAGAGATTCCTGGCGAGGCCAGGGTTTGCTGCTTCTGGATCCCTAACTACAGTCTACTAGCTGGGCCTCTATATGAAACACTGAAAGGAAAAGATGATGATCCTTTTGAATAGAATCCAGAAGTGGCCTTTCAAGAATGGAAAGAGCAGTCAATTCAGACCCTTGCCCTGGAACTCCCTAATTTAGTTAAACCCTTTGACCTTTACTTTCCTGGTGAACGGTAAATCACCATTGGAGTATTAGTGCAAAACCTGGGACCACTTGAAATGGAACAATGCAAGAATGCCATCCAAGTAGGATATACTACAGTCACCAAGGGGCTTGGCCCACCGCCACATCTGGCCAAGATACTGGCAGTATCTGAAAACCTGGAAATCAGCAGCCCAAAAGGCCACCTCCCTCCTAAGGGAAAAGGACCCCACGTGGTGATCCTAACACCCAACGATGCCCTGAAGTTGCAGGGTTTGCTCCGTGGGCACACTGACCTTGAGTGAGGAGGTCCTCCAACTCCAACCTCCAGAGAGATAACTGGGGCAAAGGGGCACCATGACGACTCGTGTGACCATCACTTGACCTGGAGTTTCTCTCATAAAACAACAAGAGTGTGTCCCAAAAGAGTAGACTACTGCTTGCAGGACTTACTGCACCCAGAGGGGAGCTAATAATCTTGGCGGGGGAACCGTATATCACGCTGTCACCATAGAAAATCCTACAGACACTGTGATGATGGTGGCCAATAAGACCGGCTGGACTCCTGTTTACTTCAAAAGGCTGTTGACCCAGTGGCCATCATGGTCCTTCATCACCACTGACCCTGGACTGTCTTGGAGTTGAGCAGGCAGAGTCCTGACACTTGGTGCTGTTTTTACGTTAATTCAGGGTCCTAACAGAAGAAAGCACAGACTACTGGTCAGAGCATCTAGGCTAGCAGAAACGGTCAGCCTAAAGTGGCCGAACAAATGTGGGGCGGGGTGAAACTGGACCTCACAGCATCACTGCACATCTCCTTCCTGGACCCTTAAAGGTCATTAGAATCTATAACACTACCAATACTTGTGCTCAGGCGGACGAGCAGGGAGGCAGGAGGCCTGCGGACAATCAACGTCACCTGGAGGCTGCTGGGGAGAATTTCAGACCCTTGCCCACGGGTATGAGGGCTCCTAACTCAGCACTCAGCAGTTACAGATGAAGGGTCTGCACCCTCAGCACTCTAAGAATGAGGAAGGGGACAAAATGCAGAAGAGGGGTTTGTCCCAGGCAAAGCCCCTTAAAAATCCCTGGGAGATAAAAATAGAATCTGGGCAATAAAATAAAGTCTAACCTTTTTTATCCTTTGTGCTTTGTCTAATTTCACGTGCTCCTAGGGTCCCGCATACAGAGGTTCAACAGCCGGCACTTCAGACCAGATTTCCTAGTGCAGAATGGCTGGGTCGACACCTCAGCTCCTGGGGCCCAGTGCAGACTCCGTGATATAGAGCCTGAGCTGCAGCCAACCGGGCCCTCGAGAGCTCCGCCCCCTCCCTCCCACTGACTCTGACAGGATCTCTACACAGCAGCCCAGCCCACAGCCCACGGGGTAGCACATGCTCTCACCTCTCCATTCTCTGATCAAAATATAAAGTTTCCTTTGCTTCTGAACAAAACTCAGTCTCAATCTGTTGGCTCCAATGACACCGGGCAGGGGGACACTTGTTGGGGTCCACTCTGGAGGATCAGTAACAGAAATTGAGAACCTTGTAACTTCAATGAACAGATGTGTGAGCCAAACTGTAATTAACATAGAACAGTGTATAAGGCTCGGGTAAAATAAGATGTTTCTAACACTTCCATTTGATATTTCCATCACTTTATTATAAGCAAGTTCAGTGAAACGGTTTGTCTTATTTGTCAGGTCAATACTAGAGAAACGAAGTGATTTTTTTCCAAGGATGTACATCTAATAATCTTGGTTAAAGCTTCAATCTTGTTTTAAATGCTTTTCCATTGAAAATGATACCTCTCTTTCAGCTCCCCCATTTCTGAGAAGTATAAAATCTTATAATTTATTATTACCAAAGGGGAAAGGTGGGAGGAGGGATAAATTAACAGTTTGGGATTAACACATACACACTGCTATGTATAAAATCGATCATCAACAAGGAACTACTGTATAGCACAGGGAACTACACTCAATATTTTGCAATAACTTATAAGGGGAAATAATCTGAAAAAAGAATAGATATTTTTATTGACATCATCTATTAATGACAGTTAAAATGGAACCTAAGGGAAGACGGTGGTGAGTGCTTCTGACCCTGAAGACTTCAATCATCTAAAGTTTGGACTCTGCCTACTTCCCAAGGCCCTTAATGATCATATGTGTAGCCGTAGCTTAAAAAATTCCCCAGTTTGGGTTGTGGAGAGACAGTGATTTTGAAAAAGCCCTGGTGTTCTCCTCACATGAATGGGACACTTCCTACGCTAAAACATGCCTGTCACACCCAGAAGATGGTATACCGTCTGATCGGGAAGAGTTTGGTAAAGGCATCTCATCTCCTCATCTCCTGGTGCTCGGGTTCACCCCTCCAGCGTCTTTACGAACAGTCTCCCCACTTGGAGATGTCAGCACTGTCAACATCCTGTTGCATACAGTTTGGAATTTGTCCAGAGGATGAAGCAGAAGGAGGAGGAACAATGAGAGACAAGTCCTAGGTGTTCGGACAGGCACATGTCACTCTAATTTCCAATCAGGAAGACGAATTGACCAAAGGCTAGTGTTGCCCATGGAAACAGAATAGGGCTTGAGGAAATCCCACTGCTTTGTGGCCAGTTCCCATAAACCCAAGTTGAAAAATGGAACTCAGCGCCGCTAAAATTCACGAAACTGCAGAGTTGAAAATATCTCTCACTGAAAAATGTCTTGAGGAAAGTCAGAGAAAAGGACTTGTAAGCAACGGAGAATGGCAGGAAAGGGATTGGAAGAGGTAGAAAGGACTCGCCATTAAGCACAAGAAAAGGGGCTGAACATTGCCAACATTGCAGTTGGCCAAAAAGGGTGTATGCGTCTTTTTCTGTATATATTCAAGAAAAAGGCATACACTTTTTTAGCCAACCAAACAGGTGGGCATTGGAAATCAGTACTACAAAACATATCACTTTGCATCAGTCAGAAGAGCCTTCCTCATAATGTGTAAACACCAGAAATGCAGGACAGGGCAAGGAGAAAAGGGAGCCCTGTGAGGCTTATAGTGGAAATGTATATTGCCAATGGTCACTCTGGAGAAGTGTATTGTGTTTACTAAAGCATCTAAAAAATGAGCTACAGAGCACAGGGCACTTGCACTCATGGACGTATATCTTGGGAAAGACAAAAATCGAGAGGACACAGGCACCCCAATGTTTACCGCCTCTCTGTTTAAAAGATCCTCGACTAGGATATAATTTATATGTCTCTGGAGGGAAAAAATGGATAGCGATGTGGCACTTATGTAGAGTGGAATATTACTCAGCCTGAAAATCAGTGAAATATGGCCAGTTGTAACAACCCCAGAGGAGTTACGTATGATCATTCGAAGTCACATAATTCAAAAAGAAAAAGACATACGATATTACAAATACATGGAATGTAAACGTGGCTACAAATGACCTGAATTACAAAACAGAACGGGGTTTCAAATTTAGAAAACCACCTTATGCTTGCTTAAGGGGAAAGCTGAGTTGGGGTGCTGCATAAAACCACAGATTGAAAATAGCACAGATACCGTTCCATAAGCCAAATATGTAATAGACAAGACCTACTCCTTGCTCAAAGAAATGGACACAACACCCCATATTCAACGCCTGGGAATATACCTGACATGTAAGAATCTAAAAACCCATGGATTTATATGTCTCCGTAAGAGTATCAAGCGTGTGTACAGTGGCATAAAGGCAGCCGTGAAAATCCGATAAATCCCACTATCAAAATAATTTTCAAATACAAAACACAATGACAGTGAAATACAGAGCAATTCTTAAATAATTCATTCAGGGCTTGTGATGCAACCTGGATTTACCACATCTACACCCAGAGCTGAGTGAGACATAAGGCTGGACACTTCGGGCTGATAGCATTGGTGAGGTTCGGTGAGCAAATGCAGACCCTTTGAAGTCATACTGCATGGTACCCTTTCCATGGGTCCCAACTCTACAGGTTTAAGGGATTCTTCCTTCAGCTAAAACATGCATGGGAAACCCAGAGTATGGTCCACCGTGTGATTGGGAAATGTTTTCAAATCCATCTCAGTTTTCGTCCCCTTGTACCCGGGTTCACCATTCCAGATGCTTTACTAACACTCTCCCCACCTGCAGAGTCAATGCCTTTAACCTCCTGTTTGGCACAGTTTGCAAAATTTGCGCAAGGTGAACAGGAAAAGGGAGAACCAATGAGAGACTAGCTGTATGTGTCTGCACGGGCAAATGTAATGCTCATTTCCCACCAGGAAGAGGAATTAACCAAAGGCTCAGCATGCCCTGCTGGAAACAGATTAGGGCCTAAAGCAATCCTGCGGTTTTGCTGCCAGCTCACAAGGAAACAAGTTGAAGAATGTAGCTCAAGGGCACTCTAATTCACAAACATGCAGAGTTATGAATGACAGCTATCGTTCAAAAATATACTGAAGTAAGTCTGCGAAGAGAACTTGAAAGACGGCAGAATTTCAGGAAAGCGATTTCAGGGGATAGAATGGAATTGCATTTAAAGCATAGGAAAAGAGGCAGAACGTCGACAATGATGCTCTTGGCCAAAAAGTGCGTAGGCGTTTTTTCCTGAATATACAGGAAAAAACGCATACGCCCTTTTTGGCCAACCAAGCAAGCATGTTAAAGAAATCTGCACTACAATGAAGTCTCACTGCCCCACGGTCAAAAGGGCCATCTGAAAAAAGTGTAAAATCCAGAAAGGCAGCACAGGCCATGGAGAACAGGGAGCCTTGTTATGCTGATGGGTGGGATGTAAATTGCCAACAGCCACTCTGGAAAAGTGTATGGTGTTTCCTGGAACACCTAAAAAACAAAGCAACGGAGCCTACGGCACTTCCAATTATGGTCGTATAGCTTAGGGAAATTAAAATCAAAAACACACAGCCACCCCAAAGTTTCGGACGGCTCTGTTTACAAGAACCTCGTCTACGGTACACGTTAAATATCCCAGAATATGAAAAATGGATAAAGAAGTTGTGGTACGTACGTACAATGGAATACAACTCAGCATTGAAATCTATGGCATCAGGCCCGTCGCGGCATAATGAGTGGATTCAGGTACGATGATTCTAAGAGAAATGAGTCACACAGAAAATGAAACATCATAAGATATCACTAATACACAGAATGTAAACTTGGCTACACATGAACTGAATTACAAAACAGAACAGGGTCTCAAATTTAGAAAACCAACTTATGCTTGCTTAAGGGGAAAGGTGAGTTGGGGTGCTGCATAAAACCAGAGATAGAAATTAGCACAGATACCAGTCCATACGTCAAATATGTAAGTCAAGGCCTAACCCTTGCTCAACGAAATGGGCTAAACACCCTATATTCAATGCCTAGGAATACCCCTGACTAGTAAGAATCTTGAAACCCATGGATTTATATGTCTCCATAAGAGAATCAAGCGTGTGCACAGCTGCATGAAGGCAGCAGGGAAAATCCGATAAATCCTATTATCAAAATGAATTACAAAAACAAAACACAATGACAGTGAAATAGAGAGCAGTTCTTAAATAATTCATTCAGGGCTTGTGATGCAACCTGGATTTACCTCATCTAAACCCAGAGCTGAGAGAGACATAAGGTTGGACACTTCGGGCTGATAGCATTGGTGAGGTTCAATGAGCAAATGCAGACCATTTGAAGTCATACTGCATGATACCCATTCCATGGGTCCCAACTCTCCAGGTTTAAGTGATTCTTCCTTCAGCTAAAGCATGCATGGGAAACCCACAGTATGGTGCACCGTGTGACCGGGAAACGTTTTCAAATGCTTCTCAGTTTTGTCCCCTTTTACTCGGGTTCACAATTCCAGACCCTTTACTAACACTCTCCCCACTTGGAGAGTCAGTGCCTTTAACCTCCTGTTTGGCACAGTTTGCAATTTCTGCGCAAGATGCACAGGAATAGGGAGAACCAATGAGAGACTAGCTGTAGGTGTCTGCACGGGCAAATTTCATGCTCATTTCCCACCAGGAAGAGGAATTAACCAAAGGCTCAGCATGCCGTGCCTGAAACAGATTAGGGCCTGAAGCAATCCTGCGGGTTTGCGGCCAGCTCACAAGAAAGCGATTTGAAGAAAGGAGCTCAGGGGCACTGTAATTCACAAACCTGCAGAGTTATAAATGACAGCTATCGTCCAAAAATATATTGAAGGAAGGCTGCGAAGAGGACTTGAAAGCGGGGCAGAATTGCAGGAAAACGATTTCAGGGGGTAGACTGGAATTGCATTTAAAGCATAGGAAAAGAGGCAGAACGTCGACAATGATGCACTTGGCTAAAAAGGGCGTATGCGTTTTATCCTAAATATATTCAGGAAAAAACGCATACACCCTTTTTGGCCAACCAAGCAAGCATGTTAAAGAAATCTGCACTACAATGAAGTCTCACTGCCCCCCGGTCAAAAGGGCCATCTGAAAAAAGTGTAAAATCCAGAAATGCAGCACAGGCCATGGAGAAGAGGGAGCCTTGTTATGCTGATGGGTGGGATGTAAATTGCCAACAGCCACTCTGGAGAAGTGTATGGTGTTTCCTGAAACACCTAAAAAACAAAGCAACGGAGCCTACGGCTCTTCCACTTATGGTCCTATAGCTTATGGAAATTAAAATCAAAAACACACAGCCACCCCAAAATTTCAGACGGATCTGTTTACAAGAACCTCGTCTACGGTACATGTTAAATATCCCAGAAAGCGAAAAATGGATAAAGAAGTTGTGGTACGTACGTACAATGGAATATCACTCACCAATGAAATCTATGTCATCTGGCCCGTCGTGGCATAATGAGTGGATTCAGGTACGATGATTCTAAGTGAAATACGTCACACAGAAAATGAAACATCATAAGATGTCACTAATACACGGAATGTAAACTTGGCTACACATGAACTGAATTACAAAACAGAACAGGGTCTCAAATATAGAAAACCAACTTATGTTTGCTTAAGGGGAAAGGTGAGTTGGGGTGCTGCATAAAACCAGAGATAGAAATTAGCACAGATACCATTCCATATGTCAAATACGTAATAGTCAAGACATACCCCTTGCTCAACGAAAGGGGCTAAACACCCTATATTCAATGCCTAGGAATACACCTGACTAGAAAGTATCTTCAAACCCATGGATTTATATGTCTTCATAAGAGAATCAAGCGTGTGTACAGCGGCCTGAAGGCAGCAGAGAAAATCCGATAAATCCCATTATCAAAATAAATTTCAAAAACAAATCACAATGAGAGTGAAATAGAGAGCAATTCTTAAATAATTCATTCAGGGCTTGTGATGCAACCTGGATTTACCACATCTACACCCAGAGCTGGGTGAGACATAAGGCTGGACACTTCAGGCTGATAGCATTTGTGAAGTTCGGTGAGCAAACGCAGACCCTTTGAAGTCATACTGCATGGTACCCATTCCATGGGTCCCAACTCTCCAGGTTTAAGGGATTCTTCCTTCAGCTAAAACATGCATGGGAAACCCAGAGTATGGTGCACCGTGTGATTGGGAAACGTTTTCAAATGCATCTCAGGTTTCGTCCCCTGGTACTCGGGTTCACCGTTCCAGACGCTTTACTAACACTCTCCCCACTTGGAGAGTCAGTGCCTTTAACCTCCTGTTTGTCACAGTTTGCAATTTCTGCACAAGATGAACAGGAATAGGGAGAACCAATGAGAGACTAGCTGTAGGTGTCTGCACGGGCAAATGGAACGCTCATTTCCCACCAGGAAGAGGGATTAACCAAAGGCTCAGCGTGCCCTGCCCGAACCAGATTAGGGCCTGAAGCAATCCTGCGGTTTTGCGGCCAGCTCACAAGAAAGCGAGTTGAAGAAAGGAGCTCAGGGGCACTGTAATTCACAAACCTGCAGAGTTATGAATGACAGCTATCGTCCAAAAATGTATTGAAGTAAGTCTTCAAAGAGGACTTGAAAGCGGGGCAGAATTTCAGGAAAACGATTTCAGGGGGTAGACTGGAATTGCACTTAAAGCATAGGAAAAGAGGCAGAATGTCCACAATGATGCACTTGGCCAAAAAGGGCGTATGCGTGTTTTCCTGAATATATTCAGGAAAAAACGCATACGCCCTTTTTGGCCAACCAAGCAAGCGTGTTAAAGAAATCTGCACTACAATGAAGTCTCCCTGCCCCGCGGTCAAAAGGGCCATCTGAAAAAAGTGTAAAATCCAGAAAGGCAGGACAGGTCATGAAGAAGAGGGAGCCTTGTTATGCTGATGGGCGGGATGTAAATTGCCAACAGCCACTCTGGAGGAGTGTATGGTGTTTCCTAAAACACGTAGGAAACAAAGCAACACAGCCTATGGCACTTCCACATAGGGTCCTATAGCTTAGGGAAATTAAAATCAAAAACACACAGCCACCCCAAAGTTTGGGACGGCTCTGTTTACAAGGACCTCGTCTACGGTGCAAGTTAAATATCCGAGAAAGCAAAAAATGGATAAAGAAATTGTGGTACGTACGTATAATGGAATATCACTCAGCAATGAGATCTACGTCATCAGGCCCGTAGCGGCATAATGAGTGGATTCAGGTACGACGATTCTACGAGAAATAAGTCACACAGAAAAAGAAACATCATAAGATATCACTAATACACGGAACGTAAACTTGTCTACACATGAACTGAATTACAAAACAGAACAGGGTCTCAAATTTAGAAAACCAACTTATGCTTGCTTATGGGGAAAGGTGAGTTGGGGTGCTGCATCAAACCAGAGATTGAAATTAGCACAGATACCGTTCCATAAGCCAAATATATAATAGACTAGACCTACTCCTTGCTCAACGAAATGGACTCAACACCACATATTCAACGCCTGGGAATATACCTGACAAGTAAGAATCTTAAGACCCATGGATTTATATGTCTCCATAAGGAAATCAAGCATGTGTACAGCGGTCTAAACGGAGCAGTGAAAATCCGATAAATCCCATTATCAAAATGAATTACAAAAACGAAACACAATGACAGTGAAATAGAGAGCAATTGTTAAATAATTCATTCAGGGCTTGTGATGCAACCTGGATTTACCTCATCTACACCCAGAGCTGAGTGAGACATAAGGTTGGACGCTTCGGGCTGATAGCATTGGTGAGGTTCGATGAGCAAATGCAGGCCCTTTGAAGTCATACAGCATGGTACCCATTCCATGGGTCCCAAATCTCCAGGTTTAAGCGATTCTTCCTTCAGCTAAAACATGCATGGGAAATCCACAGTATGGTGCACCGTGTGACCGGGAAACGTTTTCAAATGCATCTCAGGTTTTGTCCCCTTTTACTCGGGTTCACCATTTCAGACCCTTTACTAACACTCTCCCCACTTGGAGAGTCAGTGCCTTTAACCTCCTGTTTGGCACAGTTTGCAATTTCTGGCAAGATGAACAGGAATAGGGAGAACCAATGAGAGACTAGCTGTAGGTGTCTGCACGGGCAAATTTAACGCTCATTTCCCACCAGGAAGAGGATTTAACCAAAGGCTCAGCATGCCATTCCGGAACCAGTTTAGGACCTGAAGCAATCCTGCGGGTTTGCGGCCAGCTCACAAGGAAGCGATTTGATGAAAGGAGATCATGGGCACTGTAATTCACACACCTGCAGAGTTATAATGACAGCTAACATCCAAAAATATATTGAAGGAAGCCTGCGAAGAGGACTTGAAACCGGGGCAGAATTGCAGGAAAACGATTTCAGGGGGTAGACTGGAATTACATTTAAAGCATAGGAAAAGAGGCAGAACGTCGACAATGATGCACTTGGCCAAAAACGGCGTATGCGTTTTTTCCAGAATATATTCAGGAAAAAACGCATACGCCCTTTTTGGCCAACCAAGCAAGCATGTTAAAGAAATCTGCACTACAGTCAAGTCTCACTGCCCCCTGGTCAAAACGGCCATCTGAAAAATGTGTAAAATCCAGACAGGCAACACAGGCCATGGAGAACAGGGAGCTCTGTTATGCTGATGGGCGGGATGTAAATTGCCAAGAGCCACTCTGGAGAAGTGTATGGTGTTTCCTGAAACACCTAAAAAACAAAGCAACAGAGCCTACGGCACTTCCACTTATGGTCCTATAGCTTAGGGAAATTAAAATCAAAAACACACAGCCACCCCAAAGTTTCAGACGGCTCTGTTTACAAGAACCTCGTCTACGGTACAAGTAAATTATCACAGAAAGCAAAAAATGGATAAAGAAATTGTGGTACGTACATACATTGTAATATCACTCTCCAATGAAATCTATGTCATCAGGCCCGTCGCGCCATAATGAGTGGATTCAGGTCGATGATTCTAAGTGAAATAAGTCACACAGAAAATGAAACATCATAAGATATCACTAATACACCGAATGTAATCTTGGCTACACATGAACTGAATTGCAAAACAGAACAGGGTCTCAAATTTAGAAAACCAACTTATGTTTGCTTAAGAGGAAAGGTGAGTTTGGTTGCTGCATAAAACCAGAGATAGAAATTAGCACAGATACCCTTCCATAAGTCAAATATGTAATAGTCAAGATCTACCCCTTGCTCAACGAGATGGTCTAAAAACCCTATATTCAACGCCTAGCAATACACCTGACTAGTAAGAATCTTCAAACCCATGGATTTATATGTCTCTATAAGAGAATCAAGCATGTGTACAGCTGCATGTATGCAGCAGAGTAAATCCGATAAATCCCCTTATCAAAATGAATTACAAAAACAATACACAATGAGAGTGAAATAGAGAGCAATTCTTAAATAATTCATTCAGGGCTTGTGATGCAACCTGGATTTACCTCATCTACACCCAGAGCTGAGTGAGACATAAGGTGGGACACTTCAGGCTGATAGCATTGGTGAGGTTCGATGAGCAAATGCAGACCCTTTGAAGTCATACTGCATGGTACCCATTCCATGGGTCCCAAATCTCCAGGTTTAAGGGATTCTTCCTTCAGCTAAAACATGCATGGGAAACCCACAGTATGGTGCACCGTGTGACTGGGAAACGTTTTCAAATGCATCTCAGTTTTCATGCCCTTTTACTCGGGTTCACCATTCCAAACCCTTTACTAACACTTTCCCCACATGGAGAGTCAGTCCCTTTAACCTGCTGTTTGGCACAGTTTGCAACTTCTGCGCAAGATGAACAGGAATAGGGAGAACCAATGAGAGAGTAGCTGTAGGTTTCTGCACGGGCAAATTTAACGCTCATTTCCCACCAGGAAGAGGAAATAACTAAAGGCTCAGCATGCCGTGAGGGAACCAAATTAGGGCCTGAAGCAATCCTGCGGCTTTGCGGACAGCTCACAAGAAAGTGATTTGACGAAAGGACCTCACGGGCACTGTAATTCACAAACCTTCAGCGTTATAAATGACAGCTATCGTCCAAAAATATATTGAAGGAAGGCTGCAAAGAGGACTTGAAAGCGGGGCAGATTTGCAGGAAAACGATTTCAGGGGGTAGACTGGAATTGCATTTAAAGCATACGAAAAGAGGGAGAACGTCGACATTGATGCACTTGGCCAAAAAGGGCATATGCATTTTTCCAGAATATATTCAGGAAAAAAAGCATACGCCCTTTTTGGCCAACCAAGCAAGCATGTTATAGAAATCTGCACTACAATGAAGTCTCACTGCCCCCCGGCCAAAAGGGCCATCTGAAAAAAGTGTAAAATCCAGAAAGGCAGCACAGGCCATGGAGAAGAGGGAGACTTGTTATGCTGATGGGTGGGATGTAAATTGCCAAGAGCCACTCTGGGGAAGTGTATGGTGTTTCCTGAAACACCTAAAAAACAAAGCAACGGAACCTACGGCACTTCCACTTATGGTCCTATAGCTTAGGGAAATTAAAATCAAAAACACACAGCCACCCCAAAGTTTCAGACGGCTCTGTTTACAAGAACCACGTCTACGGTACAAGTTAAATATCCCAGAAAGCGAAAAATGCATAAAGAAGTTCTGGTACGTACGTACAATGGAATATCACTCACCAATGAAATCTATGTCATCAGGCCCGTCGTGGCATAATGAGTGGATTCAGGTACAATGATTCTAAGTGAAATAAGTCACACAGAAAATGAAACATCATAAGATATCACTAATACACGGAATGTAATCTTGGCTACACATGAACTGAATTTCAAAACAGAACAGGTTCTCAAATTTAGAAAACCAACTTATGTTTGCTTAAGGGGAAAGGTGAGTTGGGGTGCTGCATAAAACCAGAGATAGAAATTAGCACTGATACCATTCCATACGTCAAATATGTAATAGTCAAGACCTACACCTTGCTCAACGAAATGGGCTAAACACCCTATATTCAACGCCTAGGAATACACCTGACTAGTAATTATCTTCAAACCCATGGATTTATATGTCTCCATAAGAGAATCAAGCGTGTGTACAGCTGCATGAAGGCAGCAGAGAAAATCCGATAAATCCCATTAGCAAAATGAATTACAAAAACGAAACACAATGAGAGTGAAATAGAGAGCAATTCTTAAATAATTCATTCAGGGCTTGTGATGCAACCTGGATTTACCTCATCTACACCCAGAGCTGAGTGAGACATAAGGTTGGACACTTCGGGCTGATAGCATTGGTGAGGTTCGATGAGGAAATGCAGACCCTTTGAAGTCATACTGCATGGTACCCATTCCATGGGTCCCAAATCTCCAGGTTTAAGGGATTCTTCCTTCAGCTAAAACATGCATGGGAAACCCACAGTATGGTGCACCGTGTGACCGGGAAACGTTTTCAAATGCATCTCAGATTTTGTCCCCTTTTACTCGGGTTCACCATTCCAGACCCTTTACTAACACTCTCCCCACTTGGAGAGTCAGTGCCTTTAACCTCCTGTTTGGCACAGTTTGCAAATTCTGGCAAGATGAACAGGAATAGGGAGAACCAATGAGAGACTAGCTGTAGGTGTCTGCACGGGCAAATTTAACGCTCATTTCCCACCAGGAAGAGGATTTAACCAAAGGCTCAGCATGCCATTCCGGAACCAGTTTAGGGCCTGAAGCAATCCTGCGGGTTTGCGGCCAGCTCACAAGGAAGCGATTTGATGAAAGGAGATCATGGGCACTGTAATTCACAAACCTGCAGAGTTATATATGACAGCTATCATCCAAAAATATATGGAAGGAAGCCTGCGAACAGGACTTGAAAGCGGGGCAGAATTGCAGGACAACGATTTCAGGGGGTAGACTGGAATTACATTTAAAGCATAGGAAAAGAGGCAGAACGTCGACAATGATGCACTTGGCCAAAAACGGCGTATGCGTTTTTTCCAGAATATATTCAGGAAAAAACGCATACGCCCTTTTTGGCCAACCAAGCAAGCATGTTAAAGAAATCTGCACTACAGTCAAGTCTCACTGCCCCCTGGTCAAAACGGCCATCTGAAAAATGTGTAAAATCCAGACAGGCAACACAGGCCATGGAGAACAGGGAGCTCTGTTATGCTGATGGGCGGGATGTAAATTGCCAAGAGCCACTCTGGAGAAGTGTATGGTGTTTCCTGAAACACCTAAAAAACAAAGCAACAGAGCCTATGGCACTTCCACTTATTGTCCTATAGCTTAGGGAAATTAAAATCAAAAACACACAGCCACCCCAAAGTTTCAGACGGCTCTGTTTACAAGACCTCGTCTACGGTACAAGTAAAATATCACAGAAAGCAAAAAATGGATAAAGAAATTGTGGTACGTACGTACATTGTAATATCACTCTCCAATGAAATCTATGTCATCAGGCCCGTCACGGCATAATGAGTGGATTCAGGTCGATGATTCTAAGTGAAATAAGTCACACAGAAAATGAAACATCATAAGATATCACTAATACACCGAATGTAATCTTGGCTACACATGAACTGAATTGCAAAACAGAACAGGGTCTCAAATTAAGAAAACCAACTTATGTTTGCTTAAGGGGAAAGGTGAGTTTGGGTGCTGCATAAGACCAGAGATAGAAATTAGCACGGATACCCTTCCATAAGTCAAATATGTAATAGTCAAGATCTACCCCTTGCTCAACGAGATGGTCTAAAAACCCTATATTCAACGCCTAGCAATACACCTGACTAGTAAGAATCTTCAAACCCATGGATTTATATGTCTCCATAAGAGAATCAAGCGTGTGTACAGCTGCATGTATGCAGCAGAGTAAACCCGATAAATCCCCTTATCAAAATGAATTACAAAAACAAAACACAATGAGAGTGAAATAGAGAGCAATTCTTAAATAATTCATTCAGGGCTTGTGATGCAACCTGGATTTACCTCATCTACACCCAGAGCTGAGTGAGACATAAGGTGGGACACTTCAGGCTGATAGCATTGGTGAGGTTCGATGAGCAAATGCAGACCCTTTGAAGTCATACTGCATGGTACCCATTCCATGGGTCCCAAATCTCCAGGTTTAAGGGATTCTTCCTTCAGCTAAAACATGCATAGGAAACCCACAGTATGGTGCACCGTGTGACTGGGAAACGTTTTCAAATGCATCTCAGTTTTCGTCCCCTTTTACTCGGGTTCACCATTCCAAACCCTTTACTAACACTCTCCCCACTTGGAGAGTCAGTGCCTTTAACCTCCTCTTTGGCACAGTTTGCAATTTCCGCGCAAGATGAACAGGAATAGTGAGAACCAATGAGAGAGTAGCTGTAGGTTTCTGCACGGGCAAATTTAACGCTCATTTCCCACCAGGAAGAGGAAATAACAAAAGGCTCAGCATGCCATGAGGGAACCAGATTAGGGCCTGAAGCAATCCTGCGGCTTTGCAGACAGCTCACAAGAAAGTGATTTGACGAAAGGAGCTCACGGGCACTGTAATTCACAAACCTTCAGCGTTATAAATGACAGCTATCGTCCAAAAATATATTGAAGGAAGGCTGCAAAGAGGACTTGAAAGCGGGGCAGATTTGCAGGAAAACGATTTCAGGGGGTAGACTGGAATTGCATTTAAAGCATACGAAAAGAGGGAGAACGTCGACATTGATGCACTTGGCCAAAAAGGGCGTATGCATTTTTCCAGAATATATTCAGGAAAAAAAGCATACGCCCTTTTTGGCCAACCAAGCAAGCATGTTATAGAAATCTGCACTACAATGAAGTCTCACTGCCCCCCGGTCAAAAGGGCCATCTGAAAAAAGTGTAAAATCCAGAAAGGCAGCACAGGCCATGGAGAACAGGGAGCCTTGTTATGCTGATGGGTGGGATGTAAATTGCCAAGAGCCACTCTGGGGAAGTGTATGGTGTTTCCTGAAACACCTAAAAAACAAAGCAACGGAACCTACGGCACTTCCACTTATGGTCCTATAGCTTAGGGAAATTAAAATCAAAAACACACAGCCACCCCAAAGTTTCAGACGGCTCTGTTTACAAGAACCACGTCTACGGTACAAGTTAAATATCCCAGAAAGCGAAAAATGCATAAAGAAGTTGTGGTACGTACGTACAATGGAATATCACTCACCAATGAAATCTATGTCATCAGGCCCGTCGTGGCATAATGAGTGGATTCAGGTACAATGATTCTAAGTGAAATAAGTCACACAGATAATGAAACATCATAAGATATCACTAATACACGGAATGTAATCTTGGCTACACATGAACTGAATTGCAAAACAGAACAGGTTCTCAAATTTAGAAAACCAACTTATGTTTGCTTAAGGGGAAAGGTGAGTTGGGGTGCTGCATAAAACCAGAGATAGAAATTAGCACAGACACCATTCCATACGTCAAATATGTAATAGTCAAGACCTACACCTTGCTCAACGAAATGGGCTAAACACCCTATATTCAACGCCTAGGAATACACCTGACTAGTAATTATCTTCAAACCCATGGATTTATATGTCTCCATAAGAGAATCAAGCGTGTGTACAGCTGCATGAAGGCAGCAGAGAAAATCCGATAAATCCCATTATCAAAATGAATTACAAAAACGAAACACAATGACAGTGAAATAGAGAGCAATTCTTAAATAATTCATTCAGGGCTTGTGATGCAACCTGGATTTACCTCATCTACACCCAGAGCTGAGTGAGACATAAGGTTGGACACTTCGGGCTGATAGCATTGGTGAGGTTCGATGAGCAAATGCAGGCCCTTTGAAGTCATACAGCATGGTACCCATTCCATGGGTCCCAAATCTCCAGGTTTAAGCGATTCTTCCTTCAGCTAAAACATGCATGGGAAATCCACAGTATGGTGCACCGTGTGACCGGGAAACGTTTTCAAATGCATCTCAGGTTTTGTCCCCTTTTACTCGGGTTCACCATTTCAGACCCTTTACTAACACTCTCCCCACTTGGAGAGTCAGTGCCTTTAACCTCCTGTTTGGCACAGTTTGCAATTTCTGGCAAGATGAACAGGAATAGGGAGAACCAATGAGAGACTAGCTGTAGGTGTCTGCACGGGCAAATTTAACGCTCATTTCCCACCAGGAAGAGGATTTAACCAAAGGCTCAGCATGCCATTCCGGAACCAGTTTAGGGCCTGAAGCAATCCTGCGGGTTTGCGGCCAGCTCACAAGGAAGCGATTTGATGAAAGGAGATCATGGGCACTGTAATTCACAAACCTGCAGAGTTATATATGACAGCTAACATCCAAAAATATATTGAAGGAAGCCTGCGAAGAGGACTTGAAACCGGGGCAGAATTGCAGGAAAACGATTTCAGGGGGTAGACTGGAATTACATTTAAAGCATAGGAAAAGAGGCAGAACGTCGACAATGATGCACTTGGCCAAAAACGGCATATGCGTTTTTTCCAGAATATATTCAGGGAAAAACGCATACGCCCTTTTTGGCCAACCAAGCAAGCATGTTAAAGAAATCTGCACTACAGTGAAGTCTCACTGCCCCCTGGTCAAAACGGCCATCTGAAAAATGTGTAAAATCCAGACAGGCAACACAGGCCATGGAGAACAGGGAGCTCTGTTATGCTGATGGGCGGGATGTAAATTGCCAAGAGCCACTCTGGAGAAGTGTATGGTGTTTCCTGAAACACCTAAAAAACAAAGCAACAGAGCCTATGGCACTTCCACTTATTGTCCTATAGCTTAGGGAAATTAAAATCAAAAACACACAGCCACCCCAAAGTTTCAGACGGCTCTGTTTACAAGACCTCGTCTACGGTACAAGTAAAATATCACAGAAAGCAAAAAATGGATAAAGAAATTGTGGTACGTACGTACATTGTAATATCACTCTCCAATGAAATCTATGTCATCAGGCCCGTCACGGCATAATGAGTGGATTCAGGTCGATGATTCTAAGTGAAATAAGTCACACAGAAAATGAAACATCATAAGATATCACTAATACACCGAATGTAATCTTGGCTACACATGAACTGAATTGCAAAACAGAACAGGGTCTCAAATTAAGAAAACCAACTTATGTTTGCTTAAGGGGAAAGGTGAGTTTGGGTGCTGCATAAGACCAGAGATAGAAATTAGCACGGATACCCTTCCATAAGTCAAATATGTAATAGTCAAGATCTACCCCTTGCTCAACGAGATGGTCTAAAAACCCTATATTCAACGCCTAGCAATACACCTGACTAGTAAGAATCTTCAAACCCATGGATTTATATGTCTCCATAAGAGAATCAAGCGTGTGTACAGCTGCATGTATGCAGCAGAGTAAACCCGATAAATCCCCTTATCAAAATGAATTACAAAAACAAAACACAATGAGAGTGAAATAGAGAGCAATTCTTAAATAATTCATTCAGGGCTTGTGATGCAACCTGGATTTACCTCATCTACACCCAGAGCTGAGTGAGACATAAGGTGGGACACTTCAGGCTGATAGCATTGGTGAGGTTCGATGAGCAAATGCAGACCCTTTGAAGTCATACTGCATGGTACCCATTCCATGGGTCCCAAATCTCCAGGTTTAAGGGATTCTTCCTTCAGCTAAAACATGCATAGGAAACCCACAGTATGGTGCACCGTGTGACTGGGAAACGTTTTCAAATGCATCTCAGTTTTCGTCCCCTTTTACTCGGGTTCACCATTCCAAACCCTTTACTAACACTCTCCCCACTTGGAGAGTCAGTGCCTTTAACCTCCTCTTTGGCACAGTTTGCAATTTCCGCGCAAGATGAACAGGAATAGTGAGAACCAATGAGAGAGTAGCTGTAGGTTTCTGCACGGGCAAATTTAACGCTCATTTCCCACCAGGAAGAGGAAATAACAAAAGGCTCAGCATGCCATGAGGGAACCAGATTAGGGCCTGAAGCAATCCTGCGGCTTTGCAGACAGCTCACAAGAAAGTGATTTGACGAAAGGAGCTCACGGGCACTGTAATTCACAAACCTTCAGCGTTATAAATGACAGCTATCGTCCAAAAATATATTGAAGGAAGGCTGCAAAGAGGACTTGAAAGCGGGGCAGATTTGCAGGAAAACGATTTCAGGGGGTAGACTGGAATTGCATTTAAAGCATACGAAAAGAGGGAGAACGTCGACATTGATGCACTTGGCCAAAAAGGGCGTATGCATTTTTCCAGAATATATTCAGGAAAAAAAGCATACGCCCTTTTTGGCCAACCAAGCAAGCATGTTATAGAAATCTGCACTACAATGAAGTCTCACTGCCCCCCGGTCAAAAGGGCCATCTGAAAAAAGTGTAAAATCCAGAAAGGCAGCACAGGCCATGGAGAAGAGGGAGCCTTGTTATGCTGATGGGTGGGATGTAAATTGCCAAGAGCCACTCTGGGGAAGTGTATGGTGTTTCCTGAAACACCTAAAAAACAAAGCAACGGAACCTACGGCACTTCCACTTATGGTCCTATAGCTTAGGGAAATTAAAATCAAAAACACACAGCCACCCCAAAGTTTGGGACGGCTCTGTTTACAAGGACCTCGTCTACGGTGCAAGTTAAATATCCGAGAAAGCAAAAAATGGATAAAGAAATTGTGGTACGTACGTATAATGGAATATCACTCAGCAATGAGATCTACGTCATCAGGCCCGTAGCGGCATAATGAGTGGATTCAGGTACGACGATTCTACGAGAAATAAGTCACACAGAAAAAGAAACATCATAAGATATCACTAATACACGGAACGTAAACTTGTCTACACATGAACTGAATTACAAAACAGAACAGGGTCTCAAATTTAGAAAACCAACTTATGCTTGCTTATGGGGAAAGGTGAGTTGGGGTGCTGCATCAAACCAGAGATTGAAATTAGCACAGATACCGTTCCATAAGCCAAATATATAATAGACTAGACCTACTCCTTGCTCAACGAAATGGACTCAACACCACATATTCAACGCCTGGGAATATACCTGACAAGTAAGAATCTTAAGACCCATGGATTTATATGTCTCCATAAGGAAATCAAGCATGTGTACAGCGGTCTAAACGGAGCAGTGAAAATCCGATAAATCCCATTATCAAAATGAATTACAAAAACGAAACACAATGACAGTGAAATAGAGAGCAATTGTTAAATAATTCATTCAGGGCTTGTGATGCAACCTGGATTTACCTCATCTACACCCAGAGCTGAGTGAGACATAAGGTTGGACGCTTCGGGCTGATAGCATTGGTGAGGTTCGATGAGCAAATGCAGGCCCTTTGAAGTCATACAGCATGGTACCCATTCCATGGGTCCCAAATCTCCAGGTTTAAGCGATTCTTCCTTCAGCTAAAACATGCATGGGAAATCCACAGTATGGTGCACCGTGTGACCGGGAAACGTTTTCAAATGCATCTCAGGTTTTGTCCCCTTTTACTCGGGTTCACCATTTCAGACCCTTTACTAACACTCTCCCCACTTGGAGAGTCAGTGCCTTTAACCTCCTGTTTGGCACAGTTTGCAATTTCTGGCAAGATGAACAGGAATAGGGAGAACCAATGAGAGACTAGCTGTAGGTGTCTGCACGGGCAAATTTAACGCTCATTTCCCACCAGGAAGAGGATTTAACCAAAGGCTCAGCATGCCATTCCGGAACCAGTTTAGGACCTGAAGCAATCCTGCGGGTTTGCGGCCAGCTCACAAGGAAGCGATTTGATGAAAGGAGATCATGGGCACTGTAATTCACACACCTGCAGAGTTATAATGACAGCTAACATCCAAAAATATATTGAAGGAAGCCTGCGAAGAGGACTTGAAACCGGGGCAGAATTGCAGGAAAACGATTTCAGGGGGTAGACTGGAATTACATTTAAAGCATAGGAAAAGAGGCAGAACGTCGACAATGATGCACTTGGCCAAAAACGGCGTATGCGTTTTTTCCAGAATATATTCAGGAAAAAACGCATACGCCCTTTTTGGCCAACCAAGCAAGCATGTTAAAGAAATCTGCACTACAGTCAAGTCTCACTGCCCCCTGGTCAAAACGGCCATCTGAAAAATGTGTAAAATCCAGACAGGCAACACAGGCCATGGAGAACAGGGAGCTCTGTTATGCTGATGGGCGGGATGTAAATTGCCAAGAGCCACTCTGGAGAAGTGTATGGTGTTTCCTGAAACACCTAAAAAACAAAGCAACAGAGCCTACGGCACTTCCACTTATGGTCCTATAGCTTAGGGAAATTAAAATCAAAAACACACAGCCACCCCAAAGTTTCAGACGGCTCTGTTTACAAGAACCTCGTCTACGGTACAAGTAAATTATCACAGAAAGCAAAAAATGGATAAAGAAATTGTGGTACGTACATACATTGTAATATCACTCTCCAATGAAATCTATGTCATCAGGCCCGTCGCGCCATAATGAGTGGATTCAGGTCGATGATTCTAAGTGAAATAAGTCACACAGAAAATGAAACATCATAAGATATCACTAATACACCGAATGTAATCTTGGCTACACATGAACTGAATTGCAAAACAGAACAGGGTCTCAAATTTAGAAAACCAACTTATGTTTGCTTAAGAGGAAAGGTGAGTTTGGTTGCTGCATAAAACCAGAGATAGAAATTAGCACAGATACCCTTCCATAAGTCAAATATGTAATAGTCAAGATCTACCCCTTGCTCAACGAGATGGTCTAAAAACCCTATATTCAACGCCTAGCAATACACCTGACTAGTAAGAATCTTCAAACCCATGGATTTATATGTCTCTATAAGAGAATCAAGCATGTGTACAGCTGCATGTATGCAGCAGAGTAAATCCGATAAATCCCCTTATCAAAATGAATTACAAAAACAATACACAATGAGAGTGAAATAGAGAGCAATTCTTAAATAATTCATTCAGGGCTTGTGATGCAACCTGGATTTACCTCATCTACACCCAGAGCTGAGTGAGACATAAGGTGGGACACTTCAGGCTGATAGCATTGGTGAGGTTCGATGAGCAAATGCAGACCCTTTGAAGTCATACTGCATGGTACCCATTCCATGGGTCCCAAATCTCCAGGTTTAAGGGATTCTTCCTTCAGCTAAAACATGCATGGGAAACCCACAGTATGGTGCACCGTGTGACTGGGAAACGTTTTCAAATGCATCTCAGTTTTCATGCCCTTTTACTCGGGTTCACCATTCCAAACCCTTTACTAACACTTTCCCCACATGGAGAGTCAGTCCCTTTAACCTGCTGTTTGGCACAGTTTGCAACTTCTGCGCAAGATGAACAGGAATAGGGAGAACCAATGAGAGAGTAGCTGTAGGTTTCTGCACGGGCAAATTTAACGCTCATTTCCCACCAGGAAGAGGAAATAACTAAAGGCTCAGCATGCCGTGAGGGAACCAAATTAGGGCCTGAAGCAATCCTGCGGCTTTGCGGACAGCTCACAAGAAAGTGATTTGACGAAAGGACCTCACGGGCACTGTAATTCACAAACCTTCAGCGTTATAAATGACAGCTATCGTCCAAAAATATATTGAAGGAAGGCTGCAAAGAGGACTTGAAAGCGGGGCAGATTTGCAGGAAAACGATTTCAGGGGGTAGACTGGAATTGCATTTAAAGCATACGAAAAGAGGGAGAACGTCGACATTGATGCACTTGGCCAAAAAGGGCATATGCATTTTTCCAGAATATATTCAGGAAAAAAAGCATACGCCCTTTTTGGCCAACCAAGCAAGCATGTTATAGAAATCTGCACTACAATGAAGTCTCACTGCCCCCCGGCCAAAAGGGCCATCTGAAAAAAGTGTAAAATCCAGAAAGGCAGCACAGGCCATGGAGAAGAGGGAGACTTGTTATGCTGATGGGTGGGATGTAAATTGCCAAGAGCCACTCTGGGGAAGTGTATGGTGTTTCCTGAAACACCTAAAAAACAAAGCAACGGAACCTACGGCACTTCCACTTATGGTCCTATAGCTTAGGGAAATTAAAATCAAAAACACACAGCCACCCCAAAGTTTCAGACGGCTCTGTTTACAAGAACCACGTCTACGGTACAAGTTAAATATCCCAGAAAGCGAAAAATGCATAAAGAAGTTCTGGTACGTACGTACAATGGAATATCACTCACCAATGAAATCTATGTCATCAGGCCCGTCGTGGCATAATGAGTGGATTCAGGTACAATGATTCTAAGTGAAATAAGTCACACAGAAAATGAAACATCATAAGATATCACTAATACACGGAATGTAATCTTGGCTACACATGAACTGAATTTCAAAACAGAACAGGTTCTCAAATTTAGAAAACCAACTTATGTTTGCTTAAGGGGAAAGGTGAGTTGGGGTGCTGCATAAAACCAGAGATAGAAATTAGCACTGATACCATTCCATACGTCAAATATGTAATAGTCAAGACCTACACCTTGCTCAACGAAATGGGCTAAACACCCTATATTCAACGCCTAGGAATACACCTGACTAGTAATTATCTTCAAACCCATGGATTTATATGTCTCCATAAGAGAATCAAGCGTGTGTACAGCTGCATGAAGGCAGCAGAGAAAATCCGATAAATCCCATTAGCAAAATGAATTACAAAAACGAAACACAATGAGAGTGAAATAGAGAGCAATTCTTAAATAATTCATTCAGGGCTTGTGATGCAACCTGGATTTACCTCATCTACACCCAGAGCTGAGTGAGACATAAGGTTGGACACTTCGGGCTGATAGCATTGGTGAGGTTCGATGAGGAAATGCAGACCCTTTGAAGTCATACTGCATGGTACCCATTCCATGGGTCCCAAATCTCCAGGTTTAAGGGATTCTTCCTTCAGCTAAAACATGCATGGGAAACCCACAGTATGGTGCACCGTGTGACCGGGAAACGTTTTCAAATGCATCTCAGATTTTGTCCCCTTTTACTCGGGTTCACCATTCCAGACCCTTTACTAACACTCTCCCCACTTGGAGAGTCAGTGCCTTTAACCTCCTGTTTGGCACAGTTTGCAAATTCTGGCAAGATGAACAGGAATAGGGAGAACCAATGAGAGACTAGCTGTAGGTGTCTGCACGGGCAAATTTAACGCTCATTTCCCACCAGGAAGAGGATTTAACCAAAGGCTCAGCATGCCATTCCGGAACCAGTTTAGGGCCTGAAGCAATCCTGCGGGTTTGCGGCCAGCTCACAAGGAAGCGATTTGATGAAAGGAGATCATGGGCACTGTAATTCACAAACCTGCAGAGTTATATATGACAGCTATCATCCAAAAATATATGGAAGGAAGCCTGCGAACAGGACTTGAAAGCGGGGCAGAATTGCAGGACAACGATTTCAGGGGGTAGACTGGAATTACATTTAAAGCATAGGAAAAGAGGCAGAACGTCGACAATGATGCACTTGGCCAAAAACGGCGTATGCGTTTTTTCCAGAATATATTCAGGAAAAAACGCATACGCCCTTTTTGGCCAACCAAGCAAGCATGTTAAAGAAATCTGCACTACAGTCAAGTCTCACTGCCCCCTGGTCAAAACGGCCATCTGAAAAATGTGTAAAATCCAGACAGGCAACACAGGCCATGGAGAACAGGGAGCTCTGTTATGCTGATGGGCGGGATGTAAATTGCCAAGAGCCACTCTGGAGAAGTGTATGGTGTTTCCTGAAACACCTAAAAAACAAAGCAACAGAGCCTATGGCACTTCCACTTATTGTCCTATAGCTTAGGGAAATTAAAATCAAAAACACACAGCCACCCCAAAGTTTCAGACGGCTCTGTTTACAAGACCTCGTCTACGGTACAAGTAAAATATCACAGAAAGCAAAAAATGGATAAAGAAATTGTGGTACGTACGTACATTGTAATATCACTCTCCAATGAAATCTATGTCATCAGGCCCGTCACGGCATAATGAGTGGATTCAGGTCGATGATTCTAAGTGAAATAAGTCACACAGAAAATGAAACATCATAAGATATCACTAATACACCGAATGTAATCTTGGCTACACATGAACTGAATTGCAAAACAGAACAGGGTCTCAAATTAAGAAAACCAACTTATGTTTGCTTAAGGGGAAAGGTGAGTTTGGGTGCTGCATAAGACCAGAGATAGAAATTAGCACGGATACCCTTCCATAAGTCAAATATGTAATAGTCAAGATCTACCCCTTGCTCAACGAGATGGTCTAAAAACCCTATATTCAACGCCTAGCAATACACCTGACTAGTAAGAATCTTCAAACCCATGGATTTATATGTCTCCATAAGAGAATCAAGCGTGTGTACAGCTGCATGTATGCAGCAGAGTAAACCCGATAAATCCCCTTATCAAAATGAATTACAAAAACAAAACACAATGAGAGTGAAATAGAGAGCAATTCTTAAATAATTCATTCAGGGCTTGTGATGCAACCTGGATTTACCTCATCTACACCCAGAGCTGAGTGAGACATAAGGTGGGACACTTCAGGCTGATAGCATTGGTGAGGTTCGATGAGCAAATGCAGACCCTTTGAAGTCATACTGCATGGTACCCATTCCATGGGTCCCAAATCTCCAGGTTTAAGGGATTCTTCCTTCAGCTAAAACATGCATAGGAAACCCACAGTATGGTGCACCGTGTGACTGGGAAACGTTTTCAAATGCATCTCAGTTTTCGTCCCCTTTTACTCGGGTTCACCATTCCAAACCCTTTACTAACACTCTCCCCACTTGGAGAGTCAGTGCCTTTAACCTCCTCTTTGGCACAGTTTGCAATTTCCGCGCAAGATGAACAGGAATAGTGAGAACCAATGAGAGAGTAGCTGTAGGTTTCTGCACGGGCAAATTTAACGCTCATTTCCCACCAGGAAGAGGAAATAACAAAAGGCTCAGCATGCCATGAGGGAACCAGATTAGGGCCTGAAGCAATCCTGCGGCTTTGCAGACAGCTCACAAGAAAGTGATTTGACGAAAGGAGCTCACGGGCACTGTAATTCACAAACCTTCAGCGTTATAAATGACAGCTATCGTCCAAAAATATATTGAAGGAAGGCTGCAAAGAGGACTTGAAAGCGGGGCAGATTTGCAGGAAAACGATTTCAGGGGGTAGACTGGAATTGCATTTAAAGCATACGAAAAGAGGGAGAACGTCGACATTGATGCACTTGGCCAAAAAGGGCGTATGCATTTTTCCAGAATATATTCAGGAAAAAAAGCATACGCCCTTTTTGGCCAACCAAGCAAGCATGTTATAGAAATCTGCACTACAATGAAGTCTCACTGCCCCCCGGTCAAAAGGGCCATCTGAAAAAAGTGTAAAATCCAGAAAGGCAGCACAGGCCATGGAGAACAGGGAGCCTTGTTATGCTGATGGGTGGGATGTAAATTGCCAAGAGCCACTCTGGGGAAGTGTATGGTGTTTCCTGAAACACCTAAAAAACAAAGCAACGGAACCTACGGCACTTCCACTTATGGTCCTATAGCTTAGGGAAATTAAAATCAAAAACACACAGCCACCCCAAAGTTTCAGACGGCTCTGTTTACAAGAACCACGTCTACGGTACAAGTTAAATATCCCAGAAAGCGAAAAATGCATAAAGAAGTTGTGGTACGTACGTACAATGGAATATCACTCACCAATGAAATCTATGTCATCAGGCCCGTCGTGGCATAATGAGTGGATTCAGGTACAATGATTCTAAGTGAAATAAGTCACACAGATAATGAAACATCATAAGATATCACTAATACACGGAATGTAATCTTGGCTACACATGAACTGAATTGCAAAACAGAACAGGTTCTCAAATTGAGAAAACCAACTTATGTTTGCTTAAGGGGAAAGGTGAGTTGGGGTGCTGCATAAAACCAGAGATAGAAATTAGCACAGACACCATTCCATACGTCAAATATGTAATAGTCAAGACCTACACCTTGCTCAACGAAATGGGCTAAACACCCTATATTCAACGCCTAGGAATACACCTGACTAGTAATTATCTTCAAACCCATGGATTTATATGTCTCCATAAGAGAATCAAGCGTGTGTACAGCTGCATGAAGGCAGCAGAGAAAATCCGATAAATCCCATTATCAAAATGAATTACAAAAACGAAACACAATGACAGTGAAATAGAGAGCAATTCTTAAATAATTCATTCAGGGCTTGTGATGCAACCTGGATTTACCTCATCTACACCCAGAGCTGAGTGAGACATAAGGTTGGACACTTCGGGCTGATAGCATTGGTGAGGTTCGATGAGCAAATGCAGGCCCTTTGAAGTCATACAGCATGGTACCCATTCCATGGGTCCCAAATCTCCAGGTTTAAGCGATTCTTCCTTCAGCTAAAACATGCATGGGAAATCCACAGTATGGTGCACCGTGTGACCGGGAAACGTTTTCAAATGCATCTCAGGTTTTGTCCCCTTTTACTCGGGTTCACCATTTCAGACCCTTTACTAACACTCTCCCCACTTGGAGAGTCAGTGCCTTTAACCTCCTGTTTGGCACAGTTTGCAATTTCTGGCAAGATGAACAGGAATAGGGAGAACCAATGAGAGACTAGCTGTAGGTGTCTGCACGGGCAAATTTAACGCTCATTTCCCACCAGGAAGAGGATTTAACCAAAGGCTCAGCATGCCATTCCGGAACCAGTTTAGGGCCTGAAGCAATCCTGCGGGTTTGCGGCCAGCTCACAAGGAAGCGATTTGATGAAAGGAGATCATGGGCACTGTAATTCACAAACCTGCAGAGTTATATATGACAGCTAACATCCAAAAATATATTGAAGGAAGCCTGCGAAGAGGACTTGAAACCGGGGCAGAATTGCAGGAAAACGATTTCAGGGGGTAGACTGGAATTACATTTAAAGCATAGGAAAAGAGGCAGAACGTCGACAATGATGCACTTGGCCAAAAACGGCATATGCGTTTTTTCCAGAATATATTCAGGGAAAAACGCATACGCCCTTTTTGGCCAACCAAGCAAGCATGTTAAAGAAATCTGCACTACAGTGAAGTCTCACTGCCCCCTGGTCAAAACGGCCATCTGAAAAATGTGTAAAATCCAGACAGGCAACACAGGCCATGGAGAACAGGGAGCTCTGTTATGCTGATGGGCGGGATGTAAATTGCCAAGAGCCACTCTGGAGAAGTGTATGGTGTTTCCTGAAACACCTAAAAAACAAAGCAACAGAGCCTATGGCACTTCCACTTATTGTCCTATAGCTTAGGGAAATTAAAATCAAAAACACACAGCCACCCCAAAGTTTCAGACGGCTCTGTTTACAAGACCTCGTCTACGGTACAAGTAAAATATCACAGAAAGCAAAAAATGGATAAAGAAATTGTGGTACGTACGTACATTGTAATATCACTCTCCAATGAAATCTATGTCATCAGGCCCGTCACGGCATAATGAGTGGATTCAGGTCGATGATTCTAAGTGAAATAAGTCACACAGAAAATGAAACATCATAAGATATCACTAATACACCGAATGTAATCTTGGCTACACATGAACTGAATTGCAAAACAGAACAGGGTCTCAAATTAAGAAAACCAACTTATGTTTGCTTAAGGGGAAAGGTGAGTTTGGGTGCTGCATAAGACCAGAGATAGAAATTAGCACGGATACCCTTCCATAAGTCAAATATGTAATAGTCAAGATCTACCCCTTGCTCAACGAGATGGTCTAAAAACCCTATATTCAACGCCTAGCAATACACCTGACTAGTAAGAATCTTCAAACCCATGGATTTATATGTCTCCATAAGAGAATCAAGCGTGTGTACAGCTGCATGTATGCAGCAGAGTAAACCCGATAAATCCCCTTATCAAAATGAATTACAAAAACAAAACACAATGAGAGTGAAATAGAGAGCAATTCTTAAATAATTCATTCAGGGCTTGTGATGCAACCTGGATTTACCTCATCTACACCCAGAGCTGAGTGAGACATAAGGTGGGACACTTCAGGCTGATAGCATTGGTGAGGTTCGATGAGCAAATGCAGACCCTTTGAAGTCATACTGCATGGTACCCATTCCATGGGTCCCAAATCTCCAGGTTTAAGGGATTCTTCCTTCAGCTAAAACATGCATAGGAAACCCACAGTATGGTGCACCGTGTGACTGGGAAACGTTTTCAAATGCATCTCAGTTTTCGTCCCCTTTTACTCGGGTTCACCATTCCAAACCCTTTACTAACACTCTCCCCACTTGGAGAGTCAGTGCCTTTAACCTCCTCTTTGGCACAGTTTGCAATTTCCGCGCAAGATGAACAGGAATAGTGAGAACCAATGAGAGAGTAGCTGTAGGTTTCTGCACGGGCAAATTTAACGCTCATTTCCCACCAGGAAGAGGAAATAACAAAAGGCTCAGCATGCCATGAGGGAACCAGATTAGGGCCTGAAGCAATCCTGCGGCTTTGCAGACAGCTCACAAGAAAGTGATTTGACGAAAGGAGCTCACGGGCACTGTAATTCACAAACCTTCAGCGTTATAAATGACAGCTATCGTCCAAAAATATATTGAAGGAAGGCTGCAAAGAGGACTTGAAAGCGGGGCAGATTTGCAGGAAAACGATTTCAGGGGGTAGACTGGAATTGCATTTAAAGCATACGAAAAGAGGGAGAACGTCGACATTGATGCACTTGGCCAAAAAGGGCGTATGCATTTTTCCAGAATATATTCAGGAAAAAAAGCATACGCCCTTTTTGGCCAACCAAGCAAGCATGTTATAGAAATCTGCACTACAATGAAGTCTCACTGCCCCCCGGTCAAAAGGGCCATCTGAAAAAAGTGTAAAATCCAGAAAGGCAGCACAGGCCATGGAGAAGAGGGAGCCTTGTTATGCTGATGGGTGGGATGTAAATTGCCAAGAGCCACTCTGGGGAAGTGTATGGTGTTTCCTGAAACACCTAAAAAACAAAGCAACGGAACCTACGGCACTTCCACTTATGGTCCTATAGCTTAGGGAAATTAAAATCAAAAACACACAGCCACCCCAAAGTTTCAGACGGCTCTGTTTACAAGAACCACGTCTACGGTACAAGTTAAATATCCCAGAAAGCGAAAAATGCATAAAGAAGTTGTGGTACGTACGTACAATGGAATATCACTCACCAATGAAATCTATGTCATCAGGCCCGTCGTGGCATAATGAGTGGATTCAGGTACAATGATTCTAAGTGAAATAAGTCACACAGATAATGAAACATCATAAGATATCACTAATACACGGAATGTAATCTTGGCTACACATGAACTGAATTGCAAAACAGAACAGGTTCTCAAATTTAGAAAACCAACTTATGTTTGCTTAAGGGGAAAGGTGAGTTGGGGTGCTGCATAAAACCAGAGATAGAAATTAGCACAGACACCATTCCATACGTCAAATATGTAATAGTCAAGACCTACACCTTGCTCAACGAAATGGGCTAAACACCCTATATTCAACGCCTAGGAATACACCTGACTAGTAATTATCTTCAAACCCATGGATTTATATGTCTCCATAAGAGAATCAAGCGTGTGTACAGCTGCATGAAGGCAGCAGAGAAAATCCGATAAATCCCATTATCAAAATGAATTACAAAAACGAAACACAATGACAGTGAAATAGAGAGCAATTCTTAAATAATTCATTCAGGGCTTGTGATGCAACCTGGATTTACCTCATCTACACCCAGAGCTGAGTGAGACATAAGGTTGGACACTTCGGGCTGATAGCATTGGTGAGGTTCGATGAGCAAATGCAGGCCCTTTGAAGTCATACAGCATGGTACCCATTCCATGGGTCCCAAATCTCCAGGTTTAAGCGATTCTTCCTTCAGCTAAAACATGCATGGGAAATCCACAGTATGGTGCACCGTGTGACCGGGAAACGTTTTCAAATGCATCTCAGGTTTTGTCCCCTTTTACTCGGGTTCACCATTTCAGACCCTTTACTAACACTCTCCCCACTTGGAGAGTCAGTGCCTTTAACCTCCTGTTTGGCACAGTTTGCAATTTCTGGCAAGATGAACAGGAATAGGGAGAACCAATGAGAGACTAGCTGTAGGTGTCTGCACGGGCAAATTTAACGCTCATTTCCCACCAGGAAGAGGATTTAACCAAAGGCTCAGCATGCCATTCCGGAACCAGTTTAGGGCCTGAAGCAATCCTGCGGGTTTGCGGCCAGCTCACAAGGAAGCGATTTGATGAAAGGAGATCATGGGCACTGTAATTCACAAACCTGCAGAGTTATATATGACAGCTAACATCCAAAAATATATTGAAGGAAGCCTGCGAAGAGGACTTGAAACCGGGGCAGAATTGCAGGAAAACGATTTCAGGGGGTAGACTGGAATTACATTTAAAGCATAGGAAAAGAGGCAGAACGTCGACAATGATGCACTTGGCCAAAAACGGCATATGCGTTTTTTCCAGAATATATTCAGGGAAAAACGCATACGCCCTTTTTGGCCAACCAAGCAAGCATGTTAAAGAAATCTGCACTACAGTGAAGTCTCACTGCCCCCTGGTCAAAACGGCCATCTGAAAAATGTGTAAAATCCAGACAGGCAACACAGGCCATGGAGAACAGGGAGCTCTGTTATGCTGATGGGCGGGATGTAAATTGCCAAGAGCCACTCTGGAGAAGTGTATGGTGTTTCCTGAAACACCTAAAAAACAAAGCAACAGAGCCTACAGCACTTCCACTTATGGTCCTATAGCTTAGGGAAATTAAAATCAAAAACACAGAGCCTACCCCAAAGTTTCAGACGGCTCTGTTTACAAGAACCTCGTCTACGGTACAAGTAAAATATCACAGAAAGCAAAAAATGGATAATGAAATTGTGGTACGTACCTACATTTTAATATCACTCTCCAATGAAATCTATGTCATCAGGCCCGTCGCGCCATAATGAGTGGATTCAGGTCGATGATTCTAAGTGAAATAAGTCACACAGAAAATGAAACATCATAAGATATCACTAATACACCGAATGTAATCTTGGCTACACATGAACTGAATTGCAAAACAGAACAGGGTCTCAAATTAAGAAAACCAACTTATGTTTGCTTAAGGGGAAAGGTGAGTTTGGGTGCTGCATAAAACCAGAGATAGAAATTAGCACAGATACCCTTCCATAAGTCAAATATGTAATAGTCAAGATCTACCCCTTGCTCAACGAGATGGTCTAAAAACCCTATATTCAACGCCTAGCAATACACCTGACTAGTAAGAATCTTCAAACCCATGGATTTATATGTCTCCATAAGAGAATCAAGCGTGTGTACAGCTGCATGTATGCAGCAGAGTAAACACGATAAATCCCCTTATCAAAATGAATTACAAATACAAAACACAATGACAGTGAAATAGAGAGCAATTCTTAAATAATTCATTCAGGGCTTGTGATGCAACCTGGATTTACCTCATCTACACCCAGAGCTGAGTGAGACATAAGGTGGGACACTTCAGGCTGATAGCATTGGTGAGGTTCGATGAGCAAATGCAGACCCTTTGAAGTCATACTGCATGGTACCCATTCCATGGGTCCCAAATCTCCAGGTTTAAGGGATTCTTCCTTCAGCTAAAACATGCATGGGAAACCCACAGTATGGTGCACCGTGTGACTGGGAAACGTTTTCAAATGCATCTCAGTTTTCGTCCCCTTTTACTCGGGTTCACCATTCCAAACCCTTTACTAACACTCTCCCCACTTGGAGAGTCAGTCCCTTTAACCTGCTGTTTGGCACAGTTTGCAATTTCTGCGCAAGATGAACAGGAATAGGGAGAACCAATGAGAGAGTATCTGTAGGTTTCTGCACGGGCAAATTTAACGCTCATTTCCCACCAGGAAGAGGAAATAACAAAAGGCTCAGCATGCCGTGAGGGAACCAAATTAGGGCCTGAAGCAATCCTGCGGCTTTGCGGACAGCTCACAAGAAACTGATTTGACGAAAGGAGCTCACGGGCACTGTAATTCACAAACCTTCAGCGTTATAAATGACAGCTATCGTCCAAACATATATTGAAGGAAGGCTGCAAAGAGGACTTGAAAGCGGGGCAGATTTGCAGGAAAACGATTTCAGGGGGTAGACTGGAATTGCATTTAAAGCATACGAAAAGAGGGAGAACGTCGACATTGATGCACTTGGCCAAAAAGGGCGTATGCATTTTTCCAGAATATATTCAGGAAAAAAAGCATACGCCCTTTTTGGCCAACCAAGCAAGCATGTTATAGAAATCTGCACTACAATGAAGTCTCACTGCCCCCCGGCCAAAAGGGCCATCTGAAAAAAGTGTAAAATCCAGAAAGGCAGCACAGGCCATGGAGAAGAGAGAGACTTGTTATGCTGATGGGTGGGATGTAAATTGCCAAGAGCCACTCTGGGGAAGTGTATGGTGTTTCCTGAAACACCTAAAAAACAAAGCAACGGAACCTACGGCACTTCCACTTATGGTCCTATAGCTTAGGGAAATTAAAATCAAAAACACACAGCCACCCCAAAGTTTCAGACGGCTCTGTTTACAAGAACCACGTCTACGGTACAAGTTAAATATCCCAGAAAGCGAAAAATGCATAAAGAAGTTGTGGTACGTACGTACAATGGAATATCACTCACCAATGAAATCTATGTCATCAGGCCCGTCGTGGCATAATGAGTGGATTCAGGTACAATGATTCTAAGTGAAATAAGTCACACAGAAAATGAAACATCATAAGATATCACTAATACACGGAATGTAATCTTGGCTACACATGAACTGAATTTCAAAACAGAACAGGTTCTCAAATTTAGAAAACCAACTTATGTTTGCTTAAGGGGAAAGGTGAGTTGGGGTGCTGCATAAAACCAGAGATAGAAATTAGCACTGATACCATTCCATACGTCAAATATGTAATAGTCAAGACCTACACCTTGCTCAACGAAATGGGCTAAACACCCTATATTCAACGCCTAGGAATACACCTGACTAGTAATTATCTTCAAACCCATGGATTTATATGTCTCCATAAGAGAATCAAGCGTGTGTACAGCTGCATGAAGGCAGCAGAGAAAATCCGATAAATCCCATTATCAAAATGAATTACAAAAACGAAACACAATGAGAGTGAAATAGAGAGCAATTCTTAAATAATTCATTCAGGTCTTGTGATGCAACCTGGATTTACCTCATCTACACCCAGAGCTGAGTGAGACATAAGGTTGGACACTTCGGGCTGATAGCATTGGTGAGGTTCGATGAGCAAATGCAGACCCTTTGAAGTCATACTGCATGGTACCCATTCCATGGGTCCCAACTCTCCAGGTTTAAGGGATTCTTCCTTCAGCTAAAACATGCATGGGAAACCCACAGTATGGTGCACCGTGTGACCAGGAAACGTTTTCAAATGCATCTCAGATTTTGTCCCCTTTTACTCGGGTTCACCATTCCAGACCCTTTACTAACACTCTCCCCACTTGGAGAGTCAGTGCCTTTAACCTCCTGTTTGGCACAGTTTGCAATTTCTGGCAAGATGAACAGGAATAGGGAGAACCAATGAGAGACTAGCTGTAGGTGTCTGCACGGGCAAATTTAACGCTCATTTCCCACCAGGAAGAGGATTTAACCAAAGGCTCAGCATGCCATTCCGGAACCAGTTTAGGGCCTGAAGCAATCCTGCGGGTTTGTGGCCAGCTCACAAGGAAGCGATTTGATGAAAGGAGATCATGGGCACTGTAATTCACAAACCTGCAGAGTTATATATGACAGCTATCATCCAAAAATATATTGAAGGAAGCCTGCGAAGAGGACTTGAACGCGGGGCAGAATTGCAGGACAACGATTTCAGGGGGTAGACTGGAATTACATTTAAAGCATAGGAAAAGAGGCAGAACGTCGACAATGATGCACTTGGCCAAAAACCGCGTATGCGTTTTTTCCAGAATATATTCAGGAAAAAACGCATACGCTCTTTTTGGCCAACCAAGCAAGCATGTTAAAGAAATCTGCACTACAGTGAAGTCTCACTGCCCCCTGGTCAAAACGGCCATCTGAAAAATGTGTAAAATCCAGACAGGCAACACAGGCCATGGAGAACAGGGAGCTCTGTTATGCTGATGGGCGGGATGTAAATTGCCAAGAGCC